>NW_026643182.1:2492529-3738794 GCF_028828445.1 Penicillium paradoxum | reverse complement strand
CTAAGCCCTAAGCCCTAAGCCCTAAGCCCTAAGCCCTAAGCCCTAAGCCCTAAGCCCTAAGCCCTAAGCCCTAAAGCCCTAAGCCCTAAGCCCTAAGCCCTAAAACCCCCCGAAGACACAGTAGAGCGTAAGGAGCTAGGATAGACTACTAAGATATAATAACTACGTCTATATTCCCGAAGACGAACCTATAATCTACTAGGAAATTATAAGGATCTACTATAACGATCTATAGGTAGTTATTATATAAGGAAAAGGACGCTATAGGCTATTAGATATAAATACTAGTAGAAAAGCCTTATTAAGGATATATAGGACTACGTTCTTATATACTAGGTATATTAGTCTAATACTATTAAACGCTATAAGTTATATAGACTACTCGAACTACTACTAGTACTAAAGAGACTAGGCTAGTAGATAAATATAGACTTTATTATAGGCCTACTACCCTTAAAATAGGAGGGGAAGGCCTATGACGTAATTATAGTTATAGTCGATCTATTCTTAAAATATTCCTTATATATTTTCTATACTAAGAACGTAGACTCGCTAGAACTCGTAACCTTATTTTATAAAAAGGTTATACCCCTATAGGGAATACTAGAAAACCTTATTAGTAATAGAGGTACCGTCTTTATATTAAAATTCTAAAGCTATTTCTACTACCTCCTTACTACGAGACGTAGATTATTAATAGCCTATTACCTATAAACCGATAAGTAGATAGAGAGATAAAACTAGAGTATTAAGTATTACTTATATAATATAGTAAACTAGTATTAGGACGACTAGATAAGATAGATCCCCCTTATATAGATCGTCTATAATACTACTACCTATAATATACTAAAAATATCCCCGGCCGAAGTACTACTAGGATTCTAACTAGAATTAAGAACGTTAGTACTAGATAGGAAGATAGAAACCTACGACGATACCGAAAACCGCGTAGAGGAAATACTAAAGATACGAGAAACACTAAGAAAGCGCTTAGAAGAGTTAAAAATTATAATAAAGCGAGCCTATAATAAGAAATATATAGAGAAGTCTTTTATAATCGGATAATAGATTATACTAAGAAATAAATATATTAATTTAGGATAACCGTATAAAAAGCTAGATAACCGCTATATAGGACCCTTCGCGATAGTAGATACGGTAAGATAATAAGTATACTAACTAATCCTTACGCTAAGATACCGTAAGATCTACCCTATATAATATACTTTAATACTAGAGCTATACTATAGAGACCCGCTAAAAGCTTAAGAGCGGCCTAATCCTATATTAGTAGATAACTAACCTAAATAAGAGATCGAGGAGATCCTTACCGATAACTATAAGGGCGCTAAATACCTTATTAAATAGAGAGGATACGGGTATAAAGAAAATACTTAGGAGCTAAGAGAAAACGTAGAAGATATACTAATATTTAAGAGCTACTATAATAAGAAGAAAGAACGGCTAGAGCGTATAATACGCTAAGGAAGATCTATAAAAAAGAAGTTAATATAACCTAGGATCTACTACTAGATACGTTTTAGGAAGGTTAGAGGGACCGGAGTAGGCTTAAGAACGCCGAACCCGATAGCTAATTACCGAACGGACCCCTAGAAAATAACTAGCTATATTAGTATATACTATAGATAGGTTAGGGGAGGATCTAGAATACTAGTAAAGATAAGGAGCGGACGAAAAATATCCTAAAGAGACTATAGATATATAATAAGGATATATAAGAGTTTATTATTAAAAAATAGGATAAAAAGTAATATAGCTAATACTCTCTAAAGGTATAATATAATAACTACCTATACTAAATAAGTAACCCCTAAGATACGCCTATATCCTTACCGCTATATATATAACCTAGCCCGAGGAGGCGCCTAAAGCTAACCTATAACCCGACTTATTAATAAAACCTACGTCGAAGGGGGCGGAGAGGGTAAAGAAGGTAGAGGAGGTATAGTATAAGAAGGACTAAAAGGCGTAACTATATCTATATAGATATCTTAAGTTAAAGTATTCCGCGTATCTCGAAACCCCTATATAATCGTAAGGAACGATATATTCTATACGGGGGTAGTATAGAGCGCTAAGATATAAGTATTAGCTTAGGCGTCGAGCCTAGAATTAACCTAAGGAATATTAATAACCGCTAATATAAGCGGAGGTCCGTACTTACTATTATATAAGACTACCGCTTCTTTATATAATAGTTATACTAGGGAGTATTAACGTTAATCCCGCTAAGCGGAAGGATATATATATACCCTAGGTTATATCTAAGACGGTCTATATAACGCTAATACTACGTACTTATAGGGTTAGTAGGGGAGACGATAGCTAGAGGGGCGTAATTATTAATAAAGATATATATCGTACTCGCGACCGGAGGAAAGGGAGCTATTATAATAAGTCGAAATGACCTATAGTAAGAAAAGCGAGACGACGAAAAGCTATAAGAAGAAAAGCGAAGCGACGAAAAGCTATAAGAAGAAAAGTAAAAGGACGAGGAAGTGTAGAAAGAAGAAAGCTATAACTCGAAGAGAGATAAGTAAAAAATATATAAAGAACTTAGATTATACGCGACGAAGAGAGATAACGCTTAAAGCTCCGAGTCTATCTACACCTTCTACTATAAAGATAAATTACCCTCTTTTAGATAGCTAGACATATATACTATTTTCGAACCCTCCCTATCTCGACTATAAGAGACCCTCGACCCCCGACCCTTAGCTGCGAGGACGTAGCTCTTTAAGGAGGGGGAAAATATTACGACCCTCTACTAGGAGAGTGCCTTATAGGCTAGATCCCGCCTAGTCCTATAACCTAGAACCCGTGATCTAGTAGGGGTAGTATAACCCCCCGCTAGAGACCGTACTAGGGAGACTGAGTCCTACTAGGTTAGGTGACCTAGTCCTATAACCCGCTAAAGGTTATCTATATAGAGACTACTAGGGGAACTTAGCTCTTTAGCGATTAGTTTACGAATATACTAGCACCCTGCTATTCCTTCACTCTAGTTCTATATTACCTACTAGGACCCGCTAGTACGCCGGTCCTAATACTATACTTAGAGTTACTAAGAGTTACTAATCTACTCCTTAGTCTAGATCTAAATAACTTACTATTATAAAAGTATATTAATTATATATTACTCGTTTATTAATATATAGTCTATATCTTTTAAGTTAAAAGTTATTACCGGTTTAGATTCTCTCTCTATAAAGAAGGGGGGTTTTTATAGTATCTAATAGAAAGGTAGATACTATAAAATTAGAGAGTTACTATAGGCACCCGAAATTACTATAGGCACCTAGCGCTAAGCCTATTTAAATATTTCTTCCCGCTAGCCGCTCACTTTGATCCTCTAATAGTATAAAATATAGTATGATCTCTATTTTTAATACTAAGATCGTATATATGTACGACGAAATTACTACTACTAGAAATATTAGCTGATCCTACTATCATTTAATATCATGAAGCTATTCCTAGTTCACGACCCTATATAAAAAAGGGGAGTTTTTAATGTAGAAATAGAGTTTTCTATATAGAAATGAGGCTATTCCTAAATGTTAATTTAGTGTAAAAAGGGTAGTTTTTAATGTAGAAAAAGAGTTTTCTATATAGAAATAAGGCTATTCCTAGATATTAATTTAATATAAAAAGGGTAGTTTTCAATATAGAAATGGAGTTTTCTATGCAAAAAGGGGAGTTTTCCATATAGAAATAAGGCTATTCCTAGGTATTAATTTAGTGTAAAAAGGAGGGTTTAGTAGTGTAGAGTTTTTATAGGGCCCCCTAGATTATATGACCTTAAAATAGATACTAATTTCTAAAATAGTGCTAATCGAGTTTTCTTACGTAGCTAGTATAGTTATTACCCTCCCTATCTACTACCTTAATTTCTACTAAATCTTATCATTTTATAGTATTATTTTAATATATTCTATACTAAACTTTACTATATAAACTAGATATAAGTCTTATTAAGCACTTCCCCTTCCCCTTCCCCTTCCTCTTCCCCTTCCCCTTCCCCTTCCCCTTCCCCTTCCCGTAGTGATCCTACTAACCGCTATCTAATTATTAGACTCGGTTATCTCGCCCTAGGTGGTCCACTTATTGTTATACCTTATATTTGCGGGCTACTATCGTACTAATCGCCGTATAACTATATCCTTATCCTCGCGTATGATTTTAAATTGAGATAGCTCGCGGCGGGTTAAGTTCTCGAATCGCTATAATACCCGCGATAATAGTATAAAGGCCTACTAAGATAATTATTAAGATAATTACTAAGACGCTAGTAGCCGACTACGCGCCCGTACTATATAAGGATTTTGTACTTAGAGTTCTAATATACTCTTAAGGGATAGTATAATCTAATCTTACTAGATCTAATAATAGCGATAGAAGTCGGCCTAGGTAAGGCTTATACTTATTACCTAGGCTTTGTTAATACGGTAGATATATAGATACCCCTTTATCTATGTCGATCTACCTAAGTATAATTATAGGATAGTCGGCCTATTATTAGTAAGCGGTAGATAGTAATTAAATACTAATCCTACCTTATTAATTACCTAATCTATAACTAATATCTTAACCTTCCTAAATAATAGACTACTATTAATCTCTCTCCCTATTCGCTAGGAGGTAAGCTCCTAGCTAATCTTAATAGCTAGTCGCTTAGTCGTACTTTTAAACTAAATACTAAGAGTAAAGAGGTCCTTAGTACTAGTCTAAAGGTTAAGCTTAAGATAGCGATAGGCTACTTTAACGCGCGAAGTTAAGGTCTTATTAAGGTATAAAAACCTACTAGTATAGTATCGTAGGAAATAGGGGCTATAGCTACGAATCTATTCCCTATCGATATATACTAATAACCCTAGGTAGTAATAGTATTTCTCTCTAAAAGCTCCCTACTAAGCCTCTATATCGTTAACCTCCCGCGCGAAGACGATATTCTACTAGCTCCTTTTTATAGTATTCTACTATAATATAATCTCCTAGGTAGTCTCTTTAATAGTATACCGCGTATTAGAGTCGGTAATAGTTTAGAGGATTTAGCGGCGGAGAAAGGGTTTAGTGTAGCACTCGATATTATAGGTAATATATTAGATATAAAGTATCGTATTTATAGTCGGGAAAACCTAGTAAAGATCGATATATTAGGAGGTATATAGAGATATAGGATAGAGATAATACTAACCTTATTAATTATATTTTATACTATTTATTCTTTATCTATTAAGATAGTCTATAGACTAAAATAGGAGATAGGGATAGGGGGGGTACTCGCGATCTTATTCGACGAGATAAAGCTCGTTAGATACGTACGCTCTAGCTAACTTTAGGGAATTAGGGACTTAGCTAGTAGGGACTTAGCTAGTAGGGACTTAGCTAGTAGGGACTTAGCTAGTAGGGACTTAGCTAGTAGGGACTTAGCTAGTAGGGACTTAGCTAGTAAGATATTAGCTACTAAGGGCTCGGTAATAAGAGACTCTATAATAGTAGTACGAGTAAGCGTAGGTATACTCGTACCTATACTAATAGCTATATAGATCTCCCTAAGCTAGGTAAGTACTCGATAGTATAAGGCCTACTTCTTACTACTTAAAAAAGTATATACTATATAAAAAGTCTTACTAATAGGTAATATACCTACGATATTAAGTAGGGGTATCTTCTATTTATTAGTCTTATACGTATAGTCTATCTATAAGATATATAGATAGGCACGTAGAAGCTAGAGACTAATCTTATATATTATAAAAAGGGTGCTAAGGGAGTTATCGGCTATATCCACTTTATACCGAATGATCTAAGTACTATCCTTAGGGAGATCTATTAGTAGAGCCTAAATTAGGGTACGCCCTACGAGCTACTAGCGGGCTATATAAGCCCGTAGATTAGTAATATCGCGAGTACGGAGGTATAAAGTCTAACTATTAGCCTCGGCCTTACCCCGAATAGTACCTATAATATAACGAGTTAGGATACTATTAGTGATCTAGCTAATAATAGCTAATAGTAGACGCTTAAGCTCGATTCTACGGGTAATAATCGTAGTTAACGGATTAACGTAATAATAATTATACTTAGTAATAATGCTTTTAACTCTCTATATACCACTAGTAACGCGTCGGAGAGTACCTACGAAACTATAGCTTATTACCGACCGCTTCCGCCTACGTATCCGTATAATCGGGGTACGATCTATCCGATAGTCCCGGCTATAGCTATATTAAAATTAAATCTTCGTATCCGTACTATATACTATTATGATAGGGAAGCCGAGTGGGAGAGACTACGTATTTAACGTTCTTAGTGCCTCTTTTTTAGATAGCGTAGTAGTGTTTACACTAGTTTCGATAGTTTAGAAAGGGGGTATAGTATTAGGAAGGCTAGGCGTAGGGGGATCTATATTATATAGATCACTAGTTAAAGTTAGCTAGGTAATAGTATAGTTAAGCTAGGTATTATACCTACCTATATCGATAAGGGTAATAACTATACTAGCTACGTAAGAAAACTCGATTAGCACTATTTTAGAAATTAGCATCTATTTTAAGGTTATATAATCTAGGGGGCCCTATAAAAACTCTATACTACTAAACCCTCCTTTTTGCACTGAATTAACACCTAGGAATAGCCTTATTTCTATATAGAAAACTCCCCTTTTTGTATAGAAAACTCCATTTCTATATTAAAAACTGCCCTTTTTACACTAAATTAATATCTAGGAATAGCCTCATTTCTATATAGAAAACTCTATTTCTATATTGAAAACTCCCCTTTTTTACATAGGGTCGTGAACTAGGAATAGCTTCATAATATCAAATAATAGTAGGATTAGCTAATATTTCTAGCAGTAGTAATTTCGTCGTACATATATACGATCTCGGTATTAAAAATAGAGATCATACCATATTTCATACTATTAGAGGATCAAAGTGAGCGGCCAGCGGGAAGAAATGTTCAAAGAGGCTTAGCGCTAGGTGCCTATAGTAATTTCGGGTGCCTATAGTAACTCTCTAAAATTAACTATAAGGATAATCTCTAACTAATTATCTTAATTTAGCTTAATATATAGAGAAAGATATTAAACTATATACTAATTTATAATTTTACTCTAAGTATTAGTCTAGGAATAGTAGATAGTTAATAGCTTTCTCTTAACTCCTAATATCTAATAGAACTCTATCTAGATCTTAAGGATAAACTATCTACCTCGATTAGATACTAGATAATATAGTCTATAAAGAGTAGAGCTATCTAATATATAATTATAATCTTATAATAGGAAATTAATATTAGTCGCTTACTTAACTAGTTTACGACCTCTAATACTATATAAAATCTATACCGATCCTTTAGGAAAGATTAAAAGTCTAAGGAGATATTAATAAAGCGACTAAGAGAGAGAGAGAGAGAGAAGGAAGAATCTATAATTATCTAAAGCTAATAAAAGCTAAAGACTATATAGTCCCTAAAGACTAAGAAACTAGTAACTAAAAGAGTCCTCCTATTAAAGGAGCTTAGTCTATAGAACTAAACTACCTAAGAGGGCGGGGATTAAAATATACTACGTATTAACTTACCCCTCTAGACTAAGGTAAAAAACTAATAGAAATCTTAATCTTAAATATATATAAAAGGTTAGGTCTAGTCTCTTATAGTATATTTTAAATATTCTTTTAAACTAATTTCTTAGGGGTCTCTTTAAGTTCGGGTTTTAGTAGTACGTTTATAATAGCGTCTACGATATTTTTATTACTATTAATAAGCTAGATTTTACTTAATATTTCTTTTATAGTATATTTTATAATTTAATATTTAATATTAAGCTATTTAGTACTTTTATAGTAAAAGTCTTTCTATAGAATTATAACTAATTTATCACTATCTATATAGATTATAATTAGATAGTAATCTAATATTAGATCTAGTTAATATAGGATCTTTATAGGATAGAGATCTTCTTATATAGCTCTATTTATTACGATATATTCTATACCTATCTTATCTTTATAAAATCTAATAAAAATAGAGATCCTATAAAAAAAAGGATTAAACTCTCTATTAATTTTATATCTTTATAATTATAGTATAAAGTATTAACCTATCTACTCTATTTCTTATATATATAATTCCTATAATAAATCCTAGAATTAAGGGAACTTTATAAATATTATCGAAATTAAGTTAGTATAGTTTTATTCTCTTTTCTAGGGATTATACTTCGTCTCTCTAGTCTATAGAATATAAAGGTAATATTTAGTCTAGTTCGAATAGCTACTTATATAATCTTATAGATATCCTCGCTAAATATAGTCTTCTTAGTTATTAAGAAGTCCGTTAATTTATTAAATTCTAATATTATAAAAGGAGTTTAATCTAAAGTTTCTATTAGTATAAAAGTCGATATAACCCTTTCTAAACTCGCGGTTTAAATTAAGTCTTTAATATAAGTAGCTTAGTCTATAAAGATACTAGTTTAAGATCTTAAACTACTATATCCGAAAAGTCCTATTAGATCCTTAATTACCTTAATTTTAAAGGTAATAGACTATTAAAACTAGTCTATTATAGTTATTAAAGGTACTATATAAAAGGTATTATACCTATAGAGGAGTAGCTACCGATCTCGCTTAATATTAATAGAAATAGATTTTTCGTTATATATTTACTAAAATTATAGCTTTTTAATAGGCTCTTTATTAATAGTTTCGAATAAAATATTTACTAACTAATATAATCCGTAAAGTTCTTAATTTAATATATATACTATTTATAGCGGTTTATACCTAGGTAGAGATCTCGTAAAAATATACCTACTATTTATTACTATATTAAAGTATATCGTTATATAGTCGATTTACTCCTAACCTAGCTTTCTTATTTATACTATCGTTAAAAAGAGTCTTATACGTTCCGGTATCCTAATAAGTATATAAGTATTATTAAAGTCGAATCCTAGTCGTTATTTATTTTTATAAATAACCTATCTTATATAGAATTCGGGGATAATATCTTCTATATCGTATTTAATATTATACGCCTATTTATTAAATAGAATAGTACTACCTCTTAAGGGTATATTAATACTTTAGTAGCTATTAGTAGCTTCTAGCCTATTAATTTTCTTATTTATTACCTTTTAGATAAATTTACTATTCTATAGATCTCTTAGCTTCTCTATAATTTTATAGAATTTAATTTTCTATAGTTTAAGTCTTAATACTAAGATTCTAATAATACTATATATATTATTCTAATTATAAAATACTAGTATTTCTATACTCTATACTAACTATATCTTATTACTATATCCTTCTTAGTCTTAATCTTTATCTCTTACTATAGGTTTTCTAGTAGTTCGATAAGATAATCTTTATACTAGTATTTAAGGTTTTAGTATATAAGGTATTAGATCTAGAGAAGATTTAAATCTTCCCGGCTTATTTACTAAGCCTATTTAATAATATATATAGAGTTATCTAGCTTAAGTTAAGTCGGAGCTAATAATATTAGGGCTATTTTTTTATTAAGATATTCTAATAGAAGTAATATAATTAACTAGTTATTATCCTTATATAAAGCGTTATTTCGGGTAAAAGTATTAGTAATAATATTCCTCTTTCTAGATCGCTACTTAATAATAAAATAGAATTAGGATAGGAATTTACTCTATCGTATATAGCCCTAGTTTAGACGTCTATAATTATAAAATACTATAGAGACTAATAATAGGTAATACTCTTAAAATAATACTTTCGCGTAAGACCTTTAAGCTCGGCTTACTACTATATAGGTCTTAGTAGGTCCTATAAGCTACCTCTTAATAGGAAAAGAGTGCTTTATAACGAGAAATCCGGTATAAAGATAAAAGGAAACGATAAAAAGAGAAAGGTAAATTAATATATATATATATTAGTATAAAGGAAGTAGTAGTTAAAGCTACCTATATAGAATTACGAAATTTATAGGGGAACTCGACCTAAATAGGGTATTAGTATATTACCTACTTACTCTATTATACCTAATTCTAAGAAATAACTAGGAAGTCCGGCTTAAATTAGATCTAAGAGCTTAGAGAAAAAAAGGTAACTTAGGTAGGTTAATTTAGGGTATTTTAGATACTAATTATAGAACTAAAATATTCTACGTAGCTTAGAGTAACCCTTAACTAAGTAATATATATATTACTAGTAGTAGAAGGAGAGTAAAGGGATTATTAGTTTAAATTATATATATAGGGTATACTATATCCTATGACAAAAGTTTAGCGATAAACCCTACTTTTTTTTAGCGTGGGTTATCACCCCCTAACTAGCTATTTTCATTTTTTTCTCTCTTAGTAACCATACGGTCTTTTGGCACTAAAGTTTCTAGAAATCGAGGGCTAAAGGCAGAGCTTTCTTATAAATAGCGAGCCGGAATATATAGTGCCCTTAATACTAGTGTATCGGCTTCTAAACTCGCCCTCGAATATAGCTATCACCGTAGCACTATTTACCGTACTCGAGAGCGGTTTTTAGAGTAAAAGAATACAAAATCTAGACCTCGTAGCGGCCGTCCCCTAGTCTTTACCTAACGGGCTCGTAAATTTATTTATTTAAAAGCCCGCCGGAACCCTCTCTAGAGCTATAAACGCCTCGCCGTAAGCTACCCCGGATACCCCTCTCGAGCCTTAATTCGCCGTATTTATAAAGCGTACAGTTTATTTAAACGTCGCTTAGCCTAAAAGATCCCTATCCTCGTTAGAACTATAAAATAAAGATTAGTATATACTGGAAAGTAGCGGTATAAAACCGACTTTTCGGATTAGATCTTTTCGGACGAATATTCCGTCTAACGAACTTCGAATTCTAGGGTGAAATAGGCTTAGAGATTCCGATCCGAGATATACTAACGTAAACTTATAAACGCAAAGGCTTATATGAAAGACATTTTATAGATAGTTTAGGCTAGAATCTAGCTTAGAGGGTGGACAAAGTTAGTGATAATAAAGCGGGAGGTACGGATAGTTCGAGGTCGAGAAAGGGCTAGATACACTATAAAATCCTATCTTAATACGCTTTAAGAGGGCCTTATACTATATTATACACTAGGAACTATCTTCTAGTAAGATAATGCGCGGATTTATATATCTACGATTACGTAAGAGTGGTTTAAACGTTATAGGGTTTATATTAAGGATTAGCCTCCATATTCGCCTGATTTAAGCCCGATTAAGCCTTATTAGTGGATACTAAAGGTCAAATTATTAAAGATACACCCCGAATTACTATATATAGGTCGTAGTAAGCGCGACTAGACCTATTTTCGGCGTTATATACGTGCTATATAGGATGCACTTGATCAAGATATAATTGATAGTTTAATCCGATCTATATCTAGGAGATTGCTTACTGCTTAGAAAGTAAGGGGCTATTATACTAAATATTAAATTTAGTAAAAATGCTAGCTATTTAGCTATCTATTGATCCTATTTTTATTAAAATATCTATATTATTAGGGTAGATATATATAGTTGAATGTAGTGATATATATTTGATAGGGTGCGGGTAATTTGCGGGTGTCGCCAAACTTATGGTTATAGGGTATACTACTACTATAGGTAGGATAGGGCGGTAAGTAATTTCTCTTAAGCTTTATATTATTCCCCTAACTCTATCTAATACTAACGTAACTAGATAAACTCTACCGCGACTTAGTATATCCTTACTATATTTAAGCTTCCTAGATATCGACTTAGCTACGCGTTATTATCGGACTAAATCCCGGCCTATATAAATCTTATACTTTATATCTCCCCGACGCGCTATATAGGCTCTTCTAGCTCCGCTAGTACTATTATAGTAATTATTACTATTATATAGCCCTTCTACTTATACTACTATATTAGGCGTTAATATATAGTCTAAAGTATTAGGTAGCTATAATAGGACGCCTCCTAATATAGTTTAAGCTATAAGCGGAATAACTTCTACTATATCTTTATTATTAAGTTTCCGCTTTTAGGGTAAGTCTATAGGTTATATATTATATTAACTAGGTTTATCTAAATATAAAACTAGTATTAGTTACTCTAGTAGTATATCTCGTCTTATAAGAATTTAGTATCGGGGATATCTTCTTAAAAGAAGCGATTAAGGCTAAGAGTAAGAGATAGCTAATATAATATAGTAGAAGACTAAATAAGTACCGTAAGTATAGGGCGTTTCGGGGGCTACTCCGGGCTCTAAGTAGCCGTTATAATACCGCTAGACGCCGCTAATAATAGGTAGGGATATTTAGTAGTTAGCGTACTTAGGGGATATAATATTCTAAGTATTATAACGGGAGGACGTAGTAATATACGCTAGAGATCGAAGCTAGGATACTTAGTATATAGGCCTAAAAGGGGCGGTATAAGTAATATCGCTAGAGGAGGCTTAGGGACTTACCGCGACGTCTCGCTTATAGCGACCGGCGTAGTAATCTAGCTTATAGCGATCTCTATAAAAGAATCCGCTAAGTTAGAATCGTTAAGGCTACTATATATAATAGGGGGAGGTCTATAGGCGACCCTAGTGCCCTTAGAGGTACTATTAAGGGAGTCGAGATAAGAAGAGTTCGACTACTATATATATTAGTTATATAGGAGTTCTCCGGCTATAACGGGTAAGTCCTAGTAACGCGATTAGGTATATCTATTAATCTAGCCGTTAAGATAGTAGTCTAAGGTAAAACGGCGGTATTAGGAGGTAAGATATCCCTCTAGGAGAACCCGGTCCTTAACCTTAGTACGGTTAGCGCTAGTAGGGAGTCTTAGTCGCGGGATATTTACCGGCTAGATAATAATAGCCTCGTTAGTATTACCGTCGCGACTAGCTCTACCGCTCTCCTATATATAGTCTAAGAAAGTAAACGGCGGTCTAATATAGATAACCGCGCGGATATTAGGGATATTAACCCTTATCCTAAGGGCGCTAATAGTAATAATAACCTAGGGATCACTAGCGTAAAAGCGCTTAAGGATAATCTACCGATCGGGCTACTTATTATAGTAGGCGCTATAATAAAGCGTCTTAGCGAGCTACTCTACTATACTTACCTAAGATATATAGATAATTACCTTACTAAGGGTATAGTAGCTTAGATAGCCTTAGATAATATTTAGTACCTTAGGCGCTATAGTAAACTCCTATCTATAGGTGAATTACTTAGCTACTATCGGACGGCTAATATAATACGTAATATTTAGATATAAAGTATAGACGCGGAGAATATATATAGGGTCTATAGCGCTATAATTTATTCGTATAAAGAGGGCTTTCTCTTACGGTAGCGGTAGAGTAGCTATAAGATATAATATAAGGATATATATATTAATTAAGCGGGCTAGTTATATAAGGGCGGGTCGGAAATTATCGTCTACGCTAAGTAGGATATAATAGTATATCTTTCACTATATAAACTCGAATTCTATGATCTAGGAATTTAAGTGGCAGAAAATAAGGGGTCATATAATATTTAAGTAGTAGAAAAAAATATATTTAGAAGTCATATGATTATTTAGGCACTATTAGGCATTAATACCTAAAGATTTAGGCAGGGGTAGTTAGATTAGGAGTAGGGATAGTTAGATTAATAATCCCCTAGATAGGGATCTATTACGATTAAGGCCTAAAAACATACTATATTATAAGTCTTCTTATCTATATAATATCGTTTATAAAGAATAGATACGATTATATTATATTAGTAGAAGATAGAGAAAACTTCCCCTTTAGTAGTATTAAAGGACTTTAAGTTAGAATATAAATAGCCTAGGTATTAGATTAGTTCTAGTTCCGATACTAGATCGTTAGTATCCCGCCTATTAGCTACTATTATAGCTATACTAACGAGGCTCTAAAAGATAGAGAAAAGAATAAACTCGATAGGAACCCTTCTTACCTTATAACTTATACTTCCCTTTATTTAACCTAAAAACCTAGGATAGGTTTTATAGAGAAGAGGGGATAGTTATTACGGTATTACTTTATTATACTATCTTACCTTAGGCTCCCTTTTTCTTAGATAGAGGAGACTCTTCCGAATACCCTACGATAACGGGATAGAACTAAGATAATCCGGTTCCGAGAAGCGGGGAAACTAAATCATAAAAGGAAGATACCTATATAGATAGGGAAGGCAAGATTCAGTCTTATAACCAATATAGAATCGAATACCCCTCGTTCTAACTACGTATCCCTCTCGTATCATTATTCACCTAGTCAAAAAGTACTGCCTTAACAAACAGTTACCTTAACATTGTGCGTTGTAGTGGTAGTTTTCGTGGTGGACGTCGTAGCCTAAAGGCTACCTTATATGACGAAATTATCATAAACGTCCTTTTCGTCTTCGCAATAGGTGTGAATAGCCTACGATGGCCTGTCTGTCAATGACTTCATCTACCTGATAAGTGTGGTAGCCTAACGATAAAATGATTGTCACCTGTTGAGCTACTAAGCCGAATTGGGACATACCTATTCAGGCGACGGGGCAATCTATTCAGGTGACGGGACAACTAAGCCTCTGACTTAGCCTCTGGAGTTCCTCTCCTTTATAAACTCTTTCCCTCTTAAACCACCGCCATCTCCCTTTGTCCTATCCATCAAAACTTTCATCTCATGCATCCCAAAATCCATCATGCCATCTAAATGCAACCTTCGACAGAAGTTTATTGATCTGATATTTAGATCGGACAGGCGTGAAGTCGAAGAAATATCCCAGATTGCGCAAGACTTCCTTGATGGGAATCTCACACACGACGAATTCAGAGAGAAGTATGGCAAGACAAAGGCGGCCAAAAAAAGCTGCCGTCGCTGGCAGCTCATGACCTTACAATGCAGCAAGTCGGACAAATTCTCAACCTCAAACCAGCCAGCGGGGACGACGAGCTCGCCAACGTCCCATCATGTCCGATTCCGACGGAGCTCCAGAGTGTCATGAAAAAGGTTGACGCCGCCCGCTCTGACAGTCCGATGAACGAAGCAACCAGTCGTTGGACGCTCGACCTTCTACTCATATATGCGCATGACATCGTGACATGTGGCCAGCCCGACGCCGGCCAAGCGATTGCCATTCAGACAGAGCGCCACTGGGTGCTTCCTGTTAAGTTTGAGAAGCGGGACATGAACCTAGTCGGAAAACCAGACTATGCAGTCTGGTACGGCAATCCCAACGACACCGCAGTGAACGTTGTCGTTGTGGAGGCAAAGGGGGAGGGTAATGCTGGTAAGGGAATGTCCCAATGCCTTGCCTATATGGGTTAGTATCTCTTAGGATGAATGATATTGCTTGCACTACCTAGATTCTAATCGGTTTAAAGGCATGGTGCACCGACTTCGACGACAAGAAAAGAAACAAAACTGTACCGTGTACGGTATGGCGGCGGACTCGCAATGTTTTTTTTTCCTTAAGATCAACGAAAGATCAAAGGTTATTTTCTTTATTTCCTAGCGAATTGCCTTTGTCTAACACTCGAATAGTGGTCTGCTTTTTCGGTTATCGTCGCCGACGGCAAGTATGCCAAAGTTCTTGGCCTGCTTGTCTACCTTCTGCGGAAGGCAAGGGAGGCATCTCCCACCCATTCAAAGGAGTCCTCCGCCCAAACTCATACGAAGGGGTCATCCCGAGGCTCACTCTATGCAAGTGAAGATTGCATAATGGGCAATATGTGATAAAAAAATTTGTAGCCTCGCTCTGGTCTTACGTTCTTGATTTTAAGTGGATGATTTGCTCTGGGCCTCGCGTCTTTGCTTTTGCTGTAACTTGAATGAATGAAGAAGGAAAAGCTATCTATAATCGCTAATTAGTATTGAGATAACTAGCACTAGTCCTCATCAGTTCTAGGGAAACCCGGTCTATACGGAAACACCACGAGTATCACCTGAAACACCACACATCACTATGGCCTTTCCGCTGCCCCCCTAGATTATTTACACCATATCGGATGTGTACTGCAAATTACCATGTTAGGCTTAGCTTTGACTCCTTAGGTTTAGCGCTCTTTGTCCTCATGCCTCCTCATGCGTGGTTGCATATATTCCCCTGCTCTTCCCCCTCCATCCAACAGCGCCAATCTTCTTTTTCGCCTTCTTTCTCCTACGTCTCGCAGGTAAGGCATTTTTGCCATTGACCCGGGTCAGCGAGCCCCTAAGCTCCGCCACCTCCTTTTGCATGTCGGGCTCGTCGGCTCTTCTGCGATCCGACGACTGCAATCTGCGCTACCCTCCTTCTTTCGGCCCTGTTTCCCTCAGCTCCTGGAGGACCACTGGGCTCGACTATTGTGCTCGAGATTGGGCAATTTCCCCCTTGATCCGCGACATTAGCGTGCAGGTGAACCACCTCATATGTCAATCGGCCGGTCGATAGTTGAAGTTCCGCGAATATAACTGATAAAGGTGCATCAGCCCCCTTTGTAGCAGGGCACCAAATCTGCCTTGGGGGCGCACACTCCGCGTGAGAGCCTTATCTACATTAATGGAGGACGCTCGTATTATTTTGGAACCGAAGATGAACGGGATCAGACCACTCAGCGTACTTGAGTGCCCAGACTCTACCTCGGCTGCGATTCGCGTCGGCCTATAGTTACTCAGTCCGCGAGTTTACGAGAATATAGTGACGCTTCCTTCGCGATGACCGCAAAATCTCTAGAACAGCCTACAGCTTTGGAATATTTGCTGTGAGGCGACGCCGGTGGTCTATATGCAAACAATCCACCCCCCTCGACCTACACTAGTCCGTCGTGTTGTCGCAGGTATTTCAGAGATTTGCGCAAATCCTGACCCTTATGACTGAAATCTACGTTAGTTTCACGATCGATTGGCGTAGAAGGCGGGATAGAATGCCTAGGCGAACTAGGTACTACTTCTATAGCGACAGCGTGATACGAGTTAGAGATTGTAAGTGGCGTTCTTTCCTTCTTAGTCCGTCTTGCGCGATTCGTCTGCTGTTTTGGGCCATGGAATGACTGGCAAGTGGAGCTCAATCAACTTAGGAGTGATACAACTAGGTGATGAGATAGAGGGATCCGGAAATGGGTCTACTGTTACAACATCGGCGTCACGCGGACTAGAGACGACGAGGCTACCTCTCGTCTCCGTTTCATCGTCCCGCACTCGAGTATAATTTCTGAGTGCACTCAGAAATCCAATCTTTGACCACAGCCAAAAATTTTTGTACAACCTCATATCATATGGGCTGCTGATCGTGAGGGAAGCAACAAGATCTATGTCTGTAAAGGGGTCTACATTAAACAGCAAAATGCATTTCCAAGACGAGATGGCCGGCGGCAGTATGTATTCAGGCATGGTACCCTCGGAAGAGAGCCAGCCAACGAAAAATAAAGATACAAAACAACGAAACACCAAAAACAAACGCAAAACAAAACAGCAAAACAACAAAATACCAAAATCACCAAAATCACCAAGACCACCAAACGTAGAAACAGAATACTCGTTTTCTACCTTCATATCGCCTCGCTGAGGTTCTCGGAGAGAAGCAAAAACGGCCAAAAAGCCCAGAGGAACGCGACCAAGAACACCTCCTCCACCCCCAGTTTATTGAAAAGCTCCATTTTCATTCATCTCACCTCGCGAAGAGTCTCGGAGAGAAGGAAAGGATAAAATAACAGAGGAACGCCGTCCCCTCGACAACTCAGACGACCTCCGCCACCACCTCCCCAAGCCCAACGGTCTCTTTCGCCCCGCGGCAGAAGTTGCGTGTCGCGGTAGTCATGTTTGCGGCATCAGAGGCGTCTATCTTGGCCTTCTTCCTCTCCTTGAGCTTGGTCGGGGTTGTCTGGGGGTCGGGCGAGTCGGGGGGCCCCCATAATGGGCCATGGGCTTAGTTGGGCTTCGAAGGTAGGGCTTATAGCCCACTGCTGGTTGGGCTATGGGCCTGAGGTCCGGGCCCAACCAGGCCCATTGCGGAGGTCTACATAGAGTGTAGGTTATCCGGTAAACCCAACGTTAGGTCCGGTGTGAGCCTGGGTCGGGATATTCGACCTAATTCCGGTGCGTACGGAAGTCTAATGAGGATAAAGGGTCTCATCAACAAAAGGGTTAGGCACATATGTGAACTCCATTTTCCATGATCCTTTTCTGTTACAACTTATGTATCTCCCAAGTATGAGCATGTTTCTATTATTCGAAGCCCAGTGGCCTTCTACCCTAGGCTTATAACCCATCGATGGGCCTAGATACCGGGCGTAAAGCCCAGCCCCTTCTAGGTTGGGGCGGGTTAGGCTTTGGGATTTGTGGGGGGTGCGGAGATCTACATAGAACGAGTAGCGCAGAAGTATTTATGGAGAATTTCTTCACTGCAGAACAATATATACAGGAAATCTGTTATAACCGTGAACTCGCAGCTACTTATAAACTATCTCTGCAAACTTGAAGGAGAATATGTGAAGCCGGATAATCAAATAAGCGCTCAACATGCATAAACATGGCTTAGGTTGGCTTTGTCAAAGATCGCCCAAGAAGATATGCATAGACCACTCACGGCACCATACCGTAATCATCCGCCACGCCATGAGGCCATTTAGACGGTGACACCGTTGAACAGCAGCTTGCTAGTAGTGCTAGCCGGGCGGGTGGCAATAGACGAGATAGCGAGCTCGACAATACGGGCACAAGCCTTGTCAGCGGTCACACCCTCGAGAGCCATCAGGTAGGCGGCAACACCGGCAACATGGGGAGCAGCCATAGAGGTTCCAGACAGGCTCTTTGTGCTGCCACCAGGGTATGCGGCAGTGATGCTCACACCAGGAGCATAGAGGTCCACTGTAGTAATACCGTCAGTATACTTCGCACTCAGGGAGAAGTGGAGTGCTTACCAAGGGAACCGTAGTTGGTGAAGGAAGCACTGCCGTCTGTGCTGCTAGAAGCGGCGATGGTGCAGACATTTGCAGCGGAAGCAGGGGAGCTGTTCTTCGCATCCTGGGCTTCATTTCCGGCAGCCACGGAGAGGAAGATACCAGACTTGACGACATTGGAAGCGGCGTCATTCATAGCCTGAGAAGTGGAGCCACCCAGAGACATGTTCATAACAGCCTTTCCAGTGACACCGCGGGACTTTGCATCCGCAACAGCCCATTCCATGCCAGCGATGACTCCCGAGTTAGTTCCAGAACCATCGGCACCAAGAACCTTGACAGCAACGACAGTGGCCTTCTTTGCAACACCGTACTTAGTGCCCACCGCAGTCGATGCAGTGTGAGTGCCATGGCCATTGCCGTCAGTGTTGTCACTGTCAACCATGTTGGCGCCCCACACAGCGCGGCCTCCAAAGTCGGAGTGCCCGATTTCAATACCGGTATCGACACCATAGACCACGATGCCTGCGCCAGCAGTAGAGTCATAGACATAGTCGGTAGCACCGGAGGACTTGCTAGAGATGCGAGCTAGGCCCCATGAAGGAGCATTAGCCTGAACCACGTTCGCGGTCGCGTTCACAATCATGTCCGGCTCGATGTACTTGACCTATATTTTCACCGCGAGTCAGATTGCAACACTCTCTTGAGGAATGAACGTGGGTAATAAAATGTCATACCGCCGGGTCATTGGCAATGTCTTTGATGGCACTCTCATCGAAGGTACCACTGTATCCTTTCATGCCATTGATGTTGAAATGCTTGCCTGGTCCAGTCTTGCCACTGTTGCGTCTGGTGACACGGGCATGAACACTGGCAGCCCAAGTGCGGTGCTTGTCGAACTCGGCGGTGCTAACGCCATCATTCATGACAACAATGTAGGAGCTAGGAACGACCGCGTCAGAATCAGTGGCGGCCAGGATCTGAGCGGCATTGACGAGTCCCAGAGTGGCAAGGGACGTAGTGAGGACCTTGAGGAAACCCATGATTGCAGTTCGAAATGGTGTAAAGATGAAGAAGATGAAGATGAAACTCGGGAAGATGCTGATGAGAATCCTCAACTTGGGAGCAAAGAGTCCCTTTTATAACATACTGAGAGATGGAGAAGAGGACCATCGCCGCCGGTCTTCCGGGCTCAACTGCATCTCCATCTTCAGACCCTGGTGATGGGACATGTCGGACGTTGACGGAGAATGAGTAGATTAGACGGAGCAACCCATCGCTTTAGGCAACGATCTCTCTTCGATTCATCAACCCGGTACAATGCCAAGATACCCAGCAAGCTGCGATTGTAACACTCTTATCGCTAGCGCAAGATGTGCAGGTATAGCGTTTGGCTATAGCAGACCCGGTCCTAGGTGATCAGCATGCTGCATATGCAGTCATGCAGAACGTGTGAGTGTGAATCTTGGCGAGTATATTTTAGATTAATTGCGACTCTTTGCCCGTCGGGAGTCCGATGGATCGTTTAGCGCCCTGACTGGGGAGTCTCTGCAGAAACGCACGTGTTTCATGCAGGACATTGAGCAATTCGGGACTTTGAGAACATGATAGGCGTGGCCAAGGATGCGGAAACACCTAGTCCCTTGTAGTTGCAGATCTTTGCGGAAACAACAACGGAGTGGGTCTCGGGGATAGGGTTGGGCTTACAGACGTTGCAGTGAACAATCACCACGATGGTTCAAGTCTCTTCTTAGCCCCGCGAAGGTGTATCACGGCCAAAGCTCAAGTGGCAGAATGGCATGTTGTGAGGCCTGAATGACCCATCGATGCCTGATTTTGGAGCCAATGAAAAGGCTCGAATTACCAGGACCCTGACTAAGCCGCCCCTCCAATTTCCGTGGCAGGAGAAATGATCCAAATGAGGGTATTCGCGCCATAGAACGTTCCAAAAGGACTCCCTGATAGGAGGAGCGGACCACGCGTCCGCGGTTAATACTCTCTTCTATTCTTTTTCTATTTTTCTCTTCTTCCCTTCTTCCCTTCTTCCCTTCTTTTTCTCCTTCACACATCCCCTATTCCTTGCCTTAATCACTGCCTCTTTCACACTTCTACCAAGGTAAACCTCCCTCGCCGAGTCTGACTCCGTTGCTGAGATAACCCCGTTGCTTTGTAGGTTCATCAAGTGGAATTAGGTAGGTAAAGACTTTTGCACGGTCGGAATAGCTTCGTTTCTATCGGAGATGCATGTGTTTATATTAACAAAACACAACTATGGTGATAAAGGCGGTCCAAATCGCCGAAGATGGGAAGGAAGCTATCTAAGAGGAAGAGGCTACTTCTAGCACAGCGAGGAGAAGTGATAGGACTTCAAGCAGATCGCCTGGGCCAAAGCCATACTGATATACACATCCCATTCATACTGTTCGTCCTGGCAAGTTATTGCTGGGTGTCTCCCTCAGTCCATAGTTTCTTAGCTTAGTGTAGTCTTCTTCCTCAATCAACGTCTTCATGATGCATTTCGAAACCTCTCTCAGCAGTAGACTCCGACAATCATATTTCCCCTCATCCCTTTCACTAGTAAGTGTACCGATAATCAGGATGGCGATCCCCCGACATGGCGAGTTGCTGTTCGGGAGTCATAGGTTCCCCCCTTGTCGCCTCATCTGTGGCTCTCACACTCTTCCTATTGTTCAGCCACTTCAACAGCAGGACTTGTCCTGCCACCAGAGCCATCCCAGTGGAAATCACACTGATATTGACCATGGTCCCCATTCGAAAGTGGGGTGCCGATGACTTCGGATAGATCCAGGTACTCAAGATCCCGCCTGTGTTTGTTGCAATAAATGCCATAGCCACGGCGGTTGCACGTCGTACATGTCCAGCAGTATTGTTTGGAACCCAACTGATAAGGCATGGTGCACAGGCAAAGGTTCCCGTTAAAAGTAGTACAAGTGCAGCATACCGTTGGCCCGTCCCTTTGGCGTTGAGAGCCAGTGCTGCACCGATGAGTGCAATACCGAAGGTAATGAATGCACAAAGCCCTCGTTGGCGATACCGATCAGCAAAAAATGCGCATATCATGGTAACGACGAAGGCACAGGCATACGGCGGCACTGTCATCAGCTGGGTTTTTGTGCTACCATACCCCAGGGCCTGTACAATTGAGGGTGAAAAGTATGCCAACCCAAACAAGCAGCAACCGCTACAAAAGAGCGCAAAGCAGGCTACCCAAACGTGGAGATCGGCCAGGACCGAGATAACCTCTTTCCAAGTCACCTTCTCGTTTTCCAGGAAATTTTGATCAAGGCGTAACCGAGCCACGCAATGTTCGATGTGTTGCGGAGTGAATGTCATGACACTATCCGGCCCATTGGGTAGTAGGAAGAATGAGACGATACCGAAACAGACCGTGAACAGCCCTTCGAGGAGGAAAATCCACTGCCAGCCCCTGAGACCGCGCATTCCATCCATCTGCTGGATCGCGGCGGCTAGTAGACCGGAAAATGCACCGCTCAAAGAGGCTGCCGAAAAGAAAAATGCAATACGCATCTGCAATTCATGTCGTCGATAAAACCCAGCGAGGTAAAGAACAATTCCCGGGAATAATCCGCCCTCTAGGAGCCCTAGAAAGAAGCGACATGCGAGGAAGCCTTCATAATTATGGATCTGGGACTGTAACACTGTAACAGTTCCCCAGCCAGTGCACAGGACGGGCAATAGAATTCGTGGACCCACGGCTTTCAACAGCAAATTGGAAGGAAGTTCCGCGAGGATATACGGGACGTAGGTCACAGTAATAGCTGCGATGATCATTAATTATGGTGTTCCTATGGTACCCTAGCCTATAAGCATCTCACTTGCCTGTTTTGTATTGATGGTCACTTAGGTTGAGATCCTTTTCAAGGCCAGCCTGAATGATCAATATTGTAAGCCGGGTGCGGTGGAGGATTGAAGGAGATAAAAACTTACAACTCGCGCATTTCCCACATTTGCTCGATCTAGCCAGGCCAGAAGGTATAGCATCAGAGTTAGCGGAATCAAAATTGAATCCAATCTGCGCAAAGTTGAGCGTTCTAGCCTTTGTGCCTCGACACTCAGGGAAGTCTCGTCAAACAAAGCATCTGATTTGAGATTCTCGGAATTGGGATCCCTTGATTCATTGGTAATCTCGACCATCCTGAAGGGAGATCGGTATTGCAAGAACTTGAGTAATGAAAATCTTTGGGCAAGCGATTCGAAAAGCCGAAGAAGCGATCCTATATTTAAGTTGTGATTGACCTTCAACAGTCATTCAACGAATCATTGACACACATCTAGCCCTGAAATGGCCAGCAGAGCCGGCGGTATTTTACATATCCCGGCGATACGAAGCAGTGAGAAGCGCGATTAATCGAATCAATTTGCCGCGATCGAGTACCGAACGCATGCCCACATGTATATTCCAGAACCAGTTGTGATGGAGGAAATATAGCCCGTGGGCCCCCAGACTATGTAGGGCACAGGTTCGTTAAAACCTCCGCCTGAATGTAGGTAGAATGTGGTCTTCATGACGCGTGTACCCGGACTAACTAGGCGGCAGCTTATAACGATATATTTTGACAGATTCATCATGACACCAAATTAGCTTGAGGTTTCTACGATCTGAATCCTGATAGATATTGAAAAAAGTAGTCCTGTGCCTAGAATTCCCAATAAGAGATGGTGATCTACTTATACATCCTGTCACTAGTGCGAAACTCGGATGTAGATGGTTCGAGTAAACCATACCCCAAGGGGTGCCCGCAAAACGGATGGGAACATTCGATGGCTAGACGCTCGTGAATCAACCCCAATCAACCAACCTTCCTAGAAAGGCGTGAAGCCCACGTATGGGAGGCGTTCACGTATAAAGGAACGAAGGCCCAACTAAGACAACTTTGCGTTCTGGCTGTCCACTCAATGATGAGAAATCAGTTTGCCGAGAATGCGTAGTCAACATGGCATGAGCACCCGTCAAGAAAATCCTCTCGATGCAGTAGAAATACCCGATTGGTGACGCCACGGTACCCCCGGGGCCAGTTTCAGTTCTCCGCCAAGAGTTGTCCCCACGAAGCCCCCTTTTCCAAGGTGAATCCTCCTGTGGGCTCCTGAAATGAATTAGTCACATCAAGGGCACTCGGGGTTCTTTAGAAATGCAGCAGTATGAATGATCTTTGGGATTTTCCTGATATACAATATGGTTCCTATGAGGGTCCAGTGAGATCGGATCGGAGGACCATAGCGTACGGCAGACATCGATCACGGTGGTGTAGAGTCATGAGTTAATCGAAAACGACAGGTTCCCCGCATCCCGGGGGCGGGGAAGTGGAGATCAGGGCCATCCCGCTTGCCTAGGCTGTTCCCGGGGTCAAATGCCGCTTTCTCTAAGCCAACCACCGGTATCATACCGTATGTCGATCTAAATAAAAGACCCGAGGCACTACGGAGTATCTTGGATTCTTTTCCGGGGTCCGCAGTCCGGGGTCTGGGATTTTAGAGTCCCGTCTTTCTTTCTCTGCCATCACTCCTGGCGACTTCAAGTCTGGAACAAACAGATTGCTTCGGTATGTCACGAATCTGGCAACTAGTACAATGACTGAGGCCTCAATCACGGCCGTTGCTGCGAAAGCCAGACTCGCTGTGTGCGTTAACTCATGGCCACCCTTGCACAAGCGCGGCAAATCTACGTGCGTCGCAGGATCTCAGCCTCCCTTGCAAATCAGAAAAGGTCCTTTCTCTCGCTGTCGGTGACTCTAAAATTATCGTGCGCGTCGGTTCACAAATCTTCCAACTCATTGCAACTTTTTAGTTGATTCTGGGGTACCGTGGCCTAGCTATTGACGATTGTATTTGAACAGGTTACACTCTCATAGCGCTCTCTAGTCCGAGGATCAGTTCCTGAAGCTCACTGAAATTCAAACACCCTCGACAATAGCATCTACTTCAATCTCAACTAACATCTCCTCATTGATGAACCCCCCGTTGACCACAATCATTGTGGCTGCAACTCCCACACAGCCGTGCTCACTTTTGTTATGCTTCCCTAGAATCTCGCTAAAGCCTATGCCCACACCCTCGCAGTTTTCATGGCGACTAACAAACATCTTGACGCGAACAATATCCTCCGGCCCTGTACCCCCAAGCTCACGGATAGCTCGGATACATTCTTCTAATGCAACACGTGTCTGTTGTCGGGCATCATTTGCGTGAAGAATTCGTGGTGCGCTCGCTGGAGAACAGGGATCTACAGCGGTAGTTCCGGATACGAAGATTTGATTACCACGTCGAATCGCTCGGTAATACCCAATTCTAGCTTCGTATGGAGAGGATGTTGCAAAGCACCTTTTTGCCGATGCAGACGCCATGCCTAGGAAATTTGTCACAGTGTTCAACTACATATTATCTTAGTCAAGCAAACAGACGTGGAGGAGGAAGTGATGTTACCAGATATCAAAAGCTTCCGTTGAATGGGACGCGCCAATATTTTGTCCTTGAATGAGAAGTGTCACCTTTATAGCCAAAGGTCGAGTCATAATAGATGTGTGTCATACGCCCAAGCTTGAAGTATCCCGACATGAGTCATAAGATGCGGCGTCTTAAAATAACACCCACAAATCTCAATCTCGTACGGGGTACCGCGGAAACCCTCGCTTGTGTTGTGTTTGCTCGTCTGATTATTGCTTTTTTTTCCTAATTGCCATTATAAATAGACAATACACTCGTAATATTTGGTCTTCCCTTTGGTCCGAAGGATAGTTCGAACCCTTGGGCTACAAACCCAGTCCCATCTCGAGATATCTCAACAATCTCTGCAACCGGCTGCAGACCGTCTTTACCAACTGCTTTCATTCACCCGCCGATTCGAATGGGCTATCGGCCAATGGAATCAAATATGGGTCGAGGGGTGGAGTCCCATCAAATGTTTTATCCAAGGGCCACATTGGACGATGAATTCGTCGGTGCCCAAGACGCTGCAGATTTTGATCAACGCCGCCCAGAGTCAATGCCAGCATCCAGTCTGCAGCCATGTCAAATAGCTCGGGTTCAAGGTATCCAATCTTGACTATCACGATGTGAGTCGATCGAGGATTGAGATTGAGACCAGTAAAATCACTCTCGTGGTGATATGGCTTGCGTAGCTTGGTCAGGATTGTAAACACACTTCCAACCTGTAAGACCGCTTCAATTCCAGCGTCATGATCCCCATACCGGATGGAATGAACCCTTCCAGTCATTGTGACGGGCCCTGCATGCATATCATCGATCTGTGCCCCAGCAGTGACAGTCACCACAGCCCCTACGCCGGCCTTGATGATAATATCAATTGCCTGGGGCCCGGGAAGACTGGCGTAAATGACTGTTGGACCGGTTGCTTCCCAAAATTCCGGTCTCTTCAAGAGATGAAGCAAGCCGAAAGTTACATCGCCCGATCCCCCAGCGGTGGGATTGTCCCCGGAATCAGAGATGAAAAACGGTCTCTTTGGCGATGCCAAAGCACTGTCAATACATATGGACAACGAGCCGGTTGGCGCCACGAAATGAAATTCTTCGCGAGCTCCCCAAAACAAACATGCAAGTCGCTTCGCCGCTTTCGTGACAGCGGTCTTGTCCCAGCCTGTTACCATTACCACCGCATGATTTCGTGGTTCATCTGCCCACGCATATCCAACCCAAATGGCTGCATCAAGAATGTTTTCCGTTGCTTCGATATCAGGAATAAGCGCATACAGGCCTTTCGCTGGTTCATTGCGTGTCGAAGTCTGCTCGCCCGGTAGCAAGATAGGGATTGGGACCCATGCTTTGAACGGTCTGATCATTTCCACGGCGTCCCTTCGTGAGGTCAAAACGTTAACAAGATTCCAACACGCGCGTTCCTTGGTTTCTAGCTCATCTTCATGCGGTGCCATCCGATAACAAGTAATCAGATCGGTCTGGTGGGCCAGCTCTCGCGACACATTGCCATGTAAATCCATCGACGCCGAAACCAACACTTTTGGACCGATCACACTCCGAATCCGGCGGAGAAGCTCTGCCTCAGCATCTTCCATTCCCTCCACACACATTGCTCCATGGATATCATACCAGAGTCCATCGATGGGTGTTGATGCGACTATCGCTGCCAAGCGGTCTACGATCTCGCTGGAGAGTGCTTCGAAATCGGCACGAACCACGATTCCCCCTGGGAGTGCATGGCCTATGAGTGCTCCTTTCCAGTCTGCCGCATTTCCTAGACGGGTGCCACGGTGCAGAAAGCCGTACTCTTCAATCACCTCTGGGCCGCGGCGTGGATGAAATGCCCCGCCGAGTGTCCGAGCGGGGAAAACCCGGACGTCTCACAGGCAAGTCCTGCGATCGCGATTACTGGGTGTTGCGGCATTCTCAAATGGATGTCTTGAGATTAAATGCGAAGCGGGCGTGCTCGTTACTTTGAAGCTGCGCGTAGAACTCGTGACGGTAGACCAGAGTTGGGATGGGTTTATGTTGCTCTGGTCTCACGTCGCTTCGACACATCTCTCCCCGCTCTACGAACAAGAGTCCTGGACGGAGGTATCTCCCTCCATACCGACCGTATTCCAAGCTCATGAGGGATTGAGAAATAATTTTGCACGTTATGATTGTGCCTCGTTGCACCTAGGTAACTGAGGCAACGCCCTGACCTGTAAATCGTCCAGCATTCTGTTTTCCTCGGGCTGCTGGGGCCATCTTCTCACCTTTACAACATACTGACCCACGATAATATCACCTTGAGTCATGAATCCGCTCCATTCTGAGCCGCCGACCTTGGAGATCGCTTGTTTTAACTTGGAATCAGCCCTGATTGCTGTAAAAGCAGGAGCAGATCGCATCGAGTCAGTATTGGACGATGGTAGCCTCGGAATATGTGTCTGCAGGCATGCCATCTGATTGTCTCCTTTGTTGTTTTGTGGTTTTGGTGTTTTTGGGCCCTTGCAATCTTCTTCCTTCATATCACTGACTTGACTCAAGGCTATGCCAGGATTACCACTTGGGGGGTCTCTCGGCCGACACTGCGATTCTCCGACGATTGAAGTCACAGCTGGCAATCCCAATCCCAATTTATGCGATGATTCGACCACACGCCGACCACTTCTATTACGAACCTTCGGAATTTGAGGTGATGAAAAAAACCGTTGTTTCCCTCAAATCCCACGGAGCTGATGGTTTCGTATTCGGGATTTTGAAGCGATGCTCGGAGAACGCGCGTGATCCAACCAACTCTTGGATCGATGTACCGCGTAATAAGGAGCTTGTCCAAATAGCCGGACGACCCTGCACATTTCATCGTGCGTTTGATACCATTCCCGAGTCCTCCTGGGAGAACGCGTTGACCGACATCATGAACTGTGGCTTTGCCTCGATTTTGACCAATGGCGGGCCTTCAGGGACAAAGGCCACGGACTGTGTGGACAAGCTGCAAAGGCTGGTGCGTTGGAAGGAGGCACAACAACACTCTCAGGACAATTCTCAGAGCATCAAAGTTCCAGAAATCATTGTTGGGGGTGGAGTGAGGACATCCAATCTCGGCTTGCTTTATCGGAGCACGGGCGCGTCCGCTTTCCATTCCGCTGCCCTGGTGGGTTCGGATGAAACTGCATGTGAACACGAGATTTTCCAAATGAAACTTCAGATATCATGAGCACCGAACTCAAAATCTCATTCCTTGCCAATCTGCCCACGACCATGACTATATGCTTCAACCCACCTGGGCTCACCGTGTTAAGCGTAACGATATTGGAGTTCAATCCATGGAGTGCTCCGTGCTTCTAACCAGGATGCAAAATGGCCTGCTAGCGAATGATTTATCCGGGCACAGGAGCATATGTACGGAGGAGCTACGGATATGGAGTCCTCCGTACTCACCTGTAGGTCGTACTTCAGGGGTGCCATTAACCCCACCGCGGGAAGTGAGGAAGTGACGCCGAAATTCCGTCAACTGGTACTTTTGCCGTGGACATCGAAGCCCGGTGTGTATATCTGATGATATATAGGTACGCGTATAGGTCTTTGGGTGTTGTGAGACCATCTACACCCATTGCTCACTCGGGATCTCTCGGTGCAAGCCGAATGTAGCTGGACCGGAACATGAACGTACAGTGAGCCCTATAGTACTCCGTGGGCGATGCCCCGAGATCCAAGTGCAGTGGTAGTACTTCGTGGGTCATCCTCCGAAGTCACCAATCGTGGTGTCGGGGGAACGCTGGCAGTGCTCCCGTGTGGAGCAGACGCAAGGTTTCCGACAAAAGTTGCAGGATTTCCGCGACCAATGAACGGCTTCGCAGGGGAAAAACGGTGGAATGGCAGGTTGGCTTGTGCGGGGCTAAATTGGTCTTTATTTTGATTCTTCTCATTCTTCTTGTTCTTGACCAACGCTGAAGATGGACACTATTGCCGTAGATCCAGTTTTGTACAGCGCGGTCGAAGGCCCTTATAGCCCCGATGACTGGCAGTCGTGAGTGGCCTCGTCTTATGTCTTCCGATCCATGGAGATATTCACATCTCACTAGCGAAACCACGTCGATCGGGTCGTCGATTTATCGTGGTCTGATGGATAATGGGAGGCGGTAAGAAATGAGAAATGCTCTTTGGGTTGGCGCGTCGATCTCTAATGAGCATCTAGATATCAAACTCTCTCAAGAAAGGAATATTGGTACGTGGTGCGTTTTTTGGTCTTTTTTGGTCTTTTTTGGTCTTTTCCTTCTTTTCTCCTGAGGAAAAAAGGAACAGCAGCAGCAAAGAAAAGAACATCAAAAGCAGAATAGAACCAGACTCATTCCTCATAGTGTTCCGTCCGATGAACAACAATTCGAGACCTATGAAGCAGGGTATGATGCAATTCCTATTCCCGGCCGCAACATTCTCTCACGATTGCAGCCACCTGGTGGATCTCATCTTAGATTCAGATCGAGATAATCCTCTGTTTCGGTCGCCCGTCGGAGCAGACCGAGAACGCCCATTGCAGATCCTTGATATTGGCACAGGAAAGGGGACTTGGGCTATGTATGCCGGACCCTTATGATGCGACAAAAGCCAATACTAAATATTGCTAGCGATGTTGCGGATATGTTCCCTAATGCGACTGTTCGAGGTGTTGATCTCTTTCCTCCCCCGGTTACTTGGATGCCACCCAATTGCGTTATTGAGGTTGACGATGTGCTTCAAGAGTGGACATGGCGCGAGCAATTCGATCTCATCCACATGCGCAATATGATCGGATCGTTTGACTCCTTTGAGTGGGACCGTGTGTACCAACAATGCTTTGAGTAGGTCTATTGCCGAAACTGTCTCAGCCAATCTGACCGCACAACAGCAAAATGGCACCCGGTGGATGGATTGAGCAGCTCGAGGTCGGTCCATTCATCACCAGTGATGATAACAGTCTCCCGGGAGATAGTGCCTTGGCCTCTTGGGGTCCCTATATGAAAAAGTGTGGTGATCTCGCCGGTCGCCCTTGCGATATCCTCCTCACTATGTCGGAGAGCATCAGGAATGCAGGATTCGTCGACGTACACGAAAAGGTCTACAAATGGCCCATTGGGCCCTGGCCCAGAGACCAGAAATTCAAAGAGGCGGGTGTGGTTAATTGCCAACACTGGATGTCGGGTATGGAAGGATGGTGCATGTGGCTGCTAACCAAGTTTGGTCACCCCGAGCCCTGGACTAAGGATCAAGTGTATGTATACTGTGCGAAACTTCGCACTGAACTAAAAAATCCTTATTACCATGCCTATCACAAAGCGTAAGTGTTCATTGGTGTTACATTCCTCGGTCGCCTAATTGACCGCCATCACAGGAGAAAGGTATGGGCTCGCAAGCCGATGCCTGGTGAAATCCAGACTCGGTCATCCAAATCCAGCTCCAGCTCTGCGACGGCCAGATCTTGAATATGGCACCAGGTTCCATATCATATGGTTTATTGAGAACCACCTACCTCCATATTTAGGTAGCAACTTCAGACGTTCCTGCTTTGGCTTTTGGTCGCCCCGTATCCTGTGGAGGGTCGGGCTGGCCTTTGGTTGTTATATATACCTTCTTTTGCGTCAGACTTCGCGCAGGCTCATTGGCTTGGGGCTAGCTTCTACCTAGATATATGTATGTAGGTACATGTAATCATCGCAACGACCATTTACGAGATTATGTTATAGGGTGTGCGCTACAAATGCCCAATGAATAACGAGCTTAGAATAACGTGGCTAGAACCTAGACCAGTGGTATTGGACAACATAGAGATCCAGAGGCGAAATACGGTATCAGAGTACAATCTTCTCTCGGATATACAAGTGAAAGGGACCTCAGCAGCATTGAAGCATGTTTCCGGAGGTTTAGATTTCGTCGTCATTCTATACTCAGCCGATGCCTAGCTCTGTCGATTTTTCGCCAGTTCAAAAGCCCGGAGGATGTTAAGGCCTTGATGCCCAGTGGGGAACAATGGGAGTTTGTATCGACCATTACAGGACTGAACAGAAAGCTGAACGTCTTGCTCCGTTGCCCAATCGAAATTCTGGTGCTCTATTGCTTCGAGTCGAACAGGTATTTGGAGCGTTGGCACCTGTTCCGGTTTTGCGGATTCTCGTAGCGCTTCTTGAACCTCAACAATGAATGAATATTTGATGATGCGTATTTTGTCGCTATTGCGGCGATGATGCTCCCAGCAATCTACCGCCACGAGGTCAATAACGCGAGACACGTGTAACCCACTCTCTTCGAGCGTTTCACGAACAAGGGAATCGAGTATTGTTGGATCACTTTCTTCGCATGCACCCCCGGGTCCCTCCCAGCACCCAGGCATTGAGTCGCTCAGTGATCGCTGGAGAAGCAGAACGCGCGGGATGGGATCGGCATGCGAAAAGATGTACGCGCCGACACCAAACCCTTCAAACTCAGGCCGGGCAGCCACGAATTGGGCGAGGGGAATCGTAAAGTATTCAAGATGAGGAGCAACCGTATAAGTCATATTGATTGGAGACCCCCAGGTACGAGGAAATTTGAAACAGGTCAACGCCCAGTTTTCGGCTATTTTACTGCCTTCCCCGCCAGGTAACCGAATACGAACTTGGTCTACTGAGATTCGTCGGATCTGATCCTCTTGAATGTTCTCTTCGGAGCATAAGTCTCGTCACAACCTTGGAAGAACTGCAACCGCTGACATCCAATCTAAGGGGTGGGGTGGATGGGACTTCAATTCGTGTTTTCTAAAACCAAAAGAAAGAAAAAGAAAAGAAATATGGATATGGAGCTATATTATATACATCCAAGCTCTAAATTTACGTTAATTCGCTTTTGCTTCTCAACAATCCCACTATCTAGAACATTCATCGTTTGAGGTATCACAGGAAGGGTCGCTGAAGGGGACAGGGTTAATCGTGGCCAAATCTACAATGAAAATGGCATAGTTGGAGGATCGAAATCTGATGGCTTAATTGAAGACAACAGTCTTGTGGCCATTTAAGATCACGCGGCGCTCCGTCACATACTTGACGGCGGTGGCGAGCACGTTGCTCTCCACGTTGCTACCGGCATGGGTCAGCTCTTTGGGACTCATGCCGTGATTGACCCGAACGACGTTCTGTTCGATGATTGGGCCCTCGTCTAGATCACTAGTAACGAAATGGGCAGTGGCACCAATAATCTTCACACCACGGTCGTACGCCTGGTGGTAGGGTTTGGCGCCCTTGAAGGATGGCAGGAAGCTGTGGTGGATGTTGATAATGCGCCCAGACATGGCAGTGCACAGGGTTGGCGATAGCACCTGCATATACCGAGCCAACACAATTAAGTCAACGTTGTGTTCGCGCACCAATTCCAAAATGCGGGCTTCCTGCTGCGCCTTGGTCTCCGCGGTGACAGGAAGATGGTGGAATGGGATATTATAAGTGGCCGCAAGGGTAGCGAAGTCCGGGTGGTTGGAAACGATCAGCGGTACCTCGATGCTCAGCTGGCCAGTAGATTGGCGGAAGAGCAGGTCATTGAGGCAGTGGCCAATCTTAGAGACCATGATCAGCACGCGGGGCTTCTTCACGGTGGGGTTGATCTCGAAGTTAAGCGCAAAAGATTGAGCGGTGGGCTCAAAATCGGCGCGCAATTTCTCGAGCTCGGGTGTGGCATCACTTCCGGTAGCAAGGGCAAACTGGGTGCGCATGAAGAAGCGTTCCGATGCAGGATCGCCGAATTGCGACGAATCGATGATATTAAGGTTGTTCTGCACAAGGAATGCAGTAACGGCGTGGACAATGCCAGGGCGATCAGGGCCGGAGAGGGTCAAGATGAAGCTAGGAGACATGATGAGTGAGACGACGGTGTTGAATCCGCAAGAGACCTTTCAATAGCTGGGAGATGTTGAAAAGACCTGGTTTTTTTTTTTTTTTTGGTGAATGCCACCCGAACCGGTTTCGGCGATGACTCATCCTGCGATCGGCACCTGGGCATCTATTTGTCCGACTTCTTTGTTCCTCAGAGACTCCTACTTCGTATTGACAACATATCAGATAGTCGATCTTCTTCGCCTACATCTTCTCTGTCATCTACATGGGTGCTTTGAAATGGGTCTTGTATTCATCACTCGAACACTGGATATTGTTACAAAGATTCCGCCAACCTAGAGGCAGCCGGTTCTATTTCCTCTCCTGTCAACTGAAAGCCACCCCGGCACAGTGGGAGTCATGAGACTGCAAACGAATGCTGCAGAGGCATCAGTCCAAAGCTCGGCAATCATTGCTCCACCCTTGTGACGAAACGAAATTACCCCAACTACGGAGTACGCTAATGCAGCATTGCACTCCAATGAGCTAGTGTGCGTAGCCAACTTACCGAGGATGGGTGTCAAGACATCCCAATGATCTATCCCCCTGCATAGTCCCGGCAATGACTACCTCGTCACGGATCTGAGAAACCTTCCTCGTATGGATTGCCCGACCGTTTATTTTATTTTATTTCATTTTTGTTTCATAGAACTCTGGAGCAACAAATCGTGGTCCCTTGGCTAGTTCGGAGACGGATCATGTAGCCGCTGCTGGTTCATCCGTATAATGTCAACCCTAGCAAGCATTCGGAGGGCATTCGTTACCGACGTGAACAACCCGTGATTCTTCTTACGCGACACGATGTGTTATTACAGGTGGCCCATTACGGGTAGCCTCCGGGCCATACGAGTAACACCGATAACCAGGGCGCCTCCTGGTGGAGATGTCTTCATTTCCTCCACAGTGGGGTTTGAGGAACGCCCTCCGTGTCCCCGGAGTACTCTTCGCACTTCCACTTTAGGACACACAATGCCCTCTTGTTCTACGGTCATACGGACCGTTGAGCCGTGATATGGAGCTGGACTTGAAGCATTTCATATCTCTTGGTGGATATTATTTTTCAAATATAAAAGGGTCGATATCTCTGTTTCGTCTGCAGATATCCCACCATCTCCCCAAGCATCCAAGATCTTCGCATTCTGGACATCATGGCCTCGATTCTCTCCTTCAACGTTTACAAAAGTGCCTTGCTCTTGGCCACCTTCCTCAGTGCTACACAGGCACAGCAAGTGGGCACCAGCACTGCCGAAATCCATCCATCCCTCACTTGGCAAAAGTGCACCACCGGAGGCAGTTGCACTACCCAAAATGGCAAGGTTGTCGTCGACGCTAACTGGCGTTGGGTTCACAACACTGGCGGTTACACAAATTGCTATACTGGAAATGACTGGGATAGAACCCTATGCCCGGATGATGTTACTTGCGCCGCAAACTGCGCCCTGGAAGGTGCCGATTACTCGGGCACCTATGGTGTCACTGCTAGTGGCAGTGCGTTGCGCCTGAACTTCGTCACCCAAGCATCTCAGAAGAACATCGGCTCGCGTCTCTACCTGATGGCGGACGACAGCAAATACGAAATGTTCCATTTGCTCAATCAAGAGTTCACCTTTGATGTCGATGTCTCGAACCTTCCCTGTGGGCTGAACGGTGCTCTCTACTTCGTCTCGATGGACGAAGATGGTGGCATGGCAAGATATCCTACCAACAAAGCCGGTGCTAAGTACGGTACCGGCTATTGTGACGCACAATGCCCGCGTGACCTCAAGTTTATCAATGGACAGGCCAACGTGGATGGATGGGAACCCTCCCCCAATGACGTCAATGCTGGTACTGGAAATTATGGCTCGTGTTGTGCAGAGATGGATATTTGGGAGGCCAACTCGATCTCGACCGCGTTTACACCCCATCCCTGCGACACCCCGGCCCAAGTTAGGTGCACTGGGGATGCCTGTGGCGGTACATACAGCAGTGATCGTTATTCCGGTACTTGTGACCCCGACGGATGCGATTTCAACCCGTACCGAATGGGTAACCAGTCTTTCTATGGTCCGAACAAAATCGTTGATACTGAATCTCCCTTCACCGTGGTGACTCAGTTTATCACCAACGACGGGACATCCACCGGCACACTCTCAGAAATCAAGCGCTTCTACGTGCAAAATGGCCAGGTCATTCCCCAGTCTGAGTCCACCATCAGTGCTGTTAGCGGCAATTCTATCACGGATTCCTTCTGCTCTGCTCAGAAGACCGCATTCAAGGACACCGATGTCTTCACTAAGCACGGCGGCATGGCCGGCATGAGCGCTGGTCTTGACGAAGGGATGGTCCTGGTGATGAGTCTCTGGGATGACCACGCGGCCAACATGCTGTGGCTCGACAGTACATACCCCACCAGTGCCTCTTCTACTACTCCTGGTGCTGCTCGTGGGAGCTGTGATATCTCCTCTGGGGAACCTTCTGACGTTGAAGCCAACCATGCCGATGCCTATGTAATCTACTCGAACATCAAAGTCGGTCCTCTCGGCTCGACTTTCAGCTCTACCAGCCCGGGGTCTGGCACTACCACCACACAGGCGACGATCACAACCACAACCACATCCAAGACCAGTACCACTACTACTGGACCAAGCACCACTGGCGCTCCTCGCTATGCGCAGTGTGGCGGATCTGGCTGGACCGGTGCAACCACTTGTGCTAGCCCGTATACCTGTGAGAAGCTGAATGACTACTATTCTCAGTGTCTGTAGGTAGAGAGAGGTAATCCTTGGGAATCCCGCAGTTGAATGTGGCACCGTGGTGAAGATGAGAAATGTTTGGTCCCAAATTGTTACGGTGACGTGTTGTGCTGAGTTTGTTGTTGAATACAAGCGAGTCCGTAGGTATTTACTGAATCAGACTTTTTTTATGTTCACATCTTAAGTTTTCATCGAGGTTTCTCCTTGGAAAGCTTCGTAAGAATTTCTATTAGTTCGGATCAAGGCTTTGATGCGGACTACAAACACTAAAGAGTCTCTTTTGTGTGCAATGCCCCAAAACATACATCAGCACATGTAGTCACAAGGTGTTTCTTTTTCTTTTTCTTTTTTCTTTTTCCAATTTCAATGACATGTTCCAATATACAAGGTAGGCCGAGTTGTGTACATAGATACCGACGTGTAGAGGTACTAACCACTGGTGCCATATTAGACTTCCACCTATAGGAATCTATAAACGGACTTTTATCCGCTACGAATGTCCGAGGTGCATATAACCCCCGCATCAGGAATATGATGTCAGCCCATGGAGACACGGTATAGCCCATTGGGCTGCCAGATCAAATGCTTGTGGCGCTCGTCCGTCGTGAAGAATTCATGCAGAAAGTGTCATGACGGAGGATGCTCCGACTAGTCAAGCCATGATAACGCCCTCACCTCTACGGGGTATTGAAGGTGGCGTACATGGAGAACCAGTCCACTCTGAGAAGTACCTAGGATATGTCGGGTGGTCTCGTGGGGAAATTGCATTTGCGGGGAATCAGGAGGTGGTTTAATTACCCGAAGAGGACAGGGGGGAATACCTGGTATCACCCTGAATACACCTCAGTAGACATGGCAATTAGCAAATAACTAAGCCTTTTGATCGTCAACTGCGAACTCCTATGATTGCTGTTGATCATCTCTCTTTTAGAATCTGATCGATTGATTAGTCCGGGGTTTTGACATGAACTGGTGCAAGTGCCAGCAAATGATATGGAACAGCGGCCGAGTCCTGTGTTTCTATTCGTCAAAAGAGATGACGAATATCTAAATCCCGGTCGATGTTACCTTGTCCCCTGTTGTTTTGTCCTCTTATAGCCCTTACTCCGTGCATCTGCCGGATCAATCCCTAAAACAGGCTTAGGCTAGTTGCTGTCTGCCAGGAAACATCCGGTGCTTGGCAACCATCGACTCTCATTGCTGAAAGGGCTTCAATTATCATAACTGGTTGGGTTTCACATTGAGTATATCTCATGCTCATTTTCAAGTACGTGGCAGACATGCACAATGCACCCCAAACTTTACAGCGTGTACAGTGGCGTCCCCTTCCCACATAACCTCATCTCCGAGATTGGAGCCACTAAGGATCTCAAATTCCGTGCCCGATCTGGTCACCATTTTATTTGGCTCTTCAGGGAGGCATTTATTCTGCAAACCCATTCCAGTCCGGACGGCGGTCCGACAGCCGGTTGGGAGCCCGAAGAAGGCATCCCTCCATCTCACTCCGGGGAGAGGGCGCTTGCTACCACGTCCTAGAAGAAGTTTGGACGTTTTCTTCTCATAAAGTTAACATGAAGTGATTATTTTCGATCAGGATGTTTGTTCCTTGCCGTTGTTGATCCATTCTAACTTGGTATAAATCCTATTGCGCCCTCCGCTACTCCGTACAATTGAATTCCATCAGATACAAGAAATCTCTCATTACACTTCCGAAAAGATGCAGTTTACCTCCTTGCTTGCGATAGCTGGCATCACGAGCTTAGTGCTCGCAGCTCCAGGTCAATCGCTATCCAAACGAGGATCATCTTTTGTCTGTATGTACCGATCAACACATCGAGATGTAGGTTGCTAAGTATCGCTCTGGATAGGGTTCGGCACGAATGAAGCCGGAGCCGAGTTTGGAAGTGGAAACATGCCAGGAGTATTGGGAACGGATTACATCTGGCCATCGACCTCCACGATTCAAACTCTGCAGAGTAGAGGAATGAATCTATTTCGCATCCCCTTTGCAATGGAGCGACTAGTTCCTGGAAGCCTGACCTCGAACCCAGATGCAACCTATCTAGCTTCTTTGAGAAGTGTAAGCTATTTGACTTGCGGCTATGCATCAAACTTAGCATGCTGATGAAACTGTCACAGACTGTGAACTATATCACCTCCAGCGGTGGATACGCTGTTATTGATCCTCATAACTTTGGCCGATAGTAAGCGAGCTCTAAGGACTACATGAAGCTATAGGATATCGAGCTGACGGCATATCTCTACGTATAGCTATGGCAATATTATCACATCTACCAGTGACTTTGCAGCCTTTTGGACGACGCTGGCATCCGAGTTTGCATCAAATGACAAAGTCATCTTTGACACAAGTGAGAGAGACACTTCTCGCCTGTAATGCATTGACTGACTGCTCAGACAATGAGTATAACTCGATGGACCAGACCCTGGTGTTGAACCTCAATCAAGCTGCCATCAACGCAATTCGTGCTGCAGGCGCCACATCGCAGTACATTTTCGTGGAGGGAAATTCGTGGAGTGGAGCGTGGACGTGGACCGCCGTCAATGACAATATGAAAGCTTTGACAGACCCTCAGGACTTGATCGTTTATGAGATGCACCAATACCTTGACTCTGATGGTTCCGGTACATCATCGACCTGTGTGAGCTCAACTATTGGTCAAGAGCGGGTTGTGGCTGCCACGCAATGGCTCAAGGACAACGGCAAGAAAGCATTTTTAGGCGAATTTGCTGGTGGTGCCAATTCCGTCTGCCAAAGCGCAGTGACAGGTATGCTGGATTACTTGCAAGAAAACAGTGATGTATGGCTGGGCGCCTCCTGGTGGTCCGCCGGGCCTTGGTGGGGGGACTACATTTACAGCTTCGAGCCTCCATCCGGAACGGGATATACTTACTACATGAGTCTTTTGGCGAATTATTTCCCCTCAAATGGCTCAGGTGAGACAATCACCACATCCACCACTACTGGTACTGCTACGACCAAGACCACCACTACAACTGGTGCAAGCACCACTGATGCGGCTCAGTATGCACAATGTGGTGGAATTGGCTGGACTGGGTCAACCACCTGTGCAAGCCCCTACAACTGCCAGAAGCAAAATGACTACTACTCGCAGTGCCTGTAGGGACACCAGAGGGGTAGGATATGCAGTGGTAGGTGGAGTTGGCGCTTCCATATTGAATGAAATAGTATTTGATTCATCATTATTCGTTGCCTAGATGCGGGATATGCTAGATTTTAAACCCTCGTAAATCTACACGGCCGTGGCGGTGTTGTTTTCTCAAGCCATGCGGCAAGGTTGCGTGGTTTCTTGCCTCAAGCAAAGCTCGAGGCTCACGTCCCAATGTCTAAGGTGATGCTATTACAGAGACTTCACCAACTCTTCCACGCTCTTCATCTCCCGGTCATTATTCTCGCCCACGTCCAGCGCAACCAAGAACCGACTCACACAATTGTAGCCGGCGATACCGGTGGTGAGCTCCACGATCTCCCGGTCGTTGTATCCCACCGTCTTCAATTCAGCAAAAACTGCATCCTGGACTGTGATCGTGCGAGTCATCTGGTCCGTATAGCGTAACACAGCACGTTGTTGCGGGGTGAGTGTGCTACTCTCGAGCTCGGTAATGTTCCCCTCGGCAGTTGAAGGCAGTGTACGCACAGCATGCAATTGATCAGGCGTGATACCCCCTTTCAGAGCCAATGGGGCGTGGGCATTCCATTCGTAAGTAGCGTTGTTCAGTACGGCGACACGGCAGACTGCCAGCTCCATGATACCAGAGTCAACCAGAGTACGCGACCGGATAGCTCCGATAAAGCTGTTCCAGCCATCGGCCACCGGTGGACTGTGAAGGAGAGAGAGATCCAGTGGGATCAAAGGGCGAGGGTTTCTACGCTCCGCGATGCGAGCATAAATGCCAGCGGTGTCGGCAGGCGCATCGGCAGGAGGAGTGGAAGGGGCGTAGGGCAGCCGCATGGTGTGTGGAATAATGCGATTGATTTGAGATTGGATTGCTTCTATTCTCAATTCAGTGCATGAATAGTCCAGCTTCCATGTATTTAACGGCACCTCGACAATCACCCCAACCGAAGACGGATGCCGAGGGGCAAGGGAACGCTGGAAGATGTCTTACCCGGTGGGGGAGCGTTTCTCCGGCAACCTGAAGACGTGACTCTGCACAATGTACCCATGTTGAAGTGGTTCAAAGAGATAGTCGAATGACTACACGATATAAGAATTGAGAACAATGAAATGCACAATACCCTCTATGCTCTATATGAATACTCCGTAGAATGTGACGCGATGGTGGAATTGCCTTCTTAAGCCACCTTGGAAGGGTTATATATGTTGTATACTCCGTACTGCACGTGAGATACGATCTAAACGGTAGCCCACCGCAACAGAAGGAGAAACAAGCGTGAAATCTGTGAGGATGATAGGCATGTACAAGATATGTTCCGATAACCCCATCGCATCTTTCATTCAAGCCCCATACCCCCAGTGAACAACGTCGGCACTGACTCCAAGGCACTCCCGCGGGGTGCCGCCCCTCGCTGCCGATGTCCCCGCATGCGGGTCATAGGTAGGGATGTGGGAATAGATTCACTTATTATACAATACATGATCCGTTGGCTTTCTCACATCTACTTGCATATCTTACCCATTTTCTCAGTCAATTTTCAATATGAAGCACCATTTGATGGTCGGTACCTGGACCGCCCCCGGGCGCATCTACACCGTGCAATTCGATGACGAGGCCCTCACGTTGGAGCTTGCCAAGAAGACTGACATCCCCGAAGCTGAGCCCATCTCATGGATGACCTTTTCACACGACAAAAAGGCGATATATGGCGCGGCCATGAAAAAGTGGAATAGCTTCGCTGTCAACAGTCCAACTGAGATCGTTCACCAAGTCTCGCACCCAGTAGCTGGTCACCGTATGTCCTAGAATCGGAACGCAGAGTGGTTCCCCTTCCTCGCTGACCTTTCTTTTTTCGTTTCGCACTAGCTCTCGCTGCCAGCAGTGAGACCAATACCCGTGCCATCTTCGTGCTCGCCGCCCAGAAGCCGCCTTACAATGTTTACGGCAACCCCTTCTATAACCACGCTGGCTACGGTAATGTGTTTTCAGTGAAGCCCGACGGCGCGCTGGACAGCAACATCCAGAACTACGAATACGTTCCCAACACTGGTATCCACGGCATGGTATTTGACCCGACGGAGACCTATCTGTACTCCGCCGATCTCACGGCCAACAAGATTTGGACACACATTAAGGATCCTCAGACGGGTGAATTGACCTTGGTGGATTGTCTCGAGGCGCCTGATGCCGGCGATCACCCTCGCTGGGTTGAGATGCACCCGAGCGGCAAGTACTTGTATGCCCTGATGGAGGCCGGCAATCGACTGGCAGTCTATGTGATCGATGAGCGAACCCACAAGCCAGTATTCACTCACATCACATATCCATTATTGCCCTCTGGTGAGTGCCGCGATTCTCCACAAATCCGACCGTTAACCGACCGTCTTCATCCAGGCCTACCCCCCGCAACAAGTATCGCGGCGATGTCACTTTCTGTACCAAAGGCGGAGAATATCTGTTTGCGACAACACGATCCAATCACTTCGATGTGACTGGCTACATCACCGCATTCAAGCTGGGCCCGCACGGCGAGATCGAGCGCCAGCTTTTTATTAATCCTACCTCCACGAGCGGTGGCCATTCCAATGCCGTCAGTCCCTGTGACTTCAGTGACGAGTGGCTTGCACTTTGTGATGACCAGCTTGGATTTGTTGAGATGTACCGATGGCGCGACGAGAAGCTGGCACGCGTGGCGCGTGTGGATATCCCCGAGCAAGGATTTGGGATGAATGCGATCTGGTATGACTAAACGAAGAATGAATCCCTGAATGTGTATGGAGTATAAATTACGATGTAGAATCGAAAGAGAAATAGATGTGCCTGGTGGAGTAGCAGAGAGAGAAGAGAAGAGAGAAGTATAAAAGCCGGCAGTCAAGTTCGGTTGTGTGCACCCGGAAGAGGGGCAAAGTGCCGGGGAAACATCTTCTTCTATATCTCTTCCTGTGTATATATCTCGTAACCCCCGGACATTTCTGGACTTGACTCTTCTTATCTTCTCTCTTCACAACTGACAGCTCTCATCATGCCTACGCCTGGTCTGCTCTACGTCACAATGCAGCCCAAGGGCTCGCTACCAGACACCCAGTTTCATGATTGGTATAATACTGAACATGGACCTTTGCGCCTGCGATTGCCCTTCGTCACCAATGGTTTCCGCTTCCGTGCGACCGATGGCGAGCAGCCCGAGTATGTGGCTTTGTACGATATTACCGACATGGACGAGTTGACTCGTAAGACTTATTTGGATTTGAGAACCGATCTCATCAAAACCGAGCGGGAGAAGAAGACTATGGCCCAAATTGATGTCGGTCGTCTACTGTATGATCTGGCGGATGAACGCACCAGTCCCAACTTCCGCCCCCTGGAAGAACAAGCCGACACAGATGCCGAAACCCGGGGGAGTGTGCTCGTCGCCCTCCGAGTGGTCACTCATCCTGACCCCGCCAAAGAAGCTGATTTAGAGAAATGGTACCGCGAGGAACATTTTGAGATGCTCTCCCGTGTGCCTGGATGGCGCCGAAGTCGCCGTTTTGTCACTGCCGCAATTGATTCCGCCCCGCGCGAATCGCTCATTCTCCACGAATATGCTCCCATTAACGGGCTTGGGGGTGATGCCCACAAGGCTGCCATGAATACTCCATGGGGATCACGTCTCATGTCTGAGGTTGTCACCTCGAAGAAACGCCGTGTATATGAGTGGTACTACACCTTTGGCCCTGCTCCGCGTGAGCTCACTTCGCTGGCTGCCCCGGATGTTGTGGGACCATGGAACTCCAACGATGGTCGCACTCGCACATTCCCCTCGACTTCTCGCCCGGCGGTTGAGTCCTTCGTCACTACTTCTGACGGAGTTGAAATTCCCTACCGACTAGAGGGTAGCACCGACCCTTACGCGCCAGTCGTCGTGCTTAGCAACTCTATCCTGGTGAACTGGAGCATCTGGGATCGTTTCGTTGATGCATTCTTCGCTCAGAAGCAGAACCAACGTTATCGTGTCGTGCGTTATTTGACCCGAGGTCGACACTCGCAGAGTGGTACGCAGCCTGTCAACCTTGATCTGCTGGCCTCTGATCTGGTGGCATTGCTGGACGCCCTACGTGTTCCTCCCAAGGCAGCTCGTTTAATCGGTGTTAGCCTAGGTGGCGTGACCGTCCTGAATACTTCCCTGCTTTACCCTGAGCGCATTGGAGCCTTCATTTCATGTGACACCAACTCTTCTGCCCCTGAATCTAACCGCAAGGCATGGGGTGACCGTGTCGCCATCTGCGAGAAGGAAGGCGCTACTGACCCAGAAACAAAAGAGCCGATTGTCGGTGAAGAATTAGCCGAAGTCACCACTCGTCGCTGGTTCGTGCCGGAATCATACGAGACCCAGCCTGAGGTCCTCGCGACCGTCAAGGAGGCTGTGCGCACTAATAGCTTGAAGGGCTTTGCTCATAGTGTCCAGGCCCTCTGTGCCTATGATATCCGCGAGCGCATGACTACTGCCACCGTTCCAGGCCTTTTTGTCGCCGGTGCCAAAGACGGTGTCCTGCCCCAGACAATGCAGAAGATGGCGGCGGATTTGTGCGGAGGCGCTGAGCTTAAGATCATCGATCGTGCAGGCCATCTACCCATGGTGGAGCAGCCTGTAGCATTTGCGGAAGTTGTGAGCGAGTTTTTGAGCAAAATTGATGGGTGATTGCATGACTATGGGTTCTGTGTAAATGGAATTTGTGCACCAGGATAGATAGGGAAATGGGTTATGACTGTGATTCAAGACTAGATTGATCCACTGCAAAATTAGGTATATCAATAGCGAAGCATGAGGTTATCAATATGTCCAACCATTTGGGCCATTTCATGGATCAAATGCGGCCTTAAATCCGGCGTTACGAGCTCTATCGCTGAGAACGGGGGGTGTGTGGTCGCGAAGGCATCAGGTAGGTAGGACAGAGGATGACCGGAGTCTGATCGGCGGAGTGATCCAGAGTAACTCTGTAGATGGAAGTTAGTGGATGAGTTCAATTCCACAAATCACGACTTTCTCAGGCAGGTAAGAGAAGTGAAGTGGAAAGGAAAAGTGAAATTGACAGCTGAACAGTTCGGCGGACGAAGGCGGCCAAGGGCGAAGTTCGACTTGCGGGGAAATATCACTGCACTTCTGGACTATCTTCTTCTGCTCTAGTCCCTCGCTCTCTTTCGGTATTTCTCTCCTTTTTCCCCATCTACCTTCTATTCTACCATCATGCCAGAGAGCAAGATCCCTCAGCCGGGTCCTGCCAAACTCAAGCGCAATGCGGGCCCTGATGAGTGGCTGGAGGCTGCGAAGGATTGTAAGTATCTGTCGGAGCCACATATGAAGCAACTCTGTGAGATCGTGAAAGAATACATGATGGAGGGTAAGTGGTATCTAAGTATATGCCTGGCCATTTATGCTGACTTCATTCGCAGAATCAAACATCCAACCAGTATCAACACCCGTTACAGTCTGCGGTGACATCCACGGTCAATTCTACGACCTCCTGGAGCTTTTTCGAGTTTCCGGCGGGATGCCTGATGGCACGGTCTCAGACTCGCCGAAAACATCCCCCTCCGTAATCACCTCTGCCGATATCGAACCCCCCTCAAGCATCTCAGACCCGAAAATCCGCAAGAAGCTTCGCGGTCCCAGCGTGAATCCCAATGACGAAGAGGAAGATACCAGTGCGCGAAGCCGGTCTACCAGCGATACATCCACAGATCTGCAACTCAATCGCAACTTTGTATTCCTGGGTGATTACGTGGACCGTGGATACTTCAGTCTGGAAACATTAACGCTCTTACTCTGTCTCAAAGCAAAGTGAGTGTGACTCTTCTGATACTATCGATATAAAGTATCCGTGTCATTGACGTTGTTGGAATAGGTACCCTGACCGAGTTACATTGGTCCGTGGCAATCACGAGTCTCGCCAAATCACTCAGGTATACGGTTTCTACGAGGAATGTTTCCAGAAATACGGCAGTGCTTCGGTTTGGAAGGCATGTTGCCAGGTCTTTGATTTTATGACACTGGGAGCTATTATCGACGGCAAAGTGCTATGTGTTCACGGAGGCCTGAGCCCCGAGATTCGCACATTGGATCAAGTCCGTGTGGTGGCCCGCGCACAGGAGATTCCCCACGAGGGTGCTTTCTGTGATCTTGTGTGGTCTGATCCAGATGATGTAGAGACATGGGCTGTCAGTCCTCGAGGAGCAGGTGAGCATCATGGCAATTGGTCTTCCCACGGGCGCATAGCTGACGACTGTTTCTAGGATGGTTATTCGGAGATCGAGTGGCCGATGAGTTTTGCCATGTGAATGATCTCTCGCTGATCGCACGCGCTCACCAGCTGGTCAATGAGGGCTACAAATACCACTTCAACAACCAAAATGTTGTCACAGTATGGAGCGCGCCCAATTATTGCTATCGATGTGGAAATCTTGCCTCTGTATGTGAGGTTGGAGAGGATCTTAAACCTACGTTCAAGCTGTTCAGTGCTGTCGGCGATGACCAGCGACATGTCCCAGTCTCGCGGCCAGGGCGCAGCGAGTACTTCTTGTAAGATGTGATGCGATTTCTGCACCGGCGCGGGCGTTCGGTTCGATAATAGGGGCGGAAAGGATGAGCATTATATAATGATTTAGACCAGATTTAATGATGCATACGCCTTGTGTTTGAATACAAAAGAAAAGCCATACAAAAAGCAAAGAGGACAGAGTAACGATTCAGATCCTCCGTTGTTACAGGTATCCATCTGTAAGCAGCACTCTCTACACTGTGAAGCTAAGCCGGCAGAAGACTTCTCCCGAAGAGCTATTCACTGCCGACCAACTCATCTTCCCCACCCCAACTGGGAGCTATGGCATGACCTGGATCTCGGAGGTTGACACAATGGCAGTCCAAGGCATCGCCATAGAAACAACGAAGGCCGAGGCTTTCTCCAGCGTCCCCCGCAATCAATTCCCGGAATGAATCCCGAGCTGCCCGGGTCAGCTTCCGGACCTCATACCGAATGGACCATAAAAGGCGATATATGCACGGACTTTGTTGTAATTGCACTCCCAAACTGCATACTCGAGACAATGGAGAAATTCGACGTTCTGATTTGCGGCAGCGGGTCTGCTGGGCTCTGCGCCGCCACCTGGCTTGCTAAGTATGGTGTGCGGTGTAAAGTACTAGAACGGCGCGAGGGTCCCATGAAGATGGGCCAAGCTGATGGCGTGCAATGCCGCACCGTGGAGATCTTTGAAAGTTTCGGCATTGGAGAAGAGCTTCTGCGTGAAGCATACCATGTTCTCGAGGTGAACTTCTGGGCCGACGATGGCGCCGGCGCCATCAAGCGGACAGGTCGGACGGCGGATACCCAGCCGGGCCTCTCACACCAGCCTCACGTTATTCTGAACCAAGCACGTATCAACGGACTGCTCATTGAGCTGATGAAGAACTATAATGACCAACAAATCGACTATGGCTACAACGTGACCGATGTGAAGGTTGAGAGCGCCTCTGCGGAAGACCGTGATGCCTATCCGGTGAAGGTGACTGCGGAAAGGGATGGAAAGACAGAAGTGTTTGTAGCGAAATATGCACTGGTAAGTCCTACTCAATTTCGGATTGTTAACATTGGTTGACTCGACTATTCAGGCTTGTGATGGGGCACACAGCGTTGTGCGCAAAGCCCTCGGATACAAAATGATCGGAGACAGTACCGATGCCGTCTGGGGTGTCATGGACATGATACCCCGAACCAATTTCCCGGACATCCGAAAGAAGTCTACTATTCGCTCGAACTCAGGAAACATCTTGATCATTCCCCGCGAGGGCGAGAGCAACAATCTCACAAGATTCTACATTGAACTTGCTCCAGGAACTAACCCCAAAGAGGTGACGCTAGAAAGCCTCCAAGCACAGGCGCAAAGTATTTTCCACCCCTACAAGGTCGACTTTGTGGAGACAGTTTGGTGGTCAGCGTATGCGATCGGCCAGCGACATGCCGACTTCTTCCACAAGGATAATCGGGTCTTCCTCGCCGGTGATGCCTGTCATACACACTCACCCAAAGCCGGCCAGGGTATGAATGTGAGTTTACAGGACGGCTATAACATCGGTTGGAAGCTCGGTGAGGTCTTGACTGGGCTGGCCAGTCCGTCACTTCTGGAGACCTATGTCTTAGAACGAGAAAAGGTCGCGATTGACCTGATCAACTTTGATCGTTATTTCTCCAAGTTATTTTCTTCTGGAGCGGCTACCTCTCCAGCTGAGTTCCAAGAAGGCTTCATCAAATGTGGTAAATATACTGCGGGCTTAACAGCGAAGTATGAAGTTTCGCCCATCACCTCTGCGCTGGAATCAACAAAGCTTGCCTCAAACGTGGTCGTCGGCATGCGGCTGCCCAGCGCACAGGTCGTGAGGTTCTGTGACTCTAAGCCTCAACAGCTGATGAAGGCTTTGAAGTCTGATGGCCGATGGCGTATCATGGCCTTTATGGGCGACTTGGCTGTACCAGAAAACCGCTTGAAGCTCAACAAGGTCCGTTCCTCGTTATCAAACCACAATTTAACATCATCTAATATATTCTACAGTTGGGAGAATATTTGGCCGCAGCTGATGGGCCTATTCACACATTCACACCCAAGAATCAAGACACTGACAGCCTTATTGAGACCATCTTGGTCGGTCATGGAAAGCGTCATGGTGTTGAGTTAGAGCAAATTCCCGAGTGCTTCTACCCAGTCTCTGGAAAAAACCAAACAAGAGGTAACGCTCTCTTGGTTTCGGATATCTTTCCCATTTCTAATCTAGAATTCTTAGATCTACACAAGATTTATTACGACGACGAAAGCTACAACAGCGGCCACGGCCAGGCATACGAACATCTTGGCGTTGATGCGGCACAGGGTGCTATTATCATCATTCGACCAGACCAATGTAAGCAATTATCCACTACATATATCATACAAATCTGACATTCTTCAGACGTGTCCGCCATTCTGGGCCTGGATGACTATCCGGAAGTCGGCAATTTCTTTTCTGGTTTCCTTCAACGCCAATCATAATATGCAGCAGACGTGACAGTTAAAGTGAATGTACATTTGAGACGCTATGGATTACCAGACAACTGGCACTGTTCGCAAAAGATATGCAATGTCTCAGAAGATTTCTACTTCTTTTGGCAAGAAACAAGTTTATTATTAGAAAGCGCTCAATTTTAGGTTGAAGTTATGACTATAGTAACATCGACAATGACTAGGCTCTCATGGACTTCTAGTATTGAAAGCAAATCCAAGGAGCATAGTCGAGATGGACCGGGTTGATGAGATCATAGTCGAGAGGAAACGAAAGACACCATCGACATCTGCTTGTATCTGTGTAGGTGTGTGATATCAAGCATCTTGTGCAGTGTTAATAATATTTGGCTTCGGTTATCATGCGAAGATTGATACAGTTCATATGTTTTGATCTAGGTATTCCGGGCCTATCACTGGTGCCACTCGTTATGGTTATTTATTTCTGCTTCGATCATATTTGACTGCTGTCAACACGTGCATCAGCATTACCCAAATTTCTATCAATTCTCCGCCCTTGAATATATATAGATCTGCCGATAGAAGCTTGCCACGATTAATGTAGCCAGCGGTACTGCGTTTCCGTCAAATCTGGACCAGCTTAGGGGAAACACTGGAAATCCAAAGGTCATGTCAAAGTATGGGGTCCCCTGTGGAACATTGATGGCCTCAGTCGCTTAGATGGATCTCTCAACCCACTGACAGGTAAAGGGGAATCATACAATGAATGCAAGTGAGTACCGATGATGTGGGGGAAAGTGAGAAGACAGCTTTTTTTTTTAAAAAAAAAAAAAACGGGATGAAGTGGCTATATAGTCTTAATTGCAGTTATTATACCTAGGCGAAGCATGATAGTCCATTGATGAATATGGAGGAGATTGATTTCGGTCAGTGTTGGTTCTATTATAGGCCAGTGCTGGATTGGGGCTGGAATGAGGCATGGGAAGATCAACTTGATGAACGATTGAGTTACCGTCGGAAACGCAACCAGAGGGAAGAGAGAGGTGACCTATGATGCGTATTTTAGGGGGGACAGTAGGCGATAATAGAAGCAAAGCGACGTGGAACATAAACGATTAGCATTAACTTATAGTAGATCTATGAAAGCTCACAGGTTGCACTGCACTTGAACACGCTTTAGTAACAATTCGCCTAGATTAGCAAATTGTCCCTGTGTCGCGTCTTGTTGGGCCAAGACTTGCTCTGCGACCTCATGTGCCCAAATGAATTCAGAGTGAAAGTCACGCAGTTCCCATAGACGTTGTCGCAGCCATACTTGTTGTGTTATATCGCTGGTCTCAATCACTGCCATCAGCAGCGGCCATTGCAGACGCCTCAGGAGCTTTGGGTCAGACAAATATTGTTTTCGGGTAATGTCAATGATTCCGGCTGTAGCTTGGTGGTGAACACCGGTGGGCAAAGCATTGACCCAGAGAAGCCGACGATGGAGCAAGATCTGAGAGTAGAAGGTAGAAACAGCCATGTAAATAGTATTAACTGTCCGTCGAGCGGAGATACTACCGGCAAATCTCGCGGTGATAAAAAGGTCGGAGAATTTCTAGCATAGTTAGTAAACATCTTAGAGTTTGAAAGTGGTCATACAAACCTCTCGTATAGCGAGAGTCTCCCGAAAGAGAGGTTCGGCAAAATCAGCGGTGCCAGCCGCGGATTCCATAAGGGCCTTCCAAGTGCGATGGCGTAGGCAAAACCCAGCATGTAATAGTTCTAGAGCTCTATAATTTTCGATGTCATCCAAAACTTCCTCATCTGGGTACCATTCGCCCCAAAAGCATCGGCCCCAGAGACGGGCACACCGATAAAGATGATCTGGCTGCAAAGCTGGATTGCGAGACTGTATGACATAGTCATTAAGAGACTCCGTGAGACCCATGGGACGGCAACTAGCGTCGATGTATCTGATTTGTCATAAGTTTGAGGCCTGGATACAATGGCAGTTAGATGAAAGACTCACAGAATCCATAACAAAAACTGTTCAGAAATGAAGGAGACCTTGCCTACGGTCCTGGCGTCATCGAACGAGGCATTGGTTTTAGGAGACAAAAGCGTGTCATTGACATCTTTTATGCGGAATAGTCGGGGGTGTGTTTCTAAGAGTGACCGCACGCCCTGGAGATGAAGTTGAAGCTGGAAAATCATTAGTCCATTGGCGATTCAGGGTGAACCAATCAGCCCTATATGAAGGCCATTCTTACATGGCGCACCGAGTGTCCGAACTGCCATTCCCAGGCTATCATCAAAAACATGGTTGCAAAGACCGTCTCTACATCATCCAGTGAGACCTGGCGGGGTGTCTCGAGAAGCTGCCTGAATTCTTTAACCGCTTGGTTGTAATGGTACCGTCCATGGTCTTGGGAGCGCACAATTAACCCGTTGCGATGCATGTCACAAGCAGCGAGCGCCAATATCATTCGCATTATAATTTTATTGGATGCAGCTGGACTTTCGTAAAGATGGCTAGATTATCCGGGTTCGCGATTAGCTGAGTGAAGATTGTGGAGTGTCGCGCGGGTAACGGTGACCCCATTTCTGATCCATAGAACGAGAAACTCACCAGAAGCTGCTCCACTTCCAGTCTTTCATGTAGTAAAAGACAAGCGAAGAAGAAGGGAAGTACTGGAAGTATTGACGATCAAGAGAATCGAGCATCAAGGAATTGCCGCACGTAGCATTAACGTTCAAGGAGCGGTATAGGGGGGTGGGTATAGGCGTGGGGTGGAATGTGTCAAGGGGAAGAATGTCAGCTGCCCATGAGGCTGGCGAGGAGGTAGCAATAAGAGCATCTGGTTGGCTATCTATAAGGCCCTCTGCCTTGGTAGTCGCCCAACATTGTTTTTCGGCATCTCTTGTCGCAGGCTTAAGGTGTCGAATTTGAGAGCTCCGCCCACGCTTCACAGGGACACCCCATTCGCAATGGAGACGCAGAGCTAAACAGCGCCCGCAAAATGGCTTTTCTTCGCCACACTTGACTTTGCGACGACGACAGGTACTACAGCCTATAGAAAGGTAGGTTAGTCGGGCAGTTTGAGAAACTAGAAAACATGTCCTACCACTCTTCGAACGCGGGCCATTACGCCCGGAGCTCTGCGTGGACATGGGTTGTCAATCCCCCAGCTCTAGAACCAGTGAGGATCAGCCTGCAGGCATGAGCGGAGAGATCGACGAGAAAATGTTGACAGTGGTGAACTGGAAAGCGCAGTCGGATACAGTGCTCGATCCCACTGCCGAAGCCGATAAGATAACGGCCGGGGTGGTTGGAACGTGGGGAGGCTGAGTCATCGATGACGTCTGTCCGCTTTGGGCAGGGTGGTGACAGTTTCCTTTTCTGGACATCTGGACAATCACCTGTTCGCCTAAATCTGGGGATCTTAGAGGTAACTAGGAAGATGGCGGCTATTCTGAACTCTCCAGAGCTAATGTTGGCAATCTTAGAAACCAATCGAGATACAATTGAAATGGAAGATCCAAAATGAACGTCTCGGTTGACTACAAGGAAAGAATATCTAAGACTAACATGATCGAGGGGATATGTCCCCCATGTATTTGAGCCATACATCTAATCTTCCCGCGCAATATCATCTCTCCATTGTTGTCGCGCTGTATCATACAGAGCTTGCTCGGTGACCATATCCCATCCGATCAGGGCGAGGGATTTCCCAACGATCAATGCTTCGATATGTGCTTCATCCGTCCCCGCTGCAGCTGCAAATGTTGGATGATGTGGGAAGGAGGTTAAAGGCGCGGGAATTGCAAACATTGTGTGTAGTGTGGGAGTCTCGTAGCTGACATTGCCTATCCATGAAGTTAGCATCGATCAACAGAGAGTATGCAAGCCCACACACCGATATCCGAGGACCCTGTGAGTACTTTGTCGTGGCGCTTCAGCACATGACGGTTATACCGTCCCATATGAAGGTAATAGCGTTCACAAAGAGTGTCGTTTAATCGGACATCGGTATAGAGTTCATCCCTTGAAGCAGATGCGTGAGTACAGTTTCCATCGGCCGTTTGGGTAAAGTCGCAAGCATACTCAACAATCTTGACTTGACACCCCGTTGCCAATGCGCCGGCCTCGACACAATTCCGTATCTTGCCCATCAGAGTATTCAATCCCTTTAGGGTAGGACTACGAACCTGCCAAAAAGCTTTCGTATAGTCCGGAATAACGTTCGCCACTTTAGGCGTATCCAAGAAAGCGCAATGAATCCGCTGATCTGGAAGAAGCTGTTGTCGAAGAAGCGCAACATTGTTATAAGACGAGACTAGAGCATCCAGAGCGTTGATTCCTTCCCAGGGATTTCCACCGGCATGTGCGTTTTTCCCAGTAAATTCGCCTAATAAAGAAAAACGAAAATCAGCAGGGGACCCAAAAAGAAAGATTTAAACGCTCACAATGAAGGTTCTTGCGCGCATTCATCAGTGTGCCGGCTATACCATCGGATGCCTCCTGGTCGGGAAATAGTTTTTTCGGTCCAGGATGACTTGGAACAAGATCAGCGCATGCATTTCCAGATTGTTTTCTTACAAGGCCTTACGCCATTAACGAGATGTCGACGTTTGTATAAGCGCCGGCATCAATCAATTTGGCCTTTCCGCCTCCGTTTTCCTCGGCTGGAGTGCCTAACAGCTGGGTTCGGCCTGGAATACCAAATTTGGTGATGGCGAATGACAACGCAAGGAACGCAGCGATACTGCTGGTCGCTATAAGATTGTGACCACAGGCATGGCCGATCCCCGGCAAAGCGTCATATTCTGCGTTGAAATTGATCAATCGCCCACTCGTTCCACTCAGGGCTTCAAATGAGGTGTCCAGACCATAGGCGTGGCGAGTAACCGTAAATCCTTGTCGCTCAAGAAAGTCACAAATTGCATCATGAGCGCGATGCTCCCTATAGGCAAGCTCGGGGTTGGACCAGATCTAGGGATTATGACCGGGGTATTAGCCTTATGTTAGCCTATGAGCAGTCCAAATAGCAGTAGGAAGTTACCTGATGATTGAGTTCGCGTAATTCCTGTTGTAGAGCGTCAAGGGCGGCATCAACCGAGGCCTTGACTTCCTCGATACTAATGGCCGCAAGAGCCATCGTGCTGCAAATGAGTTGGTCGACGTTAGGGATGGGTAACTATAATCGTAAATTTGTCGAAAGGGAAATAAGGATCAGGCATCTTTAACTATTGACCACGTTCGGAGTGGGACCGGATAAGCATCCCTCGCCCACCTGGGCAGCATTTGGTGGCGTTTGCCGACGACAGACTCAGATAGGGGAGTCCGAGGAGCAGAGGGGAGGTCCGGAACATCATCCGAATCTATACCATTCCTTCCGAGCCTTGTTGATGCGGGCAGACCACGGGATATGCCGGTTATTCTTCCGCAAGATTGGCGTTGTTGGCGAAGGTCTATCACCCGGTCAAGGGAAAGTCCTCGGCAATCTGCACAGACCGGTGGAATCCGGGGTAAAGGAGAGTATGTTCAATGCGTCAGGTCAGCCCCTTATCTTTCGGGGCGTCCACGTCGTTACGATGGGGCTTGACAGGAGAAAAAGGTGAGACAAGCCTATTCGTCCCTGATCCACAATACGGAGTCTGTGCGGACTATGGAGTAGATAGCTCAATTGCCCCCACAAACCTAGCGGGATTATGGTCATTTATCTTTCTCTTCTTGGGCTGATAGGGAAAGCATATAAGTGGGTTGCCGACGAGCATATTGCCGATGAGCCCTAATGATTCGCCAGGTTGCCGATGATACGATGCCAAGCTTCGGCTCCTCACGAAGTCTATGCCAACGCCAACGAGTTTCAGCAAAGCCACGCATGGATAATGACTCGGCGTTTACAGCTGACCTGCGTCGTCTTTGATTGCCGTTTCTTTTGCCTGGGTGGTTATCGCCTTAACCCCGCCTTTTCGTGGAGAACCGGGCGCATCAACGTAATATCGAACTTACGAGGATCAATGACTTGGTCCTCCCTAGGTATTCTATTATCAAGCTCGGGTCTTATGTATCGTCACCATGTTTGGGCTCATTGGTCTTGGCCTTCCTATCCTGTCAGCCATATAGCCTCCCCTGAGACGCCTGGAAAATGATACAGCATTTCGTTCTTCCAAGCAGACGCCCAAGAATATCTCACGCTCTTCGCATATCTCTCTTATTCGATAGCTTCTTGCTGAGATTGGACCTACCAATATGGAAAAACAACAACCCTCCTCCGAGGTCATCAAACCAGACCTAGGAATACTCAAAATTGGGTCGACGTCTGCTGCTCGTGATGTGGACTTTGGGCAGGTAATGGAGGTGGGAACAACTCCAGCAATGGAAAAGAAGGTCTTAAGGAAGCTGGACTTCTTCTTGATCCCTCTTATGGGCGGTTGTTATATGTTACAATACATCGACAAGCTGGCAATCAGCCAGGCAACCCTTTTCAATCTCCGGCAGGATTTGGTGTGTAACTTCTCTGACTTGGTTGTTTATAATGTGCTCGTTTGCGCATCTGTTAATCAAATCACTTCTCACTAGCATCTGAAAGGCAATGAGTACAATTGGGCATCGGCCATCTTTTACTTTGGTTATTTTGCATGGAGTTGGCCGAGTTCATATTTGGTTGTGAGGTAAGTTGGGCAGAAGTCCCGTCACGAGCAAAGCTAAGCTAATAGTTGGCTGTAGACTCCCTTTGGGCAAATATCTAAGCGTCGCTGTATTTATTTGGGGAGGCTGCCTGATGGTACATGCCGCCTGCACAAACTGGGGTGGGTTGATGGCCGCTAGATTCTTTCTAGGCGTCGGAGGTATGACTCTTGATACCATTATCGCCCGGCATTGCTAATCCAGGTTGACAGAGGCATCAATTGCTCCTGGCTTTGCACTGATAACGGGAATGTTTTATACCAGAGCGGAACAGCCAGCACGCCAGGCAGCGTGGTTTGTCGGTAATTCGGTTGCTGTCCTGCTTGGTGGGCTGATTGCCTACGGCATTGGCAATATCCACATCACGGCCCTTGCCCAGTGGCAACTGTTGTTCCTGGTTCTAGGTACCGTCACATCAGCCTATGGAGTCCTCTTGTTCTTTACCCTTCCCGACTCACCCACGAAGGCTGTCTTTCTCAAACCAAACGAGCGGGCCATTGCGGTCCAAAGAACCTTGAAGAACAAAACGGGAGTTTTGGATACCGGAAAATTCAAATGGGGCCAAGTTTGGATGGCGATCAAAGACCTACAAACGTGGTTTTTGGTGCTTTATACGCTATGTGTCAACTTTTGTAACGGCGGCCTTACTAGCTTCTCTGCCATTATCATCACCGGCTTCGGCTTCCCCCATCTTGAGGCACTTCTCATTCAAATGCCTATCGGTGGCGCTCAACTAGTCTTCCTTCTCCTTACTTCGGGATTCGCTTCGCTCGTTCCAAAGTCCCGCATCCCGATGATGATCGTCAATACAGCGGTATCCATGGTGGGAATGCTCTTAATTTGGAAGATAAACGATGATAATCGGGCAGGCAAGATGACCGGTCTCTGCCTTGGTGGTGTTTTTGCTGCCAATATTCCTCTGTCCCTCAGTTTGATCACTTCGAACGTCGCCGGGTTTACCAAAAAGAGCACTGTAAGCGCCCTCATGTTCGCAGCATACTGCATTGGGAATATTGTTGGGCCTCAGTTTTTTATTCCTTCGGAAGAACCTTCATATTTGGTCAGTACTTATTTCATCCTTGCAACCTCTGGGCATTACCCAACTACTAACCTGATAAGACCGGTATTAAAGCGTCGATGGCAGGGTTGGCTTTCGGCATATTCTTCTTGGTTTGTCTTTATATATTTTACGTCTGGGAAAACCGCAGAAGGGACAGGCTGTACGGTTCTCCTATGGAGATGACTGAGACCGAAGAGCTGCAAGACGAGTTATCTAACAAGACTGACCACGAGATTGAAAGTTTCCGATATGTACTTTGAAAGATCCCACATCTCAATATCCGGACCGGAATGCCAAAGGCAGATCTGTATTCTTCATGTGTCCTTTGCCTTCGTCCTTTTGTACCTTGTTGCGTGACAAACTAGCAGATACTTCGCAAAAAAGTCCTCGGCAAAGTCATCGAATGGTTCATACGTGGCACCAAGTTTATATGCTGCTGCAATACCCGAGATACACGCAATCTCATGCATATTCTATGATCCAACATATTAGTTCTGTGCAAAGTCAATATAAACGAAGCAAACTCACCACCATCGTCCAACTGCCTGCATATAGTGTCCGATTGGTGCCATTAATTAGCATCATTCCCGGGACAACTCTGAGATAGTGCTGCCACCGGTGCCCAAATTGGTGCCACCATTTTTGACTGCATGATGTTAGGCCTGTGGTAACAAAATTTATAGGCGACATTGAGAGATCAAACTCATTCACGTACGAAATTATTTTAGATGGATCAATATCCTCCCAAGTCCATAGATCTTTCTGCTTTTCGTTCTGCCGACAAGATAAGTAGTGAGCTTCTCTGGCACGTTAATTAACGGACATTGGGACATACCAAGAAGATAGTTTGGAAAACATGTTGAGCAGGCGGTAGTGGCGGTTTATCTTCCCCCAAGTTTTGACGGAATTGGTGTTGATAATTGCTACAGTCAAACCCCATTTCAATTCTTGCTGGATCAGATGCATAGGAACGTGTATAGTACATCGGGCAAAATCCCAGCCAGCCATCTTTCTGACTGCGTGGCTGCTGCTCGGCAAATTTGATATGCTCTTTTCTTTCCTGAGATGTGTCCTCGGCACAGAGAGTTGGGTCATACTGGGCTTCAAAATTTTTATGAAAGTATTCCGAGTCAGAGTGCGTTATGGTGATGTCGTTGTAAAATTTCGCGCCGCCCAAAACATATCTTTCCTGCCAAGTGGCGTGTCGATCAAGCAGTCTTTTTGCTTCATCCGCGGGACAGCACATTACCAAGCTATCAAATCTCTCTGTTAATGGAATGCTTGGTGTTTGATCGTCATCACGGTCGCAAACTTCAAGCAAGACCCCTTTCTTTCCTCGCTCCAAGATTCTTGTTTGACAATTGAGACGGATATTGACACCTTTGGTACGGAGGTCCGCTGCCCAGTCACGGTAGAAGCTGCTCAAGTTTGGGAATGTATACATAGTAGGAAGATTCGGCAACAGTGTATCTGGGTCGTATTCCCACAGCTTCATCTGAGGGTCGTTGAAAAGCCGCTCCAATAGGAGACATGATACATTGGGCGTCTGATTCCCTGTCCCCAGAAAGAGAGCCAGAAGGGGCAAGACCATTTTGTTGCTAAAATCATTGCTGAACCGAAAAAGTCGCAAAACGAGTTTCACTGGCATGATTCCGAGTATAGGCATCATGTACTTGATACAAGATAGGACTCGCGAAAGCTTTTTGATCTCCGCTGAATGCTCGTCAACTAAAGGGCTTGGAAACACATTGGTCCAGAAGTCTTTTCCCTTCCCAAAAGCGACTTGAAGCTTGACTGGTTGTGGCTCATAACCATAGCGACGAAAGAAATGAAACGTATGTCGGAAGATCTGTGACCCGCCTTGGACACCATCATTGAGCCAAGTCGCTCCAAGCTTAGACTCATCCAGTGGAATTGAAGTAGCCTGGCCGCCAGTATAAGACTCAACATCAATGAGGGTCACTGTGAATTCTGGGTGCTTGGCCAGGGTAGCAGCGCATGACATGCCAGCTGCGCCGGCGCCTATAATGACGACCTTTTTGGGCGACATCTCTGTCAATATTCGGCAACGGATGCAAGGTTAGTAAGAAGGCGGGCAGTAAGACACATTATATATGCCGTATGTTGACTTGCTTTATTGATGTCACCATGGTGATGTCACATAACGATAGCTCCAGGGCTCTGGCGATGAGCCAATCATACGGTGGGAAGGCATTCTTCGATCGGGAAGTCCAGCCCCTAGCATCTGAGTTGTCATGCAGGGGTGCAATAATCTTGGATGAAAGACAGGAGGCAGCGAGAGAATGATCAGGAAGAAAGATGATCTCCATGGAGCAAAAGCCCTGGAAAGTAGTGGAAGCTTCGTGCCCCAGGCAGCAATGCCAACCAAATCAGCCCTGGAGGGCTGATCAAATTCGACATCCAATCAATCGAAAAGACCTGAAACTTGAGCAATTGAATCCCAAGCTGGTCAATATGCCGATATAGAGGGGAAATGACAGGATGCTCTAAATCGCTTCCAAGGAACCGTGGGGTCGTCAGCATATCAAGATTCCAACGCTAACTGTTGTGTACATTTGCTCATCGCTCTTCGTTTTCTTTTTTCTTTGATCCTTTTCTGCTTTCTTTTTTCTTCTTTTGAGTCCTGTTAGTAGATAGAAGTTATGTTCCATTCACTATGTATTACGATGATATATAGCCCATATCAAACATACATGGGGTTTTCCGGCCAGAGTCTCGAAGACTTGATATTGAATTGCATATCACGTTGAACTGATTTCGATATTAAGCCTACTTGTCATATCACCTCTTACCGAGTCTACTGGGTGGTGATATTGATGCCTTTGAGTGTGAGAAGAATTCGGGGGCAATTCATGTAGGGCGACTAGCGCTGTGACATAATCTATATAACTCTTGATTGGGTGGCAGATGAGCGAAACATCAGACGTCGGTATATAAGCAGCTATTAGTCCGAAGCGATGTGACATATGCAAATGCAAGGAACGTGTGTAACTCACTTTTAAACTGATCACGCTGTTAGCCCTAAGCCTACCTTATAAACCCACATGCAATTGATCGGTCTCCGATCGGTGTCAGGCGCAATATTGATTCACAATTCAGGGGTCATGTTACTTATGTTACCTTAGGAGCTCGATTGCTTCACGTACGATGATCAAATATGGGATATTGAAGGATGAAACCTTGTCCCCAAAATCCAGGCCTTTTATCAGGTGCTTGGTTCAATCTCTATGCGACTTTAATGATATATAAACATTACATTCACGCGAAACATCAGATTCACTAGATTCATTTCCAATTCAAATTCCATATATCGACTTCCTACAGCTCCGCGCCGGGTGGCTTCAATTTGTCTCCCACACTCAAATTGTCATCATGAGACTCTCTGCTACAGTGTTCGGTGTTGCACTACTCACCACGTCTGTCATCGCAGGTCCTCTCATATCTCAGCGTCAGGCACGCCATGAGATGCGACGACCCTCTCAAGATGAACATCGCACAAGCCGGCCTTATATCCCAGGCACTTCGGACGTGCTTCATCCAAACAAAACCTTGCAGGAGAGTTACAGCTCAAACTGGGCTGGCGCTGTGCTCATTGGTACCGGATATACCTCGGTCTCTGGGGAGATCACAGTTCCCGTCCCTCAACTTCCAAGGGGCGCTGATCCCGAGACGAATTACTGCGCCTCTGCATGGGTCGGCATCGATGGTGACACTTGCAATACAGCCATTCTACAAACTGGGATCAATATTTGTATTCAAGGGAGAACTGCGTCGTACAGTGCGTGGTACGAATGGTATCCAGATTATTCCCACGACTTCAACGACATCCAAATTTCAGCCGGGAATGTGATCAAGGTAACGGTCGATGCTACCTCTATAAGCTCCGGCAATGCGACAGTGGAGAATCTATCTACCGGTGTATCTGTAACCCATACATTCCCAAATGGCATTGGGGGGGATCTTTGCGAGTTCAATGCGGAATGGATTGTGGAAGACTTCTCCGTGAATACTGGGCTGGCTCCTTTTGCTAACTTCGGCACTGTGGTATTCTCCAATGCCGTTGCCTCCAATGGCAGGCAGACTTATGGACCCTCACGCGCTACGATCATGGACATCTATCAAGATCAGATTCTAACATCCTCGTCTGTTACTGAAAATAGTGTCATTGTTAGCTATATTTGACTATCATAGGCCAATGTGAATGGTATCCTTAAACCCCATTTCCGCAATGCTTTAGTTGAGTTAGAGGCTTTACTAACAACCAACACCACATATGTCTACTTATACAGATTCGCATTATCCCCGGCCTTCCTTGTCCGATGGATATTTGAGGATTAATGAGCAAGAGAAAGTAGAAGTTGTCCTGGAGATTTCCATCATTTTACATCCGCCGAAAGCGGCTCGAGATCACAAGCCTTGGAGTCAACTTGGTCGATAATCTTTGCAAATCTCTCATAGCCAAACTAACGTCTTTCATATTGAATCTACAAGCAAATTGATAGTACTGCGTTATGCTGGTCCATCGAAAAGGCTCGACTCTCCAGGGTCATCGGGCACCTTGATACCATAAAATCGCCAGAGAGCATCCTGCACCACGTCGTAACAAGCGCCATATCGGAGAATCTTAATTGTTCGGAAATCAATCATAGTAGAAGCGGCTCGAGGAGAGTGGAACTTCTGTCTTCCGTAATCGATGACTATATCTGCCACTTGAAGGATCTCTGGCTCGATGTCTTCAACGACAGTCTTGGCCCCTTTACCCGTGATATTGGCCGACGATCCCATTAGAGGAAGTGCCTCTAGTGTAGCAAGTCGCGACAATTCCTCCAGCAAGGCACCCCCATTTACCAACATTGCGAGACTGTCCTCAACAACGCTCTGGGCCAATACATCTGGGGGCAGCTTCTGAGTGATAGGGTGATCGGAGCGATACGGTGCAACGACTCCAAGAGGAAGGTCCAAGCTCATAGTCAACAACTTGACCATATCGGCTTGCTGGGAGGGAAGAACATGGAGATCTCGATGCAGAGAGTAGCTGCCAACCATCGCATGCCGTTTGTGTGGTTGCCGCTGTTTCGTCTGAACAATCCGATTCAGCGCATCCGGGTCCATCGCTGTGATTCCATAGCCGACGTTCATCGGTATAATAGCAATGCCACCTCTCTTCAGAACTTGAAATGCCGCTTGGGCATCATCTTTGAGACTGGGCTTTTGACGAAGGGACATCAGTATGAACAATTCACTGTGTAGACTAGGTACTTAAGTCGTCACGATTGCAAAACAAGAGAAAGGATTCTCTCGGTTTGATTCAAGGTTGACAGAAAAGGATTTGCAAACACGCGCACGTCTCAATTCTCGAAAACATATTGGAACTTGTCTTGGAATATTGTATACAACATAAGACAATACAGATAGTCTTCCGCCCTAAAAGGAAGGGTTGGACACAGCATAGCGCGTGATGGAAATAACAGTGATACGTGTCACACAACCCTACGATGCCTGATGCCCTTATTTGGATGATAGAAGATTGTCACATTAGATACATGGCCAGACCTTTGAAGGACGCTACAGCCAGATTCACATGCTGCGCTCACTGAATTCTCACATGGGAATCATTTGAACGGAAGTCCCCCCGACCTGCGCCCTCGTTATCTCGGAGTTGGGAAGGGGACACATTCGATAACTCAGTTGGCCATACAGCGTGCCAAATTCCCTGAGCACGAACGGCATATTCATGCCCCTTTTCAAGACCTGGTATGGGCAACTTGACTGTGAGGTCTAGAGTTTGGCGTGCTTGTAACTCAACAAGATCTGCCTCGGAGGCAGGTAATTTGCGTGAGACCATGATGGTGGGAAGGGTCAATTTCCGCTGGTCTGCGGTATCACAAACCTCGAAGACACCGAGAACAGCAGCCTGAGGGTCTAACGGTGTATCCCACCTCAGAATGGTGACTGGTGAATCGGCGGCGTTGTGAACCGAGACTTTGATCGGGAGAGCAACTACTTCGTGTGCCTCCAGTATCGGTGTCTGAGGAGCCAGAGTGACCTGCAAGCTTGAGATTGACTCCATCTTTGCGTTCAAATCGACCATGGTCATAAGACGGTAGACTTCAAGGAGGGAAGCACAGGAATAGGTGTAGGGTCGATGGAGTAGCGCAGGGTGCGAGAGATGCAGCCTGTAACGTATGTACCCAGGCACTCCGTAGGTAAAAAGGGATCGACATCACGCCTTATATCGGAAACCGCCGATCATGCCGAATCAATATCATTCGATCCAATCACATTGATTGGTTTTGATTGCTAAGTCGACAGTCCAGGGATATATGTTCTCTGTCGCAGTTTTCCCCCCGGAGCCCCCCGGCCTCCGTGCAGAATTCCCTCAGATCGACCTGTTAATTTAAGCCGAGCGTCTACCAATGCCAAGCCTACCTCTGATAGGACTTTCTCATGGCTGAGACTAAGCTAAGCATTGCTTCCTCCAGTCAAGACTCTGGTGCCGTCTTGGGTGGTATCTTGGCCCCGGAGTCCGTCGACAAATGCAGGGTCAAAGACTTGGCGTGAAACGAATGGGCTGGGGGCGTTTAGATCAGGTCATATTCCCTAGGGTATTGTAATGTCCTTTGTGCACAATTCCTTTGGTTCTCACCTCAGGTTGCAAGGGACCGATAGTTACCTTGTTCTATCCAATATCTACCTGTATCCCACGTAGCGCAAGTACTAAATATTTCCAGAGCCTCCCTACCTCGACTAAGCCACACGCACGACATAGCACTCTGTCCGGTGGCTTTTGGCTGGAGCGCCAATTATGTCTGTATCTGGGATCGTGAGGAGTTACATCGAACAGCCCCCGCTTTTCACTCACGGTGTGGGATCAAATGCAGCTGCAGAAGCCATCGGGTATCTAGGTGCTGAAAACAGCCCTTCAGAAGTGCGGGTTTCCGTCGGGCCAAGGCAACATTCATGGGCGATTCCCTGAAGATGAGGCCATTCTAGGATATCTCCAACCAGTTACAGCTGTGCCCGCGGCCTGACCCTGGAAACGTAGTTATCTCGAGCCATCTCCGACAAACAGGACTGCCCATCAACCTCCCGTGTGCCATACAAGGACAGCTATGGGCGTAATCTAGTCGTTTCACGCAGAACGGATACTACCTTCTCTTATTCACCCGTCCATGAAGAAATGGGAAGATGAAGCATGCACCAGAGCGACGCGGTCGCAATAACCCGAGCATCAACAGGGGCACAATGCCCTGGGAATCTATAAAGCGGTCAATCTGCTCTCGAGCATTGAAGTTCTTTTTTTCATTCCAGCAGCACTCAAGATACCACAGTTGCAACCCTTTCAAGAATCATTCTGAGTCTTTTGGCCTCTGAACACCATGCGTTTCGCTGCCCTTTCCGCAACGCTTCTGGCTCTCGCACAGCATGCGTACGCCTTGCCACTTGAAGCCGATGGGACTTCTGCGCTCGACGTTACCTTAAGCCGTGTCAGTGACACTCGCATCAAGGCTGTCGTGAAGAATTCCGGCAAAGAAGATGTCACCTTCGTGCATCTCAATTTTTTCCGTGATAGTGCACCCGTCAAGAAGGTCAATGTCTTCAAGAACGGTATGCAGAATCTCCCCGATAAATATTAACTCAAAAATAACTCTATGTCAGATGCCGAGGTTACTTTTGAGGGAATCAAGCGGCGTTTCGTGCTCAGTGGTCTCAGCTCAGAGTCCCTTACCTCGCTTGCTGCAGGAGAGACTTTTGAAGATGAATTTGACATTGCCAGTACCACGGACTTGTCCAGCGGAGGTGCTTTGACGCTCAACTCGAACGGTGCAGTGCCCATAGTTATTGACGGTAAAGTCACTGGCTACCTGCCATACCGTTCCAATGATCTCAAGATCGATGTCGACGGTATCAAGGCATCCCGGGTCCAGAAGGCCATCAAGCCTCTCGATCGCCGTACAGTCGAGTCTTGCAGTAGCTCAAGCAAGAAGTCAGCACTTGCCACTGCTCTCAAGAACACTGTGAGCCTTTCAAACGCTGCCGCTGAGGCTGCGCTTTCTGGATCTTCCACCAAGTAAGTACACACAGCACACCGGTCTGATTCAAGGATGCTAATAAAACACGACAGGTTCAGCGAGTACTTCAAGACCACCAGTAGCGCAACCCGCCAGACCGTGGCCAACCGCTTCAAGGCCGTGGCTAGCGCTGCTGCCTCTACAAGCACTACATCCTATAAGTACTACTGCTCGGATACCTACGGATAGTCAGTATCTCCCTTCTGATAAAGTTTGCTCGTTAGTTCGTGACTAACAGATGTTGTATGAGTAGCTGCGAGACCAATGTCTTGGCTTACACTCTGCCATCTCTCAATGTTATCGCCAATTGCGATATCTACTACACCTACCTCCCTGCATTGGCTGATGTATGTCACGACCAAGATCAGGCCACCACAACTCTCCATGAGCTCACCCACGCTCCGGGAGTCTTCAGCCCCGGCACTGATGATTATGGATATGGATACAGCGCTGCGACAGCCCTCTCTAGCGCAAAGGCTGTGTTGAATGCTGACTCGTACGCGCTGTATGCGAATGGTTAGTGTCTCAGATCAACTATCTCTAGTAAAACCTTACTGACTAGACAATAGCGATCAACCTTGGTTGTTAGTTCGCTATCATTCCCTGTAATTGCTTCAAGATAGAAGCGAGGAGCGCCAGGATCAGTTGGAATTGCCAGAGAGTATTAGTTGTTTTTTAGTAAATATTGTCGATCCGAGAAACCAGTTGTGAGAGAACGTTGTCCGTGAATGAGAGATTATGCAGACATATTGCGAATGGAAGCCTGACTATGATGAGATTCTTGACATCTTCCGAGTTTGGGGTTCAAATGGAATCCGTAAAGATAGACTTAGTCTGTATTGCCACGATAGATCCCCTTATATCGAAGTCACCAGGGCCTTCTCATCTTCACTATACTTCACTCCCTTGCAGAAGCAACGATTAACATTGTTGCAGGCCTCTTTGTTCCTCTTGAGTTGCTCAAGCCTCATTAGTGCAAGTGATTATCGCAGACCCAAATTGTTGGCCTTCTCATCTGAGATCATCTGAGAAATATCTTCCTTGCCTTCTTGCCTGCGGGATAGTTATAGATTCGAATCTATCAGGGTAGGAATTTCCTGGAACCGCATTCCAATGCACTCCGGGGCGAACTGTGTAGTATGACCATGATAGCAAAAGAACAAGCTAGAGAGTTTGAGAGCTTGGCAACATCCACATCATTCATCTTGGCTTGCTTTGGGGAGATCCCTTCCCGTTGCAGGCGACTGGAGAAGCAGCATCATTTCAATGAAGTCCACAAGAAAAAGCAACTCCGCCCTACATGATTACATGTAGTTTATGGCATCAGTCTTCCACAGGGAGTGCCCCACCGGCTTGCATCTCGAGTGCCACCTCATCAACTTTCTTCCACAATCTCAACAGATTGCTTCCTGCCACTTTGCTTGCATCACTGTCACTGACACCCCGTTTCAGCAGCTCCTTAATCAAATCTGGGAACTTGGACACATTCTCCAATCCCCGCGGGACCGTGGGAATACCATCAAAATCACTACCTATACCAACATGCTCGAAGCCTATGAGGTTCCCAATGTACATAATATGATCGACAACTCGTTCCAGAGTGGCGTGGGCAGGGTCCGTGTCTGGCATTCCATCAGCACGGTCAGAAGCCGTGCAGGAGATGAAGTCCGGTGAGAAATTGACCATGACTAAAGAATTTTTCTCGCGGACCAGCTTCAAAACGTCGTTGGGTACATTTCGTGGGTGCGGACAGAGCTCATAGGCAGAGCTGTGGCTGTAAATCACTGGAGCGCGACTCCCTCCCCATTCGGATTTGCCAGCTCCCAGCACATCACGCATAGTCTCGGTGCTCACATGGGCCAAATCCACGATCATGCCGAGGCGATTCATCTCGAACACCAGCTTTTGACCTTCTTCACTGACACCATGCCAGAGAGGGTCGGCTTTCTTGATTCCGCCGCCCGGAACTTCGAGAAGGGCAGCATCAGCATAGCGGTTATGACAGTTATGCGTCAAAGTTGCATACGAAACTCCCAACTCATAGAAAATTCGGAGGTGGGCCAGTGAGTTTCCGATCGAATGCAATCCCTCAATGCCAAGCGGCGAAATGATCTTGCCTTCGCGGAAAGCGGACAGGGCAGTTGTGCCATTGGGCGGGGTTGAAAAGACTTTGGGATAAGCCTGTTGAACTCGCGACATGACATCAACCTGCTCCATTGTCTCACGCACGCCTAGTATGGCTAGGTGAGCATATTGGGCAGCAGTCAACCCTTGAAGTTCACTCACTTGCTGCATAATTCTCATCGGACAGATCGGTCCCATTTGCAGGACAGGGCACGAAAACACTCCAAAAGCTGCCACCAACTCTACCTTGTTTTAATCGAGGAATGTCCACATGCCCAGGTAATGTTCCTTTGACAAACGGCTCCGTGAAGTTACGATTATTTATACGATTGTGAAACATCTCCCGGACCAAGATCGGGAAGTCGTCATGACCATCTAGTTCAGTCATCAGTCTCGGTCATCCATCTCAATATAGCTCCACTGGCTCCATACCAAACAGTGGAGTCTGCGATAAGATGATTTGCGCCCTTTCCTCGATGCTTCGAGGGGAACGGGAAGAATGGGACCATGTGAACCAGGCGGTGGTAACGAAGATACAGAGAGTCAGCCACCAACTCGGGTGGAAGTGTGTTTTCTTTCGAACAGCATCTTCCTGGCTTCCCAGCAGGGAGTTCTTCTCTTGGCTCATAATGGTGGACAGATGTACGGAGTACGGAGTACCTGGGGAGGTGTTGTGAAGTCGATGAGGTGCTTATCGATAAGACTTTGTCAGGTGCATGTCATTTCCTTCGAGTGCCTACATGTAGGTCCTAGGTACTCCGTACCGGAGGAGAGGAGTGCTAGATACATTATGTATACATATAAGCTACGGTGGGATGAGTTCTGAATAGTAAATACATACTCTAGGTACGTACATGTAACTACCTCATTGCATGTAATCAATCAGGAGTTTCAAGATTGTATGATGTAGATAGTTCTCCCGTCCGGTGTAGGAGTGTTTACTCCCATCTACGATGTGTACATATAAACGGAAAGAGAGGAGATCGACAACCCTTGGCCGGAATTCCCTTGCCAGACATAACTCCATAAAGTACCTACATCGTATAGTCCCATGGATGTAGTTGGGTGTCGTACTCCTCGGATTTTGCCATCGTGTCGCAGTGGACTAGGCGGTGAATTCGCAAATCAGACCGCTTTCCAACGCAGATGTCTGGGGAGAGGACAACCTTCCAAGGTTGGATCGGGTAGGCTGACTTGTTTCGTCTCTTCCTGAGATCCTCGTGGTTTTTGCTTGATATTTCTCTCTCCCAAATTGGAAATTCAAGCTTATCATGACACAACCTGCCAAGACCACAGCCGGTTTGCTGCCCATTTCGGCAGCAGCTACACAGAAGTCGGGCTCTGGAGCGACCGCAAGAAAGGCACCCAAGCACCCCGCTCCACGTCTCAAACTTATCATTCGACGCTTGCCTCCCGGACTCACGCAAGCCGAGCTGGAGAGTGCTCTCGGAGATCCGTGGAAGGCTGGAGCAGGCAAGGTCGACTGGCTCCAATATAAGCCTGGTAAGGTGTCGAAAGAGTAGGATACGCCCTCTCCCAATATAGCACTATGTTGCTTTTGACTAACTAAACCATCTTGAATAGCCTCAACAAACCGTCTCGCCCCTCACGAGCATATATCCACGTTGTGTCCACCGATTGTGTCTCTTCGCTCTCAGAGACCGTGCGCCAGGCTTCTTTCCAAGATGCCCGTAACACTTTCCATGACCCCATCCTACTTGGACCTCCGTCACTGGAGTTTGCACCCTACGCTAAGACTCCCGGGAGCCGCTCGCGCAAGGATGCTCGTCAGGGCACGATTGATCAAGATTCAGACTTCATTGCTTTCTTGGAAAGCCTGACCCAGCCCATAACCAAGCCCGCTGCTGTGGATTCCGCGACGGATACCGATGACAAGAAAAAGGAAATTGTCATGACAACCCCGCTCGTGCAATTCATCAAAGACAAGAAAGCCAGCAAGTCAAAAGATAACGCCTCGTCGAAGTCCAAGCATAGTCGGTCGGAAAAGGAATCGAAGCAGGAGAAAGTGCAGGCGAAGAAAGTTCTACAGCGAGGTGATAAGGAGACCACCGTCAATTCTTCCGATAAGAAATCTAAAGGAGAAAAGCCGAGCAAGGACTCTGCAAAGGTCGCCAAACAAGGCAGCGCTTCCAATCCGAAGGGAGGCAAGTCAAGTACCAACGCTACAAAAGAAACGACCGCAGCTTCTGAGCGGAAAAGAGAGCGCGGGAATGTCGCAGTGACCACCAAAATTCTTCAGCGTGATCCTGGGCTATCCACATCTGGCGGGCGACGACGTGGCAAAGGTGGTTCGACCGATACTGCCTCCTCCAAGAACGAGAGCTCTCGAGACTCGCCTGTCTCTTCAGCCGATGCGCCAAAAAGAGAGGCACCCAGACAGCCCAAAAATGCATCATCTATAGCCAATTCTACAAAGCTCAAAGATGGCGACTCGTCCTCACGAGCCAATGCGGCACCTGTTCCAGTTACAAATCCGCCCGCGAAATCTACTAAAAGCGGCAAGGCAAAACCGCCATCCACTGCCAAACAAGCTTTCCTTAAACACGCCAACCCATCTCAGGGGGTGACTGAGGCACTCCTGGAGTCTGCATTCACCCCGTTCGGAGCAGTAACCAAGGTTGAGATCGATAAGAAGAAGGGATTTGGATATGTTGATTTCGCTGAACCGGAAGGACTTCGCAAGGCCATCGCTGCTAGCCCTGTTTCGGTGGCCCAAAGTCAAGTGGTGGTGTTGGAACGCAAAGAAAATCCCGGGGTTGAAAAGTCTCGCAAAGGTCGCGAGGCTTTCACTTCCAACAAGGCCAAGACAGTTCCCGAGGCTGCGGGAGGCGCTGCGGGAGCTGGGGCAGTTGACGGTACTACGGCAGGTAACACTGGCTCCTCGCGCGGATCTCGTGGAGGACGTGGGTCGCGGAATAAGGGACCCAAGGGAGGCGCTGGAGCTTCGGGGAAGACTGGAGGCGCCGAGGCGAAGTAGGAGCGCGCATGATTACCTAGTGCTCTAGCAATTCACGAGACATGATACCCAAAGGAATGATAGATGTTATCGATGACGATGAGGACAACGGGAAGGACTGAAAGTTAAAATCACTCATCCGAACAGTTCAAAGCAGATTTCATGAAACACACCCTGTTCTCTCCGTGGCAGCAGTCAAGCATAGGACTGAGGAACTCTACAACACGCATCGCGGTGGCCTGAGGCCTGAGCAAGTCAAATGAACCATTCTTGGAGTTACAAAGGACTGCATGGATCCCATGAATACGTAGCATAAGAAGCTATTACAGAGCAGAAGAGTAGTCAAATGAAATCAGGTTTTTCACTAATACAGTATGTATCTTTCCCTCACAGCGCTCCATACCCACAACCAAAGATGGAAGAGGACCTTTCAGACCTCCTCGACACCCACCAGGACCGACCGACCGAAGTCAGACATCGAGACCAGGTCAAGATCATCACCACTCCCTGGACCGGAACGCAGACACTGCAAGCAGCACGCGTAACAGTCGAGGCGGGAGTAAAAAGGTTTCACTTTAGGGCATCGAGGACATGTAGTCATCAGCAAGGGTGGAGATTCTGTGGCTCTTTTAAAGAGCTTAGAAAGGGGACGTCTACTCTAAAGTGATTCTTTGAACTGTGGAAATGGTTAGTGAGATGTCCAAGAAACAGCTGATCCCCTGAGGGAGTTTGAACTGTAGAGGGGGGATGAACATACGTAGAGTCGCTTGAAAAACAGAAGAAGGTCCGGGGGACTGGCCTTATTTATACCTTCTGCTGGCCACGCTAGCCGTAAGCGAGAATGTCGATGTTTGCTCTGTTTGTTTGTTCGTAGTCCCGTGGCGGGACCATGGACCAATCACCAGCTCTTCCATTCTTCATCGGTGGATCTCCCGAGTGGACCTCTCAGCAGAAATTTCAGTTCCCGTCGCGGCACTGGGCTGGTTCACTTCTCCTTACGTGACAATTTGCTGTTTTGATGTGTCAAGCTTCCATTTCGGTTTTGGTTTGGGTTTAATTCGGCAAGCCGACTTGCCGGTTTTCACTCGTATATGTACATACTCCGTTCATATGTATATTGCACAAGTCGATTTGGCCGCATAGTCTGCGGCCTTCGAAGAAGCTCGAGCGGGTATTAGTCAGCGAAAAGGTTCATTTTTTACAACCTGACTTTCCGATGTATAATCTTTAGATATTGTAGGTATTGCTGTACCAGTGCATCGTAGTGTGCACCAAGTCGTCGTCAAGGACAACATAGATAAATAACCTGTGGAAGATTCAATTGATCTCAAGAAAATCGTCATTGAGCATATACCCTGGGTTTTACAATGTTTTCCTATTCGATTGAGGCTTGTAACTTGTCATCATGATTGGCGCTAGTCTAGGACATAAATATGTTACATATATATATATCTCTCTCACAGTTGATATCCTCTGTCTTCCCACCACGGTATGTTGTGTATGATGGCCGATATCTCGACGTTTGCCTATGGTTGCAGATTAATCTTTATGCTTTTTCTCCCATGTGTCTCAAAATGTAGTTTAGGGTCCATGTTTGAACTGTTGTATACACCGGACTATATCACCGTGATAGACACATACATGTATACATATGTGTATGTAGATTGCACAGAAGACACCATTGGAATACATATGTAGTAATTGTAACGTCATCAAATGTTAATTTCGCTCCATGTTGTATACCTCACGTGTAAAAGACTACAAAGTACATGCGCAGTGAACAATTAAAGGTTCCCCCGGAGCCTCGGACAGGGTCTCTTCCGAAATATCGGGCCGCGCACCCGCTTTCTCTTATCGCTTATCGCCTATCGCCTTTGTGCGGGGATCTCTCTCAGGCCCTCTCCGTAGACTCCTCAAGCATGGCACGCCCAAAGGTCCATCCAGCAAATAGGCTACGAGCTAGTACTGCATGCACTGCCTGTCGTGCATCTAAAAAGCGCTGCAGTGGCTACTTCCCATGCACCAATTGTATCCACAAAGGACGTGGCCGCTTGTGCACCCCGTTCAAATCCTTATCAGATGCCAGCCTCCGCAACCGCCCCGTTCCTGTGTTCCGATCCGCAGTTGAGGCACCCCAGACATCGAGCGGATCAGCAGTTGACATACAAAGACGCCTGAGATCACAGTCCCAGGACACTGTTCCCCATGACCGTGGGCCCGGCGCGTTAGGAGCGGGATCACATTCGCCTGAAGCTACACATCGGACGCATCCGCGCATGCTCCGTAACCTGCAAGGAGAAAGAGGTACGAAGCCCTGTGGCCTCCAATCACATGACTGTATTGACTCTATCCGCAGTATATGTTGGGAAAGCCGCCTCCCTGTCATTTCTGCAATTGCTTCGAGATACAGTGACTCAACATATTGGACCCTCACAGTTCTCCCATAATGTGGGAAGTGAGGATATGCTAGAGTCAGAGACCCATCATGATTCGCTGAACTTCTCCGAAGAAGGTTGTAGCGCTGACGAGAAGGGTCGTTTCATCCAGCATTATGACGTAGCGGTAGGGCAAATGCCGACCATGATTTATCCGCTGAGCAGACTGCTGATTACATGCAAGACGAGAGGCTTTCTCAATTTAGGCTGCCAAAATGATACTCCCTCCGCATGGCCAATCCCAGAAGAGCCAAGTTCTAACCAGGAAAAAACGAGGGCGGCTATTATAGACCTCATGATTGCCATTGGGGCACAGTCATCCACCAACGATTCTAACACACTTCGAATAGAGCGGTTCTACTTTGCTCGTGGCCAACGTAGAGCCTTTTCCAACATGCTGGAAGATCCCAGTCTGGATCTAGTGCGAACCTTTCTACTCATGTCATTTTATATGCTAGGGGCATGTCGTCGAAACACGGCTTTCATGTACCTGGGAGTGGCTTCACGAGCAGCAGTGGCGCTTGGGCTCCACGCAGATTCTTCAGGATCAACGAGTCAGGATGAGGGTAATGTTCATAGTCAACGGTAAAAAAATTCCACGGATTTTATTTGAGCTAGCTGATTCCCAACAGATCACAACTGTGGATGAGCCTATGTGTGCTAGATCTGCTCGTCAGTTCAATTCTTGGACGACCTTCTGCTATATCGCCTTTATTACCCGAGAATCGACGAGAACCTAGTTGGATAGGAATAGCGCCGACGGATTCTGGCTTGATGGCTTCATACTATCTGTCATTGATACTAGACGAGATCCTAAGCCGTCTTTATAGCGGGAAAGCTGCGTCCGCAGAGACAGCAGAGCTGCTGTTACGGAGGCTCAATAGCTGGAGTGGATGTCTGCCTCAAACTCTGAGAACTCCAATTTCAGAACAGAAAGATCGGAACACCATCCAGAGACATACGATCGGAAACATGCATGTTGCATGTTCATATCATTTTGCAGTGATCCTAGTCACCCGTCCTTTTCTCATCTCAGCTCTCAGCGTCCGGCTTGCTAAGTTGCAGCAGAGCCTTTCGACGGTTGAATCCGGTGAAGAACTCGAGGAAGACCCAGCTCACTCTCGGCTTGCAGCTGCATGCATTGATTCAGCTGTGTACATGCTGCAGACGTGTATGGAAGTCCAGCAATCTAGGTTGCTTCTTCGAAATATGTGTTTACTCAAGTTTGTGGTTGCGAATACCCTCTCAATGGCTCGAATATTAACATTAACCAGAGCATTTATCTTTGCCGCAGCTCTTGTACTCGGATTCTCTATGTTCTCCAACCGCGAAGTGAACTCCGAGGTCGATGATGCATTCCGCGGTGCCCTTTCCATTTTGCGCATGCTGGCATTGCAGTCTGCCCAGGCAGCCCACTATCTAGAAATCACCACAATGCTTGAGGCTGCCATAAACCAGCAGCGCCAGCGTCTCGCAACTCAGGCTCGACGGCGACGGAGTCAATATGTGAGTCGGATCTTTAGCTTAAACAGCAACTCGGCAACAGCGCCGATACAATTTGAAGAGGACGAGGAAGTAAGCAATGAGACACCGGCTCTAGGGCCGGGTATCCCATCATGCTTGTTGTTACATCCCGACGACGGCTCAGCTGCCGTCACGCCACCCATGATCGATGGTACTTTATTTGACTGGGAAGGCATGGACTTGCCATTATGGGATAGTTTCCCATTTCTCACCGAGCCAAGTACCATGTGATGATCTGCGATTTCCCCTTATTCTTGAATTGCTGAGCATGAGCGCGGGTACAGATAACTACAAGTATACAATAACTACCTACATACATATCAAGACTTTGACATCCCATGGTCAAGGACACATGATACTCAATCGGACCGGGTGTGTGACCATGGAGAGCTGCAATGTCGTATATTTTTAGATAGACGACCTCACTGTTGGAATTAAGAAGCCCGGGGGATAAAGGTTCGAAGTATCCCAGTAGAGCTGGTAGATATCGCCAACGTCTGTCTCCTTCAGACGGAAGGAATCGCTCAAGAGCCCACCCGGCTCTTGCCACATGAGATATTGGCCATAAAAGAGAAACTGATCTACTGCTGCATCACCAGGAGTCTCGACTTCGTTCCCAGTAAATCCCACCGGTAGCACCTTGCCCGACTTGGGGCGGATGTAAAATAACGTGTCCTCGTCGAAGGTGTAATCCTTGTTTGTCGCCGTTGCGAATATTCGGGAGTTGTTGAAGACGACTAAATTATTAAAACATGGACTTCAAAGATGGAAATACATATGGGATGTCTTCTCAAAGAAAAGACCATCTTACATGTCACGTCGGTCGTTACCGATCCCGACACCCACTGAGAAGAGTCGCCGGCATAGGCGAGTCCTGCGCATTGTGTCAGACAAGCGGTATGAAGACTGCCAATTATATGATACCATCGGAATAAAACACGTTGATCGGCTCAGACATGACCCCGTAGGCAAGAAGGGAGAACGATCCGGTCGGATAGCGTTTCTGCAGGGAGGAGGTCGCCCAGGCCTGCGAAACTAAAGCCAAGAGGCAGTTGACTTTCATGATTCCAACAAAACCAGAGGAGATTCACTGGGAACTCAAAAAAGGAGATCGAACAAGAGCGTCAGCTGGACAGTTATATCCTGTCAGACACGTTCCACCGACGTTAGATCGGGGGGTTGACGTGGTCAGATGCACGACCCTCAAGCACCAGCGAGCATTGGATTTAGAGGCGTGTTTCAGAACTCAAGAGAAAATCTAATACTCCATGCAATAAACCTTGAAAGTCCATTGAATCCCCACCATGGCCAATCCAGTCTTCTCAGGACCAAGGGCGACCCTGGGATTCTCCTGGTAGGGTTGTCGAAGCGATTGGGTAGCAGTGGCAGTCCCAAGTGCCGGAGACAGGAATTGGCATCGTTTTCCTTAAATGCACTGTAACCCCTCTGGTTTGGCCCTCTTGGTCCCTTTGGCAATAGGATGTTCAAGGATATTCCCTGGATATACGGAGTAGCCGAGTAGGTACTCCGTACTTTGGGGATTACTGCACGTAAGCTATGTAGTTGCCTCAGAGCTGGTGCCTGGGGCGCCAATCAGTGACCTAAAGAAGTATCGAAGTATAGGAGTCCAGGAGTCCAAAAGTATACAAGTATAGGAGGATAGAAGGATACCTAGCTAGGAGAGTCGGAGTATAGAGATAGAGAGCATTACCGAAATGCAGCGAGAAAGTCGAAGAAACAGCCTTGAAGATATCATTGATTGTTCCTCTACACACTACATATAGGTATGTACATACTAGGCACTCTAATGATAATCCCGTAGAATGAGTTGGTCGCCGTCCTTCGTTGAGTTGGGCCTTGGACTCCCCCCACACACACTCTCAAGATACCCTTCATCCCATCCATCTCATTCGAAAGGAGATAAATGTCCGGAGAACGATGGCAACAGGAAGCAGCTGGACGCGGATCCGATGATAAGCGGTGCACGGCCCGGTGGTGCATTACCCGCCAAGTGACTTGTATAGAAAGACATATATAAAGGAGAATGATATTTATATGAGAACACAGGTTCCTATTCACATCTCTGTACTATCTGAAGCTTTATCGATCTAAACATACATCATGTCGGGCTGGAGGAGTCTTAACGTGGGCGTCATTGGCGGCGGTATTGGAGGCATGTCCGCCGCAATTGCTCTACGTCGCGCAGGGCACACGGTGACCATCTACGAGAAATCGGATTTCGCAGGTGAAGTTGGTGCCTCGGTCTCGTGTGCTGCCAACGGAACCCGCTGGCTACACGAGTGGAACGTGGATATCGCTAAAGGTGACCCTGTCATTCTGAAAAAGCTTATCAATCGTGACTGGAAGACAGGCGAACCTGTCAGTGTGTATGATCTTGACGATTATGAGAAGCGCTGGGGATACGTGTATAACATGTTTCATCGCCAGTATATGCATACCATGCTGAATGATGCGGCGTTGGGCGAGGGCGAAGGGATCCCTGTCACACTGAAAGTGAATCATCGGGTATGTTTGTGTCTTTGTCTAGACAGGAGTATACCCTGTGCTAATATTGCCTGGTAACCAGTGTCGCGACATAGATTTGACAACGAGCACGATTGTTTTTGAGAACGGCCAAGTGGTCTGTCATGATCTGATCATCGGGGCTGATGGAATCGGTTCGGCCGTTCGAAGCACCATCGGAATCAAACCGGCAAAGCGACCTTCCGACCAGAGCTGCTTGCACACAAACGTGAAAACCGAAGATGCTGTCAGGCTCGGCCTGGTCAACTACTCCGACGATAGCGCACTGGAGTATTGGGGTGGCCAGGAAGGTAAATGGGACAAGATTGTTCTGTCGCCCTGTAATGGCGGCAAACTCCTGTCATACTACTGCTTTTTCCCACGGGAACAAGGCGACTATTCCACACAGGCATGGGGGGCCGATGATCGTCCCGTCGAGGAACTCCTCAACCCATACCCGGAACTGGATCGGCAAGTGTTTAACCACCTGAAGATTGGGACTGAGATCAAGCCCTGGCGTCTTTGGGTCCATGACCCGTATCCGTACATCCAACGGGGTAGCACCTGCCTCCTAGGAGATGCTGCACACCCAATGATGCCCCATCAAAGCCAAGGAGCCTGCATGGCCATCGAAGATGCGGCAGCCCTTGGAATTCTATTTGACAAACGTTATTTCGCTGGAGATATCGCGCAGGCGCTCGCGGTTTACGAGGAGGTGCGCTTGCCTCGTGTCACAAGAGTTCAAGCAGCAGCAGCCAAAGCAGCTTATAACATCAATGAGCGGATTGGTGAGTGACCCTGGTCTGGGTCATATTGTGCGAAGTGTTTGCTGATCCGCAGATAGGGTTCTCCGTCAACAAAGATATCCCCACATATAAAGTCGAAGACGCGAAAAAGGTTCTTACTGTAGAGGAGATGAATGCGTGAGTCCAACAGATCTCTATCGTGAAGAAGTACTAATCGCAAGTAGCTATGACCTGTACGAAGACATCAACGAGAAACTTGCAGCAAAGCGCGGGTCAACTTATACCGACCAGTTTCTGTGTGGACTGCCCATCGGACTTGAGTTGCCGAATGGAATCACGGTCGGAGCGAGCGCCTAATGTATATCAAGTGCTTTCCAAAGAGGGATGGATTCATTGGGGACATAGTGCTGTTTAGCTTGGCTTGTATGGATCAAATTGGCTGTGTGTCGAGCTAGTCTGTAGGAATTGTAAATACGTGTATATCAACATTCAGATGTTTTGATGGAATGCCGAGCCCAGTAATGGTTTGTCTGTACATTTCATGAAAAGAATAAGAAAAGAATTCTTCAGCTGTGGGCTCTTGGCTTTGCGGAGGGTTTCGGTAGGTGATGCCCCGAGCGGGATGCCTTGACCCGGTGAGATTATGCACCGAAGCCCGATCTACAGGAACATTTACGGTATCATTGGACGGGAGATAGAGACTGGTGTCCCGAGTTCCTGCGGGCTGTTGAGAAGCTACTTCATATATGTTCGGAGTATGTTGTTAGAATCCAAACAAAAGTGGGCCTCAATGGCCCATCAAACGACTATGAGACTCGCCTACGCTGTACATCGCAGATATGCCGCACATCCGTGTAGATATGAAGATACGAAATCTGCTCCTTACAATGTACCGAGTAATAGAAGCAGTTGACAGGAAGTGGAGCCTTCAATTTATATATACAAAAACGAAACTGTGCAGTCATGTATCATCAGCTCATTGCCTTGAACTTTCCAACTATTTTGTTATGGTTATTTTCTCCGTTATTTTTTCTCTTTAAAACAGAGCATCACCTAGGCGGTAGTGCACCGTCTTAATCTGGGTGTAGTTATCGAGCGCGTAAGAGCCGAGCTCGCGACCAATGCCGGACTCCTTGAAGCCACCGAAGGGGGCCTGGTAAGAGATCATGTTGTAGTTGTTGACCCAGACGGTACTGCAAAACAGTTAGCTTTGGAATGGCAGAGAATCATCGAAATTAAACATACCCAGCCTTGAGAGCGTTGGAAACGCGGATGGCAGTGTTGACGTTCTTGGTGTGAACACCAGCAGCGAGACCTAAGGGACAATTAGCATGATCGTTCATAGTTTCAAGATTGACATGAACAATACATACCGTAGCTGCTGTTGTTGGCAATGCGAATGGCATCGGCCTCATCCTTGAACTTGGTGACGGCAATGACGGGGCCGAAGATCTCCTCCTGGGCGATCTTCATGTCGGTAGTGACGTCAGTGAAGACGGTGGGCTGAATGAAGTAGCCCTCAGTACCGTGACGCTCACCACCCAGGGCGACAGTAGCACCCTCCTTCTTGCCGTGGTTGATGTACTCCATGATGCGATCGAATTGGAGCTGCGAAACTTGGGGACCCTGGAAGGTGTCACCCTCGAAGGGGTTACCGAGCTTGTTCTGAGCGGCACGCTCCTTGAAGCGAGCGACAAACTTATCGTGGATGCTCTCCTGAACCAGCAGGCGAGAGCCAGCGCAGCAGCACTGGCCGTGGTTGAAGAAGATACCGAAGTTAGCCCATGAGATAGCGTTGTCAATATCAGCATCCTCGAAGACGATGTTAGGGGACTTGCCACCCAGCTCGAGGGTGACCTTCTTTAAGTTGGACTTGGCGGCGGCCTGCAGAATCATACGGCCAACAAGGGTAGAACCAGTGAAGGCGACCTTGTCAATATCCATATGGCTAGAGATAGCGGCACCAGCCACACGACCGAAGCCGGAGATAATGTTAATAACACCGGGAGGGAAGCCAGCCTCGACAATCAGCTTAGCGGCATAGAGACCAGACAGAGGAGTCTGTTCGGCGGTCTTAATGATCACAGTGTTTCCAGCAGCGACGGCGGGGCCGATCTTCCAGGCCCACATCAGAAGGGGGAAGTTCCAGGGAATGATCTGACCGCAGACACCGATGGGCTCGTGGCGGGTGTAGGAGAGGGTCTCGGAGTTGGTATCAATGGTCTGACCAGTGATCTTATCAGCCCAACCACCGTAGTAGCGCAGACAGCCAGCGGCATTGGCGACATCAACCTTGGCCATAGTGATAGCCTTGCCGTTGTCGAGGGACTCAATGGAAGCCAGAGTCTCCATATCACGCTCGAAGAGGTCGGCCAGCTTGGTGAGCATACGGCCACGCTCCGAAGGGGTCACCTTCTTCCAGGCACCCTCGAAGGCCTCACGGGCAGCCTTGACAGCGATATCAACATCCTTCTCGGAAGCCTCGTAGACCGAGGTGATGACCTTCTCGTCGGTGGGGTTCAAAGTCTCGAAGGTCTTGCCGTCGACACCCTTGACGAACTCGTTGTTGATGAACCTGGAACTCGATTAGCCATGAGATCATCCGCGGGGTCAAATTACATACAAGCCGAGAGGCTGTTCGTAGGTGACATTGGGAGTCTTGATAGTAGTTGAAAGAGACATGATGAGGTGACACGGGGTATCACAGATAGATGCAAGAAGAAGAAAGAGGGGGAATATCCAAGTTTTTATAGCGTGTACCTACGAGGTCCTTCCGGCACAACTTGCTTTCCACGGTTCTTGATGCGGGGGTCACCGGTGTATGGTCATGTATCGTACGGTATCCTAAACGAGGTACCCCGTACATCGCCAAGTGACGGGCACATCGTACGGGAGGGAGGTACCTAGGTACCTTTACCTGCGGAGTACATGTATGTGATATACCTACCTGTACACATGCCTCGACGCTGCAACTTTCTACGGAGTATAATATCCCTCGGTTCCCTTGCTCGTGGGAGAGAGGCTTACATTCCCCCTCTCTTGGGATCCTTTGCTCGACGGAGTAGGTCCGTACCTAGGTATCGACCTGGAAGGTCTTGGCGCTGACCATCAACGTGTTCTCAAGGCCCTCTCGGGTCAACGCCGAGTTGATCATCCATGATACAACGTATACTCCCAAGTCCAAGTCCGTACCTCTTTGGGGCCGTTTGGAATTTTCCCTAAAGTAGGGACTGCGCATACATTGCCCTGGTTGGATTCGGACCAAGGGGTGAGCAGGCAGTGGGCTAGATGTGATCATCGTGATGTGTACTCCGTACACGGGCTAATATCCCCCCGGTGACAGTGATACCCCAGCGGGTGGGTCAATAAATGATTGGTAATGTATGCGGGATGTGGTATAGTCAAAAGGAAAAGGGAGTCTTGAACTCGAGAGAAAGCAGACTGAGCTTCTCTCTTGTCAGCAACTATTCAGCTTCCTGCAAGCGAAGGGGAACTGCTACAGGAGAGATGCATCTGGAGTAGAAATCAGATGACTTTCCCGAGGCAAATTGCATCTTATGTACGGAATAGATAGATAAGGTCTGGTCTCCTCAAAGTCACTGGAAATAAACGGCAATGGAGAGATAGAACAAAGAGTGGGACTACTTCGGACGCTTTGCAATATCACCTAGGTAATTGATACATAGATATGATTCGGATTATACACTAATGTCATAGGGAGACCCTCTGCTAGAGCTTCCCGCGGGTTAAGAACCGCACGGGAAGATCGACATGTCGCGCCCGCAGGTATTCTGCCACATTCTTTCCTAGGAAATCGACGGTGGTGGTCACCCCAACCCCACGATCCAGGAGATTGCGGAACAGGAAATGCACGGCATGGAGGCTAGGCAATTCGAAGCGCTCAATTGCTAGTTGGGGATTCTCGCGGCCTTCATCCCCCAACAGTTCTTGCACTGTGTCGACAGACAACAAGACCCGCAGCCATTGGTACTCATCGCGGTGACGCACCCAGAACCCGCAATTAGCATCCGCCCCCTTATCACCAGAGCGTGCGTGAACGATCCAGCCAAGTGGGCCACGAGTCGTCGGTCCAAAGTCATGGACAAGATCGACGGGTTCGTCGGTCTGGGTAATAGGCTGGGACGGTTGGCGTGCTGGGTATGTCTTGGTATTGGGTGGAGGCGAAATATCAAGAGTTTGTGTGGACGCTGTCGGCTTCCAAGGCATGTGCACCCGATGCTGGACTGCGGACTGCGGCAGCAAGCTAACATAGTACTCGAAGATGGCACGTGGGAACCCCTGGCGCATATCCAAGTGGAAGGTAGCGCCGGGATAGCCCTGCATGATATTATCAGTGATAGGTTTGAGGAAACGCGTCGGCGCAAGGTCCTCCGCACGGCGTGCCTGCACGACGATACGCAGCGGCACAGTGGCGCGATTCTGATTGGTTGGGTCAGACAGACAAGATCCCAGTAGGTCGAACTTGAGGGATGTGTATTTGTCTGAATAGGGTGACAACAACTGGCGGATCTGTCCCTCCAGCATGCGTGCTTTGGCTTCGATATCCAGACCGGTCAAGAACCACCATGCCTCGGCCTGGAACCCACCTCGCGCAGTGATACCGATTTTGGTTGTGGGCGGAGGAGGAGCAAACCGGACCCCGTGAACAGCGACGCGGTTGATGCCGCGCTGCGAAAAATGGATACCATCGAGTACCGCAGTAACGTCGGAGTTGTAATACAAGGGACCTTGGATTTCATAGAGCAGCTGGGATGTACAAGTATCGACGGTCACTGCACCACCAGTGGCGTGTGCCTGCTTCGTGATCACCACATCGCCTTCTGTAGATATCTCGGCGATGGGATATCCAATATCGGCCCAGCCGCCTCCATCTGCATGCTCTAGGGCCTTGAAGCCTGTGAAGTTTCCACCGCAAACGTAATTGCTACACTCGATGAGATGACCTGCCACAAAAGCATTGGCTAACTTGTTAAGTTCATCACGCTGCCAGCCATGGTACCAGTACGCAGCCCCGATGACCGGTGAAGCATCTGAGACACGCCCACACAGTACAATATCAGCACCGTCTCCAAATGCGGCTGCGATACCGAGACCACCGAGATAGCACTGGGCATAGATGGGCTCGAAGGACCAGTCCGCCAATCGCTCGCCTGTATAGATGTTGCGAAACTCGGACCCAGCATCCAACCCCTTCTGAATAGTAGATAGCACTTCATCTCCGGAAACCCATGCTATCTTTAAATATAAGTCAGCAGTTTTGGATATACTTTAGGCAAAGTGTGGGCCGACCTTCAAGTCTAGCTTCTTTGCCTCCACCATACGGGACACCACTTTGTATAGACCTTTTGTATCTGTCACCCCAGCATTCACCGCAAGCTTGATACCATACTTAGCCAAGTCATCAAGAGCTGGTTCAAGTGCTTCCAGAAAGGAGGGCTCGTAGGCAGGGGCTGTCGCTTGGGAAATTGCTTGGTCCACGCGTCGACCCGCGGCGGTGGCCATGTTGAACTCGCTCATGAAATCAGCAATGATCACATCGATAGGATCAGACGGGTAGTGATGCGCAAAACTGGCGATAGCATGGCGACGGTCTGACGCAGAGCCCGAGGCACCTAAAAGGTCAGTTAAGGAACATTGTGCATGCAATAAAAGAACCAACCTGCAATTCGAATAGGCCGGCCCTTGTATGTCATTACGTTGTAATTAGCGCTGTCTTGTATATAGGATTCAGAAGCACGATCGTACTTTCAAGAAAAGAAGGGAAAAAAAGACAAAGAAAAAGAAAAAGAGAGGTAACCATCGCACCGCATGCGGTTCATGGCCGAGGTGGTTGTATCCCTCGGTTGCCCAGAATGCGGGGTTGACAGAACGACTAGTAGCTTCCGGTCTTTATGATACAGTGCCTAACGAGGTCGCATTGCTGAAAAGGTGATGGCTCAAGGCCTTATTGGGAGTCTGATTTCATCTGGGAGGAGAGCTGAATATTGCCTGCGGAGTACGGAGTACGGAGTAGATGCGGTATAAACCCATTGCCGTCTTGGGACTAGCGTATTCGGGGTCTATCAACTCGAAAGTCACGATTTTGACGACACCGGAGCATTGGCGATGTTACCATGTCGCGTATACCTCGGAGCCTACTTGGATTAATCCCCGTCACACGATGTTTACTTCACTGATAATCTGATCTTTGAGCATCATATCTGAAGGTATCTTTGGAAGACAGCAACGCTAATGTTAATCCCCGGGCTACCAGTAACTCCACGCATAAACAGCTAAGAAAGAATAATGGGCATATCATCTGCGCCTTGGGTTGGTATTCGGCATTGCTTCAAAGGCATCATCGTCATCGTCATCGTCATCAATACCATCGCTGATAACACTCATGTTACGGGTGGAGCGGCTGGGTCGGGATGACTGAGAGATGCTGGCCTGTGAAGCAGGGAAGTGGAGCGTAGACTGAGTTGGCTTACCTCGCGCAGGGGCGCGCCAAGAAGCGGTCCCACCAAAAGTGACCGAGGGTGGAACTGGTGAGGCAGCAGTTCGCCCACCTCGGCGCTGGGTCGCAGGTGCGATAGGAGCAGCTTTTCTCGACTTCGCCGTAACGGTAGACCGGGGCTGCTTGACAAATAATGCCTGTGAATCGTCGTCGTCGGAAATGACATTGGTTCCAGCATCATCTTCGTCATCATCCAACATAATCACATCTGGCTCCTCGTCTGAGATTGCTTGCTTCTTGCGATTTCTTGTAGACTTCTTTTCTGGAATAACTTTGGGGTTGGTGGTTCGCGCACTAGCCGCGGCGCCTCGTCCGCGACCTCTACCACGACCTCGAGTAGAGGCCGTGGCACGACTGCGAGCAGGCACCGTGCCGTCTTCTCCAGCTTCTTCCTCTGCTGGATCTCCGCCTTCATTGTCAGAATGAATTAGTGCACCGGGCTGGTCTTCCCATGCGCCATCAAACTCCGAATCCCAACCGTCCGGCTTAGGCTTGAAGCGTTTCTTTCCGCCCGTTCGCTTTTTCACGCCCTTCGAGAACATATTTTCCATTTGACCACGATATTTCTCCATGGCAGTAACCAGCGAGCTTTGTTCACTCTCCTCGTCATCCATTTCGTCATCGTCACGGTCCAAGGCCAACAAATGTTTGACCTGGCTCTCAAGGGATTCGTTGACAAACATTTCCATTGCGTGCTTATCATCCTTGTCAATGAATTGAGCAACAGCGTCTCCGAAGGAGTTCTGAGGCAGAATGCTTAGTGACTGTGATGAGAGGAACTCGCGCACGAGCTGTTCGACTTTCACAGTGTCAAGGGACGATAGGTGAGAAATGGCTGCTTCATCAACAGATATGTCACCCTTGCGTGAGGTGGATGTAATCTTCTTCTTCCGATAGAATTGCACCACATCGTTCACATTAGCAACCTTTCCCACAAAGCGGTTCGAGAATCGCTGTGGGTTTTCACAATCATAGCTACCTCCTTCAGGCGTGGAAGTCTCCACGCGCAGGCGTACCAGAGGAAGCGGGGGCTTGGGTGTACCGTCCTCGTACTCATCGTCGCCGTCAGCTTGCATCTCTAGCCATTCCGCATTGGCTTCTTCGATCAGTTCTTCGACAATGGACATGAGGAGTCGGGTGAGTTCTGTCCGGTTATTCTCTTTGCGCGCAAGCTTTTGGGCTCCTTTTTCTTCAGATAGTACGATTTCGCGCATCACGAATGGCCGCACTGTCTTCAATCGGATGGGTTCATTCTTGAATTCTCGGCCGGTAACACTCAGGATGGACACCTGCTTTGGAACGGCCTCACCGGGTACTAAGGACGTTGCAACAGACGATCCTGGTTGCATGACGTGGAATTTGGTCTCTGGGTTGAGCTTAGGATCAATCAGGCATTCATGCTCATGGCCCCAGATGACCATATCGAGAAATTCAGGAAGGAAATTCTCCGGCAAATAGCTAGTTTCTGTATGGGCATGATGGTTCTGATGCACAGACATCAAATTGAACCAATCGCCTTTCTGGACAGACGGTTGGAAGAATTTGACCTTGCCATCCCGGAAGGTCCTAAACAGCCGCTCATCTCGAACATTACTCATACCGTAGAGCGCGAGTTTTGTCCGACCTTTCTGCAGCAACACAGGCTTGATTTGAATGTTGTCTGACTCCGGCGTCCGGCCATAGTAGTTGAGCAGGCCAGACACCTGCAACAGATCTAGTGCGGCAAGATGACCCTCTCCCGATGGATCGTCGTGGTTTCCGTGAATTGAGAAGATTGGAATCGCCACATTCATATCCAAGTCCTCGTAGTTGACATGATTGAATGCCCCCTGGAAGTTCTCACTGGCATCGCTGAGCATTTCCAATTCACACGGCTTGTCCCCGAGACAATTCATGCGAATCGATCGCATGACCTGATACATGGACTTTCGTGACGGTTTGTTCTCGTGAAACAAGTCTCCTGCTAGTAGGACCATATCGACATCTCGTTCCTTGGCCAGGCACATTATCTCGTGAAAGCTCTTCCAGCTGTCATCGCCGCGGATAGGATCTCGTTCGTTGTAACCGACATGGTTATCGGTGGAAATGAGAATGCGGATAGTTTCTGCCTCTAGAATACTATCAGTGAGTTGATCAAGAAACGCGATACCGAAGTTCTTACCATTTGCTCGCGGCATCTTGGTTGGCCAAGTTCACGTAGATCTTTCCAGTGCTGGGCGTTTCTGCGGGGTATCGAGGCTGGTGAGATGCCAGAAAAGATATGTGAACAGATACTGTATATCAATACACCATGCCGAAAGCATACACCCAAGTTCGCAGCAGTCATACGAAGACACTTGGTGACACTCGTTCATTAGTTTCCATCGCGTCGTCACGTGCCGAACGCGCTCCGGGCAAAGGCCATTTGGCAATTAAGCTCGTTTTGGGAGAATTGGTGGAAATAATCAGGGTTGGAAAAGAAAGATTCGTTGCACCTGAAGTGAAGACTCGAAATCTTCTTTCAAGAAGAAAACAGGAACAACAGCGTAATATGGCCGCTATAATCGAACTTGCAGAGCCGCATCTGTTTGATAGTTCAATGTGCGGGATGGCCACTACGCCTCGCCTTCGGCATCTTGGCTCTCCGTTTCTTCTTCTCTTCCACATCGCTTCACTCTCGTACAATCACCTCCCATCCAACATTTATTGACTCGACTGACCCAGGCTTATTCGCTGGCTCAGTCGCTATTCCCTCGTCTTACCGTCAGAATCTTTTTATGCAACCAGAGCCAACTGCCGTGCCTCAACATACACCCCCCGTTGACTCATCCCCAATCGATACCAGTTCCACCCAGCATGGACTTGACCTCGATGACGCTCAAGTCTCTGATTTTCTTTTGTTTGAGGAAATCAGAGACTCTGCAGACGTCCCGAGCATGTCAACACAAAATGAAAATAACCTGTCCTTGAACAAGCTCAAGAGTCACCCCGCCCCACCCTCGGCCGATCGAGTGAGCAAGTATGAGAAAACTCGAACTTTTCCTGAACAAGAAACAGATGCCGGTTTCCGTGTACTGGCTTTAAGTGGAAAATCGCATGTGTCTCTTGAGACATGCCCAAATGGTGAGTATTCTTTTTGCGCCGCGACACAGTCCTTCCTGACAACCGAAATCTCCAGAGGTGCTCACCCATATCCTATCGCATTTACCACCACAGACCTTGTCTGCTATGACATTGGTGTCCCGTCGATTCCATTCCCTGGTCACCACCCCCCATGCTTGGAGAATCGCCTTCTCGCGATTCTTCCCTGGACCACATGCTGTCGAGGATGGTCGGCGTTCCACTACCCACGAGGCAGACCTGCAGTCGGACAGGCGATTCTTTGCGAGACTCACCGCGCTGGCATCCTGGCGCAGTGAATACATCTTGCGCACTCGATTGATGCGGTCGTTAGCCCGGGGCAAACCGGCACAATTCGAGCCCTCCAAGAAACATGGAACTGTGCGCGCAGCGAGTGTTCGTCATGGCAGTGCGGTAGCTACGTATACATCACAACTTCTATTCCCGGTCAGCCACATTCATGGCACGTTTAATCCTGGCAAGCATCCTCTCTTCATCCACGGTGCTGCAGAACAGGGTATTGCATCTGCCAGTGACCCGTCGACCGTGAAAGTTGGGACTTGGGGTATTTCTGATCACCAGATGTTCCGTCACTTTGCCGATCTGTTCCCCGGGGAAGCCCAACACGGCCTCGGATCAGGTGATATGGTCGGCGTATCCAATGTAATGGATATCAGTCAACCTTATGGTATGGTCTACGGCGAGGGCTGCCCTCAAGGGCGCAGCTACTTTATCGCAAGGACGGAACAGCGCGGTCGCTTTTTGGGAGCTTCGGATTTAGGTTCTCAGCCATTATTCGGTATTCCCGCCGTGAACATGATCACGCATGCTGTCTGCTCGGTCTGGATCGCCAAGTCCTCTCATGTCCTCAAGATGACTCAAGGACTTGTGGGCATGCTTTCGGGCTCGTCTTCAGGCGTGTTAACTGCGTACTCTATTGGTTCTCATCCGACTTATGATCGGCGATATGAGCCGGGCCAAGTGACTGCCAAGTGGGTTCTCTGTCCTGGTGTTCCTATTATTGGCATTGCTGTCGATGATCTATATTCACCCACGCGTCAGTCAAGAAAGCGTATCTGGGCGGTTGCTCTCAATGCGCTAGGAGAAATCTTCTACCTTACTGATCTTCCTCGATCCCCTGAGATTCCGGTATCAGCCAAACTCAACCCCGAACAGCTTGATGAGCTGGCTTGGAAAACTGGTAGGAGTGTGCATTGGGCTATGGTCGAGATGAGCAGACGTGTGGCACGCACAGACCCGTTCAACCGTGAATCGGTTGATGGCAGCTACAGTCCACGGTCCTCGTCGGATTCCATGGGCCTCAATGAGCATCAGGTTGCCGTCGAAACGAAGGAGATCGAGAAGTTCATGTCGTTTAAACCAAAACACTTCCGCAAGACCTGTGAAAGCTGGGATATGCAGCGCGATCTGAAAGTGGACTTTGCTGGCGATGATGGGCGTGGGGCAGGCGAGTCGGTCATTATCATCGCCCGCGGCTCGGGCGAAGATTCAAGGGCATCGGTCCGCCGGTTCATGCGCACCGCATGTGAATCTGGTTCCAAGCCGTCAACTACACCAGAGCCGTTCATGAGTGCCATGGAAGCCCCACCGTCACTATTCGGCGGCCCAGTCAATATGCCAACGCCCAAAATCACCGGCAATCTTCTCCCTTCACAAGCCTCCGACGCATTAGGTTCAGCTTCAATTAAATGTGGATGGTGTCTATCAGAGTTTGTTTTTGGTGATCGCAAACCTTCGGAGGTGACCACCAATGCATTGGATGAATCCTCCTTCGCAACTGTCACAGCTGACGAGGATCCTCTTTTGGCCATGTCTAGCAGTTCTCGTTCGTCTGCAACAGCTTCCCCAATGCTACCTCATATGGATCAACCGCAGTCGGCTTTGGAAGTTCCTGGGCAGCGAGCTCGATATCTAACCGTGGGAAGCAACACGGGTATGGTGTTCGTTTGGGACATCCGAGCCCCAGCAGCGAGATCTTCGGATGTCATTAATACCATACTCCCACTGCGTACTATCCAAACCGACTCGCCCCAGGTGTCTTGCCTAGCAATCACGTCTCTGTACCTTGTCCATGGCGGTAATGATGGTCTCGTTCAGGCTTGGGATCCGCTAGCGTCATCTACCAAGCCGATTCGCACAATCAATTCCCGGTTTTCGACTCGGGCTCGTCGTCGGCTTGTGCAGGCAGAGGCATCCATCCTGGGGGTCGGTAATAATTACTACGCTACAGGCGCCATCTGCCTTGATACAGACCCAACGGTACTGCGTGGAATGGTTTCCCTCGGCACACATTTACGATATTGGTCTTACAGTTCTTCCGAGGCTGATCAGTACAAGCCTAGCAAGCGCCGCCTTCGCCGCTTGATGCGCGGCGACAACGGAATACCTGAGGGTCAACGCTTCAACAACAGTGGCCGGGGTGAAGTCGAGGATTTTATTGAAGACGAGCGCATAGACATGGAGCGCCAGATCATTGCCGATGAGAAAGAACGAACACACTTGAGCAAGCGTTTCGGTGTTGATCTTCTAGGTCCAGATATCGACGACGAACAACTTCTAGCATATGCGCAACTCCTGAGCGAGGAAGCCTATTCTGGTGATGTGGCAAAACCGAGCAACAGCGCAGCGATCTCCAGCTCAGCTACAAGTGCTTCATTCGATACTGTTGGTCCCAGTTTCTTTGGCCCTGGCGAGGTTTCATCCTCTTCGTCTCCCTATCAAGGTCCAGCAGACAATGACGACGACGAACTTGCCGAGGCAATCCGGCTTAGCCTGCTTGATGAGCAAGGCACTGCTTCGCCATTTGACCTCACGCCGTCTATCCCTATCAAGTATGCCAAGAGATTGCATCGACCTCGCCAGTCATCTCCTGGATCTGAGGAGGCTGAGAGCAGTAGACAACAGGAGATGGATGATCTAGAGTTCGCAATCCAATTGAGCTTGGTCGAGGGCAAGCGTCGTGATGATGGCGAGGAAGATTGGGAGGAGTTCCCAGCTCTCGCATCAGGCTCAATATCTGCCTCGCCGTCAGGTAAGGGCAAAGGCAAGGCGAGGGCGGTCTAAAGCCATTTCTTTGGATTTTAGATTTTGATGTGTTTTCATTTCACTTCTCTTTTGTGTGCTTGGATTGATCTATTCTGTTTCTACCTTCGGGGCTTAACTTAGAGCATTAGTCTGCCTTGAAACATTTCTTCATTCCTGATGATCACTGTCGGTGCAGACTCTACCTTCTGGGGTCTTCCGTTACATTGCCATGAGCCTTTTTGCTCTCGTCCCATACATGATACTATTCCAATATAAGCGCCCACATGTTCTTCTGTAAATGGCCACCTCCCCGCCCGATATTAGGAGACGACGACAATCTTGCGTCATGGATCCGATGCTGAACTTGACTTCAGTCCCGAATAACTTCACTGTTCTACAATCATGCGACACACACAGGTCCCTTCAGTTGATGTCTGGGAGTTTCTCTTCGAAAGACCAGAGAAACCCTTCCCAGACGACCACGGTACGTTTGCTTCGCGGTGTAAAGCTGCCCCCCTAATCCGGGATACAGTCATCTTCAAGTCACCTCCCTCGGAAGTCCGGACCTACGACGACCTACGCTCCCAAGCCTTCAGTTTTGGTACGAATCTCAAAACCAAATGGGGATGGCAAAAAGGCGATGTTATGTTGTTCTTTGCGCCTAATCACATTGATGTCCCCGCGTTGTATTGGGGTTGCCAATGGGCTGGAGGCATAGTCTCACCCGCCAATCCAACATATACGATTGATGAGTTAAAATATCAGCTCGATGATAGTGGAGCGAAAGCACTGGTTGTGCACGCACCGCTCTTACACACTGCAGCTGCAGCTGCAAAGCGTGTCGGCCTTCCTGTCGCTAAGATCTTGGTTGTGGGCGACGACTCCCCAACAGCAGGGCTGCAGCATGTCGAGTCTATGCTAGCGAACGGAGAGAGCGAAGTTACACGCCCAAAGATAAACGCAGTCACGGATTCGGCTTTCCTAGTATACTCTTCGGGGACTACTGGACGGCCTAAGGGGGCGATTCTCACTCACATCAATATTGTGGCTTCGCTCCTCTTGCTACAAACCATCGAAGCCTATCACATGGATTGCAAAAAAGATCGGATCCTTGCACTGTTACCCACATATCATATTTTTGGTAGGTCGGCTTTGACTACTCCGTACTAATCTTCTCACTTGGAGCCTAACCAGCCTATCTGTAGGTATGACATGTCTCGTGCATCTTCCCGTTTTGATGGGAATCCACACGACCATCATGGAGAAATTTTCCGTGAAGTCCTTCTTGAGCAACATACAGAATGAATCAATTACTCATGTGTATGTTGCTCCGCCTGTGGTTGTGTATCTCGCCCAAGACCAAGCAATGACGCGTGAACGATTGACATCATTGAGGATGGTTACTTCAGGCGGTGCACCGTTAGCACCAGATCTGATACGTGCTGTGTACGATCGTCTGAGGATTCCTGTCCGCCAGGGATTCGGATTGACAGAGTCGACAGGCGTCTCCCATATCCAGGTACTTCTCGGGATCCCTTCGGCAATTCCGCAATCTAGCTAATTCCTCTCCAATAGAGATGGGATCAATGGGATCATGTAATGGGATCAAACGGCCCCCCACTCCCCGAAACCGAAGTGAAATTCATCGACCAGCAAGGCAACCGAATCAAGGAAGGTGAAGGCGAACTTTGTCTACGAGGACCAGCTATTTTCCCTGGCTATCACAACAACGACAAAGCCACTGCCCAGTCCTTCACAGCCGATGGATGGTTCAAGAGCGGTGATCTCGGCTTTCAAGATGTGGAGGGTAATCTGTTTATCACAGATCGTCTTAAGGACCTTATCAAATTCAAGGGCTTCCAAATTCCTCCGGCAGAGATAGAGGGAATCTTACATCAACACCCGCTTGTTCGTGATGTTGCCGTGATCGGAATCTTTGTCAAAAGAATTGCGTCCGAGGTACCGGCTGGCTACGTTGTTTTCGAGGACACGAGCAAAACAACGGAAGAAATCGCAGAGGAATTAATGGCCTACATGAATAAAAACTTGGCTCCCCACAAGAGACTTCGAGGTGGGATCATCCCAATCAACGAGATTCCCAGGAGTCCTTCTGGTAAGGTCCTGAAACGGGTCTTGAGAGTTCGGGCTGAAGGAGTTGATAAAGGGAAAGCCCTAGGCGCCTCGGTCTACGATGATCGTCCTTCCAGGCTGTGATACTCACGGAGTGATATATCAAGAATAGTCGAGTGGCAGGTACTTTAGCGGGAGCAAAAGAAATTACTTCCTTGCCGTGATGTTTTATCATGTGTCGAGAATCCCAGTCGGCCAAAAAGCCCACACATGCAGTGACCTTGGATCTTTCGAGCAATCTCAACATTATGTCTATTTGCCCTGTTTCCAATTTACATGCGATGTTCCCTACTAGGGTGATTGAACGTCAGGGACGCATTGAAAGTGTGAAATGAATGAAAACCGCGCATAGTTCCAAAAGTTGAATCATGTGCAAATTAAAGACTGGATCACAAGAAAGTCGGGCACAAGAGAAGAAATGAACAACCCGAGAAGAAAAGGAGATCTTGAGGCTGAATACCAACCTCTTAGTTATCTCATCCCGGACTCTAGAACCCAGAAAAAGGATAGACATAACCCATCAAGGCAATCATAGAAGAGATGCAAGCAACATAAAGAAAACTCCCATACCACCAAGGGCGACTGAAGGGATGCCGTTAGGGGAGGCCGCGTTGGTGGAAGTTGAATCATCAGAGCTGGAATCGGACGCGCTGGATCCAGAGGAAGAAGGGGTGTTGACACCGTTCTTCACCTCGAACTTGATACCCTTGATCTCCTTGCCAGTGTGGTCGTACACCTTCTGGGGGATGGTAGTGGAAGAAACAGAGACAAATTTGCCAGACGGGGCATCAGGCAGGCCGTTCTTAATATAGTCCGAGACTTTCGAGGGCACGTCGGGTAAATCCCAGGCGTTATAGAAGGACTTCCGGCGGATAAGCGAGGTGCTGCACTGCTGAGCCTTCACATTGGTTTGCGTGAGATTGCTCGACATGATGCGCTCGATGTCTAGCTTGCTAAGTTGCTTTTGGAAGTTGTCATAGTCGACAAGAGTAGTCACGGTGTCAGAATTGTTGACTTTGACCAGACCGTAATCATTGTCCTCCTGGGTCCACTCGTAAACAAGACCACCGGAGAAGGCCTGGGTCATCTCGACGCCATAGAGGGCCTGAACTTCGGTGAAGATGCGGGGCCTGACTTCATTGCAGCCGTACTCCGAGAAGAAAACGGGGATGGTAGCGTTGGTGAAATCCTCGGTCAGAACATCAAAGCCGCTGGACTTGTAGGAGGAGTCGCCACACCAAGAGTAAGAGTTGAGACCGAAGAAATCGGCGCGGGAAGAGGTCGAGTTCTTGAGATCACATTCAAAGTAGTGGATAGTGTCCATCAGGATGTTACGGATATCGGCAGCGGAGTATCCAACGGGAATAGCACGATCGCAGTTCTTGGCGATGTAATCCTTCATATCACGAACGATGGCGCGAACGTACTTGGGAGCCAAGTAGTGAGCCTCCTCGTTGATGACCTCGTTTCCAGCGAAGAAACCCAGCAGGTTATCGTAGTTCTTGAAACCCTCGATAACGCCGAACACCTGCTTATAGTAGATGGCGCTGTAGGTGGTCCAGGGAGCAGCACGGTCCAGATAGCCACCCTGCAGGGGGTTGCTAACATCGAGGATCATGTAGATACCGGCGGCATTGAAGATTGATGCGCACTCATCATGGTTGAGGGAGGGCTCTAGATTGTACACACGGATCGTGTTGATCTATAAAATAAGCCACTGCAGAGTAAAGAAGAGAGGATAGACACCTACACCTAGGCGCTGCATGAGGGCAGCATCACGCAGGCAGATATCAGGATCGCTCAGAGGATCCAGCTTCGAGGTGAAACCCGACGAGCCACCAGGCTGATAACTATTATGACAGTCAGCCACAACCGCGGGATCGAGGTGGGAGTGGAGCGAGGAATGCAGGAATGCGCCTTACTCAACACCGATGATCTGGAAACGATCCTTGGTCTTCGAATCGACAAAGTCCTTGCCGCTGACTTCGAGTGGGGTGAGTGCCGCCGCGGTGCTGGCGAGAGCGCACACGGAGGCAAAGAGACGAGCGTAAGACTGAACGGGTCAGTTTTGGTATAAGAGAGTGAAGATAGTCCCTAGGTACATACCGCGAGCATTGTGAAATTCAAATATAGTGAAACAGGCAAAGTAGTGACAGGAGGTGAGAGATGAGGTGCAAGACGACGTTGATAACGAGAGACAGCGCAATGCGCGAAAAGGGAAGGAACGACTGGACCCAAAAACGGCTCCGAAAGAAAGACGAAGGGAAAAAAAGGAATTAAACACAGAGGATGGCGTACGGAGTATTTAAAATATAAAGACAATCTGATCAGCGGTCTCAATTTAGTGGGGAACGAGTGTCGCTGGACAAATAGGGGGTCTTGGACACGGTCTTAGAGCGTTTTGAGGGGGAGGTTGCATACTTCGACCCATTCCCCGTTTCATCATTTAGTATGTGCCTAATAGTCCCTAGAGGGCAATTTCGCTCTCATGAAATCAACTTGGAACAGCCAGCTCCCTTTCGCTTGTTCTTCCTCTCTCCCCAATTCCTCAACCTGCAAACGCACTTGGACCTGCCAAGCCCCGGCCAAGCCAGTCCAACGAATCCCCGTCCCCAAGATTATTACACCACGAAATTACGGCTAACTGCTAAAATCCTAAATTGGGTCAGGGGTCTGGGAGATTTTCTGACCAATTTGTCCGAGTACGGAGTCGATATTATGGTGGCTCGGAAGATGAACTATAATAGACCTATGTATATCTACAGGTCCCTACTCTGTCCAGAGTCCACGGGCTCTTTGCACGTCAAATTAGGGCTTCGGAAATTTTGGCCTTGTATTTCAGGTGTCAAGGTCAGCCACCGACCCGATTGGGAAACTCTTCACTATAGGTACCTACCATCCAGGACGGACAAATATTTGCTCCGTAAATGTTGGCATGCTGCCTTTTCCCCCTCCTCTTCTGCGTTATGTGTTGACGGCCAACCCTACCTGATTAGCTTCGTCTTAATTTAGAAGTCTTGGAACCAAGTGCGACTTACCTTGGCAACAGTTCGGAGCTCAGCGAAGGCAGAGGCCGCTTGAGGTGGCCAATCCTCACCGAGAATGCACCACATGCGCTCTATCTTCCTTGGCTCGGGGAATTTGGAAGTCGACACGAAGTTCACATTCAGTTGCAATCCAGGCATATTGGTCCTAATTCGTTCATTCCGATCTCATCCGTCCCAGTCCTAGATTCGTGGAAATGTATACATACATCTTTGTCCTCCATGGACGCTTTCCATACCGTCATGTTCTTCGCCTTCCCATTTGCCTTTCGATCCAAGCCGCTAGCAGCTGAATCTGAGCACTCACGCTTGGCCTCATTATTCTTTGACTGCTTCGCCACCCCCCCTCCGTTTTTTTTACTCTGATCTTGGCTTGGCCGTAGTCGCCTATTCTATTCACTTGGTTTCTTTTTCTATTTCCTGTTATTACAGCCTACATGCCGTCTTCCAAGGTTCCCCTGTGGCAGCGTCGACATGGCTCTTTGCTACATACTTGCAAATGCAGCAAACACTCTTGGCTTGGCTCTGTCACCGACTCATTGAAGCCTAAAATACTGGAATCCGAACCAGTCACATGGATTCAAAGATGACAAGACAGAGAACAAGACTCGATTTCTTATCTAGAAATTGGCGGTGGGTCTATCTCATCTACCCTCGAGCACAGAGCCGAAGTCACTTAAACCTGGGCAGAACTGGACGTCATTATCTCACGAAGACTGCCCTCAGTGAGGCATACACACAGCAACAAGGGGTCTATCGTGGCCTATATCAAGGCACCTTTCAACTTACACAGCTACTACAAACTGGGATGGGTTCAAATCGAAGCCGAGTTGATGCACGCAACAGGCCAAAAGTCGATACTAAAAAGGGGTCCGATCGATGACTCTATCAAATCATACGCACGTTCTATTTACCCGTGCCAAGCGATAACTACTCAATGACGAGACCATCTGGACTCACAATCATGTTGGATAACCACGAGAAGTATGCACAAAGCCCTTGTTTGCATGTCTGTAGTACTTAATGGCGATCTCGTCCATTCCTCTGCGTTTGCAGTGTTCCTCCTTGGGCGATTATTGTTCGAGAATTTGGTAGCGAAGATCATGGAAGTAAGCGCCTGCAAATCACAGAAGTATGAAAGTGTCAAGGGCGATCACGTTCGAAGGTGGACGAGTCTGAAAACAACATCCAAATAGACAGATGGAGACAAACACATCCCTAGAAGAGTCGGTCAACAGAAATGAGAAATAGCCTGAGTTTTGTGACGTCGTTACCATTCATGGGTGGTCTGGCAACCCATCACCCCAATCCGTCCAAGCTACGGAGCTGTTTCGCCTGGCCTCATCCAAGTCTCTTGGAACATACTAGTTCACCGGATATAGATTATGTGATACAAATTTGAGAATTCCATCTGTCTAAAATACAAGTTGTTGAGAGCCCAAGTCCATTTTTTACTCGATGTTGTCATCAGCGCCGGTCTTAGGGCCGACAGACTGACCGCCATCAAGTGCGATAAGCTCTGCGAGGATTTCGAGGGTTTCCTTGGGGACGGTCTTATCGTAAATGCCAATCAAATCCTAATCAATGATAGCGGTTAGATGAATGATAATCAAATTGATAGGATATGTCGGGAATGGCGCGTATTTACCTGAGGCTGGGGGTAGACCTTCAATGCTTTCCAAAAGGCAATTGCTGCTTCGACTTGGGAGCCTGGAGATGCAGTTAGCGTTGTGTTGATTCCTGCTGCGAGGCTTTACCGGCAGCTCGATCCCGAAGGGTGGACCCGGGATCGAGAGACGGGAGATTCGATTTACCTTCTGAAGCGCAAAGAGATTCGCCCAACGCGACTTGAGTCATAAAGAAGCTTTCTTTCTCTTCGAGATCTGTTGGCAGTTCGCCGTTTCTTTTCACTTGTTCGAGCGCATTCTTGAGATCTGCGACTCGGGCTGCGGCGCCGGCTTCGGCCTCCTGCTTGACGGTTTGTTCGACCTTCTTGTTGTTCTTCTTCAGGGACTTGCGGAAGGCGGGGTCGCTTTGACGCTTGTAATCGAAATAGACGGCATAGGCTAATATCAAGGGTTAACAATCGCAGAACGCGGCGAGACGAATGCTACCCACCGAGAACTCCAGTCAGAATCGTGCCTGCGACGACGGCAGTGTTTCGGAAGGCCATGGTGGAAATGTGAGATGAAAGGGAATTAAAGTGGTCGGATTTGGCCCACTCTGACAACTTATGGGGACTTGGAGAGACGATAGTGGTTGAGTGGTGGTTGAGTGATAAAAATGTTTCGAGGATGTCCAGATGTCCGAAGCCTAGTATGGATTAGGTAATCACACCCGCAGCCCGAGCGTCATCCCCTTGACCTCCCGAGACGTTTCCATTCCCGTGTTATTGCTGCATTGCTTATTCACGATGGAAGGCCGAGGTTTGACTCTGAGGAGCAAGTCTCGTCGGCAGCGCCCTCAGATCAGCGCCCCAAAACCCATCTCCGGTCCTCTACCGCCCAATACCAGGTCTCCCGATTCAGGTCCGGCCGCTATCCCCACCCGTGAGCGGGCGCCCCAGAACGACGCGACCTCGGATTTGGTGAAACGTCGATACTCGAGTCGATTCAATACTGCACCAGAGTTTGACCTCAATGCTCCCCCTGTTCCGGCACTTCCCACTCAGCTGCCTGGAGGACTGGGCAGCTTAGCACCAACAGCGGTTCCGAGGCAACCGTCCCCAGCAGACCCCAACTCACCGGCACCGAAAGTTGACCTCAACGTCCTTCGAGATCCAAGTCTTCCGGTTGATAGATGTAAGATTTTTGTAACCCGGCCCTCTAGTATACATGCTGACTAGGAGGGTTCAATGTCAGATGTGGCCACTCTTCTCGCCAATGCATCCGAGGAAGATATCCGAAAGTACCAAGAAAGCTTGCGCAAAGTGAAAAATCGAACCTCTACTGATCTACAGCAAAATGTCTACCAAAACCGCACCCAGTTTATCAAAATCAGTAAAGAGGCGGAGAAACTCAAAGACGAAATGCGGACCCTACGTACCCTCATGGCAGAACTGACAACGGCGCTTGGACAAACCAGCGTGGGAAATACACCCAATCCTATGTCACCGATGGAGGAATCTTTCCCAAAACGCAATGCAAACCGCAGCTCAGTTGCCAACTTAGAGAGCATGTGGAGCATACAGCTACAGACGTTGTGGAAAACAGTAGAAGGCTCACAAAAATGGCTCCCAGCTGCACCTGGACGACACATTGTGTTGGAGACTGGTAATTGGGTTGAGCTGGACTCAGCCACCTGGAAACCGAGACGGCCCGTTCACATTGTGTTGCTGAACGATTACCTCCTCGTGGCTGCCAAGAAGCGTAAACGGGTCGATCAAAGCCATCCCAATCACCGAGGACCTGTTCCGACGAGGCTAGTGGCAGAATATTGTTGGCTCCTTAATGACATTGATATGATCGATCTTGAAGCCAATTTGGGAACGGGGGCAGCGCGCGAAGAGGCTTTGGATCGGGGCATTGGCAGATCGATCAGCATTCGCGTGGGATCTAAGCCTTTTACATACCGTCATGAGAATGTTTCAACAAAACAGGAACTTCTGGCCACTTTCCGCAAAACCGTTGAGGATTTGCGCCGAACGATGCGCTCGGAGACAGAGGCGGCTAGTAAGCCCTTAGAAGCATATGGATACTTGGCCGGTCGGCACATTTCCCTTTCGAAGAAGCCCGATTCATTTGACCTGTCTGATACTCCAAGGGACAAATCCGATGTACGCATCGATGTGGACGGTAAACAACAGAACCTTCGTTGGGTTGAGGGACAGATTGACGAGCTTGATATTGATATCGCCTTGCAGCGATTTGAGGGTTCTGTGGCCAGCATTGAGCGACTACGCAAATTAGCAAAGGGTCTCAAGGGCAATACTATCGCACAAGACGTCATCAATTTCAAGGTTGATGGCCGAGCGACTCGGCTGGCTGGCATTCTCTCGCGAGCATTAGTCGATAAACACTCATTCCCGACGGCTACCAAGACTCACGTCACTTGGTTGACGCGTTTAGGATTCGAGGACCAGGCGCGTGAGACTTACCTGAAGGCCCGTTCCGACGTTATTGGCCAACGCATCCGGTATGTTCCCCGATCTTCTACCCACGTTCACATGCTGATTTTCTCATAGCGCCTGTATATTTGAAGGCGACCTACCACTCTACATCTTCCAGATCTCCTACGTCTATTTCACCCTGATCAAAAACACCATCGGTATCTATCAACAATGCTTCCCCAGTGTCATGAGCAGTGCCTGCATTCGCTGGGCCAAGCATCACCTTGACGGATTCAATGCCCTGCTCATCCGACAACTCAGCAGCGTACAGCGTGGTACATCGGTTTGGCAGAAGTGCCTTGACATCGTGCACGAACATGCCGCTCTATTGATGGAAGTTGGCGTAGATTTCACAGACCTGGTAGCTCGTGGGCTGGAAGGGAATGGCGAGGGTTCTTTTGAGGGGCCACGCACCGTCCAACCGGGCGAGCTAGCACCAGCGCCATCCCCAATAGGCATGTTGTAGGGGATCACATAGCAAGCGTTGGAAACATCGACGAATTAGCGAGTTTGGTAATGAAGTGAATCCATTGGTTATGATCGCCTGTGATTGTATACGTAGCATGAGGAGCAAAATCGTAGCATAACTGTATGTGAGCCCCTAAAGCTGCCCACAAGCGAAAAGGACAAAGCGGTCTTGGTTCAGGATTTTCTTTCCCTGACGCCATCCAACATGAGATTCGAGATGCCGCGTGTATTTGATATGATCCACCGAGCCTACGCCACGTTGATCGATCTCGCTCTACCCTGACGGCAGCGCAAGTCTCTCTGTGTGTATATGGTTGAGTAAACGATTTCCTCCGTACTCCGCATCCATACTTATCCATACCGAGAATGTCTTACGGGGTTTTGTTATATATAATCGGCTGTTAATTGATTGTCGTCTATCCCAAACTACCCCTGCGTCACCGACTCCACCGGGCGTTTTTCTCCGCAATCGGCTGAATAGGGATCTCAATTTCTTCTCTGTTACCCCTCCAAGTCGTTATACTTCTGTGATTGACGGTCTACACGATAGAAAACCATGCCGATTCCTTCCCTGCCTCTCTTCGCTGCGGCAGAGCAGCACGCACGCGAGAATTCCGAGAAGATCGCAGTCATCGATGCCACCAAACAACAGTGCTTCACATTTGTTCAATTGCTAGCCGATGCAGCAGCATTGAGGAAGCGCATACTGGAGCAATTGAGTTTGAAGGAAGATTTGGAAGAACGGCGCATTGCCTTCTTGGTCCCCAATGGATATGACTACGTCGCTACGCAATGGGCCGTGTGGGCGGCAGGAGGTGTCTGTGTTCCACTTTGTAGGTACAATGAAAACGGTGAATTAAGAAATGCGAAGACTGACCGACTGACATTCACTAGGCACAAGCCATCCTGTTAAGGAACTGCTATACACCGTCGGTGATTCGGACCCCTCGTTGATTCTTGTGCATCCGCAATTCGAGAAGATCGCACCCGCACTGCGCGAAGGATGTGCCACCGATATCCCCTTCATGGGACTCGACCCCTTTTCGCGCAATGACGCACCGACTTTGCCCTCGTTTTCCCCGCCCTTTGCGCTCACCCGACGCGCCCTGATGATCTACACTTCGGGCACCACATCAAACCCCAAGGGCTGCGTGACCACACATGAGATCATTACATTCCAAGCAAACTGCCTAGTGAAGGCCTGGAAATACACTTCCTCAGACCGTCTCATTCATGTGCTGCCACTCCACCACATCCACGGTATCATCAATGGACTGGCTGCCAGTTTCCTGAGCGGGGCCACCGTGGAGATGCATCAGAAGTTCGATCCGAAGGTGATCTGGGAGCGGTGGCAGGACCAGGGCTCTTCGACCTTGTTTATGGCTGTGCCGACCATCTATTCCCGTCTGAATGACTACTTTGATGCTCACATCCGCGGCACGGAACAAGAAGATACCGCGCGAGCCGGTGCTCGTGGGCTGCGGCTGCTCGTCAGTGGATCTGCGGCACTTCCTACCCCCATCAAAGACAAATTCGCCGAAATTACTGGCCAGGTTTTGTTGGAGCGGTATGGAATGACGGAGATCGGTATGGCGATCAGCTGCGGGCTGGAGATTGAGAAGCGAATCGATGGCAGTGTGGGATGGCCGTTGCCCGGCGTCGAGGTCCGCTTGACTGACAAGGAAACCGGCCGAATTGTAGATGAGGTGGATGAGGACGGGATGATCGAAATCAAGGGCGGAAACGTCTTCCGCGAGTACTGGCGGAAACCAGAGGCGACAGCCTCGGAGTTCACAGCGGATGGATGGTTTAAGACTGGCGACGTGGCCAAGCGCGATTCCAACGGCGCATACTTCATCCAAGGCCGCGCTTCTGTCGACTTGATCAAGTCTGGTGGATATAAGATTTCAGCCTTGGAAGTTGAGCGGAAGATGCTGTCCCTTGATGTGATTCAGGAAGTCGCCGTAGTCGGACTGGCCGATCAAGAATGGGGCCAGCGAGTCGCTGCCGTTGTCAAGTTCCGAGAAGGGGTAAGTCTATATGTTCTTATGAGGTGGCCGTGTGTTGTCAGACTAACATGATCTAGGCTACACCGCTGGAACTTCCTATCCTCCGTGCTGAGCTCAAGAAGGAGATGGCTCCTTACAAGATCCCCACCGTTCTGAAAGTTGTGGATGGGATCGAGCGCAATGCCATGGGCAAAGTCAATAAGAAGGTCATTGTGCAAAAGTACTGGCCAGACAAGGCATGAGACGGACGATCAATGACATGCCCGGGACTGTTCCCTAGCGAACATACATCATTGGAGCAAGATGCTCTAGCTGAACATAGACGTGATACCTGGCAACCATGAACATAGAAGAGAGTTATATTCCATAGCCCTTGTGGGCATTCAACATCCTTGATTCTTTTAGGCCAGAGGTCATCTATGACATCTCTTGTAATATGTCTTGGGTATCTCAGGTATAGCCGATCGGCAACCTCGCCATCGCCCGCCAAAATTGCTCATCGCTTTACCCCAACTTCCTGCTCGGCGATTTGATTCGCGGTCTGGGACTTTCACTCGGCCAAAAACCAGAATGCCTCGTATAGCGATGAAGGATGATCGCGTGCAGCAGGTACTAGATGGTGTGCTTCATGGCCGTCCATGTATATCAGTCTCTCCAGGGGTGTTGATTCCCCCGCCGTTTTATTCCAATTCCCCTGCGATTAACCATGGACTTCTCGGAGAAGCATACTGACGTGCCCACTAGCATCGAGAAGAATGCCCAACAGAGCTCCTTGGCTTCGAGTATCACAGGGGGCATCAATGAGAAGGCCTTATTACGAAAACTGGACTATCGTCTGCTTCCGCCTCTGACAATTCTCTACCTCCTCAGTTTTTTGGATCGTTCGAACGTAGGCAATGCTCGTCTAGAAGGAATGACCGACGATATCAAGATGTGTGCGTGGTGTTTGATCCGAATCCAGATGCAAGGCTAATTGAGGAACACGATAGCAGGAAACCAGTACCTCACGGGTCTGACTCTGTATTTTGTTGGCTATGTGCTTTTTGAGATTCCATGCAATGTAAGTGATGACAATGATTTGATTTGACTAAAGAATGATATACTGAAAGCTAGTGTCAAGGTTGTGTTGAAGAAGACCACTCCTAGAATATGGCTTCCCACTCTCACCCTGATCTGGGGGACAGTCGCCACACTCCTGGGAATTGTACAGAACTACGAGGGGTACTTATCTTCTCGGTTCTTCCTTGGTGTCGCAGAGAGTGGACTCTTCCCCGGTGTGGTATTCTACCTGTCCATGTGGTATAAGCGGAATGAGCAACATTATCGCGTGGCTTTGTTTTTCAGTGCTGCTTCGCTGGCAGGTGCCTTCGGTGGCATCCTGGCCTGGGTTAGTCCTCATTGGATCCTCATAAGGAATTCAAAGCTGATGGTTTCCAGGCAATTTCCCATATGGAAGGTGTGGGGGACTTGAATGGCTGGCGATGGATCTTCATTCTGGTGCGTGTCAATGAGATTCTCCAGTAGCAACATGTGCTGACTGGGGTTCCATCGATTCAGGAGGGACTGTTGACGGTCGTCGTTTCCATAATCGCCTATTTCTGGGTGTACAACTACCCGTCAACAGCTGAGTTCCTATCAAAGGAAGAACGGGAGTTCATTTACTTGCGCCTGAAGAACGACAGCGATGCCATGCAGGATGAGGAATTCACTTGGTCAGCAGTTTTGGACGCATTCAAAGACCCGAAAGTCTGGCTGTACGGACTCGGTTTTCACACCATGTCCTTGCCATTGTATACCTTATCACTCTTTCTTCCGACAATCATCAAGGAACTCGGATACTCAGCTGCGAAGGCCCAACTGCTTTCTGTGCCGCCATATGCGGTCGCGTTCTTTTTGACGATCGGCGTTGCGATAGCCTCCGAGAGAACTCACAGTCGTGCACCGTTCATCATGGGTTCATCCGCTCTTGGATGCATCGGATATATCCTTCTACTGTCAGACCACCGTCCTGGCGTATCTTATGTAGGAACGATCTTCGCTGCAGCTGGCATATATCCAGCTGTGGCCATTGTGCTGTCTTGGCCAGCCAATAATGTGTCTGGGCAGACGAAACGCTGCATTGCCAATGCGATGCAGATTTCAATTGGCAATTTGGGTGCGGTCCTTGGAACACAGCTATATCGCACGGAAAGTAGCCCACGATACTTCCTAGGGCATGGATTTGCCCTCGGATACCTGGTGGCCAATATCATGGTAGTGGGAATCCTCTGGTTGGTTCTCCGACGGGAGAATGCCAACAAGGCGAGTCTGAGGGAAGCGCAGGGACTTCGACCATTGATGGGAGACGTAGGCGATGCAGGCGAATTCCAAGGAGACAAAGATCCTCGATGGGTGTTCCAAACCTAGGCTAGAATGTGGTTAGAATCAATTGGTGTTGAGACATGTGCAAAATGGCCCCCAAAAGCACCCGGATGCAATCCAAACGCAAGCAAAGAGAGCAGAAGAACTCCCAAAGCAAATCCCAAAGCAAATCCAGAAGCAAACCCAGAAGAAAACCCAGAAACACCCCAAAAAACGCTCAAACGCTGAAAAACACACACACAACACACACATAACACACAACACACACAACACACATAACACATAACACATAACACACATAATATACAACATACACTGAACGGAAATCGTTCGAATTCAGAAACGAAAATTCGTCTAATCTATACAGTTTGCGATTTTATCACCCAACTGCTTACGAAATATCCAAACAGAACGGACATAACTTTTCAAAACACAAAAAACATGTCTCCGTGAATCCATGGCGCTGCTGGATCCTTTCCCACATAATTATAATGGCAAGAGAGTTTTATACTTATGGCGCCAGGACGAGAGCCAGGAGGGCCATACGGCAGTAGAGGCCGTAGCGCATCTGCAATGTAGTCAGTATACCAGCCGATGATCGGCAAGGGGATGTCAAGCGTACCTGGCGGAAGTAAGCAGCCCGCTGGTCGAAGTCGACCTCCTCAGAGATCTCGGCGTTGCGAGGAAGAGGGTGCATGACCACCATGTGGCTCTTGGCGTGCTTAAGAAGGGCGTTGTCAATGACAAAGCTGTTCTTGAGACGCTCGTACTGATCGAGGTCTGCGAAGCGCTCCTTTTGCACACGAGTAGAGTACAAGATATCAGAGCGGGCGACAATCTCAGGAGTCAGCTCCTCAGACTCAAGAACCAGCTGCCCGGAAGCCGCAATCTGCGAGCGGACCTCCTCGGGAAGAGCAAGTGCCTTGGGCGCAACGAGCTGGATGCGAACATCGTAGAACTGGAGCAGCTTGATGAGTGAGTGCACGGGCCGGCCGTACTTCAGATCACCGGTGAAGGTGATGGTCAAACCAGTGACAGTGCCGAGCTCCTCACGGATGGTGAACAGGTCCAGGAAGGCCTGGGTGGGGTGCTCGAGAGATCCGTTGCCACCGTTAATGACGGGGACCTGGGAGTACTTGGCTGCGATCTCGGTGCTGCTTGCCTCGGGGTGGCGCAAGACAACGGCATCACCGTAGCAGCCAAGAGTGCGGATCGTGTCCTGGAGAGACTCTCCCTTCTTGGTAGAGGAGTGCTCGGTGGCAATGGGAATGGTACGACCACCGAGGCGCTGCATGGCAGCGTCGAACGAGGCTGAGGTGCGGGTGGAGGGCTCGTAGAAGAGAGTGGCGAGGACACGGCCCTTGAGGATATCAAGAACACCGTGGCGTTGGACACCGAGGCGCATCTCCTGGGCGACAGTGAACAGCAGGTGTAGGTCTGCGCGAGAGAACTGGTTCACAGACAAGATGTGCTTTCCACGGAAGGGGGAGCGGGAGAGCATGTCTGCCAGAGAAGGGGAGACCTGCGAGGTAGCATAGAGTGGAGGGCCCAATTCGCCAATGGCTGGGATAGCACTGTCCAAGGCCTTGAAGCGACGGGCAGGGGTGCCAGAGAAAGACATGTGTCTATCGAGGGAACTCTCAGGGCGGACCATGGGAGTCATGGGCTTCTGCACAGGCGAGGTGGGAACGATGCGGTGGGTGGACATATCAGCACCCTTGACAGCATCCTTGGTGATCTCGCCATCCAGGCAAGATGTTTTGCCCTGGAAGACGACACGCTGAACGGAACCATGCATCGTCTTACCGTTGAATGGAGACCAGGTGTGGGGGTTCTGGAAAACATAAGGGCGGTCAACCTCGATCTCGAGTGAGCTGTCGACTTGGTCATGCAACTCGAAGATCTTCTTGGGGTTATCGTAAAGACGAGCGGTGATGTCCTCGACGGTAAGACGACCATCTGCCACAGCAGTGAACAGCAGAGGAATTGACTCGGCGATACCAGTTTCGGGAGTCGCCTCCTTGCCAGCAAGTTGGAAGGGTATGCTGCCAATGGAGAAGACATCAATAGTGCACATGTGCTCCCACAGAGCCTTCTGGTCCTCGACGGAAGGCAGGAAGCTGCAGGCGGGGTAGTCTTCCCGAGAAAGGAAGAGGCAGTAAATCGAGACATCGCAGGTCACCTTGAGGCCCTTCTCCTTGCTCAAAGCAATGAGGCTGATATCCTCCTTGGAGGTGACACTCATGACATGAATGTTACGACTGTGCAGGCTGGCCAACAACAGAATAGAGGCAAGATCAGTGCTCTTGGCATCAGTGATCAGAGGCTTGGTTGAGGGCCAGGAACTGAAGTGGTTGGTGACAGTGGCCACCTTGTTGATGTTGCCGGACAGGTGGTTGAAGGGGATAAAAAGGGAACCGACCTCGCCAGTCATCTGAATGATCTGATCTGAGTTGGTGGCAGTGGCAGCGACAGAGATGTTGAAGTCACATAATGACTTGCCTTGGGCGTTCTGTTGGACAATCTTGAGGTCGCGGGACTCGGTGACTGAGCTGTCAACACCGACGGGCATCACGCGGATCATGGTGAAACCACTTGCGATGGAAGCCTTGGAGACAGCTTCGAAGTCCTTGGATCCAGCGGAGGCAAGGCTCGGGACAAATGCAGCGATGTTGATCAGACCGGGAAGGACCACGGTGCGGTGGCTGGTCTGGAAGTCAGAAGTGATGATGTTCAGGGGGAAGTGGCGCGCAATAGCCTCGATCAAGATCTTCGCGTTCTTGACGTTGGTGACCAGAGGGGTCTGGTAGTCAACAGCCATGCGGCGGGTACGGTAGCCCTTGGACATATAGTTGGCCGGGCGACGGAAGCGGTTGTTTGACGGCAAGTTGATGTAGAGATCAATGAGGTTGTTGGACAAGTGCTGAGTGAGAGAGTACTCGGACTTCATATCCTCCTCCTCGTGATCTGGAAGATGCTCAAGATACTTGACAGGGACACCATTCTCCTTCAGGAAATCTGCGGTACCAGCAGTGGCGAACAGGTTGTAACCAAGATCGTGGAGCTTCTTAATCGAGGGTAGCATCTCGAGCTTCTCCTTATAAGCACCAATGGAGAACAAGATGTTACGGCGGGGAAGACGGAATCCAGTGGACAGGAGAGCCTTGAGATAGGCCTCGTACTTGTCACGACCGAACGAAGCAACCTCACCAGTAGAAGCCATTTCAACACCCAGAACAGGGTCAGCACCAGACAGACGTGAGAAGGAGAACTGGGGAACCTTGACACCGACGTAGTCCTTGGGAATGGAGACAGGAGGGTACTCCTGGAACGGAATACCAATCATGGCCTTGGTGGCCATCTCGATCAAGTCGACTCCCATGACCTTGGACACGAAGGGGAAGGAACGCGAAGCACGGACATTGCACTCAATGACCTTGATGTCGTTGTCCTTCGCAATGAATTGGATGTTGTAAGGACCGGTAACGTTGAGCGCGTTACCAATCTTGCGGGTAGCCTCCTCAATGCGACGGACGGTCTCTGGGCTCAGATCCTGGGGAGGTAGGATCAGAGTTGCATCACCAGAGTGGACACCAGCATTCTCAACGTGCTCCGAGATGAAGTGGCCAACCATGACACCGTTACGGGCAACAGCGTCCATCTCGATCTCCTTGGCGTTCTCGATGTACTTGGTAATAACAACAGGGTGCTCGCGTGAGACATCAGCAGCCTGGTTCAGGTAGCTGGCGAGGTCATGCTCGGAGTAGACAGTGTTCATAGCAGCACCAGAGAGCACGTACGAGGGACGGACAAGCACGGGATATCCGACCTTGTCACAGAAACCCCGAGCCTCATCAATGCTGGTCAGCTCCTTCCAGGCAGGCTGATCAACCTCGATACGATCCAACATGCGTGAGAACTTGTAACGGTTCTCAGCACCATCAATCATCTCGGGAGATGTACCCAGAATATTGACGTTAAGGCGATGAAGGGGCAAAGCGATGTTGTTAGGGGTTTGACCGCCCATAGACATGATCACACCGCTAGAAGTTTCGAGCTGGTAGATATCGAGGACAGTCTCCAAGTTGATGTTTTCGAAGTAAAGGCGATCGGCCTCATCATAATCGGTACTAACAGTCTCGGGATTGTAGTTGACCATGATGGTCTTGTGACCCTGCTCGCGCAGCGTACGGATGGTACGTACGGAACACCAATCGAACTCGACAGAAGAGCCGATACGGTAGACACCAGATCCCAAAACCATAATGCCATGATCGTTGAAGGACAGATCGTGCTCAGAAGCATTATAGGTGAGGTAGAGGTAGTTGGTCACAGCCGGGAACTCGGCAGCAACGGTATCAATCTGCTTAACGATGGGCGTGATACCAGCCTCGACACGCATGCGGCGAATAGCAAGCTCGTTAGAATCCAAAAAGTTGGCAAGCTGGCGATCACAGAAACCAAGTTGTTTGGCCTGGCGGATCATGGGCATAGGCACCGAGGTGGCATTGAAGGCGGAAATGGACTTGCCAAAGTCGCTGAGACCCTTGAGGCGGCTGAGGAACCACTTATCAATGCTCGTGAGCTTCCAAATGTCATCAACGGTGTAGCCAGCCGCCATAGCATTAGCAATGGCAAATAGACGTTGATCAGATGGAGTCTGGAGTTCGCCCTTGATAGACATGAGAGCATCAGACTCGTTGAAGCCGAGGTTGTGGAAATCGACCGACCGAATCGCTTTTTGGATAGCTTCCTCAAAGGTCCGGCCAATGCTCATGACCTCACCGACACTCTTCATGGAGGAACCGAGCTGAGTAGACACGCGAGTGAACTTCTTCAGATCCCAACGAGGAATCTTGACCACGCAGTAGTCAAGCGAGGGTTCGAAACAGGCGCAGGTGGACTTGGTGACCGAGTTCTTGATCTCGTTCAGGGGAATACCAAGACCCAGCTTAGCAGCAATGAAAGCGAGAGGATATCCAGTAGCCTTGGAAGCCAGGGCAGAAGATCGAGAGAGGCGAGCGTTGACCTCAATAATGCAATACTCCTGGGAGAATGGGTTAAGGGCATACTGAATGTTACATTCACCGACAACACCGAGGTGACGAATGACGTTAACAGCAGTGGTTCGCAGCATATTGTAGTCCGCATCGGAGAGAGTCTGGGAAGGAGCGACAACGATGGAGTCACCGGTGTGGATACCAAGGGGATCAAAGTTCTCCATATTGCAGACAGTAATACAGTTGTCCTGGGCATCACGAACAACCTCATACTCGATCTCCTTCCAGCCCTTCATACTGCGCTCGATCAGCACCTGGGGACTGACGGCCAATGCCTTGGTGCACAGATCCTTCAATTGATCCATATTCTCGGCGAAGCCACTGCCGAGACCACCAAGAGCGTAGGCGGCACGAACAATGACGGGGAAACCGATGTTCTCAACAACCTGCAGGGACTCTTCGATGGTGGAAGCGGAAGCAGACTTGGCACACTTCTCATTGATAGAATCCATGCTGCGAGCGAACAACTCACGATCCTCAGTGGTGATGATGGTGTCAATAGGGGTACCGAGAACCTTGACGCCGAGCTCTTCAAACTCGTCCTTGAGTTGAATACCGACAGAAAGGGCAGTCTGACCTCCGAAAGTGACATAGATAGCATCGGGGCGCTCGTGCTTGATGACCTTACGGACGAAATCGGCGTTGACAGGCAGGAAATAAACCTTATCAGCCAAGCCCTTGGAGGTCTGAATGGTGGCAATGTTGGGGTTGATCAAAATGGTGTAGATACCCTCTTCCTTCAAAGCCTTGATGGCTTGACTGCCAGAGTAGTCGAACTCTCCAGCCTGGCCAATGCTGAGACCGCCGGAGCCGAGAACGAGAACCTTCTTAACTGAGACTCTTGGGGCAGCTAAGATGTTCTCGGCTTTGGTGCCGCCGGGGAAAGAGACGGGCAAGTTGAGGGCCTCGGGGGAAGCAATGGTAGACTTGATAGTGTTGATAAACACGTCAAACAGGTACTCGGTATCCCGGGGTCCGGGTGTGCTCTCGGGGTGGAACTGAACACTGAAGAAGGGACGGCTGGTGTGACGAATACCCTCGTTACTACCATCATTGGCATTAACGAAGAGCTCCTCCCATCCGCTCTGGAGGCTGCTGGCATCAACGGCGTAACCGTGGTTCTGAGAAGTAATGTGGCACTTTCCGGAGATCATGCTTGTGCAGGGGATGTTGTGACCGCGGTTACCGAACTTCATCTTGGTAGTCTGGGCACCGACAGCGCGGGCAATCAACTGGTGACCAAGACAAATACCAAAGACAGGAGTTCGTGCATCCTCAAACATCTTGGCCAGGTTCTTGGTGGTAACAGTCAGGGTCGCGGGGTCACCAGGACCGTTCGACACGAAGAGACCGTCGAAATCCTTCCCAGCGAGGGTGGGGAAGTCATAGTCCCATGGAACCACCAGAACCTCCACACCGCGTGCAAGCAAGCAACGCAGCTGGTTGTACTTCATACCAACATCCAAGCAGAGAACACGGACTCCGCGACCCGACGGGTGCTTGAGGGCGACATCGGCAGGAGGTGTGAAAAGGCGGGGTTCGCGAATTGAAACTAGAGGGGAAACACTATCAGTAACCAGGCCTTGATTTGCTTTTCAATTCCATCGGCTTGGAGCATCGCTTACCCTCAGCAACAAGGTTCTTGGTGTTGGGATCCACCCATTCGACTTCCTCGAAGTACGACTTCCAGTTGATACCAGCAGCACCAGCAGCATCGACAGTCACGCTAGCCTTTTGCAGCAGCATGCGACCCAACATACTGCCGGTCTGACGAAGACGCTTGGTCAAGGCACGAGTGTCGACACCGTGCATGGCCGGAATGCCTTCCGACTTGAGCCAGTCGCCCAGAGAGGACTTGGCCAAGAAGTGCGAGAAATCCTCACCGGCGTCGGCTGCCACCACCAAGGCCGCGATGTGGATCTGACTGGACTCGAAGTGCTTAGGCAAGTCCTTGAGGAGCTCGCACATCTCATCGTGCGAGGGAACACCGTAGTTACCCACGAGTGGGAACGTGACGACCAGAATCTGGCCACGGTATGAGGGGTCGGTGATGGACTCGGGGTAACCGACCATACCGGTCTGGAAGACCAATTCACCTGAGATGCTCTTCTCGGCACCAAAGTTGTAACCCTGGTAAACGGTGCCATCAGCGAGTTCAAGGGCCGCCAACCGGTCTGAACCACCCCGCACCGGGATAGAGGCGGGCTTGATCACGCCAGTGACAGAATCCATGTTCACGGTCTCGGGATATCCCACTGCACCACCTAGCTGGGGGCTTGTAGGCAGCACGGGATCCTCGAGGGAATTGGCAGGCTGGGACATTGGAACTGAAGATGTGTGAGGGAACGAGTCCTCCCGAGGACGATTTAGTGCGAGCAGGTAACTCTAATTCAGCATCTGCCAACTGTAGTGTGTATTTTGGCTTTTGTAACGAAGAAAAGGACGCCAAAGGAATTGAAAGATATATGAAAAGGAAAAAAATCACTTTTTGCTGCAACCAGCTGTGGGGGAGGAGGGAGAAAAGGAAAGCGAGTTCGGCAGAAAATATTTTCCTGCGAAAAGCCTAATTGGACCCACTTGCCTGTTTTCGGAGTCTCGGTCTCACCGCCGCAGAGATTTCCGGTCAGCGCTACGAGCTATTTTAGGATTCTAGGGATGCTACTCCGTATACGGAGTAGGACGAGTAAGTACTCGCATCAGGGCAATTGGCCTGGGCTTTCCCTGTGATGTGGGAGAAAACCCTGGTCTTGCCAGATACAGGTGCCTCGCAGGGCTCGCATATGACGCAGCAATTGTCAATGCTGAGGCGGGGAGAGCCGATAACGGTATCGGCAATCGCACATAGGCAAAATACTCCATGGGCACGGAATACTCCGTCTGGAGTACTCCGTACACAAATTATTGTACGTAAGTACCTCCACCGAGGTACCTATCTCGGTACCGAGTTTATTAGCATCTCAACATTGGAAGTGAACCGTATGGGATTAGGTATAGTGGAAGTTTTCGTCGTTCATCTTTCTTCTCGGTATTTTCCTCTTTCTTCTTTTCCAGTTTTCCGGTTTTCCGGTTTTCATGTCGGAAACCAGATCATTACCCATATCAAATATATGCTGGCCAACCCTTGATTATGTTGCACATGCATGTGGCGAATCTTAGCTGGGCGACCTCTCCGCGACCTATTAACAGCGCTATTTTGTATGCACGGTTTGAAAGGGGGAGAGGAAAAACAAAAAAAGCAAAAGCGAAAAAGAAAAAGCAAACAACTTTCATAGAAGAAAACAGCCCTCACAAGACTACCACTCTTCTCAAATTTGCTTGACATGTCCCTATATTAGCCTAGGTAAGATCTAGGCGTCCACCGCTATAACGTTCTGAGGGACCGGGGTAACCATTGGTGACGATGTACAATGACGTGGGGAAACTGTACCTCCAGGGCTAGTGGGAGCTTAGATTTTCCCCCTTCACGCCAATTGTAAATCTTTGGATTAAATTAATGCCGCTTCATGATTGCCTCTCATCTGATATTTGACCCCAGTTTTCTTGTGTCCTCCTTGGTCGCGTCTTCGATCACATCTCCACTTTGCAATGCTCTAACATCTCAACACAACCCTTTCGACATATCACCTTGGTGATGCAGATTTAACTAACCTGTCTGGTACCATGTTCGCCTCACTACTGCGTCCTCGACGACAGCGTGGTCAGATTGAACAATCCCCCTACGCAATTCCCTCGCCTGGGTATCGCGCCACGCCCCACAACGCGCGACGCGTCCACCGAGCCGACGATAGCAGTGATGATGCGCCAGAACTCCAAGGAATCGACGAAGAGGATATCGATGAGGACTGGGAAGAAGAGGAGGAAGATGGTCCACTCGACTCGACTCCCCTGCTGCCTATGTTCTCTGTGTCACATTTAGGTAGGAGCATGATCCCTGGGTGCCGGTGTCCTGTGGTACTGCAGACAATTAATAGCAATGAGCAGATGCGCTGCCCGTTTACAACATCACCCATGCCATCCGGCCTTTGATCACCTCCCGCTGTGAAACGACCTTGACGTGGGATCAGCTACGCTCCCCGCAAGTGTCCCAATTCCTGATCAAGCCGATCCTGCAGAAAATCATGTCGGCCCACTTCTCACGCGCGACTCTATATGCATTGATGGCCAATTGTCTACAATTTGAGAAAGAGATGCACTCGAATCCGGGGAACAGCGGCACAAATCAAACACGGGCGATGGTCAGCGAACTATTGGCCATCAAATTGTTGAGGGAATACTCGACCCGAGAATTGATCGATGCATTGTCCTACGAGTTCTATCCACTCCAGGGCCAAGATCAATCCACCACATTGACCACTGGTCTCCAACGGAAACGGGTGGTTGCTGCCCGCGTGTCGTGCTTGGAGGTGGCTATTCGTGCGCAGGCCAAGCGGTTCTTGGCTCACCCCGTAGTGGTGCAGCAATTGGAGGCTATTTGGGCCGGGACAGTTGTCTTCCACTCTGCCGCTGATAACCTTCATCGGCCTGTAAACATAAGCCAAGGTGGAAACGTGGATTACGGGGCAACAATAGGTCCAAATGGGCACATCACAATAGACCCCAGCAATGGGACCCTTCGACGATCAGTCACACTCTACAATCCTCGGGACGCATCCTTGTTCAAATTGTCTCGGTTAAGAGTGCCACGTTATCGACAATTCCTATCCACACTATCCTTTGCAGTGCTCTTGGGGTTGTTCTTGGCTGTTCTAGACCGGCGCAGTCGCAGGATCACATCCCTTGAGGTTATCTTCTGGTTTTGGAGTGCCGGTTTCATGCTCGATGAAGTTGTTGGGTTCAACGAGCAAGGTTTCAGTCTTTATTTGATGAGCTTTTGGAATCTTTTTGACTTGGGAATACTGTTATTGCTTTTCGCATACTATTGCTTGAGGATATACGGTACATTCCTGACTTATCCCAGGAGCCAGATCATGGCCGACCAAGCTGTAAGTTTTCTCTCTTCTTCCCTCCCTACCTAGGTATCTTTGTTGTGGCAGACACTCATCTGTTTCTTACTTTTAGTTTGATGTTCTTGCAGCTACAGCTCCCCTGCTGTTTCCAAGGCTGTTCTCAATCTTGGATCATTACCGCTACTTCTCTCAGCTACTCATTGCTTTCCGAATAATGGCATCGGATTTGATTGCTGTCTTCGTGCTAATTGTTATCTCCTGCTCGGGCTTTTTTGTCGCTTTCTTGAACTTTGGAGATAACAAGTCTCCCAAAGTGGTAGTTTATGGCTTGTTCCAGATGCTGATGGGATTCACGCCGACCGCATGGTCAATGTGGGATGAATACAACTTTGTGGGGAAGACGATCCTGACTGTGTTCCTCTTCATCTGTCACTTTGTTGTCGTCACTATATTGATCACGGTCCTAACCAATTCCTTCATGAGAATTGTCCAAAACGCAAATGAGGAACATCAGTTCTTGTTTGCTGTAAATACCATCTCGATGGTCAAATCAGACGCATTGTTCTCCTATGTGGCACCGACAAATGTCCTCGCCTGGCTAGTGACCCCATTTCGATACATGATGCCGTTCCGCGAATTCATTCGCCTCAACCGAACAATTATCAAGATCACCCATCTACCTATACTATTCACAATTTGTTTCTATGAGAAGGCCGTTCTCAGTTCCCGAGTGGTGCAACCGATGGATATGATCGAACCCTCCTCGCTGAACGAGATTCCGGCTCATGCTCAGCAATGGCACCCCAGTCGGTTCCGCGGGTTCAGTACCAGAGCATCGGTTTTCAAGCGAGAACCCTCCGTAGCCACCTATCAGAAGGATCGAGCGTTGGAGGAAGTGTTCCGACGCCCATATAGTGATGATCGAATTCAAAGACCCCCGAGCATTGTGCAAGAGCGTCAAACCAATAACGTCATCAAAGATTGGATGCAGGAGATTGGCTCTGGGCCAGCCCATGGCCCCGATGATCAGGATTCTGTATTTGTCGGTCGTCTTGATATGCACACGCAACGACCCAGGCTTCCATTCCGGGCTAGATTGGGCCACCGATCTCGAAACTTCACGGAAACAACCCGCTCGGTCGCTTCGAATCCTGAGGACCGAACAAGCTGTGTTGCAAGCCCAGACATATGGCCCCGGCGCACAAGACAATCTGCCTCACCCATACAGAGACGGGAACTCTCCCATCATACAGACATGGAAGGCGACGACGAACTGACCAGCAATGATGGTTATTCAAATGACGACAAACATTCAGCCCAAGAGTCCACGTGTAATACGGCCGATTCAGCCGGAGGCAGGGAAAAGCCCTCGCCCAAGTTCTACAGCTCTCGCCCATCTACAGCAAGAATCATCTCGCGTCGCAACAGCCCTACACGTCGTCCCCGGCATGCACGCAATGCTTCTGGGGTCACCATGCTGTATAACCCCGTCGAGTCTCCGAATGAAGAAAATGAAAGCCGGGCCACGCCCTCGCAGCCAGATAGCGATTTGTCGGAGGGAGATCAGCTCCCCGTCGTCTCTGCGTCCATGGACCAGGGCACCATGAAACGTCACATCTTAGAGGCTTCTCGTCCCCGAAATCCTCTGATTGGGCTCAGTCAAATGTCTGTTCCTGAGGTAGATAGTATTTACCTTTCCGATCGGCCCGCAGGAACACGGTCTCGCCCATCCCTCCTTTTTGATCTCGGATCCGACCTAGGCGACAACAAGGCCGTGGCAGGAGGCTTCGCCGGTGCCATTCCGTCCAGTTTCCAGACCCAACTGGGCTTTGGCGCGGCTAGCCTACGTCGCGAACCCCCGCACCAAACCCAAGACATGCTCAGTAAATTGGTTCTCGCCCGCATGAACAACATTGAAGAAGGGTTCCGTGAGGTGATCAAGGAGTTCAAAGACCTCCGGCGCAGCGAGTCTAGCCGCAGTCCCAGCCGCCCTGATGAATCCCGAGAAGCAAATCGGGAGAAAAAGAAGCGTGAGAAGAAAGATTCCAAGAGAACACATACCAGCTCACCCGGAAGTCACGCTAGCAGTGGTGCAACCCCATTCAAAGCAGACGATGTCACGCCCTCTACGTAACTTTACATGATCATTCTGCTCTTTTGTGACGCTACTATGTACAAATTCTTGTAAACCAGTTTGGGAGGAGGGGAGGGCTTTTCTTTTTTCTTTTCTTTTTTCTTTTATTTTTTTCTTTTTTCTCCGGTAGGATGTCTGCTCAGGACCTGGCGCCTTGGTTGTGTTTTGCGGATACCAGATACCATCTCATTCAGGTCACATAACGGCTTCGATGTTCCAAGTTCATCGGTCCATACCCGAGTACATGAGATCTTTATCTTCCATGTCCACTTACTGTCCATGAGTACCCAACGCGAGTTACGCTTAACATACAAAGAATACCTAGCTATTCTTGTTGAAAGCCAGTATATCAGAGCATAGTCAGAAGAAAGACGATTATGTGCAGTCAACGCCCCTAGTAATTGTGTTAAGACTTGGGGTGGTGATAATATCTACCACTCTAGAGGTGGCAAAGAATCAAGATCAGTACAGATGCCAACTAAATCACCAATGCCCCCAATCATCATAGTATTTCCCTGGTATGCCTTTGCCCACAGTGCTCCCGAAGTTAAGTGGTTCCTCTAGGCGCTGAGTATCCTTTTCGAGGCGGCCGGGCAGTGTGTCCATTGATACTGCCTTGGTCTGTTTGGTCCGAATCACCACCCCGATATGCTGCTACCTCTTCGTTCGAGAGAAATTTGCCTGGTTGCGGAGCTAAGGCGCGGAACATCAACCATGTACCGCTGATGACTCCAAAAACGCTCAGGAGAGCAATGTTGCGGGATCTAATGTGAGTTGGTTAACATCGAAAGGCCTGCTAATTGAGCCGATACTGACTTCATTGGTTTCCGGCTTTGATGGATGGCTTGTGTCATGGTCGCCATGATTGCTAGGTTGGTTGTTGTAAGAAGACCGGTCTTGAAAATTTCCCAAAGATGAAGTTCTTGTCAGAAGCTAAAGGAGAAAGGCCCCGGTATGTTCCCTTAAGAAACAAAATGACATCAACATGAGCACATAGTGATAACCATAGGAGTTTATGGGATCTGTTATGTCTCAAGGGTCCTTCTCATCCCTAACCCTTATCCACATATATAGTAATAAAACATCTATTTTGGATGTTGTGGGATTTTGTTCTTCTAGACTGAGAGAAACAACTGTATACTTGTCGCATTCTTGGCCACACAGATACGTAGCTCTCATTGGCTCTCACTAGCTCTCTAAACACTGCTATTGGTGGGGAAATCATCCAAGGCGTCCATCTACATAACTATATACAACATAGACCTACGATCTTTGAACCTTCTAAGCTTTTAATCAGCCATATGTACAGAGACATGTACATTAGAAGGTATAAAGGTATACACACATATTGGATGTGAATTCCGTTCTGTCACAAAGTAAGTTCTTTTCGGAAAATATCATACCGACGTACATGGATGTCCATAACTAGACTTAGGTAGGTGATCTATTCTAATTCATGAAAGCATGGGAAAGAAACTACCATAATGCATATGAATATGGACATACATGTATGTATGTATGTTATGTACATAATGTAGGTATACAGCATGTAGATGTACATGCGTCTATTGTGTCGCCGTCCCAGCATGTACCCAATACCTCGTTTACTATTATCAGCTGGACTAAATCAGAAGTATCCAGTACCCGATGGTTCCCCGCTTCTACGTGTATCTAACGTACCGCCAACATTGCACATATAAGTGAACCGACGCAGTACATGCCTAAGTAAGCCGAACCAAGGCGTTCTCCTCTTCTTCTGTAAGCCTATCAGCAACTTTTTCATGAGTTCTTTGTCATAATCGGCTTGTCAGAACAAGATCGGGTAAAGCGGCGGGTTTGTCAGGCCTACATCTAGGCAACAGAGCCTCATCCACAGCCTTGTCCGTTTTGGTGTGGATTTTCAATTTCAAGTTTTCAACTCTTCCAACCTATTTGTAGGTGTGTCATAATACTATCACTTTCAAATCTACTTTTCTCGACCTCTCTCTCCCATTCTGCTCCGTTAGTTCATTGTCTTATTCTCTGTGTTAGCATCTTGGAGCGCTGCAATCCAACATGGAGCCTTCTCGCCCTCCAGGCTGGGTATCCCAGGGAGAAGTTGAGAACCTTGTACTACTACAACGAGAACAACAGCTCGATCCACCGCGTCAACGGGAAGAACCTAGGAATAACAATAGCGAACCTGAAACCGTAGACCTCGCAGACAACCCGAATATCGCTACCGGGCTATCAACCAGTCCTCTGGGTCTGGCATCAAAATGTAACCTTTCGACGGTGCCAGTCTTACTGCTTTTGCATGGTGCAGATACTCTGGTATTCATCGACCCTTCTCCGGAGACGGTCCGAGCCAAGTTGCCTCTCTGTGTATCCACGGTTCCTCATCGCATCCACAGTGAGACCTTGCTGGCTACAGGCTCGGCCTACTTCAAACGACTTTTTACTCCGCGAGTGCAGACCCGGGTCAGAAAGCGACGCGGTTTGGCTGGAAATCTTCCAGGTGGGATTCAATACGTCTTGGACCTCACGCCTCCAATGTTGGACGAGGATGCAATCATCTTTCTGACCGAGCTTTCATGTCCTATGGGCATTCGAACATGGGCCTCAAAGAGAAGTGTGTGGCATCTGCCGCTCTCATGTGTTGGGGGACAAGATGAGTTGGAACCCACGGAGCAGCTCATACAAAACCCTACATCACACGAGTCCGAAACCGACACCTATATCGATCCTGCCGATAATTCATCCGAGGAAGAGGACGAAGCCTTGCCTCCCATGCAAGATGCAGTTCCACCAGACGCACCGCCTCCAATGGGGAGACAGGAACGCTTGCCTGTGGAATACTCAGCCTCGCGTCACCGTGAAGGTATTGAGCATATCCTCCACGTTCTAGAGGGACTTCACATCAGCATAGACACCCCTTGCAAGCTGTGGACATTTTTTGCGCTCGCTAAAATCTTCGATGTGGCCACCGTGCCAGCCATCTGCGACCACATCATCTCGTGGCTCTACGAGCAGAACAACATTCGTTTCATTGAATTTCATCCCGACATAACATATCGAGTGGCCTGCGGCATCAAATCCGCTTCTCTCTGCCGAGATTCCTTTGTTCCAATGGTCGGAGATGAGGCTCTGCTCTATCTGATCCGTACTACAGGTTACCAACCAACTCAGTCCATAGAAGTCTCGATGCGGAGCAAGATTTCTGATACGCTAGATGATATCGAAGTGCAGCGTATCGAGTATGCCAGCAAGAGTTTTGGTGACTACGTTGTTCGCTGCTTCTTGCACTTGACGGGGACCGAAATGCCCTGGTTGGTGCACATTGTTGAGTTCCAAAAGCTCACTCGCCATCTCGAACGCTACCCCAAAGATCAAGAAATTGTACTCACCTTCATCACTACACTGAAAGAATTTGTTCGGGATCGCATCTATGGACTTTTAGTCGAGGCAAGAGACACGAATCGTTCGTTCCATGTAAATACAAGCCTAGCGAAGTCGGAAAATCCATACCATCAAATGTGGATGGATAAAAGGTTTTTACTTCAGCGACTAGTTGGAAGACGCTTCTGGGGCTCGTTGATCTGGCTGGACCTCTGGGAGACTCAAAAACTTCGTCCGGTTGCTCATTCTTCAATAGCGGAACTCTGCAATGGCTCATTGGCCTTCGGTGATGAAAATGCAGCATTGCTTCGCTATGTCTCAATCAGCGAAATCCGCCAGATGAGCCATACTTTTAACCAAGCTGTCAGGATGAGAGCCCAGGCCCGTCAGGAGGAAGAGGCTTTTGCTGTGCAACTTGCAGGTGGCCGTGTGGTGATGAACATGACCATAAATCCCCGACAGTCACAGTCTTCCAATGAGGCTAGCAACGGTTTCTACAGCGGCCCTTTCTTCAATCCCATCCCAGCAGCTACACCAAATCCATCTGTTCCATCTATATCCGTAGCTCTGCCCAAGTCAGACATCTCGGATGATATATTCGACCCAGTCGGTTTCACTACCAAGGTTCAGGATTTCCTAAAGAACTACGCACAAGAGATGTTGCAGCTGCCTGACTCAACCACGATTCGTCACGAACTTACAGATATCCTGACATGTCTGACATACAATGAATTCCAGTTCCTCCCTCTGTGGGCTGGTGGTAATGACGACGAAACCGGCGGTGTGTTCGCAGACCTGCTCATTCCCACCATGGACGCCGGTGGATTCTCAGGACCCGGACCCACCGTGCACACTGGCAGTGTCGCATCAACTAATGACTCTTTCAGCGAAATTGATCCGAGTGACTCGCGGAGCACCGTTCATGCGGCATCCCACAACGCTACTTACAGTCATGTCTCGGATCTCATGTCCATGAACTCTACCGACTACGCTCAAACCGATTTCAACAATGAGAGCTCGGAAATTGACTTGGAGGAAGCCCATTTTGACAATGAGATATCCCAAGATTTTGGTCTGATGACTGACGATGAAGAATGTGAGATTCGAAGTGATGGAACCATTATCATGCGAATTGATTCAGCTTCATCTTCTGTTGGTATTCCAGAGGATATGGATATGGACAAAATGAATGATGATAATGATGCTGACTTCGAGTTCGTTGATGTGCGCAACTGACCTTCAATAATCCCCATGTGGTTTTTATCTGAATATCTTAGCTGAATGTAGGGGAACAAATTGTTTGCATGAGGAATCAAGGCATTGATCAGATTGAAATAGAATGAATGGCATATTCTATGACCGAAACAAAGTACATCCAGGTAAATCCATGTATGCACATGTACATATCTGATGTAGGTATGAAATTAAGTACTGTATCATATCATGTATCAGAACAATGTCAATTCTTTCTTTTGAAACGAAGATCTAGGGCTTAAACAAATTCCCCTGCTTCTGATATTCACTCATGAACATGGCTAGTGTCCCGAGATCGGCAGTATGGCTTTGGAAAGATCGTCCTGGCTGAGCATACGCTGTATGACATCTAGCCACTACGCTGGGATAATAAACCCAAGCTCTACCAAGATACTGCGTGTCATGCCCAAGCGACTCCATGCAAAGATTCTCTTCAATATCACTTAATGGCGAAGGTATATACACCGGTATTACCGAACTATGGGCCAAGATCATAGGAATGAACCGTCATAAGGTTGAAGTTTGAAAGACAAGAAGATGGCAGCAGCAACGTATCATATATTTCAGTTTTGTCGGTTATCCTAGGTAAACGCTCCATGTATAAAACAAACGAGTCTCCAAACAACCTACATGTCTACCTGTAGGTATCGACAGCTCCACCTGGACCCCGGGCCCGGGCCATAGACGTGCTGACTCAGCTTCTTTGCAAGTGGAACTGCCCAGGTGCGAGGTACTGCAGCTTTTATAGACCTGTCAAGCTACATACAATATAAGTACTGCAAATAAGTACTGCACGCGCTTGAAGATTGCCTGATTCTTCGTCGCTTTGTTTGACTTCTCTTTTCTACAACACTCGCTCTATCCTTTCCGCCTACGGTGCTGACATCATATCACTATGGCTTCATCCTCAAAGACGAGCTCGTTGCTCTAGTAAGTCTTGCTGCCTGGAATTTAGGGGGAAAAGAGAGAGGAAGAAGCGTGGAAAGAAGCCCCGGACTAACAAGATTGTTAACTTTAGCTCTTGCATCGCTCATCGCACTACCATTCTGGCTGAACACTCCTCGCCAGGCGCCTCATCGACCTCCGCCTCGTCGCTAGCCTCCGTCATCCTCCCAAAGATCACTCACGATAAACCCCAAAAGCTCACCTTCACTCATGAGCGGCTATTTATCCACTACATCGCCGACTCTCCAACGGGCAATCAATCCGACGATGCCAACCGCTCAGAACCCAATTCATATGCACCCCTGAGCTTTGTCGTCGTTGCATCGGCTGAGCAAGGCCGCCGCATCCCATTCGCCTACCTGCTAGAGATGAAGCGCAAGTTCCTTGCTACCTACCAACCATCCACTACGGATTTTTCCTCCTTCCCCGCATACGGCTGCGCTGCCTTCAACAATGAGCTGCGCTCTCTTCTGCAAACATACAATACTGCCCCGCCAGCTGACTCGCTCGCATCGGCTCGTCGCGAGATTGATAGCGTCCGCGATATAATGACTGAGAATATCGAGCGGGTCCTGGAGCGCGGTGAGCGCATCGACCTGCTGGTGGACAAGACGGATCGGCTTGGTGGGAGCGCGCATGATTTCCGGATGCGCAGCCGGGGCTTGCGGCGCCGCATGTGGTGGAAGAATACCAAATTGATGATCATGATGGTGATCGTGGTCATCTTCTTGCTTTATCTCTTTATTGGTATGGGGTGTGGACTACCTGCGTGGGGAAAGTGCGTTGGACACTAGTACGCCGAGGGCTAGTCGAACATTTCAGCGAGCGTGTTTTTCGAATATCCAATCTCTGGGGTTGCTACGGTTTCCGGCTCATGACATATGATGCGGTGGGGTTCTGTTTTCTCTGTAATTGTGCTACTTGCTTCTTTGGGCATTTTCATATTTAAATCTGTATCTTAGTAGGATATTGAACCTTGCATGCATTTTCTGTGGACTTGGATGATGAAGATGAAAAGATCTGGCGTGTAGTTGATATATATCCCACCCACATTATGTCGTAGATTCTCAACGTATTTCAATCGATATGGAAGTGATAATTTATCCAATCCAACTTGAATATCTATTTGCAGCTGTATTGCTTGAACTGGGCTTGCTCCTGATCGTTCTATACCCGAAGAATGGCCAGAAATATAGGTACTCCAGATCTAGTTGGACTGTATCTATCTGTATATATAGCATCCCAACCACCAGGTGTAATATTTCTAGCAAACAAGACTACACAACCATAAATTATTCAAATATATTTATAAACAGACAACATAACAAGAGTCATTAATGAAAGGACTATAATGCCAGTCTATTGATGCCGTATAACTCTGGAGCCCACCCCAGAAGCCTTACTATGTATGTAGACATGCCTACATCTACGCAGGTATACTTCGTACACAGGCAACGGTTTCTCAAACTTAGGATTAATATAGAGGTCAAGTGGATTGCAGAACAGTAGATTGATTGAATGATAGAAATGTGGCATCAGTGCTTACAGCCTACAACAGCCTATAAGGAATATAGTACTGCGACTCGAGAGATATGTACCTCACCATCAAACTCACTGCGTCCTTGCCCGAGGGCATCAGAGTGAGTCTGCAGGTAAGACAGAAACTACCAGCTTCCCAGTAGCCCTGCGAGTTCTCTACGCCAAGTGTTTACCTCTTCAACCATGGAGTCCGTCCTAAAAGGCGCGGGGTTGACGAGGAGATATATAAGGCGACATTTCTGGTATCCAACGGGGAGGGATTGGAGATCGAAATGAGAGGGCAAAGCCGCTACAAAGTCGAGAGAGCGAAGACAAATGCTAGATCGAAAGAGCGCAAACTGAGCAAGAAACGAGATGGCCTGGAGATTGACCTGTAGCATTCGACGGATGTTCCTATGTGCGCAGGAGATGTGAGGAAGAAGAAGAACGCCGGCTGCGCAGAGTGAATTGTCCTGCGAGCACCGACTCCGGGTAGAAGAAAAAGGAAATTTTGTTCATTTTTCATTCATCGCAATGCACCTGGTTCCAGAAACTTTATCCTGATCATAGCAGGCTGGAAACTCCGTTTCTCAGAGTCCTTTGAGTGAACCCGCGCCGTCAACCGCCATTGCAACATGAACCTAAACCCCACACGTAAGAAATCCCTTAAGCCGACTTGCTCTTGACAGCCTCACGACCCTTGGCGATGCGCTCGATGATCTGCTCACGGTCCTTGTCGAGGTGCAGCTTGGTGATGACGACCTTGGAGGGGTGGAGGGGAATGGGAACGCTCTGGCCGTTGCTCTTGTCGCGAACGATCTAAAACCGCAAGGGTAAGTATCCACCTACACAAGTATGGGAGTATATTCAAGTCGTACCTTCTCAACGAAGATGGAGAACTTGAGACGGTAGACGTTGGTGATCTTGCCCTCCCGTCCCTTCTGCGAACCTCTGGTGACAACTGGAGATAAAAGTCAGCCTCATGCGTTCAAGATCAATCCCAGCTTGCATTGCCATTGAAACTCACCAACTTCGTCGTCCTTGCGGATGGGGATGGAGCGGATCTGTCACAGAACGCTGGTTAGAATCGTCGAATATTGTTTCATGTCGGTGTCTGTATGATCCGTGGTTTCCAATCGCGAAAACTCTACCCGCAGACCCAAATTCGAGATGGATATTCATGTGGTACATACTCCGTACTTCTCCTTGAGCTCCTTGGAGACGGGAGCGCTGAGGATGACACGGCGCTCGCTGGAGGGGGCCTGGAAGTGTGCCTTGCGAGACTTGCTCCGCGAAGAGGCGATACCTGTGGAAGAGACCATCAGTATTGGAAATTGAAGATTGGCGAAAATTCGTGTCGGTAAGGGTTTCGAGCAGTTGTAAATCAAATCGGCGCAAGGCGTAATGCGAGATAGTACGCACCGTGGGTTCGGACAGCCATCTTAAAGGTCGTGAGTGGGAAATGAACGGGTGTCGTTGGCGTTGGTCGAAGAGAGGATCTTTTCTGATGTTGCCGAATATTCCAAGTTGCGGGAGCCGGATTGTGTGCTTACTAATATCCCGCTAAGCCATGTCAGGGCTTTGTAGCTAGACACCTAGGCCCTAAGGCATCAATAATTGGGGAATATGATTGGCTGATCCTGAGACCCACCTTTACGACGCGCTTTCAATGCGCCTGGACAACAACCGTACCAAGCTACCTAGGTCTTAGGCCATAGCTGTCCCACGACTATGACCATTTTACGCCGATTAGTCTGAAATTTTGGGCACAATTAATGTTTCATGGATCAACTGGGTTTGTCAGTTAATTCAGCCTTCCCTTATCCAGTCGCGATCCGATTCCTTCAATGCGCGACGGATTACGATCGAGCCTTTTTCTTCGGTGCTACAACATCTCCAACGATGAGATCCTAGCTGTTGAGAAGCTCCTGCTCACGTCGAAATGACAAGCGGAGGAGGCATGGATGGATTTGACTGGCTGCAAACCTTTCTCCCAGCCGATGGCCAACCCGACTTCGATCCCAATTCCAACAATGCAGCCTATCAAACACACCCAGCATTTCAAGACGCGGAGGAGGTAGCCCAGGCGGCCTTTCTGTATCAGCAGGCTCAGAACTCATACTCATTCATGAGGTCAACAAATCCCGGAGCAAGTCGTGTCTCCAATCCCTCCCAGGTGTACCCACAAGTTTCGGGTGAACAGAATAGAGAAAATCAACACCAACAAGCTAGCAGTATTCACAGCCACCACCTCAATAGTGGCTCTCCAGAACATCCTTCTTACAAACCAGATAGCTCTCAGCAAGTGAATCAGCGGCCACATTCCTCCGTTTCGTCCCAGTACAATCCAGCTGCCCAGGCGCATCAAGATGGCTACCGCAAATTGATTGTTCAGAAGACCCAAGCTCAGATGGCCCCTATCGGAACCTCTCAAAGGCCTCCTTTGTCCACACCAAGTTCTCATGGGGCCAATGAAACCCAAAGGCCAACAGCGCCCGTGGAAACAACAAACCCACCAACGGCACGACCTCCGTCAACATCCCGGAGCCCAAAACAAGCCCGTTCTACATCTTCAGATCTGCGCTTTCACTGGCAATCTCCACCGCACAATTCAAAAGGGTTGGCAAGACCGACCGTACAAGGTCCAAGGACACACATGTCGGCTACACAGCCTCCTGCATCGCAAAATCCTTCCCATCGTCGCTCTACAGCTCTCCCCCCAAATTCCCGGCGGCTGTCTCAAGGTATTGAAGTTCAAGGACCACAGCCAACGCCATCGGTCCAAACGACACACAAACCGGTGGGGGGCATCCGGACATCTCAGAGCGTATATCAAAGCCATTCTGCAATCCCAGTCCAGCCCACACAGGAACCGTCTCGTCCCATCGCAGAGCAAAGGAATTCGTCAGCTCCTCCGGCTCAAGGGAAGCACACAACAGTAGTAAGGACTCAATCATCGTGGAGCCCATATCAAGCCCACTCCGTGCCTGCAGCCCAGAATGCCCAGCAACCATTCCGTTCCACCACCGCGCAAGGATCCCGACCAATGTCCCCAGTTGAAATGTCACATAATCCACGCCCAGGTAATCAGACCTGGCAGAGCGCACATCAAAAGCAGTCTGAGATTCTGGACCAGACTGTTCAAAGACCACATCGTTCACATGATACACCAAGCTTCCATTCCTCGGTAGAGACTAGGGCTCACACTTCCTTCGTTCCACCACCAGGGATCGAAATATCTGCAGGACGGAGCACACATTCGGATCGCCAGTCGGTAACACTAGCGACAAGGATCTCGGAGACCTCAAGCTCCCCATCGCAAAATCCGACTGTCAATCATATCAGGTCGAGCCCAACCTCATCAGGGTCCAACCAAGTTCGTGTGCAGTCAGTAGTAACATCCGCGCCATGTAGGGTCAACAGCCCTGCAACTGCCCGACCCGCATCGACCTACAGTCCCTCTGCTTCCTTGGTTCCTTCTGGCCATGGTTCTATCCCTTCTCATTCGACGCCTTCTGCACAGAAGATTGTTTTGCCAGATCACTCGGGCAAAGGGGAACCCCAGGAGGAAGAACGAGCTCAACGTAATGCAGCTTTTGAATTATCCACATACCAGGCACCCAAGCAGACAAGCCAGCGGCCTCCAATCCCCCAACCCAATGAGCATAGCTCACTAGTGGCATCGTCAACTTCCGTGCCGACCGCCCGGCCTTGTTCTAGCTCTTCATATGCCACAGGATCTAAACAGGGAAGCCTTTCTGCTTCGGGGCAAAATACCACTGGAAATACACAGTTGCGGGCCTTCCCACTTCCGGTAACATCGCACTACCAGACAGAGCGGTGGGTTCCAGCTCGAGACCAGTCAAGTGATCCTATGCCACCATCAAAGTTGCGTCGTTTGGACAACGCTCGAAAGCAACCAGTGACACTTCAAAATGCTCCATCAACAGGATCGTCAGGTAGCTCAAGGCCAGGCGCCCAAGCTTCGATGGAACTTTCTCTCCCTCGAGGGCCTGGGAAATCCCTCAAGAACCGCGAAGACCTGGTCCAGCCCATAAGGCAGAGTGATGCGCTACTCAAGGAATCTTATGATCCTGCTACAATCGCGCGGGATGTACTGATTGCCGCTGGAAAGCACCCGACGGAAAAGCCTCTAAATCATCATCTTGAAGCACTACGCCGTAACTTCAGCAGAATCGACTCCTTCGCAGACCTGGCAACCTTTCGTTGGGATTTGGTAGATGTCAAACAGGAAAAGCAGGAACCCCAGGTTAATTTTGTGCCTCTTGTTCCTGCTCATCATCTACCTCCCCCACCAGTTCCTAACTCACTTCATCGACCCCCATCAACCCCACGTGACCCCACCATACAGCCTAATCACATGACTTCGCATCGCGTGACTTCACGTGATACACCGCCAAGTCGACATGCACCTCCAACGCCAGTTAGGATTGACGCGCGCGCCCCTCCCGGCGGTTTGAGCGTCTGGGGTATTTTGCCTTTCAATCCTCCAAGTTACCATTCTCCACAACGTATTCCTTCAAATTTGCCTTCTGGACTCCCCAGGTTCGACGTTGTGCCTCCATCCCCGAAATTATCCCCCCACCCATCCGTCCCTATCCCGGTCCCTTTGCAACCCCAGCACCGACATCAATCAACTCCGAAGAGCGCAACTCCAGCCAACCCCCCGCCTTCCCCCAAAAAGGTCGCCCCAAAATCCACATCAAAGCCCAAGGCTCAAGCACAGACCACTAAGAGTCAATCGGATTCTGGTCGGAGTGTGAAATCCCCAGAGGCAAGGCGTCTTCAGCTACAAGTTGTCATCCCACCTTCGCCCGAAAATATGTCCACAAAAAGAAAGCCGGGGCGACCTCCACATAGCTCAGCGAGTAAGATCGAGGTTGCCATTCATCGTGAACAGCCTGTACACTATCAAGTCTTTTCATGCAAATGGGAGGGATGTGTTGCAGAACTTCATAACATTGACTCAACCCGGGCTCATGTTCTCAAAGTTCACATCCCGCACTCCCTTATTTGTAAATGGAAAGATTGTGATAACCATACGCCGATGGCTGCAGCGAACATGTTTGAGCATATGGCGCACGACCACATTTCCAAAATGGCCTGGGAGCTTGGGGATGGACCGACGGTACCAGTAACTGGTGAGACATAGTGCATTATGCTGCTCCAAGGAGTTGATTTATTACACAAACTTTGTTTGATGTGAAGAAAATATCTAATTGGATCAATGATCTAGCGGAAACCAAATCGATTCATCCTTCTGGTCTAGGTGACCCAAGTGCTCGCAAAGGAACCATGGTCTTGCCAGTGGACGAGCACCAGGTGAAGGCATTCAGCAAGACGCATGGAAAATCGACTGAGAGGACGAAGGCCCAAGCTCTGCTTGAAGCGGGCCGACATTGGAAGCAGCAGATTGGGCCCGATATGGACTGGAGTGACCGTCGTCTGTCAACACCAGCTCGACAGTCCAGGGTCCATTGCAGTGAAATGGCATTTGTTGGGGATGATTGATACGCCAGATCGACTTTTGTGATACCCTTCTTTCCGTCTTTCAACCGGGGACTGGCGTTCAAACCATACGATAAACCTGATAATCTGCCATTGCAAAATGCCAGATGGATCTTACAATTTTTTGCACTTGAGAGACATCTCACCGGACTTTTTCCTTTTCTCTATATCTACCGGTTTCATACCATTGACTGTATAGACACCGCACGCTATCATACTTTCTACTTGAGAACATTGATAGATGGCGCCTTTGTCTCCAATCGATTGGACTGTAGGATACAATTGGGTTGTGGTTGACTCGCTGGTAAAGATAAAATCAAATGATGCAGGCGCTGGTATCTTGTTGTATTCCTTCTCCACAAGCAGTTTCTTGAATTTATTTCCCTTTCCCAGAAGCTGACACATCGGTGGTCTCTGTGGAAGCCAGCGATGGAGGACCCTCGGCCTTGGTTTGGCTTGCCTGACCGGCCGATTTCGCAGACTCTGGCTCCTCCTCGCTGGAATTGACATCGAGGAAGTGGTATAGGACGATCATCATCATGGCGCATGAGCCAAGGAAGATGGCGAGACGGTACAGATCATTATCGGAGATCATTGTGAAAGAATGCCGTGTACAGGCGTTGCAAATGGTAGATGAAATGGAGTTAGAGACCAAATGACGAGACTAGGTCGAGACACAACGAGCCGTGAGTAGATGGCGGTTGTAATGGGAGGAGACGCGTCGACCAGTAATTCAGAGTGATGACAGCACAGCTGTGTATAAGATGGGATCTCCAAAGCAAGATTGGGGAGAATAAAAGAAAGGCCAGGGAGTAGGAGAGGTGTTGAGAAAGTCCCGGGGGCACCAGCTGAGTTGATAAGGTGGCCCTATCGGGTCGAGGTACCTGTACCGTACGGGTCAGTGCGACACGCATACTGGAAGATGTACAGGTACAAGTGCCATCGAGTTAGGCGTTGCAATCGCCCTGAAGAATAGTTAATTGGGTCTTTGTGATCTACCTAGGCTTTCAAATCAGGGAATATCCTTGCTGGATCTCTCTGGCCGTTCTAAGAAGACAACCTTGGAATTGCTCTTTTTGTTACGCGAATTACTAACTGCCCCCTAACGGCCGGACAGGAACATCCAGAACATCGCGACCGGAGTATTTCACCCCCTCTTCCCTCTTCCCCTCGGTCAATTTGTCACTACAGCCTCACTTTAGCCATTCCTTATATGGGTCTTGCTTCACTATGACCGAATTGCAGACCACTTCTGGGTCTAAGCCAGGTCCCGCGTTACTGGCCTGTCTTCAGTGCCGTCACAAACACCTCAAATGCGATGGCAGGACTCCCGTCTGCGGTCGTTGCGAACAGGCTCGATCTCCCTGCGAATATACTAAGTCTCGAAGAGGCTACAAGGGACCATCAAAGAAGCGCCGCGCCAATTCACCCGATTACTTGCCTATGGATCCTCACCCGGTAGGAATGCTCGATGTGCCCGTGGACTGGAGCTTGCAGGCCGGCTTCACCTATGCGCCAACCGTCCCCTTGCCCTCCTCTGCGTCGACTAGCCCTGGATTACACGGTCTATCGACACCAATAATTCCATCCGTTCGCCCGGTCAGCGGACCATTGACTCCGGACTCTTCTTCTGCTGCCGGCGGAGATGGTTATCTGCTCGATATCTACTATAATTATTTCCACGCCGCCCATCCGATCCTGCCACCCCACCGACTTCTACATCGCTTCTTATTCCCAGCATATCTGGAGCAGGTGATGAAGTTCATCGGTGCCCACTTCACCCCAGCTGCCTCGAGTGACATGTACCGGCCCACAGTCGTTGCAATGGTTCAAGAACAAGAATTGTCCGTGGAGAAAGTGCAGGCACTGCTTCTGCTGGCGATCGTCCTCCACTCTGATAATGAGCGCGCCGAGGCCGGTGTCTGCCTAGCTGGTGCAGTGGATTCAGCCTTCGAGCTTGGCATGCATCAAGGGACGTTTGCGACAATTGCTAGCAACGGGGATCCGATCCGCGCAGAGTCTCTGCGCCGTACCTGGTGGGAGCTCTTCGTTATCGAAGGTTTCATGACTGCCCTTGGTGTCCAACAGGAGTATCGCACCAATCGAATGCCCCTCGAGGTCGCACTTCCTTGCGAAGAGCGTATCTATCATGAAGCCTTGCCACCCCCACCACCCCCGACAATTGCTCAATTTGACGGGCGGGTGTTCGCAGAAGAGGAGCGTGACTTCTCCTCATATTGCTACCGAATTGAAGCCATTCGCATTCTTGGCCGTGTGGTGGCGATGCAGAATATGACGGAAGGCCAGCAGGACCAGGTGGAAGCTATTGATGCGCGTATCGGTAGCTGGGGTCATCATTTGCCCGAGTCCAAGGAAGAGCTTTTGCGCCCGGACGGGAGTGTGGATGAGATTATGTTCCAGGCAACTATGATTCTCAACGGCGCAGCCATCTACCTAAATTTCCCACGTTCCGATCTTCTCTCATCTCCCGCCGTTGCCGCGGAAGTCCTCTGTGGTCACCATGGTCCGATCAGTGTGCCCGCATTCTCCCACAATGAACATGCTATGAAGGCCGCCAAGGCTGCCCGAGAGCTGTCTCGGCTCGCAGCCTTCCGCCTGCCTGTTGTCAAACACACCCCATTCTTCATATGTGCGCTTACTCTGAGCTCCATTGTCCAACTAGCTTCCTGCTCTGTCAAAGCCGGTCAAATGCCAGACCCCAGTCGCGACCGGCTGGCATTGACGATCGGTGTTTTTAAGTCATTGTCTCGCACCTGGGCCATATCCCAGTCGATCATGCGTCAAATCAAAGCCGTTGCACGGGATGTGATGGATGTAGGACTACGTCCTACGATGGACTCGCTTGATCTGACCACGGTGTTGGATAACAGTCAGTTCTGGGTGGACCAGGGCCCGAGCTGAGGCAAAGAGGACGTTATCACCTATTCCGATCTTTCTGGTCCATGGCTTCTCCCGGTATCCGAGATCCTCGGCTGTCCGGTACTCGTTGAACCAATTCTAGGGCATACTTCTTGACTTATGATCAAGCGGATGTGTTCACCGGCCTCCCCACACCTCTAGGGCTCTGCCCCCTCCTCCCTTCTCCACCGGGGCTACCTGACACGTTTGGTATGAATCTGTATCCGATTCTCCTGGCCGGAGTATGCACGAAGGGAAATGGGACGCCAAGCTTTCCCCCGGACCCGGCTATGCATAGAAGAAACAGACCTTTCGATTTGCTCCAACGCTACCTTCATCCATAGACTGTAAGCTTAGCTTGCACAGGGACTACCTATAGAGCTAGGCTCTGTAATATTTTTTTTTATCTGAGACATCAATAGTCTTTCACGTGTGAGAATTGAATTCAGGGGCAACTGTTCAAGAGAGCCCACTTCGCAGGATTGACCGCAGTTGATCTGCAAATATCATCCGGCGTGACTGCATCGAGCTTTCACGACCATCGTTTTCGAAAAGACTATGATCAGAAGTCCGTCCTTTCGTGCATGTTTCCTTCTATTCGTTTCCCACCTTCCAACTTCATCCCTGAGCAACAGTAGTTCTTCCTTCATATCGGTTGGCATCCAGATCCGAATTCCCTGTTGCATACAACGACATCTGGGATAGTGCGGAACGGCTCGCTACCAATGCCTTCTCGCTAGGCGTGGATCTTTCGAAAGGGTTTGTCATTAGTGGCAGCTCAGCCGGGGGAAACCTGGCGATTGTCACAGCTCATCGCGCCATAAGACAGAGCCTCTCTCGCCCACTGACGGGTGTATTGGCCGTTGTTCCACCCTGCATGGATAAGCAAATTGTACCTAAGAAATACAAAGGGCTGTGGTTGTCTCGCGAGCAGAATGCCCATGCGCCAGTGTACAGCGATAAGAGCCTCGGAGTATTTGGGCTGTTGTTAGATACTGCCTAGAGGAAAGCTTTTCAATTTCAAGAAGCCAAAATAAGATAAAACCTCCAATTGAGCATATAGAAAGGCAGCTGTTCTTCTATACAAGTACGCACCTGACTAGGTACGCGGGTTATTTGTAGCGTGGAGCAATATAGCAGGTTTGGATCAACAACTCTGTTCATCTGTTCAGAAGCATGTAGAGAACACCAAAGCGTAACATTCTCCGTATTTATCACAGATCCCAAACCCATACGACAGATCATTTGAACTCGCGGAGATATTTCAAGCGCTTAATAGCAAGCGAAAAATCCTCATCGCTGGTGACCGTAGTCGCACGTCTGCCACCAGGAATACCAGCCATCAGCTCCTTGGCTTGCTTTAACTCCAGATCCATGACCTCCTTGAGATTCAAGTACTCATGGTCGATATTATGCGCTTTGAGTGTCCCTGGATCGACGAGGCTTAGCGACGGTGGTATAAGATAAGGTATATGGTCTTACGGTCAACTTTAACCAGATGCTTATTAGCCTGCACGATCGCACCCCAGAGAGCAGAAACCTCGGCTACTCTTCCAAAGGTATCGTTACGGACCCAGCCCAAAAGACCATTAAGGAGATCAGCCTCTGACGAGTCATTAGTCTAGTGAGGAGGCGAGAGCTAGAGAGAGTAGTGGCTACCTTTGGTCTCCCTCGAGATCTGGTAGGCATTGGGAATCTCGGCTGACATGCGTTCATAGTTCATTTTGCCTGGTAGTCAAAGACACGGTAGGACGATGGTGTCAAAGGGGATAGAAAACAAGGGAAGAGAAGCGGGTTATATAGAGAGAACGATACGAAATATTGGTGTAGTAATGGTAACCCGTGGCTTTGAACCTCAATCTGAGTCAATCAAGTATCTGAATATGTGCTACAACTATTTCATTCAAGGAGAGAGCGGCTTTAGACAAAGGAACCTTGACGGATACATGTATCTACGAAGTACGGAGCCTTCGAGAACCTATTCTGGGAACAAAGAACCCACGTCTCACAACGTATGGCTTTCGCCTCCTGTGCTGTTTGGGTTCGAACGCCCCGGGAGTCTGTGACGGGGACAAAGAAAACACTTTTCTATCCGACTGGACGAGGAAGATTGGAGAACAAAGAGCAAGTCTGCCAGGCTTTTCGAAGCCAATGTCCAGTCTTGCTAGTGACGAAAGAGAAAAGAATAAGAGATGCAATGGATCTTCCCTTCTTCAACAGTTTCAATCTCCATTCACTATCTTCTCGATCCTCGCTGCCTACTCGTTTGAATCGAAATGGTCTCTGAGAGCAACGCCCCTCCGGAGTTCGTGACTCGCATGGAAAAGGTCCCCCCAACCTACCAGAGTGAATCATACGCCTATAGCAAAGACGGTATGCGAGAAAATACCCTGCCTCATGACAAAAGACTGAACAGATATTCACAGGGTTGTCCTGCGCAATGATTTCTTGGATGCTGGACTTGAACGTTCGAGCAGCAATCAAGAAGCGTGAGTTCCAGCGCACGTATCAGAGAATCTGTCTTTATATCAAGCATATGGAGCGTACGTTGGGTTGATCCCAGAATGCTTAGAACCGTAACTAATCATGACTAGGCCTCATGGACCAGGCCAAGATCCCATATAGCCCCTATACCGGAGCGGAAGACAGTCGAAAAGTGCAACTCGCCAGAGAGAGTCTCAAGCCTCACATGCAGGCCAGATTCATGTCCAAGGGACCCTATCCAATCACAGCTCCTATTAGCACCGATGGGGAGCTCTGCCGAACCGTGTCAGACGCGCAGACATTCGAGTATCGTCTTCATCAGTTGGAGATCATTCGGTTTATGGAGAGGGTTGATCCGTTGGCATTGACGGAGTTTGAGAGAAGTAAGAGGCAGCACAGACCGCAGACAGGCTAGCTGAGGCATGTGTTCAAGCGGGAATTTGAACTTTTCACGATCCGGAGGTGTCATGGTTGATAGTTCGTTTCAATAGTGTTCCTAAAGAATGTGTTGATTGAATTTCCCCTTGCCATGGCCTCTTTTGATTGGATTGGCCAAATTTAACATGGTAATGTGCAAGTAGAACCGAAATAACGTAGAAATAATATGCATATCATTCAAAAAAAAGAAAAAGAAAAAAAAAAAGGTCTAACAGTGTTGCCACCCAAGTGTAAAATCCAGGGGTATCTCGAATGCTGGTTTGGTCATGTATGAGGCGAGTGACAAGGATATCGCGCGGCTATGTCAACAAGTGCTCTCGCAAAACAAAAGAAACAAGAAATAGCGCCAAACAATGAGAGATAGAAACCAAAAAAAAAGCCAAAACTCCTTGCCTTATGCTCAGGTCGTATCGGCATTGCGTAAAAAAATCTATCAAATGAATGAATAGGTCATGGAGACTATCAGAATAAGAACTCGGCATCGGACAGGAGTCTAAATGCCTGCACCGCTGCTTAATTCCCGCATTTCTTGCAGGGCAACAGCACGGCGTGCAACGACATCCTCCCGACGCACCACATTGCGCAGTGCTTCACTGGCTTGGATCAGACCATCAATACTAATGGCGTGATTGGTCATTTGGTGGTTGATGTATGTGTAAAGCGCCGCCGGCGTCGAGCAGGTCGTTAGCAACTGCTGCTCGTTGAGCTTGAGCAGTGCAAGAGCAACTTGGAAGAGGAATGTACTTCCGCCGCCACTACCTGACGCAAGATTACCGGCAGACTTGGTACTCTTGTCGTTGCCATCCTTAGTGCCAGAAGTACTTGGTCCAGATGCATTGAATGCACTGGTCACGTTAAGACAAAGGACGACATCCCATACCCGATAGAGCGCCTCTGCAGAAAGACAGTCCGTAAAGACAGAAAGGAACCACTGGAAGGTGAGTGCCTCCAGTTCGATACCAAGTTCCTCTAAGTGGGCGGAGAGTTTGGGAAGAAGCTCCGAGATATACTGGCGCAAAACTACTTGGTCGGCCCGGGAGGCCAGCAAACCATGGTCGTAATAGTGCTGAGGCAAAATGATTTCGATCATCGAGGCCAGAATCCAAAATGCATCCTCGGCAGTCGGCATAATGAGCAGCAGAGATCCCGCGATGAGGTTCATGCCCTGACAATAGCCTACTTCAGGGTTACGGCGCGAGTACGCAAGCAGAACCTCTTTCAACTTGCCGACACCAGGCCCCTTGCGGAAGAAGACATTATCGGTAAGAGTGCGGCGTATATCCATGTCGATCTGTGCTATGACCGAAGGGTCGGGGTTGCATCCACCCACACCATGGACGAGGTCATCATAATACCCAGGAATTCGCATTGCCGACGCCCCGCTGCATTCCGACCAAGTTTTGGCGCGAAGAACCACGGGGATACCGCCGAGGACGAGCAGCCGGAATTCTCGCCACTTCGCTCGGCCAACCTTGCCTTTGTTTCCCAGACCAGCGATGCCTACAACCTCGCCATCGGCGAGCGAGACCTCTGGTGTGTGGAAGGCAGCTAAAGATCGGTCGGAGGTAGCTGCTGCGGCTGCTGCGGCTGCCGCTTCGCCCTCCTTTCGCCGCTCAGCTCGTACTTTACGAAGAAACTCGTTCCATCTCACGGTTCGATCACGCTGCAATGTGTCATGGAGCTCAGTCAACTGTTCCAATAACAGTTTGACCGGCTCCATCTCGGCGTGGCTGAATTTAGAAAATGTATCTTTCAGTTGGTCTGAAGACACGCCAGCAAATTCGGGGCTGTCGGCTGTAATGGCCGACGTGGTCGCTGATGGTTGTGCGCTGGAGCCGACGGCCAACGCCCCATCTTTGTCAACAGAAACGGAAGATCTATGAGGACGATTCTCCTCTGCAGTAGTCAAAGAGACGATTGGTCCCGCAGACGGCGTGTGGGACAATAACTCAGTGGGACGGGATGGTATTCTCAGGTAGTCTTGCCAGCGATGAATGGCAACTGCTCCGCTATCAGGATCATTTGGTGAGTCGGGAAGAGAGCGCGAGCGCTCAGAAGTCCCTTCGCGAAGTCTAGCTATTTCGGGATCATCCTCAGGATCCGAAGCATCAGTTCGAAGACTACCAAGAGTTTCGGTAACACTCAGACGGTGGATGCTGCTCTTAGTACTAGTGGCTTCTCTCTGGCGCTTCTTTCGGCGTTGGTCATAGATAAAACCGAACCTGTCCGTGAGAAATTCACCAGGCTGGGAATTATTATAAATGGTTGTGAGCGTTGGAGGCTTCGACTCCATGGGCAAAATGGCATCCATCTCAACAGGTCCAAGATTTGTCGACCCTCGCTCTGCAGCTTCTGAGGCTGAACCTTGAGATACGCTGCCAGCTGCACTCCGCCGTGAGGGGGGAGGGTTCATTTTGCCCTGAACACTTGGTCCACTAGTAGATCGTCCAGTGATAGGCAGGCTGGCATTGCTATTGATCCTTTTCAATGCAGCCACCGCCGATAATCCACCCTTAGAATGCCCAGATAGCGTGGAAGAAGTACTTTTGTCTCCATCTGGCCTTTTGGGTCGGGGTCTATTGTCGATGGACTCGGTATCACTTGCGTCTCTGCTTGTCTGAGGATTGCCAGCAAACAGCTTGACAGTCCAGGAGCCGAAAGATCGTGCAGATTTGCGAGAATGGATGCTTGCATCGTCACCATTCGTTGACGTACTGGCAATGCGCTTTGCCAGTCCATCGCGTACCGAGCTACCCGGGGGCTGGAATAGCTGCTCGTCAAGCGCTTTGCGTCGCATTGCAGGATTGCTGGGCACTCGGAGGCGCTCAGCCTCTTCTTCTCCCATTCCACCTACTTCACTCATAATACTACTAGCGCGACTTGTTTTCCGGCTTGTATTGACTGAGCCAAAGAGGTATTCTTGCCAGCCCCGGATCGAGCTTTCGCTTTTCCGGTTGTCATTTCCCCCGCTCCCGCGGGCATCACTGTCTGATCGCTGAGCGCGAATTGTGGCTTGAGCTTCTGCTGAGGCATCATGAGACCGAGAGCCCACGCTGTCTTCCATAGCTTGAGACATCAACCCATTCAGGCCGCAAGAAGCATGGCCAGCATGATCACTACTGTGGTTGCTTTCCGCATCCGAGGCACGATCACTCGGAGGATTCTCTAACTGATACAGGCGAAGTTCAATATCTTGGTTGGAAACAGACACTTCTCGAAGCATTCTCTTCAGCTCTCGCTCTCTTGCATCAGCGCGTTGGCGAAGAACTGAGATCTCAGCATCCCGTTGGGCCAGATCGCGTGCAAACTGTCTGACCATCTTCACGGCCCCTGTTCCAGCAACCAATCGCTCAATATGCGCATCGTCGGCTAAATGCAAGGCACCCGGAATATCATATGTCGGAACAGAATCTGCGAAGAGGGCAGCTCGGCCGGATGTGTGCGACGGCCCAGACGTCAACTTTGCTAAAGTAGCTTTCCGCCCGCGACCAGTCTTGTCTCCAGTTGTTTCCCCTCCATCTTCACCAGAGAATAATGTATTCGTCAAACCGCGAGTGAGGGTGGGAGATTTGTCCGGTGGTGAGAGCGAGGGGAACGAGGTCAGATCTGTCGTAGTGTTGGAGGAGCCTGAATGACGTTTTTGCATTTTGGCGCGAACAGCTTTAGCATTTCGACTTCTGCTCGAGGAGCTTGACGCCTGGGACGAGGAACGCCGCTGGGAGTGAAGGTCGGACTCTGCCATAGCTCAACAACCGGGCAATGGCTTTGGTGGGGGAATTTTCGGTTGAGGACTTCATGAAGGCTTTTCGCAAAGCTTTCGGGGCTAGTTAACTTGAGAACAGTGCCTGAACTAGCGAAGGAAACAATCAACTAGCTTGTGTAGCTTCCGATACTTGGCTGGTCTGGCTGCGCGTGCTTGGCGATCCCTTTGTAGTGGACCCGTGGATGGAATGAAGGGAGATCGACCGAGATTTTCAGGGGCGAGCACGGATGTTCACCCTTGATATGCTATTTTAGGACCAACAAAAGCATCTGAAAACAAAGAGTGTAGGTTTGCGCTCTCTGAAACACACAAAGGCAGCTTTGATACTCGACGCACATGACGTGACCGGGATATGCATCACGTGAATCAATGCTTGTTTTCCTGTCCACGTGATCTGCCATGGTGGTCCCCCTGCTCCGCCGTAGCCTTGAGCCTCGGCTCTCCGCATAACCGACTGTGCGGAGTGGAGAAAGCTGCCATAACTATAAAGCTGCCCCGAAGCTGTGCCTCGGGCATACTCGATTCATTTTTGGGGGATCCTTTTTTTATATACAAATCTGAACTTGTCTAGTGTTCATCAACATGTCCGCAGCAGCAAAGCAGCGTCTTCAGGCTTTGAGTAAGCAGCTCGTTGAGGGCATTCCCTCCGAGGGCACGTTCGAGAACATCCCTAAGATTCGCCATGTGGCCTCAGATTCGGCAGGCCCGTAAGTGATCCTGATGACCATCTCTATCTGGCTTTTATAGAGCCCAATCGGATTTTAATATTGCCTATATCACATGCTCTGGGTGCACAACTAACGCCTAGGTCTGCAGCCGAGTAAAGGACAAGGTTGTCATCGTGACTGGTGTGTATCCGCCAGCTTCAATTTCAAAGCACTCGGCTAACTTGGATGCAGGTGCAAACTCACCCAATGGCATTGGGCGTGCAAGTGCGCATCAGTTTGCCAACAATGGCGCCAAAGCAGTCTACATCTGTGACTTCAGCGCCACTCATCTGGAGACGCATAAGCGAGAGATGGAATCCCTCTACCCAAATGTTGATATCCACATTCGCTCATTTGATGCTGCCGATGAAAAGGCCCTGGTGGGCGTCATTGATGAAGTAATCAGCAAGTATGGTCGACTGGATGTCTTTTTCGCCAACGCCGGCGTTCTAGGCCAACCGACGATGTTCACTAACATCGACGCTGACGGATTCCTGAACACAATGCGAGTAAATGCTCTTGGGTACGTCCTTTCATCTCCGAAACAACAGAACAAAAGAAAGAAAATGGAACAGACATAACTGCCCGAATCCTAACGCTAAATAATGTCGGAAATAGCGTCTTTCTTGCAGCAAAACACGCTGCCCCAGCGATGAAGATTACGTCCGCCTCAAAGCCGTACCCAGGTGGTTCAATCATCGGCACAGCATCCGTGGCAGGTCTCCGCTCCAACGCCGGTTCAACGGACTACTCCGCCTCGAAAGCCGCCGTGATCTCGATCGCGCAAACTGTATCCTACCAGCTCGCAGGCACGGGTATTCGCATGAACGCAATCTGTCCCGGGCTGATCGAGACGGGGATGACGCAGACGGTATTTGACCGGGCGCGGGAGCGTGGTACGGAGCGCAAGATTGGACAATTGAATCCACTGCAGCGAGGTGCTGTAGCTGATGAGGTTGCGCGTGTTGCGCTCTTCCTTGGTAGTGATGAGAGTAGCTATGTCAATGGACAGGCTTGGGCTGTTTGTGGTGGTTTGAGTGCTGGACACCCTGCTGTACCAGGAAAATTGGCTTGAAATAACCTGGTGGACCAGGGCATCAACTTGCGTCTGAATAATGTACGTAGTACGGAGTCCGTACTACGTACATATTCATGATTAGCATATGGACCTGATTTTTACCAACGGGCAGTTGAGCTCTATAATATCTACTCGGCTACAATATGATGAACTGGCGGTGATCGAAAGTTCAAATTCACAGATTCCATTTCGGAACAATAGGGGGCTATGTAGACCCTGGTAGATCAGGTCAATCCATATCAAGGATTGTAGATAAATAGGAAATCTCATCCGCGGACAGGGCGGATGGCGGTGCAAAGTGGAGGGCTCTCTCAAGCGCAAAATCAAACAAATCAGGCCGTTCCATCCCAGACGGCACGACAGCTAGTAAATAGACAACAAATTCCTCGGGGAATAAACAGGCAAAATGGAAAGGCCCCGGGAAAGGCAAAGCAATATCAAAATTATTGGACAAGAAGACAGGTAGATGGTTGGGTGATATGAAAAAGGAAAATTGAAAAGTAGGTATTCGCCACGACGAAAGATGAAGTAAAATTACGCCAGAAAACCAAAGCGTATGTGCGCAAGATACTGCACAACCGAAAAGAAGGGGACAAAGGGGTGGAAGGACAGCGCCAGACAGAATGGGAACAAGGAATGGACAGAGAAGAGGGGGAAAAACACAAACAATATCGTCTCAGTCAAGCGTTGCATCATCTAACTTGGATAGCCGATGGCAAAACTACAAGATCATTCGTGCGGCATTGGGCCGCATGAGGTCCTCGCTGCCCTGCTTGGACAAAGTACCTCGCTCAGTCTGCTGGTCGTCAACATTCTCAGTCTCATGAGCGCGCTCATCGTCATCCTCGACAATCCGGGTCTCGCCGGGGCCGTACTGCTGACTTGACCGCTCAGGGAAAGTTGAGCTGCTGACCATGGACATAGACGTACTAGAACGGTTGTGAACCAGATCTGGAGTCGGGGGGATACTGGAGTGGCGGTTGTCCGGGTGAAGAGAGCTGTTGTCGGTGTCGCTGACCTCGCTAGGGGCGCGTGTAGAGCGGCCCTCAAGGGGGTCGTATTCGGAAGCGAGGCGGCCGTTCTGGCTTAGCTTGGAAATCCCGGTCTCGTCCTCGTCCGCGGCATCCTGGGCCAAGTGCAGGCCTTCGACGGCAGCAGCACACTGGTCGCTGATGCTGCGGATGATATCCGCAATAGCATCAGTCTTGTCGCGTAGATAGCGGTCTGCGACATCGGTGATGCTAAGACGAGCAAGGGTCTTGTGATCCTTGCCGATGTTCAGCAAGTGCTGCTCTAGATCAGGGCTCATGTCATTTACCAGAGTCTTGTGACCATTGACCTCCCTAGCTGACTTGATGAATTCCTTCATCTCGGCAATGGTAACATCTTCCTTGGTCTCTTCGAGTGCATCTTCGTAGCCCTGTTCGACTATCTCGGTGATCTCTGACCTGCTGCCGATGGAGCGGACGATGTGTTCCATGTGGTGACTTTGGCCATTGATGAGGCTACGCAAGTGCATGACGACACGCTGGGCATCTTCGCGCTCGCGAGAAAGGGTCGCGTTGGTGTGCGAAAGGGCGGAAATCTCCTTCTGGTTGCGCTTACGTTCACGCTCAAGCTCCTCGGCGATTTCCTGCTGGAGGACCAGGGCCTCGAGGGCATCATCGCGCTGTTTCTCAGTGCCAGATAAGCGCAGAGTCAGACGAGCCACATCATCCTTCTGCTGGTCAATAAGACCAGTGAGGCGGCGGTTTTCGCGTTTGTGATTTTCGATCTTGACCTTGAGCTCCGAGGTCTCCTTGGTGAGCTGCTCAGCAAAGGCCTGGAATTTAAGGAACTGCTGTTTCCAAGTCTCGAGCTCTTCCACCAAAAAGTTGTTGCGCTTGGTGACTTTGCTGAGCTCAGTGTCCATTCTACCCTTCAGGTTGATGAAGTCTTGCCAAGCCTCCATGGCATCCCGAGAGTACTGGTTGCGCTCACGGACAATCTCGTTGAGGTGACGCATGGAAACCTTAGTCATGAGAGGCTTCTTGACTGAGCCACCGAAGATGGCCTTCATACCGGTGTTGCGGCCCTATTAGATATGAAGTTAGTTTTGATCGTCATTAGTAAACGGCTAAAGCTAGGAACGTACCAGTTTCTCGCACACATGGTCCATGACACCCATAACAGCATCTTGGTTCCACCATTGGGGCTCCTCGACACTTTCAACCTCTCCTCTCATGACAATAATCTGGCCAGCGGGAATGAGCTTTCCGCCAGCATAAGCAGTGCGTAGGTGAGCAGGAACACCTGAAGGTGACACATCGCCGTTCAAGGATTGGGTCATGCGATTGATGAACTTGGTGCGCTGACCCTGGCTCAACACATTAGGCGGACTGGAGGTGAGGACAAAGTTACGGTCCAGGTCGATCACCAGAGCATCGGATGGAGCATTGAACAGGGTGCGGCACTCAGCAGTGACACCCAAAATGTAGGGACCTGGCTCCTGGACCAGCTCCTTGACATGACGCGCGTGCACCACGGGCACGTACAGGCCACTCCACTCATAGACGCGAACGCAGTAGCGAATGGTTTCGGCAGCGACAGTCAACATTGCGGGATAGTGACTAACGAATATGATACGGCGAGTGGGCGAAACGGCAGCCTCAATCGCGCCAACAATATTGGGGATTGATAGACAAGTGAACAATGGCCACATGGCAAAGTTCTGGAAGCCGGTGGGCGAGGAGGGGAACTGATAGCACAAGGCATAATCCTTCATGTCAATGCGAACCAGGTCGTTGAGGCGTGGGGCCGGGAAGCTGAGGATGCGGGAAACCTCTTCGGCATGGAACAGGTTGGTGGCCTTGTTCCAGTGGATCCACATGCCACGGAGGTAGTCACCCAATAGATCGTAAAGGGGATACCGCGAGAGAAAGCTCAGGCAGTATGGGATCCAATAAGTTTCGTCGGGGTTGTCGTAGAAGTCCGGCTCCGTCTTCTTGCGCAGCTCGCGGATGGTCTCCGCGCGCTTCTCATCGGCACGGGACCAGACGCGCAGCGCGATTCCGTACAGGGTGTGAGAAGAGTCTTGCTGCAACACGAACGCGTGGTGTGCACAGTGAGGTTGGGTCTTGCCCGTGCAAATCTCCACGTCGTGGGGGAAACATGCTCGCATGGCTGAGTGCAGGGCTCGTGCGATCTCATTGTCCTGCTCTAGTCGTGGACTACTGCCCAGAATCTCGGGGAGCCAGAACTGACCGACGGCTCCCTTCATGTGACCGATCTTACCCTGTTCGGGGGCAGGCGCCTTGACCCATTGTGAGGGTTCGCGTCCAACACCACATACCATGTAGGCATGTGTGAGTGTTTTCGGTGTTCGCTGGGCGGGCTTGACGCTGAGAGTAGACGGAATAGGTTGAGTAATGCGGGAGTGCAGCGACGACGTGCGGCTAGGAACGACCAGCGAATTTTCCCCTTCGCCGCGTGTCGTAGGCCGATCCCGGGTGGATGGGCGCGCAAAGGACCCGTGATCTCGCAGAGAAGGGCCCATTATTGCGGTTGTGTATAGATTTTATAGGTCGGGTGTTGAAGTATGTAAGAGTTGGGATAGTCCGGGGAAATTCCTCAATTGGCGAGGAATGTAGGACTATATCCGCGAGCACTGCTTCAATGCAGTTCAAAATGAGAGTTTACCCAAGATCAAGGAAAGACGAATGAGAGAGTGTGTGTAGGTAGGAGGTGCCTGGGTGAAACTTCAATATTACTCAAACTCGAGAGCACCCGCCATGCAGAGAGCAGTTGAGACGAACCACGAATACAAAGTAAAACCCAGAAAGCCCGAGGAAGAAGACTGAGGGTTAGGGGGAGACAAATAGGAGAGAAACGGGCCAAGGCCAGAGGAGTTCTCCAGGGCTCTCCACTTTAATTAGCTGTATGGTATGGTATAGGAGACGGTCGAATGGGGGGATCCTGTCGTATTTCCGGGTATATTCGAGTATGCTCGAGTATGTGGCCAGTATTGGGGGGGGAGTATTGGATCCGTATTGGATGAGTATCGGGTTAGTATTTGGCTAGTATGAATACTATCTATATCGGTTTCGTTTTCTTCTCTGCAGGGTTGGAGAATGCTTGTGCTCTCGAGGTCACCGAGTCCTCGATTGTACCCGGTACTGCATGGCACTATGGACTATCCATGTATGCGGGATGTACACAATACTAGATATCCCTACGAGTCCACATGCATCCCTCTTGTGATGTCCTCAAATGATACGTCCGCCGTTTTCCGTTTCTGATGTATCCGCCTCCCGCGTTTCACGTTTTAGCCTTTTGATAGCATCGCATTATTCCTAATATCCTGCCCTCTGGTGCTCTGGTCCTCGGTCCCCCATCTGCAGTGTGACCATATGCGGCCTTCGTGTTTCGCATGCGCGCAGTGAGGAGAGCCCATTGCAATCACCTTCACAATCTGATCTCAAATCCTCCGTACGCCGTCTAGCCCAATACGGAGTACTCCCTTTCTTCTTGTACGTTGCACTCCGACGTCAATCCCTGTAATGCCGATCACCACATTCCAATTTGACAACCGATCGAGAACGCAAAGATCGTGGGAGCCATGGCCCGTCTGGATATCCATGAGCTGGAATAACTGGTGGATTCTCCATGCCAGTCTCCACCGGAAATTTGTGATCTTGGTCCGTGAGCTTTACCCCTGAATGATTCAAGGCCGGCTGTGAAGTGGATTATTTTCAAACGTGATCATTTCGACATGAAACGATATTCATGGTTTGTTCTTTGCCTAGGTTGCCTCACGAACTTCACAGAAGATATGGAGTACGGAGTCCTGTTGTGTGCCAGTACCTGCTCGTGCGGGCCCGTCAGACGTCAGAGCGGACAAGCTATGAAGCTACTAAGGCGAGCGAGCTACTCAGTCTGGTATCTCCGATGGTGATCACACTTCCGGACCCCCTCACGCTTTGCCAGGCTTGGTTCCGCCCCATGTCACTCGTAAGGAACCACTGTACGGAGTCCTCCGTACGAGTACGCCACTTTGATACATGGAAATGCCGAATTCCAGTCCTTTTGCTCCCTGTTTCTAGCACATTTATAGAACTAGCCCGGTTGTTTATGGCCGAGATTATACGGAGCACGGAGTACGGGTTGTGCCACAGCCTATATCCCAAACCGATGGTAATATTCGATTTGTTTGATTCAAAATCAATAATTCTGACAATTATTGGTTATTTCGCCTATTTTTATCAATTCTCCCCTGTACGCTCTATGCAAGTTGCATGCAGGAAATACATACTCCGTACTCCGTACCTATAGCTACATACATAAGGTACGTACTCCGTGCTCCATATGTACATAGGTACATAATGTACGGAGTACGGAGTAGACAATGAACCCATAAATCCCGACCAAGCTGGCTTAGCTCAAGAGCGTACAATGCCTTACAATAATACGAATAAACCTGCAATTCCAGCCCGAGGTGTTTCCAGAATCCCTTCCCCTCTAGGCCCCTTAGGGGTTCTGGGATGTCGATCCACCACCCGATCCACCAAGTGTTTCGCCTCATGGCCCACACCACAGCTCTCCCCGGCAAATCCCAGTACTGACAAGGCTTGTACCCGGTACTCTTGTTTATGCCGTAAAACCGCGTGGGCAAAAGTACCCGGTACACTAATTTCAAGTACCCCGTGGTGAGAGACTTTCATGAGCAAGGATAATGGTCCGGTAGAACATTCTAGGATGCTATTTATCTTTTGCTATGGTGGAGATCCATATATTGAACTTCACACTCCATACATCGGTGTACAACGTACAACTTACAATATACCCATCTGCTTTGGACTGAAATCATGATGTGCGCTGCCCTCATCCGTGATTCAAACAAGAGCAAATAGATTCCAGATATCTACATTATATTTCCCTGATGACTGTTCTATGTATGGGGTACAACGTATCTGGAGTAGCGTAGCAAATCTTTGAATACTCTATAAGGCCAAATATAGCAATGCGAGAACATATCATTGACAAGGTTCAGTTACCGTTTTGTCAAGTTACGCCGAGGATATCATACGTTACTGAATATCTAAGAAAAGATATAGACCATACCCGCACGGTCAACGCTCACAACCATACCATACGGCACACGCAAGACCGCCACATCCTGGATAACATCCAAATGGCTCTTCAGGAGCATCTGCTGCTGGAGACTGATGACTGTGCTACGTGGTGGCCGACTGGCTCCCTTCCGAGCATCTCGAGGACCACCAGTGCTGGACAAACTGGGGAGGTGCTCGGTGGTAACCAGGAGACTGGGACCTGGCTGAGTCTGCTCGTAGTGCGGCTTGCTACTAGCGCTACCATCCGAGACGACATCGTGCCCACTGACTATCGAGGATAAATCCGGCCGAGCGAGATCCCAGAAGCGGATCTTCCGGTCGCATCCCGCGGAGATGATGTACCCACATCTTGTGCTGGAGTCTTTGTCTTCGTCAGGGGCATTGAGACCAACAGTAAATGCCCAGGTGCCAAGCCGATCACCAGCTGGGTTGTTGGAAGATGGAGTACCGGGTTCAGTGCCGTTTGATGCAAATCGACTTAGCATACCTTCTGGCCGGTCGCCATCAACCTGGAACTTTTCGTAATCACTCGGCACAATGGGAGCTGGGTAAGGGTGAGGGGTCCGGGAAGAGTGATGTGCACCGTTAGGGACATTGTTGCCGACGCCCAGTGGGGTCGCTCGGTAGACCTCGCGACAGCGGAACTTCTCAATATCCCACACCGTGATTTCATTGCCATGGCTGCCGCTGCTGGATACGCAGACCCAGCGGCCACGGGCTTTGACGGGATGTAGTTGAATCCGATTAATAGCACCCCATCCCGGGAGTCCCGATGCCTTCAACCGCACGCGGAAGCGCAGATCCCATAGGTCGAGGATTCCATGAGTTGTGCCGACCAATAGCCAGTGGTGCCTGCGATCGCAACAGAATGTAGTTATGGTTCCATGGTGAACTGGATTTTCCAGTGTATAGATCGGCAACATCGTCTTCATGTCCAACGCGAGGATACGACAGGTGTTGGTCGCAATGATCAAGGTGGACTGGCCTTCATCGCGGAAGTGCTCCATCCAAACGGCATACTCTGGCGATCCATCTTTCGAGATGGGGAGTTGATATTCACGAACTATTTGAAGCTTTCCGTATCGAACGGCCGTCTGACTGACTTTCTGATAATCAACTCGGACGGCATGAACACTGCCGTCAGTAGCCGCGCTGACAAAAGTGTAGGTATTCTCGACAAAGGTCAACGCCTTTACACGTGTGCCTGATGCATGACGGTGGGTTTGCCGAGATCGAGGAGTCAAGTTTCTTTCAAGACGAGTTGTATCCCAAATTTTCACCGTGCTATCGTCGGAAGCGGTCGCGAAGAAGGAGTGATCTGGTGCTACCACAACACGATTGATTGGAGCGCTGTGCTCACCAAAAGTCGCGACCAGATTCCCTTCGGGCTTCCAGATCCTATTTGGCTCTTTTTCAGTGATGCTCCGAATTGGTTGCCGAACATCCACTTCTTTTACGTATGGTCCTAGGTCGAACAAGTCTGTGGGGTAATTCTCCTCGAAAACGTGATTCAACAGGCGCAGAACCGCAGGATCATTGCCCCCATACGAATGGCGGGGGCGGTATTTTTGCCAGACCACATTGGGCGCTTTGCGCTCATCTGGAATCAAGGGTGTTAATGGTCGGGGTGTTCCGCCCCTTTGGACTGGTGCATCGACCTTTCCAAATGCATTTTCGGAGCTTGTGCCCGTTTCAGCGTAAGCTTTAGCAGTTTCTTTGCGATTCAACAAATTGATCGCACTGGATTTTTTCTGGACACGATCAGATAGGCTTCTAGTGTCTACGTTAGTCGGTGTCAATGATCCATCTTGTCTAGGGCTCGGTCGGCGACTGGAAAGCTTGCGATCATCTCCAAGGCCCGGAGGTGACAATGGACGAGAGCCAGGACCTGCAGCAGATGATGATTGTGGAGAGGGTTCATTGCCGTCCAGCAAAGGAACACCTGAGGACTGTCTTGTTTCTTTCGAAAGTTGGCTTTTTGATCGCAAGTGTTTGCGTTGAGTAATGGACACTCGCTCAATGGTCGTAGAAGCGTCTAATAAAGCATCTGCGATAGTTTTCGGCCTCAAATCATCGACATCCCCATCGGTTTCGTTCAAAGCACTTATCCGCGATTGATCTTTGATTTCCTTGTCAAAGAACACAGTCTGAGGCTTAACCCCATGTTGCGTCAAGCTGAGAATATCGTTCAATGGCGACATCATACTAGCATCGGATTCTCTTGATTGTCGCAATGAGACTCGCAAGATATAGTCTTTGAGTGCTAGCAGCTTGAATTCATCCTCAGATCCCATCCCAAGGTTTCTTAGTCGACCAAGCCATTGTTCATCCTCGTCATTTCTTGGTTGTGCGGCCATAACAAAAGAAGAATTTCGCTGACCCAGACGGGAACTAAATGTCCCAGGCTCAGACAGGCTGAACATGCCATCCCGACCAGACGATTTCCAGAAAACACCTTTGTCTGAGTTCGAAGCCCAGGAGAAGGCCATGTCGTACACATTTCTCGATATCGGCCGCTTCAGTGCATCGAGCAATCTGACCTCTGAAAACACGACAATTTTGATTTTGAGGAACGGCCAGATAATGGGTGTTAGTATTGAATGAATATCCGCCACCGATAGAAATCTGGCGGAATTGACCACGAACTTGACTGCAGCCTCCCGAATCCAGACATTTGGATGTCCCAAAAAACCCACGGTCATGTTCAGAAGATCCCAGGTAGTCGATCGTTGAAACAAGCCCAACTCAGCCATAGCGGCTAGAGACCGAATGACCCGTTCAACAACAAATTCCTCGGATTCAGTCATAGACTGAACCATCAGTGGCAATATGTAAAGCTCTAGATTTAGACTCCCAACATATGCGGCGACGCCTATGACGGCCTCAAAGAATGCGCACTTCAGAATCCAGTCCGGGTCGTTCAAATAAGTATTCAAGTGGCTAAGAATAACTTCGTTTGCCCGGATATTGCCAAAAAAGACACAAAGACTTGACACGGAACCTAGGAAGGCCCGCCGAACTGATGCGTCTGTGTCTGTCAATAGTGCCTTCGTGTGAACCTCAAAGTATTCTAGAAGATCGACGCGAGCCACGTCGTAAAGATTGTGATAAGTCGCATCCTCGGTCCACCGGGGCTCAAAGCCGACCGGAATTAGTGCGGCTAAGCGGGTATCAGAGCGCAATGCTTGGATCATATCCAGAAACCTCAAGGATGACTGGGCCAGAGACGCAATACATGAGGCGTATGCGGCACGCACCATCGCACTTGACTTGCTGCTAGGGGTAGCGACGAATGGCTGCAGCCTTGGAAAGATGTACTCTGAAAACAAATAGGCATTTACCGGCGAAACCACCTGTACCATTTTCAATAACTGAGTCAAGGTGCGGATTGCAGCGACCTTGACAGTGTCGGTTTTGTCAGTCAAGAGGATCATAACATATGGAAGAACACGATCCAATTTAGCTTCGTCTGACAGCTTTTCGGCAAATGCAAGCAGAATATCGCAGGCTTTGATTCGAGCCGATGCTTTGGCTGTGTTTCGCAAGTTGGAGACAACAAGTGTGAGGAAAATTAGAGCGCCTTCATCTGGCAGCGGCTGAGGCGCCGATGCCTGGGTCTCACCATTTAGTAGATCAAGTCGCACAGGAAGAGTGTTGCCGGTCAATTTGGAGACTGGGATATTGGATGGAGCTCCAACGCCACGGGTATTGGAACCGAGGAAATAGGACACTTTGTCAAAATCGAGGTAAACTCGTTCAATCCGTTCATCTGCCTCCCCTCTGTTGGCTGATTCGGTATCCACGTCTGTTCGCCCGGAAGATGGATCCGTCATGAGGGACATGTATTGATGGAGAAAACTGTAGAAATATTCTGGGAAGACCTTGCCCTTCCAAAAGTTGAGATATTCATCCGCAGAGTATCGAGACTCTGGCTCAAGTTGAATCATATGCAAAATCAACTCTCGGATGTCGGGATCGTCGATTTTTGCTAGTTGGCTGTGTTCTGGACTGTACTCCCCCTTGCGATACTTGTACATTTGACTCAAATTGAAGATTGGCGATTCAAGAAAGAGTTCTGCGATCACACATCCAGCACTGAAGATGTCCATTGCCCAGTTGACACCATTTCCACTGGGCTCTTCCCCAGCAACACAGAACCGCTCGGGGGCTAAGTAACACGTTCTTCTCCCGGAAGTGTCGAAGAAGAAAGAGAAATCTGCTGGATTATCCTCAGGGAGAAAGGTTGGTTTGAAAGATGATGAGAAATCAGAAAGATAGAGCCAGTTCCAAGCCGTGACTAGGACATTTTCGGTCTTGATATCACCATGGTAGATGTCCACTGAATGGCAATCCCGAAGAGCGCACAACAGCTGGAAGGCAATCCATTTCTTCTCGATATGCTCTAGGAAAGGACGGGTGCTATGTAGTCGTCAGGATTCCCTCTCTAGTACTAGCTGTGGCAGACATACCTAATTCGATCATAGAGAGAGCTGTGGATGTACTGGCGCACGAGGTATCCACTTGTGCCGGTCTCAAGAATTCTCTGGTAGCTTAATGCATTCGGCACATCTGACAATAACTTGCGTTCCCCTAGATTGCAAGTTAGACACTCAGAATGACATCGATGCATAGGCTGGGATCACAGCATACTTGTGATAGCTTTTATATAAGGTTCCAGCTCCATGGTTGGGAACGGTTTCATAATGACCTTGACAAACACCAACCCATTTTGCTGCCTTGCGCGGATGCTCTTCATGAACCTGCCGCCCCCCATTGACTTCTCATACAGCAGATCAGATAGCTCGGGCACATCGATCCCCGCGGACCCCGCAGACAGGGTTGTGAGGGAGTAGCCTTGTCCCATGGTGTCGACTGCCCCTCATCTCCTGGAAAGGCAACATTCGCTATTCATGCGATCGGTTATATTAGATGGAAACCCACGATGAGAGTGATGCGATAAAGAAAGCCGGCGTGTTCAAGCCGATGAAGTCACTGGACGCGTCGACACGTGCGAAAGGCGGTCAGTAGGATAGCGTGCATTGGACAACTTCCAGCCTCATCCTTCTCTCGTAGGTAATTCCTCTTATTTAGTAGTAAGAGTTGTGGATTCCCTCCTTTGAAACGATGACTGAGACAATTATTACAATTCAATCTGTGGACTACTGAGCCTTCACCGATCAAACGACATGGAACTTCCCTCGGCGATATCTCGGGCTTGATACCGACTTGCAGTTCTGCCCCAGTGGAATGCGATACCTACGTGCATAAATCAGACAAAATACAAAAGCTCATGTGAGAAGTCTTCTAGGAGGAAAAGAAAACAACAAGACGAGAAAAGGATACAAAGAATTCCAACATCAGTGCGTCTTGACTTCACCGATACCTTTTGGTTCTGGCGGGGCCAATGGACCCGCTAACCGTTGAAGTAAACAGTAGACCTTCTTCTCTTCGCACATTATTTGTTTAGATGGGTTCACATACAGATATGGATCATATTCAGATTCCAATCATCGAGACCGAGGAGCCATTATTCGATGTCCTTCCCAAGCTGTTCAAGTGAGCCTTGTCTACTTTCTCGTCTGGTCTGACTGTCGAACTAACAGAGCCATTAATTGTAGCTTCATTCGCATGGCCGTGGGCGATATGGCCTACACATTCGAACAAATGCTACACGGCTCTCAGGGGCATCGCCTCAGACAATTAGTTCACGCCTTGGCAGAAGATAGCCACAACCCCTTCATCATTGTGGCTTTAATGTAGGTCCAACGTCGAAAAGCTTTGCATGTTGGCTGGTGGGCTGATGGGCTGGAAAACTTAGGATCTTGAAGTGGGACTTTACCACTGCTACTGAGGATAACTGGGGACTTAATGAGAGCCGGGGTGCAGCCTGTGAATTCGTTGCCTGGCAATTTTTGTGCCATCTGAACCAGCGTGAGACAATCGAGTTCCTGTTGGAAGAACTGCCATTACCGCAGCGCAATTCGACAAATACTATTGAAACGGAGGGAGTTAGCCCAGGCTTGGCTTTTTCACATGGTGACACACTTCAAGCGGAAACCGAGACCACTCCACTCCTGCCATACCCTTCATCTTCTTTCTACAGGCTTTTCGGTGGCAAGAGGACCACAGAGACCCAGCTTTCTGGAAGCTCCCAGGGAACATATCTACCCGAAGAAGTCTACGCCACCCAGAGATATTCCCAGTTCTTCGGATTGAATGCACTGGAGATTGCAACGATTGCCCATGCAAAGAGGTTTCTGAGTCAACACGTTGTTCAACGGGTAGTCGACGGTATTTGGAAAGGTGAAATCGTCTTCTGGGATTCTCTGACTGTTAAGTCAACCAAGAAGCCCCATATCTTTAACGCAAGGTGAGATTGGAGGACGATTCAATCTAGTGGGGATACTGACGAGTTTCTCCGATCAGAACAGCAGATCCATATTCACGCTTGCGAGTGCCTCTTTACCGTAAGATCTTCGAGGCAGCATTTTTCATGTCTTTCCTTTTTCTCTACTACGCAGTCCTTGTAGAGAGGAGGCAAGAAGCCATTGGCATCTTTGAAGCCATCATGTATGTGTGGATCGTCGCCTTTGCGTACGACGAATTGAGTGGAGTTATTGACGCTGGGGTTGTTTTCTATCAAATGGATTTTTGGAGTCTCTGGAACGTGAGCATCATCGGGGTTGGACTGGCATTCGTCATAACAAGTGAGTCATTAATTAGTCGAATCTGCCTTGGGGCTCGTTGCTTCCATACCATCTGTGTTGATCGTGCGACTAATGAAGACGCTACAGGGGTCATTGGGCTAGTGAAGGAAAGCGAATCTATTATCGACCTTTCATTCGACATTTTATCCTTAGAGGCTCTATTTCTTGTGCCAAGGCATGATTGCTCGTGCAATTTGCATGTGGGCAACAGGGCTAACACGGGATGCACAGGATCTGCTCCCTTGTGAGCTTGAACTCATACTTCGGCAGTCTAGTGAGTGGATCGTGCATGAAACATTATCATTGTAGAGAATAGATGACTGACTGTGGCTGTTAATAGATACCGGTATTGAAAGAGATGGTGTGCTCTCCACTAGCCCAAGTGGTTCTGGGACCCAAGGCTGATTGATCATGTGCAGACGAAAGCATTCTTCAGGTTTTTGCCGGTAGTGGTAGTACTATATATCGGTAAGTGTGGCTAAGTGATGCAGCCATCGGTAAAGCCCTGGAGATATATATGCCTGACCGAGTTATAGGATTCTTGACCACATTCACCATGCTCGCTCGTGACCGCTTGTCGCTCGACACAATGTCACATTTATTAGTGAAGGTGTTCTTTGGGTATGGCGGTGAAATGATCCCTGTTGTGACCGCTCTTTGTCGCTTTTGACTGACCATCTGAGGCAGATCGAGTGTTCTCGGATTGGTGGGTTCACGATGCTCCCGTTTTAGGAAATTGTGCACTGACTGTGGCGGAATTGATTGGATAACAGGACACCGCGTCTGAAGTAAGTCTGCGCACCAGGCGGCTGTTCTGCAGCTCAAATTGCATTTTCCCCGAAGGATTGGCAAAATGGTTGGCTGTCGCGTTTAGTTGACTGACACGCTAATTTTTAGATCTCCCCCATCTTCGGCTATGGCTTGATGTGAGTTTTCCGGATTTGTTTTTGAATTGTCTTGCGCCACATCCCAAAATTGCAAGGTCGCATGTGCTCTCTATCACGTTTCAACATGCAGGTGATGTTCGAGGGGACGCGCGTGGTATTCGATTTGGTCTCGCCATTAGCACACGGCGTACCGCTCTAACTTCCACGCCGTCGTTTCTTTCGGTACAGATCTTTCGGTATAGATGCTGATGGATATCATGGTTTACAGGCTGACCTTCGCACTGATGACCAATACTCTCATTCTCTCGTCTTTGATTAGTTTGATGAGCATGAGTCTAGAAGGGGTAAGCTATACAGGACATATCATAGAGTGCGTGGCAGCCGATTAATTGCTGTGTATGATAGGTGATGCGCCATGCCCGAGAAGAATACCTATTCCAGTAAGCTTCGAAATCCGCCTGGTTTCTTTGGAATGTGTCATGGAAGGTTCGATTTCACTAACAGACCAATCAGGTTGGCCATTTACGTCCTAGAAAGCAGCAATTCTCGTCGACTAACATACTTCATGCCACCCCTGGTCAGTTGGGGTCTGATCCCTGGATGGAATGTTGCTTTGGGTGTTCTGGAACATTTCCCAACTAACACCCAGCAGAATCTTATTCCCCTCCTCTGTATCCGGCCGATGCGACTTTTTCTCTCTGCCGGAACCGTTCGGCGCGTACGGATTGTCTTGCTTCGAGCCACCCACCTCCCATTTGTTGCATTGATATGGGCTTATGAGTCTAAATGGCGCCATTCAAAACGACAGAACAGTCAACTTCCTCCAATGTGGGCACGCGGTCAACGTACCTCTGCAAATGAGCCGACTGAGCCCAGGTTCCAGGACCCACACCACCCCTCCGTAGTTGAAACAAATCGTCTGGGCCTTGGAAAAGAACGCATCAGTGTGGATCACCAAGCCGCGCGTGGGCCAGACATGGGGCAACTCGGGCAAGTGCCGCAGTTGGCGGACCTGATCGACACGGTAGAACGACTACGAGCTCAAGTGGAGGCAATTGCCGGGCAAAGGTGAACCTTCCAAAGTTTGGGCCAAATACCGTGTTCTCCGCATTGGACATGGTGTTTGCGCTCTGATCCGTTGCGGAGTTCACAAAAAAGCGCGGCAGGGGGGTCACTGCCCTGGCGCTTAGGGGCACGCACGCCCCTGCATGGCCGGACTGGCGCTAGTCGGCCTCGGGGCGGGCTTAGTGACAGAGCCACTATGACTACGGAGTGTACTCGAAAACCGTTTGAGATGCTTGTGAACAACCATATCGACAACTGCCTAATCTAAACAGGCTTGGTGGTTTTTTTCGGGGTTCGCTTTTGATTTTTGATTTTATGATTTTTGGTTTTGGTTTTGTTTTTTTACCCCCTGTCCCTGGCGTTTCGAGATTGGCTATCCTTTTGAATCCATTCCCTCCCTCGATGGGAAAGCGAGTACGAAGTACATAGTCTATGAACATGAAGTGACTGAGATATAGAGAGCTATCGTTCATCCGGCGGCGTCCACATTTGTGGAGTTTATGTGGAGTTTCCGCATTATGGTATACATGAAGCCAAAGGGATCGAGCCGTTCGGAAGGGCTGGCCCGCATACCGCTGAAGTCACGATGGGGTGAGAAAGGAACTAGTTCTACCTTTTCGGGAATGAAATGTTGATCAGTTTCATCACTGGCTCTGGACACCTTCGTCAGAAATGATCCCCACCGTCTCAGCATCTGCGGGCTGTGCTCACCAGTGGTCAACAGGCCTCGACACCAATGCACCTCGCCAAGCCAAAATCCAGAACTTCGGGCTCTGCTGATGTTTCTGTATGGCTATTCCCTGCATGGGACACGTCGCGGTTGGGCAGACCAGCCCAACGGTGATGAAAGGGATGGTTAGCCTTTTCCAGGACCACAAACCCAACATCCGCCGTTATGCATCATATCTCATTGTACCTTTTCTTACAGGGTATTATGATCTCTAAAAGTGCCCGAGACTAGTAATGGCAACGTCTATGACATAGTGGTAGCTTCGGTCTTCGAGGCATCTTGATTGCTCTCTCCGGGGCTAACCCTTTGCGAGGGCACATGTGCAGACCTGGGCTGTCATCGATCTCGTCCGGATTACTCCCGGCCCTTATTGCCCCCCCCCCGATTTTCTCTTCCACCGCAACTACAGACCCTTTCTTTTCCAAATCTGCCTTGTCTATTACGGCGTCAAGTCGTCGGATCTTCAACATTTGTCGGTGTCGATGCGGCGCAAGTTCTTCTCCAATGAATTCATACCCTTTCTGCAACCCTCCTCTCAGCCACCGTCCATGTATGCCGCCGCCGTGAATCACAGCGCAGCTGTTGACTCAAACGTCTTTGCTATATATACTTCACCTTATCACCCCTCTTTGTTCACTTTGATATAGACTAGTCCTTTGGTGGATTTCGATTTCAAACCCACTTTCATCTTTTTGTCATTGGATTCCGCTCTCTAGACGACATGGATTGGACCCACGATCTAGTCCGTCACGCCTCGCTCAATCCCCCGCGCTCAGAGGATCATCGATCTCGCGAAACATCAGCATACTCGTCTCCTATCTCGGCCTCGGGGTCCCAGGGAGGAATTTCCCCTATTGGGTTGGGGATCTCCAGCTGCGAACTTGAGAATGATTTCAACCAACTGAGGGTCTTCCCTCCCACGCCTACACTGTCATCCCAATCAATTCCTGAGGCGCCCACTCCCACTTTTGCATTACCCTACAACGATTACTCCAGCGCACCATGCTATCCAGCAGTTTACGGTGGACTCCCCAACAGTCTCTCAGAGCCTTCACTTGGGCTCTATTGCCCCACAATGATTAGCGCATCCCCCAGTTACAACCCTGCTATGGAGGTTGGCCCGGGCCAAAATGCTTTTCCAAGACAAATGGCCGACATTTGGATGCACACACCGTGTTCGGGACTGACAACACCATCGGATCTTGGTTCGGTCCCGACTGTGACCGGGGCAGCAGGACATTGGGACCAAAGTATATTTCCAGATGCTTCCATCCCCGCCATGCCTCTATTATCAGCCAATGATATCCCCTACATAGGAGCCATGGGAGCTATGGGAGCCATGGGAGCCATGGGAAGAGAGATCGGATACGACAGTCCTCCTGGACAGCACATCAACACCGGGCAAGTCATGGCTCAGCCTCACAGCTCTGCCGGTGAAGAGACGACCGAGAAGCTCAGAAAGTCCAGCAGGAAAAAACGCTGTGCTTCGGCGGACAAGTTGATATCTGCCAGTGGCTTAGAATGCCCTGTTTGTGGCGCGGAGTTTACCAGACGGTCCAACTGCAAAGAGCACCAAAAGTTGCACAATCCCGAATGGAAGAACAACTATCGATGCAGTGACTGCCCCAAGACATTTGGGAGAAGTTCTGATCTCAAGAGGCACAGGAACACAGTGAGCAAACTGACCGACAAAAAGCCTCAGAGCAGATACTAATCAGGACTCTAGGTTCATCTGGGACTTCGAAAATACAGCTGCGATTGCTGCGATCAGCAATTCAGTCGCCAGGATAGTCTAGCTAGGTAAGAGAGCATGTCCCATCAAGAAGTTATGCTCGTCAGATATGTGGGCTGCGTGCTGATAATGTTGAGCAACAAAGACATGACTGTGCCTCGCAACGCTAGCAAGTCCACGGGTCACGCTATTACTTGTGCTCAAGCCACACTAACGACCTTGAAGCCGCTGTCATCCATCTTAGAGGCAGCTGGTTATGTTTTTATGTGAATATCGAAGGGAGGTGTCGTCCGCATTAGCCATGATCTTTACGGAGTACCTCTTGGCATCTTGACTTGCATGACTTTGCCACTATGGGTCTATTTGTCAGAGCTCCATGGAACTTGCTTTTGTCTTTATTTTTATGTACGGATTACTCCGTAGTGGACTTCATCATGAGATGCGATTCTTCATCGGGATCCATTTCATGTCACTTGGAGGCCATTTATTTTCCTTGGCGTTGTTGGATTGTTGTATGCATTTCGGTTGGAATTTTGAGCTCCCGCAGGTGGCTTTTTTGCTTTTTCGTCCATGTTTGCTTGATTGTGTCTCGATATCTTTCATGTTTCGATCTGAATGTGATATCATTTGCATGCATCTCCATAAGCTGGCGCGCGGGTAACAGGAATATCGGTTCTCGGCATGGCCTAGTATCACCACCTCACTTCTGGAATGAGGATCGACAATGTTGCCTTTGAGACAGTCAAGGGCTAGAAGATCAGGGCCTCTTTCGTTCTCTTTTTCTTTTTCTTTTTCTTTTGTTTCATATATATTTTTCCTATTAATTTTCTCCCACGACAGAGTACAGAGTCCAACTTGCTTTGTACATCCGGAGTATAGGGGTATGTATAGATGCTCCCTTCCCATATTCTCTCAACAGAACATTTTAATTACCCTGCGTGGCAATTGCCCGTATTTCCACATTCCAAGCTGACCTTGACAGGAAAAAGAATGAAAAAAAAAGCGAAGGGAAAAGCAATGTCCCAGAGGGTGTACTCCCCCGAGGCCCGTTGGACCTCGACTCTTGCCGCGCTCCACCCAGGAACGCCGAATCACACGCTAAAATCAAGCGAAGGGATCTTCGAGACTCGCTTGCCGATCTTTCAACGAGAACTCGTTCGACCTAACTCTAACCCCTTAGTGTTTTCACGGAATCCGAGCCGGTATACGGAGTACAGAGTCCTCGTTTAAAATACTGGCTAACAAAATATATATATAATATATCCCCCAAAAGGATTTCAGTCTTCCCGGTATGTCTCACCTCTCCAGCCCCAACCTCTTCCTGCAATTTATTAATCCTTGTTCTATCACACGCTATAACTATAATAGAGTGGACATCCATCTCCCGATTACCCATTCCATAATATTCAATACATAATCCCGAATCATTATTGTCCAAAGCTCAGACACCCCGCTATCTCCACTGCTCGAGCTTGAAGCTAGTCGTGTGAAGTGGAGACTCGATATTTGGAATTCTGCCTCCAGCCGCGCAGGAGACGTCGCGTCTGTTCGCCTATCGCTGGGTCCATAATCGCATACATCCGAATAGCTGCCCAACATATGGAGTACAGGACCGGAGGACCTTTCAGGTTGCAACCGGAAGAGCCGAGTTTTTTTCTTGTTCTTTTTCCCCCTCCCCTGATTGGGACATTCTAACAAGTGGGCCCTAAGAATCAGGAGGTGTTTTCCTCCAGCACGATAGGCTGTCCGTCCGAGTTGCGGGGAGTCGAGGCGTCTTCCTTTAGGACACTATCTGCCACTATTTCCCTCTTGTCCCGAAAAGAGGTGATAGTCACATCATTGCACCACCCGAAATAACACAACAGCCCTGTGGCTAATTGGAGGCTGGCGTCTGGCCACATAATTCTAGGGCTTCTAATTTGCAGATCACCGGGATGATTTTCATAAAGCCATGGCCCCGAACTAAGAAGAAAGAAGAAGAAAAAAGACGAAGAAAGGACTTTCTTGTAGGAAAGATCAATGTCGATCCCCATAAAACAACAAGGAATTCTTCTAATCCCTGGTTCCTCAATTTCCAAAGGACTATCACAATCCCGCAAATATCCGCGCCTCATCTGGTGGAAACGCCCACGGGTGTCCCGATGTGCTACGTATCACTCATCCCAGCGCCACTAAGTCCCCTAGTGCCAACGTCTTTGCAATCGGTAGCTCCGTACGGAGCTCGGAGCACGGAGTACACACAGGTGTCTAGCTCACGTATCGACTGTTCGTATACGGAATAGTCCTGTTCGAGTTGTTTAGGCTGCCGGAATACCCCTGAGTTTGGATTCCAATCGCAGGGACTTTTGTAAGGTATATCGTTAGCATTACTCCGTACTCCGTACTTTGTACGATGCGTTCAAGCTTGGCATTTGGATTGCGGATCTAGGCCACATCGTATTGGGGCAACATCCAAGCTGAGATAATCTTGACCGGTCAACCCGGTAAGCGTCATCTTACACCAAAGTCAAAAGAATGTGGGGGATATTTAGTGACTGGGCGTTGGTACTCCGTACGGAGTACCATGTTGTATCAAGATTCCGAAGGAACTAAATGTTTGATTGGGGGATCTGGGGAGGACATTGACATGGGTATTGATCACCCGCATGACACGAGCTACTCCGTACACATTCTTGCGACTCATCACACCTGGGCTTTCTTTTTCTACTCCGTACGAGACATGGAGTAGAGGATACAAGTTGATTCGTACACTGGGAAACGGGGTTTCCAACATGTTAATATCTATTTGTATGTGGAGTAGGTCAAAGGGGGGAGAGACTACCCCTTAAGGGCCCGATATATGAATTCGGCCTCCCTTAGGTGATTGAAGCTGAGATGCCAAGCCTTTAATACATACGAGCTTAGCTTCAATCTGGAGACTACAGTGGCAACTTGATCTAGAGACCTTGATTCATTTCGGGTTGGCTCCGCTACTCCGTAGTTCGTGTCCTCTAGAAAAGGCTATATATCTTCCGGATGCTTAGATATGGGTTATCATTCGTTGAGAACCAGTCCTGCGGGATTGAAGAAGCTATCTTGTGTACTCCATACTAAGATGAGCCTCCCAGATATTGAACAAGATGGCAAATAAGGTCTTCAGAATGAAGCGAGCCGAAGCCTACTCCGTATACTCCTCAGAGAGCCTTTCTCCCTTTCTTCCCTCCGTTGCGCAAAATCAATAGCTGATCCCTTTCAGAACATATCTACTTCACTCGGACATCTAGCAGTAATAAATATCATCAGTAACTCAGGTCCCATTTAAGTTTGGAGCATAGATTTAACGTACCTCATCAAACTGGAGACTGGTCAAATCAAGCCTATGGCATCTGTTCACACCATACCAGGCATACGCTTGTCTCGATGGGGTACATAGCATACCCTCGATTTGAGCTTTGCCTCCGATGCCGCTCATCAATGACCGTTCTCTTTGGCATCAGCCTTCAGCTCATCAAATACTTGCATCATAGTCGAGTCGTTGACAGGGTCTTCAATGGAGATCCAAGCCTCTGCAAGGTTTGATGGCAATCTTGCATTATGATCCAATCGCAGGGAGTCATATCACTGCCACTATCAATATGGATGTTATAACCTCTTTACTAGGCCACAACGCTGGTAACAAGAGTTGGGGCGACAGAAGAGGGATGCAATCAAAAAATAGCCATTGCAGGGTGCCCAAAACAAGATTTTATCATGTAATATTCATCATTCACGACTCATCGCCCCGGGCTCTTTCTTGACTTGTGAACCTCCCTAAATATTCCAAGAGCACAATGCACCGAATACGCAGAGCTTCAATTTTCCTTAGTCAACAAGCGACAAAACAATCAGGCCCAACCATATCCTCCAGGCGATATCAATAATTCCATCAAGCGCAGACTAGTCGAATCAGTTGTGAACGGCCTGAACGAACTGAGACAAATAGCGATCTGTTTCGTTAGACATCTGGCCAGTGGCTATTGGATGAGCAGAAATAATTAGACCGACGATATATTCGGTCCGATACTACAGCACTTCAGCAGATTGCAGGCGTAGAATGCCTCCAAGGTCCCGTGTTCAGCTTCGCCCTCCCCGAAGGATATAGATGACAATCGAGCCAAGCGAATGCTTGGGCTCACACTTATGGCGAATTTGACAATCTCCGAACTCAGGTTTTTGGGCACGATGCCTGGGTCTCACATGAGAACTACGAGGAAGCCATGTGCAATAGGAAGAATTATAAGCCCAAGCTGGAGGCATCGCGACGACGGCTAGAGAAGCTCTTTACATAACTGGTGGTTAGCTTGTGACCAAAACCTCAATACTTTTACATTAGCCCTCGAAATTATAGCTCCTGAAAGCCCATGCTTCGCATTGTACGTACAATTTCTTCGACCTTGCCATTTCCGAACTTGACACTCAAATTCAATTTGCGTGCAATCATGGACCAAAGATGTATTGAGATTGAATTAAGCAAGAGATCTAATATTCACTCCCAGAGAATTCATGCAGTGACTTCAGTCTCCAATGAGCTTTTGAGAGCATCAGCCGGAGGAAGCTGCCCTGCGAAAAGCAATTTGAGTCTTTCGGCTAAAGCCGCTTTTTCTCTATGCCAGGTCTCAGTATGACCCTCAATCAAAGACAGACCCCTTTCAACTCTTCCGGTATTCAGCCATTTCATCAATTCTGTGACATAAGCTTGCTCTTGATCTTGGAGGGAATGGAAACTCCGTCCATAGCCCTTCTCTTTGATGCGATTATCATATTCCGTCCGTAGAGCTGCGGTAGATGGAAGCTTTGCCTCTCCAGACAGAAAAGCTGTTACGGCGATAGCTTGGAACTCGAATAAAGAGAACGTTGCAACATAGAATGGGACTCCGACGAATGCGAGCGTGGGGTCAGGAATATAAAAAATGTCACGATGCAAGTTGTGAACTTGAGTGCCATCGGTGACAAGCACGCTGTCATTTGCCTCGGTGGCAGACACGTTATAGTCGTTATAATCGTCGAGGAATGGAAGTGCCAAGTGATACCCTGTGCAGAGAATGATTGTATCGATATTATCCAAGGTCTCCCCGGATTTGAGATGAATAGTCAAGGGCAAGTGCGCGCCATCTGGACAGACATCTGAATTAGAGCCTTCAAATAGCTCGACCTCGCCAATTCTGGTGGCGTTCGATGGAAGCGCAGTCTCAGGGAGATCAAAGGCGCCATTTCTAGTGCTTTGGTAGACATGATTTGCACTTGTACTGGTTTCTTTGGCTATATCAAGAGCCGAAATGCCCCCACCGATCAAGAGTACGTTCTACGGTTCCGATTAGTGACGTACTGCATAATGTAGAAAGGTTCGCCCACCTTTCCTTCCAATCCTTTTGATCTTCGGAAGGACTTTGAATGGAAAACCAATTCGGGCCATCGAGCTTTTGCTTCGGCTAGGCCCCGAATATTGGGGATGAGAGGCGTATGATAATGGCCCGAGGCAACAATAACCGAGTCAAATTCCTAAGCCCATGTTAAGAAAAAGATTATTTGAGAAGGGACTCGGTTGATTTGAATGCGATCTTACCGCAGACTCCGGCTTCTCAACTGGATCCCCATCACGGTCATTCAAAGTGCTCCAGTGAACTGTCCATGTTGCCCCTTCTTTGTAGACTCGAGTGACCCGGGCGCCAAATTTAGTTATGTGGTCAACGCCGGCCTTTTTTGACGTATCTTGAATATAATCCTTGATCACAGGATGTTTCACATAAAGAGCAGTGCCTTCAGGCCACGCATTGAGCGTCGTCTGTAGTAAGGGCGTTGAGACATTGTTGCAGAGGCTCTCGTAGCAGGGCCTACAAAATACTAAGCTTTACCCGCCATAAAGAGATATAAGGTAAGCCTTACCCTGGAGGTGCGTGTATCAATAACTTTCGCTCATTGTCCCCCCGTCCATCTCTCACGTATTCCTGCGAAGCAGACGGTTTTGAGTATGGGTACTGGGTTTCAAGCGGAGTTCGCTTATCATAAAGCCTGCGGTGTCCAGAAGTGTCATTAGTTCATCGCTTCAGGGTGATGATTATTGAGATATTGGTCAGTCCGAGCTCTTACCAGACTCCGCCAGATGCATTATTTCTCTCAAAGACCGTTACTTGAAATCCGGCAGCCAGAAGATGCCCAGCGGTAACTACGCCGCTGATGCCAGCCCCAATAACAGCAACTCGAAGGGATTCAGTCATTATGGCCGACTCTTACAGAAGAGGAGAAAAGGAGAGAGGAGCGAACCTGCCTATATATCAAGTTCATTTGAGGCTTCCCCTCACTTGTGATCCACTCTAAATGACCACCCGAGGGCCCGTTGGCTCCGCACTGAGGGATCCGCACTCATCTCATAGAACGTCGTATGCCGGAAAGAACGGCATTGAAAGCTCAGACAGTGGTGAGAATTGCTATGTGGTCGTGATTTGGGTGGATTGTGGGATCGGTGGACAACCCCTTGCACTGGCAACAATACCCAGAATGTATAGATTGGACCCTCCGCATCTAACCAACACGGGCCGAGGGACGGGGAGAGGGGTAGACATAAGGGTAAGACTATATCCCAGAGATCAGATATAAGGCAAGACATTCATGGCTTGCAAAAGGTGTGATGCGCCAGGGCGATGAGATGCTCCAACCCCATATATTCGACATTGCAAAGCCTCGATCAACCAGAGGATCTAGATTTCTAAAGCGTACATAACAGGCTGGATATCGAATTTGAGACTGCTAACAGCCAACAACTTTGGAAGGCCTCGGGGATTGGCACTATGGCCCCCGCTCCAATGGATTCACGCATCATCCACGTCGCACTTCCCAAGAAAGAGGCTCTCGGTCTCCCTAAGCCTACCCAAGAGCGCTCAGAGAAAGCCGGTATTGACCTCAGTCATGGTCACCCATATAGGCTATTCCGTCTGCTCTAGACGACACCGACGATATCGACAACGTCCAACGTGCGGGGCTATCATCGCCCCCACGTAGACCCCGACAGCCAAGCCGATCCTGAGAGAAAATAACGACCGCTGTTATCCGCGGCCAAAGAGGTTACTTCGTTTCATTAACCAGGCGTATCAGAACCAAGACCATTGGTCTATAACCGGAAGGTCTGATAGATTAGCAAAAGGATGAGCTAGGCTTGGTGGTTGCCGAAGGAAGCGTTGCCTTCTTCCGAGGCCAGCATATTAACCCTCGGCAACAGAAGATGCTTGGAGAACGGTATACAGTATAGGAAAATTTCACCTTCATGTTCTGTCCAGACCAGTGAATCAATCCGTATACCAATTCTTCACTGTGTTTTCCTGTTCTATCTTTGAATGCCCCTTGCCTCGACATGATCGTGATATGGCCGTGGTGACAAGCTGCGGAAGGTAAGATATTGTAACTTGTCAATTGAATTAGTACATGTATGTAGGGGGTAAATAGACGGTCCAAAAGATAGATTGGAAGTTTGAACCTCATTATTGGATGGTATCACTATCTACAATGCCACTTGGGATTCTGAGTGATCCCGGCCTGGATCGAGGACGGGCTTGACTTCGCTCGCCGGAGACGTCCATCGTAGCAGATGCACCGACCTAGGGGAAGATGTCGAGTCTCTTGGAGAACAAATTAGATTGTATAACCAAAGTAGTTGGCGAGACTTTGAAGTTAGAGACCAGTATCCAACGGTCCCAACGGCCCAAATACTTGCCAGGAAGAACTGCAGGCCAATGAACTGCCGATCGTTGCCGCCTTTGATAGACAACTGGAGTATCTCCTTTTGATTTCTGTTTGTTGGGACCCATTGCTTTCTTTCAACTTCCTTCAACTCTCAACCAAAATGAGCGCTACCGCAACTATCACTAGTCCGCCTGAGATTACGGCGGACAATGTCGCCACTCTCTTCCCCGAGGTCGATACATCTCTGGCCCGCGAGATCCTCCCCACTAGCCAAACGAACACCGCACGCGGGAATGAGCTGGAGGGCTACGATGAGGAACAGGTCCGTCTGATGGAGGAGGTTTGCATTGTTTTGGACAACAACGACCGACCGATTGGAAGCGCCAGCAAGAAGATCTGTACGTTCTGCTCCTCAGAACCAACCCCGGAAATATAAAATGGCGGGGTAGTGGCGGGCACAACATGAGAAAAAGCACTGACAGTCGCATTTGAGCAGGCCATTTGATGACCAACATTGACAAGGGTCTTCTTCACCGCGCCTTCTCGGTCTTTCTTTTCGATTCCAATAAGCGCCTGCTGCTTCAGCAGCGCGCCACCGAGAAGATTACCTTCCCCGACATGTGGACCAACACTTGCTGCTCACATCCCCTTGGAATTCCCGGTGAGACCGGCTCTGAGCTGGATGCTGCTGTCATGGGTGTGAAGCGTGCCGCTCAGCGCAAGCTGAACCACGAGTTGGGCATTAAGGCAGAGCAAGTCCCCTTGGACAAGTTTGAGTTCTTCACCAGAATCCACTACAAGGCCCCCAGTGATGGAAAATGGGGTGAGCATGAGGGTAAGTTGCCTGCATGGCACAGCGCATGTCCGACTTGATGTATGCAATCACTGACAATTTCCTAGTGGATTATATCCTCTTCATCCAGGCTGATGTCGACCTGGAACCCAGCCTCAACGAGGTCCGAGACACCACCTACGTTTCGGCCGATGAGCTTAAGGCAATGTTCGAGCAGCCCGGATTGAAATTCACTCCTTGGTTCAAGCTCATCTGCAACTCGATGTTGTTCGAGTGGTGGAGCCACCTTGGTACCCCTGCTTTGGAACAATACAAGAACGAGCAGGAGATCCGTCGGATGTGAAGAATCCAATGCACATACCGTCGGATTTTGATCTCATTTCGATCTTTCTGCTGTTTTCCTTTTTTTTTCGCATCTCTCAGAGCAATCCGCATTTTTACGCGACTCATGGAAATATACCTCTTTGCACCCCAGACGATTCTCACGATATCACCTAATTCGGATCATTTGCCCTTGTGGTTTATTTTCAGCCAAAGCAGATATGAAATATTGAAGGCTTTATTTTGAGAGGTTTCGAGTTGTTCCTTGAACGTATCCCCGCAGTATCACCAGAGAATTCTGGTCAAGACATATATACATAAATCATGGATGGAATAAAAACAACCGAAATGCCCAAGAATGCCAACACCAACGCTAAGAAACTAGAGCGACAAATCCAAGCCCATGATGATCATTACTCTGCCGGATCCGTCGATAAAAACAAAATGCAACTGCCCAGGATAACGGTCCCAACTACCGTGAAGACAACCTGTGTCTTCCAGCCACTCTGCACCAACGCTGCCCTGCGCGCGTACTTCCTGACCGTACGCGAGTAATTTGCAAACCCATTCGCCAGACAAGTCAAGCTCAATACCCAGAAAATAATGCCGAGGGGTAGGGCCATGCGCCTCTCTAGGCCGGTGGGCTGATCCCGGAAATGAAAGGAGATGATGATGGCCAGTGACACTACAGCCAAGTACATCGACAGACGGAGCCATGAGAGGAAAGTGCGCTCATTGGCGCAGTGGTCGCGGGCATCGGAGGCGGTGTTTTCGAACAGAAGCGCACCGAAGTAAGGGCGGGAGAGAAGGATGTGGCGTTGGGACTCGGTGTGTCTTTATTCAGAAGTGTCAACCAGACTGTCACTCTCGGGCTGGGCATGTAAGGTGGGGCATCGTGGAAATTCAGTAAGCCTCGAAATCAAGAATGCAACGGTATGTAAGGGATCCAGCCACATCATAACGAGGTTCGCTGGTTTCGAGTCATTTCTGCAGAGCTGGGCGGTTTGACTTACTCTTCCACGAGGACCGGCTTGGAATGTACTGGGTTGATAAGAGGGTTGTAAGGAGGACGAACCCCCCTACTTGTGTCACCGTTCGTGACATGGAGAAATTGAGTCTTGGAGCTCGGTCATCTCCAGAAACAGCAGATCTGGACAAAACCTGGGGGACTGCCCTGGAGGGTCTGAGACAGACGAGTCATGTGATGCTCTATACTGTTTTTGGAATGATGTCACCGTCGTTTTTGCTTTTGGCTTATTTGTTGATCGGCGTTGATCGGGTGATTCGATGAGATCAATGGCCCAGTTGAGCGTGTTATTTATCATATGCCCGGGCTTGGGTGATGTTGGAGGATGTGATGTCCGCGAGAATATATATAACTGCTACCTACGGAGTAGTTCGCATGGAAAAAGTGACTTGATTGTCAACCCGAACACAACCCCAGAGCTATGTGATTTCCATACCAGTAGATACCGACCAAGAAGCGAATGAACAAAAATAATCAGGTCAAAGATGATCTCGACGAAACAGAGAGAGAAAAAGAACCAAACAAAAAGAAATTGCTCACACTCGGAATCGAACCGAGGATCTCATCATTACTAGTGATGCGCTTTACCGCTAAGCCATGCGAGCTGATTGATGTATGGGTGAGCTCTAGTTGTATACAGGAGCAAACCGGTAATAAGTTCATAAGAAAAACAGAGATACTCTGAAGCTCAAGCTTCCTGGGACTCAGGTTCCAAAAATGTGCGATCATCCCTCTTCAAATTACCCCAGTCGATTGCGCGCATACAAAAGAGTACGGAGTACAGCCATCCCCCGTGTGATTTGCATCTTTCGCGGGGATTTCCGTATGATACGCAGTACGCGAGAAGCTTGGACCTGGATCTGCAGTATTGCTGGTATTACAGTTACATCTGCAACCAGCTTGAGGTAATCCTTTTCCGTCCAAAGATTCTCCGCAAGTTTCCAAGTTCCTACACTCTCCCTAGGTAAAGGGCTCCAGATAGTTTGCTTTGTCTTCTATCTTACTGTAAATGATGCGCTGGCTGTAAATGATTCATAGTCTCATTCCGCACATTCTATCATGGCGCCCCGAAATATCCGCTCGGCCAATCCTGCCGAGCATCAAAACTCGTTTAGCCGATCCTTTACATCCAGCTCGCCTATTGCTGCTTCAGCAATCGCACGGGACCTTGCAAACTACAGTGAAGAGGATCAAACACCCACTGATGAAGCTTCCGACATCTCAACAGCACGCCCGCCCGCCAGTTATACCAGCACCAACCCCCGCTCTTTAGCTGGTTCCTATCGTCGGCCTAGCTGTGTCACGTCTGTGAGCCACGGAACTATAATTCCATGGGCGGGAGACCAGCAATCGCTGTCTCAAAGCGAGCGCGAGCAAGTCATTGAAGAGGAACGCCACTTACTGAGCGATAACCATGTTATCCCGCCTGAGCATGCACATGGCAAGTCCCACAGTCTCCAACGTAAGATGAGTGGTATGCTTTCTGCTGCCATTGGTCAAGGCCTCTCATCTCGACGGCCAAGTGCTTCTTCCCGGCGCTCTAGAAGCAGAGACCCGGAGACAGACGCGGCAAGTGAAACCACTGCTCTACTTGGGGAGGGTCCTGCCGACACTGCAGGCAGTGAAATGGACTTGGAGGAGATTGACCGAAGATGGGTCGAAGCCGTTGCAGCAGGCCTAATTCACACGACTTGGCAGCGTGAAGCCAAGGTTATCATGAAATACTCTTTGCCTCTCATGGTCACTTTCTTACTGCAGTATTCCTTGACCGTGGCTAGTATCTTTACAATTGGTCATCTGGGCAAGGAAGAGCTTGGAGCCGTCAGTCTCGCCAGTATGACCGTAACTATTACCGGAAATGCTGTGTACTCGGGCCTGGCGACCAGTTTGGATACACTTTGTGCCCAGGCATACGGCTCTGGAAAGAGAAAGCTGGTGGGTCTGCAGATGCTACGTATGGTGTATTTTCTGTGGACCATTACCATACCAATCATGGTTACCTGGTACTTTTCGGAGCATATCCTTGCCAAGATTGTCCCGGAGAAGGAGGTCGCTGAGATGGCGGGCCTGTATTTGAAGATTGCTCTTTTGGGAACCCCAGCGTTTGCTTGCTTTGAGAGCGGAAAGCGATACCTGCAGGCTCAGGGTGTGTTTTCTGCGTCCCTGTATGTTTTGCTTTTCTGCGCGCCACTGAATGCGTTTCTCAATTGGTTCCTCGTCTGGGTAAGTACTTTTCCAGCTCATTGGGAACGATCATACTGATTTTGATATTAGAAACTTCAATGGGGCTTCATTGGAGCTCCGATTGCCGTCGTGATCACAGAGAATCTCCTCCCACTCTGCTTGTTCATCTATGTATATTTCTTTGTGGGATCCGAGTGTTGGTGCGGATTTACCACACGAGCATTCCAGAACTGGGGTCCGATGATCCGTCTCGCACTCCCAGGGTTGATCATGGTCGAGGCGGAATGTCTGGCTTTCGAGATTCTGACGTTGGCATCAAGCTATTTCGGCACCTCGGCACTCGCAGCGCAGTCCATTCTAGCCACCATCTCCAGCATCACATGGCAAATCCCATTCCCCCTCTCTATCGCAGGTAGCACGCGGATCGCCAATCTCATCGGCGCTACCTTGGTCGATGCCGCAAAGACCTCCGCAAAAGTGAGCTTCTGTGGAGCGGCAATCGTCGGCATGTTTAACATGGTCCTTCTTTCAACTTTGCGGTCATATGTACCCAGGCTATTTAGCTCTGACCCCGAAGTTGTTGAAATTGTGGCGCAGGTCCTTCCAATCTGTGCGGCTTTCCAGCTATTTGATGCTCTTGCAGCCAACTGCAACGGAATTCTCCGTGGGCTGGGTCGTCAGGAGGTGGGCGGATACATCCAGCTTTTCTGTTACTATGTGGTCGCTCTGCCCCTTAGCATAGGCACTGCATTTGGTTTGAACTGGGGCGTGATGGGCTTGTGGACTGGTGTTGCCCCTGGGCTTTGCCTAGTTTCCCTCATCGAGGCCATTTTCATTAGCCGGGCTAACTGGAACCGCTCTGTCGAGGAAGCTCTGGAGAGGAATGAGTTAACGTGAATGGATAAACAGATCCCCGGTACATACGAGGAGATGCGTTAACATGATTTGATATGTTGTTCATGATAAAAAGAGACTTTGACATCTTTCCAGCACATGTGTTTATTTATTTTGTACTTCGTCCTGCACCAGCGGTGGTTCCAATGTATGTATTTCAGTTCTAGCCCTGTTTTCAATCTCATCTACATTATGGCAGTCTACTGAGGCCATTCCTACTTCGGATTTCCTCCATATTCAAACCTCCTCCCCACTATGGGCTCATATCAAGACTCAGAAATATCAATTTCCCTTAGCATTGCGGAGTCTCCCTTTTAGTATATCTTGGAACACCTATCCTCAGACCTGAACACCACAATGTACGGTGGGTATTGATTTTAAGCATGCATAACCCCCTTTACGAGGGGAATGGAGGAATTTTGATATCATTTTACAATTAAAAGCAGCTGTCGACCTCGTACAGTTTATTAACATAATATCTACCTCCTTTATAGAGCTTCCCTTTCAACCTCTATTTCAATTGTCTTTGTGCCTACCTAGTATCCTGACTGCTTTGTAATATAGGCAAAACCGAAGTGGTATTACACTGGGCTCACTAGACTGCCGTATCTATATGGTTCTACAAGATTCTGGAGATAGAGAGGCCAGAGTCTTTATGGCTGCTGCTGTATAAGAAGACAAATCATGATATCATTGGAGTCTAGATGTGCCCCTTATCGAAAAACACACACATGACCGCTCATATTGCTTTAGTACTCCAGGTACGCCCACGTCTGCTCATCTGTAGTTGAGAAGATCACACCAGCATTGAGCAACTCCTCACCGGCCCTAGCCACATCCGATGCAGGGACGTTGAGTCTCGATGAAATGACCTGCATGTGAATACCTTCTGTTCCTTGAGGCTCATTCTTGAGCAGGGTATAAATCTTCTTCGCAAGGGCCGACATCGTAGCAAGAACCTTGTTTTGCCCAGCACCATCATCTGCACCACCCATAACAGCATCAACACCACCGGCAGCACCGCCAGCAGCAGCGGCGCCCGGTGGACCGCGAGTGAAGAACAAATGCACAGCAGTAGCCTCGAGCAGATGGGTATGTAGCTCATTGATATTCGTCAAGGGCCGAACGGAATGAGCACCAATGTAACGTTTGTTGCCGAAAGACTTGATGGATCCAAAGACGCGTGCGTAGCCATTGATCTCAAGCTCACTCTTTCCATCACCGGGCGCCTTCACGTCGTCGGTATCCATGTTGTCCGCGGTGGTCGAGTCAACCCATTTTTTGACCTCGATCTCGCCTGTGCCGTCGTCGATCTTGTATGTCACGTTTGTGCTCTGTGAGCTGATGTTGCGTACTTGGCCCATGAATAGGACGTTGGCGACATCGGCGCCGTCAACTTGGAATGGCGCCTCGGGGAAGGGTTGGGAGGCATCGAGGACTTGTTTCACTGTCACGGGACGGAGGGTTTTGTTATCCCGATCACCAGTCTGCGTTCATGATTAGCCGAGGTAGCTATATAGATCACCTGGGATTATATGTATACCTTGCCTCCCGCGGGACTGTTAGTCTCGCCCGGCATGAACCCTCCACCGCCGCCACCGCCGCCGAATGAGTTATAATTGTTGTAATTGCCGTCTAGTGAGAGTGTTAGATGATCGAGGGACCCAAAATTTACACGTGTGGAGGATGATACGTACCCATGATGTGTGGTGTTGTGTTGTGGAGAGGAAAATTCAAGATACAGCCTGTCTCTTCAACACCATTTTACTCAATTGGGAGCGTGTCGCACGCGTCGCGGGGATCGTGTTCTGCCCGTCAATACCGCTTTCCAATCTGGACAGGGCCATTTACATACTTCACAGTTGGCTCTTCGACTAACAGATATTTATTGATTGCTCAATTACTTCGCATCGTAGTTAAATAGCGCTGTTTAGAAAACGTCCATTGTCTCCACAAGTTCTGTACGGCTTGCCTGATCTGAACGGCCAAAATGCGCATCAGATACTTGTGTGACATGTCCAACGCATGGGGACTATACTCCGTAGTATAATGTAGATCTGACACATTTGCATCTCGATACTCGAACTAGCTATATCCCATTTAGACCACTGAATTCTCTAGAAACTCGAGAAGTCGACGGTTCTACTTACAGCCCTTGATGCAAATTGTATAAGATTTGTTTGTTCAGTTTGCACGCGGGCGATGGTTGATCCGTGGCTGACCGCCTTTGATTCTCTCGACTTTTTTTTTGCGATTCGAAAAGACGGCGAGATAAGCGACTCGACTTTTCTTCAGGTGTATGAAGTTTAAGTAGTTGAGGATTTACCTGGGTGTCACATTCTTTTCTGACAATAATTTCTGTTGTGATTTTCACAATATCCCGGCCATTGGCGAGCCGAACGAGTTCACGCTTATCACCGCATTTCCATATCAGTCGAGGCTTCACAGCATACAGCAAAAATGCCTCGCCGTGCTGCATCTCCCGCAGAGTCGGAGAATGAGTTCGATATCACAAGCGCCCTCTTCGAACACGACAGCGATTCCGATGATTGCGCAAAGCCCCCCAAGAAGAAAACCCAGAAGCCCGATACCAGCGCAGACCTTGACTTTTTAGGCGAAGATGACGGTGATGCAGCGTTCATTGCGAACCACCAGGCATCTGCCAATCGAAAGGGTGCAAATCTCAAGGGCCGCACCGTGAAGAAGGGAGGTGGCTTCCAGGCAATGGGTCTCAGCGCGACCCTGCTGAAAGCCATCACTCGCAAAGGCTTTTCCGTACCTACTCCGATTCAGCGAAAGACCATTCCTGTGATCATGGATGACAAGGATGTGGTTGGTATGGCTCGAACTGGTTCCGGAAAGACTGCGTCGTTCGTTATTCCTATGATCGAGAAGTTGAAGAGCCACAGCACCACATTCGGCGCACGTGCTCTTATCATGTCTCCATCGCGTGAATTGGCTTTGCAAACTATGAAGGTCGTCAAGGAGATGGGCAAAGGAACAAACCTGACAACAGTACTTTTGATTGGTGGTGATAGTTTGGAAGACCAGTTCGGCATGATGGCGAACAACCCTGATATCGTTATCGCAACACCCGGTCGATTCCTACACTTGAAGGTTGAGATGGACATGGATCTCTCTAGCATTAAGTATGTTGTTTTCGATGAGGCCGATCGACTGTTTGAGATGGGTTTCGCCGCACAGTTGACCGAGATTTTGCACGGCCTTCCTTCAACTCGCCAGACTCTTCTCTTTTCCGCTACATTGCCCAAGTCGCTCGTTGAATTTGCACGCGCTGGTCTACAGGAGCCCAGTTTGATTCGTCTGGATACGGAAAACAAGGTCTCACCCGACCTACAGAATGCTTTCTTTGCTGTCAAGTCATCAGACAAAGAGGGTGCTCTCTTACATATTTTGCACGACATTATCAAGATGCCCACTGGCGAGACAGATATCGGCGCAAGACTACGCCAAGAAGCCGAGAATCCCATGAGGAAACGCAAGAGATCGGATGTCCGCCTCCCAAGCGGTTTCAAGGAATCCCCTACCAAGCACTCAACAATCGTTTTTGCTGCAACCAAGCACCACGTCGATTACCTTTATTCACTCCTCGTCGAGGCAGGCTTTGCCACCTCTTATGCTTACGGTTCCCTGGATCAGACCGCTCGTAATCAACACGTTCAAAACTTCCGATCCGGTATCTCCAACATCCTGGTTGTCACCGATGTGGCCGCCAGAGGTATCGATATTCCTGTTCTTGCCAATGTCATCAACTACGATTTCCCCTCACAGCCCAAGATTTTCATTCACCGCGTTGGTCGTACTGCTCGTGCTGGCCAAAAGGGTTGGAGTTACAGTCTTGTCCGCGACAAGGACGCACCTTATCTCTTGGACCTTCAGCTGTTTTTGGGACGCAGGCTGGTTCTCGGTCGCCAATATGGCACTGAACTCAACTTTGCGGAGGATGTTGTTGTGGGCACCTTGGCAAGAGAACCCATTTCTCGCGCCTGTGAATGGGTGCAGAAGGTTCTTGACGATGATGTAGATATCCTCGGACAAAAGCAAGTCTCCCAAAAGGGAGAGAAGCTTTACCTCCGCACCCGCAATTCGGCCTCTGCCGAAAGTGCAAAACGGTCAAAGGAGGTCGTTTCTTCTAATCACTGGGCTGAGATTCACCCGCTCTTCAACGACGCAGCTAGTGAGAGAGAAGTTGAGCGAGAGAGTATGCTCGCTCGCATTGGTGGCTACCGGCCACAAGAGACAATCTTCGAGGCAAACAACCGACGAGGCGGCAAAGTGGCGGATAATGAGGCCGTTGACACCATTCGACGACTCCGCACCAGTGTCGAGAACAAGAGAAAACGGGCGGATGCTAAAGCAGAGGCCGAGGCATTGGCACTTGGTATGCCCGCTACCGCCGAGGACGGTTACAACGAAGAAGACGAGGATATTCCCGAGCAAGTTGGGGAGAACATGTCAGAGGCATCCGACGATGAGCTCGAGGTTACCTTCTCTTCCTACAACGCAAGCAAATCCAAGCAAGGAGAAAAGAAAGATGCAGCTGCAGCATTCCAGAACCCCGACTATTTCATGGGCTACACACCTCAGCACACCGACATGGCCGAGGACAAAGCCTACGGTGTGCACTCCGGCACCAACTCGAACTTCGCCAGCGACTCCCGCAGCGCGACCATGGATCTCAACGGCGATGAAGGCAAGCGTGGCTTCGGCGAAGCACGGTCCGTTATGCGTTGGGACAAGCGACACAAGAAATACGTTGCGCGCCAGAACGACGAGGACGGCTCCAAGGGCAGCCGACTTGTACGCGGTGAGAGTGGTGCCAAGATCGCCGCCAGTTTCCGCAGCGGTCGCTTCCAGGCTTGGAAGAAGGGCAAGCGCGTGGAGCGGATGCCTCGTGTTGGCGAGGCCGAGACTCCTGCCATGAACAACGTCAACTCGCGCATGGCCAGTGGACGATTCCGCCACACTCAAGACCGGGCGCCTAAACAGGCGGATCCTCTGCGCCGCGACTACGACCGGATGAAGAAGAAGAACGAGGCAGCACGTGAACGCCAGCATGAGAAGCTGGGTGGTGCGGCATACGGCGGCAAGAGCGAGCTTCGGTCTACGGAGGACATTCGTAAGGCACGCAAGCAGCAACAACAGCGTCGCGATAAGAATGCTCGGCCATCGAGGAAACGCTGAAGGGATGTTCTAGATGAAAACTGTAGAATATATATGTCTATATTGCAGAGATACCACAATTTGTGTTCGGAGACTTTACATTATCGCTCTGTCTTATTCCGAATCCGAGATTCTGGAACCGCCTAGCTCACCACATGGGAAGAAGTCGTGTAGCCTTGGACTCCTATACGAAGACCGATTGCAAAGGAGGCCATGATCAACATTGGAACCTGACCATGCACGAAGTCGTCACGTTTAAACCCTAGCTCAACCTTGTACGGAGTTACTCCGTACCCTGATCCAGGATGTGATAACGGCCCAATCACGCCCTAGCGGAATCGGGCATCCCCTAGTCACCGTTGGCAGATGTTCGGTCAAAAGTACCGGTTCGCAGCAAAGTGCCGAGCGTGTAAAGCTCTGGGCGAACAGGCCATAATTATTCTTATATCGTAGGGTTTCGACGTTGGCACTAGGAGAATTTCCAAGGATAGTCCCGAATAATCTCCGTGTGAACCGGAACTATTAGCGAAGATCCGGCGATTTTTGATCTGATCAGTTCGAAGCATCCAATCCTCTCTCTCCACACTCCACTTTCATAAAGTCGGACCTTTTTTTGGGGGGGGAAGAACTAGGCGACACTATGCCCGGAGCGGTAGGAGTATACCCTGTGCCGTTGGTCTTTGGACACGAATAATAGGGAAGGACGATGGATTATGATTGGCAGCCGAAGGATTCCGAAAACAACCAACCAGACACGTCGATTGTCCAGACTATTTAATCCTGCATGAACGGGGGTGACAGACCCCTTGCTGCTCCGCGTGCCGCATGTTCCACACCCCTTTTTTCCCATCGGATCATGCCGAGTTGATGTCGAATGGGGATTATCGAGTGGGATACTCGGACGGAGTACGGACATGTTGGAATATACCGAGCTATCTACCGAGTACGGAGTGTACTCCCGTACATGGGATGTCCCCCCTGGACATTTGGTGTGGACTTCCACGGTATGTACGGAGTACGGAGTACTCCGTACGGAGTCGTGAGAGATAGGGAGTACGGCGTCTCGCCTTTGTCCCCAACGGTGAACACATCCCAATTCTCATGACGTGAGATCGCTCTGGAATCCTGCAACACGCCAGGGATGACGGGGATCAACAATGCGCACGCGCAGCGGTAAAGGGCAATGTGATCGCCCCCGGCGCCGAAGGCTGCAGCCACATCGCGGTCGGGGTCCCCGGAAAATAAAGTAGGGAAGGATTCCTCAGTTTCAGAGGTTTCTCTCCTTTGACCCTTTCTCTTTCAAGGTTCCTTCAGCCCAGTGAAAAAGGTCCGAGTCCAACAGTAACATGGAGAACAAAGCAGGGTATGACAGGTTCCTGATTACTGCGAGACTCGGTATCACACGGGTGCCGCAACGCATTTCCAGAAATGGGCCCCCAAATTCCCCCAAATCAGGAGGAAAAACGCAGGAAAAGGGGGATGATGGTGCCTGCAGTTGGTCCGACCCTGTGAGACCTTCCCATGATCTCTTGTAACCGTAACCCCCTAGACGGAGTATAAAAAGAAGGTACAATGATCCCGGAGAATAACGGCATTTCCGTTGGCCAAGGGTCCAAGGGTTTGCAAGTGCCGGATAATTCGGTCCTATAGTTGGTCGCATTATTCAGATTCCTATTTTTTGGCCATTTGGGCCTACACGGCCTGTAGCAATAGGGGAAGTCCGAGGAAGCGTCAGCCGCGTATATCGCTATTAATGGCGATTGCAACCCTGTTCCGTTGCGGTTACTACTGAGGGATCTAGGTCCCAGGTCGATACAACGTTTCCTCGACGCAGTACATACGGAGTACGGAGGACATGTAGTATAACCCGCAATACTCCATATTTCATATTTTGCACACAATTAGCAGGAAAGCAAGACGGTACTAAAGCAATAAAGCAATAAAGCAATAAAGCAATAAAGCAATAAAGCAATAAAGTAATCAAGCAATCAAGCAATAAAGTAAAAAGGGAACGGAGTAACCAAGTAATCAAGTAATAGAGTCATAAAGTACCCGGAATGCACATAGTCCACGCCGGGCTCGACTATTGGCAATGGCTGCGGGCGCCGACGTCGATCCGTCAATCTTTCCACCTTGCTTCTCCGGCCCTGATTGGCATACAGCCCCTCTCCGAGGAAACTTGATGAAATCGGGAAAAAAAAGGGAAAGAGAAAAAAGAAAAGAAAAGAAAAAAGAGAGCAAAAGAAGTCTCCTTTCACTCCTACGGAGAAACGGAATCCGATCCCCTTCCTTTCTGCGACGGAGTACCTGGAGTCTCCGGTCACTGACAGCACTCTCTGTCTAATGCAAGCCACCTGGGAATGGTCTAATAATAAAGAGAAAAGGGTGATCCCCATTTCTCTCAAATAATATGGAGAAAAGAATAAAAAGCGTGCATTTATCCAAGAGAGGGGGGTTAACCCCCCCCCAATGATCTACCATGACGAAGATCAAGTCTATCAGCTACTAGCGTCTGCACTGACCACTATCTCTTTCTTAAGATACTCAGGACTATCGAACGCCTTGGTCCTATCTACTCCGTAGAGGGGGGGGGGAGCAATCCCCTGTTGTGTATCTATTCCTACTCCTTTTGGGAGGAGATGCATCTTATTCTCGGTCTAGCTCACCGTTTCCTCTGTGCACAATCCCTCGATTTGGGAACGTGGGACGTGTGATCGAGACACAGAGAGGTAAGGCGTGGGGGGGGAGGGGCTTTGACATTTCCCTGCACCTTGATCCTAGCTCGATGATCGACCGCCATGCAATAAGTCGCCCTGGGGTGGGAAGACCTGCGCGGCTATGAGTAACCCTGTGCCCTGCTGTCATGATCTGGAAATCTCCCGCTGATCGATGCAGTCTATTTTCTGACTCCTCCAATAGCGGATCTCTCCACCACTGATTATAAGCTCGGTTGGGTCCTCGGACAGCCTGGGAGGCCTGGATGATCGTATATTGATATCCTTTTTTTTCTCCCTTCCCCTACACCGCTGCAGTTTCTTCCCTTCCCCTCCTTAGGCATTTTATTCGTCAGATATGCTGCTTCGAAGTACAGGATCCAAAGCCAGTGGCCCCTGCTTGTGAGTTCGCATATCAGTCTGGGGAGAGAAGCAGAAGAGGGGAAGAAAAAGAAAAAACCATAAAAAACAAAAGCATTTGCCCCGTGGGCCCTTTCCAGTTCCTGCCCGACGCCCGATGCAATCACTCGTGCTTCACCCCCCGAGCCTCACTACCTCCCAGTTCGGACAGCCCCGGTTCAACTCGGGCCCAGAGCGGCTGCCGTTGAATCGATCTTGGTCTCCCAATGCTCGAGCGTGTAGCCCCCGGGCTCCTATCCCCCGTCAATCTATGTCTGGATCTTCTACGGCGGAGCCCTTGGAATCATCCGCAGAGCCCAAGCCTCGAGGACGTCCCTCTCCCGTAGTCACGGCTGAGCGGTCTGCTGTACCCGTATCTGCCTTGGAGCTGTCGCAAGTACCGGGCAATGAGCCACTGCCACGATTGGGATATAACGAACAGGGACCTCTATATGCGGCATCTCCACGGCAACTACCAGGAGCACCATATCCACTCTCAGCACTGGACCCAACTCATCCGCCAGCAGGTCGCTCGCTGGCACAAAAGTCAACGCGACGTACGAAAGCCCATGTAGCCTCGGCCTGTGTCAACTGCAAGAAAAAGCATCTTGGATGCGATCCGGCCCGTCCGTGTCGAAGATGCGTGCTTGCCGGGAAAGCTGTGAGTTTTGGACCATTCCCCTAAATCCGGGGACTATCACTAACCGACAGCAAACAAAAGTCAACATGTGTCGATGTCACCCACAAGAAGCGAGGACGGCCCCCATTGAAAGCAGAAGATTCATCTCTCAGGTCCTATACCACACATTTGGATAATCCGACTATTCCAGCAGAAACCCAACCAACCATGGCCCCGCGCCGGACCATCATGCATCGCGCCACGTCCTCACGAGAACTACGACCCATGACGGATCTACAGGGATTAGGCGATGTAAACTCAGGAGTACGAACGCCACATCGGTGGTCCGCTTCGGTATTTCCTCTGACGCGACCAATGGATCCCTCCCCCACGATGCCGGCGGGTGTGGGTCGACGGCCATTCTCTTCATCTGGACCGCCATCATACTCGGTGCCGACACATCCACACATGCCTCCAGCCTACATGCCAATGGCAGGTGGTTTCAATCCAGTGCTAAAACCTAATTCCATGTCTGGCATGGAGCGGCGGTTCCCAACATACGGTGTTCCAGCATTACCTCCGCCAACATCGCCTCCCCAGCACCAGCTACCACCCGCCGGGACTCCCTTTCTACCATACTCCGAAACACCCAACAATCCTATTCGTCCGCCAATAAGCGACCCACGAGTATCGCTGTCACCTCGGGATCCATACAATATCGAATCCCCAGTCCGCCTCCCCCCAATCCACCAGGCCACTGCTGGACCACCGCCTCCTCACCATCACGTCCATCGCCTGAGTGACCCCTACCCAACAAATTGGACTCTTCCAGGTCGAGAAGAGACGCACCATGACCCTCGCGCCATACCCTTTCACAGATCTGCAGGTCCTGCCTTTCACTATTCCGTCCCTCATCAACGTTCTTCCTCCATAACAAGTGCGACTATGGACCCCATCCCTCGCCATCTCGGGCCAGTAGAACTGCCATCCCCCATCCAAGCAACCTTGGGCAGCTCACCTTCTATGCCGAGGGCTGAGCCACCTACCACCGAAGCCGAAGGTCACGACAGCAGACCAATCAAACGGCGCAAGATGGCTTTGGACGATATGGTCAACGGTTGATTTTTGACACAATTGCCCGCAATTCTCATCCAATCCAGCACAGATTACAATCGGGGACCAAAGTTCCCCCTTTGTATTGTATAACTAGTCTGATTCCCAGTAGCAGGGTCTACGGGGACTAATCATCACACCATCCACAACACTTTGCCGGTGCAAGCACCGGGCAAAGGATCCAACCAACATTTGTGATTCTCTTGTTTTGTTTTTCCAAAGGGCAGAGCATGAAAAGGTCTCTGTTCTCATTTCCCGGGGTTTGATTTTTGGTTTTCTCATTTCCTTGTGTTTACGTGCGAAGATATCACATCCGCATTGTTTTATGGTCTGCTTTTTTTTGGTTGCATCTATCATATCCATGCCATGACAACTTTCGAATTTGCTCGTCTTCACAAGGAAAGACGGCGGCTGGTTGCGGGGGTCTCTTTTGTCCAAGATTTCCTTTGTTATGTCCTGAATTTTCCCATCTCTCATGCCTCACATCTCATTTGTCAACTTTTCCTTTGCCTGATTCCCCCTCTAGCGACTACTCCCTCCAGCTTATGCGCGATTTTTGTACCCAATGCATGGCACGGCGTTTCGCGGCGAATATGGGGGCGGTCTTGCCTTGATTTTCACACCATTTTAGTTTACTTCCTACTCTTTGCCCGGTGCAAGTAAACAGCGATCTCATTTTCCAGCTGGTTTGGATTTCTAGCCTAGGGTTTGGTTGGCTGGTTTCTATCCCAGCATCTGTGCATGTATGCGATGTATATACAAATGTAGGAACAGCCATTTGCTCATATGATCCTCGGGGCTTTTGTTTGGGGACTTTTTATATAATCCACGTAGGTCGGAGGACTTGATGAACCATCATTCAGTGGTAATTGGGTATGCGGTGTGTGGAATTTCCGCCAAACGATACAATGGTGAGAGAGTTAGGAAGTATAGCTATCCGCATTTCATAAGATACAAGATTTTCGGCCGCCCACGGGCGTCCTCTTATCTTTTCACGATGCTTTATAGCTTAAACACATAAGTCATAATAGAATAGAGAAACATAGAGTGCCGCATGAATCAAGCTCTAGTAAAAGTAATGTCCCGCACCCCATTTCCTTAAGAGCGAAATGTCGCTCTATCAACAAAAAAGGAGAGGCCCTATATTTTCCTAGTCACCTAAGCCTAGTTATACAAAACGTATATTAACGTAGCCAGTTATCTACGTATCGAAGTAATATATTTAGAATACCTATCTCTATATCTTATAAACCTATATATTACCGTTAACTAAACTAATAAGTACGCCTATCACTTACACTTATTACGCTTCCTCGCACTATTATCTTACTCTACGTTATCTATAGAATTATTAGTATTATAGTCGGATTTAAAAGCCTTACGGGGATCACCCCCTCTACCGCGAGAAGAAGCCTTACGCGTAGCTTTAGAACCCGACTTAGATATTAAGTTATCCGACTAATTAGAGGAAGAAGTATCCGACTTATTAGAGGAAGAGGTATCCGACTTATTAGAGGAAGAGGTATCCGACTTATTAGAGGAAGAAGTATCCGACTTATCCGTAGATATAGATTTAGTATCGGATAACTTATAGTCCGAGTAGGAGCTAACGCGTATATATATAATAGATGTATTAACCGGTATAGACGGAGATACGTTAGGAACTAAGATAGGGGATAAGGAAATATACTTACCGGTTAGGCCTATACTATTAGTAGAGGGAGCTTAAGTAGTCGAAGGTTATATCCCTAAGATAGTACTAGGTACGCTCTCGTTATTAGGACCGGCGTGCTAGCGGGTCCTAGTAGGTAATATAGAACTAGAGTGAAGGAATAGTAGGGTGCTAGTATATTTATAAACTAATCGCTAAAGAGCTAAGTTCCCCTAGTAGTCTCTATATAGATGACCTTTAGCGGGTTATAGGACTAGGTCACCTAACCCGGTAGGACTTAGTCTCCTTAGTGCGGTCTCTAGCGGGGGGGTTATACTACCCCTACTAGGTCACGGGTTCTAGGTCATAGGACTAGGCGGGATCTAGCCTATAAGGCACTCTCCTAGTAGAGGGTCGTAACATTTTCCCCCTCCTTAAAGAGCTACGTCCTCGTAGCTAAGGGTCGGGGGTCGAGGGTCTCTTATAGTCGAGATAGGGAGGGTTCGAAAATAGTATATATATCTAGCTATCTAAAAGAGGGTAATTTATCTTTATAGTGGAAGGTATAGATAGACTCGGAGCTTTAAGCGTTATCTCTCTTTATCGCGTATAATCTAAGTTCTTTATATATTTTTCACTTATCTCTCTTCGAGTTATAGCTTTCTTCTTTCTATACTTCCTCGTCTTTTCGCTTTTTCTTCTTATAGCTTTTCGTCACTTTACTTTTCTTCTTATAGCTTTTCGTCGTCTCGCTTTTCTTACTATAGGTTATTTCGACTTATTATAGTAGCTCCCTTTCCTCTAGTCGCGAGTACGACGTATACCTCTATTAATAATTACGCCCCTCCGGCCGTCGTCTCCCCTACTAACCCTATAAGTGCGTAGTATCGGCGTTATATAGACCGTCTTAGATATAACCCGGGGTATATATATATCCCTCCGCCTAGCGGGATTAACGTTAATACTCCCCGGTATAACTATTATACGAGGAAGCGGTAGTCTTATATAATAGTAAGTATAGACCTCCGTTTATATTAGCGGTTATTAATATTCCTTAAGTCGATTCTAGGCTCGACGCTTAAGCTAATACTTATATCTTAGCGCCCTATACTACCCCTACGTAGAATATATCGTTCCTTACGATTATATAGGGGTTTTAAGGTACGCGGAATACTTTAACTCGAGATATCTATATAGGTATAGTTACGCCTTTTAGTCCTTCTCGCGTTACGCCCTCTCTACCTTCTCTACCCCCTCCGCCTCTTTCGATATAGGTTTTATTAATAAGTCGGGTTATAAGTTAGCTTCGGGCGTCTCCTTAGGCTAGGTTATATATATAGCGGTAAGAATATAGGCGTATCTTAGAGGTTACTTATCTAGTATAGGTAGTTATTACGTTATACCCTTAGAGAGTGTTAGCTATATTACTTTTCGTCTTATTTTTCGGCGATAAACTCCTATATATCCTTATTATATATCTATAGTCTCTTTAAGATATTTTTTATCCGCTCCTTATCTTTACTAGTATTCTAGATCCTCCCCTAATCTATCTATAGCGTATATTAACGTAGCTAGTTATTTTCTAGGGGTCTATTCGGTAGTTAGCTATTAGGTTTAGCGTTCTTAAGCCTACTCTAGTCCTTCTAACCTTCCCGGAACGTATCTAGTAGTAGATTCTAGGTTATATTAACTTCTTCTTTATAGATCTTCCTTAGCGTATTATACACTCTAGCCGTTCTTTCTTTTTATTATAATAGCTCTCGAATATTAGTATATCTTCTACGTTTTCTCTCGGCTCCTAAGTATTTTCCTTATACCTATATCCTCTCTATTTAATAAGGTATTCTACGCCCTTACGGTTATCGGTAAGGATCTCCTCAATCTCTTATTTAGGTTAGTTATCTACTAGTATAGAATCGGGCCGCTCTTAAGCTTTTAGCGGATCTCTATAGTATAGCTCTAATATTAAAGTATATTATATAGGGTAGATCTTACGGTATCTTAGTATAAGGATTAGTTAGTATATCTATTATCCTACTATACCTATTATCGCGAAGGGTCTTATATAGCGGTTATCTAGCTTTTTATACGGTCGTCCTAAGTTAATATACTTATTTCTTAGTATAATCTATTATCTAATTATAAAAGACTTCTCTATATATTTCCTATCGTAGGCTTACTTTATTATAGTTTTCGACTCTTCTAGGCGCTTCTTTAGTATTTCTTATATCTTTAGTATTTCCTTTACGCGGCTTTTAGCGTCGTCGTAGGTTTCTATCTTCCTATTTAGTACTAACGTTCTTAGTTCTAGTTAGAATCCTAGTAATACTTCGGCCGGGGATATTTTTAGTACGCTATAGGTAGTAGTATTATAGATAATCTATATAAGAGAGATTTATCTTATTTAGTCGTTCTAATACTAGCTTACTATATTACGTAGGTAATACTTAATATTCTAGTTTTATCTCTCTATCTACCCGTCGGTTTATAGGTAATAGGCTATTAATAGCCTATATCTTATAGTAAGAAGGTAGTAGAAATAGCTCTAGAATTTTAATATAAAGATAGTACCTCTATTACTAACGAGGTTTTCTAGTATTCCCTATAGGGGTATAACCTTTTCGTAAAATAAGGTTATAAGTTTTAGCGAGTCTACGTCCTTAGTATAGGAAATATAGAGGGAATATTTTAAAAATAGATCGATTATAACTATAATTACGTTATAGGCCTTCCCCTCTTATTTTAAGGGTAGTAGGCCTATAATAAAGTCTACGCTTATTTACTAGCCTAGTCTCTCTAATACTAGTAGTAGTTCGAGTAGTCTATATAGCTTATAGCGTTTAATAGTATTAGACTAATAAATCTAGTATATAAGGACGTAGTCCTATATATCCTTAATAAGGGTTTTCTATTAGTATTTACGTCTAATAGCTTATAGCGTTCTTTTCCTTATATAATAGCCTACCTATAGATCGTTATAGTAGATCTTTATAATTTCCTAGTAGATTACGGGTTCGCCTTCGGGAATATAGATATAGTTATTATATCTTAGTAGTCTATCCTAGCTCCTTACGCTCTATCGTATCTTCGGGGGTTATTTAAAGTCGCTAGTTTCCCGTACCTTTCTAAGCGTATTCCTATAGAACTTATTCTTCGCCTATATCTTAAGTATAAGTTCTACTATAGTTTCTAACGGCTCGTAGGTATATACGGTTTCTCCTTTAGCTACTTCGCGTACCTTCTTTTAACTCGGTAGTCTATTCGTCGCGGGCTTAGTAGGGATCTTTACGTGTACTATAGTTATTATAGCGCCTAAGTATATCGTATCCCGTAAATCCCTTTAGTAACTAGTACCTTTACTAATAGTCTCCTTAAGTCTCTATATAAAGATATTACGACTCGTAGCGTCTAGTAGCTTATCTACTATATAGTCGGGTCGTCTACTAAAGGTATCTATAGGGTTCGTTTTCCCTAAGCGGAATATAATAATAAAGTTAAAATCTACGAGATATTCTATCTAGTATACCTAGCGTCTTATAAACTCCTTAGTCGTTATAAATTAGACGAGATTAGCGTAATCTATTATTACTACGATTAGGTACTTATTTCCTTTAAGGAAGTAACGCTATTCTTTAAACCCTATAAAGATTACTAGTATTTCTTAGTCGCCGATCTAATAATTTCTCTCTACTACTAGTATCTTTTAGGAGTAAAAGGCGATAGGGTACTAGTATCTATCTTTATAAAGCTATAATATAATTACGTAGATAGCGGCTCCTAACGTATCCGTTTCTATTATAGTTTTTAACGTAGCGTCGAAGTATATAAGTATCGGCGTAGTCTAGAAAGCGGTCTTAGTCCTTTTAAAAGCTTCTCGCGCTTCTTCTATAAAGATAAACCTTTCTTAGCGCTTATTTCTTCCTTTCTTTTATATATCTAGCCCCTTAATTAGATTATTAAGGGGGCGCTAATTATCGACTATTTCCTAATAAAATATCGGTAGAAGTTAGCGAAGCCTACGAACTATTATATATTAAAGATATAGGTCGGCTCTAGCTACTAGCTTATCGTTTCTACTTAGGTAGGGTCTATAGTAACTCTATAGCGGGAGACGATAAAGCCTAAAAAGTCGACCCTCTCTATATAGAACGTATACTTATTAGGTTTAATAAATAACCTCTACTTAATTAGGCGTTCTAGTACTTCTCGGACGTAATATATATAGATCTTCTTATCCTTCGAGAAGATTAGTATATTATTAAGATATACTACTAGGTAGACGTTAATAAGTCCTATTAAGGCTCTATTAACGTACGCTTAGAAGGTAGTAGGAGTATTTACGAGTCTAAATAGTATTACCGTATATTTAAAATATTTATAGCGGTATCTAAACGCTATTTTCTACTTATCTCCTTATTTTATATAGATCCTATAGTAGGTATCTCGTAGATCTAATTTAGTATAGATCTATACTCTTAATAATCTTATTAAGGACTTATTAATTAGTAGTAGAGGGTAGTAGTTCTTAATAGTGATCGCGTTTAACCCTCTATAGTCTATATAGAGTCTAAGCTTACTATCTTTCTTCGGTATAAAGAGGATAGGTATACCCGATTAACTCTTTAAGTATTAGATCTAGCCTTTTTTAAGGTTCTCCTTAATATACTAGCGGAGGACTTCTAACTTCTTAGCGGATAGTATATATACTAGCCTCTAAGGGGGTATCTTACCTAGTATTAGCTTAATTATATAATTATACTCTATATAGGTTAGAAGGGCTATAGTACCTTCTTTACTCGCTACGATAGCTAGATTTTAGTATTCTAGTAGGAGTTTAGTTAGGGGTTATACCGGATAAGGGGTCCTATCCGAGCTTTATATTACCCTTAGTATTACTATAAACTCCCTAGTAACCTTATCGACGTCTAAGTATAGCTCTCCGAGTATACTTTATAGTCTTACTTTTTCCTCGAAGTCTTTTAGCGGGAGGGTTTTAACCTCTAGCGGGGCTATATTTCTATATACCTACTTACTAGTTACTTAGTTAATATCCGGATTTACTAGTCTAAGCTAATCTATTCCTAGGATTATATTATAGATTATTATATCTACGGCTTTATAGGTTATCTTAATAACTCTATAGGTTCTATTCCGGTCTATTAGACTAAGCTATACTTCTTAGCTTCTATATAAAGAGATCTTACGCCTATCTATAGCTTCTACTAAGCGGGTACTTATTATATATATCTCTTCTAGGTTCTCTTTTACCTATTTCTAGCTTATAAAGCTCTAGATTACGCTACTATCTATTAGCGTCTTAGCTACTCCCGTTAGGGCTTTAGTCTTAATATCTAATATTAATATATTATAGATAAGTACTTAGTATACTCCCTTATATTCTCTAAAAAGAACTATCCTTAATACTATAGAAGTCTATAGTATAGGGTTATCTATTTTTTTAACTCTTCTACGGCTATAGCGTTTACTATAGCTTTCTTACGGTAGTCCTTCGTATAGTAGCCCGGCTTACTATAGAAGTTATAGAATTTACTATCTCCGCTCTAATCTCGTTTAGACTCTATAGTAGCTTTTCTACCTTCTATAGTAGTCGTAGCTTATTATATAGGGAAGGCGCTATTTCCCTTAAAGGGTCTTCTATTAGATCCTTATAAGTCTATAGTATTTCTTAGCGCTATCTTCCTAGTCTCCCTAAGATATAATATCCTACCTAGTATTACTTTCTTAATTTAGTTATAGAAGGCTACCTAGTTATCCTATTAATCTATAGTAGGGGCTATAAACCTTTTTACTTTATCTCGTATCTCCTTAACGATACCCGTCTCTAAATAGTCGATTCTTATTTATTTAGTCGGCGTATCTTTTAGGTAGTTATAGAGTCCGGTAAGCTTTAAGGCGTATTAGTATATATCCTAATATTTAGCTTATATTATCTACTACTAGTTATATTTAGCTTCTCGCTATATCTTAATAGGGTCGGTAATCTAAGCGAGCGCCTATATTTCGAAGACCGACTAGGTAAATATCGTACCTAGGTTATTCCTACGGTATTCTATCTATATTATATTAACCTTTAGCGCTAGGAACTTAGTTACTTAGTCTATCTTATATATATCGCTAGCGAACTAATCGGGGTATCTATTCTAGAAGGCTTCTTAGTTCGACTTAAAGAGATTATATTTACCCGAACTCTCGGCTTTATACGTTATTATATTATAAGGTATACGTAGTTCCCTCGCTTCCTTCTAATAGGATAGGTAGCCTCCGGCACTTCCTTACGATATAGTTAAGTTCGTACGGGTAGTATTAGGTAGTTAGTAGGTAGTTTAGCTAGTAGTACTACTTAGCGAACCCTAACGGATCCTAGATCCTTATATTCTCGCCTATAGGATTACTACGTTTTCTTCTTCGTCCTATAGCTTCGCGCGGATCCTATTTTTCTCCTTTACTAGAGTTAGACGTCTTTTAAGGGTCTCTAACTCTTAGAGTTCCGCCTTCTTATCTACCTCGGTTAGGGTTATCGGATCCGGCGGGTTTCCTCCCTAAAGGTTATCGTCGACTCCCTATATCTCTACCTCTTCTAGTAGGGGTTATAGGGGTCCCGGGACGTCGTTCGTTTCCGCGATCGGGGCTAAGATTCCCCTTAGGCGGTCGCTCGTACGTCGAGTTATCGATATTACGTATTCTAACGGTCTAGTTTAATTAAGATTTAGCGATTAGAATATTAGGACCGGCGTACTAGCGGGTCCTAGTAGGTAATATAGAACTAGAGTAAAGGAATAGTAGGGTACTAGTATATTTATAAACTAATCGCTAAAGAGCTAAGTTCCCCTAGCAGTCTCTATATAGATAACCTTTAGCGGGTCACGGGACTAGGTTACCTAACCCGGTAGGACTTAGTCTCCCTAGTGCGGTCTCTAGCGGGGGGTCATGCTACCCCTACTAGGTCACGGGTTCTAGGTCATAGGACTAGGCGGGATCTAGCCTATAAGGCACTCTCCTAGTAGAGGGTCGTAACACTCGTCGTTATAGTTATTAACCGGAATAGCTACCTTCCTCTTTCGCTTACCTAGGATACTTTAAGGAGTACTAGTAGTTCTAGGGCTAGTATTATAGGTATTATTATTTACTAACTTAGTAATAACTACTATAGGAGATATCTAGCGTCGATATATATAGGATCTAATAAAATCGCCGGCGATCTAGAGAGTTCGATCTAGCACTAGAACTACCTTTTAAGATTTAAACTTACCGATACTAAGTAGAATATATACTATAGTAAATATAATAATATTAGGCGTATCCTTATCTATCTTATCTAAAGCCTTAGCCTAGTTATAGACTAATAATTAAATAAAGAAGATATATCGACTTATAGCGTTATTATAATTAGTAAGTATAACCTTAGTAAAGACTATACTAAGGTAAACTATATTTAGTATATAGGCGTCGAACGTTAGATCCTTAGGATTACCTATTATCCTTTAATAATATTAGTTATAGGGTAATAAGATAATAATTTTATTTTAATATACGGTAATAGCTAATCGGCTCTTATAGTAAGCTTCGGAGGCCTATTGACTTATATTATAATAGAGAGATAGCCCGTATAGAAAGTGATTATATCCTTCTAGAAGTCGAACCGGTAACGGTTATAGTAAAGAACACCGAAGGTAGGATCGTTATCCTAAAGTAGGCTAGGGATATTAGTAATCTAATAACCCTTAGTTTGACCCTAGATACGGGTTTTAACCGTAGAGGAGATAGTAGGGGCTCTATTAATAGTGATAACGCCGGCGAAGAAGTAGATAGATTACTAAAAAGAAGATATAACGATTAACTATCTAAAATAGTAATTAATACTATATATAGTAAACGATAAAGTAAATATAAATAAAGAGTAAAAATAGAGTTAAGATAGAGTGAATAAAGAGCGAATAAAGAGCGAATAAAGAGCGAATAAAAGCGAAAGGAAAGACTTAGGTCAAGATATATACCCCTTTTAAAGCGAAAAAAGAGAATATATTATTTATTATCGTCCTCGACGCGTACCCGTACGTGTCTTTTAGTATCTATAACCTACTCCGCGCGCCGACGCTAACGCGATAGCTATAACGGACGCGATAGCTATCTTAAAAGCGCTTTAGTAGTATTATTATTAACGCTCGAATTATTAGTAGTTATATAAGGTCTCTAGAAACCCCCTAAGACCTTAGGATATACTACGTTTTATATAATACGCTTCTTATTCTCGGGATAGAGTAAAACCTATAGGTTTTACGTAAACGTAGTCTTTAAGAAGGCGACGTAAAGCTATCTATAGGAAAAAATAAGAACCCTAAGATTAACGCCTATATAATCTAAAGATTACTCTTATAACTTATTAATAGTTATAAAGAATAAGAGTCGTATAGGAAATTATTACCGCTAAAGCGTAAAAGGGAATTCTCCTAGGTTTAATAGTAGAAGTAATTAGGGGATTAAGTGATACTTACCCTAATATCGGCCTATAGAAATTAAAACCTCTAAATAGTATAATCGAATACGCGTAATAATAAGACGTATTCTATTATAGAGCCTATTCGGAGGATCGAAGTTCTATAAAAGTATAATAGGTATACTAACCTTTAAGCGAAGGTAACCTAGCGGAAGACTTAGCGTTCTTTAGCGGCGGAGATACTTAATAGGGTATTAAATATTATTAGTCGTATTTATATTATAGGTATCTATAGAGAGAAGCTACTATTCTTAGCTAAGTAGCCGATCTAGTAATATATTATTAAATATATTAATATTAGTATTTTAGGCTATTAAAATAGCGCGACTAATAAAGAAATCTACTATCCTAAGGGGATTTCGTAGAGATAAACGTTATAGATTAGTAAAAGGGTAGATTTATTAAATAAAACACTCTATATTAATATTATATTAGATATAAGGTAGTATCTTAATTATTCTATATTAAGATCGGTCCTATAATATTACATTTAACTAATCTACTAGAGTTTTATTATTACTAGATAAGCCTCGGAGCCGTATATTCCTTTAGAGGGAAAGAATTTTTAATAACGACTATACTTTAGTATACTAAAGGGTAATACTAAGAATTATAGCGCGGTTACTACCTAGTACTATAGGTAGGTACTATTAGAAGTCTCTACTAAAAAGTATAGGGACTCCTCTAAATAGTTATTCGGCGTTAGGTATACTATACCGGATATCGGTAAGTATTTCGTCGACTATATTAAAGACGTAGGAATATAATATTAGGGTTTTATCCTAAATAATTAAAGAAACTTCTTATATAAGCTTAGTAAGCTTACTACTACGGGAAACCGCGTAAGTAGATACCTCTATAGTTAGTATAGGAATTTTAAATATTTTATAAGTAGTACGGCTACCGGGGAGTAGGATAGTAGCGACTCCTATAGAAGTAATATATAGAACGATCTTTCCTTAGGAGTGATAGTAAGCTATAAGCGTACTATATAAAAACGTTTTTTTAGATCCTCCTAGACTATAAAGGAAAAAGCGAGCTCTTATAGGATTAGAGTTAACCTTAGCCCTAATTTCCTCGAAATATATAAGCTATTCCGGGTTATCCTATAAACTAAGATACTATTATTTAAACTCTTATCGTTATTAGCTAGTATTATAATTATAGGCCTTATTAAGAGCGCTATTATTATAATCGAGAAAGGACTAATCCCTTCCGATCTCTAGAAGATTATAGTCCGTAAGTATTTTCCTATTTAGATTAAGAGTATTTTAAATATAGTATAAAGCTAGAGAATAGTACGAATCGTTATTTAGAGGATTAAAATAGTAACCTTACTCTCGATAACTAAACTAGCGATCTAGCGTAGTTAACTATCGTATTAGATTATCGGAAAGAGACTTAGAAAAGCGATCCTAAATATTACGAGCTACCGTAGGACTTAGCGGTACGTAAAAAAGAGTAGCGGAAAATATTATACGTAATTCCTAGCTAGTCTTAAACTATATAGTATCGTTAAATATTTTTACCTATTTATCACTCCGTATAATAATACTACGCGTATATATAGCCTCCTAAAAAGTAGGGTATATAATACCCTTAATAGTACGTAAGTTAAGGAAGGACTTAGCTCCGCGCGTAGCTATTAATAATATACGAAGGTAGAATATATTACCGCTTTATTACGTTAATAAGTTTATATACCTAATCTAAAACCCTTTCTAACGTAGCTTCTATTAGTATTTAGCCTAGACGAAGTATTCTAGAAACTCCTTATATAAATACTAAGGGGTATTAGGGTTATTATAGTACTATTTAAAATATTTAAGTAAAGAGGAGGTACGTATATTAACCTACTTAGCTAATTTAGTATTAGTAAGCTCCTTACTAAATATAACGCTATACTTATTTTCTAGATAGATAACTAATAATATAACTCTAGATCTAAAGCGATTAATAGGAAACTCTAAAAGACGCTAGGCTACCTTAGAAGTACTAATATAGCGGCTATTAATATATTCTTTCGATTCGTTAAACTTAACCTCTATAATCGTACGATTAGAGCTTTTATAAAGATATTTATAGAGGTATTAAATAGCCTTAATTATATTATAAATCTCGATATTAATATAGGTACTATACTTATATATAAGAAATAGGTTATATAGTACTATCTATTAGTTTACCTTAAGCGTAAGGGTCTATCCTTTACGTAGAGGGTCTTTAATAGTAAGAGTAGTACCTAGGCGGCGGCGGTACTCTAGATATCTATCCTCTAAGATTATTATCTATTCCTATAAAGGTTTTAGATAGCGTTTAGAATATATCCTCCTACGGCCGCTAAGATCCTTTATATATAAAGCCTTTAGGTTTAGCTCGCTATATAGGTTATAAATTATACTACTTATAATAATATTATATAATCTTTTACTACTACGATCAGTATAGTTAGGTAATTCTATACTAACTACCTTATCAACTATAGTAGGATTAAGGAACCGGCTATTATATTTAAGCTATACTAATATATAGATATAGAGTAACCTATACTTCTAATATTCGATTATATAGATAGTAGTAGTATAGGGCCCGAAAATACGCTCCTTCTTAATATCCTTAATTAGCTCCTTAAGCTTTATATAGAATACGCGAGAGACTAAATCTAGATAGGCGTAGGAATCTTAGAGAGGTATATACTATATATCCTTAAATAATTCCCTTTAAATCTTATCCTAGTTTAGGTTAGCTATAAAAGTTAAAAATAGCGTCGGTTTACCGTATCGTCCTATAATAGAGAGCGAGTCCTAGAATTTACGTTACTAGTAGCGAGTACTTCTAATAAAAGTAGTAGGAAGAATAATACGCTTACCGGTATCGATAGTAATATAGGGATAACCGGTAGCGGCTCTCGTAATATTAAGGGTAGTGTATATATAGGAGTAGGAATCTATACGTAATTCCTTTTAATTACGTCGGTTCTAATCTAGTCGCTATTTCTCGATTATAATATATAAATTAATTAGGAATTATTACTAAAGTCCCTTACCGCGGTAGAATAAATTAAATTTACCTTCCTATATATATATATACTAGCGAGACTATATCTAGTTTATAAGATTATCTTATATATATAGGATACCTTATTAGGTATTACTACTTAGATCTATCTTCTAATAATACCCGGCCCCTAACTTCGGCTAGAAAAGTACGTAGTGTAAAGGGAGGTATAATAGATATAAGTAGTGGATAGATATAAGAGTATAACCCTATAAAACCTATACTCGACCCTAGAGCTTATTAAGCCCCGGTAGTTACTATCTACCCCGCTAAATATACTTAGTATTATAGAAGGAAGGAGTATAACTAAGATATAGCTAAATATTATAAGAACTTAGCTTATCTATCTTATTAGGGATATTAGGTAGAAAACCGCTAAATTTATAGGTTAAAGTAGGTATATTATAGGGGCGCCTACCCGCTACGTTAGGGACTAAACGTATCTATATATATTAGTAAGATTAGTAAATATATTTTTAGGGTATAATTAGATTCTAATACCTAGGGGTTAATCCGTAACTCGGGAATATTAGGCTACTCCTATAGAATATCGCGTGCCCGCTTAAAGAGATCGATAAACGGGTTATAGTTATATATATATTAATCTAGACGCTAGAGAATCTACCGAATTTTTATAGACTACGGGGAGTTATATCGGCCTAATCGAATATCTAGGGCCTCCTTAGTTATAGGAGTAAGGTAAAGCTATATATATAACGCGGTAGTAGATTCTAAAGGGCCTTAGTAATAGTATAGCGACCTATTAATTTAAAAGATATACGCGGAATCCTAGATACGATATTAGCTTACTAGAGTAAGAGACTATAAGTTTTTTATTTATACCTAAGCGGAAAGACGTTTATCTCGATTATAAGCTATAAAGGTAAATACTAAGCTAGTATTAATAGAGCGAATATTACTCCTAAAGTATTTAGAATCGGTATCGTTAGTAGAGAAATACCGACGTAGTATAGAGTCTTACTTAAGTATTAGGATATCCGGTAGTTTAAGACTAATACTAGCGTTCTTATAATATAAGTTATAAGAGTCTTTACCGCGTACTCTCTTTACCTCTATTAGCTAATAGAGAGCTCGGTAGTAAGAGTAAATCTTCGTTATAGTCCTAAAGTTAGATATAACCTAAGGTTAGCTAGAGGAGCGGAATACCTTTAGAGGTATAGCGCTAAGATCCGAGATATAACGATATACGCTATACTTAGTATAATTAGAGTATATATAGCTAGAATAGATAGAGTAGTATCTAGCTAGACGACTCGTAAATCCTATCTAGTACGTATTATATATAGCGTATTTAGCTACGGCTTACTATATAGGTAGCGGTATAGAATATAAACTATATATTCGATCTCCTTCCGGACGGCTTTAGACCTAAGTACGCGGGACCTATTAACGATATAGAGGATATCGGGTATATACCTAAGAGGTATAGATACCTTAACTATATAACTTATAGTATCGTAGGTTATCGATATATATTAGTTCTCTAGCGCGATATATAGTCTTATAAGTACTATATTAGGAGGTTTAAAAGGTAGTATACGGTATTTAGTAGCCGTATCGATTATAGAAGGAACGTTAGGAAATAGGATCTAATATATTATAGAGTAAAAGGGAGCGTAATAATAGAGTAGTATAAAAAGAAAGTAAGTAACTCGAGCTATACCGGTTTTTTAAACTTATATAGAATAGGAGGTATAGACCTCTATAGATATAGTCTAAGAAGTACTAAACTATACTAACCTACTTAAGGCGCGTCACTATCCCCTATACGCGATACGCTAAAACTTCCTAGATAGGTAAGGTATAGGGTAGAAAAGAGATATAAGGCGGTAAATCGAAAAGATAAATACTTAGCTATTACCTAAACTAACTCTTCTTCCTTTTCCCCTTTAGCTTCTATCGTCTCTATATAATATTACCTCCTCCTTCTTTCCTATAACTATTATATTGTTATAGAAATAGAATATACCGATAATAATATAACTAAAAAGGTAGCTATCCGCCGGGGTATAGCGGGTAGTCCTAAGTATAAATAGCTAAGGATAATACTACTATCCTTTTAGATTACGTTTAGTAGGGGCTCTACTATAGAGCTCTATACGTATACTAACTAATCTATTACTAACTAACTTAGTACTAAGTATATTAGAAGTACTATTCTCTTCTATATTATTAAACTATAATATACTCTCGTAACTTATAAAGTGTAGATTATAGATATATACTCGCTATCCTAGTCTAATAATACTAAAAGCCTAACCTTAAAGCTATATAATAATAGTAATAGTGATAAGGAAGGCGATATAGATAGTAAAAGTGATATAGATAGCGATAGCGAAATAGATAGTGATAGCGAAACGGATAGCGAGCTAGATAACCTAAATACTATCGAGTATACCGACTCTAGTACTTATATATATATCGTATACCTCGAGGATTAATTAGATAAACTTATATATAGGCTATTACTTATACTATATATTATTACTATTATCGGCGGATCCTATACTAAATACTTCGATAAATACTAGGCCTATATTTAGGTAAGTATAGAACCGGCTAAAGAGACTATAATAAACGCTAATTAGGATTATTTATAGCTTAAGCCTCCGAAGATAAAAATTATCCGCGCGTAGAAGTAAAAACTCGAAGAATCCTATAATACCTTAGAGTATAGAACCGAATCGAACGTACGTATTTATCTTAGGGGCGTAATCTAGTAGGTATTATAAATATAGCGGAAGGGATAGGAGACCTTATAGGAGGCTAGGGAGACCGGCTAATAGACCGATAGACCGATAATCTCTACTCTTCGGTCGCTTTTATATAAGCCTCGCTAGGCTAGTATACTAAGGCGACGTAATAATAAATAATAAAGAATAAATTCTATATAAGGTAGAGAGAGAAGTTAGATATAGAGTAAAGTAGTAAAGGTAGAGAGTAATATAGATAAAATAGATAAAGATATAAAGTAGATATAAAGGATTAGGGAAATACTATATATATACTCTTAGTTCCGATAAAATAATAAAAATATTATCTAATTAGCGTTATTATCCGAGGATTACTATACGGGAACTTTAGAAGTCTCTTTAGATTATATAAATATATATACTTAGGAGCTACCCGTTTATCTATAGGCCTCGAGCGGGATACTACTATATATAACTATATATAGTAAGGAGGAAAAAAGTATATTTATATTAATAATAAAGGAAGAGGGAATATATACTATATTAATTCTATATCTATTATAAATAGACACTATAGCCTAATTAGTAATTCTACTAACTTAATATATATTTAAAATATTTTTTTATAAAACGACTATTTCGAGTCTAGCCTATTTCTTTTTTTTTTTTCCTATAGCGTTAAAGGAAGCTATACTTCTAAACTTATAATATTTATAGTCTAAGATAGGAATCGATAGTAAAGTCTTATATATAATACTAAACTAAAGTAAATAATTAAAAAAAATTGATATTAAAGAATATATAGAATATATATATTTTTATTAATATATATAAATTATTACTTATAATAAATATATTATAGACTCCGATAATCCTATAGGTTTACCGAGATAGCTAATATATTAAGATCCTCTAATAAGAGTAGTACTTACTAGTAGAAGTAACGCTAAGTAGCCTTATAATCCTCCTATATCTCGCGTTTAGCAAAACCCTATACCTTAACGGTTAAACACTATAGCTCTATATAAGGCCTATATAGAAGCTAATATAAATTACTACTAATAATTAGTAAAGAGTATATATCTAATATATATATTAATACTTACCTATTAATAACGTATAGAGTTAGTACGTTAGTATAGTTCTATAAAAGCCCGCGGATTAGACTTTAGTAGGTTATATATATACTACTTAATATAGTAAAAATTAGGTATATATATCTAGGGCACCGGAAAAGTATCTACTTTACCTTTAGTCCTAGTCTATATATAACGCTTATAAAAGTGATATTTACGACTTAACTACTAAAGATACCTAATATATAAAGGTATTATATAAGGGTCTATAGATAGCCTATCGCGGCTATAATCTATAAATCTATAGTAATTATACTTCGGAGTAGGCGCGTTAGCTTCGAGGGGATATCTATTACGAAGTTAGCTTATATATATAATAGTAGTACTATTAACTTCGTTCTTATATAAAGCTCTATCGGTACGAAATATAATCTTAGTAGTAACTCGACGACTTAGAGATAGATATAGTATAAAGATAACTTAGAAAGAGAATAATAAAAATTAGAAAAAGAGCCGGGACGTACCTACTTATAGGTTAAAAGTAGTAGTATTTCTATAGATTATCTAGTACGATATCGGTTAAAGCGCGGTATACGCGAAATAAAAAAGAGAGAAGTTAGTACGGCCGCGGTAGATACTTAGTAGATTAGCGTCTCTAGCACGGAAAACTCTATATAAGTAAGAGTAACCGGTCGTCTACTAAAGTATAAAAGGTAGAGAGAGCGAAGAGTGTAGATCGGTAAGTTTATACTATCTACTATTATAGTATATTATAGCGAGAGTCGTTTTAAACGCGCTCTCCTTAATATCGCCGCCGCTATATAGGAGGTAGCTATAGTATAGAGGGAAGAGTACTAAAATACTAGCGGAATATAGTCTACTATATAGGTACTAAGCACTTAGATTAATACGTAATAATAGACGTAAATATAATAATTAATAAATCCCTTAACGGCTATAATCGATATATAAGATATTAATAATATACTAGCTATACTAATAGTAGAGATAGTAACTAGTATACCGCTATATATAGAAAAGCCTCTATCTACTAACCGCGAACCTTATTAGATATTAATAGAGGTTCTAAGCCCTACTAGATAGACTAATCTCGGCCTACCGTTAATAGAAGTTCTAAGCCCTACTAGATAGACTAATCTCGGCCTACCGTTAATAGAAGTTCTAAGCCCTACTAGATAGGCTAATCTCGGCCTACCGTTAATAGAAGTTCTAAGCCCTACTAGATAGACTAATCTTAGCCTACCGTTAATAGAAGTTCTAAGCCTAAGCTAAGCGTTAGTCGAGCGCCGCCGGTATCTAAAGATCTATATCCGCTATTTCTAAGCGTAGAAGTTATATATATAGGTAGAAAAAGATATACCGCTATATATCTTTATTAAGGGCCCGTAGTAAAAGAAGTACTAATACTACTTATTACGCTAAATATAATATATACCGGTAAGATTATACTATTATACTAATAGAGTATATACGATTAATATAACTCCTATAGATACTATATAGTATTATAGAGGCTATAATAGAGCGTAAGTAAGAGATAGAATTAGCGTAAGCTAACGGATAGAGCGGTATATAGGAAAGTAGGCTATTCTTTATAGCGTACTAGGAGGTATTAAGTTAGTTATAGTACCGCCTAGTTATATAAGATAAACGAAGGAGGTAGCGTCAGGAGGTAAAATAACGGAAGAAGTAGAAAAATAAAGCGGATATTAATATATATATAGTATTAATTTTAACGATAGATAATAACCTAAATAAATAAAATATACTCTATAAGAAATATAGGTAATATATATAATAGTAGCTACCTATAGAGCTATTCTATACTATATCTATATTATAGTATTACGCCGAGACCGTAAGTAAGCTATAATAGTTTTATATTTTATACGTATTATAGCCTTATACGTATCCGTAGTTAACTATTAGAGTATATATTAGGAAATAAGATATAGGAAATAGTAGAATACGATAATATACTATATAGCCGTCCTATATATTATCTTTATATATAAAGTATTTAATTAATAGTTCCGTATACCGTTACTTATCCTAAAATACCTAATAGTAATAGGTATTTTTATAATATTACTTATAGTCGAGATAACACCTATAGTAGATATATAACCTTATAGACGTAGTATTACTCCGTATAATTAAAGGCTTTACTCTTTTATAAAGCTATAAAGCCCGATTATACGATAGGGCGGGAGTATTACGACCCTCTACTAGGAGAGTGTCTTATAGGCTAGATCCCGCCTAGCCCTATGACCTAGAACCCGTGACCTAGTAGGGGTAGTATGACCCCCCGCTAGAGACCGCACTAGGGAGACTAAGTCCTACCGGGTCAGGTAACCTAGTCCTATGACCCGCTAAAGGTTATCTATATAGAGACTACTAGGGGAACTTAGCTCTTTAGCGATTAGTTTATAAATATACTAGTACCTTACTATTCCTTCACTCTAGTTCTATATTACCTACTAGGACCCGCTAGTACGCCGGTCCTAATATTCTAATCGCTAAATCTTAATTAAACTAGACCGTTAGAATACGTAATATCGATAACTCGACGTACGAGCGACCGCCTAAGGGGAACCTTAGCCCCGATCGCGGAAACGAATAACGTCCCGGGACCTCTATAACCCCTACTAGAAGAGGTAGAGATATAGGGAGTCGACGATAACCCTTAGGGAGGAAACCCGCCGGATCCGATAACCCTAACCGAGGTAGACGAGGAGGCGGAACTCCGAGAGTTAGAGACCCTTAAAAGACGTCTAGCTCTAATAAAGGAGAAAAATAGGATCCGCGCGGAGCTATAGGACGAAGAAGAAAATATAATAATCCTATAGGCGAGAATATAAGGATCTAAGATCTGTCGGGGTTCGCTAGATAGTACTATTAGCTAAACTATCTACTAACTACCTAATACTATCTATACGAACTTAATTATATTATAAGGAAGTACCGGAGGCTACCTATCCTATTAGAAGGAAGTAAGGGAATTATATATACCCTATAATATAATAATATATAGAGCTAAGAGTTTAGGCGAATATAATCTTTTTAAGTCAAACTAGGAAGCCTTCTAGAATAGATATCCTAACTAATTCGCTAGTAACGTACGTAAGATAGACCGAGTAACTGAGTTTCTAGCGCTAAAGGTTAATATAATATAGATAGAATACCGTAGGAATAACCTAGGTACGACGTTTACTTAGTCGGTCTTCGAAATATAAGCGCTCGCTTAGGTTACTAACCCTATCGAGATATAACGAGAAGCTAAATATAACTAGTAGTAAATAACGTAAGCTAAGTATTAGGATATATATTAATACGTCTTAAAGCTTACCGGACTCTATAACCGCCTAAAAGATATACCGATTAGATAGATAAGAATCGACTATTTAGAGATAGGTATTATTAAGAAGATATAAGACAAAGTAAAGAGGTTTATAACCCCCGCTATAGATTAATAGGATAACTAGATAGCCTTCTATAACTAAATTAAGAAAGTAATACTAAATAGGATATTATATCTTAAGAAGGCTAAGAAGATAGCGCTAAGAAATACTATAAACTTATAAGGATCTAATAGAAGACCCTTTAAGAGAAATAGCGCCTTCCCTATATAGTAAGCTATAACTACTATAGAGGGTAGAAAAGCTACTATAAGGTCTAAACGAGATTAGAGCGGAGATAGTAAATTCTATAACTTCTATAGTAAGTTAGGCTACTATATAAAGGACTACCGTAAGAAAGCTATAGTAAATATTATAGCCGCGGAAAAGTTAAAAAAATAAATAACCCTATACTATAAACTCCCGTAGTATTAGAAATAGTTCTCTTTAGAGAATATAAGGGAGTATACCGAGTACTTATCTATAATATACTAATATTAGACGTTAAGACTAGAGCCCTAACGGGGGTAGCTAAGACGCTAATAGATAGTAGCGTAACCTAGAGCTTCGTAAGCTAGAAATAGATAAAAGAGAACCTAAAAGAGATATATATAATAAATACCCGCCTAGTAAAAGCCGTAGATAGGCGTAAGATCCTTTTATATAGAAGCCGAGAAGTATAGCTTAGCTTAATAGACCGGAATAGAACCTATAGAGTTATTAAAATAACTTACGAAGCTATAGATATAATAATCTATAATATAATTCTAGAAATAGATTAGCTTAGACTAGTAAATCTAGATATTAACTAGGTAACTAATAAGTAGACGTATAGAAATATAGCCCTACTAGAGGTTAAAACCCTCCCGCTAGAAGACTTTAAGGAAGAAGTAAGACTATAAAGTATACTCGGAGAGCTATACTTAGACGTCGATAAGATTACTAGAGAGATTATAGTAATACTAAAGGTAATATAAAGCTCGGATAGGACCCTTTATCTAGTATAACCCCTAACTAAACTCCCGCTAGAATACTAAGATCTAGCTATTATAGTAAGTAAAGAAAGTACTATAGCCCTTCTAACCTATATAAAGTATAATTACGTAATCGAGCTAATACTAGGTAAGATACCCCCTTAGAGGCTAGTATATATACTATCTACTAAGGAGTTAGAAGTCCTCTACTAGTATATTAAGGAGAACCTTAAAAAAGGCTAGATCTAATACTTAAAGAGTTAATTAGGTATACCTATCCTCTTTATACCGAAGAAAGACGGTAAGCTTAGACTCTACGTAGACTATAGAGGGTTAAACGCGATCACTATTAAGAACCGCTACCTTCTACTACTAATTAATAAGTCCCTAGTAAGATTATTAAGAGTATAGATCTATACTAAACTAGATCTATAAGATACCTACTATAAGATCTATATAAAATAGGGAGATAAGTAGAAAATAATATTTAGATACCGCTATAGATATTTCGAATATACGGTAATACCGTTTAGACTCGTAAATACTCCCGCTACCTTCTAGGCGTACGTTAACTAAGTCTTAGTAGGACTTATTAACGTCTACCTAGTAGTATATCTTAATAATATACTAATCTTCTCGAAGGATAAGGAGACCTATATATATTATATCTAAGAAGTGCTAGAACGCCTAATTAAGTAGAGGTTATTTATTAAACCTAGTAAGTATATATTCTATATAGAGAGGGTTAACTTCTTAGGCTTTATTATCTCCCGCTACGGAGTTACTATAGACCTTACCTAAGTAGAAACGATAAGCTAGTAGCTAAAGCCGACCTATATCTTTAATATATAATAGTTTATAGGCTTCGCTAACTTCTACTAATATTTTATTAGGAAATAGTCGATAATTAGCGCCCCCTTTAACGATCTAATTAAGGGGCTAGATATATAGAAGAAAGGAAGAAATAAGCGCTAAAAAGGGTTCGTTTTTATAGAAGAAGCGCGAGAAGCTTTTAAAAGGACTAAGACCGCTTTCTAAACTATATTAATATTTATATATTTCGACGCTACGTTAAAAACTATAATAGAAACGGATACGTTAGGGGCTATTATCTACGTAATTATATTATAGCTCTATAAAGATAGATATTAGTACCCTATCGCCTTCTACTCCCGGAAGATACTAGTAATAAAGAGAAATTACTAGGTTAGCGACTAAGAAATATTAGTAATCTTTATAGGGTTTAAGGAATAGCGCTACTTCCTTAAAGGAAATAAGTACCCGATTATAGTAATAATAGATTATATTAATCTTATTTAATTTATAACGACTAAGGAGTTTATAAGATACTAAGTACGCTAGATAGAATACTTTATAGATTTTAACTTCGTTATTATATTCCGCTTAGGGAAAACGAACCCTATAGACGCTCTTAGTAGATAACCTAACTATATAGTAGACGAGCTACTAGACGCTATAAGTTATAATATCTTTATATAGAGACTTAAAGAGACTATCGGTAAAGACGTTAATTACTAAAGGGATCTACGGGATACGATATATCTAGGCACTATAATAACTATAGTATATATAGAGATCCCTACTAAGCCCGCGACGAATAGACTACCGAGTTAAAAGGAGGTACGTAAAGTAGCTAAAGGAGAAACTATATATATCTACGAGCCGCTAGAAACTATAGTAGAACTTATACTTAAGATATAGGCGAAGAATAAGTTCTATAGGAATACGCTTAGAAGAGTATAGGAAACCGGCGACTTTAAATAACCCCTAAAGATACGATAGAGTATAAGGAGCTAAGATAGACTACTAAGATATAATAACTATATCTATATTCCTAAAGGCGAACCTATAATCTACTAAGAAATTATAAGGATCTACTACGACGATCTATAGGTAGGCTATTATATAAGGAAAAGAACGCTATAGGCTATTAGATATAAATACTAATAGAAAACCCTTATTAAGGATATATAGGACTATATCCTTATATACTAGATTTATTAGTCTAATACTATTAAATGCTATAAGCTATATAGATTACTCGAACTACTATTAGTACTAAAGAGACTAGGCTAGTAGATAAGTATAGACTTTATTATAGGTCTACTACCCTTAAAATAGGAGGGGAAGACCTATAACGTAATTATAGTTATAGTCGATCTATTCTTAAAATATTCCCTCTATATTTCCTATACTAAGGATATAGACTTATTAGAACTTATAATCTTATTTTACGAAAAGGTTATACCCTTATAGAGAATACTAAAAAACCTCGTTAGTAATAGAGATACTATCTTTATATTAAAATTCTAGAGCTATTTTTACTACCTCCTCGCTATAAGATATAAACTATTAATAGCCTATTACTTATAAACTAATAGGTAGATAGAGAGATAAAACTAGAGTATTAAGTATTACTTATATAATATAGTAAGCTAATACTAAGATAACTAAATAAGATAGATCCCCTTTATATAGTATATCTATAATACTACTACTTATAGCGTACTAAAAATATCCCTAGCTAAAATATTACTAGGATTCTAACTAGAACTAAGAACGTTAGTACTAAATAGGAAGATAGAAACCTATAATAACGCTAAAAGCCACGTAGAGGAAATACTAAAGATATAAGAAATACTAAAGAAGCGCCTAGAAAAGTTAAAAACTATAATAAAGTAAGCCTATAATAGGAAATATATAGAGAAGTCTTTTATAATTAAATAATAGGTTATACTAAGAAATAAGTATATTAACTTAGGATAACCGTATAAAAAGCTAGATAACTACTATATAGGACTCTTCGCGATAATAAGTATAGTAAGATAATAGATATACTAGCTAATCTTTATACCGAGATACTATAAGATCTACCCTATATAATATACTTTAATACTAAAGCTATACTACGGAGATCTACTAAAAGCTTAAGAGCGGCCTAATCCTATATTAGTAGATAACTAACCTAAATAGGAGATCGAGGAGATCCTTACTAATAACTATAAGGGCGCCGAATATCTTATTAAATAGAGAGGATATAGGTATAAGGAAAATACTTAGGAGCCGAGAGAAAACGTAGAAGATATACTAGTATTCGAGAGCTACTATAATAAGAAAAAAGAATAGCTAGAGTATATAATACGCTAAGGAAGATCTATAAAGAAGAAGTTAATATAATCTAGGATCTACTACTAAATACGTTCTAGGAAGGTTAGAAGGACCGGAGTAAGCTTAAGAACGCCGAATCTAATATCTAACTACCGAACGGACCCTTAGAAAATAACTAGCTAAGCTAGTATACGCTATAGATAGGTTAGGGAAGGATCTAGAATACTAATAAAGATAAGAAGCGGACGAAAAATATCCTAAAGAGACTATAAATATATAATAAAAATATATAAGAGTTTATCGCTAAAAAATAGGACGAAAAGTAATATAGCTAACACTCTCTAAAGGTATAATATAATAACTACCTATATTAGATAAGTAACCTCCGAAATACGCCTATATTCTTACTATTATATACGTAATCTAGCCCGAGGAGACGCCCGAAGCTAACCTATAACCCGATTTATTAATAAAACCTACGTTAAAAAGGATAGAGAGGGTAGGGGAGATAGAGGGAGCGTAACGTAAGAAAGACTAAAAGACGTAACTATACTTATATAGATATCTCGAGTTAAAGTATTCCGTATACCTTAAAACCCCTATATAATTATAAGGAACGATATATTCTATATAGGGGTAGTATAGAGCGCTAAGATATAAGTATTAGCTTAAGCGTTAAGCCTAGAATCGACCTAAGGAACGTTAATAACCGCTAATATAAGCGGAGGTCTATACTTACTATTATATAAGACTACCGCTTCCTTATATAATAGTTATACCGGGGAGTATTAACGTTAATCCCGCTAGGCGGAGAGATATATATATACCCTAGGTTATATCTAAGATAGTCTATATAACGCCGACACTACGTACTTATAGGGTTAGTAAAGGAGACGACGGCTAGAGGGGCGTAATTATTAATAAAGGTATACGTCGTACTCGCGACTAGAGGAAAGGGAGCTACTATAATAAGTCGAAATAACCTATAGTAAGAAAAGCGAGACGACGAAAAGCTATAAGAAGAAAAGTAAAGCGACGAAAGCTATAAGAAGAAAAAGCGAAAGGACGAGGAAGTATAGAAAGAAGAAAGCTATAACTCGAAGAGAGATAAGTGAAAAATACATAAAGAACTTAGATTATACGCGACGAAAAGAGATAACGCTTAAAGCTCCGAGTCTATCTATACCTTCTACTATAAAGATAAATTACCCTCTTTTAGATAGCTAGATATATATACTATTTTCGAACCCTCCCTATCTCGACTATAAGAGACCCTCGACCCCCGACCCTTAGCTACGAGGACGTAGCTCTTTAAGGAGGGGGAAAATATTATAACCCTCTACTAGGAGAGTGCCTTATAGGCTAGATCCCGTCTAGCCCTATAACCTAGAACCCGTAACCTAGTAGGGGTAGTATAACCCCCCGCTAGAGACCGTACTAGGGAGACTAAGTCCTACCGGGTTAGGTGACCTAGTCCTATGACCCGCTAAAGGTTATCTATATAGAGACTACTAGGGGAACTTAGCTCTTTAGCGATTAGTTTATAAATATACTAGCACCCTACTATTCCTTTACTCTAGTTCTATATTACCTACTAGGACCCGCTAGCACGCCGGTCCTAATAGGGAGTCTCGTAAGATAGACGATATATATACTACTCTATAATAGATATATAGGTATCCCGAGATATATTAACCGACGGTATTAAGACGGGCCGATAATTAGTAGGAACCGTATAAAGGGGCTAAATTAGAAGTTATAGAAGATAATAAAAATAAAAAGAAAGGATTATAAAATATAGATACTTATAGTAGTAGTAATATCTAAGACCGGGTTATAGGTGGCTAGTTAATATATCTTAGATATAGGGGAGGGTATAGACTACGTAGTCGGCGGTATCCGAAGTATATAGGTAGTCTTAGGGAGAGGCTAAACCGGTAGACTCTAGTTAATAAGTTCTTTAAATTTATTATAAGACCGCTTACTAAGGTAGGTAGATAACGTTATAGAAGAATATATAATCCGGTATATAGTAGAGAGATATATATAGAGTATATAGGAATATAGGAATATAAAAAGGAGTCGGAAGGTAAGCGGGGAATATAGGCGATATATTAAGGGAAATTTAGATCTAGCCTAATAAACTAATAAATACTAACTAAATATAGAGAAATATATAAGCCGTATATAATTACGATCGTATTTATAACTAATTAGAGTAGGTAGGAAAAAAACGAAGGTAGGCGGAGCGGGAAAAATATTAACTCTATACGGGATATAATTATATTCTACTAATATATAGTAGATATATTATATATACGAATATACCCCTTATTATATATCTATACGCCGACGATTATATAATATACTAATATACTAGGTCCCTTAACTCCTAATCTAATAATATCTCTAAGGCCGGGAGATAGATAGACGGAATATATATTTATATATTATAGATATAATATAGTACTTAAAGATAGTATATAGCGTTTCGATAAAGTCGCGTATATCGGACCTAGTCGTTATATAGGATATAAGTATAGTAGATAGAATAGCTTTATAGTATATATTTATAATCTATATAGAAATATAATATATCTATATAACTAAAAACGATAGATAGTAGACGAAGCGCGGGTATATATCGCGTACTATCGCGAAATAGTTAAAAAAGAGGTATTCTACCGACTTAGTAAAGATATAAAGGATCTTTACTACGAACGACTTAATTAGTAGTAAGTATAGAGGGAATAGGAGAGTAGGAGAGGGATAGATAGAGAGAGATAAAAAATAGGAATATATATATATAGAGAAATATATATATTTAGTCTAAATATATAACACTATATTAGATATACGATTTTATCTAATATATAAACTAAGATATATACTAAGATAAAAAGATTACTACGATAGAGGATATATAGAAGGACGTAATACGTGAATAGATAGAAGAATATAGGCAGCGGAAGGAGTATTTATTATTAATTATAATTATAGAGATAGTGTAGTATACGCGATACGAACGCGAGGGTAGCGATATAAGCGCGAAACGTACGCGAATTTTAAGGTTAGGGGATATAGTGCGGAGTAGAAGGCAAGACATAAAGAATAAATAGATAAGAGTATTTATAGAAAGAGGCGTATCATAAAGCATAGCTAATAGAGGATAAATATAAGATAAGAATAATATGAATATGAAGATAATCTTTTGATAGGGTGCGGAAGTGGGAGACTCGACCACCGTACCGCAGCGGGCAGAAAGTATGGACCAATAAGAGGATGAGAGAGCGGACGAAGGCGGTCTGGAGACTATAAAGTCTAGCAAAGTAGCAAGACCACGATTCATTCAGTAGAGATATTTACGCCGACCTAGCCAACAAATATTTGTTACAACCAATTTTGATCGTTAGTTCAAATTGTATAAGGTAAAAATAGATAGCATAACAAAATTAGAGAAGCCTCTAAGCTCCTTTAGCTTTTCGTATCAAATAAAAAAAAGAAGCAGCGGATGGAGTGCTAGTAGGAATCTGTTGGGAGTAGACCTAAAAAATCCAAAAAGATAATGCACTAAGAGGGAATCGAACCCCCGGCACAACATCTCTTAGCGGAAATCCGCTATGGAAGTGTTATATGTTACCACTACACCATTAGTGCTGGCATTATGTCTAGATAGGGTTTTATTGATCTATATCCTACCGCAATTATTTGTTCAAGAACCTTCTAGTTAGAACATTGGTGTGTTACGCTGTTGCCTGCCCAATGATTGAACACACCTACCTGGGTATTTTATTCAAACGAAAGGAAACTGATAGGAGTGCCACAGATTCGATTATTCACAGACCGGAAATAATAAATGGTAGTCATTTCTTCCGGGAGAAAAGATCCCACTGGGACTATGAAAGTCACCCAACTCGAAAGAACAAAGTCTAGAATAGCCGATAATGTCAAACCCGATTTTCAATTTCTATAATTAGGTGCGAACCAGCAAGAGTTCTATTATTGATGGCGAAATTGACGTTTCTGCAGAGTCCCCAAGGTTTCACCTTTGAATTATTGAAGCTTGATGTACGGAGTATACACAATTGATGCATGTTCTCCACATTAGGCTCAACATACATGCAGATATGAGTATTTGCAGATGATACATTATCAAAATGTCTCCCTTACATAATGCCAGCACTAATGGTGTAGTGGTAACATATAACACTTCCATAGCGGATTTCCGCTAAGAGATGTTGTGCCGGGGGTTCGATTCCCTCTTAGTGCATTATCTTTTTGGATTTTTATTTTGATTCCTGGATAGGTGGATCATCTCGGACCATTCGTTCAGTTTGGTTTCTTGCGGGAATTAGTATTCCAGACTTCTTTCATGAACGCCTCCAATGCGACAGCGGTTTGTTTACCTGAGGATTTGATCTTGGTGGCGTTGAGAACGATACGACGTGGGCTGGAGAATAGTGGAGCTTCTCGGTAGACAAGGACAATAGCCATGCTGGCTTCGGTATTCAGAAGTGTTGAGCGTCGAGCAGCGCAAAATGAGTGTTTCTGTTCAGCATCCCGAGGTGGTGATTGTACTTAGAGCATTCAGGGTGAATTTAGTACTCAGTCGGCAAGGAGTACCTTGAAAGACAATCCCAGATTTAGTCAGATATAATCCATGGACCTCGGACTTCTACATCTCGGTGGATCAATTCCCCATAGAATGATCATCTCTCAACCTCTGGGCGGCGGAATGATCTATACGGTTGTAGTACCTCTCTCCAAGGCGTCAAGATGTCGTATCGTAAGTATTGCATTGAGGCCTATATGGACTAGATACTTTAAGTTAACATTCTCACCATGGTTATTTGAAGGTTCTTTTCCGAGTAAACTCAATGAGTTCATTGGGATTAGCGCTATATAAGTAGAGAGAAAACGGAGCTGGTAGCTGGGTTGGCTCTAACTAAATTTGCTTCTGGATTCTCTTTTCAATTTATCAACCTTAACAATGCTGTCTGCAACTCTGACCTTGTTGCAATTAGTAGCATCTGTTCTCTCCTGCCAACTACTACAGGCTGGCTCAGAGGGATGTGTAGTCCTAGCATATCAACAGTCCTCAGCCCGCAATTATCAAGTAGTCGCTCACATCTACCTCCCAGGCTCTAATCAATTTACCAAGGCCACGACACGATGGTCAGCCTTCAAAGCATCCCATTTCACCGTCGTTGCGGAGACTGCAACTGAGAGCGATGTGGAAAAGACAGTTATTCATATCCAAAACACACACTTTATAGCAGCACTAATAGCCCTAGCTCAATTATGCCAACAAGTACAACATCTGATTCATTCCTGTCAACGGTGGCCATGGGGGTGATCAGCCCACTCGGCACTCTTCAACATGGCATACAGATTTGACTCAATCAACTGAAGTCTGTGTCCATTGCAGATGACGGAAAAACTGCTACCATTGGAGGTAGAGCCTTGGCAAAGCACATCATAGACTCTCTTTGGAAGAAAGGCAATCAACACACAATTTGTGAAGAATGGATCTCAACCGGTGGATCTAAATCTTTATTCTCGGGTTCTCTATGCGCCGGCCATAGATCCAGACCATGTATGTATAGGCTTCTCGGACCATCAATATTGCTAACTTGCCTAGGCCTTTGTCTTATTCTTCATACTCCGGCAGGGGACGGCATCGGTTGAATACCCAGATGCATCTTCATTCTTGAAGTTAGGCCCATTGATGACGGATAGTGCCGAAGAAGTTTTCAAGGACATCATCAAGTGGATTGGAATGACGACCAATTATCCTGCATGCCAGAAAGCCGGGCTCTCGCACATTCGCTTCCCAGTAGATCTACAGAGTTGGTGTGAGCATGAACCTTGGCGAGTGCAGAAGCTGCGAGCGTTGAAAGCGAAGTATGATCCAAACCATCGATTTGGGCTCTATGCACCCTTTGTTTGATTGATATCTTGAGATCGAGTACTCGCAGAGGCGTGAGATGTGTCGTGTGGAGTGCGGTCCTTAGCCTTTGGAGATAGTTGCATCAATCCATCCTTGCCATTCCGATTGCGAATCATATATTCCGTTGAAGGGTCTAGAGTCGAAAAGATTTATCCATCGCTAGAAGGACTTTATGCATGTTCCTTCATGACAAACTCAGCGCACCTCTCCCCGATCATGTAAACTGACGCTGATATCGACGCGCCTCCCTGCCGAGGAAATACACTCGCATCCGCAACTCGCAAATTGCACACTCCATGTACCTTCAGGGTCTGGCCTACCACCCCTACCTCCCTTGTGAGACTCATCCGGCATGTACCGGTAGGGTCATAACTCCCCGTCACCAGTCTCTTGATATACTCGTCGATCTCCTCGTCGGTCACAGTTCTCCACGCATCCTTTTGCGGTGGAATAGCCCTCTTCAACCTTTTCCTCTCTTTCTTGCCTCGGTCTTTGTCCAACACAGAATCTAGATACTCCAAATCCATTCCAGGAGCCATCGCTAATGATGCTAGGTGAGGATACCCGGTCTCCGGGCTCGCAAACTCATCGGCCAACCGCATCGCAAACCGTACCACCTTGCGCAATCGAGTACGGTCCCGAGCGTCATCTAGCAGAGGAAGCGTAATGTTTAGTTGACTTTCCTGGTCGGGGCTAGCGGTGAGCTGGACGCTGCCGGTGGAGTGAGGCTGCACAAGGGCCGCGTACCACGTCATGCATGGTACACCAGGGATACCGTGCTGTATGAGCGTGCTAAGCGGAGATATCAGAATCTCGAGGTCAGGGACTTCTTTTTCATCCTCTTTGGGAGAGTGAATCTCCATCGTTGTCTCATCAATAGTCGTAGAGTGCAAAAATGCCGCGCCGTACTGGCCGTTAGAAGCGAGTACACCAGTCCCAGAGAGGAACCACAGCAAGAGATGCCAAAGAATAGCCACTGTCTCAATAATATGTAGGGTGTGCTTTTGAGGGAGCTCTGTCATGACTGGCACAAGAAGATGGGTGGCCAAATGGGCACCTACGGCGGGAAGGTCATGGATCATAGGAATATTGCGAGCAGACAAATGGTCTTTGGGTCCGATGCCACTGCAAAAATGTTAGCACCACATCGTTATATCACCCGAATGAAACCAACCTGAGCATCAACAGCTGTGGCGTGCCGAAAACGCCGCTGCAGATAATCACCTCCCGTTGAGCCTTTACCGAAACATCTGCGCCCCCTTTGACTGACTTAATCCATACGCCAGTCGCCCTCGTTCTGTCTTCTGTAAACTCGAGCTTAGTCGCTGAGACGCCTGTGCATATCGTCAGTCGCTCTTTCCTCTCCCTCGCAACCGAGGCATCCAGCCACGCTGTCAGCGCAGAGCTCCTCTCCCCATGCGCATCAACCGAAACCTCGCTACGGACATATCTCTGTGTCCCTCTCTTCCCAGCTCTCAGCCCTACTCTCTCCATAACCGCATCCACATACGGCATTAGCCCCACATCTCCCGCCTCCTTGCGAGGGATACGTTCCTCAACGCGCCCAAACGCCGGTGCCACCTTCTCCCTATAATGAGGTAGTGTTCCAGTTCGTAGGCGTTGACGCGATCTTCTCCCACACTGTAAGATCAGTTTCTGGTGCGGTCGCCCGCAGAAAGTCAGGCCGTCCTTCTGTTATCTCCAGGGAGTGAGGGAGCGGGTGAATATTTGCAGTTCCTGTTGTTCAAGCTGATCTTCACCCGCCCGTTCCTGTCGTTCTTGTCGTTCCTATCGGGACAGTGTGCCGCGGCTCGTCTGCCACAGTCACGCTGGAGGCACCGGAGGCTCCCATCTCCACCACGGATCGAGGGAGATCATCCAGCCCCGGTGGCCAGATATCTGCCATTCACCCGTTAGCACCCACCATCCATATGTCCTTTTGGGGAGGAGCCCTATGGAGATCAACTTACAATCCAGCGTTGTCGCATTAGCCACCGGCCTCTCCTCCAGTTCGAGGATGCGTGGCGCCTCCTCCACCGACAACCACTCACAATACTTCCGCACCCACTGCCCAATCGACAACAACACACGAGGACGCGGACTAGCCAGGACAAGATCCACCTGGTCTGGCTGCTCGTCCTCGACCGGATCCCAGTCTATGTTCTCGTCTTCGCACGGAACCGTAGCCATATAGCATGTAGGAAACGCGGCAATGCCGTACGTCACACGATCAAGATCGGAGATGTCGAGAACAACCAAGCCATACTCGAGACAGTCTGCTCGGAAGACTGTCGATAGAGGCTGGAACTGGATGTCGCCGGGGCGGGTGCTCTCGCGAGAGGCATCGTCCCGCTGCAACGCGTGTAGAACGCAGGTGGCGGTGAATGGGAACTGGCGAATTCCGTCCTCCCGCCAGGGGAGCGGGGGCTGCTGTTTCACTGGCCCCGTGGAGTCGACCATGGGCATGTAGGGGGGCTGCTCGGTGTCCGGCACGCTGGGCCGTTCATGTGTGGGAAGCTCGTCCCCTGACGACTGACGATACCAGTCGTTTGCGAGCCCCGTCTCGGCTTCTAGTTGTGCGCGGTTTGCGGGGTCAGAGAGGTTGTCGATCAGTGCGAGGGTATCAGCTACCATATGGCGCACTCGTGGGTATGACGTATGGGTGTTGTATTCGTCGTGGTGTTGGCGGTAGGCCACGGCCAGGGGGCGGGTGGTCCCGTCGGGGCCGACATTCGCAACAATAGCGAAGAGGAAAGACCGGGGGGTTCTGGTGTAGATGGTGGTGTATTCTGAGTACATTGTGGTCGCTCAGCTGGAAGATGTGAAAGGGGGTGTTGTTGTTCCAGGTTCAGGGTGGGAAGAAAGAGCTAAAGAGGGGCAGGGCTGGGCGGATCATGTGACGGCTAAGGAACTAGTCGGCTGCTAGTATGTGGCCAGGTAACCGTGGGGGCTGGTGGCTAATGTAGGTGGGAATGTTGACTTAGTGTTATGGTCACCTGTAATTGTCCTATGGAGAATGTGTTAGCTAAATATTTGCGAAAGCCGAATACTGGTGGCCCTTTCCAACTGCAAGCCATGGAAAATGCCAGAATGGGGGTCGTAGAACCTGGCTCGATTTAAAGCAATTCAGCCACTGGACCAATAACACTGGGTAAGACTGTCTGTCTCCCAGGTCAGTGCAGCTTTTTCCAGACCCATGTACGCTTTGCAGATCAATTATTCTCCCCTGGTTGCACAAAGTAAAGTGCATTCGGATGGACTGTACACGATTACCACCTGTAGCAAATGTCTGGATTGAAGTGCTAATATACACCAAGTCGACCCATGATATAACAGAACAGAGCGACACCTCCCTCCGTACATAGTTTTACACCCGTTACCAACGCTCTCTCCAGAGCCAGCCATAGAATCTCAAGTCGATGAGGCTCAGGATGGAGGTTGATCACAGTAACCGGTCGAGAAACGTATGGGCCAAGCTCTCATCAATAACGCGGATGATAATGATACAGCGTTCTTCCATCTCTACCTTCCCCCTAACCGCCGGGTCCATTAACAAGTGTGTCTGCACGACCGCCTGCTCCAAAAACTCATCCTGCACGTCTGGTTCCGCCTCCCGAGGGTACCGCTCCACGATCTGTCGAAGCCAGGTCTTCACGCCCAGGCCACTAAGCGACTTGGGTTTGGGTTGGGTCATCTTCGTATAAGCTTTCGCCACGTCCTTCTTCACCTGTACGTCTATCGCGCAGCAACCAAGAGCGTTTGGATCAGTTGGACAATAAGAAAAACCGCCGCATTCGAGGTGCTTTTGATAGGCTACTGACGATTCCTGGGCTTTGGCCGGGGGGATGAGAATCAGTGTACTTCACAGACTGATAGCTTCCGGATGCATTGAAGTGAGTTCTAGAAACCTGGCTTCCTTCTACCTCGCTAATCGAACGCTTCATTCGTTATAGGAGACTATAACTTATCTGCACCATATCTGGGACTTCTGGTCCTCCCTGGTCGCTTCGGACCACGCCTCACTGAAGAAGATTGACCAGAATACCGTGAATTCCCTGCAGCTGCTGGCGCCCGGTAAATCACGCACTGATGGGAGAACTGCCTGTGGAATGGTCCTAAGCGGCCAAGCTTTTGCCGAGTTTAGCGACGAAGAGCGACGGATCATATGGTCCCGAATGCAGAATTTTGATGGTCTGATCCCGTCTTTGTATACCTTTTTCGAAGACTTCAAGTACCTGGAGGCCTGTGCCCACTGTGTCAAGCGGCTCTGTGGCCCGATCGATATGTCGATCTGGAGAACCATGAGTTCAATATTCATTCCACCCTCAGAAGAGGGAACCGCGACTTCAGGGGCAGTGGATTCGCTCATCCAGACATCAGAGTCTAATTTCCGACGCCAACAGGCAACTGATATGGAACGCCTCGAGACAGGATATCTACAAATATGGCTTTACGCGATGAGGCACTATACCTTGATGCCCCCGGACCCAAAGAGCGATGACGAGTTGTTGGCAAAATCAACTCGCCCCAAGCCCGATGAGAGGGCGATTTACGAGATGGCTGAACTCGCTCACCAACTTCGCTTTCAGTCCACTGAAATCGATGCACTGATCAAGAGTTCACCCGATCATCAGATCGCACGATCAGCTCTCCTACAGGCCCGAAAGCCCAACCGGTATCGATACGATAGCCAGGATTTTGATCTTTTGGTCAATCAGATTGTGAGCTGTTTCGCCAAGGCTGTTTCCGACCGACCGGAGCAACCCCAGGGTCTTCTGGCGGATAGCGCAATGAAGCTAAAGACCCGTGCTGGGGAACCCCAAACACGGACTCACAAGCAAGATGGACACTTGCTTTTCTTGGACCGTTTGCACGCTGATGTTGAGGTTGCCGACAATGTCACCAGCTTTTTCGTCCGCCGTTGTGTATATTTTGCATTTTTCGGAAAGTCTGCCCGGGTTGCGACTAGCAATGTCAGCCAAGCTGAGGACACTGATCCAGATCAAGAGATGGAGGAGATGCCTCCTTCGCCAATGTTCGTCGAAGAGGACGACTCCCCTGTTACTCATACGCCCGCACCAGACCCCCATCCACCTCACGAGCCCCAGGGGGAGCCACAGCAGCAGAAAGCTGAAGTGATTATGGGGCGAGGAGGCAGTGAAAGCCAGCAGCCATTGCGGACGGACCAAAAAGAAATCGTGAGGCGTCAACGAAGGCGAAATTTTCAAATACGCCGAGCTGTCTCGCGCCCGGCGGGAGATATGGACCAAGAGCCAATGGAGTTAGAACTGCCAGACGTAAATCATGACCAGGTTATTTTAAACCGGAGCAGTTCGCCTGAAGAAAATTCTATGTCAGTTGGGCCTCAGAGCCAGCCGGAGCCGGTCGAACCAGCGACGGCTATCACGCTTTTCTCCCCTGCCTCTGCTGTGCCAGATGTTGAAGATAGTAGGAGTGACTGCACACGAGTCTCCCCGGACGTAGTCCCGCTTGTGGAGGACCAGGAAGAGCAAACAATGGTCGAAGAGGCCAGTAAAGACGATGCTCCTGACGAGCAGACACGGGTCGACGGTGAAGTTCGGCGAGTTTCTCCAGAATCAGAGGCAAACAATTCCTCAGTATACAGCCAATCGCCACCGGAAAATCTAGATGAATTTCTTGCTGGTTTAAGAAGAGCTCAGGAAGAACAGGAACAATTAGAAGAGAGGTTGGAAAATGAGCGGCTTCATCAGGAGCTCGGCGAACTAGAGCAACCACGGAACGGGAAGCCTTCTCCACAAGAAGACAGACAGGATTCATCGCCACTGCGCCTTGAGTACCGATCCGAGGAACCCGCGCACGGGCATGTCGTGGATGCCGTATTTGCTCCAGACGCCATCACCCACGAAGCGTTGGTAGAACCTCTCCACCCAGGAACGCCAGGATCTGCGATAGATCCCCACCCCACTCCTCCAGTTGCCGAAGATATCCCTGCCCCAGATTCCTCCACCGCCGATCTTATACCCTCAAGGGCGGTCGAGCAACGGCCCCCTCAGAAGCACATTGAGATCGAGGTCTGGTCCCTTGAACGAGGAGACTGGAGACGGTCAGACCGGCTCCGCGTCGATCCGTCAGATCCATCGCCGCTGGAACGAGTCGCGCAAAAGTATTTATGGAAGAATTATTCCCTATACGACAAGAATATGCATAACCTGAGGCCAGCCCAATGTTACCGTGCAGCGATAGCTGATGACAGTAACGCCTTCTTCATAGTTTCCGAGTATGAGGAGAAGAAGCTTGCGGCAGAGGGCCGAGTTGTAAAGGAGAAGAAACTCCTAGGGATGGCATCTCGAGTATTAGATCGGGTAGAGGTTATAAGGTATCCTAAGTTAGCATGAGATACTCCTTTCAGATCCTTAATAGACCTATGTGGCTTGAAATAAGAGCGTACTGCAGACAAGATATATGAAACCCCGAGAGGAATCTAATAGGTGTGGTACTGAGATAAAAGACTGCTTTTGTGTTTATGATAGAGCTATATAGAGTATCCTGTAAATGGTAACATCAAAGGACGTTGATAACAGATTGTTTTAGCTAGCTCATTTCAGGAGTCAGGATCACTTGGAAGGCAGAGATTAAGAAACTCCTTTCGAGAGGGCTCAGCATATAGGAAAATCCTCTTGAGAGGGAATCAAACACAGTAGGGCCTGCTGAAGAGCACAAGCGACACAGAAGGCCACACGTCATATGGACTGGCTCTTCGTGCTCCTTCTCTTCTAGTCCAATCATTCTAGGCCCAGACCAATCCTGAGATGGTCTAGAGGTGACCATACGGGTTGCGACCGCCGGTTTAGCCGGACGCTGTTCAGTGAGGACTGATTTCATTGGATCATCAGCCTACTGTAGCAGCGGGTCTCTGCAGTGGCTTTTATTGGATGTCAGTATAGCAGCGCTCTGGGGACGCTAGACAGTACCTTATCAGATATAATCCGTCCTAAATTAGGGAATTATCTTCGGCAATCTCGTCAATAAAAATACAGAACTTGGAGCAGCCTCAGTAATGCGACCACGTTCTGAGTGACACGTGGTAGCTTGGTTATTCGACATATGCATATCGAGAACACGTCGCAGACTACCCTACACTTGCGTGCATAAACCGCATCACCGTTCCTTCCCCTCATCATGATACCTAGTTTGTTGGCTTAGGAAATAAATACGGAAATATAAAAGCCCTATCTTCTCTGACACAAATTGGAGGCCAGTCGGTTTTTCGGTCCTTCCAGACGCCCTCAAGCCAGTGTATCAAAGCCATATTTCGTTATGTCATCGATCGATTCATCATCCTTGGAATCAGGCAAGCATGATTCCTTGCCTTTGGTCAATAGTGGCAGCCTAGAAAATTTCATCAAATATATGGGTATACTGGCGTCAAGCTCTAAATCTCAGTTTGCATCCGCCGTGCTTGGCGAGATCAGCCAACAGCGTGAGCAGAATCACTTGCAAGATGAAGAGCTAAAAAGCTTCGAAGCGAGATTCTCGATATCAAGGAAACAAAAAGAACTACGATTGAAGATATGTTTGTTGCCAACGAGAACGAAAAGGCAAAGCAGAGAGACTTCTCGACGCAAATCGAATCTCTTCGCGCTACTGTCGACGAAAAGGAAAGTAAAATTTCCGAGTTTTCTAAGAATCTCAGGACCTTGCAACAGAAAATAACAAAGTTAGAATCGGATCTCTCGCAGGGGGTCGCTAAAGTGTCGGAGTATGAGATCGGCATACCGGAAGTTTAGTTTATCCTGTCCACGTAGTATTTTTGATATTAGTCAGAAAGTCATATTTCCTACTAGAATAGTGGATACAGAAATACAGAGATTTTAACTCCCTTAATTGGACCCCTACTGTACTGAATACCACGTCAGTTGACATAAAGTCTCACAATCCGCCAATGATATTAGTACATTGCAAGCCAATTTAAAAGAGAAAGACAAGATAGTAGACCAAATGAAGGCAGCTAGATCGAAACTAAAATCAATATTATCATCGGAGCAGGAGAAGAACAAAGAGCTAGCGGCTGCTAATGCCTCAATGAACACAGAGCTGCAGGCAGTGAAGGCTAATATGCAGAGGCTGGAAGGATTTCCTATCCAATCTTCGGACATTGATGAAAATTTCGTGTAAGTCGCGCGAAAAAGATACAACTATTTGTGAATTAACTTTTCTTGTGCCATTAACAGAGTCACGGAATTCAGAAGCCTTTGGACCTCTGCTACGAGCGAGTTATCTCCATTGCTAGACCTAGATGTTCCAAAAGATACTTTAAAGGTTCGTCCTAGGGCACCTTTCCTCACGCTCGTCACTGATAGGACCAAAAGGAGAAGCCTATCTGGGAGAAACTTAGGAAGACAGACAACATACTCCTACCACCAAGCTTTCCTCTTATTCCTTCAAACTCCTCGGCTGCTAAAGCGGTACGATTTGCATTGATCCTGGCTGTTCTGTTCAGAGAGATCGACCGACGTATATTCAAACCGAGCTATCTTCTTTCAGAGAGCAACAGTCTTCGTGAGGCTCTCGGTCATCTCGCAGAGAATGATGGCGAGAAAGAAGCTTTTTGCCGTCGCATACTTCTCTCCATTGACCCGCGCGCGGAACACGTGCCTCAAAAAGCAGAGATTCGAGCCGTGGTCCAGAGAATGTCTTCGTATACGGATGGCCTATTTCCTGAAGCGCGGCACGATTTGTTTTGTACAAAAATCAAATCAATAGTTCAGAACGCGGCCGAATTTTGGCTTCCAATTCAGCGATCGCAACAGAAGTTCGAGACAGATTTCGAAGAACCTTTTGATCCCGACGACAATGAATGGGATCGCTTTGCTTTCGCTGGTGAAAACACAACACCGGTGGCACAAGACCATGGCCCTTATCTTCTCAATGTCTTTCCGTGTATCTCCTCGGTGGAAGACGGCGACCATAATCCATTGACCAAGATCATTCAACTCCGCAGTTCCCAGGAATTATACTTGGCAGCGCAGCATGAAGCCACTCAAATAACAACCTCTGCCACCACCAGACGGCATTCTGCCCGCCCCAGGAGACAATCAACTGCACGCTCAAGTGGGATGTCTTTTTTAGGTGGAAATTCAACCAACGGCTGACTGATAGGTTGTGGAGAAGGGTTTGGAAACGCTAACAGCCCTGGAGACTGAAAAGGAGTGTAATGGAGATTATAATGGCATCTGTGAATTATCAGTAATGATGCTCTATATGAACATGTTTGGGTCATACGGTATGTTTGTCTGTGTGTGATTCATTACGCTGTCCTCTCGTCGAAACGATATGCAGCCTACTTAGATATCTTCCTCATAGCCACGCAAGATACTAGACTATAGATACCTTAGATGGGTCGTCCTCAACGTCAATCTCGCAAAACCATGGATCTGATAAGATTTTCGTAGGCGAAGGTCTCTTCCCGGGGTCATATTGCAAAATCCATCGAATAAGCGCTTTCACTTTCTTAGCTTCCTCCTCATCGAGATCCGGGCCTGCCCGATCGAAGCACTCTTCCATGGACGTCTGCTCCACTATAAGCGGTTCCTCCCCGGGAGCGACTCCTCCAAGCTGACAATTAAAGAGCTTCCTCTCGGGCGTAAAGTAGAGCGACGAGGTTGTCCAATGCCTGAATAACTCGTCGGGGAGGGCACCGAGCTGGGCGGTGAGGGAGAGAAGATGATCGTCATCTTCCATCTCGGAACATGGTATACAGAAGAGCGGCTGTCCGGTAATTAGCTCAAAAATAAGGCAACCGAAGCTCCAGATATCAACGGTATTGTTGACGGCTCCGGTAAGAATCAACTCGGGAGCTCGAAGACCGAGTGGAGTAACGGGCTTTGTTGGTGGGTCGGTAAAGAAATAAGCTGTCCAGGGAATTGAGGTGTGAGTATTAATATTCGTCAAGAAAAAGGAATAGTAGAGGGACTGACCACCGCCCATATCGGATAATTTGACCTTGAACCCTTCGGCGTAGCAAGTAAAGGGCACCAGTGGCTGCGCAACGCAAAGATATTGAGGCGCCCATTTATCTTGTTTACCATCCAGCCTCTGTACCGGAGGCGAGATCGACCGGGCTTGCACATCTTCCTCTTGTAGGAGCAATTCCTCAGGGGTCGAGTCGACATCGATAAGAGGGAAGAGTATGTTTCCCGGCTGGAAGTCTCCATGGGCAATACCGTTTTCATGCAGAAATGCAAGAGCCTGTAAGGATTGCTTAAGGATACTCTTTGCCATCTGAAGCGGATAGCGGATCTTCATTCCTCGCCTACGAGGTTTGAACTGCGGCAGCTCCTCGACCATCGTATTGACACTCGGGCCCATAGGCTCAAGTACCAGGCACTTGTGGAGGCCATTGGGTCCGCGGTGTTCGAATTCGTCCAGCAGTCGCGTGATATATCGGGGCCCTTCTTCTGGTGCGTATTCGATGATATGGCGTAATATTCGTAGCTCAGTTGTCGATTCCGAGATTTCCGACACAAGTATCTTCAGGGCGACATATCGACTGTTACTAAACGAAATGAGTAACGATGATATATAGCGTCGGCAGTAGAAATGCGAAAGATGGACTTACTTTAGGTCATGGGCGAGCCAAACCGTCGAGTAGGAGCCCTCGCCAAGCTTCCGGATGACCTTGTACTGGTGGTTGAAGACGTCGCCGAGAACGACTGGATGATAACCACCTGGCCGATAATCCTCCACCCACTCACAAGGTAATGTAATGGTTTTGAATCGCCGTTCATCATCTATTAAGGCCCTTGATGGCGGAGTGGGAGGAGACGAAGTGCTCATAACTGCGATGGAGATGCGTCGTTTAAAAGTTGCCAAGGGGAATGTTTTGTAAGGGATTAAGGATTGTGATACGGAAGTCCAAAGCTTGGGGAAAAACTGGATAGACGTTCTCAAAAAGCGTGGGACAAGGCTTCCGGGGCACATTTATGGTCCTATGACACGGGCAAGTCTTGGAGTTCGTTTCGGAGCACGCGTCATGGCGCGTACTATTTTTATTCATCGCGGTGCGATATGACTAAGAACCTTGAGCTGTTGTTATTGGCCTAAATGCGGCCCGGGTCAAGCCGCCAAGTAACGAATTTACAAGCTGATCAACCGATAGCGACAGAATACGAAAAACCTAATTCCATATAGCATAGCTAGCGGGTTACAATACGCGCCCTGCCCTTGGATTGAGCCTAGGTGATTTCGATAATGTACTTACCGGAGCAAGCACGTTCATTGAGTGGACAGTTAGATCGTGGCTGGCCACATCAAGTTTCAACAGGGGCCATGATTCCAGCGCTTATGCACCCCGATCACAATCACATAGAAAATTCAGATAGATGACGAGATGGCCATTGTGCAGCTGGGCTCTGATGTGCGCAAGGAATATAAATTGATGTGAGTTCATGGTCCCTAACCGCATTATTCAAACACGACCTACCTATGCCAACAGCCGTTTTTCCTCTAAGCTTATTTTCCATATTGGATTCTCAAGGACAGCGCAATTCTTGGTTCATCATGAATGCCAGCAATGTTACTTTCGACCCGTCGAATATGTATTCGAACAATCCCAGTGAGAAAACGAGTGTCATCAACTTGGTCATTAGCCAAGCACCTGCCGGGGCTACGAGTGCCACTGTCGTGTAAATTGCTCGCATCTCTCATCTCAGCCTATAGCTGCTGACGAGAGTTTTTAGGAACGGCTGGCACACCAGTAGAAGCGATAGACGCCGGCACTGTACCGTCGATTACTATGACGCCGCTGGCGACCGGCTCAGCAGAGAGCACATTGTCTGATTTTGCTGGGACAGGAGAGAGTCCATGGTGCCCGCAGTTTTAAATATTTTGGGGATGTGGTCTTGGTGAATAATCGATGTCTAGACTGGCCCAGCAGGACCAGGATTCAGATACGTACGTACACACAGAGAGCTGTAATCCCCCTTTTTTTTTTGGCTCACGGCAATATTGATAATTCAAAGCAATATTAGTATGATGACAGTCATATCAGCTTCTCGGAAGTACCGGATTTCTATGTGCATTGGTAACAAATGAGAATTGTAGTACAAGATAAAAGAAACCACGCGTACAAAAAAGTAGGTTGCCTACCGGGATAAGTTCACTATAGCGTCACCGCAGCCTTCTATTAAATGTGAACGAGTGTGATGAAGACTGCGCGTGACAAAGAGACCAGAACATGGGAGAATGAAAGAAGGATATCGCTAGATTTTTAGGACCTTCCCTTTATTTGATACGTTTGCACGATAATTCCATCAGTTCCTTTAAGAAATTACGGTACTATATCAATGACTCCTTATAGTTACCAGTGAATATAACAGGGAAAGAGCTAAATTTAGATTAGCATGTCTCCACTTAGGTTCCGGGAATCAAATCACAAGAGTGCGGAGTTAAAACTAATTTCAAAATTCAACCCTACTCTTCCCACTGTTTGCTATCCCCTGTATGAAATGACGTCCAAGGTAGCCTCCAGCCGTATCTTTGCGAGATGCCGCAATTATCTTGGTAGATCTTTGGTTTAGAAGAAATACGTGAGCAGTAGAGCACTAACAGGCCGAGACGCCCAGATGACAAGCGATACAGATGTTGGCAGGTGCGTCGGGGATTTGAAGCCCCACTCCAAAGTTAGGAACGTCAACATTGGCCAGGGGTACCTCTAGGTGTGATGTCCTCAACCGTATTCGTCTCTATAGTGGGTTCTTATTCCCCCAACTAGGAATAGCGAGATGCTCTCTCGATGTAACAGTGGCTTATAGACGGCGGTTCTCAGCCAGGCAGCCACGCTGTCCCAGTGAGGATTGATTTCATTGGCTTATCAGCTTGCTGTAGGAGCGGGTCTCTGTAGTGGCTTTTATTGGATGTCAGTATAGCAGCGCTCTGGGGACGCTAGAGTGACCCAACAGTGAGCTATCCTGGAGGGTCACCATGAAGACCACATTTCTTATTGAGTTTAAATAAACACCCTGAGGAACCTGAACCGTGGATGACCGCAAAGCAAGGGACCCCCCTCTCCTATATAACACAATGGGAATTCGTTTCTCCGCTTTCCTACTTTTGGGTGAAAAATCTTCTCGCCCAAGCTGTGTAACCCTACGGTCTCTCAGCATCGAAGTAAATTATTCGATCCCACCGTAAAGATGCGGCTCGAGTATCATAGGCAAGCCTTTCATATTACCACTATAAATTCTTATCTCTAACAATTGCGAAGGATCTTGCAATCTGGTATCATTCATATTTTCGTTAGGAAAGAGAAAAAGCAGTTCTCGATTCACAGAGCTTTAGAGGGCTCTTTCCCGGACAGCGCGCTTCAGCCATCTATGATTGAGGATGTTGACGAAGTTGTCTTTGCTTATTACTGTGAGTTTGTGTACTCTAGCGATTATTATATTCCATCTCCCACTTCAAACCTTCTAGGAAGTGATACTAGGCAACCTCGCACCGAAGAAGTATCTTCTTAGCCAAAATTGGGACGATAGGATCCTCGGAATCTGATCCGCAACATCTTCCATCCAATGACGCTTCCTCGTATCTATGGGTACCTACTAGAAAAGCTTAACCAGGCTCCACGAGCGGAAGCCGCTGAAAACTCGGCCACTAATCATCGATATAGCTATGCGAATGTGTTTATATGCCACGCTGAAATCAACCGTTTTGCTTACAATGCAGACTGGACCTCACTGCTTATTTTGTCATTACACCGGCTAATTCAATCTCTCGAACACTTCGAACTATCCAAAGACCGGACTAGGGAAATCATAGGGCTTTTACAATTTTGTTTCGAGGACAAGGGGCAAATAGAGGATATACAAACCGTGCTACGAGACTATGTCGTGTGGAATGTGGAAGTTATGATACAAGATACCGATTTCTCAAAGCTATTGGAAAGAGTTCCGTCTTTACAAAAGGCTGTTTTTCGTTCAATGTGGAATTAAAGGCTAGATCAAGAGCAATCAAAGCCGACACCTCAAATAACACGTCGAAATAAATTTCCTTACCAACCTATAAATTACACCACAACCCTTTATAAGAGTATCATTAAACGGCCTGATTGTGTTACGCTAGAGGCAGGGGAAGAGGAAGATGATACATTTATCTAGCCAGTCCGGCTTCCATAAGGGAAGCGGCGAGGAGGTGGTCACGTGGCTACCAACGTGACCCTACTCGACTAATATATCTACCCCCGTCAAAAGGTCGCTACCGTCCTCGGCTACGCGTTATATAAGGACTATAGAATAACATAAATAGCTTAATTATATATGACCGTAAGATAGTATATATAACGTTACTTAGGGAGACTATAAAGACTATAGTTATAGAGACCGTAATAATGATAACTCTAATTACCTAGTAGTTATACTACTAGGTTCTTACTTCCTAGTCGGAGATTAGCTTCTTTAATAGCTCCTTATTATCGTCGGTATTAGCTACTTTAAATACGTCTATCGCTACTTTAAAGCGTAAGGCGTCTCTAATTACGGTAGTATCTTCTACGGAGTTTATTTATCCGAGTATAGTCCCTAGATAGTTAGGTAGTAGGCGCTAGCGGCTACACTTAAAAAGCTTTTTCGCGTCCGCCTCCTTAAGGCTATACACTCTAATATTTTATAGTAGTGTTATTCCTAATTTATTATCTTCGTAGGCGCTTATAAGTCTCTCGATAGTTACGATTACTACGAGTGTCTTAGTTTTCGCTATATCTACCTACGTAAGCTCTTCTAGGATATATTTAATTATATTTAATAGAGTATATTCGCTATTTATCTTAGGATTTACGATCTATTAAATAGAGATTCTACCTATATCTATATTTTTAGTTAGTTTCTCGGGTATAGGGTTAAGTATATTCGCTATAACTTAAGTCTTCTATAGTAGTAGGTCTTCCGCTATACTCTAAGTTTTATATTTAGCGTCGCTTAATTATAATACTACTCTTAGTCCTTAGTTAAATACTATACTAATCCGGTTTACCGATTCTTTAGGAATCTATATTAGGCGCTATGTTAGGACCGGCGTGCTAGCGGGTCCTAGCGGGTCCTAGTAGGTAATATAGAACTAGAATGAAGGAATAGTAGGGTGCTAGTATATTTATAAACTAATCGCTAAAGAGCTAAGTTCCCCTAGTAGTCTCTATATAGATAACCTTTAGCGGGTCACGGGACTAGGTCACCTAACCCGGTAGGACTTAGTCTCCCTAGTGCGGTCTCTAGCGGGGGGTTATACTACCCCTACTAGGTCACGGGTTCTAGGTTATAGGACTAGGCGGGATCTAGCCTATAAGGCACTCTCCTAGTAGAGGGTCGTAATATTTTCCCCCTCCTTAAAGAGCTACGTCCTTATAGCTAAGGGTCGGGGGTCGAGGGTCTCTTATAGTCGAGATAGGGAGGGTTCGAAAATAGTATATATATCTAGCTATCTAAAAGAGGGTAATTTGTCTTTATAGTGGAAGGTATAGATAGACTCGGAGCTTTAAGCGTTATCTCTCTTCGTCGCGTATAATCTAAGTTCTTTATATAATTTTCACTTATCTCTCTTCGAGTTATAGCTTTCTTCTTTCTATACTTCCTCGTCCTTTCGCTTTTTCTTTTTATAGCTTTTCGTCGCTTCGCTTTTCTTACTATAGGTTATTTTAATTTATTATAGTAGCTCCCTTTTCTCCGATCGCGAGTATAATATATACCTTTATTAATAATTACGCCCCTCCGGCTATTATCTCCCCTACTAACTTTACGAGTACGTAGTATTAGCGTTATATAGACTATCTTAGATATAACTCGGGGTATATATATATCCCTCTGTCTAGCGGGATTAATATTAATACTCTTTAATATGTTGAGAACCATGCCTAAGGCAGGATTCTCTCGTCCGTAGGATTATTAACGCTACGCCTATTTTGTCTTTTCTGCCGAAAAGCCCACCTTTAGGGGCAAAATTGAGGACTCCGATCCTCGGTATATAAAGGGGCATAAATAGTAGGAAAAGGTAAATATTATCTAGATCTTTTAGATAATCTAATACTTCTATAAGAGATCCTATTCCTAGTATTATTTGAACCTATTATTAAACCCTATATACTATATTATACCTCTATATCTTTAATAGGTTATAAGCCCGGCTATCTCTAATAGCCGGAATACCTAAATTACGTAGTATAGTCTATTTACTATATTTGCTAGTAAATATTTACTTACCCCTATATACTTTTTTATCTAATCTTTGCCTAGACCTATATATATAGGTCCTTACCCTAGGATCTCTCTCTCCTTCTTATATATATCTTACCTCTTATTTTATACCTTACCTTTTATACCTATACCTCTCGATCTCTCGTAGATCTACCTATTTTCTTATTAATTTCACTATAACCCCTATTACCCGACGGTCTTAGCGAGATAGGGGGGTATCTAGTACACCTAGCGTACCCTATATACCCTACGAACCCTCCGACTCCGACGCCGACCGATTAGATGAATTAGGGTCCGATAATAACTATAGTAGCGCCTTAGGCGAGGGTAGCGATAACGAAGGAGGAAATAATAGTCCTATAGCTCCCGCTAGTACTAGTAATATAGACCCCGGCTAGGGTCTATAACGTCTAAACCCCGCGGATTAACTAACTAGAGAACTCGAGTCGACCGAGTATCTCTATACCTAGTAGCCCTAAGGATTAACTAGGTAGTTTATAGCGGGTAGACCCCCCGCTAATATCTCCGAGTCTATCGAGACTAATATATAAGTCCTATTAATATAGATTAATAACCTAAACCGATTTAATCGAGATAGCTCTACGTTCTCGCTACGTAACCGCTACGCTACCCTAAAGAATAATACCCGAGAAGAGAAAGAAAACGCCCTTTAATACCTTAATTTTACTAAGGACCTCGGAAAAATATTTAAAAGAAAAGAAGAATATAAAGGACTAAAACTTATAGGATTAAATAATTACTATACCTAGGCCGCTAATATATAGTAAGTACTAAACTAAAACCTTCTCGAATAAGTTATTAATAGTAAGGTAGGATTATTACCCCTTTCGTACGAGAAGCACTATATACTAAATATATAGAAGGGAGTAGCCTAGCTTACTATCCTAAATACTATATACCTAGACTTAGCGAAAAATATTATACCGCTAAGCCCTCTAGAACCCGAGCGTATCTAGTAGGAATTATAAAATTAATACGATATAAAGGATACTTTTACCGCCGAATAAGGCGCTATTATAATAAAAGTACTATACGTATCCTATATCTATAACGTCGGAACCCTAATCGAGGTATTTAAGACTATATAGACTAATAAAACTATTATACGTCCCTCGATCGAGAGTCTACTAATTAAGCTATAAGAAATAGATAAACTTAAAAAATATATAGAATTTATAGCGTGCCTTAATAGCCTAGAATAGCACCCGTAGAAGCTTAACTATAATAAAATAGTTAGTAGGTTAACTAACTAGCTAGACTAATACCTCTTTAATCGCTTATACGGCGAACTATAAAGAGAAGAAGATAACCTCGCTACCGGTAAAAAGGTAGCTATAAGGACCTTATCTATAGAAACTAGTAAACCTTCGAAACTATAAGGACCCTATATATAACGAGGACCCCTAGGATTAGTATATACCTTCTATAAAAAGAAGGGGCACCCTACTAAGAAATACTAGCTAAAAAACCCTAACTTAGTACCTAAACGGACTACGGAAACCCTAATTATATAAGTCGAATATAGTTATAAGGTATAAAACTTCTTAACTAGTATCTCGATTAATAACTAGATCTATAATATAGCCTACGATAAATATATAATTAGCTCGCTAGACTATTTTATACTAAGTACTACGAAACTATTAACTACTACGATTAAAATAGCCCTAATAAACTAGCTAATCTAAGGTATAATCGGAGATATTAAGATTATAGTCGACGATAGGACTAGGTAAAGGAGAGATCTTATTCTTACTAGGACTATATATCTTCCTAAACTCTATAGTAACCTTATCTCGTAACCTAGGCTCGCTAACTATAGGATTATAGCGATATATAAAGACGAGGTTATTTTCCGGAAACTAGATAGTAGTATTCTTATAAAAGGACTATAAAAGGGTAAAAATTAGATACTAAATATTTAATATATATACTAATACTAGACCCTAGATCTAGAAACGTTAGTTTTAACGATAGTATAGGAAGTAGGGGGCGTCGGATACCTAAAAACTTAGGCTAATACTCCTATTTCCGCTAAAAAAACTACCTATAGATACCTAATTTCTTAGGCTAATAATATAGAGGTTATCCTAAGAGACCCCTACCCCTAGCTAGGGGGCCTAAGTATATAAAAACTAGAAAACGCTATAAGTTTATCTAGCTAACTAGTGAAAGGCGCTATTCCGCCGAAAAAGATAATATCTCTTCTACCGAAAAAGGGACCCTTTTCTTAGGTAGAAAAGGTAGAAATACTCGCTACCTATAGAGTAATAAAGACGTAGAAAATAAACTTATCTAGTAGCTTAAAATAATAGTACTCGGAGACTACCTCGACTTCTCCTAGCGAGCTACCTACTAAGCTTAAAAAGGATAGGGTTAATATTGATACCTAGTATCGTAGACTATACTATATAGGGATTAAACCCCTATAGGAAACGGTAAAAGTTATAGAAGGTATTAATATTATAGGCCTACCTACCCCTAAAAGACCCTATAGCCACTACTAAATCGGAAAGGCTTAGCTCGTACCCCGTAGAACCTTAGTTTTATATAGATCTAGTAAAATAGGAGATCTTATATACCTTAATCTAGAAGGCGGGGGTAAAATACCTAGAGGTTAGGGAGGTAGCTACCGATACTAGATAATTAGTATCGATAACTTTAATAGATAGGGAGAAATATAGTTTACCTCCTATAAAGACTTTATCCTAGACCTTATAATTAAAATAGTAAAACTATATTCCGCTAAAAGAGAGATAATAATTAAGACCTTTATAACCCTCGATCTCCCCCCGCTACTAGTACTAGGAAGTAAAATACTACCGCCTAGTAGATTAGAGATTAGAGCCTTCTAGTTAGATTATAGAGGAGAGTTTAATAACTTCCGCCTATAAAAATAGGCTAAGGATACTAATACCTATCTATATTTCTTAGTACTATACGTATACGGGTAAAATAGCAAAGTCGAAAGAATAATACGAATAGTATAAGAACGCACTAGAGCTATTCTTAACGATACTAGACTCCTAGATATACTATAGCCCGAACTAATAAAAATAGTAATAATAACCCGTAACCTTACTATCTATTTTAGTAGAAAAAAAGACGGTCTCCTAAACTAGACACTATATAAAATACGATTCGGTAGAAAACCTAATATCTTATTCCTACGGATACCCGGTAGTAAGGCTTACGTTATAAGAAGCCCTAAAGAGATTAAGGCTATAGTTAGTATATTAATAAGTAGATATTTATAGCCCCGCGCCTAGATAGGTAGACTTATCGGGTATAGTAGCTACTATAGTATATAATACCGTATCTAGCGTCTAAACGTAGATAGAAATAGGGGAGAGATTATAACTCGGAGAGACGTTATTTTCGACGAAAGAGATAACTAGACCCTATATAATAATCCTAATCTCCTAGTCCCACTAGAAACCCTATAATCGGTAAAATAGTCTAGGTTCCTATTCCTAGACTCTAGGGACTTTATAGGCCCTAAGAACCTTATAGACCCTAAGAACCCTATAAATAATATAAACCTTATAATTTCTTCCGCTAAAAAGACCTCTATAACTTCTTCCGCCGAAGAAAGCACCCTTTTTTCGGACTCCGAGGGAGATCTTAGACTTATCGACGAGAGTTCTAGTAACGAATCGGTCCTATTAGCTAACCTACCGAGACTATCTACCGAAGAACTCGCTAACCTTAATTATAAGATCTAAAATAAGGTTTTCTATACTACTATACCTTAGGTAGATAAAAAACGTATATAGGATCTAGTATAATATACTATTATCCTATATACGTAAACTAGACTAGTCCTATTATCTAAGGATCTCCTAACCTTACCCTTACTAATAACTCTAAAAAATATAGACCCTAAATAGATAGAAGACCCTAAATTAGTCCGATAAGTACGTAACTTATCCCTTTAGCCTTAATAGTACCGCGCTATAAAAATCGAGTTTAAATAGCTTAGTTTAATTAAAGCTTAGGAAATAATCCCTATACCTATACCCGCTAAGAATATACGTATCCTTACCGGTAAGTAGGTATATAAACTAAAACTCGATACGGATAGAAACCCCCTAAAATTTAAGGCTCGCTAGGTAGCGAGAGGTTTCTAATAACGGGAAGATCTAGACTATACTAAGACCTTTATTAGTATAGGTAGCTATATTACGCTACGGATCCTCCTCGCTATAATTACGTAAAAGAAGCTATTTATAGCCTATATTAACGTAAATATTATATATCTTAACACTATACTAAAGGAGAGACTCTTAATATACTACCCCGAAGGTTTCGAAGATAATACCGATTTTTTAGAGATCTAAGGTAAAGTCTACCTCCTAAAAAAGAGTCTTTATAGTCTAAAATAGTTAGTAGTAAACTAGTTTAATATATTAGGGGACTACCTATTAACGAAAGGCTTTATACGATCCACTTCCGACCCGTATCTTTATACGTAGTATAATTAAAGGGGCGCCGGTACGATCGTTTATATTTTTATATATATTAACGACCTTTTAATTATAGCTTTTATAACGGATCTCGTTAAAACTATAAAGGACCTTATTTCAATAAAATAGTCTACGTTAGACCTTAGCGAGCTATCCTACTATCTTTCGATAAAAATAGTATACGATAGAGAGGTAGGAAAAATAATAATTTCGTAAAAAATATATATCGAAAGGTTCTTAAAAACCGTAACTTCGAGACTTATAATCCCTTTATCTATTATCCTAATAAAGGAAGAGACCCTTACCACTATAAGTAAGGTAGTAAAGTAGTACTAATCCGATATAGGCTCGATTAACTATACTAGTATAGTTATACGTCTAGACCTCTTACTCGTAGTAAGTATACTTTCGTAGTTTACTATAAACCTAAACGCTAAATATAAGGATCTAGTATAGAGAGTAATTACTTATATAGGACGCACTAGCTATTACGTAATTATATACTAATCTAGACCTAATTAGGACCTCTAAGGGTATATCGACGCCTTATATAGATTAGCCCTAGAAAGTAAAAGTAAGACTAGGTACGTCTTCTTCCTTATAGGGGGTCTAATATTATAAAAATCTTAAAAGTAGACTAGTATAGCAAAATTAAGCGCTAAAGCTAAATATATAGCCCTCTTAATTACTAGCGGAGAGGCAATTTAGCTACGAAAACTACTAAAAGATCTTAACTTTTACTAAGGGAGTATAGACCTCCCCCCTATCTCTTTATATAGCGATAGCTAATCTACGATCACGATAATAAAGAACCCTACTATTTTAGGACGTTTAAAATATATCGATATATACTAGCACTAGATCCGCGAGTAAGTTAAAAGGGGAAAAATTAAGCTTATATATATAAAAGGGACTAAAAATATTATAGATAGACTAATAAAGCCCCTTAGGGCTCCTAAATTTATAGAGTTTATCGTAGGTTTAAACCTTAACCCTAAAATATATAGACTTTCGGTAGAATAAACCCCTATACCTTCGTAAGTGTAAACTACGTCTTTCGTAGTGTAAAACTATTAGTTTTATACCTTCCTATAGTCTAAAAGCTATACCTTTTAACTAAGAAACCTTATTTATCTTAGTCCCTAATAATATAATCCTATAATATATAACGGCTATACGTTAAGGGGGCGTATTAAGAACTATACCTAAGGTAGGATTCTCTCGTCTATAGGATTATTAACGCTACGCCTATTTTGTCTTTTCTACCGAAAAGCCTACCTTTAGGGGTAAAATTAAGGACTCCGATCCTTAGTATATAAAGGGGCATAAATAGTAGGAAAAGGTAAATATTATCTAGATCTTTTAGACAATCTAATACTTCTATAAGAGATCCTATTCCTAGTATCATTTAAACCTATTGTTAAACCCTATATACTATATTATACCTCTATATCTTTAATATAATATAACTATTATATAAGAAAGCGGTAGTCTTATATAATAGTAAGTATAAACCTCCGCTTATATTAGCGGTTATTAACGTTCTTTAGGTCGATTCTAAGCTCGACGCTTAAGCTAATACTTATATTTTAGCGCCCTATACTACCCCCGCGTAGAATATATTATTCCTTACGATTATATAAAGGTTTTAAAGTATATAGAATACTTTAACTCGAGATATCTATATAGGTATAGTTACGCCTTTCGGTCTTTCTTACGCTATACCCCCTCTACCTCTTTTACCCCCTCCGCCCCCTTTAATATAGGTTTTATTAATAAGTTAGGTTATAGATTAGCTTCGGGTATCTTCTTAGGCTAGGTTATATATATAGCGGTAAGGATATAAGCGTATTTTAGAGGTTACTTATCTAGTATAGGTAGTTATTATATTATACCCTTAGAGAGTATTAGCTATATTATTTTTTATCCTATTTTTCGGCGATAAACTTTTATATATCCTTATTATATATCTATAGTCTCTTTAGGATATTTTTTATCCGCTCTTTATCTTTACTAGTATTCTAGATCTTTCTCTAACCTATCTATAGTATATACTAATATAGCTAGTTATTTTCTAAAGGTCTATTCGGTAATTAGCTATTAGGTTTAGCGTTTTTAAGCTTACTCCGGTCTTTCTAACCTTCCTAGAACGTATCTAGTAGTAAATCCTAAATTATATTAACTTCTTCTTTATAGATCTTTCTTAGCGTATTATACACTTTAACCGTTCTTTCTTTTTATTATAGTAGCTTTTAAATACTAATATATTTTCTATATTTTCTCTTAGCTCTTAAATATTTTCCTTATACCTATATCCTCTCTATTTAATAAAGTATTCGGCGCCTTTATAGTTATTAGTAAGGATCTCCTTAATCTCCTATTTAGATTAGTTATTTATTAGTATAGGATTAGGCCGCTCTTAAGCTTTTAGTAGATCTCTATAGTATAGCTTTAGTATTAAAGTATATTATATAAAGTAGATCTTATAGTATCTTAGTATAAGAATTAGCTAGTATATCTATTATCTTATTATATTTACTATTATAAAAGGTCCTATATAGCGGTTATTTAGCTTTTTATATAATTATCCTAAGTTAATATATTTATTTCTTAGTATAACCTATTATCCGATTATAAAAGACTTCTCTATATATTTCTTATTATAAGCTTATTTTATTATAATTTTTAACTCTTCTAAGCGTTTTCTTAGTATTTCTTATATCTTTAGTATTTTCTCTATACGGCTTTTAATATTATTATAGGTTTCTATCTTCCTATTTAATACTAACGTTCTTAGTTCTAATTAGAATCTTAGTAATACTTCGGCTAAGGATATTTTTAGTATACTATAGATAATAGTATTATAAATAATCTATATAAAGGGGATCTATTTTATTTAGTTATCTTAATACTAATTTATTATATTATATAGGTAATACTTAATACTCTAGTTTTATCTCTCTATCTATTTATTAGTTTATAAGTAATAGGCTATTAATAGTCTATATCTTATAGTAAGAAAGTAGTAGAAATAGCTCTAGAATTTTAATATAAAAATAATACCTCTATTACTAATAAGATTTTCTAATATTCCTTATAGGGGTATAACTTTTTTATAAAATAAGGTTATAAGTTCTAGTAAGTCTACGTTCTTAGTATAGGAAATATAAAGGAAATATTTTAAGAATAAATCGACTATAACTATAATTACGTTATAGGCCTTCCCCTTCTATTTTAAAAGTAGTAGACTTATAATAAAGTCTATACTTATCTACTAGTTTAGTCTCTTTAGTACTAATAGTAGTTTAAGTAGTCTATATAGCTTATAGCGTTTAATAGTATTAGACTAGTAAATCTAGTATATAAAGATATAGTCTTATATATCCTTAATAAGGGTTTTCTACTAGTATTTATATCTAATAGCCTATAGCGTTCTTTTCCTTATATAATAGCCTACCTATAGATTATTATAATAGATCTTTATAATTTCCTAGTAAATTATAGATTCGCCTTTAGGAATATAGATATAGTTATTATATCTTAATAGTTTATCCTAATTTCTTATATTTTATTATATCTTTAGAGGTTATTTAAAATTACCGATTTCCTATATCCTTCTAAGTATATTTCTATAGAACTTATTCTTCGCTTATATCTTAAGTATAAGTTCTATTATAGTTTCTAATAGCTTATAGATATATATAGTTTCTTCTTTAGTTATTTCGCGTACCTTCTTTTAACTTAGTAGTCTATTTATTATAGGCTTAGTAAGGATCTCTATATATACTATAGTTATTATAGTGTCTAGATATATTATATTCTATAGATTCTTTTAGTAATTAACGCTTTTACTAATAGTCTCTTTAAGTCTTTATATAAAGATATTATAACTTATAATATCTAATAGCTTATTTATTATATAGTTAGGTCGTCTATTAAGAGTGTCTATAAGGTTTATTTTCCTTAGGCGGAATATAATAATAAAGTTAAAACCTATAAAATATTCTATCTAGTATATCTAGCGTCTTATAAACTCTTTAGTCGTTATAAATTAGATAAGATTAGCGTAATCTATTATTACTATAATTAGGTACTTATTTCCTTTAAGGAAGTAGTACTATTTCTTAAACTCTATAAAGATTACTAGTATTTTTTAGTTACTAATCTAATAATTTCTTTTTACTACTAATATCTTCTAAAAGTAGAAGGTAATAGGGTATTAGTATCTATCTTTATAGAGCTATAATATAATTATATAGATAGTAACTCCTAATATATCTATTTTTATTATAGTTTTTAACGTAATATTAAAGTATATAAGTATTAGCGTAGTCTAGAAAGCGGTCTTAGTTCTTTTAAAAGCTTCTCGCGCTTTTTCTATAAAGACGAACCTTTCTTAGCGTTTATTTCTTCCCTTCTTTTATACGTCTAGCCCTTTAATTAAATCGTTAAAAGGGGTATTAATTATTAATTATTTCCTAATAAAATATTAATAAAAATTAGCGAAGTCTATAAACTACTATATATTAAAGATATAAGTCGGCTTTAGCTATTAGCTTATCGTTTCTACTTAAGTAGGGTCTATAGTAACTCTATAATAGAAGATAATAAAGCCTAAGAAGTCGACTCTTTTTATATAAAATATATACTTATTAGATTTAATAAATAACCTTTACTTAATTAGGCGTTTTAGTACTTCTTAGATATAGTATATATAGATCTCTTTATCCTTTAAGAAGATTAGTATATTATAAAGATATACTATTAGGTAGACGTTAATAAGTTTTACTAAAGCTTTATTAATATACGCCTAAAAGATAGTAGGAGTATTTATAAATCTAAATAGTATTACTATATATTTAAAATATCTATAACGGTATCTAAATACTATTTTCTATTTATCTTCTTATTTTATATAGATCCTATAGTAAGTATCTTATAGATTTAGTTTAGGATAGATCTATACTCTTAATAATCTTACTAAGGACTTATTAATTAGTAGTAGAAGGTAGCGGTTTTTAATAATAATTACGTTTAACCCTTTATAGTCTATATAGAGTCTAAACTTACTATCTTTCTTTAGTATAAAGAGGATAGGTATACCTAATTAACTCTTTAAATATTAGATCTAGCCTTTTTTAAGGTTCTTCTTAATATACTAATAGAAGATTTCTAACTCCTTAGCGGATAGTATATATACTAGCCTCTAAAGGGGTATCTTATTTAGTATTAGCTCGATTATATAATTATACTCTATATAGGTTAAAAGGGCTATAATACTTTCTTTACTTACTATAATAGCTAGATTTTAGTATTCTAATAGGAGTTTAGTTAGGGGTTATACTAAATAGGAGGTCTTATCTAAGCTTTATATTACCCTTAGTATTACTATAAACTCCTTAGTAATTTTATTAATATCTAAGTATAGCTCTCTAAATATACTTTATAGTCTTACTTCTTTCTTAAAGTCTTTTAGCGGGAGGGTTTTAACCTTTAGCGGGGCTATATTTCTATATACTTACTTATTAATTACTTAGTTAATATCCGGATTTATTAGTCTAAGCTAATCTATTCTTAGGATTATATTATAGATTATTATATCTATAGCTTCGTAGGTTATTTTAATAACTCTATAGGTTCTATTCCGGTCTATTAAACTAAGCTATACTTCTTAGCTTCTATATAAAGGGATCTTATACCTATCTACGGCTTCTATTAGGCGAGTACTTATTATATATATCTCTTCTAAGTTCTCTTTTACCTATTTCTAGCTTATAAAGCTCTAGATTATACTACTATCTATTAGTATCTTAACTATTTCTATTAGGGCTCTAGTCTTAATATCTAATATTAGTATATTATAGATAAGTATTTAGTATACTCCCTTATATTCTCTAAAGAGAACTATTCTTAATACTATAGGAGTCTATAGTATAGGGTTATCTATTTTTTTAACTTTTCCGCGGCTATAGTATTTATTATAGCTTTTTTATAGTAGTCCTTTATATAGTAGCTTAGTTTACTATAGAAGTTATAGAATTTACTATCTCCGCTTTAGTCTTATTTAAATCTTATAGTAGCTTTTCTACCCTCTATAGTAGTTATAGCTTACTATATAGGGAAAGTACTATTTCTTTTAAAGGGTCTTCTACTAGATTTTTATAAGTTTATAGTATTTTTTAGCGCTATCTTTCTAGCTTTCCTAAAATATAATATCTTACTTAGTATTACTTTTTTAATTTAGTTATAAAAGACTACCTAATTATTTTATTAATCTATAATAGAGGCTATAAACCTCCTTACTTTATCTTATATCTCCTTAATAATATCTATCTTTAAATAGTCGATTCTTATCTATCTAGTTAGTATATCTTTTAAGCGATTATAAAGTCTAATAAGTTTTAAGGCGTATTAGTATATATCCTAATACTTAGCTTATATTATCTACTACTAGTTATATTTAGCTTTTTACTATATCTTAATAAGATTAGTAATCTAAGTAAGCGTCTATATTTCGAAGACTAACTAGATAAATATTATACCTAGATTATTCCTATAGTATTCTATTTATATTATATTAACCTTTAGCGCTAAGAACTTAGTTATTTAGTCTATCTTATATATATCGCTAATAAATTAGTTAGGGTATCTATTTTAGAAGGCTTCTTAGTTCGATTTAAAAAGATTATATTTACCTAAACTCTTAGCTTTATACGTTATTATATTATAAAATATATATAGTTCCCTTACTTCCTTCTAATAGGATAGGTAGCCTCTAATACTTCCTTATAATATAATTAAGTTTATATAGGTAGTATTAAGTAGTTAATAAGTAGTTTAGCTAATAGTACTATCTAGCGAACCTTAACGGATCCTAGATCTTTATATTCTTACTTATAGGATTACTATATTTTCTTCTTCGTCCTATAGCTCCGTACGGATCCTATTTTTCTCTTTTACTAGAGCTAGACGTCTTTTAAGGGTCTCTAACTCTTAGAGTTCCGTCTCCTTATCTACCTCGGTCGGGGTTATCGGATCTAACGGGTTTCTTCCTTAAAGGTTATCGTCGACTCCCTATATCTCTACCTTTTCTAGTAGGGGTTATAGGGGTCCTAAGATATCGTTCGTTTCCGCGATTAGGGCTAAGGTTCCCCTTAAGCGGTCGCTCGTACGTCGAGTTATCGATATTACGTATTCTAACGGTCTAGTTTAATTAAGATTTAGCGATTAGAATATTAGGACCGGCGTGCTAACGGGTCCTAGTAGGTAATATAGAACTAGAGTGAAGAAATAGTAGGGTACTAATATATTTATAAACTAATCGCTAAAGAGCTAAGTTCCCCTAGTAGTCTCTATATAGATAACCTTTAGCGGGTCACGGGACTAGGTCACCTAACCTAGTAGGACTTAGTCTCCCTAGTATAGTCTCTGGCGGGGGGGTCATACTACCCTTGCTAGGTCACGGGTTCTAGGTTATAGGACTAGGCGGGATCTAGCCTATAAGGCACTCTCCTAGCAGAGGGTCGTAATACGCTATATCTAGTAGTTATACTACTATTCGGGTAAGATCCTAGTAGGTAGTTATATAATAGTTATATATCGGCTATATTATATTATTAGATTAAAGTTTACCTATTCGCGTAGATAAACTAAGGCTCTCTATAGTCTTTCTCTAAGAGCTAATATAACTATACTTAGATTCGTTACTATAGTAATACTAACTCTATTATATATACTAGTATACTCTATAATATCTATTACTATTATTCCGTTTAGTAGGCCTTATACCCGCTTATATATTATTTCGAACGTTATTATAGCTATTATAGACCTAAAGGGTAGTATTAGTCTACTATATAACTTTACTTCTTTATTTACTTTAGTTAGGAGGTTTAGGAGCTAGCCGGATTCTATATACCTACTAGTAAATATATATTAGCGTTTAAATATAGATACTATAAAGATACCGTTTTATTTAAAAAATATAATAGGGCTTATAGCGATTTATACTTTATAAATATTACCCTTAGAGTCGAAGTCCTATAGTAAGTATTATACTTAGTATTACTTAGATAGAAATAGAATAGCTCTAATTATAGCGGCGTCTATTAGTTATACGTACTTAGGCTACTAAAGTACCTTATTATTAGATAGATCGACTAACTATTTAAGGGGCGGTAGATATATTAGCTTCTATATATTACTACTACCTCTTCTATTCTTTATAGCTAATACTATAGAGATCTTATCACTCTCTTACTAGATATTATTATCTTTAATATCCGATTATATCTTATATTCTTTTATATACTAAGCTTATAGCGGTACTATTCGCTTAATATACTTCTATTAGTAGTCGTTTATATTATAGGACTTTTCTATCTAGAACTTTATCTATAGTCTATAGCCTAGTGTTATAACCCTCTATTAGGAGAGTGCCTTATAGGCTAGATCCCGCCTAGTCCTATAACCTAGAACCTATAACCTAGTAGAGATAGTATAACCCCCCGCTAGAGACTATACTAAGAAGACTAAGTCCTACCGAGTTAGGTGACCTAGTCCCGTGACCCGCTAAAGGTTATCTATATAGAGACTGCTAGGGGAACTTAGCTCCTTAGCGATTAGTTTATAAATAGACTAGTACCCTATTATTCCTTTACTCTAGTTCTATATTATCTACTAGAACCTATTAGTACGCTAGTCCTAATATTACGACCCTCTACTAGGAGAGTGCCTTATAGGCTAGATCCTACCTAGTCCTATGATCTAGAACCTATAACCTAATAGGGGTAGTATGACCCCCTATTAGAGACTATACTAGGGAGACTAAGTCCTACCGGGTTAGGTAACCTAGTCCCGTAACCCGCTAAAGGTTATCTATATAGAGACTACTAGGGGAACTTAGCTCTTTAGCGATTAGTTTATAAATATACTAATACCCTACTATTCCTTCACTCTAGTTCTATATTACCTACTAAGACCCGCTAATACGCCGGTCCTAATATTCTAATCGCTAAACCTTAATTAAATTAGACTGTTAGAATACGTAATATTAACGACTCGACGTATAAGCGACCGCCTAAGAGGAGCCTTAGCCCTAATCGCGGAAATAGACGACGTCCCGGGACCCCTATAACCCCTACTAAAAGAGGTAGAGATATAAGGAGTTAACGATAACCCTTAAGGAGGAAACCCGCCGGATCCGATAACCCCGACTAAGGTAGATAAGAAGGCGGAACTCTAAGAGTTAGAGACCTTTAAAAGACGTTTAACTCTAGTAAAAGAGAAAAATAGGATCCGTACGGAGCTATAGGATAAAAAAGAAAATATAGTAATCTTATAGGTAAGAATATAAAAATCTAGAATCTATTAAGGTTTACTAAATAGTATTATTAGCTAAACTATTTACTAACTACCTAATATTACTTATATAAACTTAATTATATTATAAGAAAATACCGGAGGTTACTTATCTTATTAGAAGAAAGTAAGGGAACTATATATACTTTATAATATAATAATATATAAAGCCGAGAGTTTAGATAAATATAATCTCTTTAAATTAAATTAAGAAGTCTTCTAGAATAGATATTCTAACTAGTTTATTAGTAATATATATAAAATAGACTAAGTAACTAAGTTTTTAATACTAAAAGTTAATATAATATAAATAGAATATTATAGGAATAATTTAAGTATAATATTTATTTAGTTAGTCTTTAAAATATAAGTACTTACTTAGATTATTAACTCTATTAAGATATAGTAAAAAGCTAAATATAACTAATAGTAGATAATATAAGCTAAGTACTAAAATATATACTAATATATTTTAAAGCTTACTAGACTCTATAATTATCTAAAAGATATACTAACTAAATAAATAAGAATTAACTATTTAGATATAGGTATTATTAAGAAGATATAAGATAAAGTAAGAAGATTTATAGCCTCTACTATAAATTAATAAAATAACTAAGTAGCCTTCTATAACTAAATTAAGAAAGTAATACTAGGTAGGATATTATATTTTAAAGAGGCTAAAAAGATAACGCTAAAAAATACTATAGACTTATAAAGATCTAGTAGAAGACCTTTTAAAGGAAATAGCGCTTTCCCTATATAGTAAGCTATAACTACTATAGAGGGTAGAAAAGCTATTATAAGATCTAAATAAGACTAGAGCGGAAATAGTAAATTTTATAACTTCTATAGTAAGCCGGGCTACTATATAAAGGACTATTATAAAAAAGCTATAGTAAATACTATAACTATAGAAGAGTTAAAAAAATAGATAACCCTATACTATAGACTCCTATAGTATTAAGGATAGTTCTCTTTAGAGAACGTAAGGGAGTATACTAAGTACTTATCTATAACGTATTAATATTAGACGTTAAGACTAGAGCCCTAACGGGGGTACCTAAGACGCTAATAGATAGTAACGTAACTTAGAGCTTCGTAAGCTAAAAATAGGTAAAAGAGAATCTAGAAGAGACGTATATAATAAGTACCCGCCTAGTAGAAGCTATAGATAGGTATAAGATCCCTTTATATAGAAGCTAAGAAGTATAGCTTAGCCTAATAGATTAGAATAGAATCTATAGAGTTATTAAAATAACTTACGAAGCTATAGATATAACGATCTATAATATAATTCTAGGAATAGATTAGTTTAGACTAATAAATCTAGATATTAACTAGGTAACTAGTAAGTAGGCGTATAAAAATATAGCCCCGCTAGAGGTTAAAACCCTCCTATTATAAGACTTTAAGGAAGAAGTAAGACTATAAAGTATACTTAGAGAGCTACACTTAGACGTCGATAAGGTTACTAAGGAGTTTATTAAGGTAAGTAGGCCTAATACCACTATATAAAACGTAGGAAGTAATAGTAAGGTAGAGCGTTTACTAAAAGAGCTACTATAATAACTAACTAGTCGTTATATTAGGTTACTAACCTAAATACCTAATATATACTATAAGATACACACACTATATTTATACTCTATATATTAGGTTATAATATTATCTCCCCTCTTTCTAATGCCTTAACCCCGAGGTATAGAATATCTATAGGTAGCTTAAACGGTATAGATACTATGCTAGTAAGATATCGGTATATATATTTAAGTTATAGACCCCTAAGTATATATCTAGATCTAGCGCGGGGCTATTTCTATAATATTCCTTATAAAGACTATAGACTTAAATTTAATATTAATTTAATATCTATATATCTCGAACCTAGGGTCTCCGAAGTTAGTCGTTATATTATTAAGGTAAGTAGACCTAACACCACTATATAAAACGTAGGAAGTAATAATAAGGTAGAGCGTTTACTAAAAGAGCCACTATAACGACTAACTAGTCGTTATATTAGGTTACTAACCTAAATTCCTAATATATACTATAAGATATATATACTATATTTATACTCCGTATATTAGGTTATAATATCTAAGATAGCGATCCTAAGATATACTACTAAAAACTTACTATTTCCTAGTCGAAACTAAGTAATAAAGACTAAGGCGTCGATCTATATAGTATTATAAGATATAAAGAAAGACTCTATATCCCTATAAGGGAGAACTTAAGAAAAAATCTCCTTAGTCTTTATTATAATAATACCTAATAGGATATTTTAGTAAATATAGAATATTATTATTATTATAAAGATATTTCTACTAATAAAATTTATACTAAGATATTATAGAATACGTCTCTAGATATATAGTATATTAAGGAAACGTAGCTCTAAGATATTAACTATATAATATACTTAGAATACTACTAATTCCTACTCGATCCTTTACTAAATTATCGATAGATTTTATTATAGGATTACTACCTATAATTTATAAAAATAATATAATAGATAGTATCCTTATTATTATTAATAGGATAATAAAATAGGCCTTATTTTTTACTATTTCTATATTAATTAACGTCTCCGAGCTTATAGAGCTTTTTTATATAGAAATAGAACTTCGCTATAAACCCCTATAGGGTATTATATCTAATTAAGACCTTATATTTACTAATAAATTTTAGTCTTAACTATATTATAAAAGTAAGATAAAACTATATTTTTTTACTATATTTTACCCTTAAATAGATAGTTAAACTAAATATATAAATTAAATACTAGAATATTATCTTAAATATTTTATTAATATAGAGTAATTTATATAGTTAAAACTACTACTAATAGTATAATATACTTATAATAACTTACTAAATATAACTCTAGACTACTTTTTATTTATAGCTTTTATAAGCTATAAATCTAATTTTTATATATATTCTAAAGATAAAATATATAAAAAGAAGGTTTTAGCTATAACTAAAAGAATTAAGATTCTAAAAAAGTTATAGAAAGATATAATAGAATAATAATAAAAAGCTTCTAAATTATCTATAAAATAATTTAACTCTATTTATAAACCTATAGTATTTAAAAAAGATAACTTAGTAGAGTTATTAATAAGAAACCTAAAATTTAAAGTCTATACTAAAAAATTAGCCCTAAAATATATTAGATTATTATAAGTCCTAAACCTTATTAGATCTTAGGCGTATTAGTTAAGTCTTTTAAACTAATATAATAAGATATATAATATATTTTATATCTCTCTTCTAGAATTATAAAAAAGAGAAAAGTCTAAAACCTTACTAAAACTAGAACTTAAAGAGTCTAATAAATAAGAAATTAAAAATATTAAAGATAAGAGACTATTTAATAAGGAGAGATACTTCTTAGTAAAATAGAAGGGTTAGCTTATTAAATATAACTAATAGATCTTAAAAGAAAATATAGGAAATATAAAAGAAGTTATTAAGTCCTTTAGAAAACTTAAGGAAAAGAAAAAGAAAACTTAAAGTATATAGTTAAAATTAATATCCTATTAATAAAAAGAAGATAATAAATCTAGATCGAAATAAATATATTTTACTAACGAAATACCTTAGAGACTATTATAAAAGAAATAATATTTAAAAATAAGATAATAGAATAATTCTAGAAACTATACTAAATATATAACGAATCTATAGTATATTTAATATAACCGGAAAACTAGCTTAGATACTAAGAGAAAGTATAGGGTATTACGAGCTAGATCTTTTAAAGAAAGAGTATAATTTAACGAAAATACTAAGATAGAGAAAGAAAGGAAAAGAGGAAAAGGAAAACTTACTATCGCTGAGTTTTAGAGAGTCTTTAAGTTATAAACCTTATAAACCTCGGACCTACTCTACGATAGCTATAGTCACGTAACTTAGTTTCTTATCTACGATTATTATATAGGGCTTATATTAATATTATAACTACTTATAATAATCGCTATTATTAGATCCTTAATAAATAAATATTTCGCGGTATTTTATAAGGTATAACCTAAATCCTTATAGTAGATAAAATAGTAAATAAAAACGTTATAGGCCTTCCGCTTAGCTAATATAGTTAAAAGACTAAGGCGAGATAAAGAGGTTAGACCTTAAGAAGAGAGAAACCGTTTATAAGCGTTAGCGATATCCTACTAATTTATTAGAGAAATATACCTAAAAAGAAGAAAGTAATACTTATAATAGGAGTCTTTTTTTAAGATAAGAGGAAACTATAAATAGCTTAGTAACTATAGATTAATACTTAAAGGTTAGAGATTAACTTATAGATCTTATTTTTAATAATAGCCTAGATAGTAGATTTATAAAAAAATTAGGATCTATTAACCTTATTTTATTCTATATAGTTAGAGTAATCCTTTAACTTTTTAAAAAATTAGGTAGACTATTTAATAATTAAGATTAGATTTATAGTATTATTAGTAATATTACTTAGAATTTATATAATTAGAGTCTAATACTAATAAGAAAGATAAACGAATCTATACTAAGTTATATATTTATTATTTCTCTATATAATATTAGTAAGAAATAGAACTAATAGTCTTAGATTTATATTTAATCTTAAGAGATTTATCGGTAACCTACTTCTTCTTAGCTATATATAAATAGATAATATACTAATTTAGGCGATATTAGATAGGATAATTTTATTTTAAGTATATAAAAGAATTAAAATTTTAAATATAATAAGTAATTCTAATAGGACTTATTTAAGGAAGAGTTAATAGTAGATTAATATTAGAAGGGTTATAAATCTTAGATACTACTTTAGAAGTAGCTAAAAGAGAAAAGAGTATAAACTAATCTATAAGTAAATCGTTAATAGGAATTATACTATAACTCTAATTATAATTATAATTATAACTATAGTTATAATCTTATACTATAATAAAAAAAGGTATCTATAGAAATAAATAAGATTTATAAAAAATAAGATAATAGAATATAAAAGGATCGCTTATAAAATATATAAGGAACTATATATAAATAATAACGAAATAATATAAAGAAAGAAAGATTATAGTTAGAAAATTAAAATAAGTTCCTCTTTTATTTTAGACTACCTTTATTATAAGAAAGGAACTATATATATAGTATCTTTCTTTTACTAAAGAGAATAAATTATAAACCTTATATACTTATTAATCCTAAAAGTATTAAGTAAGATCGTTTCTATAGTTTCCCTAAATATAGTTATAAAAGTATTAGAAACGGACTCTAAATACCTTTATTTTATAATAGTCTAGTAAGTATATCTTATATCCCTAAGGAGTAGACTTAAAAGTCTACCCTAATCTAACTAAGTTAAACTATAACTATTAAGTATAGTCTATATATCTATCTAATAACTATTTATAAATTTATTATAACTTACCTAAAATAACTAGACTATTATTAGATAGTAAATTATTAATAAAATAGTTATAAAATATTTATAGTTTATATTTTCTTTATATTTACTAAATTCTAATATAAATAATAACTAATAATTATTATATTAAATATTTATACTAAATTATATAAACTTTTAGTAACTTCTATATAGATCTACTTTAATAACTCTATTTTATTATCTAAGAGAACCTTTAAAAATTTTAAGATAATAGAAAAATCCTAAGTATTCTTTTTTATACTAATAGATACCTATATAGAATAAGTATAGATCTATTATAATAAAGGCTTAAAAACTTACTATATTATAAATCTTCTTATCTATATAATATTACTTATAAAGGATAGATATAATTATATTATACTAGTAGAAGATAGAGAAAACCTCCCCTTTAGTAGTATTAAAGGACTTTAAATTAGAATATAAGTAGCCTAGGTATTAGACTAGCTCTAGTTCTAGTACTAGATCGTTAGTATCCTACTTATTAGTTACTACTATAGCTATATTAAAGAGACTCTAGAAGATAGAGAAAGGGATAAACTTAATAGGAACCCTTCTTACCTTATAACTTATACTTCCCTTTATTTAATCTAAAACCCTAGGATAGGTTTTATAGAGAAAGGGGGATAGTTATTATAGTATTTCTTTATTATACTATTTTATCTTAGGCTCTCTTTCTCTTAGATAGAGGAGACCCCTCTAACTACCCTATAATATTAGGATAGAACTAATATAATCCGGTCCTAAGAAGCGGGGAATCTAAATTATAAAAGGAAGATATCTATAGGGATAGAGAAGATAAGATTTAGTCTTATAACTAATATAGAATTATATACTTTTTATTCTAACTATATATCCCTCTTATATTATTATTTACTTAGTTAATAAGTACTATCTTAATAAATAGTTACCTTAATAAGTATTAAGTATTACTTATATAATATAGTAAGCTAGTATTAAGATAACTAGATAAGATAGATCCTCTTTATATAGATTATCTATAATACTACTATTTATAGTATATTAAAAATATCCCTAGCTAAAGTATTATTAGGATTCTAACTAGAATTAAGAATATTAATACTAGATAGAAAGATAGAAACCTATAATAATACTAAAAGCTATATAAAGGAAATACTAAAGATATAAGAAATACTAAGAAAGCGCCTAAAAAAGTTAAAAACTATAATAAAGTAAGCCTATAATAAGAAATATATAGAGAAGTCTTTTATAATTAGATAATAGATTATACTAAGAAATAAGTATATTAACTTAGGATAATTATATAAAAAGCTAGATAACTATTATATAGGATCCTTCGCGATAATAGATATAGTAGGATAATAGGTATATTAGCTAATCCTTATACTAAGATACTATAAGATCTACCTTATATAATATACTTTAATATTAGAGCTATATTATAGAGATCCGCTAAAAGCTTAAGAGCGGCCTAATCCTATATTAGTAGATAACTAACCTAAATAGAAGATTAAAAAGATTCTTACTAATAACTATAAGGGCGCTAAATACCTTATTAAATAGAGAGGATATAAATATAAGGAAAATACTTAGGAGCTAAAAGAAAATATAGAAGATATATTAGTATTCGAGAGTTACTATAATAAAAAAAAGAATAGCTAGAGTATATAATATATTAAGGAAAATCTATAAGAAAAAAGTTAATATAATCTAGGATCTACTACTAGATATATTCTAAGAAGGTTAGAAGGACTAGAGTTAGCTTAAGAATACTAAATCTAATAACTAACTATTAAATAGACTCTTAGAAAATAACTAACTATACTAATATATACTATAGATAGGTTAAGAGAGGATTTAGAATATTAGTAAAAATAAAAAGTAAATAAAAAAAATCTTAAAGAGACTATAAATATATAATAAAGATATATAAAAGTTTATTACTAAAAAATAGAATAAAAAGTAATATAGCTAATACTCTTTAAGAGTATAATATAATAACTACTTATACTAGATAAGTAACCTCTAAGATATATCTATATTCTTATTATTATATATATAACTTAGTTTAAAAAAATACTTAAAGCTAATCTATAATCTAACTTATTAATAAAATCTATATTAAAAAAAGTAAAAAAGGTAAAAGAGATAAAAAGAGTATAATATAAAAAGAACTAAAAGATATAACTATATTTATATAGATATCTTAAGTTAAAGTATTCTATATACTTTAAAATCTTTATATAATTATAAAAAATAATATATTCTATATAAAGATAGTATAAGGCGCTAAAATATAAATATTAGCTTAAGTATTAAATCTAAAATTAATCTAAAAAACGTTAATAACTATTAATATAAGTAGAGATCTATATTTACTATTATATAAGATTACTATTTCCTTATATAATAGTTATATTAAAAAGTATTAACGTTAATCCTATTAGGTAAAGGGATATATATATACTTTAGATTATATTTAAGATAGTCTATATAACGTTAATACTATATACTTATAGGGTTAGTAAAGGAGATAATAGCCGGAGAGACGTAATTATTAATAGAGATATATATTATACTTATAACTAAAGGAAAAGGAGCTACTATAATAAGTCGAAATAACCTATAGTAAGAAAAGTAAGATAATAAAAAGCTATAAGAAGAAAAGCGAAACGATAAAAAAGCTATAACGAAAGGATAAGGAAGTATAGGAAGAAGAAAGCTATAACTCGAAGAGAGATAAGTAAAAAATATATAAAGAACTTAGATTATACGCGACGAAGAGAGATAACGCTTAAAGCCCCGAGTCTAGCTATACCTTCTACTATAAAGACAAATTACCCTCTTTTAGATAGCTAGATATATATACTATTTTTAAACCCTCCCTACCTTAACTATAAGAGACCCTCGACCCCCGACCCTTAGCTACGAGGACGTAACTCTTTAAGGAGGGGGAAAATATTACGACCCTCTACTAGGAGAGTGCCTTATAGGCTAGATCCCGCCTAGTCCTATGACCTAGAACCCGTAACCTAGTAGGGGTAGCATAACCCCCCGCTAGAGACCGCACTAAGGAGACTAAGTCCTACCGGGTTAGGTGACCTAGTCCCGTGACCCGCCAAAGGTTATCTATATAGAGACTGCTAGGGGAACTTAGCTCTTTAGCGATTAGTTTATAAATATACTAGCACCCTGCTATTCCTTCACTCTAGTTCTATATTACCTGCTAGGACCCGCTAGCACGCCGGTCCTAACACACTCCTTCTTATGAGTAGTCGTATAGGATCATCTCTCTATCAGATGTGCACTTTGACGCTAATATCTGCGCGGGAGTCGCTAAGGACCTCGATCTTTACCACACTAGGCTCTATGAAGAATCGGTACATCTCTGTTGAGGTGGCGGCTAAGGCTCGCGCGGCACGCGTGGCAGAAGCCAAGAGGGTCAATCCTAGCTTCAATGCCCCCACGACTGCTGTGATGGGCAGTCCTGGTACAACGGCCCTTTACTTGCTGACCCTGTGGGATGGCAAAGCCGATGCAGCGCCAAAGAACTGGGTTCGGGCTTTCTTTGGTATGTCCTGCAAACTGCGCTTTTGCTCAATAATATAAAATTGGAATATATTGATGCTGACTAGGTAATAGAAGAAGATCGTATCCCTTACCGTGAGGGATACAGAAAGCCTAAAGTTGCAATCACCTCCGATGACCTCACAAAGCTGACAAACAGAGTGAATGCAGTTCCGGTGTAGGAACTCTGGAAGAAAAATGCATGTACAGGTATTTGTTGCATGTAGTTCGAGTGGCTGGGGGACCATCACAGTGTGTGTGATTATGAATGATCATAGTGGATGTATTACATGGATGAGCCAGGTAGTTTCTTCCCTCTCTTCTTTTCATGTAGTTAGCCCAACTACTCCGTACACATAGCTACCTTTCTGAATACGTATCTAACTAGCTGTTCTAGATTACATGATTGCATTTCATGGTTGTTGAGACAGTAGTCAGTGAATGGTTGGTGCCTCAGGGACCGACCCTCGTAGACTAGAATAGTCGGGAGCTCTGTCTCTCTCTTCCTAATACAACGCTTTCCCTCATGGAACTCTACCTTATAGCTTTCATCAAGGCTCTAGGGACTCTGATCCGACCTAGACCTAGCTAATACTGGGATCTGGACTCTTTCCCCCCTCACTGCCAATCCCACTACGGAGTACTCTGATATAAGCTACAAACCAGGGGGGCCTTGGTCCTATCTACTACTATGTAACATGTATGTATGTATGTATGTACATATATACGGAGTAATACGGCCTTCGCCGGTGATAGCTCATATGAATTGTGCCCATTCTGACTCGCCTGTTCATTACCAATCAATCGCACTGCTCACTACTCCGTAAGCATGATCTGATTTCCCCTTTCCTTGCCCACTCAGGGGTGCAGAGGCAACGAGGACTGTACGCGATCGGCTAGTAGATTTGTGGATAGTTTGAATCCCATCTGCTCCTTACAACATAGTACCTACCTACGTATTCCGTCATGCTCCCCGATGCAAATTTCACGATGCAAGGTCATAGAAAGTGTGCTACACAGCATGTCACCTTAACTTCATTGGTCCAACGTGCACGAGCTGCAGTTGGTGAGCTCAGGGGTCGGCGGCGCTCCGGATGTTCTCGGTTTGACTCGTCCAAGCTGAAGACTGCCATAAACAAGCTAGCAGCAGCCTTTGAAACCTGCCCAATCACAGTCGCCAAGCGCAACGGAAGCTAGCGATGCTAAGTCTAGCCCTTGGGCATCCACGGCCGATCGGCAACCGATGCAAATGACATTTGCTGCAGGGGCCTCGACACTCTTTTTATTTAATTTACCTATTACTGGTCAACTGTCTAACGAAATATGGCTCCAGCTGTTCTTTTCTTTTCTTTCCTTCCTCTTCCAACGTCAGCCATTCAAATCCGTTCTCACATCCTCAGCGTGCAGAATGTCAATATGTAGGACAGCAATACGCGCTAGGCTGAAAATAGGAATTCATCAACAAATGATCTTCATACGGGCCGAACACTATGTATCCGGGTCAATAGTTTGTAAAAATGGGGTCACATTGCACAAAGTTGCGTCTGTGGAATCCTCAGCCTATGAAATCCGAGATCCACCACCGAATATTGCTGGTGCAACATGGGATATAGAGGGGGATGCAGTCTGCAAGGGATGCCGTTCTCTTTATGTAGGTATTTATGTAGGTACAGATCAAACTGATTCCACTGAATAGACACGGAGAAAAGTAGATCGATCTTAGAGATATGGGACTACTACTCCGTACTCCAGCACTCCGTAGCCAAGGAATCATGCCCGAGACTGATCATCGTGATCTGAACCGCCGATGTGATTACAGGCGTTAACATGACATTGTGCAGTAGGCTCAGTGTGATATCTAAGCATATGGCGTCGCTAGCTTCGAATTGAATTGACCAGACATATCCGTACTCCGTGCGGAGTATATTGGTATTGTATAATCATCTGCAGGAACGAGAATGTTCATTGGAGTATGCCTGTGGGACCATGCAAGACTCCATGCCAGACCAACCCTAAAGGGGCCCCGAGCTCAGCTCCACCATAGGCCTGACTGAGTGTATACATAGCGGTTCCCTACAAATACAATGGGAAGAGTCCACTTCGACGGAGTACTGGTGACCCAGGTAGCCAGCCATCATGCGTCTACTCTCAATATTCGGGATCGCTACTCTTTCCCTGTCGGGGATTTCAACAGCATTAATAATTGAAGGAGAGCCAGATGTCAATGCTTCGCTGGTGCAACAACATCTCAGAAATCGCGAGAAACTGATCGCGTTGGAAAAGACGCATCGACAGGGTTCGTTTCTGACAATCTATCTCTGTCTAATTAGTTCGAGCAAGAAGAACTGACCGGTCAATGCAGATCACTTCTTCCGGCAAAGTCTCTCTCCAACTGCCAAACGGGCCGATGAGATTGTTCAAGCAATTCGACAGGATGAGATTGACAATTACTGGCGAGTGGCCGGTAGCCCGGACGGCGAGGATGAACGGTTCGCAGGAGAAGTTTTCCCTCTTGCTCGACCGTATATCTCCAATACCACCCTTTGGAGAGTAGTCAAGCGTATGCCGAAGGGTGCACTCTTGCACGCACATTTGTCCGCTATGTTGCCATATGAAAAGATCATGGAAATCATCATCAACACGGAAGGCATGGTAATGTCCGCATCACAGCCTCTTGACACCGAAGAGGCCCAGCAGAATGCCACTATCACTTTCGCTCATAATAACGACACTCTTACGACCGATCAGTCAAGAATTGACACTGCCGATTATATACCTGATTCGGAAATCCCAGTCAAAACCGCCGCAGCCAATTTCGAAGGTGGCAAAGCGGGTTTCATTGAATTCATCAAGAGCAAGACAACCATCTTGCCGGAGGATTCTATCCGCCACGAATTAGGCGTTGACGAGATCTGGAGACGGTTCCAGGCCTGTTTTGGTCCCACTGATACCATGATTGCATACGAACCTGTCGTACGGAAGTTTTATCAGACACTTTTCGAAGATTTAGCTGTTGATGGTATTAACTGGGTGGAAATTCGGAGCGGCGGATCGAGTGGAAAGCTAGTTCACGAAGGAGATGAAGACGTCGATCCTGATCTTGACGCCTGGTGGCATGTTTTGGTTGAGGAGATTGACAAGTTCAAGGCCACCGAGATAGGCAAGAACTTCTTGGGCGTGAGAATTATTTGGTCGGATGCGCGCATCAAGAACCGCGCTGCAATCACCAAGAGTATGACAACCCAGACCCCTTAACACAAAAGCAGCTCTGCTCACGATGACTGATATAGGCATGAAAATCGCTCTCGAGAGGAAGCAAAACTTCCCAGAGCTCTTCAGTGGCTACGACCTCGTTGCCCAGGAGGATCTCGGCCGTCCTCTTTCTGATCTTGCACCGGAACTAGTATGGTTCCGTGAACAGACCGAGGCCTTGAATCTCACCATTCCGTACTTCTTCCATGCAGGAGAAACGCTAGGAGATGGCAATTCCACCGATAATAACTTATTCGATGCCGTGCTGTTCAACACGCGACGAATCGGTCACGGCTTCTCGTTGTATAAGCACCCGAACTTGATCCGTCAAGTTATTGAGCAGAATGTTATGATCGAAGTCTGCCCGATTTCGAACGAAGTCCTTCGTCTGAACGAAGATATCCTTCACCATCCATTGCCAGCGATGATTGCTCACGGTATTCCGACCGCAATCAGTAATGATGATCCGGCAATCCTTGGACAGGACGCGGCAGGTTTGAGTTATGACTTCTATCAAACCATCCAAGCATTTGACAATATTGGTCTCGCTGGGCTGGTAAGTTATCTTCCCCTGGAAGTTTGGCACGGCTTGCTTACTCTCAAAAACAGGGTGCACTGGCACAGAACAGTCTGCGCTGGGCAAACTTCGAGGACCAGTCTGACAAAGATTGGGTCCAAGATATTGACCGTGGTGAGCACGGAACTGGTATCAAAGCTAAGCACATTCAAGGTTGGAACAAGGACTGGGAGGAATTTTGCCAGTGGATTGTGGACGAGTATGGTTCAAAGTACCAGACAGTCGAGATTGACTAAGTTTACCTATGGATTGAAGGATCACGCAGAGATATATGGTGAGCTCATCTACGGTTTATATCAAATGCACAACTATATAACCCAACCAGAACGGGTTGGCCTTTCTTTTCTTCCCCCTATTTATGGTAGACTCATTGCGCAGCAAGTAAATCATGGTCACTTCTGACTCGACCCCATCTCGCACTTTTGGAGAATCGACAAAGAACCATTTGCCTATCAAAATTGTTGAGATGCCCCGGGTGCGTGATTCCTAAGGCATCAAGGTGTTTCACAGGCCGAGCAACTTGTTTGCTGCTTTCTGAGGATCATAGCTTCTTCCTTTCTAATCCAATCTCCCTGCCAATAGCCTCATCAAAAACGGGTGTCCTCAATTGAGCTCCGCATCTTTTGAATCCACCATTGCACATTCGAAGAGATTCCATGTAGGTAGAATAAGGAGTGGTGCTAGGACTGATATACCGTACTTGCAGTACCATACTCCCTTTCGGGAATTTGAAGATGGTCTCACTGCCCAGGTGTCCAGGTCCTTGTGTGTATGCGTGATTATGAAACCCGACATTTGTCCCGAGGTCGACTGTCACGGGTGTCTTGCCTCTCCACCCTCATCATGAGCAACACACCAGGCCAGATACTGGACATCAAAAATGTTCTCGTTTCAGACGAAATTCCAGCGCTCGATGAAGATACACTCGATTATCAACGCTGCGCCAGATTGCACAACTACCTGGTCGCATATGTAGGCATGGCCCGCAATGACACAAATACGCCCGATCTCGATGCCCTAGCCAGCGAGTCATGGTTCTTCAACCAGCCGCACGAGGACCCCATTCGCGCTCGGATTACCCCATCATTAAACTCGTTCCTTGACAAAGTGACTCGGTGATACGGGGCAGCCCTGGAGGTGGAAGTGGTTGATGAAGGAGAGATAAGGGACTACTCTGGGGAATGTGGGATCTGGACTCTTTTGTCTTGTTCGCACTGCCGGTCTGTGTCAACTGACGTGGTATTCAGTATAGTAGGGGTCCAATCAAGGGAGTTGAAATCTCTGTATTTCTGTATCCACTATTCTAGTAGGAAATATGACTATCTGACTAATATCAACAATACTGCGTAGACAGGATAAACTAAACTTCCGGTATGCCGATCTTATGCTCCGACACACCCCCTTAGCTAGGCTAGTATGGTCTAGCTGCTTCCTGCACCCTAGTCGGCATGTTATTTCTCTCCCTTTGTTGATCAAATGACCTATGCTGTCAAATAGCTCCTACTATCAGATAGCTTATATCTGTCATCCTTAACATTTTGAGGAAAGCTTTATACTTTTGCCTAGTGAGCAACTTTGTGAGTCCGTCTATAGCCATACTAGCTATCGGCACCTATTTCACCTTGATTCTTCCTTCCCTGACTTCCTATCTAAGCTAGTGCCGATGAATATTAATATGTCGCAATTTCGTCTCGAACGCCGTATCCTCGCTAGTTAGAAGACTAATAGTGCGCTAATTGTCGCAATCAATGCTTAGTTAATGGGAAGGGATAAAACCGAGGGTATTAAGAAGTCTACGCTACTATTATAGCTATTTTATAGTCTCTAAGAGACCGAGGAGCTTAGCTTTAGTAGTGGAGGTGGTGACTATAGGCTGCTTACTAGCCTTCTAGTCGACTAGCCCGCCGTATACCTAGTAGATATAGCTAGCGGAGCTCTTTCTATCGGGATAATCCCTATATAAAGTATCACTAGCAAATTATATAGAGTTTATTCTAGAATCTATACTATATTTAATAGCGAGATAGCGGGTAGAATTAAGGTAGGTAATAACTCTATTAGCTACCTAATAGTGCTAGGGGCCCGGGTTTATTAAATATTATATTAGACGAGTAGTTAATTTTATAGTATCTAGTCTTATAATTATAGTGGTATATCCCGTAGATCCTACCTTCTTTTAGTATAATAGGATCTCTTATACCGTAGCTACTCCCTAAAATAGGGTTAGATCTTTAATAGGTATTAGGGTATATACCGCTAGTCTATCTATAAGATTATATCGTATAGCGATACTTATTATATAGCTATCTTAATAAAGCTATAGCTTCTTTTACTACCTATCTCTAATAATACGGATATTAAGAAACTATACTATTTCTCTATAGTCTATTAATTCCTAGTATACTTCTAGATCTCGCTCTAGTTTTATAGCCCTTCTTTATATATCTTTATAATAAGTAATTAAGATATCATCTATATAAAAGAAGACTATTAGTCTATTTCTAATAAAGATATAGGGGTCTTCTAGGGCTTATTATAGACTTAGCTTACGAAATATACTAGCTACTTCCTACTACTAAAGTCTAGGTAAGATCCGTAGACTATATAGTACGTAGCGGAGTTTCTAGTATTTACCGGGTAGTCTAAACCTATTAGGTATCTAAGTATAGACCTCTTTTTCTAACGTACTATTTAAAAAGGTAGTAATAGTATCCCGCTATCTTAGATCGAGATTAAATATAGTAATAAGGGTAAAGATTATCTTTATAGTCCTTACTACTAGTGTAGTAGCTCTCTTTTCTTCGTACGAAATAGTCTCTAGATCTCCCCGTACGTATATACGAGCTTTAAATTTAACTAGATAACTATCCTAATCGTATTTATAGGTAAATACCTATATAAGAGGTAGTATTTGCTTACCTCTATCCTTTAGTCTCTCTATAATCTTATAGGTTTCCTTTTCTATTAGAGAGTTAATCTCCTTTCTTATTACTACGAGAAAACCTTCCTAAAATAGATAGTTTATAATATCTTTATAGTGTTTTAGGACTAGGGGGAGATTATCTTAATAACGTCTAATTTTAGGCTTCTTAGTATATAGACCTATAGCGAAAGCATATAGTAGTGTAGGAGGGTCTTCCTCTATATCGGTAGATCTTATTATATAGATATAGTCTTTGTCTTACCTAGCTTAACGCCTTCGTTTTCTACTAATAATATTGCTAGTATTAATATCTCCTATAATTTATCTGCTTAGGGCGAGAAGTTCCGTCTATAGTTATCTTTCTAGCTTATCTTCTATAGTAGGAATAGCTTTATTATCCTAAACCTAGTCGCTAACTAGATCCTCTAGATCCTCCGGTATATCTACCCCCTAACTAGGGGTAGTATAGGGTTCTTACGGCGGTATAATAGGGAGCGGAGGAAGGGGTTTATCCGGAAATATACCTAGCGGGGCTCGGGGTTTATAGATCTTAGGCATTTACTATATAATTTTAGGTATTTACTATATAATCGTAGTTTTTAGGGAGGGTAGGACCACTTACTAGTCTACCCCCTAAAGTGGGGTAGTATCTCGCTAACTAACTTCACTAGCTGTCTCCCTCTACGGAGAGTTCTACTATATATTCTACTAGTTTTCTTACTAAGATCCTTACTAAGATCCTTACTAAGATCCTTAATAAGATCCTTAATAATTATAGTGCTAAGTATCTTATAGATTATTAGACTAAGCTTCCTATAGATCTCGATAATCTCTCTCTTCTATTTCGCTAGTCTCTTAACTAGCTATTACGCGATCAAGTACCTAGTTAAACTCTTCTATAGTAATTTCCTAAGGTTCTTACTATATTAGTATTAGAATAAGCTAATATCTATTATAATTAGGGATATATTTACGAGTTTTATTAAATACTATATCCCTAATAGGCTTCACTTTCCTATTATATAGAAACTAGATTTTCTAGATATTTAATACTATATAGCTAACTAAGAATCCGATCTTAGCCCGTAGGTTCATTTTATTAGACTAGACCTATTTATCGATCCTATAGTATACTAAACTTCTATATAGTTTAATATTTAATAGGTTAATCCTCGGCGCCTACGGTACGAGCTCCTTCTATACCTCCTCCTATAGTATAACCTAGCGGTTTTCGGTAGTAATATATGTCGGCGTGCGATTTAGTAACTATATTATAGCGTTAGCGGCCTCTAGCTATAGATCTTTTAGGAGCTTTCCTTTAAGTATAAGTATACGTATACGGGTGATAATTATACTACCGGATCTTTCGGTATAACTATTTATTTCGGAGTACCTTAGGGGGTTATAATATATAAGGATACTATTAGAAGTGAGGCTATATTCCGTAGGTTTTTTAGCTAAGGACTTATTATCGTATTAGAAGGCTTTAATTAGTAGATCCTATTAGTTTCTTACTAGTTCTATAAAACGATTAATCGCTAGCTAACACTTAGACTTTATTTTATAGGTTATTAGCTAATAAAACCTAGGACCTTCTAGGTAAAAATAAGAGATCTAGCGGTACTTATTCTTTACTAGCGGTAGCTAAATAAGATTAAAGTGCACTCTTCTAAATCGTCCGAAAGTACGTCTAACTACGCGTCTTAATATCTACCTTAGTATACGACCTAACTAATAAATCTAGTATAATACCTACGTTTCTATAGTCTTCTTTCCGGTAGACTCTTTTTCTTTATCACTAAAACTAACTCTATCTACTATAGTAGTAAGTTTTACTATACTTCGTTAATTAATATAGGCTAGTCTCCGGTACTAGATATCTAATAAGGCCTTTAATTACTAAGGTTTCACTAACTTTCTCTCTATAAAATAGGCTTACTAAGGCTATATAAGTTCTCCGGGTTAATTAAAGATCTAGAGGTTAAACTAGTCCTAAAGATTAACGTAGATAACTAGTCTATTATTAGGGTCTCTAATATAGTTTATACGCTAATACTATATCCCGCCCTTCTTTTTTAGTATAGAATAGGATATTAGGTTTATATAGAAACTAGGGGAATAGAGGGTATTACTAAGTGTGATCTCTATTTTACCTTTTACTAGATATCTACCCACTAGTCTAACCTTCCCCTTTCCTAGTACCTAGGTAGTGCTATCTCCCGTCGTAAGATCCGAAATCTAGAGTATAAAGTCGATAAAAAGGTCTCTATTATTATAGATATAGGTACTAGATCCTATATTAAGGATCTACCTATCTTTTAAGATAGGTTCTCTATTTTTAGTAAGGGAGAGGGCGTATTCGTAGTTTTATACTAGCCCCCCTACTATATAGTATAGGGCTTAAGGGTAGTAGCGAAGCTTACTTAATTTATAAACTCTTCCTTCTAAGGTTACTAATTTTGCTAAGTTTACTAAGTTTACTATACCTTTTCTACCTTCTTTTCTACCTATTTCTTCTAAGTAGGTTCTTTAACGAGTTTTTACTTAATCTTTTCTAGCTTTCTAGGGTTAATATAGGTCCCTTCGGGGCGGTTTTCCTTATTAAGATACTAATATATTACTATTTTATATAAATAGTAGGGGTTCCCGTATAGGTACCTCCTTTTTTTAAATAGGATCGGCTCCTTAGTTTAGGACTAGGTCTAGGACTTTACTTCTTAGTGTCCCTACTAGGTTAAAAATACCCCTTTTAGGGGTATAGTAGATAATACCTTTTATACCCCTATTTCTCGATTTATTACGCGGAATAACTCGAGGAGATCACGGGTTTAATAGACTTTCTTACCTATAACGATCTCTTAATATCTTCCTTACTACTAAATAGGTAAGACCTCTTTAATAGTATATAGGAAGTCCCTATTTACGTCTCCGTTATTAATACCGAGGCTAATAGCTTACTCCCTTAAGGTATTCTATTATTTAAGCTATTATTCGATATCTCTAGTCGGCTTTTAGATAGCGAAGACCTTCTACTTTATTCGGACTTCCTCCTCGTATATAGTCGATCTCGCGAAGCGATCTCTTAGGTATATAAGTCTCTTATACGGGGTCTAATAGTCGGTGATAGCGGTATAGTAGATTAGGTCTAAGAAGGTATAAATATAGTTATTTATATTAGAAAGTCCTTTTGTCTCCCTATCCTATTTCGATTAGTCTACTTTAAAGATATCTATTTTGTCTCTCTAATCTCTTTTATCTAATTCGGTCCCTCCGTAGGGGTATTCCGGCCTAATAGGCTCTTCTTTCCTAATCGGTCTCTCTATCGGGGGGGTATCTAGGTTATAGTGCTTCTAGACTTATTTTTGTGTCGTATATAGCTTTACCCGGGCGAACTAGGTGCGCTATTGGGGCGAGTCCTTCAGTTTTTCGCCCTTTATAGCGGAGAGAATTGTTAATACTTCCATTGTTAGGGTTAGGTGCTGTATAGCCTCAGCGGGCTACTGTGCAGCTTTGGAGGTTTTTAGGTGCTGATAGGCGCTATATCTTGTGAATAGCGGCCTTATTTCGTGCGAACCGGGCTCATAACTGTCAACTAACGTGGTATTCAGTATAGTAGGGGTCCAATCAAGGGAGTTGAAATCTCTGTATTTCTGTATCCACTATTCTAGCAGGAAATATGACTATCTGACTAATATCAACAATACTGCGTAGACAGGATAAACTAAACTTCCGGTATGCCGATCTCATGCTCCGACAGTCTGTGGCGGCCTTAGCTATCAGGTGGACGGCCCTCGAGGACTTGGCGGGCAAACTCGTGGACCTCTCGGGGACTTATCTACATGGTCGATGTGTGTACTGGGGATGCACCATCACTGGTTATTCCAAACCTGACTTTGGGACGCTATCCTGCATATGAGCATAGGTTTTACAGCTGCATCGGGGAAATGAATCCATCATCATCGTTTCCTTTGTTACTGGTCCCTCGTCACCATCGGTCCCATCGGCACTATCGCCAGCAGCATCATCGCCAGCAGCACCGTCACCATCCATACCACTCACCTTCTTCCCGCCAAAGCCTCCCATAAGGCCTCTTGGCGCACATCTTCTATCGACACGTTCACCGAAGCAATGTCATCGCCGGCATCCATGACCAAGGGTGATGGTGAGAAAAAGAATGAAATCAATATGAAATGCATGCCCCACAAACCCTTGTTGCGGAACGAAATACTCGCGCAGAGATGTGTCGGTAAGCATTGATAGAAGCTTGACAGAAGGAAGATGTGGGCGAATCAACCCTCTTGCTCAGTCCTTAGCTTGATCGATGCATCATACATTCTTAATCGTAATGTCTCCATCCGCAATCCTCTAGTATCCAGACTTTGCGTAAAATCTGTCCTGCGTCCCTCAATCACCCGCTTTATCTGCCAAAAGCCATGGACTGTTTTTAATCCAGCCCTGTAGTCATGGGATAGTCCCACAACCTTAGGTATGATATACCCCAACGGGGCTGCTACGTAGAGTTGGCACTGAACGCACCGGAAGCGCAGCAGAGGCATCCTCTGGATCCAATCCCGGGTCCAACTCTAGATGGAACATATTTTGATACCGCTCAAGGCATTCCTACTATACAGTCGGGAATACTCAGGAACATCGCACCCTCGCTTTTTGCATACCCCAACCTGCTGTTTCTCATCTTTCAGACAACTAAGTTCATGTCAATTTTTATCTAACTCCAGTTCCGGATTTCGACTGATGGAGATTTCTCATCATTCTATGCAACTTTACCTTTTTTTCAGCTCGGATTTGTGCCTACAAAAGAGATTATGTGTGTGGTAAAAAAGACGGGATGAGACATGCAATGCGATGGATTGAGCAAGGCTATTGTAACGGTGATGTAGTAACATGCAAGCAAAGCCCTCGAGAGAGACTCTTATCCTTCAGATCTATTTGAAAGTCTCCTAATGAGTTGATTGATCTGAACGGTTGGGAGTGGATGGTTGATTGAAGTGGATGGTTGATTGAAGTGGATGGCTGATTGAAGTGGATGAAGAGGTGTGATCAAGTGCTGATCTCGAGCAACAACTTTCTTTGTTAACCACCACAGCGAACGGCCTCCGGGTCTCCTTCAAATGGGTACACGCTGTAACCTCTTCCTGACGAGAAGCCTCCTTCAGAGACACTCCTTCGGAGACCCTTGTCGATGAAGACCGTTCCTTTTCTTTCCTCCTCTTGCAAAGCTGTGTCGTGGATGCTCGGCTGTGAATGGTGGTCAAAGGTAAGCGATTGAATGCGGACGGTTGATCAAAATAGATTCTATGAAGTTAGTCAAGTGGCACGTGTTCATTGAGTGGAGTTGGTTTGATGAAGCTGGTTTGAGTGGAGTTGGTTTGATGAAGCTGGTTTGATGAAGCTGGTTTGATGAAGCTGGTTTGAGTGGAGTTGGTTTGAGAGGATTTGGTTCGAGAGGAGTTGGTTTGATGAAGCTGGTTTGAAGAAGTTGGTTGGGTGACACATTGGTTTAGTGAGGGCGATCAAGTGCTGAGATTGAGCAACAACTTTCTTTTTTAACCACCACAGCGAACGGCCTCCGGGTCTCCTTCAAATGGGTACACGCTGTAACCTCTTCCTGACGAGAAGCCTCCTTCAGAGACACTCCTTCGGAGACCCTTGTCGATGAAGACCGTTCCTTTTCTTTCCTCCTCTTGCAAAGTTGTGTCGTGGATGCTCGGGTGTGGATGGTTGATCAAAATTGATTCTATGAAGTTAGTTAAGTGACACGCGTTCGTTGAGTGGAGCTGGTTTGATGAAGCTGGTTTGATGAAGCTGGTTTGATGAAGCTGGTTTGATGAAGCTGGTTTGATGAAGCTGGTTTGATGAAGCTGGTTTGATGAAGCTGGTTTGATGAAGCTGGTTTGATGAAGCTGGTTCGGGTGGAGTTGGTTCGAGTGGAGTTGGTTCGAGTGGAGTTGGTTTGATGAAGCTGGTTTGATGAAGCTGGTTTGATGAAGCTGGTTTGATGAAGCTGGTTTGATGAAGCTGGTTTGATGAAGCTGGTTCGGGTGGAGTTGATTCGAGTGGAGTTGGTTCGAGTGGAGTTGGTTTGATGAAGCTGGTTTGATGAAGTTGGTTGAGTGACATATTGGTTTAGTGAGGGCGATCAAGTGCTGAGATTGAGCAACAACTTTCTTTTTTAACCACCACAGCGAACGGCCTCCGGGTCTCCTTCAAATGGGTACACGCTGTAACCTCTTCCTGACGAGAAGCCTCCTTCAGAGACACTCCTTCGGAGACCCTTGTCGATGAAGACCGTCCCTTTTCTTTCCTCCTCTTGCAAAGTTGCGTTGTGGGTGCTCGAATGTGAAATGTGAAATGTCGATGGATAATTGAAGTTGGATGGCTGAATGTGAATGGTTGAAGTGGACGGATGATGGATGATTGAGATGATTGAAGTGGATGATTGAAGTGGATGATTGAAGTGGATGATTGAAGTGGATGATTGAAGTGGATGATTGAAGTGGATGATTGAAGTGGATGATTGAAGTGGATGATTGAAGTGGATGATTGAAGTGGATGATTGAAGGATGATGATTGAAGGATGATGGCTGAAGTTGATGATGGATGATTGAAGTTGAGGATTGAAGTTGAGGATTGAAGTTGAGGATTGAAGTTGAATAGATGAATGTGAATGGTTGAAGTGGATGAATGAAGTGGATGATTGAAGTGGATGATTGAAGGATGATGATTGAAGGATGATGGCTGAAGTTGATGATGGATGATTGAAGTTGAGGATTGAAGTTGAGGATTGAAGTTGAGGATTGAAGTTGAATAGATGAATGTGAATGGTTGAAGTGGATGATTGAAGTGGATGATTGAAGTGGATGATTGAAGTGGATGATTGAAGTGGATGATTGAAGTGGATGATTGAAGGATGATGGCTGAAGTTGATGATGGATGATCGAAGTTGAGGATTGAAGTTGAGGATTGAAGTTGAGGATTGAAGTTGAATAGATGAATGTGAATGGTTGAAGTGGATGAATGGTTGAAGTGGGTGGATGATAGATGATCGAAGTGGATGATCGAAGTGGATGATCGAAGTGGATGGATGATGTTGATGGTTGAGATTGTTCGAGGCTTTCTTTCTTTTGTTTTTTGTTTTTTGTCTTTTGTCTTTTGTCTTTTGTCTTTTGTCTTTTGTCTTTTGTCTTTTGTCTTTTGTCTTTTGTCTTTTGTCTTTTGTCTTTTGTCTTTTTCTTTTGTCTTTTTTTGTTTTTCTTTCTTTTGATTGGATTCAGAGGACGAGGCTTGGATGGACGAGGCTTGGATGGACGAGGCTTGGATGGACGAGGCTTGGATGGACGAGGCTTGGATGGACGAGGCTTGGATGGACGAGGCTTGGATGGACGAGGCTTGGATGGACGAGGCTTGGATGGACGAGGCTTGGATGAACGAGGCTTGGATGGACGAGGCTTGGATGTACGAAGGTCGGATGGACGAGGCTTGGATGTACGAAGGTCGGATGAACAAGGCTTGGATGAACGAAGGTTGGATGGATGAAGGTTGGAGGTTGGATGGAAATGTCTAGTACTGTCAGCCCCAAATTATGTTGACCAATCAATGAGATATAATGAGACAAACTGAAAACAGGTGACGACAAGGTAACAAACAACGAAGACATAGAGCAGAAGATGGACCACAGGAGAATGTGGTTGAGTCGTCTGAAGGATGCATGAACCTAGGTAAGTGAGGAAAGACGCAGAAAGTTGAAAATGGATGGCACAACTGACCAGTCATGTGATGAATGATGAATGATAAGCGTGACAGATGCCAGACATATTGATGGGGTATGTTGTTGTGTGATTGAGTTGTCTGAAAGACGAGTATAAGTAAGAACAGAAAAGAAGTAAGGTACAAGTGGATGGCACAACTGGTCAGTCATGTGATGAACGTGGACGTGACAGGTGCCGACGTGTCATAGGCATAGTCATCCAAGGGCTCATGTCGTCGGAGGTGGAAGTAGAAAGATGGAAGAAGTGGTGAGGCTCAAGTCAATGATGAAAGACATGATGAGGCTGAAGCTGATGATGGAAGACATGAATTGATGATGGAAGACTTGATGGAAGATGGAAGAGTGGATAAAATATTTGATGAAACGTCTTTGGTAGATGGTATGAAGAGTTGGGGAGATGAAGAAGGAAGAAAAAAAAGGGAGGGAGGAGGGAAAGGAGAGGGTATTTATACCCCAAGGGTCAGCAAGTACCGTTGTACCTGGGGTGTCCTTCAGGAAATGGCCGTTTTGCAACTTCCCTCCTACAACTATCTGCTCAGTGGGGTTTCCCCCGTCCCCCCTGGTTATGATGGCACTAGTGTAGTCCTTGATAGTCTCTAGACTCGTAAAGAGCATCTACGGCAGTGTATACACTCTACAGGCTTACGGCCCTGGATAGTATTAGGTGCGGCCACTCCCATGTATCATCCCCGACGCCTGGGTTCTCTCCAAGCTCAGACCCTACCCGAAATCATCCCATAGAAAGGCATCACGCTGTTCGACTGAAGATATAGGTCGTTGACATGCAATAGGATCTATAGATCATTAAGGTTATACGCTAAACCATGCTTGGCATGCCGTGCCGGGTGCACGGCCCGTGTGTCATACAGTGCGACAGGCTTGGCATTGTGTGCCCACTCAGGCACAGGGGTCCTCAAAACCTGCCACATGTGAACTCCTTACAGTAGTGCTGGGATTTACTGATGCCATAGGTTATGAGTTGCTAGAGTCTGCAAGTGGGCTCAAGTTTGTATCAGGTCTGAGACTGCGCTGTCCCCACATGGGCATGGGCGGATGCGGTCACACCAGCAGCACAAAGACCAAGATATCCAGAACATGATGTGGCCATGTCACGTACTGCTAAACAATATTCTCCTAGGCTTAGATTGAACCATATGTGAATTCTTTGAATCGATATTCGCAAGCGAGATCTGTTGGCCTTCAGACTCGGAGCCGTCGGTCTTGGCTGGGAGTGCACGGTGATTCATTGACCTTATTGACCTGCCTAATCCATGTATACAGAGCTGAATTCCCATCTTCTCGGAGCAATTTATTGAGAAACTAGGTCCCATAGAAGCCTTGGCCATGCCGATTGGGCTGGATAATGAATACGGCCCCCCAACGACACGTGCCCATTACCTAGATGGGCTGCGGATCGCATGTAGCCAGTGTGTATTAGAGGAACGACACAGACTGACAATCTGAGGTGGATACTCGGTGCGCTCTTCTCAGGATCTTGACGGCAGGATAACTTGGAGGGCTGGAGGGTGCTATCTCCTTGAAGTACTTTGCGACCAAGACGCACTACAGGGGAGTCTACAAAGAAAATGGATCTAGATTCATTATGAAGCTATTATGAAGCGGTTAATTCTTTGTGGCACTCTGGGGGCTACTCGAGGATCATAGAGGGCATGAAGATGCAGAACGTATTGAGTGTATTCGAGCATATATGAAGGGGGACTAGGGAATGAAATCGAGCTATGAGAGAATCATTGTCGCCCAAGACTCTCTCACAAGCATAGCGTAGTTTATGTGAGCGAGACCCCCTATTTTGTAGCCCTCCTATATGGTACTGTAGGTCGGTGCGCGTGCTTGGGTTTATCTGTCGCGGGTGACAGGATAAGTGCGTATGGGATTGCGGTAGCTAGGCTGGCCGAAAAGCGCGATATGTTTGGTCGATGAGAATCGGCGGAGACTTGCAAGGGTGGACGCGATCTGCTTTGTCCATAAAGATCAGTTGAAGCTTGCAAAATTGGAGGAGAGTATAACCGCCAGGAGTTGGGTTCACACCAGGTAGGATCCACGCTACCATTTGTCCTGCCTCCTGCCATGGGACATTTGGACGTGGGAGCTGGGTCTCAGAGACCAGGGGGACCGCTAGGCGCTTGTTATCCGGTGCAGATCTTGCCGTAGAACTCCGTAGTCTGTAGAAGATCTGCAAACTACCCAGCCTCAAGGAATTGGAAATAGCGCACGGTGTCCTCACGCCCCGATGGCACGGTTGGAGGCCTGCTGGGCCACTGTCGTAGGGTGTTGGGCACTCGAGGACAGTGTAATGTGTTCAGGGCTTTTATGCCGATGAGAGAGAACGGAAGACTCTCAGACACTTAGTCACAACCTTCTGCGCCCTCAGAAATTTCCACGCTGCGGGATTATGAGACAGATTTGAGTCGCGACAAGACATGGTGAGGTCAAGGGTGTTCGGTGTTGGGGTGTGATTTTCTGGTGGGAACATATCAGTGCGCGATTTACGCATGAAGGAAACAAATGGGCTAGAGAGAGAAGCAGGAAGAGAGTTGTATTGCAGAAAAAGTGACAAATCTTCAGAAGGGAGTTCGTTAGGTACATGGCTACCACTAGGTCTGCCACTAGTCCGGCCCCGATACTACCATCGCTTTACTATAACAGGTTCTTATAAGCGTGAGAGTGTCTTCTTTGTTTAGGTAGCTTACGAGGACGCTTTTCAAAATGGAATCAAAGTCCAGGTGGTCATTCAGCTTTAAAGGGCTCTAGTCCGAGGTTGACAAACTGTCGAATACCAACCTTGGAGGCTCACGAGTATCCGAGTGCTAGAAGCAAGAGATCGGACAAATAGCCACCTTTTCTTCTTCCACCTTCCGCTACTCAATAATCTGCCCTGGTTTATCTGGCTTGTAGACGGATATTGCAACATGTCAATGACAGCGTACCCCACTACAATATGTACATTACTGGTTCAACCATAAGACCCAAGCATATCGTGCTATTTATTACGCTACTGAAAACTCATGTTCTTGTGCCGTAGATACATAGTGTAAGGGAAAAGCTTGCACTTCCCCTCCTGAGTTATCGAGGAAATGAGAGTCTGGTCCATGAATGTATGTATAACTGCCTTGTATGATCTCGTCAAAACGCCTGCCAATATGGCTGAATATCTGCCCGTATCTACCAAGTTGTCTTAGTTGTATGGATACCCAATCCTTGTAGATTTCGTCAGATGTCGCGATTCCAGCTGAGAATAAGGGCCACGTAATCCGTACCATCAGACGGGGTTGAGTGTGGTGGAACTTGAGGCTGAGTTCTAGAACATGGGATGCGGCGCCTGGAAGGGACAAAAGAGTACCTCGAACGCGGAATGTCGGCTGGTCGTTGAGAATATCTTGGAAGCAGAGATGGAAAAAGACTATCGTGCGGTGGAAAATTATGGAGGCCCAGTGAATCATCTGGAACACACGACGTCCATCGCTTCCCAGCTCGCAGGATGGTGACCCTTTCGCAGCATTCAGCGGCGTGTCGTACTCCTCAATCTCAAGTTAGATTTACAGCATAAGCTAAGAGGATACTATTCACTACTGGATGGTTTGGATATGTACCACGATTATTGTGTTGATCTCATCGATGATCTGCTGGAACTGGGTATGCTCGTTTGAAACTACCTCAGCTGACACATTCCATTTCAAGAGCTCGGCAATTTTGAACTGCATGGCATGGCTCCGGTGGTGAAGTGACAGCCTAGGAAGGTTCTCCATCTCATCTAATCGGGCAGACCAGGGATATTCGCCGCCCCAAAAGCGAGAGGCACTTTGCTTGCTCATTCGATACAACTCAAACAGGGTAAGACAGCCAGCATTTTTGGTCTTCCGAGTCTCTGCTGAAAAGAACTTACATATATCCGCGTTGAGTGTCGCGGCGGGTGATGCGAGAAAGATAGCCGCTGGGGTGAAGAAGTACACTTCTCTGTAGCAGACTTCTCACTGGTTCTAGAAGTCTGCAAATCGGCCCCCTTCTGTGTTTGGTGTGAGGCAGCCTGATCTTCAAACGCAGATATCGAGGTCGGCAATGCGTGAGTAGCTTGTTTGGCTCATTCTAAAGAAGCGGAATGGTGTGATCGTGAAGAATGCTTTCAATACCTCCGATATGGATATCAATGGCGGCCACTCCGTTACACGTTACCAACCCTATTCTCATAATCCAACATAAGCCACAATTTTATGAACATAGCCTCCAATTTCTGAGGTGACTTCATCACATTGTTCTTCAGAGCATGGTGAGGGCTCGATAGTGCCCGACCATAGTGCATTCGTCCATTCAACTTGCCAGGTTCATCACTCAAAGAGCATCCACCAAGGACGTCCCTATCATGACACCTCAGGCGATGAATCTTCCCGGTAGTGCTTGCCAGCAGCATGCTCATGGGCATTGGCACTCATACCGCGATCTTTGGGTATGCATATGACATGACTGACCACGGCCACTGCTTTCCTATGAGAAGAACTAGCATCGAGTTTGGGAGATAAACGAGACACTCTCGGTCGAAGAACGATAGGGTAAGGGGAATTAGCTGCCGCTAAGCCCCCATACTTGTTGTCAAAGTTGATTCTTTGAGCGAGCAACAATGGGGGATTAGAAATTTCCGCGCGCAGCTGCAGGTGGTCGTGAGGTCTTGCTCGGCCGGCTTTGCGCGATCCGCCAGCATTCTGGTGTCGCGAATTCCTCCTGATTGTCTTCAAGCTAGTTGAAGTCGATACAGAGGTCGACTTGCAGGAAGAAGGATCACTCCTCCGTTCATACTTGATACGCGCGGTCGCGCACCGTCCACATTTGGGCTCCTCGTGACCTTCAACTTGCTGTTTCTCTTTGTCACATTTAACCTTACGAACACGACATGTCAGACATCCTATTCGAACCAATCAGTTCACTTTTTCCAATGAAGGATGAGATTCAGGGGTAGGTATGCAGTTCTGCCGATCGGGGATACCCGTCTTGGAACGAGGCTTGACAGGGGCATTATACGGTGTGCGTATCAAATGCGACAGCCGATGAGGATCCATGTGACTGTTCAGGATTCTTAGCGATCCAGCCGTTGATTCCAGTGTATATTCAGATCAGCCGTTTCTTATAAGAAGTTGAGCGGACCTATTGCGATGCACGCGACTGCACGCGAACTTATGAGCCCAAGTTCCAAGGGGTAACCGGAGACTCAGGCAAGAATGAGCAGGATTTACCGAGCGACAAACATCCAAAACTTGCCCAATTTCGTCAGACCTCGAGTGTCTCACATATTTTGCCGATTGGCTGTCTCGGCAACGGCTCTGTAGCCATATGAAGCACTCCATACGCCGCGTGCCGACAGAACTCAAACAGCGAGTATGCGAAGCTACGCGGGGTGAATCGACGGATAGTTGCAGTCATTGTCGAAGTCTGTTGAAAGATGGTTCACTCCCCTAGCTCTTATAAGAATGTGATGTGTTTCTACTCCGATTCCAGTGTTCTTTCTTCTAACACCCTTTTTGACTCAGACAAATCCAACAACCTGTTCACAATGGCTGTCCCTAATTCCCAGAACTCGTTCCTGGGCGATATCCAAGAGACGCTTCGCCACTATGATACGCAGCTGAAGGACATCAACCAGAAAGTGAGCTATAATTGGAGATCCAAAAAGCCCTAGCTAATTTTCTCTAGATTTGGTCGAATCCGGAGCTTGCCTTCAAGGAGTATTTGGCACATGACTTTATTTGTGAGCTCTTTGACGGGCTTGCAAGCAGCGGATACCAAGTCCAACGTAAAGCATTTGGCGTGGATACTGCGCTGGAGGTCAATTACTCTTATGGTACCGGTGGACGCACGGTCGCGTTCAACGCGGAATACGATGCTCTCCCTGGTATTGGCCATGCCTGTGGCCATAATCTGATTGCGACCACCTCTATCGCTGCATTCATCGCCACTTGTGAAACCATGAAGGCTCACGCTCAATCCTCCGGTGTCTCTGGGTTTACCGTCAGACTCCTGGGTACTCCGGCCGAAGAGTCTGGGGGTGGCAAGGTGAAATTGATCGATGCGGGAGCCTACGAGGGTGTGGATGCCTGCCTCATGATACACCCAGTCCCAATATTCCCAGAGCTCTCAGAAATACTGACAATCGCCGCTGTTGCTGAGGGTGGATACCTTGCCAACCACAAGGTCAAGGCCACCTTCATCGGGAAGCCCGCTCATGCTGCAGCAGCACCATGGGAAGGGATCAATGCACTCGATGCAGTGGTGTCAGCCTATGTCAATATTTCTCTCCTTCGTCAGCAAATTCTGCCGAGTCAGAAGGTCCACGGGATCATCGTGAATGGGGGCGATCGACCAAACATCATTCCTATGTCTGCCACTATCGATTATTACATCCGTTCTCCCACTAGGAAATCCTTGAAGGTCCTGACAGATAAAGTGATCAACTGTTTTGAGGCTGCCGCAACTGCTACCGGCTGCAAGCTTGAGCTTGAATGGTGTGTACACAACGTCTCGCTTTTAGTTTAGTTGAGCTCAGCTGATCATTCATACAGGGGCGTCTCATACGATGATATGAAGAGCAATAACCCGCTCTGTGAAAGATATCTCTCGGCAATCAGGAACATGGGTCATCGTGCCTTGTTCGATAATTCCCAACAGAAGCGTAGCTTATTTTCCGGAGGTTCCACCGATATGGGTACGTTTGACTCCTTTGATGATCTACGAAAATTCGTCTCACAACTCTTAGGTAATGTCTCTTATGTCGTACCGGGCTTCCACGGACTCTTCTGCATCCCAGTTGATGGTGTCAACCACACTCCCGAGTTTACTCAGGGGGCAGGATCCCAGGAGGGCTTTGAACGAGGCATTGCGTGCGCAGCTGGAATGGCAGAGGTCGCCTGTCAGGTGTTGGTCGATGATAAATTTGCCGAGGCAGTAAAAAAGGATTTCCAGAGTGAATGATCGGAAATCATTCTTGTTGTGACCAGAGAGGACGGGTGCCTCGGTCTAGGTATCGTCGGCATAGTAGATAGTTTCGGGGCTTCATTTCCAATTCCCCTCCGATCACCGCGTGGCTCTCAAGAAACATGTAGCCAATAGAAGAAAGAGGAAACAAATATTCGCTGCCATTACTCCAATCCCAGCCTTGCTAGTTTCTTGGCCCGGCTATCCAGTCAATGAAGCCTCCCCGGTGCATATTTAAGTGATTGAAAGTAAGTCTAGCTCCGTGGCCACATTGCTGGGCGTCAATAAGGAATAAGAAATCACATCAAGGTGAATTTTGTAGAGAGGAGCATTGCTACTATGCATTTTACGGTCTGGACGACTCATGGTGAGATCAATGTATGTATATTGAGGCCAGAGGACTCCGTACTCTATGGGCGAATCGGGCTCAACTGTGGTCGCATATATCCCGATCGGGAAAGGCTCGCTTCCTGCTTATACTGCTCTCGCCATGTTCCCTTCCTCCAACTCTAAGTCTGTCAGAGTCTGCTCCTGAGAGACGCGTCGAGATGCACTGTGGAGATGGTTGATTGATGAGAAGACTAAGCTGGGCTATGCTAGGAAGCTATGGACTGAGGGGGACACCTGACAAAGCTATCTTATGATACTAGATCAACTTCTACTTTTGAACAATCGATTATAAAATCATCAAGAATTACAGCAAGATACGCTCCGGGAAAAAATATAGCGGTGTGTTAAGCATCAGCTTCTCACAGCTGCTCAGTGTAGGGAGTCAATACGGCCTGATTTGCTAGGCTCTATGATCCTATAATCTCGGAATCCTACCTCTACCGGAACGAATATAACAATCCTAGCCGAAATTTAACGCTAGATTGAAATTCCCCTAGAATTCTCTCGCGTTAACGCCTCGTTTTCCTTGACAAAAGCTACTAGGTATGTTCTTAGAGTATCAGTTCCAACTTCAGCCCGGACCAGGTACAGCAATCCTACTTCCTTCCTAAGGATTGGTTGAATATAGAATGCTTGGAGCTATGTATTTTGCTTCCGAATGGGTGTATTTGATGCCGAGTAATGGGGAGCTGGCTGAGATTAACAGTACCTGGCTATCTCATGGGTGATTCGTTCCGAAGGGACAAGACCTCTCTTCTATTCTTGTATATACTGTGACTAGATCGCGGTTGAAACCGAGCGCATTTGCTGCTAGATTAGAGGGATGATATGAATGAAAATAGGAAGGAAGCCTACGTGTCCGACAATGTCGTATATCTGAAAATCTTCCTGTCTTCCTTTCCCGAGGATTAATATTTTCCTCTGAGCGCCCTCTGGTAGAACCTGACTTTATTTGAAATGTGAATTTAAATTCGATGTTTCTACAATGTCTGTGTAGGTGTATCCCGGCCAGGGGTCGGAAACTATTAGAAGCCTGAATGTACGAAATTGTGGAGCGAGAACCCGGTCATTTGTTTGGAAAAGACTGTAATACTTACACGCCTTCGCTAAATTCGAAGCTATACGGCTATATGAAACCTTAAACTTCAACAAAACCTTAGCCCTAAAGGTGAGAGGGCCTCGGATTAGTCCTAAGGTTGGGGAGGGAAGCTACCTGGAGATCCATTCCTTATTAGGCGGCGGCAAGGAGTATACGTTATACATCAATGATGCCCAGGTAGATATATCTTTCTACGGTTTCAAACCTCGATCCCAGCTTATATTCAATATTCCTGTTTTCTATCTTATATCAAACTTTACCATACGAGAATCGTTTCATTATCTCCAAAAAGAAATGTCCGAACTACTTGGAAGCCAAGAATCGAAGCCAGTCTCCGATTGTCATCCTTCTCCACAATACCACGTATGCGAGCCGAGCCCAGATTTACTCACCTCTGTCATCGAGAACGAGCATACTCGCCGGTTAGCAATGCAACAGTATACGAAGTTAGAGACAAAGCTTGAGGACTTAGCAGAGAATCACCCTACGCACGACGACGGTGTCTCGCCAATGATAGACTTCCTTGAAAAATTGTTTCTGGCATTGACAGAGATGATACAGTTGGTTACAACATTATCAAATGTTCTAAAAGAACGCCTTGAAACCCCCGAAATCTATATCGCTATGGAGAGACTCTCCGACAGTGAGTTAAACCGAGCTTATGCTTCTTTAAAGCAGAATCCCAACCGCCAGATGCGAAGAGAGCTATCCCAGAACTCTCAGGATGGCGATGACTATTTTTGCTCTTCTGGGCGGTTACCTGAGTCCTCAAAGGTGGATAATATGAATGACAAACTTGGCCAAAGCCCTCCATCCTATGATATAACGGCTAGTGTTCAGAAATTGAGGGATAGTGCTCCCGCAAAGCCGCCTCGGAGTTTTTGGAAGAAATTTTTGAAATGGTCAGGAGAAGTTGGATCGCACGAGGAGTGATCGTCATTGGATGAGATCACTGAACGTTGCTGTTTATCTTGCTTTAAAGCGTCGTGAATTATCGATGTGAATGGATCTGCTTGATGAAACTCCTAATGCTGTCCAGGTGAAAACACTTCTCGCATCCCGTGTATGAAGCTATATATAAACCAGGCACTAGAGCCATATTTTCTCGAGATTTTACCACCTAGGTGCTTAGGTTTCTATAGCAAGATGTAGTTGGTTCATTCAATATGTTACTTCTAGTGATTGTCCTTAGATTCTATAGCGGAAATATTTCTTTTGTGGTTCTTAACTATCATGGATGGTAGTAGGATTGGAGCACCCTAGGCACGAGTCGCTCCTTCAATCCATTCATGATTAGCCAGAGCCGGCAAGGCTTTTTACCGATACCAATTCTGATAAGAGTGGCTCTGAAGGAAAGGATATTTCTTATACATGAATTAGGATTGCGAGAACAGTATCCGAAACTAATGGAGTATCTAATCATTACGCAAACAATCTTTCATGGCGGAAAGAGCAAAGGCAGCGCAATGAAAAGAGAGTTCAGGCAACTCGCGTGCAGAGCTGGGCGTTTAGCGAGATTAGTTTCTGTATCTACCAATGTGACCAGACTGCCAATTTCGTCTGTAGCCGCCGTAATGTCTTATGACCCCGATATGATAGCTAGGCGCTTGATGCATTAGGGAAACATCATAAGCATTCTAATTCGTTGAACAAGCCCGAAGAGCTACAAGTTTTGTCTAAGTTTTGGGGGCTGTTTGCATCCTCCCCCAACCAATATTCTTGTGCTTCACTGATGTGATGAGCTTTCCTTTTGGGAGCCCCGGATAATACAAGCCTCTGGAACAACACGGTAATGCCATTGAAGAACAAAGCAAGCTACTTGATCGAGTGCACACATTTATGAAGATCTCCGGCCAGAGAATATCCTCTGGAGCGAAGAGCTCGGACGTGCTTTGATCATCGACTTTCATCGCACTACGTTGAAGCGTCGTCTCATTCTTCAGCGGCTTTGAGAGCTTTAAACTATAAAGTATCGAAGGAGAGGCATGGTTTCGGTAGCACCATAGCTCAGGCCTAGGTCTTATTTACGATTCAGCACAGATCTCCATCCTCTCCCTCTCTACCCTTTCCTTCTCTTCCCTCTCCATCTCCTTCCATCTGATCTCCTTCATCCGTTGAATCCATCCCACAGTGTACTCATCTGGATCCCAAGTGAGACGTCCTATGCTCCTCTCTTTGAGCTTCAAAGCCACGTATTCCTCCATCAGATTCTTCTCTCCGGGTTCTAAGAGATGAAGCCTCTTGCGCCAAACATCGCAAGTATTGTCGTCTGCATCTTGTGTCTTCCCAAAGAACCGCTGATCAATCTTTTCCCAGTATATGGCATCGAAAGCAAAATTTTGCCTTGCAGCATACATGATCCAGAAGTTTCCACTCTGCCAGCTGTCCCGCATCTGACTAGACAGCCGCTGGCTCTCAAGTAGCTGTTTTTTCTGAATTGCCTCATCCTCGCATTTCCGCATGGCCCCAAGAAACGTCTGAAGCGGTTTCTCATACTCTGCACACCATTCATCTAGACCCCCAGGCCAATCTTCTGGCTTTTTAAGAAGCAGCCACCAAGGTGGTGCATAAGTAAATTCAACCGGAGCAGCATAGGTAAACTCCCAATCGACGACTCCAATAACTTTCTCGGTTTCATCAATCAGAACATTTTCGGGTCGAAAATCGTCACACCATACTGGAAATGGGCCATTATCCTGCAATATCCATTGCTGCCTTTGCTCCGGGTCTCGAACCACTTTTCGGAAGAGAAATCTAGCAACAAATTTGCGCCGGAAATTATCAGCTAGGACATCAATGTCAATATCTGCCTCAATATCTGCCTCATTCCTTTGGCTTTTGAGGTGTGAAAGATGCAACTCCGCCAGGGCTTCAAAGTATGAAGAAGCTTTGTCATATGTGGTAGTCGGTAGTCCTGATCGAGGGAGCGTCCCTAACTGAACAATTTCGTTCATAGAGTAGGTTAACGGCCGACGTGACGCTTCCCATATAGAATCGTCATTCTTGTGCAGAGATCCTATCCGGCTCAAAGAAAGTGTCGCCAGCGAGAGAGAAATCTTGGCCAGTTCTTTGTAGAGAGATTCCAGCCTAACCAGCTCAAGGCCAGGATTAAGTACAGGATTCTCTCCCGCTTGGCGTCCCGGGGTCTCAAGAAGATCACTCATACTTTCTTTGTGTTGGATATACTTTTTCTTCGGGAAACATCACAGCACCCGGCAGTGGGAACCGTATGACAGCGCAAAAGTTATTGGTAAAATTCATCTTGAAACAGACATTGAAACCACCAGTGGAGAGGAACTCGAAAAGTTCCCATTGAAGGTCGCTAAACTCTTCAGAAAGAATGATTCCGATGTCATTGTAGATGTCCCCATCGGTGCGAAGAAGTTCTGGCCAGTCCTTCCAGATCTGTGTGCTTATTGCCCAGGCAACATCGTCGTAAGGTTTACATGTGGGCATTTTGAGAGGAATGAATGAGAAGATGGTTTGACGAAGATAGAAATTTTCAGCGCCTTTTAGATGACATAAGTTGCTGTGGTGCATGGACAAATATAGGGATATGCAAATATGCAGCAATTATTCAGTTCTCTGACACTGTTATGATATCGTATAAGTTGAAAACGAAACTAGAAGCCTTCAGAATAACCCATAGATCGTATGCTTCTCGTACATAAATGAACCAAGACATCCTCCAAAATAATTAAATGTTTCTCCCAAGAACATCTTGTTGGACACATTTCACTGGACGACTCGAAACATATAAGGTAAAGCAAGAAACCCCTATCTTCCTTAGCAGCGTGCAGTGGTCCAGTACTAACTAGTTAGCCAAGATATTTTTATGAGCTATAATGTCTCCACAGAAAGAATATGATCAGTCGAAGCCAGGCAATGGCGAAGAGGACATCATAGGGGCTGCCTGTGGACCTCGCATGCCTCAGCGCCCGCAGGTCGCAGGTGGGCTCAACTACGACGCAAAAGCTGACCTCACCTACGACCCACCCAAAAAGTGGGGCAAAATTAATTAGATTACGATCACATGACAGGAAGCATGTAATAGTATGTATGAAGTAATTAATTCCTAAGCCAGAGTGATTAGTAATAGGTTCTTAACCTATTACCCCTATGGACTTCCGTTATGATCTTTCATTTGATCATGATATATATAGAGGTCCTACCACTGCCTACTGTTTTAGAGCTCGGGTAAAATTGAATGCATTCGTAATGCATTAACCCTATCTACCTTATACTTATTATTTTATTATAGTTAGTAAAATTAAATGCATTCGTAATACATTAACCCTATCTACCTTACACTTATTATTTTATTATAGTTAGTGTATAAGGCAACCTAGTAATATCCTTAATGCATTATAAATAAATGTATCTTTACTAATTATAGTGAATAATAGGTATAAGATAGATAGGGTTAATGCATTACGAATGCATTCAATTTTACTAACTATGATAAAATAATAAGTATAAGGTAGATAGGGTTAATGCATTACGAATGCATTTAATTTTACTAACTATGATAAAATAATAAGTATAAGGTAGATAGGGTTAATGCATTACGAATGCATTTAATTTTACCATAATATTATTTTCTTCGTCACATCAATACTGCTTACAAATGTTTTCTGAGTAGACCTCAACTACGGATCCACCGGAAGTGGATCGAAAGTGGATCATGGATGAGCTCAGCTTTTACGTCGTAGCTGAGCCCACCTACCCACTGCAGCGCCCGTTTTATGGCAACGAAGGGGGAAACAACTGGCACCAGGATAACTGGGAGGGCAATAACAATAATACCAACACTTGGAATCAGGATAACTCTCATGGAGGCCACAAAAACACCTGGAACCAGAGTGGCTGGAAGAACAATCCTCATAACCAGAATACGTGGAATCAAGGACGTTGAGAACTGCAACACCTAGTAAATCCCCGTTGCGCTAGTTGATTCTACTTCAAGTTTTCCAAAGCTTCATCGCTTGGGTTAAAATGTTCTTCGTCAACCGAAATACACTTTCGTTGCCGTCCACAGTTATCTGTCAATGGTTTACTTCATTTGAATCAGTAATTTTATGGACAAGACGTAATTGTAGTATTGGAAATTAAATTGAAAATGCAAGAGCCTCAGCTCCCATGATCCAAGTTTGTTTCTCAGTCAGGGATTTCAGATTGAGATCTCTATCTCAATACATGCCAGAAAGGTATACACCCCATTTAACCTGAGACTTACCCTATTTTTAACGCGTGGAGATTCCCTTTGCGAATTCCAGCTTTTGGACATCGCGGAGACAGTCTCCACAGCGATAGAGTGGTGTGCCCAGGTACGATTGCTCGCCGAGTGTCAATTGAGCTCGAGGTGCGGGTACTGCCTGACAACATTCCGTCTGATCCTAGATCTTCCTTCGTTATAGATCCAATCGTCTTCTTCGAGCCTGGCACATGTGATGCCTAGAAGTCTGGGTTCATCGAGTGTTATGGGTCATACTTCATGCCTTGAAGTAAATTTCCAGTGACATGGTCAAGGCTGCCTCCTTCTGTCATTCGGGTGGCGGGCAGGCTTGGTCTCGATGTAGATGGCTCCATGGTTTGGCACGCCAGCAGATTCGGCAGGGTAGACATTGGAAGACATGATGAGATTCCGAATTTACAAGAAATTCAAGCAACCAAGATTGAGGGGAAAGCTTCGGGGCGCGAGTTTTAGCTAAAGAACATTGCTCGCAGTGCTGCTTCTGATGTCTCTCGCGCAATCATAAGTTCAGCAGTGAGTAGGAGTGAATCATTTAAGTAGGGGCACATGGCCAAAATGTTTCATTGTGGGTGGGCGTTTCGCCCATGTCACATTGAAGCCTGAGAGAGCTACGATTCTGCGAAGAAGTGCGCATTGGATCTCTTCTGGCCAAGTCAAGATATCTTTCTTGTGGAGACAGGGAACCGAAGTCAGGTCTATCACCTCTACCTGATCGGCGCTGGATTCTCTCGTTTCCTTTTGCTGAAAATGATCCACGTCAAACCAACCACCATATTCTTCTATTGCACAATCACTCGTCGGGGCATTCTCAATGCGAGATACAATGGAGTTTGAAGGCGATCCCAATCGTGCAATCTCGTCTTCCATCCGGTCAGTCCGTTCAACGTTCTCAGCTTGGAACTCCCTTGATGACAGCTGAGTGGTCGCCTCGCTCTGCCCTGAGCTGGAGCAAATAGAAGGTAGAACCTGGCTGGCAGGAACTGTACCTGAAATCTCAGACGAGGTCCGTTTTTCAGCATGACATTCCTCTGCAGCGCTTTCTTGTAAACTCGACACGATAGTGCCCCTTCTGTCTCTACCCAGCAGCTGTCCTGGGGATAGCGGGCCACCTTTCGAGAATTCATCGAAGCCTGGATGCGAAGCACCGGAGCCAGCCTCCAAATCCTCGTTTGGTGAGTCAGAATCAATATTACTTATCACAGCATTCCAAAATTCTTGTGTGCACATGATTTCGGTGTCAGCATCGGAAGAGGGCTGGGCAGGCAGCTTATCAGTGCTGAAGTTGCATTCATCGCAGTGGATGACAATAGGATTGGAAGGCGATCCAAGAGGTTCCGAGTCGCTGATCACTATAGGGTTGCTTTCGGAACCGAGCTCATCACCCTCACGGGGACAAACTCGCACAGTAGCAAAGCCGAAAGAAAAGTAGTCTACACATCGTTAGATCGTTCTATGAACCCAAAAGATACAGGGTGGAACAAGGCTCGCATACCCATTTCTGGAGCGGTATTCACATTCATGACTGAACGAGACCTTATCGATGTGAATTGATCGTTTCTTGCGTGAGGAGCGCGAGGAGAAGCTATTGCTTGGATCTTGGGACTTGGTGAGTTTGCGAGAACGGTGAACTTGCGGGCCGTCTGTCCAAATTTATAGAGTGAATGCCATGGTGAACAGCTGGGCTCACGGGGCAGACAGAGTAGAGGTCCCAATTTTAGATGGAACACGCCTTCGCCGCCGATCAAGACACCTCCTCCAATGATTCCAAGGCTCACCCTGGGCCAACATGCCCAGAACGAAGCATCGCCAGTCCCTGCCCGTTCCAACTTGCTTGCTCCAACTTTTGAGACAACCGACTACATGCAATGCGCATTGAGCAATACTGATTTCCAATCGTTCCGCCGCTCAAAAGGCCGAGGCAGAAACCTGAGTCCCAAAATAGACGGTGGATGCTGTGATATAGCTCAATCGCCCCATACCTGCCAATCAATCCTAACAATGCAACTCATGTCTGAGTAGAATCGCGTGCCCGCGAGCGCCGGCTGCACAAGCAAACCTCATCGTCTCTGCCAATGAATTGTGTTTCCAACAATGGTTCTGGTCACAGGGAGCGTATGATGGCGAAGATCAGAACGGGCAGGTCCCAAATGCGAGCGCGCGATAGACCGCTGGAGGTTCAAGGAGAACATGCATACGGTGGTCATCCCACGGTATCGCTTCGCATTTCTCGGAATCAGTCTAGTCGCAATCATTTCGATATCTCGAAGGTCAAAAACACTCGCAGTCGTCACCAAAGAGAAACCCATCACTGAGCCGGCCTCCGGGAGTAACTGGCCGGTAAGCTACTAGCAGCTCACGCCATCCGTGAGCGGTATATCATGATCACTCCAAGACGCAGATAGATTTGTCGTAAAGATGTATTCTCTAAGAGCGTAGATTGAAAACATGCGCACCTAGCAACTCGGGTGTCAACACCTCAGGCGGTGATTCTGCAAGCGGTCGTCGCCACGGCCCGTCTCATCTCCGGGGCCGCCCTCGGAGTGAACGGACGAAGTCTCTTCCGGAGAGCGCGGTGGGTTCATCACAAGAATCGTGCTGCGAAGCCGGCGAGAGGACGCGAAGCAGGCTCCAGAAAAGGGAGTGGCGAAGCCCCGGAGGTCTGCGAGCCGGATCAATAGCAAAAATGCCTCACCTGCAGAGCACGGACGAGGAGAAAGAAAAGCGGGCGGGCGAAATGTAGCGAGAAGTTGAAGGGGCGATGGGAGGGATTATATAGAACCACGCAAGGAAACGGATAGGATGAAGTGCACTAACTCCAAGGGTTCAAAATAGATTTAAGAGAGCAGCCCTTCATCCAATATCCGATATGGTGTAGTGGCTAACATCGCCGTCTCTCACACGGCAGCCGGGGGTTCGATTCCCCCTATCGGAGTTTCTTTTTTAATTTTTTATGCCTAATCCTGGGCTCAGTACCTTCAATGCTGGCAATTTCTACGGAGTACACAAACCGTCGTTCTCTTTTAAAAGCACCGGACTCAATGGCATAGAACATAAGGTCCACGGCCGGGTAAAAATCCCTGCGAATCCGCAGCACACTGGTCAATAGTGATTGTTTTGATTGCAAACATATTTGTTCATTATAAACAGATTATATCATGGGTATGCACATATATACATGCAAGGTGAAATTGTCTGCGCGGGTAGACCAAGTCATAGGAAAATATATCTGCACCCCAAAATCAGAAGAACAACCACTGTCCAAATCGTTGAACTTTGCCCCAAGCCCCCATTCCTTTTTTCTGTAATCATACTCTCGGGTCCATCCTCCTGAGAAGGATCATATCGATCCGTTCGCAAATCCATCTCGGATTTACTAACGAATCGAGTTCTCTTGAGCAACTTCCAACCTAAGAACATGACAATCATAATAGGGATCTCAATGTAATATGAGACAAAGTCGACCCTCTTGAAATGCGGGCTGAAGCACTTCCACCCCTGAACAAGAACAAGGACAACATTCAGCCCAACAGCAAAAATCGGACCATATGGATAGGTCCAGTTTTTAAAAGGAAGAAGATGCTCAATCCCCTGGGCGCGGATCGCTGAGCGAAACCGCAGGGATGCAAGACAGATACAGATCCATGAGAGCTGATTTGAGACCCCGACGATGTTTTGTAGCCAAGACCACAGTTTTCCAGCACCGATGTAGCTGGCTCCGAAACAGAGACCGCTAATCACTGATGTCGCAAGAACAGCGACCCAGGGCACCTGGAAACGGTTGAGATGGCCGAAGAATTTTGGCGCATACCCATCGACTGCAAGAGTGAATAGCAACCGGGCTCCGGCGAAGAGAGCATGGTTTGCAGCCGAGATGACAGAGGTCATAATGACGGCGTTGATGAAGCTGCCAGCAACCGTGGAGCCGGCTTGCTGGAAGACGATTGTGAAAGGACTGGTTTTGGTGTCACCGTCGGAGAGGCCGGGATAGTTGTATGGCACATTGAGACCGATCATGAGGATCGAGAGGAGGTAGAAGAGAATGATACGCCAGAACACGTTGCGGACGACTTTGGGCATCGTTTTCGCGGGACTCTTGGTCTCGCCAGCGGTGATGGCAATAGACTCAGTACCACCACTGTGTTATATAGTAAGAATACAATTCATCGAATGTAAGCAATGGTGGGATATGGGTAGCTTACTATGCAAATGAGGCCGTGACGAAGACCGACGCGAAACCGCCAATTCCACCGACAAAGGGTGCGTCGCCTATGTGCCAGTTTTGACCGCCGATATATTTGTGGTCTGTATTTCCACCGCAGTTCACAGCGATGCCAAGAATGATAAAGATCTAGAAAGGCGATTAGTTGGGTCTGCAGGCATTTTACATAACATGGCACTCACAACGATGGTGATGACTTTCAGCAAACTCAGCCAATATTCGATCTAGATGGAATGGTCAGCTCTATTGTGACGAAGTTGAGGTCGCCCGTACATACCTCACCATAGACCCTCACAGACATGACGTTGAGCGCAATGACGACCACCAAGAAGATTAGACTTATCGCCCAACCCGGGAAATTATCCGTCCAATACTGCAACAACAGCTGTAGAGCAATGATATCTGATGCAGTGGAGACTGCATCATTGAACCAATAATTCCAAGTCAAGGCAAAGCCAAGTGCATCATCCACAAAGCGACTATGAAGAAAGTTAGTTGCCATTCAGTCTCGAAAAAGCAAAAAACAAAAATAAAAACCCGATCATACTCACCCAGCATAAGTACAAAATGATCCAGCAATAGGCATAAACGCTGCCATCTCGCCCAGACACATCATCGTCACAAAAACAATAGCACCAACGATAGCATATGCAATAAGCATCGAAGCAGGCCCACCCTTGGAGAGTGACGAGCCAGTTCCAAGGAACAAACCTGTGCCGATAGTACCGCCAATAGCAATCATCTGCACCTGCCTGCCGGACAGGCGGCGAGCAAGCTTGTTCGCATTGACGAATGGGTTATCGTGGACATCGTCGGTAGTGCCCAGAGACTGAGGGGGCTCCGCTGCCGGGTGTTTCTCAATGTCGGCCATGGTGCGGGGATATGAACGCGGAAATAATCTCTGTTACCATCTTAGCCCGACATCATATGCGATCGAAACGCCAGTCTCGGCAAAAACCCAAGATTCGATATTGTAAGCTTGAGACTCACCCGTATAGACAATGTTTCAGCCCTAACGTCGTGTGACCCACCCGTGGCAACTCTAATCAGAGTTGATGTTCGATAGATCCGATTCCCCAAACCGTCGGAGTCACCCAAGTCGAAAAAGAGAGGATAAGGAGAAAAACCAGGGGTGCAGAGAATTCTATTCGCTGATGGCGTGATTGAGGTCATGGATGGTGGAGGCGCTACACGAATGCAACGTCGTGTGAAGAGAAGTCTCGGTCTCCATTAAGGCTTACATCGTCTACTCCATACCAGTTGCCGTTTTGGGACATGATCAGGTACCTAGTACCCGTATTATGAAATAGAGCCGGAAAAAAAACATGATTAAACGGATATCAGTCGTTATTGGAGATCAAAAAGTGTTGGAGGAAAAGAGGGTTGAGACACTGGTGTTGTGAGTTGGGTTTTGGCGAAGGTATAGAGCACGGCCAGAGTAATTAATTCCACGGTTTCTGCCTGAATGGTGCCTGATTACAGGGTCACAGTGGACCTGCCATGACACATAAGAATGAGAATCCAGGTACATATACGGGAGTATGAGGGACTGTTTCAGATCCCAGACTTTTGCAATGCGAACACAAAAAAGGGTTAGAAGGTCTCTTTGGATAAAATGCATGTCTTGAAATACATTCAATGTCTTCCCTGTGTGGGATCAGCAACAATACTGCCGAAATTGCTCATCTGCATCAAGAATTGGCCACAGGTGCTCCATGAGTGTTAAGTTGACATCAAGCGAACACGGAAGGCTCGGAGGCTCTTCATGCTTAGTATTTCGGCTCAACTGTTCCTCTGTCGACAATATCATTGCCAAACCATCAACCCGAGATATTTCGGTCAATGGTGGAGAGACAAGAGTGGGCGGAATCGCATTGCCGTCCTCATCAGCGTCAAAATCAACACCAATGTACATTTCATGATTGCTCCATTGGCTGACGGTGAAATTCCCCCCACTGAAGCTGAATTTAACCCTGATTCGACCTTTGTCGGGCTGAGCAGCGATCCACTTCAGATCTTTATCCAATCTTTCTGGATTGAATGATCGCACGACTCCATGGAGAGCGGTCGCTACTTGCCATAGCGGACCATCTGTGAGAAGTTCATGTGACGACTGCGAAAGAATGAGCGGTGCAACAGCATTTGGGAAGTATCGCTCTGAAATGTTGAGGCGAGTAGGACCACGTAGATCGATGGAGCCCCAGAAGCCACGGGAAAAGCATGAAGCAATTTCAGATGCCGGTACCCCATGGGACTTCATTAGCTGCACTCGTGCACGATATACCTTTTGATAAAGGTATGCCGAAAGTGCCTCAAAGGTTGATACCCAGCTTCTTCCCTCGGGCTCTGTCGCCAGCTCTTTGAGATGCTTGAGTTGAGCGCCCGTAAAGCGCAACACACGTCCAGTAACTCGTCCAGTAATCTTTGACTGGCCATCGGAGACTTCGGTTTTGGGACCCGGGGTGCTTGATTCTGTATCATTGCTCTCTTCCAAGGAGAGAATGGATGGCTGAAACTCAATTGCTTCCTGCCGCTCATCATCAGACATGAGATTCGGATCATCGAGATATGACCGAATCACAGGGGTAGAGGGAAGGACAGGCCTTTCAGAATGAGCAAGGTTCCGATAGATTTCTGCAAGGTTTCTGACCAGTTGGAAAAATCCCGATGCATCGCAAACAATATGGTGCAACCGAATACCAAGAACGACGCCTCCACAAGAGAATCCCGTACGTTGAACGGCAAAGATAGGGTCGTGGCAAACACCCTCAATAGTAGGATCAAAAGGTGGAGTCAAAGCATTACCGCAATCCGGCAAGCTCGTCATCAAGATCCGACCATTTCCATGACCCATTGTAGTGAGATCCTTCAGCCGTAATTCACAGTGAGCTACAAGCAACTCGGCTCCAGTCCCAATCTGAGATATTTCGGCCGCTCGACTATCGGGGTCAAACTGCAGACGACCTGTGAGGTGTGGATAATAATCAAGTAGGCGAGAAAGCGCTCGTTGGAGCTTTGGAACCGGAAGAAGCTCGCATGGAGACAACAACGGCGAGGCCAAGTTTGCATGTGGACTTTCGTACACGAACACAACTTCAATAGGAACGGAAGGGAAAACCAGGTGATCCATGGGGCCTAATCGCCACTTTGGGCCGATGCTGGCTGCCAAAGTATGGTCTGCACAGCGAAGAGGGTGCCGTTCGATGATGTGAACATCCTTCGGGGGACCACTATCAACCATACTTGCTGATTCGAAACAGACGCAGGTGAAATCGAGAGAATCCAACTCAAATTGTTCGAAGAGGGGATGATGAGACAGGAGGAGAATTGGGAAACTGAGTTATGAAGGTTGAAAGATAGAAAGAAAAACCGTATTTATCTGTAGATGGATCGGACGAAGGAGGGTGAGGCGAAGAGATTCGACCGAGCCTTCGATCCGAGGAGGTGGGACCGAGCAGAGCGTCTCACGAAGAGAAGCATCCTATTGGGTGTGTCCGAGACTCGGAATCAGAACAAACGTTCTCCTTCTTTCGTCCGAATGAGTGTTGAGGTTTCTGTCCAACTTCGGACCAATACCCCTTCGCGCGCTCAGATAATCGCACGAAAGAAATAAGTCCTAGACATGGGCCTGAATTTCAGGGTACCTGAACCTGTCCAATATTTCCCACACTCAATTTCTTCATATCGGTCAAACTCAGCACCCGGGGAAAAATGGCGCCAAAAGTCTTCATGTAAGGCAGTGACAACCTGAGAAGCTTTTGATGAACCAAACTAACATGATTGACTGCAGCACTGGCGTGACAGGCCTTATCGGGGGTGATGTGCTATATTCTATCTGCCGTGTTCATACAGGCTGGGAATTAGCTTGTCTGGTCCGAACAAAGGAAAAAGGTCTCAAAGTCCAAAAAGCCTATCCCCAGGCGAGGCTGGTTTACGGAAGCACAAACGATGTGGACTTGATCGAGGAGGAAGCCTTTGCCGCAGATATTGTCTTTCATTCCGCCGGTAGCGATGAACATGTCCCTTCTGCACAGGCCATAGTTCGAGGCCTAAGTCGTCGACAAACCGATACTCCTGCCTACTACATCCATACATCAGGTGGCTTTGCGCTGGCCTCAGAGACCCTCTCTACTGGAAAGTATGGCGAGAGATTTGACAAACAGTACGATGATTGGGATCATGTGAATGAATTGACCTCTCTTCCCGACCATGCACCCCATCGCAGCGTTGACAAAGTGGTACTGGCTGCGAATCCCTTCAAAGTTCGAACTGCCATTATTGCACCAGCTGTGGTTTATGGTCAGGGGCGAGGTCCAGACAAGAGGAAATCGGCACCGCTTTTTGAGGCTTTCCTAAGACAGAAAAGGGTTGTCACCGTCGGTAAGGGCGAGAATATTTGGCACAATATTCATGTGCAAGATCTCAGCAAGCTCTATCTCCTCTTAGCGGAGGCAGCCACCAATGGTGGCGGAAAAGCTACTTGGAATGAACAGGGGTACTATCTGGCAGAAAACGGCTACTACATCAACCGGGAGATGCTGTCCCTCGCGGCTCGCATCCTCTACAAAAAAGGACTCGTTCAATCGCCCTCCGTCGATTCCATCACTCCAGATGAAAGCGACGGTATCTCACCTTGGTTAAAAGTGATGATTGGTGTGGACTCGCGTGGGATCGCCCTGCGCGGTAGGAAACTATTGGGCTGGAAGCCAACTATGCCAAGCTATGAAGACGAACTTGAGAATTCACTCGATATTGATATAAGGGATTTAGGCTTGATACAAAATCAGGGCCTATAGCTAGGGATGCAGCAAGAGTGTCTCCTTTGGACGGAATAGAACCCATATTGTTCATCTTTTCTCTCAGCAAAGCAGAATGCTACATTTTACGTGTGCTTTATTTACTGGCTTCATGCTCGATTCTGTAGCCACTATCTCTTAACTGACAATAGTCTACACATGGTGAAAGGGAAAAAGGAAATGTATACCTGAGACTAAGCAAATTAGGTTCCTTACAAGGGTAACCGAGAAATAACTCACTCATATTTAATAAAAGCTGGAGTCTTGCCATCTGTTCAAAGCGTGTGAATAAACCTCCAAAATTTAGGGAGAGTTAAACTTCACGTCCTCACGGCGACAGATTGGGTCTCGTTGCTCTTCAGGGGATTTCTTGTAGATATGCCCGTAATGGCATGGGCCATATATTTTCGGGATCCACGGGATTGACGTATGTGAAATTCGCCATGGTTAGATTCCTGGGTGTTGGTTGAAACAAAGAATTTCGATTTCTTCTAATGGTGATGGGTTGTCTTTCGGTTTGGTGGCCGAGTAAGAAGCTTCGGTTACAGAGGACTGCAAAACCACCTAACCAGCTTCACCAATTTACACTCATGCATTCTTTCTGAGCCGCACTGCCAGGCCGCTAGTTTAGGAATTGGGTATGTATGAATCGTCATATGTACATTGCGTCATGATCAATATGATATGGCAGCGCAAGGCTTCTTGCAGCTACTGAATCAATTACAGATCCTCCTCCTCCAGGACCCGGTTCTCCTACAGGCAAAATTCCCTAGGCATTCTATGTGGGATGACCCTATTTTCGCCCGAGAAGATGATACTATATTTGCAGAGCAAATACGGCAGTCCCATCTATCCTCTATTATAACTGTGCGCAAGAAATTGACTTCTCATGACGGCATCCACAGTTCAAAAAGAACAGCCCCTGCAATTCGAGTGCCGCAAAACAATGACAACGAATCGATCCCTCCGTGCATTCTAGTTCACCTCTCCACTCGTCGAAATACCATCGTCGCCCCCTTTCCCGACACTTCCTACGTGACGTCATGTGACATTGCCTCCACCGGGCTTGGAGATAGACTGAAATTTGAACATCAATGTCTACCCACCGGACCCCCTAATAGTATCGGGCATTGGCCACAAATGTCCCCCATAGTAGAGAAAACCCCTCGAGACTCTAATGCCACCAAGAAGCGCATGAGGAAAGGTACCCGAAGCTGCATTGCCTGTTAGTATCTACTGTGATTTTTTTCTCTCTCCAATTGGGGCTCATAATATCGATAGGCAGGAATCGAAAGGTTCGATGTGTCTTCCAATCGGACAAATCTGACTGCATACATTGCTTGAGGCGCAACACAGCGTGTGTTCCGCAGTGCTTAGCAGTTGGCCAGATTCAAACGAATGCCCACGCATGCCATGAATACCAGGTCCCTCTCACTGAAGCTTTTCATTCCCTACAAAAGCGATTGGAAGCGCTACAATCGCCCACGTCTACTCCCCTTATCAACTAGGCGACAGTCACGATCTGTACCCACCTCTGGTACAGTCGGTAGACGCAAATACAGCGAGATAGGTCGTGCTCCGGTCATGAAATTAATTGGCAATGAAATGGTAGGCCAATGTCATTCAATGAAGGGCTAGTATGTAATTCTCACCGATACACAGGGCGATCACTTTATCATGACCGAGGATGAAACGGATAAGCAATATTTATCGCACAACGAGCACACCAATGCCGATCCCGAGCTTCTCTCCAAACACACAGAGGCCTTGCAAGCTCTGTGCGCATTGTTGCCGCCGATATCTGACCTTCACGATATTTTGCTCAATCAAAGCCGATGGTGGGAATATTGGCGTGATGCCTTCGGTCTCTCCTGGGGCGAAGAAACAGATCAAAGTTTCGAAGATTTTGCCATTCGTGCTTTTCGCTCTGGAGATCCCTGTTTGCTCGGGAGTCTCCTTGTATGCTTGGCACTTGGTGTCGGTATCTTTGAGCAAAAATATCTGTCAGCAGTGGAGCGATGGATTTTATATGATGATGACCTCGCCGGTTGCGAAAATGGACTTGAATGTCTGATGAGATTGGGGCTGTGTTACTTCAGCGCAATGCAACACCACCGTGCATGGTCTGTTTATCGACGAGCGAATACCCTTCTTCAGTTGCAGGGCATTCATCGAGCCCACAGAGAATCGAACAAACTCGACGGAATCTTTTGGCAGCTATTTCACGCCGATCGATGGCTAAGTTTGACGATTGGTCTTCCTTACTCCGTGCCAAATGGTCTCTGTGATCTCTACATTCCTCCGGTGGATTCTGTACCCTTCAGTACATTTCATCACCGCCATCTTGCCATCTTAACCAGTCGGGTCATTGACTGCATACAAGCTACTACTCAGCCTTCTCTGTCCACTATCTCTGCAATCGATGAGCAGATTGATGCTGTGGCCGCCCATCTCCCACCGCACTACCTAGATATTACTCACGTATCTAATCTGCAAGATACTAAAGAGAAGTATACCCGAATTTACCGGCTGACGCAAGTACACCAGCTTAAAGCCTACTTGCATTTGCCTCTCTTCCTTCAACGCTTAGATTTACCCAAGCGTAGGTATGGTCGGGAAGTATGTGCAAATAGCTCCCGATTGTACTTGGAAGCGTTCTTGTTACTCTGCGGTGATGATCCTCAGAGAGCTAGTACAGATAATAGCGTCAAGCTTACAGGATTCTCGGCGTTCACTGCAGCAGTGACACTGTTTCTTGCTATTCTCGACAACAAACGGGGCACGACCAAAGACCCAATCACTCCCTCGGAGGACAATGAATATGACGAAACTTTGATCAAGAAAACAATGGAAACATTGCAAATTTGTTCAGCAGGCAATGTGGACTCATTATGTGGTCGTTGCCTTACAGCATTGAATGGATTGGTTTCAGTCTGCCAGGAGACTGGGTACGGTACTGTTCACAAGGTTAATTTGCCATATTTCGGCGTTCTATCTATCATGGCTAAGGCGAGCGGTCACTTGAGTATCTCCGGGGATTCCTCGCTAAGGGAGCAATCATCTGCTGGCTTTCCTGATACAGTGGATGACATATTCTGGAGCTACGAGGGTCCACTGGCGAGTTACGACCTTCTATCTCCAGACCAGTTCTCCTCACTTTTGGAAGGTATTTGATATTCCATACGGTAGCTATACCATCGAATAATTCCTTCATTCTTTATTCTTCATTCAAAAATATCACATAGGCTATTCGCATCCCAAATCCAGGCACCATACGCATCTGTAATTGCTTTTATTTCACCTCCGAAATAGTCACAGCTCGCCATTTTCTTTTTACTAACACGGTACCGATGCAGGAATTGTGCATTATTTTTTCCAATCTTACTTGTCCTTTACCCCATGGCGTTTAAGAAAAGTGGTTAAAAGCGGAAAGAGAATTCACAGGCAACCGTTCGCTATTATCACCGTTTGCGTTCCTTTATAACGAACTGATTCTTCAGCGTAAATGGCTGAGTCATTTCCAGTGTATATCAAATTTATAGATAGGCTGAACTGAGCAGGTAGAGGGCCTTGACTCGATTCCCCAAGAAGGGTAATGAGGAAAATCTAGAACCACCTTTGATGGAGGCAAAAAAGTCTGTGTAATGGTCCGGTAATGCTTTTTCTTGAACCATTGGTGAGCCGAGCACAATGATGGCCAATTCTCAACGGTTATAGGTAATATGATATGCAATGCTAGAGATTGCTGCTGCTCATGCTCGCTCAGGGAGCTGCTCAGGGCGGCGAGGTGACTAACTCATTCTGTGCTCCGGGAGCCGATCATTTGCCGAGGCGGTAGTTTTACCTTCAACTATATTACATTTAAAAAGATTCGCTTTCATATTCACAATGCTTTTAAACCTCGCCGGGAAAGAGTTTTCAATAACATACGCCACAGAAGACCTTGCAAACCCATGAAACCATGAAATATACACTAACCCAGCAATCCACTGGCCAAAGCCTCCAGATCCCCCAGAGTTTCGATAGGCTTGGCAGAGGCCTGGCTCTTCTTGCTTCTGGGCTTGTCGTCGTCGCTGTCCGGCTCGGCAAAGGAAACACGTTGCTTCTTGCTGGGTCGGGGCTGCTCGCGCTCGGAGGCGTCGTCTGAATCTGATCCAGGGATCTCGAAGGGCACATGAGGAAGATGCGAGAAAGCACCTTCGTCTTCCTCCTCCATCTCTGCGGCAGCCTCGGCACGTTCGCGTGCCTTGCGCTTCTCCTTCTTCTCGCGGCGCTTCTCGCGCATGACTTCCTTGTCCTCGATATCGGCTTGGCGGGTGCGCTCTGTCTCGCCCTCGAGGAACTTCTCCCGCTGGGTGTTCGCGTCGCCGCGAGCCTTGAATGCCTCCTCGTCTTCCATCTCGTACACCTCGTGGGCATTGCCTTCGTCGTCGTAGACCAACTTGGTACCCTTGCCCTTGAACTTGAGAAGCTTCTTCTTCGACTTGAGCAGCTTCTCGCGTCGTTTGGAGTCGATGAGTAGTGGGTCCTGGCCGTCCAAGTGCACCATCTTGGTACCTCTGCTGTCCTTGGTCGTCGTCTCGACATCGGAGTCCTCGGAGCCAGAAGAATCGCTCTTCTCGCCAAGTTCTGCGTCTCCTGCCGCAAACCGGCGCTTGACTGAGAGGAAATCGGCATCCTCGTCGGCCTCGTCGTCGAGATCCTTGTCGGCATCCTTGGGGGCGCCGGTAGCAATCATTGTACCATCGTCGTTGATGAGCTTTGAGTAGTGCTCGGCCAATACACCCTGGTTGCGTCGCTCGAACATACGGTCGTAGCGTGTGCGAACCTCCTTCTCGTCCTTCTTCTTCTTCTCTGCGTCTGATTCATCACCGCTGGACATTTGTGCCATTCTCCAGGACTCGTTCTTGCGCTCCTTCGCATCGTCACCCTTGATGAACTTGATACGGGGAGCACCGGGGAGACCCAAACTGGCTGCATACTCTTCCAAAGGAAGCTCCTTGATCTTGAAGGTCTCCTTGTCCTTTTGCACGTAGATCGACTTGACGTAAGAGATGAAAGCTTTCTGGCCCAGATACTTCAGCTCTGGGTCCTTGAAACACATGTTTTGCAGCTGGCTCTTGACACTCTGCTGCTTGTTCGCTTTGGTATTGATCTTCTCAATGGGCACCTTCTTGTGCTCAAGCTGCTTAAGGAAGCCCTGCTCCTCGCTGGGGTCCAAGAAAAGCACAGCGCGACCAACACGTTCGTAACGGGCTGTTCGCCCGACACGATGAATATAGGTATCAGCGTCTTCGGGACAATCCATCTGGATAACCCAATCGACAGCGGGGAAATCCAGACCACGGGCAACAACATCGGTGGCGAAAAGAACCGCATGTTGAGCCTGAGAGAACTTTGTAGTGATATCCAGTCGTCCACCCTGTTTCTGTCGGCCGTGCAGATGCAACAAGGAAATACCAGGCTGCAACTGTCTTAGAGATTCGTATACGTATCGCACTTGCTTGCCAGACGACAAGAAAACGACTGTTTTGGATTTGAGGTTGCTGCGAATGAAACTCCAGAGGGTATCGAGCTTTTGTGGCAGTGGAGTAATGGTGTAGTGTTGTTGGAGGGTTGAGGGAGTGGCGGAGGCGGCTGCTTCGTGGACGGAGACGTACTCGGGTTCTTGCAGACTCAGACGAGCCAAATCACCAACCTTCTTGGTTTGTGTGGCACTGAACAGCATTGTCTGGCGCTGCTTCGGGAGATGGTCGATGATAGCATCCACGGTCTTCTGGAAACCCATGTCCATGATACGATCGGCTTCATCGAGTACCAGCATCTGCAAATTATTCGTCTCAAACATAGCGGTCTGATCCAAATGCTGCAGCATACGACCAGGTGTACAAACCAGGATGTTCATGCGTCCCAGACGATCTTGTTCCTCGCGCAAACTCTTTCCGCCGATAACCAATCCAGCAGAGAAATTGTGGTATCGACCGATTTTGCGAAGCACCTCGAAGATCTGAATCGCTAGCTCACGTGTAGGCGACAGAACAAGAGCGCCGAGACCATCCAACTCGGTCCATTTTTTGCGATAGAGATTCTCGAGGATGGGGATTAGGAACGCCAGAGTCTTTCCGCTACCGGTCTTGGCGGCGCCGAGGATATCACGTCCCTTGAAGGCATGGCTGATGGCACGCGATTGAATATCGGTAAGAGTTTTGAAATGAGAGGCTGCGAGGCCTTTGGATGTTGGTTCGGAGAGCGGGAGATCGGAGAAGTTTTTGACGGTGGCTTTGAGATCGAGATCCTCAACCTGTTTTACGAGGGTAGCCAAGCTATCTTCGCCGCGCTTCCGTTTCAACACCCGGCTTGTGTCCTGGTGAGGCTTTGACTTCGCTTTAACTGTCCGCGGCGCCATGATGTGGTTTGAGTCGAGTCTTGAAAACAGCGGGCGGTGAAAACGTCTTTTTTTTTCTTGGAGAACGAAAGAGAAAGGCGGTATGGAAAGCGGTGAGGAACTATGCTACACATTAGGAAGGTTATTTATTTTTGGTTTATTTGTATGTATACTTTCTACATTTTGTACAAAGTCACGAAATCTTGTTGATTGTATGAACAAAATATATATACGTAGGTAACATGCTGGATCAAAGGTTTTATGTGTATATGGTAAAGTTGCATGTAGTTTTACAAATCTATGTAGCTGCCCCTGGAGCACGGGACCTCCTGACGGGATTCCTATGGGCTGACTCAGCTACCGATAAGCCCGCTCTCTTATCGCTTTGGAGGTACAAATCCATGAGCACCAGGAACATCTTTCCACTCCAAGCAGAACCTGCAGCCAATATGTCGGACGACGACCAGGATATTCTCGACTCTCTGGAGCGCGAAGCTTCTGAATATGTTAAGGTATGTTGTTTCCATATGGTCTAGATCTGTACACCGACTGACACGCGACACAGGATGCCGAGATTGATCGCATCCGCAAGGCATTCAGCCTCGACTCGTACGTGCAATCCCTCCCAAACTATGTCCCAGACCACCATCTCTTTATATTTTCTGAAGATACTGATTTACCATAGCTACGCCGTCCTGGACCTCCAACCCGGTGTCACAGAGAAGGACATCAAGGTCCAGTACCGCAAGAAGTCCCTTCTGATTCACCCCGATAAGACCAAGAACCCCGCTGCACCAGACGCGTTCGATCGACTGAAGAAAGCCCAGACAGCTCTTCTGGACGAGAAGCAGCGCACCTACCTGGACGAATGTATCTCCGACGCGCGCCGGTTGTTGATTCGCGAGCACAAGTACACGCTGGACTCCCCCGAGCTGAAGACCGATGAGTTCAAGGTCGAGTGGCGCAAGAAGACGGTGAACGTGTTACTGGAAGAAGAAGCGCGACGCCGGCGACAGCTTAAGGCGCGCTTGCAGGAGGAAGGCCGTGAGCAGCGCAAGGAAGAGGAAGAGATTGAGGCGCGCAAGCGGAAGCGCGAAAACGATAAGAAGTGGGAGGATACCCGGGAAGAGCGGATTGGCAGCTGGCGCGACTTCCAGAAGGGACGCAAGCCTGGTGGTGATGAGAAGAAGAAGAAGAAAAAGATGAAGGTATTGGGTTAATCTGGACTTGTTTTCTTTCCTTTTTTTTTTTCTTCTGAGCGTTACCAGGCGTTTAGGGATCTACTTGTACCACCATAACGAGTGATATGGCTACGGCTGCAGCTATGAAGCAATTATCGACCTGATTGAATTGAATATCCGTGGAGAGAGCGTAAAAAGCCTAGCAAAAACACGAAAACACGAGTTGATCCACGAGAATCTACCGAGTTCCACCGAATTGCGGGGGGACGCGGGGTTCCGGGAAGATTCCCAGGAGAAACACTTCTCAGGAGACAGGGGGATCTTCAACTACATTCCGTATACTCCGTATATATTCGAAGCACATGCGTTGGATCCCCGCAGTGGATATTAAGTCATTGTCTCCCCGAAAGCCGAGAAACACCCCGCCCGAACCTCACTCTGTTTCTGTCAACTCTCACCCCCAACCCAAGATGTCTGAACCCGCTCCAGCAGCGACAATTAAGGCACAGCCTCCAAGCCCACAAGATCACCTCAAACCATTTCCACCAGTATCTCCCACAAGATCGCAGCTCTTGAACCCATTGAACCCGGAGGCGACCCAGAACGGAATCGCGCACACCGAAGATAAGCAGCCCAACGACTCAACCAGCACCGACTCAACCATCCCACCACTCCCAACCGTGATCGCGCGCATCCACGCGCGCGTGCAAGAATTCCTAACCGAGACCCACCCGGCCGACTCACTGCTCGCCTCTGTGCAACGGCAAACGCGGATCTCCCTCGAAGTCGTGAGGGCCGCGCTGAAGCGATACAAGCTCTCAGAGCTCTCAGTCTCCTACAATGGCGGCAAGGATTGTCTAGTACTGTTAATTCTGTTTCTGGCGGGACTGCACCCAAGCACCGGCAATGACTCAAACATCACACCACCCTCCCCCACAGACCTGGAAGCCGAGGCGCAAATAGCCGCGGCGACTTTCATCCCGTCGATCTATGCGCTTCCGCCGGACCCCTTCGATGCTGTCGAGGATTTTGTTATCACTTCTGCTGAAGCTTATCACCTTTCCATTACAAAGTACACCACTGCGCCGCCGGCATCGACACTTCGCTCCAGTTTTGAGGATTATTTGGCGCGGCACCCGGGGGTCCGGGCGATATTTGTTGGCACACGGCGGACGGATCCGCACGGCGCACAGCTGACGCACTTTGATCGGACGGACGGGGGCTGGCCTGACTTTATGCGTGTGCATCCCGTGATTGATTGGCATTATGCGGAGATTTGGGCATTTATTCGGCATCTGGACTTGAGATACTGTTCGCTTTATGACGAGGGCTATACCAGTCTTGGAGGTACCTCCGATACCCATCCCAACCCAAAGTTGCGGCGTGAGGCTCAGTCTGATGGCGAATATCTTCCTGCGTACCAACTCACCGAAGATGTGGAGGAAAGACTTGGGCGCAATTGATGCGAAGAATAGTTTTGGTTGTCCTACAAATGTATAGATCGAGATTTGTATCTCATTGGCCGTTTCTGATAGACTGGTTGCATGTTTCAATTGTGCCCGCGCACTTTAGAACTTGCCCAGGTGAACATGGATGCTTATATGCAATAGCTTTGGTGAATAATATCATATTAGACTGCGAGACCCATCAAGGCGCGATAGCGCTCGTCAAGAGACGGCTTGAAACATGAAACCTAGCACATATTGTTGAAATAATGCAAAGTCCGTATAAATGCAAAAAAAAAAAAACAGAACAATTCCCATCATCCTTCCATCGAAACTCCATAAGGTTGCAAACAGAGCCCATAATAATACCGCAAAGCGCTGTAAAACAGAAAGAATACTGAAAATCATATCGTGCGTCATGAATCGTCAATCGTGGAACAATGTTTTTGTTTTAGAAAAGAAAAGGCCTGAGCCATACATCGTCGTACATTCTGCGAATGATAACAGATGCTGCGAATTTGAATATCGAAAAGCACTTGAAAGAGGCAGTGATCAATTGCCCTCCGGGATAAGATGTCATAGCGCATCCCATGCATATACAGATAGATGCGTGGGAGCACGATACACACAGTACGTTTAGGTGCACGAGCGAGCCGAGGAGGGAAGCATCATGGGAGAGGAACCGGGAGACGCAGAGCCCGCTCTGATGTTCTCCTTACGAGGCTCCATGATCGGTGAATCCGGCATAATAGTCTTGGAGGAACCACCGGAGAGATCGGTATAGGACCGACGACTGAGGGAGAAAGCACGAGTACGATAGGATGGTGTGTTGTCCAAGGCGTTTAGGCTTCGAGAGGACAAGGAACTGCTTCGTGCACTGCTGGATGGATTCTTCATGTGTGGGTGGCTATAATACCAGTTAGTAAAGCCCAGAATGCGATAAAGCATAGGTGCTTTCAACGTACCAAGGAGAGATCGAAGTGGCTGGGGTCCAGTTGGAGCCTACCCCAGCCGGAGAGGTGTAGCTGACTTGAGAGTTTGGAGTGAGATGAGAGCCACGTTTCACCCCAGGGGATGGAGTAGATCCTTGCACCACCTCCACAGAGTAGTTGTACTCTCCGGCACGGTAAGCACGGCGTTCATTGCTTTGTTGCTTCAAAATCTTCTGGGCCTTGGTGTCAGCAAAGCGCAGAAGCAACTTCACGCCATCCTCCTTGGTGATATTGTGGAATTCCATCAGAACCTTTTCAGCGACCTCACGGTTCTCGAAACTGTATTCAAGAGAGGATCTTTGGTCAGAAAGGGCCATGATAGTCATACATATGGCTTTTTTACCGTGCAAATCCCACTTCCTTGCTCACACCTGTCTTCTCATCACGACTGATCTTCTCTGAAACAACACGCCACGGCTCGAAGTGACGTCGCAGGTCCTGAGGAGCCAATGAGCACTTAAGAAATAAAAGAGCAGTATTGGTGACAACTTACAGCCTCAGTCCAATCTATCGGAATGTTGGTGCAATATATATTGGTAGACGACCGGTCCTCTAGATCTTTCAGGCGTGAGTTGCGTGATTTTTGGGCAAAGCTAGCTTGGTAGCCAAGGTAAAAGAATCCACGAATGCAGTTTTCGCAAGACTCGAAGCTGTAGTACTGAACGAATCCGAATCTATCATAAATTAGATTGAATCACCAGAAAACTTTGTCGCAGGATTGGTACCCTTTGCAAAGACTGGTATCCAGATCAACAATCGCCTTGCATCGCTCGATCTTCCCGAAACGGGCAGCATAAGAATGCAGCATATCGTCAGTGGTCTCCGGTAGAAATCCTCGGATATAGACGTTGGTTATACCCTCACGGTTCTCCAGACACTTGGCAAGTGTAAGCTCAGACGGATTTGTCCACATGGCCGGCACCGCGCGCGGGATCGCAGGCTCTTGTTGAGTCAAAGCTTCCAGGTCTTGGACAACATATCCGTTCTGGGTTTTCATCATCTGGAGGGGAAGTGATAGTGACCCTAGCTGGGATGGAACCATGCCCCCATAGGAGTAACTGGACATAGCACTTCCATCCATACCGGGAATCAGATTTGAAGGATAGTACTGAACCTGCCCAGTGTTTTCACCTTGAGCTCCCTTCTGTGCTTCAGACAGGCTCCATGGACCTTGCTTGTTATCATGCATGTCGTAGTTCATCATGTAGGGCCACGATGGATAACCACCCGGAACTACCGGGTTGACGTTTGAATAAACTCCTGTTGGAAGGTAGGAGAATTGTCCCATCTGATCAGCCTGACCATGGACTGCATTGGGGACGAATGAGGAAACAGCCGGAACACCATTGAACACGGTTGAATTGGGAACCAGGATGAAAGGGCTGTTGTACGCACGGTTGGCATTCGACCAGTCCATGTTTGTGTTTATCTGAACGGCGGAGTTGGTCTTCGACTTAGGGCGAGAATTGTGCAGATTCAATCCTCTGAAAAGGTTGGTCAGGCCTCCGACGCTGTTGTCACGGGAATTCACATTGGTGGATTGATGGTACCTGTGACCATAGGGCGTACGAGGCTCGTTTTGATGATATTGTCCGGACTGAGTACTCGATGTCTGACCAGAGCCAGAGGAGCTTGTGTGTTGAGAGCCCTGGGGATGCATGATGAAGACTCTTCACTGGTGCAAATATAGCCTTTGTTAGCACATTTTCTCGGATGATGAATATGCACCAGACTTCGTAGACCTGAAGGGCGAGACGTTTGGCCCCGAGTTGACAAAATATTCCAATGGAATAGGCTCAATGGCTGGGGTTCTCACCTGAAATTCTGCACCAATTTATATAGACACGCCTGACAAGGAAACTTGGATCTTACCCAAGCTTGCCAGAGTCAGCCAAAATGGAGGCTGGAAGACTAGTAGGACATCAAAATAGAGCACAGGACTGACCTGTTCTTCGGAGCGCCACCTGCCACCTGTTCTCTCAGGCTTCAAGGCGTCTGATGATAAGTTGCAATGACGGCAAAGTGCGAGCAAACTGAGGTACACGAGAAGGAACGTCTGGGCGTTGAAACCGACAACGGGATGAATGAGCCAGGACGAGGCCACTGACAAACGAAATGTGGATGTGATGAGGTGGGATGGATGCAGATAGTCGAGAAGGGTTCTCAGAAAGAAAAGGAAAAAGACGAAGGATCTCGGATAAGGAAAGGGCGTAACGATAAAGAAGGAGCTATGGGTGTGGTGCTGGTCTCGTTTGGGGGGAAAGTGACAGGGAAGTCACATGGGGGCACGATATGTGTATAGGGCAACACTACCAGACCTCCAGACAGCAATCACTCATATTGTGCTCATGCTGTCACAGTATACGGCATTCCTCAGCAGAGACAGCAATAAGGACACAATTATCAGAGAACAGGCCAACTTTGAACATATCGAGAAGGACAATGTGAATATGCAAATTTCTATCTTGACATTGGAAGATCATATCTATGACAAAGAGCAGCGAGGAATGAATCGTTCAGGGGATATAAAGATTGCCAAAGAATGATACTGACGGGAGAACCCGCACTGACATGAATTTATTGTGACTTTTCCTGCAACCATTGATACACCACTGAGAAATCCTTACCACGGTGTTTGTCCTCCACCTCTTTGTATACCTCACGAGCCTGAGCACCCAGGGCGAGGGGGGTACCAGACTGTTCCGCAGCTGCAAGAGCTAATCGCAGATCCTTGTGCATCAAGCTGACCCCGAATCCACCTTCATAGCCGCGAGACGCTGGGGCTGTCTCAACGACGCCAGGAACAGGATTATTAACTTCGGAGGGCCAGCAACGCCCAGTCGACGAGTTGATCATTTCAGCCAGGGCTTTAGGCTCGAGGCCCGAGCGAACTCCCAAGTTCATGGCCTCGGCGGTGGCAATGTTGTTCAAAGCCAAAATGTAGTTGTTCGCAAGCTTACCGGAAACGCCAGCGCCAGGCTCGCCAAGATGCCAGGCCTTTTTTACCCATGAAAGCTAGCACCCCACGGATGCGCTCGAGCAGCTCGCCAGTCTTCGAGGTAGCGCCGAACATGAACGACAACGTCCCCGCGCGAGCACCAACCACGCCTCCTGACACGGGGGCGTCCACGAAGCGGCCGGTCTGTGTGGTGTGGATGGCATTTGCGATATCCTTGGACGTGACGGGGTCAATGGTGGATGTGTCAATAAACAGACGCTCCTGCTCGAGCGGTGGCAGCGGGCCATGTTTAAGAATCGAGTGGAAGACGTCAATGACGTGTTGAGACTCTGGGAGGCTGGTGATCATCACTGTCTACACGCCAGACAAAAAGAAAAGCATTATTATCAGACCCTGGAACAATAGAAGTGTACGGCACACAGTCCATGTAGGCAAGCCACTAGTGCAGCCACAGGACGGATCCACGGCTAACCACTTACCGACTTCTCGGCGACCTCGCGCGCATTCTCCGCGATCTCAACCTGGCCCTCATTGGCGCCTGCGCCATTGCTTCGTGCAGTCTCTTGGGCCTCCGCGACGAATCGTTTCATCGTTTCATCGTTGACATCGCGCACAATCAAGGTGTCGGATGCGGGGATCTTGGCGCGCAGGTTTTTGGCCATGTTGTAACCTAGGCTAATCAGCTCATGCAAATGCAATATAAACAATCCACATTGGAATGTTTAGGTATAACCGAGGGCCCTTGCTGCAGATCTTGGAACATACCCATTTGTCCCAGCCCGACAAAGCCCCACGTCGCATCACGGTGCATCGTCGTGGAGAAAGCTCGGACGTTGCTGGACGGCCAGCGTCGGAGATCCGCTGCGGACGCATGGAAGCAGGTTGCCCTCCGTGGAAGGGACATCACTGTTCGGAGACTCATGACCTGGAAGATTCGGAGTACTGTGTGCTATTGAGCCGAGGTAGCAAGTGCCGAATGTTAATGGTAGAAATTGATGTTTGAGGTATGAACAATGCCGAGTCTAAGGAAGCAGAGCAATGTTGAATTGTAGAGTTCAATGCTAAAATGGAGGGGTCCCGAGGTCATATTTAAAAGAAGCACCAGTTGAGCGTGGCACCTCCGCACATCCTTTTGGCCGCAGCTTTCCGAGACAGGGGGGCGAGAAGGCCTCCAGCTGGAAATGCGGGGAAGCCCGGATTAGGAAGCCCGTGGGGAAGCGCGTCACGTGTGGGGTATACTCGCATGTTGGTCCGACCTGCATCTGTACATCTTGGATCTTGAAAGGCACCTATCCAGAGAACAAGAAACCGCAGCGGTCATCGAAACGATTGATCACAATTCCTTGTGTACGCCATTGGGTTATTAGTCACGTTCCCCTGGGCAGGGCTAGCGAGTTTCTCAGCAGATTCGTATCGGTGGGACGGAATGCCAGATTCCCAGCTGCCCAAGCCGCCAAATTGAACGAAACTCAACAGGAATCGCCTTTAGAAGAAGAATTGAGAGAAACTTCTCAAAATCCTTGTGCATCAAGCAGGAAAGAAAAGCGCAAGCACCGAGACTGACTCGCTCATGTTGATAAGATTTCTAGAGATTCCGTTGATACGTGAACAGTGTCAAATCGCTTGTTTTCCAAACTACACGAAATTTGAGCGAAGATCTGCCCGTTAATGATACACTAGTGGTCGGTCAAATCTTTGAGGTAGACTCGAACTTCTCGACTCCATTAACCCCCAATGGGTGAGCCAAACAGCTGGGCGCTGGGCCACGGTCTATGTATTGGGAGCCAGGGAAGAACTGCCAAAATGTGGAGCCCGCTGGTTCTCAAAGTGAGTATGAACTTCATAGTATACCTGGGTAGTTTTCATAAAGTCTCTGTTTTACAGATGTCGTTCCAGTTTTTAATTGCAACTCAGACTCGTCTTATGCCAATTGGGTGTGTGGTTTATCACAAGACGGTTGTGTAGTGTAATGGTTATCACTGTGGATTCTGATTCCACCGATCCCGGTTCGATCCCGGGCACGACCTCGTCTTTCTTTTTTTCTTTTTTCTTTTGCAACTATTTTATATCGAGTTCATTATCTATTCGGGTCACCAAGTCTTTTGCTACTTACCACTAAATCTCTGCCATTCTAAATAGGAACGGATGCGTCGGGGTATGGGTTGTACATGAGAGAGAGGCGTGCGGGATTATGAGCAGTACACCCTAAGAGCGCTAGGTGAGGGCTCATGACATACGACATAATACCCTTTGGCAACATTATATGAAGATGGGCCGAAGTTGGCTGTCATATATATTTGATGTGGTGCGGGCCGAACGGAAACTTTGGCGGTAGAACTGTATCTCATTTAAGCCTCCCAAGATCTTCCCATCTGGGTAGAGGACTGTTTAAACTTTTCGTTTGGAATTGATGACCAAGGGAATGAAGGGAAGGTCGTTGGCGTGGAAGAGAGGGAATCATCTAGCCGGGACAAGGTCTCGGAGAGCTGGAAAGTCGGGAGGTACCAAACATCTATATACATGTACGGAGTATGCAGCTAGGATTTGGCATCCTGCACTTCAGATCTATGAATTATCGCTTTGTCCGAATGATTGAATATATTGTTCATCAAATTATCCAGTAATTGAAATTACAAACAAGAAAATCCGCTCAGCTCCAATAAACCGTTCCCAAATATGCATATACATAAATTTTAACATTGAATGTGAGGCACCTAATATGCAGATTCACCAACTCGTAGGATAACAATACCATACGAATACTATACAGAATGCAGAGGCACAAGATCAACGCTAGATGGACAAGACCAGTTCCGAAGTAGATGGACAGATGGACAGGCGAAGGGTATGTAAAGTGATCCTAACTCCCAAGAAATGCTTGGCAGTCTAGATGGACTGACAATGTAAAGCGGAAAGCAGCACGAGATGACAGAAATGTATGATCGGGGTGGAGATATGCCGGGAGGATTATCTCGGCGATGTCGGGTGACTGGTTGGCGCCGACAGATATTCCTCAGGGACCTTCGGGACACGAGGTGAATTGGCCGTTTGCATCATGGCGCGGTGCTGTGCGCGGAGGAGGTCCCGCTGACGCTCCTTTTCCCTGTTCGCTGCACCGCCAGTCAACCTGCGCATTCCGCTGCGGATCATTGACTCCAGGGAATGCGGGCCATCAGTTGCACTGCGGACCATAGGTACAGGCGGCACAACTATCCTCTTTGTCACCGGACGTTCATCTAGATCTGAATGAACCTCATCAGGGTCCTCGTCAGACAAGAACGCCGAATCGCTAAATCCAACAGGCAACGTGGTACTGGGTACATTGGAAGCAGTGTGAACATAAAGATTGTTGGCAGGAGAAGTGACAGAACGGGTATGAGAACCAGGTCGTAACATTTGTGCGGCGTTCGAGGGTATCGTCGTTACCGGGGAGTACACCGCCGGGCCATCAAAGCGGAAATTGGGCGGACGAGATTCAGCAAGACCATTATGGAAAGACGATGTAGAGCCTGTGCGGGCGAGGGATTTTCGTAGAATCGGTGCGGTCTGCTGGTCGTACAGATGGGCATTGCTATCCAAGTAACTACCGGTGAATCCTCGCAGCATGGGAGCAGCTGTGGGACCCAGCACAGGAGTGGTTGCATCGGTCTCTTCAAAGAAGTCATCTAGGCTGTCCAGCTTCTGCACGATGTCTCCCATATTGCCGTCGACCTGCGTGTCAATCGATTTCATTGTATCAGCTCTCATTGGGAAGAACGAATCGCTGTACTCGTCCGCATGGAAGGCGACGCTAGGTGTCATGACATCTTCCTCCGGCATGTCTTCAGCCTCAACGCAGGTGTAGAAGACCGCATGGACGTTATGCCGGGTCATGCTTGATTGCGTAGCGGGCATAGGAACAGACCATCCAGTAGGTTCGGGAATGCCATAAAGACTCTGAATTCGCTCGTATTCTTTGCGGATAGCACGAGAAGAGGCTGCTGAAGCCATACTCATGCGAAGATGTTGACGCTCCATCGGATTACCTGAGACGGTGATGATATGGTCTAGAACCTCCAACGCCTGAGGACATAGATCGGTCTGCAGAAGCCGGAGCAGTGGGGATATCAAATCCGGACCATGACAGGTAACCTCATTGCGCCGCATGTCCACCTCGGGAATCAGAACGCAAAGAATTCTCATTGTTTTTAGGCGGAACCAGTCTGTAGTGTTAGTCAAGAGTCCCATGAGGAAGATGAGACACTGGAAATCCAGCTGAGGGAAGTAGTATGACTTGATTTCGGTGATGATATGATTGAGGAAGACACCCGCGGTCTTGTACTGCTGGTTGGCAAAGCCGAACAATGATGCCGCGAGGCGGGGACACCGCTCATTCTCAGCCACGCGAGCAAGTATGCTAGCCCGAGCGATTGGCTTGGGGTCACTGAATCCTTGCTCGAAGCATTCAAGGAAATGGGGCAGATTAGCCAACACAGTAAATAAGTGTCGAGTTCCATCTCCGATTAGGTCATTGTTTGGAAGACCACTGAGAATGTGTAGAAGATCAAGTGTACGATCGAAGGACTGGGATGATTTCATTCCCTTAAAGACAAGATCCTGGAGACCATCGAAGCCGCCTTCCCAATTGGATGGTTGGCCCTTGATAAGGTTGGTCACCACAACTGGATCACTGAGGTCGACCCGACCGAGGAACTTCTCAAGCATGCCAATGCTTTGGATAAACTCGGTCTCGTGGATTGTGTTGAGACAAGCACATGTCGTCCAGAACAGCTGAGGATAATCCAGGAGGTCGGTGGGCGCCAGGGAGCTGATGATGATTTTCAAGGTAGTAAGAATCTCCATCGAGAATGTTTGATAATCTGTCTGCTCGTCGGCAATAGTATTAGACAGGCGGGCGAGCATATCAGCCAGCATTCGCGGATCCAATGAGGTCGAGATGCAGCGGAAGATTTGGAACGAGCGGCACGCCAGATGTCGCACCGGGCATGACGTGGCCCAGCTCAATGCCTCCTTGGCCCACAGGTCGCCCACTCCCTCATAGGCAAAACCAAAGAATCGGACAACTTCACGGGTGACAGATGCCATAGATGGAGGCACACGGCGATCATCCGCGTCTTCCTCTTTGCCATGATTCTCTTCATATTCCCAAACAACCGCAGGATCGCTCTTCCGAATTGATTCCACAAAGTCTTCGACAGATTGCCGAGCACCCGCAGGGGCATCATCCTCAAGCTTGGCCGCTATCAGTTCATGGATAAGATGTACCAGCATCTCACGAGCTTGCTCCTGCACAGTAACTGTATAGTGGTCCCAAAGGATGAGAACAATGTGGATCAGCTTGACAACATCCTCCAAGGCGAGGCTCACCGGAGCGACCATGAGATCAACGAGAAATATCAGGGCAACCTGTCCGAGGGATAGACCAGCTTGTTTGTTTCCGACAGGGAGCACTGTTCCAAGGTCTGCAACGTATGGTAGATTTTTTATGTCAGGAGGAGGCGGAGTGAGTTCTTTCCGCTCTTGTACCATGTTCTTTGGCACGACCTGCAACAAGAAGAACTCGATGACTTTGGATCCTGCTGGAGTGCCAGAAAGGAAGACGACCATTTGTTTGGCATATTCCACGAAGTTTTGTTCCTTGCGTTCCAGACAGATGCTGATAATGAAGTCAAGAACCAGCTGCACATTACCTCCATGTGGGCCTGTTGCCAAAGCCTGCCACAGCGCTTGCACTTGATTAGGTAGGATGGTACTGCAACGAATTGTTATCTCAAAGAGATTCGCCAGCAACATGTAGGATTTGGCTGTAGGCCCGCCATTCGGGTCAACCTGTAATTCCATTGTCTGGACCCAGGGCAGGATAGCAGCAACCATGTTCCGCTGGTTATCAGGTCGAAGATTGCGGAAATGCAAAGAGAACTCCGAAAAGATAGTGAAGGCCAAGTCGGAATGCTGGCTAGCTAATCTCTTCGAAATCTCAAATTGGGCGAGCTTGTACACCGCAGTAGTCTTGTCCGAAATACTGATATCGAAGTCTTGCAGCCTGGAGTTCTTTTGCTGGCGTTCCTCGAGTTTGCGGAGAAGCTTAGCAGACTTCATCCGAATCTCACGCTTTTCATTGCCCAATGTCACCAAGACTGCCCCCAGAACTCTCCAAAATGCGAGAGGATACTCTGGGTATTCGAAAAGAACTTGAGTAACGACCTCAAAGTAGCTCTCGATAGTCCTGGGTCGCTCGGTAATATAGCACATCTCAATTGAGCGCTCCATTAGGTAGGAGTGTTCCTGATTGTGGATGATGAGATTTTTGAGAGCCCGGCGGCCAATGGCATGCCATTTATCACTGATGGTACTAAAGATCATTTCAATCCACGAAAGCATGCGACTGACATCAAATTGCAGAACAGAGCCGCTTTCAGTAGTGATGCTGATAGGACCAGCACAAAGAAAGGCCATTGCACTCAAGGCTGCTGCGCGGAGATTCTTCTTCTCTTTTTCCATGGCAGCAGCGGGGCTTTTCATCTCACCTGTTTCGTGGGGTCGATTTATAGAAAACTTGCGCATATGATCTTCACTTTCAGCTGGTTGAGACTGGTTTGGCGAATATCCACACCAGTCCTCCATGAGAGAGAAAGCGGATTTCCGAGACTCGAAAGGCATCCAGCGGAAAGGATCCTTGGTACGATTGATGCCTTCGAAAAGCTCCTCCATCAATCCACAGAAATGGAATCGCAAGCGCTGGAATTCCCAGTCATTTTGAACTTCCGCATCACTGAGGAAGATTCGGATATCCTTGGCATAAGTAACAAGGTTGTTAACGATCCAGTCGTCATTGTAGACTTCTGGGTCTTGAAGGAAGTGAGATGTGAGTTTGTAAACATTGGTGACCTCAGTGCGCAGACGGTCGGTTTTCCTGTTTCGACGAGGACTGCTGGGGCTGCGGTAATGGTTGCCAATTCTCATCTTCGCCTCTTCGTTGCAAGTAGTAACGGCATACTGTAAAGACTCGAGAAGCGTGCGATAGAGGTTCTGATGAATAGATCCCAAGGCGACGACGATGGCGTCGCGAATAGAATCCCGCTCGGCAGAAAGGAGGGGGATAACAAAGGCAAAGAGGCTCCGAGCGGAGCTGATCTTGTCTTGAGACTGATGGGCTCCTTTGGAAGTTTTACGTGCGTGCTGGGCATTGGCCAGCTGGCTCTGCGACTGAGCCCCAACGCTAGTGACAGTAGTGCAGGCCATGACCAAGTAAAGCTTCCATTGCTCGACAAGAATCTCGGATGTCACATTATTTCTCCCGATAGGGCGGCTCTGATACGCATCGATAGGACCGTATGGTGGAAATCGTGTACTCTCAGCTAGAGATGTGATGATTTTGTGCATTTGAACAAGACGCGCACATACAATCTCTCTGCCGAGGGTTACAGCGAAAGGGCAAGTCTCAAAGCTGACGCGGATGATGTTGGGAAAGACCTTAGCCCACAATGTTGAATCATAGGATACTTCACTGCTACACAATTCGATAAGAGTGTTTTGAGAGGCGCTTGTTCGTTTGCCCTTCTGGATTCGGCTTCGCTCTGCCACAGTCAGATGTTCATCATTAACATCCAATATTTGCTGAGAATCAGCTTCAAGCAGCTGAATGATTCTGGTGTTTTCTTTTCCAAGAGCGCTGTCAAACTCGGTGATCAACCGTAAAACGGTGATGGCAAAAGCTCGAACACGCCTGGACTGAGAACACAAGAAAAAGAGGCCATGCGACTCAATTTCCTCTACATGGGCGAGGACACTCGATAAATCAAGATGCAAAGCTCGATTACCGGAAACGGATCTTTCTAATTGATCCATGGCTGCCGCGCCTTTTGTTTTTTGCTTGATCTCGTCGATCCAGATCTGTAATAATTCAACGTACAGCCTCAGGGTAGATTCAATATGGCCCGGACCGAGCATTCCTTCATCTGACATAGTCGAGTAGCGCTCGTCAAAATTAAAGATAAATCTAGCAAAGCCGATAGTAACTTGTTGGGCGTGTAATTGGCGCGCAATGGCTTTTAGAGAGAGCGCCGAGGAAGTAGCGATGTTTGACTGAACGTGGGCAGTTCCCGTGCAAAGGAGATTGATGAGCGAATTAAATGGAATGTGATCGGAGAGGCAACGAGGGAGTGCTTGTACTGCCACATGAAGCAGATCGTAGAATCCTTGCTTCTGATCCAGTGTTGTGACATGATCATCACCACGACGGCCGAAACTAAATGCTTCTGAGATTGGAGTCTTGGGCGTACTTCCCCCAAACTTCTCATCCAGGACTGCCTGTCCACCGAATGTGTTATCACAGAGCAAAGTGATCTTGCCCAAGACTTCGCAAAAGCGCCAATAATACTCCTTAACATTATCACTTAGTCTCGAGGTATTGACAGGTTGCCATGCCGTCGGATCTTGCTGCTCAGATGAACGAGGCCCTTTATACTCTTTGAGCAGCTGAGGACGATGGAAATATACGGGGGTAGAAACGTCGGTGAAGGGATTTGGGAGTGATCCAGTCGGGATGGGAGGACATAACTGGTCACTAGTCTCCAGATCAGACATTGTAGCCAGGAAGGCCCGGATTCCAATGACCATTTTCTCTGGCTCCATCTGTTCTATCTTCAACTCTCTGCCAGATAGGAACAGATCAGAGTTGATCAAAGGGAAGATAATGTTACGAAAACAGACATCCGGATGCTTGAAACCAATTATCTGAATCAACTGGATCAACGGATCGGCAAAGACTGGCTCTGCGCTCAAGTACGTTTTCCGGCCGGCTGGCAAGGCGATCTTGGCAACTTCTTCGACCTTGCGAAGAGTCGTTGTAGGGGAGTCCGAGAAACGGAAGAAATAAGTCCAGACTAGACGACAGATGGCGTGGAGGGCTGGTGCACGTGTAGGGCGGTCCTTCAGACGTGCAGGTAAGCTCGTAATCATTGAAAGCCATTGGGAAGAGAAAGTCTCTTTGTTGGAGATGCAAAGTAATAGCACATTTAACGAGAAGGAAGATGTCCAGTGACGAGGCTTAGTGAGAAGCTGTGTGAGGCGCGGTTGAACCAAATCCACAAATTCCTTCCACCGAGGCAATGATAGATCACAGCTCGGATTGGCAGCAACAGGAAGCAGAAGCTTCTCAATCACGTAGCAATATGCCTGCTTGATACGCTGTCCGTGGGCATTGACAAACAAGCGTGCGACCGATCGCATAAAATCGCACGATTGAGGCCACCCCTCCGAGGTCATAGGCAAACGAAGATATCGCATACAAAGGATCAACAATTCTGCCTTTGAGTCACCGTCACGAGATGGTCCCCGAGCGATTTCCTCCTTTTGATAGCGCTCGAGTTCTGTCAAATAACGACCGGCAACACCAGCGAAATTAGTATCCCCCATAATACCCAGCAACTGGCCGTAGATTCTCCAATTAGCCATCCGCAGAGGGGAGGCCGAGATCTGGTCCGGATCAGAGGTCTTCACCTGGCCAAACACTATGTCTTCAAGGCGTTCCGCCATGTCCAAAGTGATGGAAGCCAAGCTACTCTGGTTGAAGATCTCAATCAAGACTCTACAGACTAAGTATACCGACACGGTTGCCCGCCGCTCTACCAAAATGACCTCATCAGGACGACTGAGGAAGGGCGTCGAGTGCTGTGCTCGTTCTGCAGTAGTAGCAGGATCTGCATGTTGCGTTGGCTCGGTGTTGCGGCGCAAAAGGGGACCACTTTCTGTGGCTACTGGAGACGGCCTTTGCTCGTTCATCATTTGTCTCGCTGTAATGGCAGCATCCCCCTTGGCCTTGCGCCAAAACATAATTGTATCGATCAAAGGTTTTGGCTTCTGTCGGGCAATATGGCCCAAGGCCGAAATCAATTGATCAAACGTTGGATCTGCTCCGGGGCCGCAAACCTCCTCCACAGGAGCCTCGGATGTCCCCAACTTCATGATGGCCTGATTGATCTTGTTGTCTGCCTGGCCCACAAAGGAGTTGAACAGATGATGCAATGCATATTCCCCAACCGTCTTGGAGTCCGAGTGATGTTTGGACTGTGACCGACTATGTGACCGCTCGCGCCTTGGTTTTCCCCCGGAGCCCATTCGTTTGTGAATTAGGATAGCGGGGCTCAGATCTCTTAATTCTGTATCATTGTCCTGAATCGTACTCAACGTGGGCGGCAATCCATGACTTGCGGATGTACCGGATGGGGTCGAAAAGCCGGAGTGTATATCGAGGGGATCGAATTTCGCGGGGAGGGTTGCCTCGTCAAACGCACCGCGACCGAGGGAGGCCATGAGCTCCGGGCTCAAAGGGCTGGTGGAAGTAGTTGATCCGGCCATGCTCGTATTTCGGGAATGCTGCACGCCATGCACGATGGAGGTCTGCCGGTGATGACCATACGAGTTGGAAGGCCGCCTTTCTAATCCTGATTCATATCCTGGACGTCCGCCGGGTACGTCGGGGCTCTTGGATCCGGAATGACCGCGTCGTGGTTGGATAGGGGCGAGAGTGGAGGGATCAGCTGCTCTTCCTCGAGCAGCAGATGATTCGCGACTGTGCAGAGGTGTGGACTGTGCTGTCCTGGTCCCTCGGCGTTCCGATGGGGAGGCGAGGCTATGGTGTGATGCGGACTTCAGATCGTCGGAAATGAGGGGCAAGATCGATTGCTGGCCTGAGCCAGCTTTGGCAGGGTGTGAAGCCACTTTTTAGGATTCCAATGTCAGCCCGAGTCCGTTTGCTCCGATCGCAATGGAAGTTCGAGATTCCCGATTCCCGATTGCAGAGGACTTACTGTTAAGTGATCACAAGAACCTCATTGTTCACAGGACAGTCAGCCGCAAGGATAGAAGGTAAGTTGCACATAGCCAATCCTCAAGCCAAGGGGGTGTGAGGGCTTTGAGCTGAGAGCTTCATGTTTTTTATCGGGCGCACGGGTCCAAAGGGATCAATTATTATTAAGCCTCACATTGGACCATCTTTTGACGTATACGACTACCAAAGTACCTGCATAAGAGAGATTTCATTTCTATTTGATATACGAGATGCGAAGCAGCCTTCCCCTCCATTCACACGGTGTGCTGCTGGTTCAAGTCGGGCATTGCTGCCCAGGTGAGTCTTGGCTCCTACCAGAGCCTCAACCCACTGGGAACTAATTTCCCCGAATTCATTCCTTTTGACTGGACGTTCGAGTGTATGCAAGTGAGCTATCGTTTTCTCTGAGTTCTCTCTTTGTGTGTCTTTCCCTACGGAGATCATCTGTTCTCACACTACGGAGAACTCCGTACTCCGTACATACGGAGTGCGCTGTACGGACACCACGCGAAACACCGCCAGGAACCAGGATACCATAGGAACGTCTGATCGAACGGTTTCAAGTGCCGGGCGGGGTACTCCCATAGATTGAGAGGATTGGTGTTTTTTTTCTCCGTCTGAAACAGATCCCCTGCTCCCCTCAGAACGCGTGGAGGATATGGATACGGCATATACGGAGTACGCAGTACGGAGAACGAAGTCCCTTCACACCATGATACCAGATATGTATTGGGTGCAATGTCTGCACGATGACAGAAACAAAACAGATCATAAAGTTTTGCATCGATCGTAGAGGAAGTGATCAGTCAAAAATGAGATATAGCGTCTGATCTATGGTGTAGACTGGCTCCCAGGGTCCTGAAACAAATTATGCCTACGGAGTACTCTATACACGACAAGATATGCAGCCGAGCCTACGGAGTACGAGGATGAGTTCTGTTCTCATTGTGAGACCTCATGGACAACGTTTCTATGTCCTCGATACATCCATGTAGCGACCGTACCTAGCAGCCGGGGGCCATTCGTCCGGTCGACGTTGTGCATTCCAAGATATGTTCACAAGATCACGGAGGGGACAAGGTATTGACATATGCCGAGGTCCAATAAGAAATCACGGCTTGACTGCACATGGGTACTCCATACTGCGTCAGTTGTACGGAGTACAGAGTACATAAAGTACGTTCTCGTGAACGTCCCTAGGTCGATAGTTTGGCGATCTTCCCCACACGTCAGAAGAAACTGACAGCCGGGATCCGAGAGCCCAACAAGGCCGCTTCGAGAAGCCAGGGCCCTGAGGTTAAATATGAAGAGCCCGAGGTGCGGAAAGAATTCCGCACGAGCGTTGAGACGACACACCGAAAGATGACTCCGGGGACTGTGATTCCGGACAGGACGGAAGATCCAGTCAGTTCGCTCGTAGCCACTCAGAGGAACGAGTTATCTCCCGGCCAGCCTTGCCGCTCTTCTTACCCGAGCTCCGCCTTTCCCACGAGAGGCAAAAAAGTACGCAGGACTCGGGGCACAGGCGTTGGGGGCGTGGGAATCACCCAGAAAGGGCAGTCCAAGAGGCCGATGTCCCGTTCCGATGGTCATTCCCCCACATTGTTCATGGGAATTTCTTATATAATAACGGGGGAAAGGGTTTAAATGGTTGGGGAAATTGATTGTTTTTCGGATTTCTTTCGCCTTCTTCCTACTTCTGTTCTTTCAAGTCCTTCCAGTCCTCCCTACTTTGATATGTCCTACCTTTAATCGCAGTCCCCACGTAAACAGACAGCGGTGAGGATTCGTGACGATCTGCAGAAATTGGAAGTGGATCAGACCACCTATTCTGCTTCATTCCTCTCTACTCTGGTCATTTAGGGGTCACTCTTGGGGAATATTGGGTTTTCCAAGTTATCTTCCCGGCATTGTTTTGTATTGAGCTTCCGGACCTTGGAACACGTTCACCCAAATCTTCCCGGCGGGAATTCGCGACGCCATAACCCCCTGTTCCCGCGAGATACACGCCAACATGGCGCAACTGGATACACTCGACCTGGTCGTCTTGGTGGCTCTCTTGGTGGGTAGCATCGCCTACTTCACCAAGGGAAGCTACTGGGCCGTCCCCAAAGACCCGTATGCCTCTTCGGCCGCCACCCTCAATGGAGCCGCGAAGACCGGCAAAACCCGTGACATCGTGGAGAAGATGGAGGAGACAAACAAGAACTGTGTGATCTTTTATGGCTCCCAGACTGGTACCGCTGAGGATTACGCCTCGCGATTGGCTAAGGAAGGCTCTCAACGTTTCGGTCTCAAGACTATGGTGGCCGACATTGAGGACTATGACTACGAGAACCTGGACAAATTCCCCGAGGACAAGGTCGCATTCTTCGTGCTGGCCACCTATGGTGAGGGCGAGCCTACTGATAACGCGGTTGAATTCTACCAATTCTTCACCGGTGAAGATGTGGCCTTTGAGAGCGGCGCCTCCGCCGATGACCAGCCTCTGTCCGCCATGAAGTACGTCGCATTCGGTCTGGGTAACAACACTTATGAGCACTACAACGCCATGGTTCGTCAGGTCGATACTGCCCTGACCAAACTCGGTGCGAAGCGCATTGGAACTGCTGGGGAGGGCGACGATGGCGCCGGAACCATGGAGGAGGATTTCCTGGCATGGAAGGAGCCCATGTGGGCCGCGCTCTCGGATGCCATGGACCTCCAGGAACGTGAAGCTGTCTACGAACCCGTCTTCTGCGTCACCGAGGATGATGAGAAAACCCCCGAGGATGAGTCTGTCTATCTGGGTGAGCCTACTGCTGCCCATCGTGAGGGTCGCGCCAAGGGTCCCTTCTCCGCCCACAACCCGTACATTGCCCCCATTGTCGAATCCTCCGAATTGTTCACTGTCAAGGACCGTAACTGCATCCATATGGAAATTAGCATTGCTGGTAGCAATCTCACCTACCAGACCGGTGACCACATCGCTATCTGGCCCACCAACGCTGGTGCCGAGGTCGATCGCTTCCTTCAAGTCTTTGGTATTGAGGATAAGCGCGACTTGGTGATCAACGTCAAGGGTATTGATGTCACGGCCAAGGTTCCCATTCCCACTCCTACCACCTACGATGCTGCTGTCCGTTACTACATGGAAGTCTGCGCTCCCGTTTCTCGTCAATTCGTTTCCACCCTCGCCGCTTTCGCTCCTGATGAGGAGACCAAGGCCGAGATCGTCCGTCTGGGTAACGACAAGGATTATTTCCACGAGAAGATCACCAACCAGCGCTTCAACATTGCCCAGGCCCTCCAAAGCATCACTCCCAAGGCTTTCACTGCTGTTCCTTTCTCGCTGCTTATTGAGGGTCTCAACAAGCTTCAGCCCCGCTACTACTCGATCTCTTCCTCGTCCCTGGTTCAAAAAGACAAGATCAGCATCACTGCTGTTGTCGAGTCTGTTCGTCTGCCCGGTGCCTCGCACATGGTCAAGGGTGTCACCACCAACTACCTCCTGGCTCTTAAGCAGAAGCAGAACGGTGACCCGTCCCCCGATCCCCACGGCTTGACTTACTCGATCACCGGTCCCCGCAACAAGTACGATGGTATTCATGTGCCTGTCCATGTTCGTCACTCCAACTTCAAGCTGCCTTCCGACCCGTCCAAGCCTATTATCATGGTTGGCCCCGGCACTGGTGTCGCGCCTTTCCGTGGTTTCATCCAGGAACGTGCTGCTCTTGCTGCCAAGGGAGAGAAGGTTGGCACCACTTTGTTGTTCTTCGGATGCCGTAGGAGCGACGAGGACTATCTCTACCAGGATGAATTCAAGGTATGCAAATCACTCCCTTTTGACGCCCGAATCTTGATGCTGACATAACTACAACAGACTTACCAAGCTCAAATGGGCGACTCCCTGAAGATTATTACTGCCTTCTCCCGCGAAGGATCCGAGAAAGTCTACGTTCAGCACCGTTTGAAGGAGAATGCCGAGCTTGTCAGTGAGCTACTGAAGCAAAAGGCCAACTTCTACGTCTGCGGTGATGCTGCCAACATGGCCCGCGAGGTCAACCTGGTGCTCGGCCACATCATTGCTCAGCAACGCGGCATGCCCGCTGAGAAGGGCGAGGAGATGGTTAAGCACATGCGTAGCAGCGGCAGCTACCAGGAGGACGTCTGGTCGTGATCTCATGATTAATGAACGCTTCTTTGCACTTCCCCTATGCTTAGATGATCGAACTTATATATTCACACTGTTCGATATGATTTGTTTTTGCTTTTTTTTTTCCTTTCGCGATGCATGTATCGCTATCATTGGCCTCACATTGAGGGCCTTGAGCTTCTTAGCTTTGGACTGGAAGCACCTCCTCGGTCGGGGTATGTCACTATCTAGATTTGTGATTTTAAAGAAATTTAATTTTTTTTTTCTCTGAGAACGAGATCAAGACCTGGGAATATATCCAGGGAATACACCCAGATTCAATTCTCCGGAAATGAGTGATTCAGTCTCTGGAGAAAAAAGACGGTTTCGGTTGTAAGCGCGGATTTAACGTCATGAGCACGGGAACCTCGACTCCCTCATATCCCCACACCGAGCAAATCCCTGCCCCAAGAGTTGACTTTGAGGACATGCCCAATACATAATTCGGCGCCATCAATCTGCTCTGGTGTTTCCGCCCTAACCCTTGTTCTCACACTCTAACCATCCCCGCAGGGTGGTCCACCGAAGCTCAAGCTCAGCGAGCTCCGCGCCGCCAGAGACCGCGGCGGTTAAACCACGATGGCCTATGTCGTGCCCATCCACCGGGCAAGCAGCATTCGCCATGCAGTGAAACTGAACTTCTTCTCCGCGGAAGAAGAGTGTCTAGTCGCAGCGTGAGTCCCCATCCCCATGAAGTCGCACCTGGGCCGACCTCTCCTCCAATGACGATGATCACAATAGCTAACCCGCCCCGGAATCCACAGAAAAGCCAGCCGACTTGAATTCTACATCCTCACACCCGATGGAATTGTTCTTACTACCACTCGCGCTTTGTATGCGCGGGTCACCATGCTCGCGCGCCTACCCGCGCCGGCAAATTCGAAAACCGATCATCTCTTTGTCGGCACGGATCAATACAACTATTTCACAATAGCATGGGACCGCGAGACAAAACAAATCATCACAGCCCGCACCTGCGTCGATATCGCCCAGCCCTCGTCCCGGGAGTCTCAATGCGCACCGCGATGCCTGATGGACCCGACAGGACGGTTCATGACGCTGGAGGTATACGAGGGAGTGATAGTTGTTGTGCCGATTGTGCAGCCGACGAAGAAACGAGGTCGACCGTCAATGGCAGCGCCCCAGACTGAGTTACCGCTGCAGGTGGGCGAATTGGATAAGCCCACTACATCGCGCATTGACGAGCTTTTCGTTCGATCTTCTGCATTTTTGCACTCAGAGTCGAACCCCTGGTTCGCATTGCTATACGAAGATAATCAGCAGAAGGTGCGACTCCGGATTCGTGAGCTGGATTTCACAGCTGGTACTTCGGGGACTTCGGCGGATGCTACTTTCAAGGAGGTGCCGAAGCTGGAAGGGGGCGAGTTCGGACAGGAGCTCGATCTTGGCTCGTCACATCTTATACCCATTCCGGCACCGCTTGGCGGTCTCATTGTTCTTGGAGAGACATCCATCAAATACATTGACGATAATGCGAACGACGTGATCACGCGGAACCTTGACGAGGCGACGGTCTTCGTGGCCTGGGAGAAGGTTGACAGTCAGCGGTGGTTATTGGCTGATGATTACGGGAGGCTATTTTTCTTATCTTTCATCCTGAATAGCTCGGGCGAAATCGATGACTGGAAGCTCGAGTTTCTGGGCAAGACCTCCCGGGCATCTGTACTGGTCTATCTCGGCGGCGGCATGTTGTTTGTTGCCTCGCACCACGGCGACTCGCAGGTCCTCCGGCTTGATGGAACCTCGTTCAAGGTCATCCAGACATTGTCTAATATTGCTCCTATCCTTGATTTTACCATCATGGATCTTGGCAACCGCACGAATGAGAGCCAAACGCACGAATTTTCCTCCGGGCAGGCTCGAATTGTAACGGGTTCTGGTGCCTTTGATGATGGAACGTTACGCAGCGTTCGCAGCGGCGTTGGCATGGAAGACTTAGGTGTGTTGGGAGAGATGGAGCACATTACTGATATGTGGGGACTGCAGACTCAAAGCACAGGCGATTTTTTGGATACGCTGATTATCACGTTTGTGGACGAAACACGCGTGTTGAAGTTTAGTCCAGACGGAGAAGTAGAGGAGTTGGAGAATTTCCTGGGGCTTTCACTCACGGAGAGTACTCTCTTCGTTACAAAGCTCCAGGGGGGCCGTATTCTCCAAGTCACAGAACAACGCGTGCTTGTGGCTGACATAGAAAGCGGCATGGTGAACTTCGAATGGGCACCTCAGAACCGGAAGCTGATTACTGCGGCATCGGCCAATGACGACCATCTGGTTCTCGTTGTCAGCGGGCAAATCGTGACATCGTTTGATATCAGAGATAATGTTCAGCTAATCATGGAGAAGGATCTTGGTGCTGACCAGCAAATATCTGGCTTGACTGTCCCATCAACGCCAACTGGAGTTTTTATCGCAGGTTTCCCCCAATCGGCCAATGTGTCAATATTGGCTGTTAAGGACTTTGCTGTGCTTCAATCAAAGTCCTTGGGTCCTACCGGGGAGAGCTTCCCTCGATCGATTCTCGTGGCTGAGGTGCTTGCAGACAGCCAGCCTACTCTCTTCATATCGATGGCTGATGGCTCTGTCATCACTTTCTCCTTGAATACAGAAGACCACTCTCTAAGTAAGATGACCAAGCTGATTCTGGGTTCTGAGCAACCGATCTTCAAGAAGCTCCCCCGTGGTGACGGCCTATATAATGTTTTCGCTACTTGCGAGAATCCCAGCTTGATCTACGGCTCCGAGGGCCGAATTATCTACTCTGCAGTGAACTCTGAGGGTGCATCCCGAACCTGTCATTTGAACACAGAGGCCTTCCCAGACGCCATCGCCGTGGCCACCGGCAAGGAGCTTAAGATATCACTTGTTGACAGAGAGCGCACAACCCAAATTCAGACGTTATCGATGGGCTCGACAGTCCGTCGTGTTGCATATTCCCCGTCCGAGAAGGCATTTGGAATTGGCACGATTGATCGCAAACTCGAAGATGGCGCCGAGATTGTCAAGAGCTACTTTGTTCTTACCGACGAAATCATGTTCCGGCGTCTCGATGCGTTAGAAATGGGGCCCGACGAGCTGGTAGAGAGTGTTGTCCGGGCTGAGCTTTCAGCAGGCAAGGACGAGAATGGAAAAGAGATCACGAAAGATCGATTCATTGTCGGCACGGCATTCGCAGACGACGAGAAAGAGGACTCTATCCGCGGGCGGATCCTCATTTTGGAAGTCGACCATGGCCGCAAGCTAAGTCTAGTCGCCGAGCTGCCAGTTATGGGCGCGTGTCGGGCCCTAGCGATCATGGGTGATTGTGTTGTTGCGGCACTCGTTAAGACTGTAAGCATTTATCAACAATATCTTCGCGCTCTTTACTAACAGCACATAGGTCGTTGTCTACAAAATCAAAGTCAATAATGTTGGACCAATGAAGCTCGAGAAGCTTGCTGCTTATCGGACTTCTACCGCGCCAGTCGACGTAACAGTCGTCGGCGATCTGATCGCGGTGGCGGATCTCATGAAGAGTCTTTGTCTTGTTAAGTATACCCCCGGTAACGCCGGGGAACCTGCTAAGCTCATCGAAATCGGTCGTCACTATCAAACCGTCTGGAGCACAGCGATTGCCTGTGTTGGAGATGAGACGTTCCTCCAGAGCGACGCCGAGGGCAATCTTATCGTTCTATCGCGCAACAATGGAGTTACCGCGCAGGATAAGCATCGGATGGTTCCTACCAGTGAAATCTCGCTGGGAGAGATGGTTAATCGTATCAGACCGGTTAATATTCCACAGCTTGCCAGCGTAACAGTGACACCGCGAGCGTTCATGGCAACGGTAAGTTCATCCCAGCATATTCGATCCATAAAATTTCATATACTAATTCGCCTTCCCTGCAGGTTGAGGGTTCCATCTTCCTCTTTGCCGTGATCAACCCTGACCACCAAGATTTCCTTATGACTCTGCAAGCCGTACTATCTACCAAAGTCGAGTCATTGGGTAATTTGGCTTTCAACAAGTTCCGTGGCTTCAGAACTATGGTCCGCAGCGCCGATGCACCTTACCGTTTTGTAGACGGCGAGCTTATTGAAGAATTCCTGAATTGCACGCCAAGCATGCAAGAAGAAATCGTACAGGAGATAGGCTCCTCGGATGTTGAGGAGGTCAAGGCAATGATCGAAGCCCTGCGGAGGCTCCACTGATCTCTCAAGGCAAAGGGAATATGTTACGAACTGCTCATGACTATGGATAAGATGCGGCGATGAATGGTTTCTAGAGTGGCGCAGAAGCAATGTCTGGCTCAGCTATGCTCGAGTTGGATGCATCTTTGACTGCACATAGAAAATTTTATGACTTTCAAGTACACGTGTCATGCACCATGAGACAATCTTCAATAGCTTTGATCTCGATAAACCAGATACAATCACGAAGTCTCCGTCAGGTAGAGCAAGGGGGCCGCGAAAGGCCCTATTAGATAGAAGTCTATTAATTAAAAGTACAGGAATCAAAACCCCCAACGACCATGCAAATGCACGCAACACAAAGACCGACCCAAGACCCAGGATTGGAACTCAGTCTCAAAGATCCTTCTTGGTCTTCTCATCCACTTCCTCCTCATCACTCCAATCCAACAACTCCATAATCTGATCACGGCTCAAATCCTCAGCCCGCTGATCCTTCTTCACACTCTTGATATAGTTCTTCTGACGCTTGCGGGCCATCTTGCTCCACTCAGGAACACCGCTTGCTGTAGGCATGATATCCTCCTCATCCTCGAGCTCGTCATCGGTGTGATCGACTTCACCGAGGACCTTGCCCTTGGTATCGCCACCACCACGCAGCGAGTTCGCGGTCATCTTGACCTTTCCGAAATTCGCCTTCTCCTTCTCGCGCTTCTCCTTCTCCTTGCGACGGTCGCGCTCGTGCATCCATTTGAACAACTTCTCAATGTACGGCCGGATAATCAGGTAGAAGACAACACTGCCGATGACCTTTGTCCAGCGCTTGCCGCTCATCTGGGCGATAGACGCGTAGCCATTCTTGCAGAATCGGGTGACGATCAGCTCAAAGAATTGGTAGAGTTGGTAGAAGAAGTCATTGGCGGCGGCAACAGCCTGCTCGCTCAGGTCTGGTTGGGGGGTAGTAGACATGGTGGGTGATGTGTCTTTTTTTTTGTTGTGGTTTGAGGTTTGGGGGGAAAGTGGGGGGGCTCGGTGGCTGCCCGCGAATTGGGGTGGGCGTTTGTAGAAGAGGACACCCAGAGGTAACGGGAGGTAAAGTAGAGAGACTTTGCAAAAAAAAGTTGAGTTGAGGGATTAATGGCAGGATCTGCGATTGCTTTGCGCTTCTCTGAAATTCCGTCGCTCCCGCAATCAGAAGTCGCCCGTTTGGGGTTAGCGTGGTCTGTGTCGGATTAGCTGTTAATCCGTGGACGCGTTGGGGGCCAATCAGAAGTCGTGGGCTTTTGATATGGACGCGCTCGGCTTGTTGTCTTGCGCTGTGAACTCATCATCATGGAACAAACTGAAGAGGCTAGTCTGGAGGAGGTAAGTATTATGATAGTATTACTATGGACATGACTGACTGAATTTTATAGCGCTTGAAATCCGCCCTGTGGTTGTCCATTGGCAAGATCGTAGATGAAGAGACCATCAGACTAGGCGTCAATGCTACTCCGCAATTCATCGGTGCCTTGACGGAGATGGTTTGGGCTCAGATAGGTAAGTTCTAGGCTATGACAATTCCAAACTTTCTGTCTTTTGAGCTAACTCCTCGCAGAGACGGTCAGCCAGGATCTGGAATCTTTTGCAAAGTAAGATGATCTTCTCCCTGCAAATGGATAAGGATACTTCCCTGTTCTGTCCCTGGTATCAAAATTCCTGCCAGGGTTGTACTAAACAGAACTTCCCATATAGGCATGCTGGAAGATCGACCGTTAACTTGTCCGACGTGATGCTGCTCGCTCGCCGCAACGAGGGATTGGATTCGATTCTTCGCGCTTTTGTCGAACAAGAGAAAGAGCGCCAGGAAGACTCCTGAAGACAATATGTTGAGATGGTGCCGATAAACCATCGTCAATACTACTGCTACTGCAGTCTCGCAGGCTACTGCCGCTGTATGACCTCAACCGCCAGGAAGTCCAAATCAGTGCCACGTGAGTAGAACCGTCCAGTGCTAATTACACGCAGCGTCGAAAGACGTATCTGAACATCAAAGGTCTCGTCATCTGACTTTGCAGATCAAAAATACTGATGCTTCTACCAGAAACTTGCTTAATCTGTGAAATCCTTCAGCAACATCAAGATGTTTCACAGGCTTCGACATCTGCTGCGTGAGAACGAAGCCTACTCCCAGACTTACCTGATGCGATATCCCTTGTACACCACCATGGTCAGTCTAAGGGGATATCCACCCGAGCATACCGAGACCATAACAGCATTCATGGTCAAAACTTGGCTTTAACCAGCTGGCAGTACAATGTCCTCGAAATTCTTCGAGGTGACACAAACCAGATTGGTGCTCGTAGCCTTGCGGACACTGGTTTCTTCCACCTTAGCCAACCCCCTGTTCTGTCTTGTGAACAATGCTGGACTATGTCTCGTTTCCACTACTATCCCCAAAGCTCACCCCATCCAGATTATGAGAAAGCATTCCATGCGTTGTATGTGACAGATTTCATGTTAATATGATGTCTTTCTCAAGCTATGTCATTGGCGTATACCGTATCCTTCGCCATTTTGAATCCATCTACCTACCACATTGGGCTCATATTCATACTTTGGCACATATACTCTGTGCTCGTTTGTACGATTGACGGAGTTCTAAAACACGGAGATACGCAAATGAGTGCTGCGTTTAGTTGCACTTTTGCTGTACAATGTACCCCGTACCTGTGGTTTCCAAAGCAACGGGTACCACGGGCCCACGACCAATGGACGTGGCGCGGAAGACCCAGTGGAACAAGTGGGTGCAAACGTCATTTTGAACGTGGCGGGTATGTACCTACAAAGCACAATGGCACCCCGGCCACACAACTCGTAAGGCCCCATAATTAACACATTGGGTCAATGTACATAGTGAGGTAGGTGTCCACTGTACCTAGGACGGGCAAGGTGTCCGGAAACGGGATGGCGTACACACAAAGAGCAGGGGATGGCGTGTGCCGCTTCGGGAAATTATCTCGAGGATATTAGACTGCATTACTCCGTATGCTAGGTGCGGTCTAAAACGCGCTAGTTTGAGCCTGTCGAAGCCTTTTCTAACGTCTTAATTGAAGACTTGATCACCTCGTATTAGTGGCATAGAGGTTCGAGCAGGACCGATCTCCCGTGCGTATTTTCTATGACGGGTTGGACCACACATTAGGCAGCAATACTTACTCCATCCGGTGTAACCGTATGGGTCGATGGACAAGAATAGCAACCTTGGAAGTGCCTGTACTCCGTACGGAGGAAAATGTAGCTGTCATAGTCATGTGCCGGGTTGGAATGGGGCTTAGCAGTGTGGCTGGGCCGTGAAGTCATTTTTGCTTCTGAATTTTGTTCTTTTTGTTCTTTTGCGTTTTTCTTTTTTTTTGGCTGTTCGCATGGGTGGCGGGTCGCTTGTCGAATCATACGGCCCTGGGAGTCATAGTCTAACCAGACAAGGTAAGGTGGGGCTTCTGATCCATGGGATTACATCAGGGAGTGGGGCATCTGGGGTCATTTAGAGTGTGGCGCGGAGTCCGCGGGCCATTAAGCTAAGAGCTTCTCCTAGGATCGCCAAAAATAATACGCCATCCACTGATCGTCAATTGCCTTAGTCCCTTATAACTCGCCCAAATCCTGTTGCCTGAGTTTCTCTCATATATTCTCCCCGGACCTCGCGGTCGTACTACCCATATACACACACAAAAAACCCATACCATATTCCATACAACATGGGAGTCGGCGGCGTGATCCTCCGATTCTTCAATCTCGGACTGCGCGTCCTGCAGTTCCTCGATGCTGCTGTCATTCTCGGCATTTTCTCCTATTTCCTGGCCGTCCTCGCCAGACACGACCAAAAAATCGCAACATGGATCAAGGCCGTAGAAGGCTTAGCAGGCGCAGCAACCGCCTATGGCCTGCTGGGCATCATCTTCACCTGCTGCCTGGGCGGTGTGGCCTTCTTCGCATTCCTGGGTGTTACCCTGGATGTGTGCTTCGTGGGCGCGATGGTTGCCATTGCCATCATGACCCGCAAGGGTGCTAACCAATGCACCGGAACTGTGGATACACCTCTGGGCAAGGGCAATGCCAAGGATGATACCATTAGTAAAGGACTGACTTTCGGCCTGACCTGCAAACTGGAGAAGGTCGTCTTCGCAGTGTCAATCATCGGAATGTGAGTAGATCATACCCCGCATCTTCCACATCTATATTCTCGGTTTCAAGGGAGCGGTCATCCTAACTTATCCCCCAGCTTCTTCTTCCTGATCTCCATCCTCTTCCAAATCCTTCTCGCCCGTCACCACAAGCGCGAGAAGCGTTTCGGTCCCTCTCCCAACAACGGCTACACCCACGGTAGCCGCAAGGCCTTCTGGCGCCGCAACAAGAACAACCCCGAGGCTGTCGGCGGCGCCGATACCCTCCCCGGCCACCCAACTCCTCAAGACGTGGAGATGGGTACCGAACCGAAGACCGAAAAGGGCTGGTTTGGCTCTTTCGGCAAGAACCAGAACACTGCTGCCACCGGCCCAGCTGCAGCTCCCGCTGCCGGTACCTACGGCTATGGTAACTCGGCGTACACTGGCAACATTTAAGTTGCTAGTGTAAAATGGCCACCGTTCCGTGTTTTTGGAGAAGCGATATCTGGGCCAGCCCAGACTCTCTTCACTCGCGTAAACCGGTGATACATGCACCGGTCAATGATTCTATGACCCCTTTGTGTTATTTGAGAGCCAAGATACCACTGCTATGTTTGTGATTAGACTGGAACTGTACAATATGATGGAGGATATCTGGCGGGCATATTTGGGTCTTTCGGGACTAGCTGGTCACATCAATAATATTAATCAATATACTGCTTTATACTGCTATCCTCGATATATCTATCTAGTGACTACTCAGGGGGTCCATAAGGTTTGGGTCCCTTGTTCCTGGAACTGACAATGGCATTGAGCCTCACCTTCTGCATGCGTCGACATGTGGCAATGTGTCAGATCCAATCGTGTGGGGAAAATATGTCATTTAACAGCCATAATTGTGTTTATTGAGTATGATTGATTCAAAAAGGGGGAAGAGTAAATGTTATTTTCGATACAGCTCTCAATGACAGGAAAAACGCTAGTTTCCTACAGGAAGTCCAAGAAACTACATAGGCATATTTTGAGAATAACATAGGAAATAGCTGCTGTGTAGCTTGTGACTCAAAAAATCAAACCCTCACCTGCAAATGAGCAGGATCATTTGTACGGAGTACTCCGTACCCCTGACTACATCATCAACTTTGTTCTGACCGCATTCGATATATCCCATCTATCCCTGTCTCCCTACCGTCACTTTCCCCTTTACTTTGATTACATCAATTCGACTATCGCAGGTAGGGACCCTGCTAGGTAGGACTGCCTAGTGTCCCGATGACAAAGACTCGAAGCTCGTTACCCCCACAATCCTTTAATACACCGCATCGTTCTGAACAAGTTCTGGATGAGACTGAGCATTCCTATGAGTACCCCAGCTTTCGCTCTCTGAGAACTCCACCACTATCGACAACCTACGCAATCGATAATCTGGGTAGGAATATATGTCTGATACTTAGGCAGGAGCAGGAGGAGGAGGAGAAGAGGAAGAGGAAGAGGAAGAGCGAGAGTGAACGGCCTGCTCCCACATTCCCAGTCCAACAAGCAGATGAAGTCACATAGGTCAAGTCATAGCTAGAAACTTGGAGCCTACATGCTGTTTCCGCCCACCCACTGCGCGACGGCGATCGAGGTATAATCCCATGTGAAGTTCGTCGTGGCGAGATGATAGCATATATATCTAGAGCGATGTTGGATGAATATTTGTCAAGACAGTCAACCTGAAAGTATATTATTATAATCAAGGAACCTAGAGAAGAAAATATAGGACATAATAGTTCAGAGGTTGAATTAACACGGCACACAATCATTAAGTAAGTCGGTATGACAATACTATCAGCGTAGGGACATCAACTGGGTCATTAAAAGGTCAAAGGTGAAGAAAACAATACACAGCGCCCAAAACACGGGCTGAAGGGGAAAACAAATGACTTGCAAGTCCTGAGACTAAATGAGTTGAGAGAACCTCATTCATCCAGGACTGCTATAACTTGAAATATCCACTTGGATGTATTGGGGTAAAAATGCAAATAGAAAGACTGCGAAGAGAAAGGAAAGTGGAACGAGAATGGTTACTAGTGAGCAGCAGTGATAGCACCATTGCGGCACCAGGTACCAGCAGAGACAGAGCCCATGAAGATAGGTACGCCATTGGCGCACAGGGCAAAGGACCATCCGTCGGGAGAGCAGATGAGGTCTCCATCTTGGCAAACGAACTTGTGCGCGTAGCTGCCGAACTGGTTGTTGGTTGAGGCCTCGGTGGAGAGAATGCGGGCGTCAGCAGTAGCGGTGGCCGTGGTGAGAGTCTGGGCGACCTTGGTCGTTGTGTTGGTGGTCGTTGTGGCGTTCTTCTCGCCAGAGCTGGAGCTGGAACTGAGGAAGGGAGCATCGGCAGAGCACTTGTAGCCCTTACCGCTAGCACCACTGCCAGTGAGGTTGGGACCAGGCTGGGGGAAGTGCACAGCCTCGCCCTCGATGGTAACACACTTGCCAGTCTGGTCAACGTTGGCGACGAAGAGTTCGGGGAGGCCGCTAAAGCTGCTTTTGGCACTCTTGTTGTTCTTGTTGTTCTTGGTGTGATGCTTGGGCTTGGCCTCGACTCTTTGGTTGGGGGGATGGTTCATCTCGCGGTTTCCAGAGCCACCAATGCTGACCATCGCGCAGTTCATGTACATTTCGCGGTTACCGACCTTGTTGAACCATGTCCAAGCAAAGAGGGCATCACCAGACGGTGCGTCCGACGGGATATCGAACTTATATTTCTTGTTAATGGGGCAGTCACCCTCGATTGACTGGATAACCTTGAAGGTCTTGCCCTGGTCGTAGGTCAGGGCAAGCTGACATGAACCGCCGCTGTGGGTGGCGCTGCCCTCCAACTCCATCTCCTGGGATGAGCCCGGCTGCCATGTTTCGACGGCCTTGAAATCATCCTTGGCGTAGCCCTTGCACGGGTAGTCGCTGCCAGAGCTGGAGAGGGGGTTGTTATATGAATAATCCTTCTGACCATCGTCATCCTTGTTGAGAGGACTGCGGATAGGGTATGGCTTGCTCAGTTGCATGTGAGCAGAGACAACGCTCGCCAGCAGACCAGAGAGGATCAAAGTGCCCTTCATTGTGATTGAAGTGTTCCTATGCCAATGTTAGTCTTGTGGGCATCCGATATGGTGGCATCCGGTGCATGTCCAGCAGAAGGAAGGCACCAAGGACTCGTTGCAGTGTCACTTACAGTATGTGTTCTTGGCTTTTTGTGTATAGATCTTTGATCTGTCAATGTGATGCCAAACACTTAACCACCAGGGTCAGATTATTTAGGAGAATGATAGAGGCTTAAGCAGCCAAACAGGTCGACAACGCTTAGTATAAATACATGGACAGTATCCAGGCAGTCCATAACATTCCACATCACTCCACAGAGGAATGGCAGATGCCGCCAGGTTTCCCTCACCCATATGATATCTTAGCAACTGCCCCCGCAACGTGAGGAATGCAGCCAAACAACTCATGGCCCTCCACTGGAATTGCCCGAGACAACGCCGCTGTTTGACTTTTGCGAGGACTAATCGCTGAGCAATTCCTAACCTACCCAGGTAACAGTAATCTCCGATTCATGCTAATGTATGCTCCATCTCAAAAGCTAAGGATATTCATCAAGATTATCTTCCTCGCCAGTGGAATACCTCGATCGCCATCATAGTAAAGCCCGGTATTGTGGAAAACCACCACAGGGGCCATTGGATTGCAGTCCTACGATCTGAGGGGCATTGCGGGATCGAATGTGGGAAAGATACCACGATGTCCTTCATTCCGATTTGTATTATTCTCCGAGGAGCCAAGTTGTGTCAGGAATCTGGATATGATATCAGACAGGCTAAAAAAAGGACGCGTCACAGTCTTCGAGCGTCAAGCTGGTGAAATGCTGGGATCCACAAGTGTCCATTCTGTCTCTCCTCGAGCGTGGAATATGTCAAAGAACAGGGTCTACCGGTGCCTCGACCCCCAGGTAGCAAGGCTATTTACCCCTGTTCACCCCCCTGCATGCCCATCCAGGGCACCAATTATATTGGCTCTCGCTTTGTTTACATCCACATTGATCGACCATATTTTCTGGGCGATGTCTAGAGATCATACGGAGTACTCCGTACTCCGTACAGAGAGGCGAAACTTGGTTGCTCTGGAGTTTGCACAGTGCACTTGAGGTTATTATATACTCCGTACCCATGGTCCTATTACTCCGTAGTTACGCATGGATTCTAGGTAAAACCAATTTCCAATAGCACTGAATTCGAAATTTAATTCAAACCAAAATGTAAAGAGAATTTGACTCTTGATCTATTAGATCATACCTCTCTTCAGGGCCAAAACATGCGACAACTATTACTCCATGCGGCCTCCGCCAGCTCTTCCATAGCAACACCCTGCAAACCCGCCACCACTAATCCCACACGCTCCATAAAACAACTCTCATTACGAGTCTTGACCATTTGCCCCAAGATAAATTTATTGTGTTTCCGACTCGGCGGCAAAGGTTTCGCAGTTTGCAAGTAACTCGCGATTTTCGGGTCATTCCCCAGAACCTCGCACCATGGAGCATCAGTCTCCAGCTGTAACTTATCCAGTGGGATATGTTTCACCATTTCCAACTGTTCATCCGTTCGGAACGAGATCCCATTGACACTGATTTCAAGACCCAGTTCCACGAGCTGCAGCATCTCCCCCTTCGTCCCCGCAAAGGAATGCACCAACCCACCACGCGGCAGTCTTGGCAGGAAAGGCTTAATGATGGAAATGAAATCGTCGGCTGATTCGCGGACATGCAGGAAAAGCGGCAATTGGAAATGTACAGCTAGTTCTAGTTGCTCACGGAACGCGCGTTGCTGGGTTTCTTTATCCGCCCGTTCCAGGTACTCGTAGTCCAACCCGATTTCGCCAAATGCAGCCAGGGGCGATGGGTTCTGAGCGAGGAGCGTCTCTCCCAGTTCGCGGAGCTGATTGAGATATTGACATTCCGGCTGTTCATAGATCTCGGCGGCGTGGTAGGGATGCACGCCAAGAGTCATTTTGCACATGTCGGGGAATTCCTTTACGGCCTGTAGGTTTTGTTTTGCGCCCTCCAGAGTCATGGTGGTGAGCATGATCTTCTCACATCCATGTTCGCGGGCTCTTTTCAGGACTTCTGCGAAGTCGGGGTCATGATATTGTTTTCCGCGGTAGATCCCTTGGAATTGGTCTGCGGTGAATGTGACGGCAACCTGTTGCCAGTGTTAGTCAGTTGATAGGAACAATGGAGATACACTCAATTACATCGAAGAACTTCATTGCGATGGTCTATGTTTAGCGCAATATCGCACTGAACGGAAAAGAAAAAGTCTTTAGATCGTGTTTTAGCCTTGGCGGGTCGGGGAGGATCGAATTAGAGGTATATTGTGGCGGAACACTCCCGGCCAGACAGCTGAAGGCGAGAGGACGAAAAGACAGACTCTACACAAACACCAAAGTCAAGTGTCCTTTCTGGTTCAAATAACACCGAATTAAGGACTTGACAGAAAGGAACCCGCGACATCGGATTCAGACCGCCGATGTGGGGCTTTTTTTCGCTCTCTCTTGCGCGGGTGAAGCCCGAGCAAAAGCAGCGATATATATGTAAAAATAAATCTATAGACATGATTAGAGAGATTGGTCATATCTCATGAGTGGGTGACCTTGATTTCCCCGATTTCTCCTGACGCAGTTCCAGCCAGGACGCCAGTCCCGATGATCCCGCCATCGCTGGCCTCCCTCAAGAAGACACTCTTTCCTCCTGCCTGAGGACCAGCACGAAGCAGGAGTCGGTCAATATATCTCTGTACATTTTGTTTATAATGAGGGTAGTGTTGAATCACCCCGCCCGAGAAAGCCACCGCGAGCTCCTCGGGTCCGCTCTTCCAACCTGGCCTTGACGATGAGACTGGTTCCAGGTCCGCTTTTTCAATAACTTCAACTTCCGTTTCGATTTTTTCACCATTGATCTCTTTGGGTGATTCATTGCAGAGTTGGATCTCATTGGTACAATCGAGAAGACCAACGACAGCGGATGCAACCAAGGAAGCCGCTCGATCTTGCACTGCGGAGGAAATTGCGCGAAGATCACGGGCATACTCAGGACTCCAGGTCCACGTACTGTCAGCGGGTGGTTGAAGTGTTCTGGACAATTCTCTCGCTAAGCGCTCATCGGAAAGAGAAGGAGCAACAACAAGGGAGAGGTATTCTGTCGTAAGAGAATACTCCCCAACCAACTTTAGCGGCAACTCAGAGCGTTCTATCCCTAAGGCTCCGTGGAACCAATCATAACAGACAATGCGGACAAGCTCGCCAGTAAATCCACCACCGACCATATATTCCATTGGCTGGAAACCAGGTCTCTTGGAATTGCTATCGAGTTGATGATCCCATTTTGTTCGAATCCCAAGCGCATCAAAAGAAGCAGCTGCGGTGGAAAGAGTCCATTCGGTCGAAATAAGGGTTTCTTCGGCGTCAGGGTATTTTTCAAGAATACTTTTAGTTTTTGTTTCATGCAAATCAACAAGTTTCATGGGAACAGTCGCATTGCATCCAGCGCCCACGATCAGGCCCATGACAACACGGGTATTGGGGAGAGAGGGGATAGAGTACGCCAACGAAGCAAGAGTCGCTGTGGTGTCATTGATCATGACCGCTACTTTCAATTTGGGAAGGGAAAATAGCCTGCGGCGTTTTGAAGGCATGTCCATTTCATCCTCGTTTTCATTTCCATGAGACGAATACGTGTGGCGTGCATAGCCGTTCAGCAATGATTGGCGGAGATTGAGGTCTGAGCTTAAGGAAAATCCCTTTCCTGTTGGCATCAGGATAGCTTCATCAAGGGAATCTTGTCTGTTCTAGATTAGTCATGGCAAGAGTCGCAAAGCGTAATGAAGAGGCACTGTACTTTATAGGAAGACAGAAGGAAATGCCAGTCGTTATTTGGTCAATCCGCTCTTCATTGGGGTTGGCCAGCCTGTCGGCCACGACTTCGGCGATACAGTCTCCAATCCAGGCGAAGAGGTCATTGGAATGATCCTTCCGTAAGTGCTCCTCAATAGGCCATGCCTTTTCTAATGTGCGGCGTACACGCGCGTGTTCCTTGAGTTGTTGATCTCCCAAGAGATCGATGAAAGCCACACGCAGGTAATGCAGACCGAAGTAAACGGCGAGATAGCGCCCTGTCTCCTGACCTGTCGGAAGACGGGTAATGGCCGTTGGGATAAAGTGTTCAACCGACTCTGCGGCCAACTTTTTGTAAGATGATGAGAGCTGACATGATAAATCATACAAGGTTTCGACTTCGACCCGGAGGGGCCGAAGAAACGTCTTGAGATCAAGCTTTGGGGCTACCTGCGAGGTTGTGGCCATCTCAACTCGCAATGACGTCCTCTTCCAGAGGTCTCCTTTGACCAAGATGAGAAGTTGAGCTCGGAAAAACAGGCCGTGACAAGGCTTGTGATGTGGACAGAAGTGGATCTCTCGGGTGCCATGTTGAAATACCACCACGTGACTGGCTAGCATTTAGGCAGATCTAGATTGGATCGCGGCATTCTTTTTTGATTGGATGCTCATTGGTCGTGATTTCGATCCCAGACGGAGCAAACATCATGGTTGTTATGGTTGTGATGGTTGTTATGGGTGTTTTGCGTGGGATGCGTGGGATGAAATCCCCCGGGGCGACATGGATGTATGTAACCCTGGCAGTCAACCAGTTGAGCTCCGATTATGTGAGAAGCAGAGAGTGACAGGGATGTTGATCGTTCTCAAGCTTGATTTCTGTTTCATTATATGCGACAGCAATGTCTGTACGTTAGCATTTCTTGCCTTGTATGTTAGTTCAAACTATAGATGCTCTACAAGCTTCACCATGAGTCCATGACAGGTCTTTTAGCGCTAATCTATAAGCTTGAGCTTCGGTAGAGAGACGCAGAGAAAGTGGTCAAGACCTATATGTCTTATTTTATGACCAGAGCCGCCTAGATAGTGAGCAGGCAGCTTGAATGCATGATCAATCCACTCAGCGCTCCAGGGCTGCACGACACGAGGTTACATTCACCAGTTGATGCTTCCCCCCGCATTACTTCTGACTACCCCACAAGCTATCTGGCCTCAAGTTCACCCCCTCTCCCAGATTTTACAACAATATTGCTTGGAAATATGAGCGCTAGAAGCATAAGCTCGAGCCCTCAGCCGTCTTGGCCATCGTCACTAGGCGATGTTGGCGAATACCGCGACACACCCGAAGCCACTACATCTTCAGAACCCGATGACACTCCACCGTTGCATGCGGTCAACGTCGCACCGCGGTGGAACGAGTCAAAAACAACAATCTGGAAGGTCACTGCCACGTTCTGGTGTGCCTTTGTGATGGGGTCCAATGACGCAGCATATGGAGCCATTATTCCCTATGTGTGTGTTACTATTCAGGATTCATTAGATGTATGAGCCGACTGACCTCGGATCTATTTGAAACATCGCAGCTGGAGCTTTACTATCACAAAAACTATACGATCGTTTCCCTCGTGTTCCTCTCGCCATTTGTGGGGTATAGCGTATCGGCGATCCTGAGCAATTCAGTCCATCAGAATCTCGGCAGACGCGGGATCACATTGATTGCTCCCACCTGTCATGTGCTGGCCTTTGCAGTTATATCCACACACCCACCGTTCCCGGTGTTGGTGATTATGTATATGCTGGTTGGCTTGGGAAGCGGGTTTCACAATGCAGCATGGAATGTGTGGATCGGCAACATGGCCAACTCACATGAAGTCCTCGGTTTCTTCCATGGATTCTATGGAATTGGGGCCACAGTAAGTCCTCTAATTGCTACAACGCTGATTACGAAAGCTGGATGGGAATGGTACTCCTACTATTATCTGATGGTATGAAATTCTCTTTCTCGATCCGTGACCCCCAGGAAACGATGAGATAATCTGACAATACAGACTGGAGGAGCCATTATTTCACTTCTTTACGCTAGTAGCGCCTTCTGGGCGGAAACCGGGAGGAAATACCAACGAGAGAATCCCAGTCTTGCAGGGAGAGGCGGGGCTTTCTCGCAAACACGCCTTGCTCTCACATATAAAGTCACCTGGATATGTGCGATCTTTCTCTTCCTTTATGGTGGCATTGAAGTAGCAATCGGTGGCTGGATTGTTGTATTTATGACGAATGTGCGACACGGCGGTCCATTCGAGTCCGGAATGGCAGAGACAGGGTTCTGGCTCGGTATCACTGTCGGTCGATTTGTGCTAGGGTTCGTCTCACCACGAATTGGAGAGAAGCTATCTATTGCGGTTTACATTGTGCTTGCCATTATTCTCGAGCTTGTCTTCTGGCTGGTGCCTGAGTTTATTGTGTCCGCGGTTGCTGTTGCATTTGTTGGCTTCTTCATGGGGACTATCTTCCCGGGAGTCGTGATTGTGGCAACACGTCTGCTACCGAAGAACCTCCACGTTGCTGCCATTGGGTTTGCGGCTGCCTTTTCTATGGGCGGCGGTGCTGTTTTCCCGTTCATGATTGGCGCCATCGCTCAGGCTAAGGGAGTGACAGTACTGCAGCCGATCTTGCTTGCTATGCTGGCTGTCTCATTGGGGATTTGGTCAACGCTGTTTCGTCTCCCGCAGAACGAGCTATCCCATCAAGTGTGATTTGAACCAAAGTTGCTGCCCCTTGCTTGGTATTGTCGATTGGAGACTTAAGTGCGTGTGGGCTGCTTCTCCATGAAGCTGCGTTGCATCGTTTGCTCTACAATCAATATGAGGAAATGCGCCACGAATAATGTTCCGACTGATCCATTCATAATCAACCGCCGATTTCACCACCCTGATACATACATCCCCAATAAACAGCATCGGAAACGAGCATAAGGCTCGAGCATATCAATCCACATTTGGCTATGTACTAAACCTCCTACTAGATTGTCAAGGAATCTCATTCATTGTATGGAAGAATGCCCCAATATGGTCGCACATATATCCGTTATATTATGAAGCGCTATAAAGGGAGGATATAGTAATCTTTTAGCGTTGCTTGATCAATATCTATCAGAGTTAACTGCCTATCTATATATCCATAGCGCGAGGAAAAACAACACCCATACCCACCCTAGCGGTTATTCTCTGCGGCTCTACGACGTCCGGACCTTCTTAGTGTTACAGGTTAGAGTTGGGTGGGTGTCACCCAGGGTGAGTGCGCTCTCTGCTCGCATTTGAGCGATCGTGTGGAAAGGTAAGAGACTAAACACCTTAGTGACCATATCCTTCGTCTTTCACCTGAGTAGACTACCTCACTAGTGGCCCTTTTGTCATGTGACACAGTAATAACCGTGATCTGTCTTCGATCCAATGTCTTGATGCTCCGTACTCCGCACTCGCACCTCATATGACAGCGGCCAACAAATGAGCGCACAAGATGAGCAACGACTCATTTCACTATTTTTTGCGGCTACCTGCAGAGCTACGCCGTATAATCTGGATGCTCTGCCTACCGTACCGTATAGCAGAAGAAGATACCCCTGCTTTTTCGATGGCTACGATTCCAAACATATCTGCTCGAACCTAGGCATGGCACTCCAAAACGCTCAGATGCCGGCTATTGCATACGTGAATAGCGAGTCTCGGCAAGTCGCCTTGGAGCAAGGACGCCTATTGAAACCGGCTGATGTGAGAACCATGGAGTCGCTATGGGTGCAGCCGCATCGAGATGTGCTACATCTTAACTGGTCGCGATTGACCTTTGCTTACTGGGGAGTTAATACAGAACTTCCAGGCTGGGCCGACGAGTTTCTATTGCAGGCAAAGGATCTTGGGATGCGGCCTTCTGTCACGGCAGATCTTATTCGCCCTTTTAGCTTAAAGGCAGTGTTGGCATGCGCTGGCGATCCTGATGCGCTTGATAGACATAACCGTTTTCAATTCGGTGAATGGGATACACCAGAAATCCGTTATCACTCCAGAGGAGGTGGAGTCGATGACGTGCGCGAGATGGTTGATATCCTACCTTGGGCGAAAGATCAACGCAGTGTGCTAGATATAGCTATGACGGGGGTTTCTCTACATATCACTAGGCAAGTTGCTCTGAGATCTGGCCTCTTCGGACTACTAGGCGATGCGCCTGTTCAGATGGTTGATGTTGACGATGAGCCTCGGTTGAGGAAATTCCAAGCACTATACCGGGAACACTTATTGGAAAAGGAACCAGTCGTGCAGAAACTTTTCGAAACACTTACCGGACCTGTGTTCAAGAAAGCCGTGGAAATCTGGAGAAGAAACGCCGAATGGACTATTTTCGCGTCCATGTGGCAGTCGGCTCGAGACAGAAATGTCGACATTCTTGGGGCGGTTCCGGGCTCCGCTTGGCTGCCTTACCTGTCGGAGCGAAAGTACATCTATATGGATCAGCATTTGTCTAATGAACAGCACCCGTGGGTGAAGCATGCTAGGCAGATTGCGCCCAAGCTACGATTGCGGGTCATGGTGCGATATTGTACCAATGAGTGTTACATAAAGGGGCGACTTCCCGAGGGCTTTGGGTTTCATGAAGTATAGTAGATACATATACCAATGGCGATTCTTTTTTCAGATACAATAACAGACCTGTGTCAATTTTCCCGTAGCCCGGCACTGGCAGCCTCTCTGTGGGATCCGCGTGCACGACAGTGAGCCCTTTCTCCACCATCTTCTTACAGAACAGAGCAGAAATGAGATCTTACACTCCTATATGAAGCAATATAGGAAGTTGGAAGACGAAGAGGAGCATTTGCAGGAGCCCGGGACCTCGGGACCCCACCCGTTCCCACTTGCCACTGGGGACCAATGAGTTCTCCCAGCGGGCTCTTTGCATCTTCCCTTCAACTTCTGTATAATTCCATTGAAATTATGACTACTGTCACTCCCGTCCCAGCCAGTGACGACTACTACGATCTGGGCTCGTTTGGCCACACCGTCACTACCACGAGTGCGGACGCCCAGATCTGGTTCAATCGAGGCCTGACATGGGTGTATTCCTTCAATCATGTGGAAGGGTCCTACTGTTTTGAACAGGCCATTGCGCACGATCCCACCTGCGCAATGGCGTATTGGGGTCTTGCTTATTCAGTAGGCCCGAACTACAACAAGCCGTGGGAGAAGTTCGATCTGGGCGATCTCCACACTTCCGTGCAGCGCGGCTACGATGCAGCCCAAGCAGCAAAGAAGCATGCGGTGAATGCAACTCCCCTTGAGCAAGCTCTGGTCGATGCGATCCAATTTCGTTTCCCGACCGGCCAGCCTCCCAAGGACTACCCGCTCCTTAATAGAAGCTATGCCCAGGCTATGAAGCCAGTATACGACGCTTTCAAGGATGACCTGGATGTTGCCACCCTATATGCAGATGCATTGATGAATATGACCCCTTGGGCCTTGTGGGATCTGTTCACCGGCCAGCCCAACCCGAATGCGCCCACGATGGAGGTGAAAGATGTGCTAGAAAGGGCGTTAGCCCAGGAGGCTGCAGGAGCCTATCTTAACCCCGGACTGCTTCATCTGTATATTCACTATATCGAAATGTCCCCTACCCCCGAGCTAGGCATTAATGCCGCCGATCATCTACGCGATCTCGTCCCTGATGCTGGTCATGTTCGTCATATGCCGACCCATCTGGATATTCTCATCGGCGATTGGCGCCGCTCAATCTCTTCCAATTACAAGGCAACTGTCGCAGATGATAAATATTTCCACAAAGAAGGCGCTAAAAACTTCTACACCTTCTACCGCCTACATGCCTATCACTCTTTGATCTACGCCGCCATGCACGCTGGCAAAAAGAAGACCGCACTTGACGCAGTGACCCGTATGGAATCAACAGTGCCCGAGGAAGTCCTTCGCATTGAGTCCCCACCTATGGCTGACTGGCTGGAACAATTCATGTCCATCCGTCTGCACGTGATGGTTCGCTTCGGCATGTGGGATGAGCTCAAAAGCATGGATCTTCCCCACGATCGCGTTCTGTTTTCCGGCACCACAGCTGTCACCTACTACGCCAAGGGCGTAGCGTTTGCTGCCACAGGAGACGTGCCCAGAGCCCGGGAGCAACAGCAGCTCTTCAAGGAAGCTTGTTCTCGAGTCCCCGATACGCGTCGCGCCTACAACGGCAAAATGAATGACATCCTCAAGGTGGCCGCAGCCATGTTGGACGGAGAGATTGAATACCGCTGTGCCAACTACGATGACGCATTCGCGTCTCTCCGCGAAGCAATCGAGCTCGAAGATAAGTTGCCATACAGTGAGCCTTGGTCGTGGATGCAGCCTGTCCGCCATGCGTATGCTGCCCTGCTCATGGAACAGGGCCACCTGGAAGAAGCAGCGCAAACGTATCGCGCGGACCTGGGTCTGGACCACTCTATTATTCGACCACGTCGACACCCTAATAATGTTTGGTCGCTACAAGGATATCATGAGAGTCTGGTGCGACTCGGGCGGGTGGACGAAGCCGCTGTCATTGAGCAGCCGCTGAAGTTGGCTCTGGCCGTGGCGGATGTTCCAGTCAATTCGTCATGCTTCTGTCGCTTGGATGTTTCTCAAGTGCCTGAGGTTTTTGATAAATACACCACCAGGAAAATGTCTGATGGAAAGTGCTGCGAAGGTTTGAAGTTATGATTTCAATCGAAATATTGAATGTGGCCAACTTCCGATTTTCATTGAGATATGTGCATGAAGATGTATAGCGTTCAGTGGTCGCTTGCAATTGAAATCGAATCTGCTGCCTGAATATGTCTGATTTTGGACCGCTCTTGACTTGGAACTGGAACGCTCATTGGTGTTTTGTAAATAATAGTCCCTAACTGAAGCGATTGCCACGATTGAAGTTATTCATACCATATATATCTTGAAAAGAGAAGAGGATATCTATAAAAATGACTTCTAAAAAGACCCCCAAGAATGCAGTCGAAAGGACTACCAAAGAGACATCGCAAGTCCGCAAACGCGGCCGAGTATATGAAAAACTTCATTTTGCCTGCTTTCCAATGTTAAACCCTGGTATCTTGACCAGGCATTTATTAAGATCATGAGCATAGTAATTCAAGCATTATGATCTTTTTTCAGCCCAAATCCAGGTATATCGAGGCAAAGGGTTGATTTTAATTGAAACCGATCCCTGAGCGCTACACACCGTATATATGATTCTTTCATAACCAAGGAGATACCAAAATATACATATCTCATGCTACTACCTCTGATTGGGAAATTCTTCTATACTAACTAATGACTTCTTTGCGGCTCGCGTTCAGTTGGCAGTCAGGCGAGGGTATCATTTAGACGCGTCATCGCCTTGTAGCTGATTATTTGTCGCAGGACTATTAGTTCCTTCTTGACCATCTTCTTGTCCACTCGGAACTTCTCCTGGGTTCACGCTTTCCCGAACATATTCCGTCAGCTCAATCATTTCGAGCTGCCTCGCTTCCTGTCTTGCTTGGTCACGTCTTGCACTCGCGGCGGCCACCTCTCCTGCTTGATTCAGTATGCTGCTTATGTACAAGCGACAAAGAAATTGGCGAGAGGGGGGAGGATACCTGGTGTTTTGCTCCGTTTAGCGAGAAATAAAGCATGGTTATTTTGGAGGTCGCTAAAGTCGGGACCAAATCCCTTGCTTCCAATGAGAATGTTGAATGGTGGCTTCTTCACAACGTAGAATTTAGCAGTCCTCTTTTTCAACTCATAACCCTGATACCAAGAGAGCTCAACTTCGAACTCTGGGAAAAAAGTACTATCTAGCCCCTCTAGTGCAATTTCCTGTTGTATAGGGCTCAAGAGACTCTCATCAATGCCATTTTCTCTGAGCAGCTCCAGTGACACTAGGTTCTCGTCACAGCCGGTGTCCAACTTCGCTCGTGCTGGAACGTAATTGAAGTTGGATGAGCCCTCCTCCATCGATGTTCGAACGATAAGCTCGATGTCACGGGTGAAATTGGATCTGAACAAGCCAGCGACTTCTTGCATAGCGCTTTGTATCTGGGCCGTGACGTCCGATGACTTGCAGTGCTTCGGCGGCGATGATGTGATTCACCGGTTTGTTGTTCATGCTGGTATGGGATCGTCCGACTATCATCTTTCCAGTCTTCGGACTCTCCGAGATCTCGGTCGGCATATTCAAACATGATTTGCGCGATACTGGCACTGGATAGCTAAGTCAGACTCTAGTCATGCGCTCATCCTGAACTGCTCAACCTTGAAGAATAAATACCTCATATCCACAAGCTGCTGATTCAATCTGACTCTATGGTCATATTCAGTAAATTGGGACAGAGAAGTTCATGGATGTTAACCACATACTCCGAGGCAAGATCGCGTAACAATAATACAGAATCTCGAAATGCATCGAAAGCCACCTTTCGCTCCTTCTCGCGAGCAATTATTCGCGCGCTCTGTACGAATTTTGAAAGTCTCCATGGCTGCTGAGAACGGAATACTTGAATCCGATTCATCACGTCGCAGAGGTCGGCATGTCTCCTCACACATGCGTCCATGGCTCCTTCTGTAGCTTTCGGAATCGGGATACCGGACTCAAATAATATCCTGCATTCCCTGAGTACTGCAATCAAGACCTCAATTTCCCCCAGTTGCTTGTGAAGCTCGGGCTCATATTCTCTGATATTTCGTAGGGTGTCAGCAATTGTTGCTGAAAAGGTCGTGGTGCTTGATATGATAGAGATAATGGCAAAGGTGAGTGTCAGAGGATCCGCCATCTTGACATCCCCGGCGGCAGACAAACCAATGGATTTTGAGGCCTGGGGAAATCGGCATGTATATTTATAAATACTGAATACGAGTTCAATTACCCGGGCGTTCTTTTCAAAATAGTGGCGGTGCAAGCGATACGCCAGGCGCTTTCACCTTTAGGTTGATTGGCTGGGAGAGTCCAGCTACTGTAAGTCCAGCGCATTCGATAGCCACTGACATCACGTGTTGGAGGCTATAGCAAGTGAGATCGCCAAACCACTCCGAGCCAGTGCCTGCTGCATTCTTCTGTCTCACTTCACAGATGAACAAGATGGCCGCAAATCAACCCGCCATGGCCATAAACGAGATCCTCGCCAGGAAGCCCCAGGGCTACCACAGGCTTGCAAATGTGATGAGCAAGGACGCTGGCTTTGCTATCTTCCGGAATTTCAACGAAATAAACATCATAAATCTGCTCAGTTTGCAGGCTGAGATAAATGACTTGCGAAACAAGTTCGAATTCCTTCACCGTTTGGATGATGCGTCGAGTAATACCACAAGACAACAATTTTCAAAACGCTTGTTGCTGTTGCAGCGATCTAAAGGTGACGAGGGCCAGCAGCATGATCTTCTCCTGCAGTTACGCAAGAAGATGAAAGACTATAGTATGTTTATGTTCGCGGTGTGATGTTGGAGATCTTTCCGGGGATTTTCATAGCTTGAGCTGACATGATATATAGATGATCTTCTATTACAAGGTTTGCTAAAAGGATTTAATCATTGGTTTTGGGGTTGGTTCACTAACTGAAAGCATAGTTAACACTATAAACTCAATAGCAAGGCCGCGGAAGTCCCATCTTGCCCTTCTCCAAGACTGGCTTCAAGATTCTAAAGGAGGTGATAACTTTCAGAAAGGCACCGAAAATCAGTTATGGGACGAGCCAGATCCCTCCGCCTACCTGACGCTTTGGGCACCAACAGGCGAAATGGATATATTTTCGCGGGGAATCACTCGTCTTGCCGTGGGTATCTTCCATCGCACATGGGGCGAGAAACACGGACTTGGCAAGATTGTTGATGAGGAGAGCGGGTTGATTTCATATGATGACTCGAGAGTCAATATGGCGAGCACAGTTCTTGCAACTGTAATTTCATCCATTTTACCGGTGATTGCCATATTTGTTCTTTACATAGTCAAGGACACGGTGAAGAGGATTTGTATAACTCTTGCATTTACGGCTGTCTTTGCAGGGGTTCTTGCAACTTGCAGCACTGCACGAAGAGTGGAGATCTTTGCTGCCACAGCTACGTATGTTATCCCTTCTAATTTTCCCCATTGGAGATCAAGTTACATGAAAAGAGCCTAACTGACCCGTGGTACAGATTTGCTGCCGTTGAAGTGGTATTCATTGGGAGTGCAATCTCTAGTTAAATTGTGATGGCTGCGTGGTGCTTTGTACCGCCTTGTAGACTAGGTCAATTTGTATATAGTCGCACAAGTCAGATATCTTTTTAGCGTTACACACAGGTTCACTGGTAGATGGTTGTTTTCGAGCTAGCCCTTAGGTACCTGAAACACTTGCTGTATACATACATAAAGTTGAGTCGATCACACTACGCGATTCTTCCCCTTTCACATCAACTTCTATACATCTTATCAGACATTGCGATATATTGAGACAGCTAATTCACGGATAACTGAATTCAGCTAGAGAAAAGCCTTCATAAAAGAACAGCGGCAATTCGAGGTTCCGTTGCTTTATTCGCTCACAATGAGGTAATCTACCCGTGGAAACTGTGGACTGCAAAGAAGATCACTCCGTTCATAAATGTATATATTGCAAGCGAAGAATGTCAACATAGTCTTGAGGCTGGAAGTTAAGCGAAGAAAACCTATGATCACAATCAACAAACGGGAATAGGTGAATATTCAGCCTCGACAGACTCAGCATATCATTATTCCTAAGCATCAAAGTGGAGAAGAGACTACCACTTCACAGTTCCCGCTCGCCATCCCGTTCGAGCTGCTCATGCGACGAGTAGCTCCAGGTCCGGTTAAAACTGATATCGTCCTGGACATGCAAGAGCTCCAAGAGATTGCTGAGCGCATCTGGGCAGTGTAAGATTTTTAAAGGGAAAGGCCATCAAGTTCGAGAGAGTTTTGCCTGAGCTCACTACACTCAGTCTTCTTATCCCCAGCGATGCCCTTGATTGGGTGTGACTGTTCTTTCATGCTCATGTGGTATCCAGATGTACGTAAATCATCTAGTCTGGCACCCTCATGGATGTATTATCTCCCCCACCTGGTCCCCGCGATTATAGTAGTAACCTTACCTAATCCTGGCCTTTCCCCTTTCGGTAATTTCATGCCTGGGGCATGAGTCAAGCCTTAGAAACCAGGCATCTTTGATAAACCAGCTTCTGGGTCCCCGATCTCAGGAGGTCACAGGCCAAGGCGTAATCTTATCACGTGCCACGTCACCGCCCGAGCTTCAGCGGACAGCTTGGCCAACCCCCAGTCCATCCCGCATTGCTCGAATCCCATCTGCCCTTTTATTCACGCGCTGTGCCCGTGGAAGATCAAATTCGCCCGCCATGGCCGATTTCGTCGACCCCCGGATGTCCAGCATCAAGCCCCGCATCCGCTACAACACCATCGGAGGCATTAACGGACCGCTGGTCGTCCTCGACAATGTAAGACCTTCGGGGATAGCCTGACACCGGAAATGGAGGTATATGCTAATATTGTGTGTTGCGATATAGGTCAAATTCCCCCGTTACAACGAAATTGTCTCCCTGACACTGCCCGATGGTACAGAGCGTTCCGGTCAGGTGTTGGAGGCCAGAGGTAAGCTCCCCAAACTGTTGCAGTACTCATGTACCTGCTATGAACTGCGTATAGAACGACTTGCTGACGTTTTTGATATTTATAGGCAACCGCGCCGTTGTGCAGGTACGAACCGTGACCTATGCCGATCCGATCAACTTGCCGTGATAGACGTTAACAATATACCGGTTTGCTAGGTGTTCGAGGGTACTTCGGGTGTTGATGTGAAGAGGGTAAGGATTCTGGTCGGAAGAACTGCTTATAGAGTCGCTGACACTGGAATTAGACCAAAGTCGAGTTTACCGGTCACAGCTTGAAGCTTGGTGTGTCAGAGGACATGCTTGGTCGTGTGTTCGATGGTTCAGGACGTGCTATCGACAAGGGTCCTAAGGTCCTTGCGGAAGATTACCTGGACATTAACGGCCAGCCTATTAACCCTTACTCTCGGGTATGATGCCATCAACTCGTTACGTACATGTCATGGAGCTGACGCAGTTCCCTAGGTCTATCCCGAGGAGATGATTTCTACTGGTATCTCTGCTATCGATACTATGAACTCTATTGCTCGTGGACAGAAGATTCCTATCTTCTCCGCCGCTGGTCTGCCTCACAACGAGATCGCAGCAAGCATAGCCAGACAAGCAAGTCTGGTCAAGCCCACTAAGGACGTCCACGATGGCCACGAGGAGAACTTCTCCATTGTTTTCGCTGCTATGGGTGTTAATATGGAGACTGCTCGATTCTTCACTCGCGAATTCGAAGAGAACGGCAGCATGGAGCGTACAACACTGTTCCTGAACTTGGCCAACGATCCAACCATCGAGCGTATTATTACTCCTCGTCTCGCTTTGACGACTGCCGAATACTACGCTTACCAACTTGAAAAGCACGTCCTTGTCATCATGACTGATCTTTCAGCATACTGTGATGCTTTGCGTGAGGTTTCTGCTGCTCGCGAAGAAGTTCCTGGTCGTCGCGGTTATCCTGGTTACATGTATACAGATTTGTCGACTCTGTACGAGCGTGCTGGTCGTGTTGAGGGCCGTAATGGCTCCATTACTCAGATCCCTATCTTGACTATGCCTAACGATGGTATGAGCTTTCCTCTGTTTCCCCCACTTTCTGTCAGAGAACTAACCTTTTCTGTTTCATCAAACAGATATCACGCACCCAATTCCTGATTTAACGGGCTACATTACCGTAAGTCTACTTCCACATTTGAAAGTAAAGTACTATAACTAACATTCTATGTAGGAGGGACAAATTTTCATTGATCGTCAACTGGACAACAAGGGTATCTACCCACCTATCAACGTGCTCCCGTCACTGTCTCGTCTTATGAAATCTGCTATTGGTGAGGGCCACACACGTAAGGATCATTCAGATGTGTCCAACCAGCTCTACGCGAAGTACGCTATCGGTCGCGATGCTGGTAAGTTTTCATAGTTACCCCTACCCGCCCCATGCCTCTTTCTGACAGGACATACTACACAGCCGCCATGAAGGCCGTCGTCGGTGAAGATGCCCTTTCTGCCGAGGACAAGCTTTCTCTGGAGTTCCTCGACAAATTCGAGCGCACCTTCATCAGCCAGTCTGCCTACGAGTCTCGCACCATCTTCGAGTCGCTGGACATCGCCTGGAACCTACTCCGCATTTACCCCAAAGAGCTCCTCAACCGTATCCCCAAGCGTACGCTTGATGAGTTCTACGCCCGTTCCGCTCGCAAGATTGCTAGCAAGGATACCCGCGACAACTCGGGCGAGCACCAAGATACCACGGCGCAGCAAAGTGCCAATCTTATCGATGCTTAATCTTGTTGCATGATTGTTTGTTTATAGGCTTGTATGGGACTAGCCCACAGCAGGCAACCTCACTCTCTCCAGTTCCAAAGACTTACCATCTATGATCATTTTGGTGTTTTTCAGGCACACTTTTTCTTACGTTCGTTCTTGTAGATTTTGAAGTCTCGGAGCTTGCTCGGCCGTATCGAGGGGGAATGAAAGCGGTGTTTGGATGGCTGTAGCCGATCTGTATTTTCTCTGTCCCGTTGCAAGTTCTTTTTTTTCGCCGCTGTATCTGTCGCGATGATTTTCTCCATTTCCTGACTTAATCTGTTAGCTGCAATATACTTCTTGGACATCTGCATTATGGAATATTAAATCTTGGGCAAACCCCCTAAATAATCATATGGCAAATCATATGTTTTCAAATGTTGCTCGAGCGGGTTACCGGGGAGGAAACTGACAGATGAGTTTTTTACCAGCAAGTTCTCATTTGAAGCCTTGATCCTTGAAGGAGAGGTACCCTGACGATGCTCATTGCGTGTACCTCAGGCTCGGGGACCGCATTAAGTACCGTGCAAGGATGTGCGGTTACGCCTAAGTGGGTGGCAGGAGCAATGAGCCAACAGAGGCTTTCAATATTCTCATTTGAATCCCTTCAATACTGTTTGCTCTACAGAGTATATACGTAGGTACTTCGACAGATCGCCGTTCATCATGCCCGAACAACTTACCTGGCTGGTTACCGGTTGCTCATCGGGGCTGGGAGAGGCCCTTATTCGAGCAATCCTTGCTAGAGTACACTATTCGATGTCTTTTGCTTCTTGGTCACAATCACTTCTCACTCATGGCCTTGTATAGCGCGATCGAGCTATTGCAACAGCGCGTCCAGGCAATGCAGTTTCCGGTGTGGATCGTATTGCTTCACTCAAAGAAGCCGGCGCTGCAGTTCTCGAACTTGATCTGGGGGCTACGCAGGTAGAGCTTGTTGAAAAGGCACAGGAGGCCTGGCAAATGTACGGCCATGTGGACGTCCTTGTCCATAATGCGGGTTACATCGAAGCAGGAGTATTTGAGGAGCTCGAGTAAGCATGGATCTATTATGCAACAGACCGGAAATCTTTGCATTAACAAACTTGAAACAGCGAACAAATGCTTACTGGCAGTCTGCGTGTTAATGTTTTGGGCCCGCTCAATCTTACAAGCGCATTTCTACCTCTCATGCGCGCCCGAAAAACTGGTACTCTTCTTTTTGCCAGCTCGGTAGAAGTCTACTACGATGCCCCGGGTGCAAGCTACTATAGCGGGGCGAAGGGGATGATGGATGAATTGGTTCCAAACCTGGCGTTGGAGGTTGCTTCATTCGGTATTCGGACTTGTCTCTCGGTCTTTGGATATGTCCGCACGGCGGTCATGGCCCCGGGTAACATGCGATATGACGTCCCCAACCGGTTGCCGGAATACGAGGAGCTGAACAAGCTCGTGAAGGATGGTTGCAATGCGGGGAATGGTAATCAGCCAGGTGATCCAATCAAGGCCTGCGAACTCGTCATCGAGGCAGTGAGAGGCGAGGGTCGGTGCGTAAAAAGAAAAAAGCTGCCGCTGCGATTGCCAATTGGTCTGGGTGCTTTGAGAGATATCAGGGTCAACTGCGAGGAGAAAATGGCGGTCTGCGATGGATGGAATGGCATATCTTCACAGACGGATTTTTAAAGTTCAACTGCAGTATGCGCAAAGGGGACGCATCTTGAATGCAGATGATCAGGACGTTTCTCTCCAAAAGATGGTGGTGCTCGCAAGACCCCAGATTCTTTTCCAAACAGCCCGAATGCCAATCCTGCCCCAAGCCTGATTCTAGCCCCCGCTGAGACCCAAAAATAAGCCCAACATGCTCAGGCCTATCTGATGTAACCTCTGGGGGTTAGTACAGCAGGGATTGTGTAAGTACTAAGATCCACATGTATGAGGCTCTTTAGGGATACCAAATCGGCCACTTACCTTACTTGGATAACCCGATTACAACTGGCCTTGCTATATACTAGCTCCAATCCACCTAGGTAGATTGGCATACTATTCTACTTGGGCAACGACCTCCTATTCATCTTCGACATTCTCACTGCATTCTGAGCCGGCAAGAAGTCTCTCCCGGTGGTTACGAACGTCCATTTGATTCACTGGAGCGTTTCTACCGTGCGATTGCGGACGCCGGTGCCTCTCTGAACAAACAACTTTACCTCATCCCAAGCACGCTTCGTCTCAAGTCTCTTCCCCCGGCGCATGAAGTGCAAAATTTATGGAAGGCTCTACGGCAGCAATAACCACAGATTGCGGCAACGGCGACTGAAGACAGCAGTCGATTTTGCTATACTGTCCCCTCAACTACAGAGATTAACAAGTGGATCGAGGAAACTTTTATCGTCGACAAAGATGAGAGATGCGCTACCGACCATTTCGCGACGCATAAGATGCAGTTTCTCATTGGAGACAACGAGCCGCATCATCACAGTCTGTAAATCGCGTGGCCTGACAGTCACAGCGGCGATCCACGCAGCCCTAGTAGTAGCCGTACTTCCATATGCAGAACGAGACTTTATCCCAGAGACGCGTGGACAAGGAGGTGGCAATTATACGGGTTTCAATGTAATTGACCTGCGCAAGTATGTTCCCGCGCCATTCAATGGCCCGGAAACAGCAGTGAGCGTCTACCACACAGTGATTCCGACTAGCATAGGTAAATCTGGACGTTTCCAAGGACTTTGGCTCTATAGCCAGCAGCATACAGAAGGTATATAGTCGTGACTTGAGCAAAGACGAACCACGAAACATCTTCAAACTTTTGGCTGAATATGTTGGCAAGGTTCTCGATCTGTTGAATACGCAGCCGGATGACCCCCTACACGCTCCGGCTCATCCGGAATTGAGCTCGATTGGGATAATCATCGATCATCCACAGGCACAACACGAAGGTGCAGCCATGAACATTGAAGTAGAGGAATGGTGGGTAGCCGTCGGTCATTAATCGCCTCCTACTAGCAGACGTATGGACTTAGAATGGCGAAATGCAGCTTTCTATCAACTGGAACGACGCTTTCTATGACGATCGATTCATTTCGGGGTTTCTGGAAGCGTGGAAAGAAATCATTTTGGAAGAATTAGGGTTGAATTAGCGCACGCGCCCAACGGTTGCTATTTCCGGTTTTCTTCCCACCAGTGCCAATCCCCCCCCCTTAAGCGAAATAGACCATTCCCACAGGAGAGTCGAAAGTCCGACGTGGCACCTCTCGCTCGTTACTCCGTAGTCTCCACAAGCACAGAGCCCTTAGAAATCCGAGACGCTCGAGCCTCCAGGAAGCGGGAAGTCCCTTCTCTTGGCCTCGTTCAGGGGCTCGCCAGAGAACAGGTGCTTTCTTCAGGAAAGGCCTCACGACGTTCGTATCGAAATTGTAGGTATGGAGTTTGAATCAAAGTGCCCAGAGTCTCCTAAACGTGCATGCATCACACAGCAGAATAAAGCCCCAAAGTGGGTACACAAGATCTACCACGCCAATGCACTACTACAATGCCATTGTTGTACTCCGTATCGGCCAACGCACCCCAAAATGGACGATCAGTCCAGACTGCAGGGCTTCTGTACTCCGTAAATTGGCGTACAGCCGATATGCACAAAGATGAATGCGCTAAGCCGACGAGGAACGCCAAGTCTTCACAAGGTTCAGCTTTATGCATACTTCACCGCAAAGGCACGCATGTATCCATTAGATCTTTATAAACACAGTCGAACAAATCACCAGCAGCAGTGAAAAAGAACACCTCCTCGCATGAAACCTAAAGACGCGGTGAGATGGAAACATGTACCCATGTAGATACCTGTAATGAGCACGGAGTATCGGCCAGTTTGATGATGTGCATTGAGCTTGGGCCAGGATGTACTCCGTACTCCATACACCGTTAGGCACCTAGAAAACGAGGGTCTATCTAGGCTTGTGCTCATGTAACGTAGTGTCGTAAGATCCTTATAAAAGACAGCGTGAACAAGGTACCAAGTACTCCGTATGATGTAGGTATAGCGACTGCCTGGGGAAGGCATGTGAGTACTCTACTACTCCGTGCGTAGGATAGATTGTGTAACACCGAGAACCTTATAATAATGTCCTGCAATATGAAAACAACCACTAGCGAGGTATAATGAATTGAAATGAGTCCTTTGGGATAGGACGGCGAGAGGATGGTAGGACTGTGGTGGGCCGCGGCGCCATGACCGGGGCCGGGTGGTGTTAGCTCCGAATCCCAAACAATGCCATTTATAATGCGCGGTTTTCAGGAATATTGGTTAACAATTCAGACATCTTTGTCTTTATTCTCCCACTGCAAACCTCGAAAACAGGAACAATGACGCCCATGATGCTAGATGCGGATAGGCCGAAGGTGGCTGCTCCACAGCCAATTGCCATTTGTGGAATGTCCGTACGTCTTCCCGGAGGCCTGCATTCACCCCAGCAATTGTGGAATTTCTTGCTTTCGAAAGGTGATGCCCGTGGCCAAGTGCCAAAGACCAGATATAATGCCGCCGCGTACTACTCCGAGACGCAGAAATCGGGGAGCACAAGAACCGAATACGGTTACTTCTTGGATGAAAGCATTGATATTGCTTCTGTAGATACGTCCTTCTTCTCCATGGGAAAGGTGGAAGTAGAGCGGATGGACCCGCATCACCGACAGATGCTGGAAGTCGCCAGAGAGTGCATGGAAGATGCTGGTGAAACAGAATGGAAAGGACGACCAATTGGCTGCTACATGGGGAGCTTTGGTGAAGACTGGCTTGAGATCTCCGTCAAAGAACATCAGCAGTATGGCCAACATCGAGTCAGCGGATACGGAGACTTCATGCTGCCGAATCGAGTCTCATATGAAATGGATTTAACGGGACCGAGGTAAGTTGATCCATGGTCTTCAAATAAAGCCTGGTATTCTAATCAAGAGAACAGCATGGTTGTACGAACAGGCTGCTCAGCAGGGATTGTTGCACTCCACGAAGCATGTCTGGCCGTCTCCAGGGGTGACTGTGAAGGAGCCATCGTCGGTGGCGCCAACCTGATAATGGCACCAGGCATGACAGCGACCATGTCTGAGCAAGGTGTAATTGCGCCCGATGGCTCTTGCAAGAGCTTCTCCGCCGATGCCAACGGTTATGCTCGAGGCGAGGCAGTTTCTGCTGTTTTCATCAAGCCTTTAGCCGATGCCATCCGGGATGGAAATCCCATCCGAGCGGTTATCCGAGCAACAGCATGCAACAGTGATGGAAGGGGTGCTGGAATTGGCCCCCATGTCCCTAATGATATTTCACACGAAGCTATGATCCGACGCGCATATGAAGTGGCAGGCATTTCAGATTACTCCCAGACTGCCTTTGTCGAATGTCATGGCACAGGAACACCAGTGGGAGACCCCATTGAAGCCCGTGCTGTGGGGCGAGTGTTTGGTCCTTCTGGAGGCATCCAAATCGGGTCTGTCAAGCCCAACCTTGGTCACTCCGAAGGAGCCTCGGGCATCACATCCCTGATCAAGGCGGTGTTGTCCTTGGAAAATCATATCATTCCTCCCAACATCAAGTTTTCAGCACCCAACCCCAATATTGAGTGGGAAGAGTATGGACTCTCTGTCCCTACAGAGGCTATGCCTTGGCCAGAGGCTCGAAGTGAGCGGATCAGTGTGAACTCGTTCGGCATTGGAGGCACCAACGCCCACGTTGTGCTCGATTCAGCTCGGAGCTTTGGTGTCGCCCCCGCTGCTCCTCGACATACTATATCACCACAGTTGCTTGTGTACTCTGCAAACAATGCCGAGTCTCTCAAGCAGATGATCACCAACTACACAACTTATATCCAGAAGAACCCAGACAAAATTGCCGATCTAGCGTTCACTCTGAGCAACAGAAGGGAGCACTTGCCACATCGGGCATTCTCTGTGAAAAGCCCCCTGGGTTCGCTCACGACTTCGGCCCCCTCAAAATCAGGCGATGCACCAAATATAGTGATGGTTTTCACTGGCCAGGGCGCTCAGTGGCCACAAATGGGAGGCTCGATGATTCACAATCCAGTTTATCCAGCGTTTAAAAAGACCATCCAAGCCCTTGATTCGCATTTGCAAACGCTCCCGCATGTCCCGGAATGGACTATTGAAGAGGAGCTTCTCAAGGGACCAGACGATAGCAGGCTGAGCTCTTCGGAGTTATCCCAGCCTCTCTGCACGGCAATCCAAGTGGCTCTCGTAGACACTTTAGCTTCCGTTGGAATTCGGCCAGCCGCCGTCGTAGGGCACTCCAGTGGTGAGATTGCTGCTGCCTATGCTACTGGTGCTATCACAGCCAAAGAGGCAATCACAATTGCATTCTATCGAGGCCAGGTCACAAAATTGCAAACAAAACCGGGAGCCATGGCAGCTATAGGCATGGGCACAGAGTCGGCTCAGGAATATCTACAGCCTGGAGTTGTTGTTGCCTGCGAGAACTCGCCCAAGAGTGTTACTCTTGCTGGCGATAGCGAGGCAGTCGAAGCTGTCCTTGCCAAGATCAAAGACGATCACCCTGATATATTGGCCAGACAGCTGAAAGTGGACAAGGCATATCACTCTCATCATATGGCTGAGATCGGTGATGAGTATCGTGCTTTGATTGAACAAGAAGTGTCTGCCAAAACTCCAATTAAGTTGTTCTTCAGCAGTGTTGAGAACAAGCTCCTCACTGATGCCGAGAGCTTCGATGCCAAATACTGGCAGATGAACCTGCAGTCGCCAGTGCTCTTCCGTTCTGCAGTCTCATCTATCATGCAACACGAGATTGCAAAGAACATGGTATTACTGGAGGTTGGACCGCACTCCGCTCTTGCGGGCCCCTTGCGGCAAATACAAGCTCACGTTTCCAACTCTTCTCCTTATATTTCATCATTCGTTCGCAACCAGGACAGCACGGAATCATTCCTAACGGCCATCGGACAGCTCCATGCCCTCAATGCCGTCCCTGACTTGAGTAGGGTCATTAACGAGGGCTTGACTCTCCCAGATCTTCCCAGATACCCATGGGATCACTCAAAAACTTACTGGTACGAGTCCCGGCTCGCCAAGGAATGGCGACACCGCGAATACAAGTATCATGACCTCCTTGGTGTTCGAGTAACGGAGAGTCTCGATTTCGATGTTCTTTTCCGAAATCTATTCCACTTGGACAATGCACCTTGGATTCGTGACCATAAGGTCGGCGATGATATTGTTTTCCCCTTCGCTTGCTACGCGGCGATGATCGGCGAGGCTGTGAGACAGGTCACCGGGGTAGAGGAGGGTTTCAAATTGCGCAATGTGATTGTTAGCACCGCTCTTGTCTTGAATGAGGGTCCTCCAGTCGAGATTATGACAACCTTACGTCGCCATCGCTTAACTGATTCCCTCGACAGTGAATGGTGGGAATTCGCCATCGCTTCTCACAACGGAACCGGCTGGACCAAGCACTGCTCTGGTGAAGCTAGATCGCACAGTGAGCATGTTGAAGATACTCATAAGAGAAACTCTCTTGTGCGCAACGTCAATACCGCTCGTTGCTACAATTCCATGGCTAATTCTGGCCTCAACTTTGGCCCAGCATTCCAACGCCTCGATCACATCCGATCCGATACCGTAACGCAGAATGCAACATCGGAGCTTGTTGCAAAGGGTACCGATGGTACAGACTATCATCTGCATCCCACGATTATTGACGCGTCATTGCAACTTCTTAGCGTTGCTGCATCCAAGGGCTATGCGGACCAGGTCACCAAGATGCTGGTTCCTACTCACATTAAAGAAATGTTCATCTACCGCTGTTATGACAACGTTGAAATTAGAGCTTCCGCATCTTATACTCCAAACGGTTCCATTGCCGGTAGTGGGCAGTGCATTGCTGCTGATGGCAAGGTTGCCCTGCGGAGCTCTGGAATTAAACTCTCAGTCCTGGACGATCAAGATGCTGGCAAGGCTGATGATGCTACTGCCTTTGCAGAATGGGCTCCACACATCGATTTCCTGGACACCAACGCTCTTATTAAGCCATTGATCGACCGGAGTTATTATATGCCCCTCTTGACGGAACTGTCCCATTTGTGTATGATTCACACAAAACGCGCCATTGCAGGATTAGACACCCCAATCAGTCACATGGACAAGTATCGATCATGGATTGATCAACACCTCTTGTCTGTGGATCTGGAAGATCTCCAAACTCTTGAAAATACTGCTATTCAGCAAAGAGTTAAGCAACTTGTGGAACAAATGCGACCAACTAATGCGGCCGATCTGGCCGTGGCTATTGAGAGAGTTTTCGACAATGCTCAGGATATTTTCACTGGCAAAGTTGAAGCCCTGGGTGTTCTTCTCGCTGATAATGTATTGAGCAAGCTCTATGATGCCATGGATCAGTGCGATATTTCCCAATTCCTCAAGCATTTGAGCCACAGCAAGCCTAATCTGCGCATCCTTGAGATCGGTGGCGGAACAGGCGGATCTACAGCCAACATACTGAAACAGTTGACGCCCGGCGACAGAATCTTGTACACGAACTATACCTTCACGGATATCTCATCAGGTTTCTTCGTTGCTGCAAAAGAGCGCTTTGCCAATTATCCAAATATCGAATATTCCAGCCTTGATATCAGCAAAGACCCCTTCGATCAAGGCTTTGAAGGTCAGAAATATGACCTTATTCTGGCTACTAATGTCATCCACGCCACTGCATCTTTGAATGAGAGTTTGAGCAATATTCAAAAGTTGCTTGATCCCAATGGACGGTTCTTGCTCCATGAGTTGACTCCTACGTGCAAATGGATCAACTATATCTTTGGAACTCTGGCCGGTTGGTGGTACGGTGAGGCTGACGGTAGACTTGACGAGCCATACATCGGCGTTGAGCGCTGGGCAAGGGAACTCGAAGCTGCTGGGTTCCGAACACCTGATGCTTCGGTTCTGGATACAGCGTATCCTCATCAGCTCAATGCTATGATCGTTGCTCGGCCGGCAGTTGAAATCACGCCCAAGAAACAAATCACACTTCTGACCCTTTCAGAATCAAAGGATCCAACCCTTGTGATTCAGGCTCTGGAGAGCAGGGAATATTTGGTTAATCATATCAAGTTTGGAGAAGAGCCCCTGCCTGTCGGACAAGATGTGTTTGCCTTGCTTGACGAAGAGGTGTCATTCTTTGAAAACATGGATAATCAACGATTTGAAAATTTCAAGCAGATGATGGAAACCCTCAATGATCGTGGTATTTTCTGGGTGACTGGGCTCTCGCAGATCCGATGCCTGGATCCGAGGTTTGCGCAGATCAACGGCATAGCCAGGACAATTCGCAATGAGCTGCTACTCGACTTTGCTACTTGCGAGGTCGATGATGTTGGCTCCTCTTTAGAAAAACTGATTGACGTGTTTGAGAGGTTCCAGGTTCGCCAAGAAGATGAGACACTCAAGCCTGAATTCGAATACGCGATTCTGGACAATACTGTTCATGTTGGAAGGTATCACTTCTTCTCAGCGCAGGATGGGATTGAGCCAATCTTGGACGCAGAAGGCAGCATGGCTCTTCGAAGCAGCAAGTCCGGACGCTTAGCTGCCTTACATTGGGCCCAGGAGGAAAGAAAGATCCTGAAGGGGGATGATGTGGAAATTGACACTTACGCAACCGGATTGAACTTCAAGGTAGGCCATTATGCAACTGGTGATGAAGTAACGCATGCTTATACTAGTTTCATAGGATGTCCTATGTGCCATGGGCATTGTTGAAGCCAAAGATAATGAATTTGGCCATGAAGGTGCCGGCATAGTCCGCCGCATCGGTCCAGAGGTACAGAATCTGAAAGTTGGCGACCGCGTCATGGTTGTCGGAAGTTGTTTGTTTGGAAGTCAATTGGTTGTCTCCGAGAACCTGTGTGAGAAGATCCCAGGTGGCTTGAGCTTTCACGACGCAGCAACCATGCCTTGCGTGTTCAGTACATCGTTATACTCCATTTTCGACGTTGGAAATTTGAAAAAAGGACAGGTCAGTTTCCCTTCAATCCTCTAACGGCTTGATCCAAATTCTGATTTTTCTTTTTTTTTCCACAGTCGATTCTCATCCACAGTGCCTGCGGCGGAGTTGGTATTGCTACAATCCAGCTTGCTCAGATGGTTGGTGCTGAGATTTATGCAACTGTCGGTAATGAGGAGAAGGTCAAGTATCTCATGGATACATTTGGTCTTCCACGAAACAGGATTCTTAATTCCCGGGATACCTCATTTGTTGAGGACATCATGCGGGAGACAAATGGTGAGGGTGTCGATTTGGCATTGAATTCCTTGTCTGGTGAACTGCTGCATGCTACATGGAAGTGTGTTGCGCCGTTTGGAAAACTGGTCGAGATTGGCAAGCGAGACTTGATTGGCTCTGCAAAACTTGATATGACTCCTTTCTTGGAGAACCGGAGTTACTGCTGCGTTGATCTTGATCAGATCTGTTCGCGAAAGCCGACACTTGCGAAGAAGTGAGTATTTGTGAACCATGCGGGCCTCTCGATTTGGGATAGTTGATATCTAACATACCGTGCAGATTGTTGAAGGAAATTGTAGAGCTACTTCGAGAGCGCCACATTCATCCTATCAGACCCATCAAGGTCTTTGACTCTGATAACATACACGATGCCTTCCGCTATATGCAACAGGGTGTTCATCTCGGAAAGATTGTTGTGTCGATGCGCGATGCGTCAGGCCAGGTGACTGCCGTACAAAATATCCAGCAACCCAAGAAACCCACGCAACTCGACGGCTCTGGTGCATACCTACTTGTAGGTGGCCTCGGAGGTCTGGGTCGGGTCATCTCCACGTGGATGGCACAACATGGGGCACGTCATTTCATATATCTTTCGCGTTCTGCGGGTTTAAGCGAACTCCACCAGGAGTTTGCTCAAGAGCTTGCCAGCATGGGATGCCGGGTCGAGTTTGTTCGTGGTAACGTCTCTAATCTTGAGGATGTGACCAGGGCAATTTCACAGGCGCATGGCCAGCTCAAGGGTATATTACAAATGTCCATGGATCTTCGTGACGAGAACTTTAGTCGCATGACACTCGAAGGATGGGACACAGCTGTTGATCCGAAGGTCAAGGGAACGTGGAATCTCCACAAAGCCTCAGTATCCGCCAAGGCAGATCTTGACTTCTTCGTCCTTTTCAGCTCTGTGTCTGGTATCTTTGGTTTACCAGGTCAAGTAAACTATGCTGGAGCCAACACATTCCTGGACGCGTTTTCGCAGTATCGAGTGAACTTGGGACTACCAGCCTGTGCTATTGACATTGGCGTCGTTGACGGCATCGGCTACGCCTCCGAGCGGGAGGAGATTTTACAAAGGCTCAAATCTGCCGGTGGTGTTGGCAGTATGGTCTCAGAGATCGAGCTTCTCAAAGCTGTAGAAGCAGCGATGACATCAATGTCCAATTCTTCGCGACAAGCAGTTGCAAGCAGCTTCAGCGTTGGCATTCGCCCCAATGTGCCTATGGGCGATCAAAGGAACCGCCTGATCTGGAAGAAGGACGTGCGAATGGCAGTCTTCCATAACATTGGGAGGGCCGGTGTCAGCTCAAGCTCGACTTCTGGCTCTGACCTGGACGCCTTCATCGTAGAGGCCAAGACCGGCGCCGTGCTACTGGACCAACCTGATTCTGCTCAATTTTTGGCTGTGGAAATTGGAAAGAAGATCTTTAGCTTCTTGTTGAAGCCTGAAGAAGACCTTGTCACCTCCTGCTCTCTGTCTGATCTGGGAATGGACTCGCTCGTGGCAATTGAGATCAGACAGTGGTGGAAGACGACATTCGGGTTCGATATCAGTGTACTTGAACTCATGGGAATGGGAAGCCTTGATGCCCTTGGGGAGCACGCTGCGAATGGTATGCTTAAGTTGTTCAATGGGGTTGCAGAGAAGCCCGTTTGAATGGCCTAGGACCCTACTCCCCGAGATCGATGTGCCCACGAGACTTCCCTCCAATTCCAAATCCTGATTTCGCATGTATGATCCATAGATACATATATGGCTAATCGAAAACAAAACTTCGATTGCGTACGGTTTCGACCTTGTGTCTCCGAGGTCTGATCGTCGCGATGTTAATTAGAAGCTTGCCTTACTGTCAATGCTACTCAATGGACAGCTCGCAAGATTGGAAGATATACGCCGTATAGTAGTGATCTTATTGCCAAAAGCAAAAAATAAAATTGTGATTCCGAGAAGAGATTGGTTGACTTGCACTTAGCGACGAGGTCAATTGCCGCGGTGAAGTCGCGTTGACGATTAGCGCGTCATCCGTGCTTCGCGAACTTCTCTTCCACTCAAGTCCCTTGACCCCAAAAGTCTGCTGAATGTGTCGGCGGTCTTTTGCTCGGCTACTGCAGGGTCTGTCTGTCCAACATGTTGATTCCTTGGAAGCTGGCCTGCAGGGTCGCCCCACGTCATTGAGAATCTCCGATCGGTCCGTTTCTGTGGCGAGAACCAGATCGCTCACCCCAGTAGATATCCATGCCCGTCATGCGGTTACATCTGGGCTGCACTTCTCCAAGTGCGCTGCGAATTCCCTGATCACATCATCTCGTTCCTATTCCCAGCATACTGGTCGAGAAACGAGATATTTGGATCCAAAAATCGTGGACATGGCGCCTGAGACACCTGGATTCGACGCGAGTCCAGCAGATATTCTCAATTACCCCCCTTCTGATCCAGCAAAGACCGCATTGGATCCGGAATCAGATGAAGACATCCCCGTTGATGCCGATGAGCTGAAAGAGGCTCTTGGGCGACCACCTCCGGTAAACAGCAGCTATCTTCCACTGCCTTGGAAAGGACGGTTAGGATATGTGAGTCGCACCGTGCTAGTTATAATTAACCTTAAGCGTACGGTCCTAAATCTGATTGACTCAATAGGCCTGCTTAAATACATACCTTCGCTATTCCACACCTTCCGTGTTCTGTTCTCGAACATGTAGAATCGCTTCTATACTCGAAAACCGACACCCACTCCAAGATCCCGATCAGCCGGCACACCCTACCAAGAATCGTCCAGACCGCGATCAACCGGCTGATATCTCTCGCGGACAGGCTTTTGTCGAAGGGCTAGCTTTGGCGAATGTACGCGATTTGGTCAAAATAATTCGCTGGAACGACAAGTACGGAATTAAATTCATGCGACTGAGCAGTGAGATGTTCCCATTTGCCAGCCACGCGGAATATGGTTACAAACTGGCGCCGTTCGCCTCGGAGGCATTAGCCGATGTAGGACGAGTGGTCGCAGAGCTTGGACACCGGGTCTCAGTTCATCCTGGCCAATTCACGCAATTTGGATCACCGCGGGAAAATGTGATCGAGAGTTCTTTTCGTGATCTCGAATATCACTCGGAGATGCTCCAGCTACTTAAGCTACCCCCACAGCAGGACCGCGATGCGGTCATGATTCTGCATATGGGTGGAGTATTTGGTGATAAGGCTGCCACACTCGACCGATTCCGCAAAAACTATGCCATGTTGTCGCAGGACATCAAGAATCGCTTGGTTTTGGAGAATGACGACGTCAGCTGGTCTGTTCACGATCTACTTCCTATATGCGAAGAGCTTAATATTCCTCTTGTCCTCGACTATCACCATCATAATATCATATTCGATGCCAATGAGCTCCGTGAAGGCACTGAGGATATCATACCCCTCTACGAGCGTATAGCAGCGACATGGTCTCGCAAGAATATTACCCAGAAAATGCATTATTCCGAACCAACCGCAGCTGCCATCACTCCGCGCCAACGGCGCAAACACAGCGACCGCGTTGCTACTTTACCCCCCTGTGCGCCTACTATGGACTTGATGATCGAGGCCAAGGACAAGGAACAAGCCGTTTTTCAATTGATGAGAAATTTCAAACTCCCCGGATACAATCTTGTCAATGACCTCATCCCATATATGCGCTCCGATGAAAATCAACCCTTTAAACCACCCAAAAAGTCCAAGAAAAACGGCGGCTTTGTGGACCTAGAAGGCTTAATACCACCACCTCGCACCGTTCCAGACGAAGAAGTTGGAATGGGTGGACCAGAGGGCCGAGTATACTGGCCTCCTGGTATGGAAGAATGGCTCCGACCGGCAAAGAAGATCGTGAAACCCAAAGCCGCTCCCAGTCCAAAGAAAATTGCCTCCAAAAAGACTAAGATTGAGGATGTCATGGATGATGGTACCCTTGACATTCCCACGGAGAAAGAAACGCCCGTCAAAAAGACAGCAAGCGTCGCTAAACGCACGCCTCCATCGGCCAAGACTCGTCGCAAGCGCAAGCTTTCGGACATTGAGTCTACCCCAGAGCCAGAAGAGACCCAAGTGATCTCAGCAGAACTGGGAGTCTCACTCTCTCGGCGAAGTTCACGAGCGAAAAAAGTGAACTACACTGAGGACAGTGTATAATGGGCGCTTGGTTGTGCTCTGTATATTATGCTTTGTATATTAGCTTTTTCGGCCTGAATTTTGGACAGCAAGAAGTGCTCTTACCAACTGATAGATCAAAATCGAACTTCTCAAGTATAAGTCCACATCCTACCTAAGTACATATAGCATGTCCCTTTACGGAGTACAAAACAACCTCGTATACTCCGTACATATATCTGATAGACGTTCAATTAGATGATGAGAATACCTAGGTGATCATGTATAAATATGATCTACACAAAAACCAGCAATCAACTAATCTCACACTCCAGATGCCCAGAATCGGGAGTTGGAACGCGGTGAAGATTCCGAATAATCACCGTCATGGCCGATCTCTTCCCCGCAGGAAATCAACCACTTTGCACATCAGCCTTGTTTGACTTGGCTTTTTATTTCGGAACCCTCTTTTCCTCGTAAATTAAACTACGCGAGATCCTGGCGCCTAAACCTCGTTTTCGTTGGCCAACCCTCCGGTCGAGGCCCTACCTCTTCAAACGCCCGCCTGGTCTCTTCCCGTCCTTCCCTCGCGAGCCTCGACCCAGCAGACTCTCCCATATACTTCGGTTAATCGTTGGCCTGCACGCAACTAGACGAGCCCAATCCCATCTCTGGGGTCTCCGGCACGAGACCATCCCCGCGCTCCGACACCGGGCCCAATCGCGGGTCTACCGAGCGATCGTCCAGCGACAAGCGCGACTCGCAGCACGCGATACCAGGCTCGGAGGACGCCTTGTGACTTATCTTCTTGGATCTCGACGACGCTCAAATTCGGGGAAATCTATTGCATCCGGTAGCAGTCCCGCAAGAAGACACCAAAAGTCGATTCGGGAGCCCCGCCACGGACCGAAGGAAACAACCACAGACGCGATGTCGCAGCCCGGAAGTTCAGCAACATGGGGACCTGGAGGCGGCGATGGTGCTGCTGCCCCAAATAGTCGTCGAAAGAAGGTCTACGATTACTTCAAAGCAGCGAATGAGTTGCGTCAAGCTTATACATCGCAATGGTCAGGACAAAGGAATGAACACGACGAGGATTACTACAATACCCCCGGTGCTTTCCCAGATGTCGAGATTGCACGGTCAGGCGATGAGGAGATGGTCGTATTTCCTAGTTATGCCCGAAGACTGCCGGAGAAGAGCGCCGGCAATGGCTCGCGCGCGCGGCGTGATTCGTTATCTGAAACTATCAATGAATACCGGGGCGGAGCCGATGAGGCTGACCATTCCTCCACTCCTTCTTGGGATGCGACAGAGAGTGAAGATGCAGTAGTTGCTGTTGACGTGCGTGGCTGGATCTACTCTCCTGGGCGCGGACCGATTAGCCGAAAGCACCGCTTGATGATTGCCCTGGCCAGAAAGCTGAGTGGGATTCCCGCGCCTACTGGAACGGCAAATGATGATGGTGACGACAAAGGTTCTGGAAGAACAGACGACGAATACATTGATAGAGAGATAAAGACATTAGTCGCCAAGGCCGAGAAGGAAGCAGACCCAGCTTGGAAGGGCTCAAATATGGAGCGAGACACCAAATCCGCACCATTGACTAAAGATGAATTGTCTATTGCAAATGCCCACCTGATGGAAAGACTTCGTCCTTTCTTGACAAATCCTGTGGGGAGTATCCCAGTGACTGTGTTCTTCTTCAATGATACTGATAGTAAATCTCGGAACATCGCGACGGATGAATCAGGGCATTTTTCACTTCGCGCTACATTGCCCTTTGTGCCTACTCATATTCGTGTGTTGGCCTCTGAGGATCTGTCTGCTGCAAGACCGATTGAAGTCATTGATCCCGTCGGAATCAGTTTGATCAGTGACATCGACGACACAGTAAAACACTCGGCTATCGCGAGTGGAGCGAAAGAGATGTTCCGCAACACATTCATTCGCGAATTGGATGAACTTACCATCGAAGGTGTTAGTGATTGGTACTCCAAACTAGCCAAGCAAGGCGTACAAATTCACTATGTGTCGAATGCTCCCTGGCAGTTGTATCCCCTTCTTGAGCGATACTTCAAGTTAGTGGGGTTGCCTCCTGGCTCTTTCCACCTCAAACAGTACTCAGGCATGCTTCAAGGAATCTTTGAGCCCACCGCAGAGAGAAAACGAGGATCATTAGAACAAATTCTGCAGGATTTCCCTGGGCGAAAATTCATTCTCGTCGGTGACAGTGGTGAAGCTGATCTGGAGGTTTACACCGAGATTGTTTTGGCCAACCCTGGCCGTATCCTGGGTGTGTTCATTCGTGATGTGACGACCCCACCAGCCCAGAAATTCTTTGATAAATCTGTCGGCCATCTGGACCAGATCAAACGCAGTCGCAGTTCACCAGATGTCGTGGACCATTCAGATGCCGTGAGCAACAGACCGACGCTGCCACCCCGAGGTGGCACCACCATTGAAACGGCAGTGCCCGTAGCAAAACATGACACGGATCCAAAAAATCTTGATCTTGAAGACTTGATTGACCTCACAGATCTTATCATTGACGACCAGCCACCCCCAGCTGGACTCACCCATCCTACCACTCCACGGCCACGTCCTGCCAAACCAAATAAACCCTCTGCACTGCGCATGGTTTCGACGCCAGCTGATCTGGCAAAGTCTTCTCAGCCATCCTCATTGCGCCAGTCGACCACCCCTTCGGATGCTCCAGAGACTGATACCCAGTCCGCGCCTGCACAAGAGGCTCCCAAGCGCAAACCGGTTCCACCCTTGCCACCCAGACGTGGTTCTACGCCCAAGACAGAGTCATTGCTCGATGTAGATCCTTTACCGTCGATCCCTCTGAGCAGCACTGTACCATCAACGAACGGTGTTCCATCTTCGTGGCTGAAGGGACTTGATGATAGGTCTGCAGGTTCTCACAACCCGGCACAGAGTTCTCGTACCAAACCACTGCCTCCTCCACCGCCTCCGCGTCGCTCAAATACCGGGTCATCGACAGCCAACTCAGATCCCAGCGTACCAGCGCCGCCTCCTCGCGCTCCAGCTCCAGCCCCTGCGAGTGGCATCCAGTCATATCCAGCAGCAGCCGCTCAAGTTGCATATCAAGGGTTCCAATATGCAAGCGACCGGCTCAACTTCTCAGGATCATCTGGACTACGACCCAGCAGATCCAGTCAATCACTTGGGAAAGCGGCGTCGAATGCCGAGTCGGGAGTACCTCCTGCGCCCCTGCCAAATAAACGTGAGGAGCTCTGGCGACGTCGTTGGGATCGCGCAAGTGAGGTTCTCGAACAGCATGGAGTTGTGCTGGGCAGTTGGCGAGTTGGAAGCGACGCGCAGCCTGTTTGTTCGTGGTTGATGGAAGAGGCAATGAAAGATATCAAGGCCGGTCGTTGCAAAGGGGATCGCTAACGATATGAAGCCTTATGCCATGTCACAATGTACTTATGAATAGACTCCATCCATCCATTCAGTTTAGCTGCTTTCCAAGGTTCTTCACAATGTTTTAGTAATGTTGTAGACTGTTGTAGATGTAGTACCTTAAGTAGGTAGGGTTACATACATAGGGCGGGTGCATATATATTTTGGGCACAGCATCATAATATTGGGATCTATCATCTATCGATAAATCATTATACCTTCAGTCAAAACGATTATGCCCATTTACCTCTGATTCCCTCTGAATGGAGTAACCATGAAGGTATACAAAAGTTGCATGCTGAAGTTGACACGTGCATGTGGATCACCCGGACGTGGGCAGTGGGTCGTGGCAGAATCGAGATGTGCGTACCCCTGGTGATTTCAATTCAACAGCCTGGTTCCGGCGCGGATATCATCAATCGTATTTACCCACCCTCGGCTCGGTCCAGTAATTGATGGACTTTTCTTTCTCTTGCGGCTATTCGGGGTTGCTGCCACGAAATCAGAGCAGGCGCGACACAATCCCGGGATCATGGACAATGATTACATCACGGAATCCTCGGGCCTCGGCTTAATTTGAATCAGCAATAGCATGATTGGCGACTGCCAATCCGGGGTATTTACTACCTCCTTTTTCCTTCTTCCCTTCTCTATACACAAAGATGGCGGAAACATTCACACGTGCGGAGGTTGCTAAGCACAACACCGAGGATTCCCTCTGGTGCATCATCGACCACCGGGTCTACGATCTCACTGATTTTGTCGATGCTCACCCCGGTGGTGGCGTCGTCCTTGCCCAGGTAGGAGGCAAGGATGCTACAAGCGATTTCTATAACCTGCATCGCCAGGAGGTGCTGGAGAAATACCGTGACCAGCTTTGCGTGGGTACCATCGAAGGCGAAAAGCCCGAGGTCATTTCTCCCACACCTGGAGCCATCAGCCCCGTGCCCTACGCAGAGCCCCTTTGGCTGCGATCCCAATTCAAGTCCCCTTACTATAAGGAGAGCCACCGACGCCTGCAGAAAGCCATGCGGGAATTCACAGACAAACACGTGACGCCCGAAGCGCAAGAAAAGGAGAAGGATGGTACCTATATCAGCCAAGAGTTGATCAACCGCATGGCCGAGACGAATGTTTTGGCTATGCGTCTAGGCCCCGGAAAGCATCTGCACAACCGTACCTTGCTTGGCGGCGCTGTGGATGGAAAGGAGTTCGATTACCTGCATGACATGATTGTCACGCAGGAATTGGTCCGTGCCAACGCTCGTGGCTTCCAGGATGGTAACATGGCCGGTATGGCTATTAGCTTGACGGCTGTCCAACAATGGCTGCGCGATCCTGTCCTCAAGGAGCGCATTAATGCCGAAGTTCTGTCTGGCCAGAAGAAGATGTGTCTGGCTATCACTGAGGCCTTTGCTGGTAGTGATGTTGCTGGTCTGAAGACTACTGCGGAGAAGACTCCTGATGGAAAACACTATATTATCAACGGAACCAAGTAAGCTCGATTGTATTGTACTATGCTGGAAAAGAAATATGCGCTAACATTGCTTAGGAAATGGATTACCAATGGCATGTTCGCCGATTACTTCGTCACTGGCTGCCGTACCGAGAAGGGCTTCTCGGTGATCTTGATTCCTCGTGGCGAGGGTGTTGAGACCAAGCAAATTAAGACTTCGTATTCGACCGCCGCTGCCACCGCTTTCGTTCAGTTCGAGAATGTTAAGGTTCCCGTCCAGAACCTGCTTGGCGAGGAGCACAAGGGTTTCATTGTTATCATGAGCAATTTCAACCACGAGCGCTTCATGATGGTCGCTGCTGTGGTACGCATGTCGATGATGGTTGTGGAAGAGACCATGAAGTGGTGCAATCAGCGTATTGTCTTCGGCAAGAAGTTGATTGAACAACCAGTCATTCGCCAGAAGTGAGTTCCTCCAATCATTCACCGTGAATATCCCCTGACTAATAACCGAAGGCTTGCCCGCATGATCTCCCTTACCGAGTCTAACCAGGCATGGCTCGAGTCCATCGCCTATCAGATGTGCAACATGACATATGCCCAGCAAGCAAAGCATCTGGGTGGACCTATCGGACTACTCAAGTCATACTGTACTCAGTCTGCTGGTGAAATTGCCAGCGCCGCCACTAATATCTTTGGCGGTCGTGGTATTACTCAGTCGGGAATGGGCAAGGTCATTGAGATGTTCCATCGCACTTACAAGTTTGATGCTATCTTGGGTGGAACTGAGGAGATTCTGGCAGATTTGGGAGTGCGACAGGCAATGAAGGATTTCCCGAAGTCGATGTTATAGAGAGAACATACACCGAGCGAAGACACAAATCATTTTATTTCCCTCATACCTATCTCGGTGCTTGTAGGATGTTTTATATACGACCCTCGGCTTGGCCAAAAATAGCCAAGGCAAGTGGGGCAGATAGCTAGGACGGATCATCCTTATTCCGACGCCACAGTAGCTCCATGCGGCTTAGTAGCTCCAGGTGAGGTCAGCTTGGGGATTTAGGTATCGCGCATCATCAGTGGTTGCCTAGCAATTTTGGTCTTCGCATCAATTTCACAGATACCAGTTATTGCACGGAACACATCCAGCTATTCTACCACCGGATCATATAGCATATGTCAAAAATGGCTGGTGCAGGTGTGCTTCGCCAGGATCACATCCTGGACCTTGCAGTCAGAGCTATCCAACCCGCAGCAGATGGACACCCGAATCTCAAAACACCGTACGAAGCTGTGGCTCTTATTGGCCATGCATGCATGACAGCAGTGGATTTCAGACTGGTCGGCCTTGGTGAAGATCACAACTTAGGTATACAATGTCTGGATCGATCGCATCGATACGCTCTTGCTGACTTCCCCAAGAATCGTCTACAGATACACCTTCCCTCCCCGCAGAATGGAACGCTAACGATACATTTGCCTTTCGATATGCCCACGCGCAGTCTTCAATGCAATACTTGCTCAAAGTGAGTCGGCTGGGAAACAATGCAGTGGTTTTTGCGCTGGCCCTGGGCGATGACAGGACCAGCTCGTTCGACATCCCCGCCAAGGACTATATCTCCACTTCTGCGCTTCCTCTACAATCGACAGAAAGTCTCACAGCGTCGGTACGGGATGTCTTCATCTCACCGGCTCGACTAGGCGACTTGATCGGTCTGTTCAAGATCAACGTCATACAGAAGCTTGCGCCCGGTTTGTACAAGGAGGGGTATGAAGACAGGTCCCAGCCGTCCAGGGAGCGACCACAGGAAGAAAGAGAGCGGGATCCTCTCCGTGATGACTCTCTCCCCCAGCCTGCCCGCCCATACCCATTCGATGACCCCCTAGCAGCGGCTCCCCGCCGCTCCAACCCACCCGGAGACTTTGCCCCACCAGGATTTGAAGATGAGTTCGAGATCAACCGACCCCCAAGGGGATACGCAGGAGGGTTTGGAGGCAGGAACCCCTACAACATTGGTGAGCGCGATCTTTACCCACCAGGACTTGGTCCAAATGATCCTTTCCGTGGGTCTATGGGCCCTGGCTTTGGTCCTGGTGGTGGAGGTATGCATCCCACTTTTGATGACCCCCTCTTCGGTGGCAGAGGCACTGGAAATGGTGGATATGATCCCCGGGCACCGCCTGGTGCAAGATATGACCCCGTAGGACCTGGCGAACCGCCTGTTGGTCGTAATCAAGCACCGTTCGGTAATAATGGACGAGGCGGGGGTGGGTTTGGCGGGTTTGGCGGTGGATTTGGCGGTGGATTTGGCGGCGGATTTGGCGGCGATATCATCTAACGAGTCATGGCAAAGTGAAACCACGCAAATAAGAAGATCCTTTGATCCTAAATCTGACGAATCGGTTTCAGAATTGACAAGCAGCTACTCCGTACAGCTATCTTTAAGTGACATGACTCACTTTGACGTTGACTCCACCACTTTGGACTTTTACTTCTTGAAACACCCTCAATTCGTTTGATCACATCTCCTTATCAAAGCGACTCAATAAAGACATAAACCCCGGACTCATCCTGTACAATAGCGCAGTTGGTCATTACGTAGGCAACCTTGGATAAAGCGGTGTGTGGCTGAAGTGTGGCGCATCGATTCACCACTCTCAACTTGACCTTCCCGAACTCCCATCTCTTCTCCCTCCTCGCGTTCCCAAGTCCCATCCCCTTATCCCTTGAATCGATCTTGGGACATTGTCTTTTAATTGAATTGCCATCTGAAGCATAACTATCCCACATAGTTCTCAACCCCCACGATACCTGCGCTCGTCCACGAATTCCGTTGTTTTCTCACGAGACCGCCCCTCCCCAGCTGGCCCCTCCTTTTTAGCCAGCTGTGAACACCGACGCAATGGATAACAACATGGAAATCGATACTGCGCGGTCCCCCGAGCCACACCGTCTGTCGCCAACAAGCGACCCCGGGTCCATACCGACTCTGGACGGCTGGATCGAGAGTTTGATGACTTGCAAGCAATTAGCGGAGGAAGATGTGCGGCGGCTGTGCGATCGGGTGGGTTCCTTGTTTTGAGAGACTGATGAGAATGAATTCAAGTTGATCATTTCTACGTTTTCCAGGCAAGAGAAGTATTGCAGGAGGAATCCAATGTTCAGCCAGTGGTATGTTGTTTCTCGGTCGGGTTGTTGTCGTGCCCGCCCAGCCCACTGACGTATCCGACAGAAATGCCCGGTTACGGTCTGCGGTGATATACACGGACAGTTCCATGATTTAATGGAGCTTTTCCGCATTGGCGGTCCTAACCCGGATACAAACTACCTTTTCATGGGTAAGTGGGACGACGGTCGGATGAACGCGTTGTGGGGTAGCAGTCCTAATTTTTTTGATATAGGCGACTACGTCGACCGTGGTTACTACTCAGTTGAGACTGTGACCCTTCTGGTCTCTTTGAAGATCCGTTATCCGCAGCGTATTACCATTCTCCGTGGAAATCACGAGTCCCGACAGATCACACAGGTCTACGGCTTCTATGACGAATGTCTCCGCAAATATGGCAATGCCAACGTGTGGAAATACTTCACAGACCTTTTCGACTACCTTCCCCTTACTGCTCTAATCGAAAACCAGATCTTCTGTCTTCACGGTGGACTGAGCCCGTCCATTGACACTCTAGACAACATTCGGTCGCTTGATCGTATTCAAGAAGTTCCTCACGAGGGTCCCATGTGTGACTTGCTCTGGAGTGACCCTGATGACCGATGCGGATGGGGAATCTCCCCCCGAGGTGCTGGCTACACGTTCGGACAGGATATTTCTGAAGCCTTCAACCACAACAACGGCTTGACTCTGGTGGCACGTGCCCATCAATTGGTGATGGAAGGATATAACTGGTCGCAGGATCGAAATGTGGTCACTATTTTCTCAGGTATGTTTCTCGTTACCGGATGCGATAGACCACAATACTCACCAGACCACAGCACCAAATTACTGTTACCGCTGCGGCAACCAAGCCGCCATTATGGAGATTGACGAGCATTTGAAATACACATTGTGAGTATTCATCTAGCTGGTACTTTCAGGTACATCTTACTGACATCACCCAAGCCTACAATTCGACCCTTGCCCCCGAGCGGGAGAACCTATGGTATCGAGGCGCACACCCGACTATTTCCTTTGATAGATCTCATTTTTGTCCTTCGAAAGGCAATTGGACTGGCGGAGAATGGGGGTTGCAATCGAACAGGGCTCTCGCCTATTTAATTCTGTATGGTTCGATGCCTGGCCACTTGTTGATACCAATCATGAAAATAAAAGACCATTTGCAAGACCCAGTTCCACGAGATTGTAGGAGTACCCTGGGCACGGCTGATTCTGGTAGGAACCGGATGATTCATCTCTCTGCAGTTGAAACACTGCCATGGAGTCCATTCGTATCAGAGGTCTCATCGTTACCACCGTCAGCTCTATCCTTGCTAGGCATCTGCTTAGATCTCGACTTCTAGCGTACCAGGGCTGGATTCAACCTCTGAGAGAATGCATAATTCGGACTATTTGGGGTCATCTGCATTACCCTCCAACTCCAACAGCAGCGCCAGCTTCTGGTTGATGAAAAGGCTAACGAGGGACAGTTTTAAGTGCTGACCACTCAGGGATCATGTTCGAGAAATCCGACAGTGCAGAACCAGGGATCTCACCTTCTTCCTTGCTCTACGAAGAGCAAGATTGAGCCCAGATAGCGATCTGTACGGTTCGGGAACACATTGTGATATGCGTCACGGTCACCAACAATATTGTGCGGGAACATAATGAGAAAAATACAGACAGGACTATCCCTACTAAGTCAAGCATGCCGGTGATATTAGCACCGATGTTGACACACAACACGGTGCTCCAGCCATGTTTCTATATCTTCTATCTTTGGGTCGAGCTGGCTCCTATATGATCCATTTTCGGACTATTTTTTGCTTGCCATTGCGCCCTTTGGAACAGATGAACAAAGACTCGAACAGGCAGATCAAAGCTATTAGGATAACTTGCTATTATGAGAGAGCCGTGGCGACGCCGACTATCTGTCTATATGGCTATGAAGAAAGTTTCATCCGAATTTCTCGCAGCACCATATTCGAGAGCTAAGTGGCCCCGGACCTACTAGGAGGTCGTCTAGAGAAATCACCTGTCAAATTTGTTGCAACAGCACCTCCGGGCTCGATTGAGCATCAAAATCTACTAATCAGACCACTGTTTCACATCGGACGAAGCACATTATATACAAAAGTGGTCTTGATCCATAAACATTAAGACATAAACCTAAGCATATCCCGATAACTTGAATAATCTATAGCTGCCGTTCAATAAACAATCACAATTTGGTATTCCCTGGACTCATTTTGTTTCTTCTATCAAACTCTGAGGCTTACTGTGATCCCGACTCTCAAGGTCTCGTTCATTTTGAGCTTGGAGAGATGCTTCACTTTGTGAAGTCTGGGTGTTCTTCTCGCCTTCTTCTCGTCTGTAATGGCGCACCTTTGAGCTTCCATCGGGAACCCAGAATCGCTGGTCAACACGACACACAAAGTATAAAACAACAACCAAGAAATCAATGGTAAAGTTGAAGATATAGAAGCAAGCCTTGCCATGATACCAGGCCGGATCCAAAACGGAACGGGGTGTCATCCAATTGGTACCAGCACGGAAGGACGCACCGAGGCAGAGTAGCAAGCTGGCAAGCACAACAATAAAGACCTTGCTAACCCAGCTACCCTCGCCGATCTGTTGTATGCGCTTTCTGTTTGGAGACAGAAGAGTGACCGCGACGAGAGGAAGTGGCAGGAACGAGATAATGGTGAAGTAGGTCTGGCCGTAGAGTAGGATGTCGCGATCGATACGAAGGATGTTCGTGTCTCGAGTATACATACTCTGAATCACGACAGTGATGACCATGATAATAGTCACCAAAACGAGAGCGTACATTATTTTGAACGCCCATGAGAATGACGGGGACCATCCCACGGCCGGGTAGACTGCTCGGAACATGCGTTGTGCGTATAGCAAGTTCAAGATGAAAAGGATTACCACGCCGGCTGCAACAAAAACCTGTGATGCAATCGCAAGGCTAATATTTGTCAGATGGCAGGCCCAGGCGATGCGGATGATGTTTGCGATAACACGCGACATGCAGAAACCGAATGTCGCAGCAGAGGGGATGAATTTGTGTTGTTTTCGGAGGTTGAGACGGAAGAGTGTCATATTGCAGGCGGCGCCAATAAGGAAAAGGAAGAGAAAGACGGAGCATATTGGGACATCGAGGGACTTTGTTGGTCGGCCTCCCATGGAGGCCGTGAGAGGTATATATAGGGGCCTCCCATTTTCTGATTATTATTAGAGGAATGGGATGAACAGAGGCTTGTAGCACGAACCTTGAAATTGTTTGCGAATGAATATATGCAGTATTAATTATGCTCTTGAACAAGAATGTATGTTGTATCTCAAAGATCGGATTGTGGATTCATGGACTCACGGTGCAAAGGGCACAATGGGTCCACCAGGACTATATACTTCAATTCAGATGCCTTGTCCCAACATCCCATACCTTCCAAAAGCCACCCGAAAGCCACACCCTCTCGCTAGTCGGCCTGTGTTGAGGGCGACGAATGTCAGATCTCCCCATTTTTGGGCGTCAAATGTCGGCGTCGGGGCCTCGCTACCCCGGATTCGCCAGGGCGGACGCCGAAACGCCGACCACCGACCAGGTTGCCACTTCCAATGTATAGGGCTGAAACCAGCGAGCAATAAGCAACTGCTTGGAATTTAAACAAAGAGCGCCGTTGTGTCTTTAAATGCTTTTCAAACCTTTCGTATAACGTCCCTCAAAGCTCATGTCCGTTCGAAGCCAACAGAAGACCTTGATAATGATAACAATTGATCCATTGAAATATTATTATGTTTATGGCTCGATTTACCCAGTGCTAGTTGGCTATGGATCTTTTGTTGCTTCATTCTGTATTACTCTCAGTTAGGGTCTCTATTTATTCCGATACTGATTGCGCATATAGACCCTTTAGCTTGGGTTTACGTTGTTTTATACAGACTTCGCTAATCTTCATAGATTCCAACGACATAGACAGGCACCTGGGTAACGATAACCTAGATCTGCTTGATCCCGATGAGAGTAGATAAGTGAGCGCATATTCGAAACATAAACGATGGGAATACGCAGAGGAGGCGAGGTTGGATGGCGCAGTCAAGCTAGCAAGACAGGATAGGAGAGACGCCGATAGAAACCAGCATAATCGAGCAAGACATTCTGCTCTAGAGAACACTGATTTGCTAGGCTACGTATAAAGTTATCTAGGCACTGCGCATAGAGTTACGGCCCGAGGTTGTGCAACGTGGTACAACGTGGACTGCGGGGTCAGCTATATAAATAAGATCAAATCGCCCCGCAAATTATGACCAACCTTAGTCCTGAATCGCATACTCGCTATGATGACAAGCCAAGCAATTGTGGTGCGAGAGCCTGCTCAGCCTGGAGGAGTGAATTGGTCGCTTGAGCAAGTCGAGGTTGGGTCCCCAGGCGATGACGAGGTACTAGTGGAGATATATGCTGCAGGCATCTGTCACACGGACATTGTTCTTTCAAGTGTCCCAGCTGGAGTGGCTGGGATTCAATATCCCAAGGTTGTGGGCCATGAAGGTATGAACACAATCTGTCATTTTCATCCTCTTTTGCTCGAAAGAACCATTTCAACCGCAAAGTTGTTTCGGTGCCGGCATTGTGCGTGGTGTGGGAAAGGATATCCAGTCGGTGCAAGTCGGAGATCCAGTTCTGTTGTCATTTGACTATTGTTCAACTTGTCAGCAATGCGAGACTTCTCATCCGGCATATTGTGACTCTTTTACACCGAAGAACTACGTTGGTCAGCAGGGATCCATGAAAACTCACGGGGGCGAAAACATTTGGTCAAACTTCTTTGGCCAGTCTAGCTTTGCGCAGTATAGTGTTGTTAAAACAGCCAGCGTGGTTAACGTCAAGGATCTTATCCAGGATCTCAGTGAGCTCAAGTTGTTTGCCTCCCTTGGTTGTGGCCTTCAAACCGGAATGGGCGCAATCACAAATATAAGCCAAGCAGGCCCAGACGACATCGTCTTGATTTCCGGAATGGGTGCAGTTGGAATGGCCGCTCTCATGGTGAGTCTCAATTCCTCTGAACAAGATAATGTTAGGATACGATTCATGAGTGTACCTCAAAGACAGCAAATATCACAAAATGCAAAGCTATCATTGCAGTGGACAAAGTCAAATCTCGCCTTCAGCTAGCAAAAGCGCTAGGTGCAACCCATACAATCGACACGAGTGATGCAGGGTATCCAACACTGGGTGACGCCGTTCGAAGCCTGGTGCCCACTGGTGCATCCATCGCGATAGACACTACTGGCGTGCCATCTATCATTGAGCAGAGTATCCAGTCGACACAAGCTCGGGGAAAGACGGTACTGATAGGCGTGCCGCCGTGGGACTATAACCTGGGTGTCAATGCCGTGGAGCATGTGAATGTATGTTGTATTTTTCTGTCTGGGTTCGTCCAGTCCAATCCTCTTGAGCGATTACGATGGAATACCTGCAAAATGAGCTACTAACCCAGTTAAACAGGCTAAGGATTATCAAAAATCCCTTGATAGCATGAAAGATGGAAGCGCCATCAAGCCAGTCTTGATTTGGAAAGCCTAGGGCGCTGGATCATGAGTTCCGTTTTGTTCTGCTTTTTTCTTTCATTTTTAAGGACTAGCTTGTGGGCTTACCACTATCTGTTCTGATTTTGATTTCTGTTTCCAATTATATGTATTCATTGACACCAAACCCTTGTCTGGAGCCAATCATTTTGTACTGAGATATTGAAGCTAAACGCTACCTAAGGAGGACCTTGTGGTGCAATATACAAATCGATATTCAAGGGTACAATAAGAAATTTTTGATGTCCACAATGGCTCAGCAAACTAACCGATCTGACTCGATAACATTTTTCTAAGCCCTAATCTGATACCAGTTATATCACAGCCACGCTGCGTGGCTTCCGAGAGCGCTAACAACGTCTCCCATTTACCCCAACATAGGATCTCAAAACACAAGGTTCCTCGACGTGACTTGCTCGCAAGCCATAGCAAATCCGAGTGCTAAAACTCATCACGAACAGAATGGATGGCCTAGCAACAACCGCAAATGTTGTGCGGGATGATTGGGTTATTCATCGCGAGAACAAAATTATTTGGATCCTACCGGACTATAGGAGCAGCAATATGGGCTTTCATTTTGATACAGTTGCCTGGGCGATTCCATCTGGGGGACCGCTGTTCGTTTAGTTCAACTTTTAGTAATCTTTTCCAAATTCACAGCAGCGAGTTGATGCCCGCTTCATTATAGTAGACTGAAAATGTAAAGAAAAAGAAGATATTCGTAACTTAGTACATGTCTACTGAGCCTCTACAGGAGCCGTATTCTGTGTAAAGTGCTATTGAGCAACTTGTTCATTACCCCGTGGCTACATTTGAGCTGCTCACAGGGGGTCTCCAAGCCCAACTCATATCTCGAAGGAGGATTGATCCAAGACTCGCTACAGGTGAGCAAAGACAAACAATCGAAGCATCATGCTTCCGTTAATGTGTCGGGCTATTGTTATGATGACTTGTATTAGTATTAAATGATATTTATGACGCTATGTAATATGTGAGTGAAGATTTTCAGAGAATTCCAAATTCACACAGCTTCTTTCTCCTTTTCGTTGAATCCATCAACTGGATGATCAGAGACGGTGTGGGTCACTCGAGCTTCTTCCTCAGACTTGACCGGCTTTCTTAATATCCAGCCACCCAAGAATAGCAAAGTAGGGATAGACGACGCCCCAGCAATTATTCCCAGGGCCCATCCCATCGTCCCCCAACCAGCGTGTTGGCGAATGAACCCTGCAAAGAATGGCCCGACGAGACTGCCCGATGCGAAACCCATGTTCGAAATCCCGAACGCTAGAGCCATAGCTCCTCCTCGGCCAAAGATGCCAGGAGATTCGTCCTCCTTTTCCTTGACAGCAAAGAAGACCTCCGCAATGAGAGGCGGCATAGCAACGGCAAAGCACAGCCCGAGAAGAGCGAGAAGAGCACACAGGAGGATCTTGTGTTGCATCGAGTTGTCTGTGACAAGACGCAGGAGCACTACCACAGGAACAGAAGCAAGGAAGGCCCCTGCGGAAATGTAACGACAAGATTTAGGGTATTTGTCGATTATAAAACCTGTTACTGGATCCAAGAGGTGTGGTACCATGAGCGGAATGAAGATCAGTCCCTGACCACTCGGTTGCCATCCAAAGGTATCTTTCACGAAGAGCGGAAGGACGCTGTCGAAGGAAGTGAGAACGAGTGAGATTATGAAGTATCCCCAAACAGATACAACGAGGCGTGGGGAGCTCAGCAGAATGGCGACACGCCCAAGCGCACTCCGGGAAGGAGGAGAAGGTTTTTGTGATTCGTCGGTTTCAGAGCACTTGCTCGAAGGGGAAGGGGTTTCCAGGGTGTGCTGCGGTTTCTCCCCTGTAGGTTGCTGTGCAGCTACCGAGAGCGGTGTCATTTCCGGTTCAAGCCATTTCAGAGCATGTCGTCTTTCGATTAATATCAGTCGCAAGATGATATCCAGCGCAATGAATCCAAATGCGAGACCAAAAACGGCATAATATCCACCCTTTTCGTAGACAACACCACCAAGTAGAGGTCCAGCCAAGGTGCCAAAGCTGATAGCCATAGACACGCATCCAATAGCTTGACCAAGGTCCTCTGCCCCATTGGTATCTACCATCAGTGCCAGGCCAGCTGTCCACACTATCGCAGCGGCAACACCCTGAAACAGGCGCCCAACGATCCATAGAGCGATGTTTGTTCCAACACAGAGCAACGCAGTCGCCGCAGCCAGCGCAACGAGACCAATCAGCAAAGGCCATCGACGAGACTCTGCTCGATCAGCGAAGTACCCGACAACAGGCGCCGAGGCCAACAAAGCGGCCGAGTACAGCGCGAGAAGAATCGAAGTCCAACTTTGGACATTCCCCTCAGAGATGCCCGCTCTATCTTGTAACGCAGTGGGTGTTACTGGCACGATAAGGCCGTACATGAAGATGTCAGTCCCCGTAGCAAATGAGACGACGAACATGATGAACCATTTCGACGACCTAAGCTCGACGAACTTGGGTCGTCTTTCCTTCGTCTCATTTCTGGCAAAAGGCCACACCCATGATCCCATGGTAACTAGGCCTTAATTAACAATTGCGGTTGCAACCCCGGATCAGATACCTTTGTGAGATCAATGGCACATTAACAAATCAAGGTAAAAAAATGGACCGGCAATGTGAAATGGCCAAGATTAACGTGAGAAACCAGATTGTTGGGAAAGAGACAAAGAATGTATGATACTCTTCATTTAAAGTGATCGATCATGCTGAAAAAAAGAAGAAAGAAGAAAAACAAGAAGGCCAGAGCCCAAGTCGATATTGCTCGGACATGAATTGATTTCCGATCGGAGCCCGCGGGCCCCGACGCTACGTATTGCCTGAATCGGCGGGTTTTCCTGAGCCACAGTCGATGGAACAGGTCGTTGTTCGGGAACTTGATGTGCTTGCATTCGTTGTACTTGATCAGTACATGCAAAAGCAAGTCTATCGAATGAAATAATGATTGGGGGTGGATTCGATTAGTTGACGTTGCTGTCTCACCACCTACATGTAGGTACGTACGGAGTACTATCTACATCTACTGTGTTGAAGCTATCCCGAATATCTTGACAGATTCGCCTCAAGCCCAATAAAGGCGACATGCCATCTCTTACCTCCCAAGACATTGCGTGTGAAGCTGTATGAGGATGTCGTGGGGTGGCAAAAGCTTCGATTATGATCCAGTATGGAGCTCAGTACGGTCGCGATAGGTTGAACGCCGGGAATTAGATAAAGATGGAGATTTACATGATGGGAATAACTGCAAGGTAATAACTCACCTTGAGATACGGCGATATGGACTTGTGTGCTTGATCAGAGGCTCCATTTTGTATTCCCTTTTTCTAGTGGGACGTCGAACTTCGGTACTTTGTTTATTAGGGTCGGTCTCATAGTAATGCAGGTATTTATATTCGGTGCAACATCTGGGATCAGGCATCATTGAGGCAGAAATCCGTGTGAATAAGACATGCGTCCTTCCAGTCGACGGCTGGCCAGACCGGACAGTTCCCCCGCAAACCCCTCCTGGCCAGAGTTCGCCTTCTTAACTCCCATGACTCCCGCGTGCAGAGAGTATGCCAAACGACCATCTTGAAACCGACTCATCTTCTTAAACATGAGCTTCGGCTTCGGAATTGGAGACTTTATCGCAGTCCTCGAACTGGCGAACCGAGTGCGGAAACGTTTCGTGAATGCCTCTACTCAGTTTCAAGGGATTTCAGATGAGTGAGCTCCTGGTTGCCGAGCTAATGAAATTGGATGAACACTCATTTTTTGGCAGTGTGAAGGTATTATCGAATGCTTTACGTGACATCGACGATTATGGACCCGATGAAAGCCTAGATGAACAACGAAAAAGGGATTTGAACCTGATCTCAAAAAGCTGTCAAGGTGTACTAGAGAATCTCGACCGCAAGCTTGACAAATACCAAGAGCTCGGCGCCAGCTTTAAATCTATTGACATGAAAAGGATTCCTCGCTGGGCTTGGGAGCGAATTCACTGGGACCAGGCGGAAATACAAGATTTTAGAAATCAGATCTCACAAAACATCGACGCCCTCAATTTACTGCTCACCGGAATCAACAGGTGTGTCTTCGAGCATATAGCCGTTGTTGCCCTAATGAATTTTCGCTAATCAATCACAGTCATGTTGCCCTTCAAACAAAGAATCTGGTCATGTCCACAAAAGTGGAGATCGACGGTCTTGTTCGACACCAAGACCGCGAACAACAGCAGAGGATACTCGAGTGGCTTTCTCCAATAAATGCCGCCGCTAAGCAAGCGGATATCTTTGGTCGTTGTCAGAAAGGAACAGGCCAATGGTTTCTTCAAACAGAGAGCTTCCAACAATTGGTTCACTCTACAACGCCGTCTCAACGTACTGTGTTTTGCCCGGGTATTCCTGGAGCAGGTAAAACCTTCGTGGCATCCACAGTGGTGAACACACTCCAGGAATTATACTGGTCCAACCACGATGTTGGCGTGGCCTTCTTCTACTGCGAGTTTCGGGAACGTGTCACACTTGAAAACATCCTGGGCTGTATCTTGGGGCAGCTAGCTCGGAAGCTCTCAGTATTCCCTGAGCCTCTTGAAGACCTCTATGATGATCATCTGGTAACGGAAACACGTCCATCAGTCAGTACCCTTCTTGAGGTCCTTGATACTACCCTGTCAAGGTTTGTTAAAGCCTTCATTGTAATTGACGCATTAGACGAGTGCCTACTGCCAAGTGGAATGCGTGCAACTCTTATCGGAAGCATCTTCGAGCTCCAGGCAAGACATAGCCTGGGCTTCCTAGCCACCTCGAGAGATGATCCAGAAATTGGGGTCAAGTTTGACGGTAGACCTTGCTTGAGAATCCGGGCGAACGAAGATGACATCGAGAAATTCCTCCGAGGCCAGATAGACCAGGTGGACGTCCTTCCGAGTTTTGTTCAACGGAAACCAGACTTGCAGAAGGAAATTATTACCAAAATTACCAAGGCTGTGGATGGAATGTTAGTAAGGTCGTGCATATCTCAACTCCATTGCTGATTTGTCTGCCAAGGTTTCTTCTTGCTCGATTGCATTTCGATTCACTGAAAGGGAGTTTATCACCAGCGAAAATCAGGAACAAGCTCAAGACCCTTTCTAGCAGGCTAGATGCTGCTTATGAGGATGCCATAAATCGCATCGAGAGCCAGCTTCCAGAACAAAGCCACACCGCAAAGGAAGTTCTCGCATGGATCGTTTGCGCGACGCGGCCTTTAACCCCCAGAGAGCTTCAACATGCACTCGCAGTTGAGATAGGGGAGCTTTGCCTCGATGAGGAAAATATTCCCGAAATCAATGATCTTATTTCAATTTGCGCCGGGCTAGTCACGACTGACGAGCAAAGCAATACCATCAGATTGGCCCATTATACAACTCAAGAGTACCTCGAGCAGAAATGGACTAGTCTATTTCCTGATGCTCATTCTTTGCTTGGCGGTGTTTGCGTCACATATTTGAATTTTGATGCTTTTCAGAGCGGAGTTGCATCCTCTAGCGAGGAACTCCTTGTGCGCCTCGAAGGCTACCCCTTCTATTCCTACTCGGCATTGAACTTTGACATTCATATCAAATCCCAAGATGATCATTTAGACATGATATTGGACCTGATGAGGAATGATAGAAATGTGACTGCCTGTGCCCAAATCCTCCTTTATGAAAGAGAGCCAGAGGTTGCCCGTCCACGTATGGTTCAGGATACGAAAGGCCTGCATCTCTCAATTTATCTTGGATTTTACGAGGCTGCAAAAGTTCTTCTAACAGAAGGCTGGCACGTCGATATTTTCGATAGCGTCCAGCGAACTCCATTGTCATGGATGGCCGAGTTCGGATTGCACGGGGCAGTTGATTTCTTGTTGACCCAGGGAGCGGATCCAAACTGTAGGGATATTGACGGTCACACCGCTATATCCTATGCAGTTTCTCGAGGGCATGAGGATATATTCCAGATCCTCAGAGAAAGAGGGGCGGATATGGAAGTCAAAAATGAAAACAGGCGAACTCTCCTATTCGATGCAGTTTGGGGTAACCATGAGAGGATGGTGAAGCTCCTTCTGGACGAGGGTATTGATGTAAATTGCGAAGATCACCACAAACAAACTGCCCTTTTCCTTGCGATACAATGCCTCTATATCTTTTATGGGCAGTCCGAGACAAGTCAAAGAGTCAAAATCGTGGAGTTGCTATTATCAAAAGACGTCGACCTTTCCCACAAAGACGAAAGCGGCAAGGTTGCCTTATCATATGCAGTGCAAGGCGGAAACGAGAGCCTGGTAAAACTACTCCTTGAAGCAGGTGCCGATATAGAGATCCAGAATGACGAAGGCGAGACTGCACTGTCAAATGCAGTGAGGCATGGGCATGAAAACATCACCAAGCTTTTGTTGGAATGGCATGCTAACCCCATGTGCAAGATTTATGATGGCCTGACGCCACTGTCAGCCTCAGCAAGACATGGGAATGAGTCTATGGTGCGCATTCTTCTAGCAGGCGGCGTTGATCCCAACGGCAAGGATCATTTTGAGATGTCTGCGCTTTCACATGCAGCTTTGTTCGGACATGTGTCTATTGTGAATATTCTGCTTGAAAATCACGCCCATCCAAACTGCAAGGATATCGAGGGTCGTACTCCATTGCTCTGCGCGGCGGGGAATGGCCACTTGCCAGTGGTCACCATTCTGCTCAAACCAGGAATTGACGCGAACTTTGAGGAGGACATCTATGGTCGAACCCCATTGCACTATGCAACGTCGAACGGTCATCATGCGGTGGCTGATTTGCTATCAAGTATGGGGTGTGTTGCTAAAGAACCCCAAAGCAGAGCGGTTAAGATAGATCGTGGGAGCCAAAGCAAGGTCAAAACCTTCACGATAGAGTATTAAGACTGGCTACTCAACTTTAATATGGAAAACATTCGGAGCGTACCTACACTGAGGACTGTGGAAGAGGCTAGCTTCAAGATCTGCCAAATGAGTTCATCCAGTAGTCTCCACCTCCAGTAAATTGGTGATTTGCCACAGTAGGACCTATGTACTTGATTTCCTCTGCCACTTCTTGGCCTTCCCTTTCCGTCTTAGTGCTCAGTCCTTGCCGCTTTTTGCTCACTGAGTAGAACTGAGCACGCCCCTGAGTATTACATAATCACCACGCTCGCTCACTAAGCATCACCTGATCATTACATAAGCTATATGACTCGCTCACTAAGCGTCACCTGAGCGCTCTGATTTGCTCACTGAGTAGCCTGGTCTTACTCACTGAGCTTGACCTAAGCGCTCTGACTAGCTCACTGAGCACGATCTGATTATTTCATAAGCTTAAGACTTACTCACCGGAGCAAAGCATAGGGAGTAGCTACGTTAGCAGCTCACCTTAATAAAATATACCACGCTAGCCCTATCTAAATATAGTTATTTACAAAGATACTTAACCGTTATCCCCTTAACGAAAGGCTAGTGTTATTAATTTAGCGGTCGATCCTAGTTATTTCACCTCTAGCTAAGATAAATTAATAGTAGGGCTATATTTATTAGTGTTACTATTCTACGGCTATACTACTATTTAACTCGCTAAGTTTAGTATTCTATAATACCGTCTCTATATAGTTACGGAAAATATCTAGCCCTTAATTTTTAGTTCTATAATATCTAGGAATATCTTAGAAAACCCTAATTAAGTAGTTTATAAATATAGTTTAGTGTTTTATTCTTATATTTTTATTCTTTTATATTTTACTTAAATAACACTAGTTTATCGCTCTTATTACCTACCCGTTTACTCCTAGGAATACTACTTTAGCTTTAGCGACCTAGGTATCCGTAAAAATATTCTAGACTAATCGATTATATCTACTAGGGTTATCTAGCTACCTATAACGAAATTTACGTCCCTTTATTTACCTAACGTATTTAAACTAGTAATTAGAAAATAACTTATCCTAGCTAAAGTCCGAGAGGACTTCCTAGGAGCTCTAGACCTTTTCGTACTACCGTAATATAAATAATATTAATCCTAGAAGCTTAAATGTTAGTACCTATTCGCGAGAACTATAACTACTAATACTAAGTGTCAAAGTATATAAATAGAACCCGGATCCCTCCTAGAAGGAAAATATCTAAGTTTTAAGCATTTCTCCTTAAGGTCCTATAAAGACTAATCATAAGTTCAAGTAACCGTTAGCATTTTAGGTCTATCTTTTTTTAGGCCCTTAGCTAGAGTAAGAGCCTAACTATTATATAGGTTTTCTAATACCGTAAGGAAAACCGATAACCTAGTCGATATCTAATATTTCCTATTCGATAAGAGTTCTAAGACCGTTCCTACAATTTCTAGTGCTCTAAGTTTTTTATATATAGTCAAGGCCTAAATAGGAAGATATAAGTAACTCTCACTATTATACTAGGCGGAGCGCGAGAATTTGTAGGGTGCTTATAGCTAACTAAATTTAGTAGTATAAAATCCACTGAAACCTAAGAGAAAACAGATCCAAGCTTGATTTACCTATCTAATTACATATACTAAAGCCCACTTTGATTGCGTATGCTCTTTTTGTCATTAACCTACACGCAAATAGTAAATCGGGTATTACGTGCTTCCGCCGATTGAGCTAGACTAACCTCTCACGTAAGCGAGCTTGATCAGTGATGCCCATTCTTCTCTACGAATTGCCAGGCACCGCCATAGACCAACGGCTATAAGGCATCTGAACCTTTCACAAACTTAGTCTAAACTGATACTTATCTAGATAAGATTTATACGGTACAATACTACTACTTCGGAAACCTAGAACGCCCCAGGTGGAGTATCACACCTAAAAGGGAGGGATTGGGGTTGCTACAAAAACGCATAGAGGTAAGCCCTCGCCCTCCCATCACTAATGAGCACGATTCCATATGACTATTACCGGCCATGCCACGATAATCACGAGCCTGGCTTGCCAGCCTTCAGTCTATGTCATTCCACTCTGGCTTATATGCACCCTTTTGCCTGCTGGTTCTACGTTGTCCAACCGGGCTTCTGCCTGTCGTATAGGTCTGCCACTTTCCAACTCCTCAGCCATAGTAAAAGCATAACATGATACTTTATGGTCTACACGTGTCAGGTTCAGTAACTGTTGCAGATTTGAGCCTCGTGCATATCAGGACCCAAGCCGCATTATCGAAATTAAATCTGCACTACGTATAGGAAGGAACGAGCTCGTTAGACACCAGCTGGACTTCACCTTGTAACCCTCAAAATGAATAACTGACCTTCTTCGAATTACTACAATGACGGATATTTCTAGAACAGCAAAATGGTAGATATATGGGCAAGGCACAAAAATATACTTCCAGGTACTAGATTATTTCGGCAAAGACGAGAACATTAGAAAAGAGAGTTACTATAGGCACCCCTTTTTACTACGGGCACCCCTCCCGCTAAACCCTTTACGATTTCCTTCTAGCTGGCCACTGCCCTTACCACCCCCCGTATTACTAATCTAGTTCCCCCCTAGTATTACCTATTATCATCACATGATTAAATTACTGCCCTTATCCCCCAGAAATATCATATTCCCACATTCGCTTAATTTCATGAAGCTATTCCGCAGTCGTTTGGGTTCATAAAGCTATTCCAAACTATAGGGTACTAGATAGAGATCATATAGATATGATATTTTCAATCCAATTAAAATAGCTAATACTAATCTAGGTTATAAATAAAGCCAAAAATTACTGATTTCCGTAGAAATAAGGGTGCAGAGTTTTCGAAAAGGGGGGTCATATAACCTTAAAATAGATGCTAATTTTCAAAAGTAGTGCCAAACGACTATTTAGCTCCTAGTGTATATACGCCTACTACGTAAGGTATAATACTTATCCTACTATTTAATTATACCTACTCCGTACTAACTTTAGGTATAGTATATAGTTTACCCTTAATATAGAGCCCCCCTACACCTAGTCTCCCTAACACTACGCCCCCTTTTTAAATCGTCGAAACCGCTACGCTATCTATTAAGGAGTCCCGAAGGTAGGCGCTTAAAACCCTTAACTAATAGGCTCTTCCACTAGGCTTCTTAGTCGTGATAATACGTAGTAAGCCTCGCGTAATATAGTTCGAGTATAGCCTTAGTCGTAGTTATCGCACTAATCGAGCCCTAGTAATATAGAAACGTCTAAGCTAGAGCCGCTTAATAGGCTATATATTTATTAGGAGACTTCGGCTTATCGCGAGTAATATATAGTAGCTAGAGATCGCTAATACTAGCTATAATTATAGTTTAGTTACGTCCTCTACTTCCGTTATTACTCGCCGAGTTAAAACTAAATATATACTATCTACTATCGAGAGTTAGATAGCTAACTAGATATCGACTTATTAGATTACGGGTATAATATAGGAGGAGGTAGAGTTATAAGGGCGATAGTCTTACTTACGGCCCCGTAATATTACTAATCGGCGGGCTAAGATAAAGCTTTAACGGTTAGCTAGACGTACCCTAATATAGGCACTTCTTATAGATCTCCTTAAAGATAGTAGCTAGATTATTCGATATAAGGTTAATACCGTTAATAACTCCCTTACTACCCTCTTTATAGTCTATAAAACTAGTCTCTAGCTCTTACGTGCTAATCTATATATCCTATAGATAGACTATACGTATAAAACTAATAAATAGAAGATACCCCTTCTTAATATTATAGGGGCTTCTTTAGTTAGGAGGACCTTTTATATCGTATATAGCTTCCTTACTAGCGAGAAGGAAGCTTTATATTATAGGGTCCTCTACTAATTAAGGGAGATCTATACTACTATTTATATAGGAGCTAGTATACTAATACTAGCTTATACTACTATAGCTAAGTCCCCTAATCTCCCTATAACTAATCTCCCTATAACTAATCTCCCTATAACTAATCTCCCTATAACTAAGCTTCCTATAACTAATCTCCCTATAACTAATCTCCCTATAACTAATCTCCCTATAACTAAGCTTCCTATAACTAAGCTTCCTATAACTAAGCTTCCTACGATAATTCTCTAAGCCTAGCTAGAAAGCCTCTATCTAATACGCTTTACGTTAATATATAATTTTCCGTTAGGGCCTATACCCCCCTATCACGCTCCCTTAAAATAGTCTACTAACTATTTTAACGGATAAGGAGTAGGCTATTCGTAATACTATCGGAAGGGTAAGATAATCTATTATTATAATATCTAGTTTACTAACAATCCTATATCTAATAGGCTTTCCTAGCTATAAATACGATACTATACTCCTAGTATATAACCTATAATATTAAGTGCTACGCTAGGCCCTATATCCGTCGCTAAGTCCTCCGGGTTTTAGCCGAAAAGACTAATAACTTTACTAGATCCACTACCGAAGAGATTTAATATAAGATTACTATATAATAGGCTATAATAAAGGGTGACTAGTATTAAATCGTCTTTATATAGGAGGTTTACGAGATAGAGACTTAATAGGCTACTTTTAAAGAGAAGTATTAACACTTCCTAGCTCTACTATAATATATTAATAGAGAGTAGATTCGTGGTTATAGCCCCTATTTCTTATAGTACTATACCTATAGGTTTTTATATCTTAATAAGACTTTAACCTTACGGGTAGAAGCCGCGTACCGCTATCTTAAACTTGATATCTAGACTAGAACTAAAGATCTCTTAGCTCTTAGTACTAAGTTTAAACGTACGACTAAGCGACTTACTACTTAGATCTACTAGAAGCTTACTATATAACGGGGGGTATAGGAGATTAGTAGTAGTATATTATTTACTAAAGTTAAGACTTTAGTTACTACCTATATAATTAAAAAGGTATAAGTAGTATTTAATTACTATCTACCCGCTAATAGTAATAAGCCTATAATTCCACTAGTATACTTAGGCGAGTCTATAAATACTCGGGGGTATCTATATATTTACTATATTAATAAAGCCTAGGTAAGAGGTTAGAGCCTTACCTAGGCTTAATTCTATCTATAGTATTAGATCTAAGTAACACTAGAGGCTAGTCACCGTAAGATACTCGAGCTCTAGGTATAAAACCCCTTAGTTATATAAGGACGTAGTCGGCTAATAATATCCTCGTAGTAGTCCTCGTAGTAGTCCTTATAGTAGTCCTCGTAGTAGTCCTTATAGTAGTCCTTTATCCCGCTATTACGGGTATTATAGCGTTTCGAAAACTTAGTCCGCTAGGAGCTATTACAATTTAAGATTATACGCGTATAAGAGGAAGAAATTATCCGACGATTAGGATAGCGGAGACCGGTAAATCAAAGGCATAATAATAATTAGACTATATAGGGGGAGATAACTAAGTCTAATAATTAGATCGCGGTTAGCGGTATTATAACTAAGAGAGTTAGGGGACGGGGTAGGGGGAGAGGTAGGGGACGAGGTAAAGCTTAGTAAGATTTATATCTAATTTATATAGTAAAGAATAATAGAGTTTAATATTTAAGGGGTTCTAAGCTAGTAGGGGCACTAGGAGCTAAATAGTCGTTTTACACTACTTTTAAAAATCAGCATCTATTTTAAGGTCATATGATCATCCCCTTCGAAAACTCTACACCCTCATTTTCACCCAGATCAGCACCCTACACCCTCATTTCTACGGGACTGCGGGAATAGCTTTATGAAATTAAGCGAATATAGGAATATAATATTTCTGGGGGATAAGGGCAGTAATTTAATCATATAATGATAATAGGTAATACTAGGGGGAAACCAGATCAGTAATACGGGGGGTAGTAAGGGCAGTGGCCAGCTAGAAGGAAATCATAAAGGGTTTAGCGGGAGGGGTGCCCGTAGTAAAAAGGGGTGCCCATAGTAACTCTCTTAGAAAATGTGAAAAGTGCAATCACGACTTAAGATTGGGTAGTCTGACCATTTCGGCAATCGCTTAGTCAGGGCCGTTCTAGGTTCGTACTCGATACAATTGCTCCTTGATTACCGACGTAAGATAATTACCAAATTTCTGTCTAGCCCGCACAGCCACCGCTTCGAGACAAACAAGCCACAGTACCTGAAACTCCTATAATTTCCGTGCTACCTGAAACAGGTATGATATTGTATGATACCGTTATCGTACAGTGTCTATTCTACTTGGTCTATCACGTCTAACGTATTCGGTAAGCGAGCTAGACACCAGTAAATGCGATATTTTACAATCCTATATCAGAACAACCACGCATTTGTTTAATTTCATCGTCATTCGATAGCTATTAGGAAATCTATATCTAGACCACCGTTGTTAAGATCTCAAGTTGAAATTTATCGTATTTACTATGGTGTTTTGGGTGTCCAGCTCGCTTACCGAATACGTTATTATGAATCATAGGTACAGACGCGTTCGGGATTAGTTTCACCATTTTACTCTTTGATTCTTTCCAAAACTCCATCTTGAGACATGCTAGTCTACTTTTGGTTTAGCTGAATACTGAACTGTATGGTAAGTTTGTACCACGTGACCTCAGAAATACCCATACTGTTACACGTACATGTGCCCTTCATCGGCGTTCGCTCCCTGATCACACCCCGACAGGCCCCAGGTGTTTGCCTTACGCTCAATATGTCCGCAAACATTGACCACCTCAGTCCGGAGCTTGTCACAATCGTTGCTGAGCACCTTGGATGCGAAGATCTCTGTAATTTTCGGCTTAGTGCGCGATATCTTAGAGACTGTTCTCTCACGCTTTTCTCTAATCGCTTCTTCCGTGAACGAGTCCATCTATTAAGTCAATTTAGCCTCATGGCATTGCTGGATATATCACGCCATTCCTTGTTCGGACTCTCATTGCAGACCGTGGTCATTTCACCCGACCACTTAATCCCAGACCAACTACGTGATGAACCCCACTCTCTACCATGCTGGAATTAGGACGACAACTCTTCAAGGACTATCGACAAAAGGGGCTATCAAAAGCACCTAGACGAGCAGAATTACTTTCGCTTCACAGGTCTAGATACCATATATTTGACTCAAATACTCAGAAACGCAAGAAATTGTCGAGGTATCTGTCTTAATGATCGAGATCGACCTTAGGGAGCTACCGCTATCAAAAGAGACACTGGTCTTTTGATAGAGAGATGATCCTATACGACTACTCATAAGAAGGAGTGGACTGGAAAATCTTGTATTATGCGTGGAGAGAGAAAAAGGAAGAAGAGGGAAAGCTAGCTAGACTAATGTACTAGGAGATCACGTGTTCGCAATACCCCCCACGACTAGTGCTATAGTCGTAAACTGTCTTTTCCTGTCTATCTCTCTCCATTTTAAAAAACCAGTATTTAGTTAAACCCCCCATTTTTAGCATGAAAATCAACGTTTAATTAGTTATAGATAGTCAATCCTAGCTACGCAACAAACCTTTTAAATATGATCTTCCTAAGGGGTTTCGTCAGTCCATTAGCAGCTATCTTAGTAGTAGGAATCTTAATGAAATTCATAGTTCCTATAGTAACTTCTTCACGAAGTCGATAGTATCTGATAGCAATATATTTCGTAGCGGCATAAAATTTAGGGTTAGAAGCTAGTGTAATAGTACTATTATTATCCGTATAAATAGGAATAGGCTTCTAAAAAAGTCCCGAAATGCCGATCTCTATTAATAACTAAATTAGCTAGATAGCTTCCTACGTAGTAAGAGCCTCTATAATATATTTAGACTTAGTAGTAGATAATACTATATAAGCTTACTTTTTAGAAGTCTATAAGATAGCTCTACTAGCTATTTTAAATATAAAACTAGACGTTAAGAGACCCTTTTCGCTATATAGACCTACCTAGTCCGTATTATAGAAACCGAAAAGAAGGTAGTCTCTAATTCTAGTATAATAATTAATAGAGTTATATTTCTTAAACGGATAAAAGTAAATTATAAGATACTTAGTACTAGTAAGATAGCGAAAAACTCGTTTTAACGCCTTAAAGTGGCTAGTACTTAGGTTTTTAGTATATTTCGTAAGCCTAATAATAACGAAAGTAATATCTAGTCTTATAGAGACTATTAGCTAGATTAGGGTCCTAATTTTTATCTAAAACTCCTTAATTTTAATTTTTAACGTAATACTATTAAAAATAATAAAGGGTATTTTTTTATCTATTAGGGTAGCGACTAGTTTATAATTTTTAAGACTAAAGCGGGTAAGAATCTTATTAATATAGTCTTTCTAAGAAAGATAGATAAAGCTATTATTATCTTTATCTTTTCTATAGTGTACGTTAATTATAAGATATCTTTTAAGGACTCCTTTATCGGAAGTGTTAAAATATCTTAAAATAGCGATTTTAAAGTCCTTAATCTCTTAATCTAATAGGGATATAACTAGTAGATTGTTAACGTAAATTATAACGTATAAGGGGGCCTTACTATACCTAATAAAGATAGAATAATCTAACTAAGTGCGAGTAAAACCTATAGATATAAGTATATTATAGAGTAGTTTATACTACTCTCTAGGAGACTACTTTAATCTATAAATTATTTTTATTAGGAGACTAATATTATCTAGATACTATTCCTTTAGTCCCTTAGGTAGCTCTATCTTAATAGGCTCCTTTAGTTTAGTATAAAGGAAGGCGGTTATAATATTAATATAGTATATTTTCTAACCCTTAGAAGTAGTAATTATAGTAAAGATCTTAAAAGATATAGGTTTCGTAATAATAGTATAGATCTTATAGAAATTAAGATCCTTAATTTATTAAAAACCACGGGTAACTAGCTAAGCTTTATAGGTTCTATTATATTTAATCTTAAATACCTATCGTAATATTAGGGGTCGTCGACCTTTTTTCGATAATTAAGGAATACGCCGCTATATACTATTTTTAAGTTATCGAGCTAGTTCTTTATATACTACTACTAACTATTTATCTTTTTTAATATAAGATATAGCTTCCTTCTAGCTATTTAGTTTAAAACCTATATCCTTAGATATTAGCTTAGATAGAGTATATTATTCTTTAGTTATCGCCGTAGTAAAAAGATTAATTAAGATATTAGGAGAATTAGCTAGAAATTATAGGATATTTATATTAAAGAATAATTAACTAGCTAAGCTTTTAATATATACCTAACTAGGCTTCCTAAGTCTAGTTAAACGCCGTATACTATCTTAACTAGACTTAGTCTATCGAGATCTAATTAGGATAACGAAATTAGGATTATCTATATATTCTAGAAGAGTACCTAAATACGAGAAGTCTATAATAAACTACCGGGAAGTAGTCTATAGCTCTACGGGAGCCCTAACCCTACCTACGTTAAAGTAGGGATTATCTTCCTACCGTTATCCCTCTATACTACTATCTAGACTACCCGCTATTTTATTATTTCCGTCGTTAAAAGGTAACTCGAAAGAATCGGGGTTCGGAAGGAGATTATCGAGAGAGGTATTAAGGAAGGTATCGTAAAATTAAATATTAGGCTCTAATATAATAGGACTAGTAGTATCTAGCGGAGGACTTACCGGAGAATATATAATATCTTCTAAATAGTCTTTAACTACCGGAGGGGGTAGTATAGACCTAGTACAAATCTTAAAAGGATTATTAAATTATAGGGTATTATACTTATTTTCCGGAAGATTAGTATCTAGTAGATCTAGGAGATCTTTATATTCGTTATAAATAAAGTCGATCGGAATATATCGCTCTTAAGACTAAGATCTAGATTAAGATTAAGATTAACCCTAAGATAGTACCTATAGATTATAGTCTAGTATAAGTAGTGCCTCTAGTATCGGATTTTTATTAAAAATAATATTTTAGGAGCGTTTAATCTTTTTAGTACGTATATTATATAATATATAATTATCTCCTTCGTTATAAGTAATTAATCTCGCTTCCTATATATACGGATCTAGCTTTATAGGGCGTTTTTCCTTTAGAATTAAGAACTAGTATTAATAGCTAAATATACGTAAATTACTAAGATTAGGCTTCTTCCTATAAAGGGCCTTATATAGGGATATACTAATCTTCGGGGTAAAGAGTCGATTTATAGTATAGTTAATTCCCCCTAGTAGATAACCCTAAAGGTATTTCGGAAGCTAGTATTTAGATATAATAGTAATAAGGGGTTTAACGAGGTATCGATTTTTAATCTTAGTAACACTATTTAGCTACTTTATATAAGGAGGAGTAAGGTCCTAAATAATACTATTTTACGAAAGATATACGCCTAAAGGCCGATACTCCGAGGTATTATTACTATAAACCCTTTTAACTTAATAGCTAAATTAAGTTTAAAGATAATTTTTTAGCTAAATAAAAGTCTCGGTAACCTAAGACTAAGATTTAAGTAGAAAAAGCTAGTAAAAGCGCGTAGCGTTATTAGTGAAGGTAATAAAGTATTTTTCTCTACTATATAATATAATTAAGATTAGACCCTAGATATTAATATATAAATATTCGCCTAGTTTAGACTTAATAGACCTTTCCTTTCTAAATAGGAGAGTATAACCCTTACCCTTAATATATAGAGTATAGGGAAAAGTAACGCTAGTACCTTTTTTTAATTTAATACCTTCGGTATAGGTTTCTATCTTATAAACCCTATTTTCTCTAGTATAATAAGTATATCGGTAAGCTAGGTTAATAGAAATTATAGAAGACCTATTTCTATTTTTAGTAGTAAAAATAGAGTTTAGAGATCTAGTTAGTATATCTAGATTATTAGAAAGTATAGTGTCGATTTTATTAATTCCTAGGTAGTTAAGCTAGTAATATTTACCTTTATAGGTTATAAAACTAATAGTAGAATTAGTAGCTTTAAAAGTTATAATACTATTTTTAACTAAGATACCGATATCTTCCTTATCTAGTATAGATATAGAGATTAGGCTAGCCTTAAGATCTAGGGTAAGCTAGATCTTATATAAGATAAAAGGTCTAATATATTCGTCTAATATATTTAATATTCTTAAAATAACGTCTTTATAGCCCTTAGTGTAAAAAGTGTCGCCTATAGCCGTAGAAACTAGGACTATATAGGGCCTAAAATTAACGAAGATAGACCTATAAGGGGTTATATAGGTGCTAGTACCGGAATTAATTATCTAGTAAGAGATATTATTATCTTCTATAGATAGACCTTCTTTTAATACCGTAAGTATACTAAAAATAGTATTTATAAAGAGATTATTATATTTCGTAACTAGGTCTCTAGAAGAAGCTCCTTATTAAGGGAAAATAGTATTAATAGTACGGTTTAGCGAGATAATACGACCCTAACTATCTACCTAACCTATAACTTAGCCTAACTAAGGAACTAGGACTTACTAAATAGTATATTATTACTATAGTTATTAATAAAGGACTATATTAGAAGATATACTATTTTTCTATAAAGGGTAATTCCTAGAATAGTGATTTCTTAGGACGTTATAATATTTATAAAAGATAATATTTTCCTCCCGTTTAAAAGGCTTCTTTTTCTTCTTATTTTTATCCTTATCCTTAGGTTTAGACTTATCTTTAGAAGAAGAAGAAGAAGAGGTAGTATTTCTACCCTTTTTATTATTTCTACTAGACTTCTTATCCTTATTAGAAGTATCTTTAGTAGATATAGTATTCGTAGATAGGGTTAATTAAGAAACGTTAAAGGAACGATTATTAGTCTCTACCTTAATAAACTCGATATATACTCTTTCTATAAAAGTCTTATCTTTTTTATTAACTCGTAGGTTCTATAAAAAGGAAAGATAACGAGGATTCTCTATAATAGCCTTTTTAAACTAATATAGCTTAATTATTTAAGAGGACTCTTTATTTATAATAATAAAGTTACGAAGGGCCTCTTAAAACCTCTTTATAAAGTCCGAGGGAGATCTATTCTTATACTATAGGTTAATCTACTTTAAATAGTAGGTATAGGCTTATTAATAAGACTTTATCGTATATATTTTCCGAAGCTTACTAAAAGCTTTACGTGTATCCGCAATTTAAGTAATAACTAATAAGGGCTCGGGTACGAGAGTTTTCCGGATATAAATAAGAGTTTAGGTATTATAAGATTACTAATTATTAAGCTTATTTTTATACTTTTTCCGAAGTGTTTTATTAATTTCCTTAATCTCCTTTATTCTCTCCCGGATATCTATAGTAGTGATCGTAATATTATTATCGCGTTATACCTATACCTCCCGTGCTTCCGTAAGTAAAGCCTATTCTATAGCCTATTAAGAGACTTCGAAGTACTTAGGTTTATTTAGGGAGGGAATTCTATAAGAGATTATCCTAGTATAGTATCTATTATTAGTAAGAAGGGCTAGATATATAGCTATCTTCTAATCTCTATAGTTAGACTATCCTTTTAGTTTCGGTACTAAATCTATATAGTTAATCTTATATCGACTAATAGCGAAGTCCCTAATATTAAAGGACTCCGATATATTAGTAGTCTATATAGGGTTCGGCAATTAATAAGAAGGTCGAATAGCTAATAAGATACGGCGGTTAATAGAAGTCGAACGGCTAATAAGGTTATACGGCGGTCAATAGAAGAGTCGAACGGCTAATAAGATACGGCGGTCAACAGAAGTCGAACGGCTAATAAAGTGCGGCGGTTAACAGAAGTCGAACGGCTAATAAAGTTATACGGCGGTTAATAGAGAAGTCGAACGGCTAATTAGATAATAGTATCTAGTTTTCTACCTAGGTATTCGGATACTAAAGAGAAATTAGGATAACTATATAGGGTATATTAGGTAGGTAGGTGGGGTAGGGTATTGTTAGGGTGACTAGTGAAAAGTCTGCAAAAACACCCTATAGTGGGTCGGTACGACGCAGCACTAGGGTCTCGTCGGAGGAATCAGAAGATGCGAAGCTTACAGTTATATAGAGGCTTCGACAGCAAAGGACTCATAACCTGATAGAGAGATGATCCTATACGACTACTCATAAGAAGGAGTGGACTAGAAAATCTTGTATTGTGCGTGCTGAGAGAAAAGGAAGAAGAAGGAAAGCTAGCTAGACTAGACTAAAGTGCTAGGAGGTCACGCGTCTTCGCAACAGGTGCCCTTAGGCTACTCTATTGAAAGGAAGATACCGCTAGGTCTGAGGATACACGAACGATAGAGTCAAAAGCAAAACCACGAACGACACAGTATAACCTAGCATACTTGAATCTATATAGAGAACGACGAGGTACTTTGGTTAGTAGGAAGGGTAATGATAAGACCTACGAAGTGGGGCTCGGAAAGGGAGGAGGGAGAGAGTTGTATTGGGAAAGAAGCTCGGCTCCCGACTATCTAACTAAGAAGGTGATACCTACACATCACGAGACCTCTAGTCTCAACATCACAAGACCTCTAGTCTCAACACACCCTCCTAGGTATTAGATCAGTCCCCAGGAGGCTCCTAAGACGCAGAAAACCTATAGAATCTTTTCCTTTTTGATCTCTATAGTAAAAACTACTATTCTTTTCCGTATTTTCTTTATATTTTTAGTGTTTTCTAGTATTTTCTTTCAATTTAGATATTATCCTTTATTTCCTAGCATCCTTTATCTATTATCTTCTTTTTTAATTTCTCGAAGACTTCCTTCCCTAGTGGTTTCGTTAGTGTATCCGTAATATTATTAGTACTCTAGATAACTTCTAATCTAAACACTCCTTCCCGTATTATATATCTTACGAAGTAGTATTTAGCCTCTAGCTATTTAGTCCCCTTTACTAGCGAGTCCTTTCTTATAATAGTAGCTACGTTATCGCTATTAGTGTTAAGCGTTATTAGTAATCCTTATTAAAAACCTATTTACTATAAGATTTTAAATAGCTATAGTATTTCCTTTATAGCTACGTCGTATACTACGTATTCTATAGTAGTACTACTACTTATTATAATAGACTATTTTCTCGATCTTTAGCTTATAGGTATACTAGTAAAGTAGATTATAAAGGCTTCTATTAACTTCCTATCTTCGTAATTATTAAATAAAGTATCGATATATCCTAAAAGACCTTCTTTCCGCTATTTTCCTAATAGGAGTCCTAGTCCTATTATTCCCTTTATATATCTATTAAGCTATTTTAATACCTCTATATCCTCTATTCGTAATACCGAAGTACGTCTTTAGAGCTTATTTACCGTAAGCGTAATATCTAGACGACTTTTATTACTTAACTATCCGAGTTTTCTAATGTCTTCCGTAAAAGTCTTAATTTCCTTAGATAATAGTTAAGATTTATCGAATTCTAGAGTTTTATTATAATCTCTTATATCTTTATCTTTTAGGTCCTTTATTATCTTCGGGCTCTTATAAGACGTTTTTATTAGAAGATAGACTAGGGAGGCACTCTATAGTCCTAATTTTATAATAATTTCTTCGGTATATAGTTTTTAACTTAGAAAGATCCCTTTTTTACTTCGAGAGAGACTACTATCTAGAAATTTACTAGATTCTCCGAGATCTTTACGTTTAAACGGGATTATTAATTTAAACTAATTAATATTAGCTATTAACTTAGCTACTATTAGGGTATTATCTATATATAGTAATAGCTATATTTTTTAGGGTTCGTTATTAACTTCGCTATTAGCCTTATTTTTAACCTTTCTTTCGTACTAAGCTTTTTTATTATAAACTATAATATAGGGTTTATCTTCTAGGGGTTTAAAACCTATCTTTTTTAGTACTAACTTAATCGTATTATACTAAAGAAATACCGACTATCTTAGTCCGTATAAAGCTTATAAAAGGAGGTAGACTTTATCTTTTCTAGTTTTAAACCTAGTAGGCTATCTTATAAAGATAACTCTACTATTAATCACTATATTAAGATATATTATAATATAGTCGACTTATTCGATAGTTATACTCTTAATTATAGTAAAGCTTAGAAATAGTCTCGTTAATTTAGCTCTTATAATAGGAGTATAGCTCTTATTAAAGTTATATCTAGGACGCTATCTATTTCTATATACTACCTATCGAGCACGAAACTCTTAGATAATATTACTTTTATTAGTTTTAAGATTATAAACCTATTTTCCTAATAATATTATACTTCCTACTAGTGGTTTTATAACTATCTTATATACCTTTATAGCTATTAATTTACCGATCTAAACCTCTATTACCTAGGTCTACTATTCTTTATAGGTAGACTATATAGCTTCTTTATAGTTTCTTAGGATCTTAACTTTCTAGCTCTTTATCTTATCTACTAATAAAATAGAGCCTTCTCCCGGACCCTATTTAATCGAAGATATTATAAAACCTATTCTAAATAGAGAGTTTATTTTATAGTCCTCTAGTATTAGCCCTTTATTCCCTTCGCTTATCGCCGATCCTTCTATAGTATATTATACGTTTCTATCCCTTCGTACTTATTTCCCGTTTTTATCCTATTCTAGATCTCTATAAAACTCTAGTAGAACTCCTTTCGTAGGTTAAGTCGATCGTCGAGAGAAGGAGGATTAGCTTCGGACGGTAGCCTATATAGTCTTTAGTCGGAAAAGGTCTTAGCGATTATTCTACTAAAAAACTATAGATAGGTTTAGTCTTATAGGGTTTAGTAGTTTATCGTTAGGCGCTATTTCTATATTAGATCTTATAATTTAACCCCTATTTCTTTATACTAGTATCGGGCTTTTAGGTAGACTTAATAATCCGCTACTCGGTAGTCTAAGATAGCTAACTTCTAGATAGTTAACTTCTACCTTTCTAGACTCTTTTTAGTGCACTCGTCGTACTATTACTAGAGGAGACACTAGTTATTAAGTTAAAGGTATATTATATATTATTAATACTCGAACTCTTCCTTTAAGGGTCTTCTTATCTCCTATTAGTTAATAAAAGAGATTAGCTTCTCCTAGGCTAGCTAATCTAATTAAGTCCCTTATCTAGTCTTAAGTTCTTAGAGTATTTTACGTATTTTTAGTTAACTTATATAGGGTTTCCCTATTTTTAAACTTAGTCTTCCTTTTTAGGGGTTAATTAATAATCTCTTTACCTATCGTAATATTATTTACACTATCTAGATCTTAATTCTAAAGTCGAAGTTCCTAGAATATAATATCTCTATATACTAAGACCTTCTTAGTATTAGGGTTATAGATACGGAAGTAGTAACTATTATCTCCTTTATACCCGATAAGGTAACCTATCTAAGCTCTAGGGTCTATTTTTATATCCTATATACGAATCTCCTTAGGCTTATAGATATAGGCTTTAGAATACTAAACTCGTAAAAATAATAGGTTCGTAGTATCTTCGCCTCTAAGTTTTATAGCTTTTCTCTATATAATAATTAGTATATCTCCTCCCTAACGAGTTAGTCTATTAATTATATATACTACTATACGTACTACTTCTATCTATAGTATTATAGGTACTCTTCCTCTAGTGTTAATATATATAGTTCTTACTATCTATATTAGATAGTAGCCGGTAAACTTAGACACTCTATTCTACTTATATATATATAGTACTAAGGGGCTAATTATTATAGACTACTCTTTAGCCTATTTTATAAATATTAAGAACTCCTTACTATTATCTATTCTCTACTCTATAGGGTAAGATCTACTCCTAGTCTTAACCTTAATATACTATTTCTTTAATTCTTTAGATATATCTCCTTTATAAACTAAGGGGATTATAGTTCTAAAACGAGAAGTATTATCGGTAAGCACTATAATATATTTAATATTAATTTTCCCGTTTTTACTAATTCCCTTAGGTTTTATAGGCTATAGATCTATATAAACTAGCTAACTAACTCTTATAGCCCTTACTTACTATATACGAGAGACTATTTTCTTAGATTTCCCTTTTCTATATACTTTATAGTTAAAAGCCTCGTTTCCGACTTCTTCTCCTAGTTTATCTTTATTAATTCTTCCCTTATAGGATCTAGTATAGCCTAGTCTTCGGTAGGCTAACTTAGTATTAATTATAAGAAATAAAATATTAATAGGATTATATTTTATCGGGTTTCTCTTATTAGCTAGTTCGATAAATAGAACGCTTTTAGCTATAAAAGTGTAGCTAATAGACTCGTTATTCTTATCCTTAATTAGTTTCTCGCCTATATCCTAGGTTATACCGAAGGTTTAATTTAACTTCACTAGGCTAACTAGCCTAAATATAATATTTAGAGTATAGACGTAGTCTATTTTTAACTTATATCTCGAACTATCTAGTCTCCGAATTAGGAGTATAACTTCTCTATAACCTTCTACCTTTATATTACTTATACCGCTAGTTTCCTAACCGATCGAGTTTATAGTACTATATTTTTTAAACGTAATAAATAACTCTCTTCTATTATAAATATATATAGATACTCCGGAGTCTATAATCTAGTTAATTCCTAGGCGGGGTCGTCGGGTAGTAGAGAAGATTTATATTATAGAAAGTACTAAATTCTTATATTTAACTTATTAAAGTATATTTTCCTATATATCTTTTTCTATTTCTAATACTAAACCTCTAAAGTTATATATTCCGTTATCTATATCTAAGTTTACTACCGCTTCGTAGTTATTTTAACGTATACGTTCGGTAGGTTTTCCGTCGACTTACTAAGACTTATCTATCTAAAACTATATTTTCTTTAATCTAACGAACTATAGACCTAATATAGGTTTCTAATTTATAGGACGGTAATCGATAACTAAATAGTAATAATCTTTAGTATTATATCCTATTTTTCCGTAGAAACTATAGTTCCTATTTACTATCTTCTAATTTATATAATTTCTCTATTCTTTAGTATATTTCTAGTATAGTTTATTTATAGGAGGTAAGTTTATAAGCTTCTACCTACCTAATATATCGAGACTTAATACCGCTAAGGCTATAAAATTTAATACTACCGAGGCTCCTAGTTTTCTATCTAGTCCTTTTAGATTAATCTTATTAATTATACCCTAGTAGTATTTATAGACGTTATTTATTATAGTGTGTTAGTATAGTCCTTTTTCTCCTATAGCTATTATTCTCTTATTTCTAATACTTACGAATACCCTTAGTTCTAGGATTTTATTAAGTTACTTTATTATTAGGGCGATTATATAGTAAGACGGTATACTAGCTTCGACGTCTATAGTAGCCTTAAATCGGATCTTTATTTCTTTAATATACTCCTTTAGTATATTAAAATCTATACGTTTAGTATTATAGAACTTACTAATAGCTTCTACTATTAATCCGTATCCTTCTCCCTTTAGATATCTTCGATATTCTTATATAAACTTATCAGCCTATTATATATTATCTCCTCGGATATTAATCTCGTATACTAATTTAGGATCTAGGCCTACGAATAGCTATCTACTAACTCTCTTAGTAAGATCTAACTATCTCTTAGCTTCCTAGCTATTTAGATTTAGTCGTAAGATACTATTATCGATAAGGTTATATAGTCTTAGTCCTTTTAACTACTTTTCTACTAATATTTCCTAATTATCGAAGTCTTCTTTCTTACTAAGTTAAGGCGTAATTCTATATAGCGTGATCGTATCCGGATCTAGTAGTCTATACCCTTAGTCTAGTATAACTTTACGCCGTTTCTTTACCTCACTCTAGTTATTATATACTAGTCTACCTTCACCTAGAATAATAGGCGTTATATTATCTATTTTTGTTAGGTAATAAGTTCCCGAGGACGTAATTAGTTAGATTCTAGCGTATCCGGTGGCTTTAACTCTTAATATAGGTCTTAGACTGACTTCCGGAAGAAAAATTTTCTAGAGTGTGGGGTTTTTATAGGGTAGAACCCTTTTTCCCACTATACGTTCGGTCCGATAGTTGCGACTCTCTCTACACACTGTGGACCACACGAAGATTAAGATAAAAGAAAATTGCCTCCTCAATGATAATGATTTTAGAAAAACCCGGGCTTTATAACCTGATGAGACCTACGAAGTGGGGCTCGGAAAGGGAGGAGGGAGAGAGTTGTATTGGGAAAGAAGCTCGGCTCCCGACTATCTAACTAAGAAGGTGATGCCTGCACATCACGAGACCTCTAGTCTCAATATCATAAGACCTCTAGTCTCAACAGGTAACACTATGTTGCTTAGCTATTCTAGGTATAGAGAGGATATAACTAGGTAAACTCCTACGAGACACGGTCGGCCTTGTTAGAGAGATCTTATAAGGTAGCGCGAAATGGATTTGACAATCCGTGGGGCGTAGCATATAATGGAAGCGACGGAAGACTAGGTGGGCGGACTGTAGATACGACACTTTCTATATGGCTCGAGAGGACGGACGCGCGTGTCGGTCTACTGAGAGAATAGGATTTTGAAGATGGCTATCGAGGATGGAGTCTTTAAGGCCGCTATGGAAGTAGGCTTAAGGTGCAAACTAGTTAGTAAAAAGGAGGATTCATAAGGGATTCCTATACCTTACCCTCCCGCTTAAGCCGATCGATGGCCTCATCTGGTGAGCGCAAGTCCGCGTCTTCACAGATCGAGGTGAACGTGGCACGAAAGCTGTTCAGGCCATCCCCGATAGGGTGTTCTATAATTAACCTTGATCTTATTTGATCTGACATGATACAGTCCTCTGTCTACCACCATGTTGAATTTGGAGAGGGTGGTTCGAGAAAGACATGAAGGGACGCGACGGTCAACGCGACATCACGTGGCTTCATGACTAAAGCGTTAGTTATGCCAACTTTTTGAAGACATTTCAGTCATTTATTTCAGAGCAAAGGCGCAAGTTTTGCCGAACGACATGTGTGAGCCTCAGCTATGTTGGGTTATATAAATGATAGTGTACCTATCGCAATGGCTACAGTACCTGCCCGTACTGTATCATCTTGTGAGCAATTATTGCTTGGATCCGCTATTGAAGGTGTTGTACTAGCCCGATCTTGAATCAAAGGAAGGATGTGAGGAATTGACCATGAGGACAATCATGACCTTTTAGTTTGGGGCTGAGGCGGTCTTGTCCACTACGAAGGATATATTCATAGTCATGTTTTCGCGAGCTAGCTTTGTCAGCTCCGGCTCCGAGGATCACTATGGATGTCAATATGTTGCCTCAATCACGGTAACCTCAATCTAGTGGGCGTATCCACATGCCGCCCAAGTCACCAATCGATTTGGACGATATTCCCAGTTGGAACCTGGCTGTGGTATGTGATACAGTTGCCCCGGCTATCTCTCTAATTCTTTTTGAGTGTTGGCCAGGCCCACTTTAATCTACATCTGGACTAGCTTACCCACAGTTGTGGAACAGAAAAGGGCTATGAGCACAGGTCTAGGAATCAATGGAAAGACTCGCGGGCAATCTCACCGGCATTCAATGCTAGGGTAGGAGATTGTTCAGTTGGACACCAATGTTGGCCACGGTCTAACAATGAAAGATTGAAATCTCTTTCCACAGAAGCTGGCCTTACTAATGCTCACTTTATCAACTGACGTGGTATTCAGTATAGTAGGGATCCAATTAAGGGAGTTGAAATCTCTGTATTTCTGTATCCACTATTCTAGTAGGAAATATGACTATCTGACTAATATCAAAAATACTGCGTGGATAGGATAAACTAAACTTCCGGTATACCGATCTTATGCTCCGACATACCCCCTTAGCTAGGCTAGTATGGTCTAGCTGCTTCCTACGCTTAGTCGGTATACTATTTCTCTTCCCTTGCTAATCAGACGACCCCTGCTATTAGATAGCTTATATCGGTTATCCTTAACATTTTAAGGAAAGCTTTATACTTTTGCCTAGTGAGTAACTTTGTGAGTCCGTCTATAGCTATACTAGCTATCGGTACCTATTTCACCTTAATTCTTCCTTCCCTGACTTCCTATCTAAGCTAGTGCTAATAAATATTAATATATCGCAATTTCGTCTTAAACGCTATATCCTCGCTAGTTAGAAGACTAATAGTGCGCTAATTATCGTAATTAATACTTAGTTAATAGGAAGGGATAAAACTAAGGGTATTAAGAAGTCTACGCTACTATTATAGCTATTTTATAGTCTCTAAAAGACCGAGGAGCTTAGCTTTAGTAGTAGAGATAGTAACTATAGGCTACTTACTAGCTTTCTAGTCGACTAGTCTACCGTATACCTAGTAGATATAGCTAGCGGAGCTCTTTCTATCGGGATAATCCCTATATAAAGTATTACTCGCGAATTATATAGAGTCTCTTTCTATACCTAATTCTATACTATATTTAATAGCGAGATAGCGGGTAGAATTAAGGTAGGTAATAACTCTATTAGCTACCTAATAGTGCTAGGGGCCCGGGTTTATTAAGTATTATACTAGACGAGTAGTCGATTTTATAGTATCTAGTCTTATAATTATAGTAGTATATCTAGTAGATCCTACCTTCTTTTAGTATAATAAGATCTCTTAGGCTATAGCTATACCCTAATATAGAGTTAGCTCTTCGATAGGTATTAGGGTATATACCGCTAGTCTATCTATAAGATTATATCGTATAGTAATACTTATTATATAGCTATCTTAATAAAGCTATAGCTTCTTTTACTATCTATCTCTAATAATACGGATATTAAGAAACTATACTACCTCTCTATAATCGGTTAGTTCCTAGTAAGTTTCTAGATCTCGTTCTAGCTATATAGCCCTTTTTTATATCTCCTTACTATTATAGTAGGTAATTAGGATATTATTAATATAGAAAAAGACTATTAGTCTATTTCCGATAAAGATATAGAGGTCTTCTAGGGCTTATTATAGTCCTAGCTTACGAAATATATTAGCTACTTCCTATTACTAAAGTCTAGGTAAGATCCGTAGACTATATAGTACGCGGCGGAGTTTCTAGTATTTACTAGGTAGTCTAAACCTATTAGGTATCTAGGTATAGACCTCCTTTTCTAGCGTGCTATTTAAAAAGGTAGTAATAGTATCCCGCTATCTTAGGTCGAGATTAAATATAGTAATAAGGGCGAAGATTATCCTTATAGTCCTTACTATTAGTATAGTAGCTCTCTTTTCTTCGTACGAAATAGTCTCTAGATCTCCCCGTATATATATACGAGCTTTAAATTTAACTAGATAACTATTCTAATCGTATTTATAGGTAAATACCTATATAAGAGGTAGTATTTACTTACCTCTATCCTTTAGTCTCTCTATAATCTTATAGGTTTCCTTTTCTATTAGAGAGTTAATCTCCTTCCTTATTACTACGAGAAAGCCTTCCTAAAATAGATAGTTTATAATATCTTTATAGTGTTTTAGGACTAGGGGGAGATTATCTTAATAACGTCTAATTTTAGGCTTCTTAGTATATAGACCTATAGCGAAAGTATATAGTAGTATAGGAGGGTCTTCCTTTTCGTTTATAGCTCCTATAATTATTATATAGATATAGTCTTTATCTTACCTAGCTTAACGTCTTCGCTTTCTACTAATAATATTACTAGTGTCGATATCTTCTATAATTTATCTACTTAGGGCGAGAAGTTCCGCCTATAGTTATCTTTCTAGCTTATCTTCTATAGTAGGAATAGCTTTATTATCCTAAACCTAGTCGCTAACTAGATCCTTTAGATCCTCTAGTATATCTACCCCCTAACTAGGGGTAGTATAGGGTTCTTATAGCGGTATAATAGGGAGCGGAGGAAAGGGTTTATCCGGAAATATACCTAATAGGGCTCGGGGTTTATAGATCTTAGGTATTTACTATATAATTGTAGCTTTTAGGGAGGGTAGGACTATCTATTAGTCTACCCCCTAAAGTAGGGTAGTATCTCGCTAACTAACTTTACTAGCTATCTCCCTCTACGGAGAGTTTTACTATATATTCTACTAGTTTTCTTACTAATATCCTTACTAAGATCCTTACTAAGATCCTTAATAATTATAGTGCTAAGTTTCTTATAGATTATTAGACTAAGTTTCTTATAGATCTCGATAATCTCTCTCTTCTATTTCGCTAGTCTCTTAACTAGCTATCATACGATTAAGTACCTAGGTAAACTCCTCTATAGTAATTTCCTAAGGTTCTTACTATATTAGTATTAGAATAAGCTAATATCTATTATAATTAGGGGTATATTTACGAGTTTTATTAAATACTATATCCCTAATTAACTTTACTTTCCTATTATATAGAAACTAGATTTTCTAGATATTTAATACTATATAGCTAACTAAGAATCCGATCTTAGCTCGTAGGTTTATTTTATTAGACTAGACCTATTTATCGATCCTATAGTATACTAAACTTCTATATAGTTTAATATTTAATAGGTTAATCCTCGGCGCCTACGGTACGAACTCCTTCCGTACCTCCTCCTATAGTATAACCTAGCGGTTTTCGGTAGTAGTATACGTCGGCGTATAATTTAGTAACTATACTATAGTGTTAGCGGCCTCTAGCTATAGATCTTTTAGGAGCTTTCCTTTAAGTACGAGTATACGTATACGGGTAATAATTATACTACCGGATCTTTCGGTATAACTATTTATTTCGGAGTGCCTTAGGGGGTTATAATATATAAGGATACTATTAGAAGTAAGGCTATATTCCGTAGGTTTTCTAGCTAAGGACTTATTATCGTATTAGAAGGCTTTAATTAGTAGATCCTATTAGTTTCTTACTAGTTCTATAAAACGATTAATCGCTAGCTAACACTTAGGCTTTATTTTATAGATTATTAGCTAATAAAACCTAGGACCTTCTAGGTAAAAATAAGAGATCTAGCGGTACTTATTCTATACTAGCGGTAGCTAAATAAGATTAAAGTATACTCTTCTAAATTATCCGAAAGTACGCCTAATAGCTTATCTTAATATCTACCTTAGTATACGACCTAGCTAATAAGTCTAGTATAATACCTATATTTTAGTAGACTCCTTTTCTTTATTGTTAAAAATAACTCTATCTACTATAGTAGTAAGTTTTATAGCGCTTCGCTAGTTAATATAGGTAAGCCGTCGGTACTAGATATCTAATAAGGCTCTTAATTATTAAGGTTTTATAGACTTTCTCTCTATAAAATAGGCTTACTAGGGCTATATAAGTTCTCCGGGTTAATTAAAGATCTAGAGGTTAAACTAGTCCTAAAGGTTAACGTAGATAACTAGTCTATTATTAGGGTCTCTAATATAGTTTATACGCTAGCACTATATCCTACCCTTCTTTTTTAGTATAGAATAGGATACTAGGTTTATATAGAAACTAGGGGAATAGAGGGTATCACTAAGTATAATCTCTATTTTACCTTTTATTAGATATCTACCTACTAGTCTAACCTTCCCCTTTCCTAGTACCTAGGTAGTGCTATCTCCTATCGTAAGATCCGAGATCTAAGGTATAAAGTCGATAAAAAGGTCTCTATTATTATAGATATAGGTACTAGATCCTATATTAAGGATCTATCTATCTTTTAAGATAGGTTCTCTATTTTTAGTAAGAGAGAGGGTATATTTATAGTTTTATACTAGCCCCCCCTACTATATAGTATAGGGCTTAAGGGTAGTAGCGAAGCTCACTTAATTTATAAACTCTTCCTTCTAAGGTTACTAATTTTACTAAGTTTACTAAGTTTACTATACCTTTTCTACTTTCTTTTCTACCTATTTTTTCTAAGTAGGCTCTTTAGCGAGTTTTTACTTAATCTTTTCTAGCTTTCTTAGGTTAATATAGGTCCCTTCGGGGCGGTTTTCCTTATTAAGATACTAGTATATTACTATTTTATATAAATAATAGGGGTTCCTATATAGGCACCTCCTCTTTTTAAATAGGATCGGCTCCTTAGTTTAGGACTAGATCTAGGACTTTACTTCTTAGTGTCCCTACTAGGTTAAAAATACCCCTTTTAGGGGTATAGTAAATAATACCTTTTATACCCCTATTTCTCGATTTATTACGCGGAAAGACTCGAGGAGATTATAGGTTTAATAGACTTTCTTATCTATAACGATCTCTTAATATCTTCCTTACTACTAAATAGGTAAGACCTCTTTAATAGTATATAGAAAGTCCCTATTTATATCTCCGTTATTAATACTAAGGCTAATAGCTTACTCCCTTAGGGTATTCTATTATTTAAGCTATTATTCGATATCTTTAGTCGGCTTTTAGATAGCGAAGACCTTCTACTTTATTCGGACTTCCTCCTCGTATATAGTTAATCTCGCGAAGCGATCTCTTAGGTATATAAGTCTCTTATATAGGGTCTAATAGTCGGTGATAGCGGTATAGTAGATTAGGTCTAGGAAGGTATAAATATAGTTATTTATATTAGAAAGTCCTTTTATCTCCCTATCCTATTTCGATTAGTCCACTTTAAAGATATCTATTTCGTCTCTCTAATCTCTTTTATCTAATTCGGTCCCTCCGTAGGGGTATTCCGGCCTAATAGGCTCTTCTTTCCTAATCGGTCTCTCTATCGGGGGGTATCTAGGTTATAGTGCTTCTAGACTTATTTTTATATCGTATATAGCTTTACCCGGGCGAACTAGGTGCGCTATTAGGGCGAGTCCTTTAGTTTTTCGCCCTTTATAGCGGAGAGAATTATTAATACTTCTATTATTAGGGTTAGGTGCTGTATAGCCTTAGCGGGCTACTATACAGCTTTTGGAGGTTTTTAGGTGCTAATAGGCGCTATATCTTATAAATAGCGGCCTTATTTCGTGCGAACCGGGCTCATAACTATCAACTGACGTGGTATTCAGTATAGTAGGGGTCTAATCAAGGGAGTTGAAATCTCTGTATTTCTGTATCCACTATTCTAGCAGGAAATATGACTATCTGACTAATATTAAAAATACTACGTGGATAGGATAAACTAAACTTCCGGTATGCCGATCTCATGCTCCGACACTATCGGCATTCTCGGATGATTCAGAGAACCAATCAGCAACTTGACTTAGTATTCCGAATCAGCATTAATAGACAGGGTGCGGTTTCAACTCGTATCACGGAGTCTAGACAGCCAACCCAAGCAGTGCATCCGCTATATATCATATATGATTGGTTCGCCGCTGAACCTTTCCCCACTTTGGAGAGGCAAAATTCTCGCTGCCCAATTTTGCTACCCCTCACTCGGTTAGCACTTGCAAGGTCGTAAGTCAGCTTCAGCCTGGATTAGGTGGCAAACTCGCACAGGTGAATTTCGAAGACTCCTCACCTTGTTTATACCTGACCTTGTATTACAGTTGCCATTATTTACTGCATAGATCGATAGCTCAGAGCTATCTAAAATGGAGAATTTCAAAGAGTATGTTGACCTTTCAATGAAAGGATTTCGGTTACTAACTAACAACCGAAGAGTCGTTCGATCGCCTGAATTTCACTTTCTTATCGGACATGATCAACGGGAGCTGACAATTCACGCCGGTCTTGTTCATAACTTATCAGCCCCTTTGAATGCCTTGATGAATGGTAGCATGAAGGAGGCGTTATGCAGAACTGCTACTATAGATGATGTGGAAGAGGATACTTTCATCGCTTTTTGCGAGTTCGCTTACAGAGGCAAATACAATACTCCTTACCGCGAAGACGAAGATAATGATAGCCACTTTGAGGTAGAGAGTAAGTACTGGTTAACGTTTCTATTGCGAAGACACGTGACCTCCTAGCACTTTAGTCTAGTCTAGCTAGCTTTCCTTCTTCTTCCTTTTCTCTCAGCACGCACAATACAAGATTTTCTAGTCCACTCCTTCTTATAAGTAGTCGTGTAGGATCATCTCTCTATCAGGTTATGAGTCCTTTGCTATCGAAGCCTCTATATAACTGCAAGCTTCGTATCTTCTGATTCCTCCGACGAGACCCTAGTGCTGCGTCGCACCGACCCACTATAGGGTGTTTTTATAGACTTTTTACTAGTCACCCTAATAACACCCTACCCTACCTAACCACCTAATATACCCTATATAGTTATCCTAATTTCTCTCTAGTATCCGAATACCTAAGTAGAAAAACTAGATACTATTATCTAATTAGCCGTTTAACTTCTCTATTAACCGCTAAATAGACCTTATTAGCCGTTCGACTTCTATTAACCGCCGCACCTTATTAGCCGTTCGACTTCTATTAACCGCCGCACCTTATTAGCCGTTCGACTTCTATTAACCGCCGTATCTTATTAGCTATTCGACCTTCTTATTAATTACCGAACCCTATATAGACTACTAATATATCGGAGTCCTTTAATATTAGGGACTTCGCTATTAGTCGATATAAGATTAACTATATAGATTTAGTACCGAAACTAAAAGGATAATCTAACTATAGAGATTAGAAGATAGCTATATATCTAGCCTTTCTTACTAATAATAGATACTATACTAGGATAATCTCTTATAGAATTCCCTCCCTAAATAAACCTAAGTACTTCGAAGTCTCTCGATAGGCTATAGAATAGGCTTTACTTATAGAAGCACGGGAGGTATAGGTATAACACGACGATAATATTACGATTACTACTATAGATATCCGGGAGAGAATAAAGGAGATTAAGGAAATTAATAAAACACTTCGGAAAAAGTATAAAAATAAGCTTAATAATTAGTAATCTTATAATACCCGAACTCTTATTTATATCCGGAAAACTCTCGTACCCGAGCCTTTATTAGTTATTACTTAAATTACGGATATACGTAAAGCTTTTAGTAAGCTTCGGAAGATATATACGATAAAGTCTTATTAATAAGCCTATACCTACTATTTAAAGTGGATTAACCTATAGTATAAGAATAGATCTCCCTTAGACTTTATAAGGAGGTTTTAAGAGGCCCTTTATAACTTTATTACTATAGACGAAGAGCCCTCTTAAATAATTAAGCTATATTAGTTTAAAAAGGCTATTATAGAGAATCCTCGTTATCTTTCCTTTTTATAGAACCTACGAATTAATAAAAAAGATAAGACTTTTATAGAAAGAGTATATATCGAGTTTATCGAGGTAGAGACTAATAATCGTTCCTTTAACGTTTCTTAATTAACCCTATCTACGAATACTATATCTACTAAAGATACTTCTAATAAGGATAAGAAGTCTAGTAGAAATAATAAAAAGGGTAGAAATACTACCTCTTCTTCTTCTTCTTCTAAAGATAAGTCTAAACCTAAGGGTAAGGATAAAAATAAGAAGAAAAAGAAGCCTTTTAAACGGGAGGAAAATATTATCTTTTATAAATATTATAACGTCCTAAGAAATTACTATTCTAGGAATTACCCTTTATAGAAAAATAGTATATCTTCTAATATAGTCCTTTATTAATAACTATAGTAATAATATACTATTTAGTAAGTCCTAGTTCCCTAGCTAGGCTAAGTTATAGGTTAGGTAGATAGTTAGGGTTATATTATCTTACTAAACCGTATTATTAATACTATTTTCCCTTAATAAGAAGCTTCTTCTAGAGATCTAGTTATAAAATATAATAATCTCTTTATAAATACTATTTTTAGTATACTTACGGTATTAAAAGAAGGTCTATCTATAGGAGATAATAATATCTCTCGCTAGATAATTAATTCCGGTACTAGTATCTATATAACCTCTTATAGGTCTATCTTCGTTAATTTTAGGCCCTATATAGTCCTAGTTTCTACGGCTATAGGCGACACTTTTTATACTAAGGGCTATAGAGACGTTATTTTAAGAATATTAAATATATTAGACGAATATATTAGACCTTTTATCTTATATAAGGTCTAGCTTACCCTAGATCTTAAGGCTAGCCTAATCTCTATATCTATACTAGATAAGGAAGATATCGGTACCTTAGTTAAAAATAGGGTTATAACTTTTAAAGCTTCTAATTCTACTATTAGCTCTAGCTCTAATACTATTATTAGTTTTACTACCTATAAAGGTGAATATTACTAGCTTAACTACCTAGGAATTAATAAAATTAATACTATACTTTCTAATAATCTAGATATACTAACTAGATCTCTAAACTCTATTTTTACTACTAAAAATAGAAATAGGTCTTCTATAATTTCTATTAACCTAGCTTACCGATATACTTATTATACTAAAGAAAATAGGGTTCGTAAGATAGAAACCTATACCGAAGGTATTAAATTAAAAAAAGGTACTAGCGTTACTTTTCCCTATACTCTATATATTAAGGGTAAGGGTTATACTCTCCTATTTAGAAAGGAAAGGTCTATTAGATCTAAACTAGGCGAATATTTATATATCGATATCTAGGGTCTAATCTTAATTATATTATATAATAGAGAAAAATACTTTATTACCTTTACTAATAACGCTACGCGCTTTTACTAGCTTTTTCTACTTAAATCTCGGTCTTAGGTAACCGAGACTTTTATTTAGCTAAAAAATTATCTTTAAACTTAATTTAGCTATTAAGTTAAAAGGGTTTATAGTAATAATACCTCGGAGTATCGGCCTTTAGGCGTATATCTTTCGAAAAATAGTATTATTTAGGACCCTACTCCTTCTTATACGAAGTAGCTAAATAGTGTTACCGAGATTAAAAATCGATACCTCGTTAAACCTCTTATTACTATTATATCTAAATACTAGCTTCTAAAATACCTTTAGGGTTATCTACTAGGGGGAATTAACTATACTATAAATCGACTCTTTACCTCGAAGATTAGTATATCCCTATATAAGGCCCTTTATAGGAAGAAGCCTAATCTTAGTAATTTATATATATTTAGCTATTAATACTAGTTCTTAATTCTAAAGGAAAAACACTCTATAAAGCTAGATCCGTATATATAGGAAGCGAGATTAATTACTTATAACGAAGGAGATAATTATATACTATATAATATACGCACTAAGAAGATTAAACGCTCCCGAAATATTATCTTTAATAAAAATCTAATACTAGAGGCACTACTTATACTAAACTATAATCTATAGATACTAACTTAGGGTTAATCTTAATCTAGATCTTAGTCTTAAGAGCGATACGTTCCGATCGACTTTATTTATAACGAATATAAAAATCTCTTAGATCTACTAGATACTAATCTTCCGGAAAATAAGTATAATACCCTATAATTTAATAATCCTTTTAAGATTTATACTAGGTCTATACTACCCTCTCCGGTAGTTAAAGACTACCTAAAAGATATTATATATTCTCCGGCGAGTCCTCCGCTAGATACTACTAGTCCTATTATATTAGAGCCTAATATTTAATTTTACGATACCTCTCTTAATACCTCCTATAATATCTTCCTTAACGATCTCCTTCCGAACCCTAATTCTTTCGAGTTACCTTTTAACGACGGAAATAATAAAATAGTAGGTAGTCTAAGTAGTAGTATAGAGGGATAACGGTAGGAAGATAGTCCCTACTTTAACGTAGGTAGGGTTAGGGCTCCTATAGAGCTATAGACTACTTCCCGGTAGTTTACTATAGACTTCTCGTATTTAGGCACTCTTCTAGAACGTATAGATAATCCTAATTTCGTTATCCTAACTAGATCTCGATAGACTAAGTCTAATTAAGATAGGGTACGACGTTTAACTAGACTTAGGAAGCCTAGTTAGGTATATATTAAAAGCTTAGCTAATCGATTATTCTTTAACGTAAATATCCTATAATTTCTAGCTAATTCTCCTAATATCTTAATTAATCTTTTTACTATAGCGATAACTAAAGAATAATATACTCTATCTAAGCTAACGTCTAAGGACGTAGATTTTAAACTAAATAGCTAGAAGGAAGCTATATCTTATATTAAAAAAGATAAATAGTTAATAGTAGTATATAAAGAACTAGCTCGATAACTTAAAAACGGTACGTAGCGGCGTATTCCTCGATTATCGAAAAAAGGTCGACGACCCCTAATATTACGATAGGTATTTAAGATTAAATATAATAGAATCTATAAAGCTTAGCTAGTTACCTATAGTTTTTAATAAATTAAGGATCTTAACTTCTATAAGGTCTATACTATTATTACGAAACCTATATCTTTTAAGATCTTTACTATAATTACTACCTCTAAAGGTTAGAAAATATACTATATTAATATTATAACCGCCTTCCTTTATACTAAACTAAAGAAGCCTATTAAGATAGAGCTACCTAAGGGACTAAAAGAATAGTATCCGGATAATATTAGTCTCCTAATAAAAATAATTTATAGACTAAAGTAGTCTCCTAGAGAGTAGTATAAATTACTCTATAACGTACTTATATCTATAGGTTTTACTCGTACTTAGTTAGATTATTCTATCTTTATTAGGTATAGTAGTTCTTAATATAGTAGTTCTTAATATAGAAAGGCCCCCTTATACGTTATAATTTACGTTAACGATCTATTAGTTATATCCCTATTAGATTAAGAGATTAAGGACTTTAAAGTTACTATTTCGAAATATTTTAATACTTCTGATAAAGGAGTCCTTAAAAGATATTTTATAATTAATATATACTATAATAATAGTTCTATCTATCTCTCTTAGAGTGACTATATTAATAAGATTCTTACCTACTTTAGTCTTAAAAATTGTAAACTAGTCGCTACCCTAATAGATAAAAAAATACCCTTTATTATTTTTAATAGTATTACGTTAAAAATTAAAATTAAGGAGTTTTAGATAAAAATTAGGACCCTAATCTAGCTAATAGTCTCTATGAGACTAGATATTACTTTCGGTATTATTAGGCTTACGAAATATACTAAAAACCTAGGTACTAGCTACTTTAAGGCGTTAAAACGAGTTTTTTACTATCTTACTAGCACTAAGTATCTTATAATTTACTTTTATCTATTTAAGAAATATAACTTTATTAATTATTATACTAGAATTAGAGACTATCTTCTTTTCGGTTTCTATAATACGGACTAGGTAGGTCTATATAGCGAAAAGGGTCTTTTAATATCTAGTTTTATATTTAAAATAGCGGGTGGAGCTATCTTATAGACTTCTAAAAAGTAAGCTTATATAGTATTATCTACTACTAAATCTAAATATATTATAGAGGCTCTTACTACGTAGGAAGCTATCTAGCTAATTTAGTTATTAATAGAGATCGGTATTTCGGGACTTTTTTAGAAGCCTATTCCTATTTATACGGATAATAATAGTGCTATTATACTAGCTTCTAACCCTAAATTTTATACCGCTACGAAATATATTGCTATTAGATACTATCGACTTCGTGAGGAAGTTACTATAGGAACTGTGAACTTTATTAAGATTCCTACTACTAAGATAGCTGCTAATAGACTAACGAAACCCCTTAGGAAGATCATATTTAAAAGGTTTGTTGCGTAGCTAGGATTGACTATCTATAACTGATTGAACGTTGATTTTTATGCTGAAAATGGGGGGTTTAACTAAATACTAGTTTTTCAAAATGGAGAGAGATGGAAAGGATTAGACAGTTTACGACTATAGCACTAGTCGTGGGGGGTATTGCGAAGACACGTGACCTCCTAGCACTTTAGTCTAGTCTAGCTAGCTTTCCTTCTTCTTCCTTTTCTCTCAGCACGCACAATACAAGATTTTCCAGTCCACTCCTTCTTATGAGTAGTCGTACAGGATCATCTCTCTATCAGTTTCACAGGAAAATTACTCATGTCCAATTTAGATGAAGTTATTTTGAATGGCAGCAATCCAGAACAACAATCACAAACAGGGCCAACACCGGGGCAGGAGCTGGAACCGGAAACAGACCCAGAACCTATGCCAGAGCCAGAGCCAGAAACAGGACCACTATTTGTATGCCCTTATGAGTCGAGAATGCTGAGCAAGAAAGCGCAAATAAAAAAGTACCGTGCTTCACCGCCGCCAGAGATCGAATTTGCGAAATCAGTCTATGTTCTAAGCCCATATGAACGCCGGCAGAGTCAATTCAACGGCCTTCGCTTTGTGGGAGATGAGGCCACGTCTTGTCCTAATCCGGATTTCCATGCCCACGCAAAATTATACGTATTCGCGACACGATATCTTGTGGACCCGTTAAGAGAACAGTGCTTGAAGTCACTTCATCGTGACCTCTGCAGCCTTTCTCTAAACAAAGAAACTACGACATATATCCTTGATCTGCTCGAATATACCTATGAGCAGACAAGTAGACAAGAGCCAGGTGGATGTTATTCCATTAGGGCGTTAGTTATCCTCTATATCTCGTGTGAGGTGCAAACACTCGTTGAGAATACTCGATTTCGGCGTATTTTGGACGAACATGGAGAGATGGCCTCTGATCTTGTATTAAAGCTTGTTGAATAATGGGACTGGGACACTCAACTAGGAAAGGGGAACCATGGTAGACATAATATGAGCAATGAGCCTGCACATCTTTATCCCCGTTCACTCAGACAAACAACAACATCACGCTTAGGTCCCAACTCCTTCGCAACATGCATACCACCAGAAATAGCATAAGAACCCTCAAGTGCAGGCATAGTTCCCTCAAGCTGGCAGAGCAACGAAAAAGCCATCAGGGCATCCGAATCATTTGCCGCAACGAACCTAACCCGACCAGATCCCTTCCAACTCGACAACTCAGGCCCAACACCAGGATAATGAAGCCGAGAAGAGACAAAATGCATCTTGTCAACCTCCCAATCGTCATCCTCAGACGAGGGAATCTGCAACCCCGGCGACTCACGAACAGGGCCTCGATCCAGCAAAGCAGAGTTTTGGCCCGCCATGGACGCATCACCATCCGCCTGGACACCGACAAGAGCAACAGATGCGTCACCTAGGAAAGGATAGAACATACCAACAGCATTCGATCCACCGCCCACACAGGAAACAAGCGCATCAGGCAGTCTACCTGCATTCACCGCACCGAACTGAACCCGAGTCTCAGTTCCAATGACAGTCTGGAACGTGCGCACGATAGTCGGATACGGATGCGGGCCAAAAGCGGAGCCGATAACAAAATGCGTCATCTTCAACTCCCTCGCCTAGACACTGAAGGCCTCATTGACTGCGTCGCGGAGTGTACAATTTTCCCCACTGCGCAGCACATCAACAGGGACAAAGTCTGCACCGAGGATGCGCATGTGCAAGATAGTCAAAGCTAGATCTTTGCATTCAAAGCCCTCGGGGCCCATAAAAATGGTGCATTTCATGCCAAATTGCGCGCAGAGAGTTGCTGTTGCGACGCCGTGTTGGCCAGCCCCTGTTTCGGCATTATGGAGGTTTTGGCGAGTCGGCGCGCGAGGACGATTTGGCCCAGCGCGTTATTGATCTTGTGACTGCCGGCGTGGTTGAGGTCTTCGCGTTTCAGCCAGATGCGTGCTCCGCCTGTGTGTGCGGTTAGGCGTGGGGTTAGGTGGAGGGTGGAGGGTCTGTTGGCGTATGTTGCGTAGGATTTTATCTCGGCCCAGAAGGTTGGGTCTGCGTTTGCTGCCTAGAATCCGTTTTCTAGTTCGGTCAGGCCTTCTGTTACGGATGTTGGGGCGTATTCTTCGCGGAAGGCTCTCAATTGGGTCGTGTCTATGGCATTGGTGGCTTCGTCGGTGTCTTCGGGTGCATCATTTCCTCCATCGTTGGGAAGGTAGATAGTAGTGGAAGACAAGGGTTGGGTAGCTTGCTGTCTTCTTGCGGTTATGACAATTTGATCCCAAGTGCGATCAGCAATTTTCTTCTCCCTAATGAGGTCTATGATTACCTTTCCAGTGAATTAACAATTCAGCTCCTGGATGAGCTGTAAGCCCACCTATAGCTAGTTGCAAAGAAATATGGTCATCAAATCGACGCGCTGCATCCGCAAAAGGCCAAGGGACGCTCTATCATCCCAACCGAAGTCCCAAGGCTCCATTTCATTTGGAACAGGAATCAGGTCTACATGAATCTAGTACCTCTATGCTTGGTGAACTATGAATTTTGGGTGCGGTATCTGCAGCCTCTGAAGCGAGTATTATTGTCTAGAACTTCTTCGCCTGTTCCCAAAATTCCCGAGCCAGCCGCTTTGCTGTTCGATAGCCCGATTGCGATAGGGTTTTGCGCTCATACGCATCTACCATCAAGCCCCTCCTTGACTTTGCGATTGCAAAGAAGTCTTCTCTGACCCCGACTGACATTGACTGGGTCCAATGGGCCGAGACCACTCACTCGACATCCGACGTGTTGTCTACTCTGACGCCTCTGGTCGACAGGACCACCTAGGCGCCGCCGCTGTCGCACTCGACAACAACCAAGAGATAGTCGAGGCGCAGCAGGTCCAAGTAGGACCGATGAGCCGCTGGTCTGTCCACGTCGCAGAGCTTGTAGGCATCTTCTACGCGATCAGTGTAGTGTTCAAGATCGCCCACCAACACTTGGGAACAGCAGACAGGCAACTGGCAGCGACGATCCTGTGCGACAGCCGGTGAACTGCTACAATGCACCTATACTCACCGCGGAAACATACCCTGGGAGGAAAACTGCCTTCTGATGGTCAGAAGTGGACGCCAAACCTAGAGGCAGTACGGGCCTCCATACGTTTCGCCATCGCGACGGGCCGACTCGAGGCCACTTAACCCTGTCGACGAACATAACCCCCCCCCCCCCCCCCTTTTTCTCTCTCTACTCCGCCTCACCAACCACCTCATGCTACAGATGGTAGACGCGCTTCAACTGCCGAAGATAGGATTTTTTCGGCAGAATGTTGTCAAAGTTTATTAAAGCGACAGACTGCAACGCCTTTTTGAGTAATGGTGGAAGTTACGGCTTTTAGCGCTACTAGATGATATGCCTTAGAAAACGCTAAAAAAGAAAATAAATTGAACGTTGCTATCCATAGAATAACATAGCCCTTTAATACACGTAGGTAGATAATATAATCAGGCAACTATATTTCTTTTATTAAAAGTCTTTAGCTATACTAAGAAAGAGATAAATCGCTACTTCTCCGCCTAGAATAGTCTGGAAAGCTTATCTATTTAGTTTGAAAACGCATAACTAAAACATAATAGAATTATATTCCTTATATATATATAATTTATTATAATACTATTATTATAGAAATTTATATTAGGTATTTTAAACGATATATTATATATAAATATATAATATAACGTTTCAATCGTATAAATAGTCCTTATCGGCGTTAGAATATTTTCTATAGGTGAATTTTGCTTTTTTAAAGCGCTCTAGCTCTATATAAGTAGACACGGCTTTATTCGTAATTATAAATTCTTTATATCTATATAGTAGTAAATAAGCCGTAAGTTATAATACTGTCTTTATCTTAGATAAGTTCTCTAAAGATAGAGGATCGAGATAGCTAAGAATCATTTTAAAATATTTCACCGTAATTTCGATTAATTCCTTATTAATAGCCTGATTTTTGAAAGATTCTAAGGAAAGACATTCCTTTCCTACGCCTATATATTAGCGATTATTCGAGGGTAAAGACGAGATATTTAAATTTATACTTATATCTCTAGTCCCTATTTTCGCACGAGCTTCCGGGTAGTAAGTAGAGCCCTTTCTCTTTTTTTGTAGGCCTTAGCTATATTATAGTCCTCTAAGGTATATTTCTTCGTCTTTAAATCATCTAGACTCGCGACTATAGTAGCGACCGACGTGACTTTAGAAATAGTATCGGACGACGGCTACTACCGATCGCATTCGTCGAGATTTCCGTGGGTATTAGGATTAGTTAAATCCTCGAAGATAAATCTAGTTATGGGCCGGGGATTTCCTTATATAGATATGGTTAGCGAAGAGCCATATTAAAGAAGAAAGTGGAAGGTGTTATATATATAATTCATTAACGCCCGGCGGCTGAGCCGAAAGGGCAACTATCACTAATCTACTAGTATATATATATTTCGGTATACGCCGTATCTCATTAGAGCCTATATAGTATTTCCTTCGGTATTAACTTCTTAGCTTTCAATCTTATAGTTAGACCCTATAGGTTAGTATTAGTTAGTAGACTAGCTTAAAGGCGCTTCTTTAAGTGTTTAATATCCTATCTTCGGTAGTTAAAGCGCGTCTACCGTTTATAGTACGAGGTGGTAGGTAAGTAAGGTCGGAAGAACGGGGTAGGGAGTTCTATTCGTTAATATATTTAAGTGGCCTCGAGTCGGCCCGTCGCGATAGCGAAACGTATAGAGGCCTATACTACCTCTAGGTTTAGCGTCTACTTCTAATTATTAGAAGGCTATTTTCCTCCTAGGAAGAAGGATATATTTCCTCAGTAAGTCTAGGTATATTATAATATTTCCGCTCGGTATACCGTCTACTTCTAATATCGGAAGAGGAAGTGCTCTACGGTCTCTCTTACTTATCTATAATCGTATTTATTAGTCTCTACTATATTAATCTAATTAAGATATCTATTAAGTCTAGCTATACCGGTTCGAAGTTAGGCTAGTACGGTCGCTTCTTTCTATATTAGGCGATTATATAACTACCGGGTATATTTACCTAATAGTACGGAATCTACTTATTTTATATATCTTCCTACGTTCTCTCGTAGCTTATTACTAGGGACTACTTAGGACCGTACAATATTTAATATTATCGACTTTATCCTCGGAACGCGTTCTTATAGGAGAGTATCTTCTTATATTATAGTTCTAGCCTATTCTTTAGCTAGACCTAATAGCTTATTATCTTCGGTAGTAGGGATCTAGTGGAATTTAATACTATTTCTATTCCTCCGTATCCTACTTATTAGCTTATATATCTAGCAAACAAACTCCTAGCTAGACTATCGTCGAGGGTTCCTTAGCGTGAACGCCGCCGCCTTATTACTTATAAGTAACGTAATCTTATAGTCTTTAATTCCTACTACTATTTTTAATATATATACTATGGCTACTAGCTCCGTAGAGAACGGGTTTTGCTCTACTCGCGCGCCTAATATGACGGAAAAGGTTTTGAACTTCAATTTCCGATTTCGAGGAGGTTGTTTCTCGATTGCGACTCCAAACCCTACTAGCTCATTCCGTGCCGAGCTGCTAACCGCGATCTGCATCAGTCCGCCCGCTTCAGTCTGAGGCTTATCTTGTCCATCAACATTGATCTGTACGCGTTTATCCTATGGGGCCAACGTGAACGGGTTGATTGTTTCTAGTGTCTCCAGGTCGACGTGCTTAAGCGCGTCCGCTACGTGGTACAGTGGCGAGCGATGATATCGTCTGAACTTTCTGATCCGGTCTGTACCCCTGCGGAGAGGGTTAGTTTCAGGTAGCGTATGCATATCCGTCCACATTTTCACGGCCCGTCTCCAGAATCGGTGTCGTGCGGTGGCAATGTGGGCCTCTGCCTCCGCTACGCTGGTCGCGACCGTGAGGAACGTCCCCACAATGGCTTGTGCTCCAACTCTTTGGACTCGATTGATCGGCCCCATGGCCTTGTCCTTACACGCGTGCATCCAGACATTGGAGGCGTAGTCCACAACCGGCGCCACCGTTGATGTAAATAACTGCCGCGCTCTTTCTCTACTTGACGCTCTGTTCTGACATGGCGGAAGCTAACACAATCATGTTAATAGACCTGCTGTTTCATTGAGGGCCAGGCTAGAAGGTAAGGCATAACACCTAGCAACCTAATATCTGCCATTTCTTGTTCTGCAAGGATAGTCTTTCACCAGTCGCCTTCCAGAATCTTATATGCATCATCAATTGCGTTAGCTTCCTCTGCTTCATCGTCCGTGTCCCAATAAGCATCGTATTCGAACTGCCAATTCTCCTCCTCGCTAGAAGAATTCCAATCCTCGTTGGATAATGGGTCCAATTGGCTCGAATGGTCCAGATCCGACCCAGATAGTGCGTCTCTGTCGACTGAGCCAGGGAGCATTCTGGGCAAAGCACTTTCAAGTGTTGACATATCAAACGTCGCTTTAATCCGACTTCTGCGCAAGAAGAGATCGTTATGCTCCTTGAAAGCCGGTAGTATCTCGTCCTCGTACCAATGATCGTTTTCAATAAGGACGTCCCAGTCCCAGTGTGCCACAACCTCATCGGGCGTAACCTCCCAAAGACAAAGATATTCATCTTTGTAATAAGAATAAGCCCTCCCATATGGGTCTTGCACTTCATAATATTTCAATTCTGATTCCATTTCGACCATTGGTAGACCATAGGCGATACGAACGTTTGGATTTATAGCCGTAAGTGTTCTAGGGAAGCTTGGCCCCTTTCGCCTGGACAGAAACCTTAATAAACCCGGTGCCGACGCAGAAAATGATATGAATGGTGTCGGCTCCCATATTTGATAGTTGGCGTGTGTGGCTAGATATTCTTTTCGGCTTTCTTGTGAGCCCAACCGCTCCCGAGGCAAACGAGCCTACATTCTTCCTGAGTGATCTGGGTGACTGCCAGAGAATTTGTCCCACACCCGAAGGAGGGGACCAGAGTAAGCAGCATTGGGGGATTCGGCCCATGAGTGTTTAGAAAGACCTCTTTCCTTAAGAAGAGAGATACTATGGGCACACCTTTTCGACTACCGGCACACCTTTAGTAATTAATTCTATAGTGGACACTATTACCAAAGTCACTGTATTATTAAACCTAGTTTTCGCCTGGTATGATGATCAATAGTTATATGATTAAATATTACCGCCCCCCCCCCTAAAAAAGGATCACCTTATACCGCTACCTCTCTATTTTATGAAGCTATTCCTAGAACCCGCACTGTCGCTAGTATTATTAATTCTAGATACAAATAATATTGAAAATTCTCAATTTTAGTAGTATTAAATAGCAAATTCAATTTAATATTATATATATATTTTTGATTTAGTTAAAATTATGATTATTGAGTCAAAAATGACGCCGAAAACAATAGGTTTATGGGGAGGGAGAGGGAAGGGGGGAGGATGTAGGGTTTATAGGGTTTTTATAGTTATGTGACTTCAAAATAGGGGCTGATTTTTAAATACACTACCAAACGACTTTTTAGCACTTAGCTCTCCATTTCTCTTTATTGTATAGTATAAACTAGAGATTAATAATTACCGTCCTCGAGTCCCTCCCTTAGCCTACCCCCTCCTATTTCTAGTAGTAACACTACTAACTACGAGCTAATTATTAGAGTCTATTGTCTCCCCCTATATAGTCTAATTATTATTATGCCTCCTATTCCCTTACCTATTTCGCCCTAATTAACGTATGATTCCGGCCTCCTACGATTATATAATTTCGAATTACGATAGTTCTCGACGACTTAAGTTCTTAAAGCGCTATAAAGCCCGCGATAAGAGTATAGAGGACTACTAGGAGGACTACTAGGAGGACTACTAGGAGGACTATTAGGAGGATCTTACCGGGCGACTACGCGCCCGGATAATATATAGGTTTTATACCTAGAGCTCTATCACCCGTAGGTAGGTAGCTACTAGGTCTAGCTATAGCTAGTAATAACGGTAAAAATTAGCTTAGGTAAGGCTTATACCTCCTACCTAGGCTTTATAAATACGGTAGATATATAGATACCCTCTAGTAGATATAGACTAACCTAAGTATAAAACTAGAATAGGTAGCTTATCTAGATTACTTAGTAGATAGTGATTGAATATTACTTATACCTTTTTAATTATATAATCTATAACTAAAGTTTCTACTACGGCGAATAGAGGGTTACCGCTAATCTATTATACTCCTCGTTAAGATAAAAGCTCTTAGCTAATCTCTATTATAAGCCGCTTAATAGTATACTCTATTATAGTACTAAAAGCTAGTAGATTATAGGTCCTATTTTAGCTATCGAGCTTTAGATAGCGATATACTACCTCTATACGAGACGTTAAGGTCTTATCTAGGTAGAGAAATCTATTAGTATAGTAGCGTAGAAAATACTAACTATAGCCACGAAGCTACTTCCGGTTAATATACTATAGTATATCGGGGAAATGCTAATATTTCCTTTAGAAATTAGCCTAATAAGCCTCTATTTCTTTATTTATCTATACGTAAATTATACGGTACTAATAATCTTTTATACTACTCTATTAGGAGTTAATTTTACGCTAATTTTCGTCGACGGTACGAGGGGTATTAGGATCGGTACGGAGGACTTACTAGTGAATATAGGGTCTAGTATAAGACTTAATATTATAAGTAATATACTAGATATAAAGTATTATATTTATAGTCGGGAAGACCTATATATATAAGTAAAGATCTAGAGTAAAAGAATATAACTTACTAAATTAATTATATTACGTATTGCCTATTCCTTATTAGTTAAGATCGTCTAGGGACTATAGATTAAAGGCTTATCTCTAGGGAGGCTAATAGGGGTAGTAGTAGTAGTCCGAATAAGTAGTAGAATATCCGTACCTATACTAATAGCTATATATAATTCCCGGAGCTAACTAAGCACCCTTTTATATAAATCCTCTTTCTCGGAGCTAAGAAATACCTACCTAACGTAAAAAGTCTTACTAACTAGAGATACGCCTATAATATTTAGTAGGGGTATCTTCTATCTATTAGTCTTATATATATAGTCTATCTATAGAATATATAGATAGGTACGTAGAAGCTAGAGACTAACTTTATAGACTATAAAAAGGGTACTAAGTCTATTATCCGTAGTATCTATAGCGTATCGGATAATCTATATCCTATCCTTTAGAAGATCTATAAGAAGGGCTTATACCGGGGTCCGGCTAGCTAGCCGCTAGAGCTCCCCCTCGGGCGCGGATATTAGCGATATTACGCCTTCGGAGATATAACTATACTCCCCGACTCTCGGTATCCTACTATAAAGCACCTAAAATATACCGAGATTATATCTAGTATACGAGTTAGCTAGTGATAGTCTAGAGGACTTCTATAGTTTCACGCCGCCGAGGGATAATTAAGGTCGATAGATCTATAAGTCTATAATTATAGTGAGGAATTAGGTTAACGATCTTCTAATTTTACCTAGTAGAATTAAGTCGGAGTCTACTAGTAAATATATAGGCCGTTAATCGATACTTCCGGGGTCGCTAGCGCCTAATAGGCTAGCGATTATACCGATATAGACGGGCGAGGGAGTAGTAAAACTAAACAGTAGTAGGTTTTAAGCGCTTACTTACGATTGAAAAGCTAAGAGGTAACGACTAGGTATTAAGTGTATCGAGCCCCGCTACTCTTATAGCTTTTTTTTCCTTAGGAGTTATAAGTAGACCGCTAATTTCGATAGTTTTAAAAGGGGGGTACGAGTCTAGGATCACTTAATCTATAATATCAGATAGTATAGAGAGATAGTATAGAGAGGAGAGTTAGGTGCTAAAAAGTCGTTTAGCAGTGTATTTAAAAATCAGCCCCTATTTTGAAGTCATATAACTATAAAAACCCTACAAACCCTACATCCTCCCCCCCTTCCCTCTCCCTCTCTATAAACCTATTGTTTTCGGCGTCATTTTTGACTCAATAATCATAATTTTAACTAAATCAAAAATATATATATGATATCAAATTAAATTTGCTATTTAATACTACCAAAATTGAGAATTTTCAATATTATTTATATATAAAATCAATAATACTAGCGATAGTGCGGGTTCTAGGAATAGCTTTATAAAATAGAGAGGCAGCGGTATAAGGTGATCCTTTTTTAGGGGGGGCGGTAATATTTAATCATATAACTATTAATCATCATACCAGGCGAAAACTAGGTTTAATAATACAGTGACTTTGGTAATAGTGTCCACTATAGAATTAATTACTAAAGGTGTGCCGGTAGTCAAAAAGGTGTGCCCATAGTATTTCTCCTCAAGAAAGGGGTTGGTACACTACAAAAGCTCCATGGCACAAGCTTTGTCGAAGCCTATGTTCTGCATTGGAATCTTGGAGTACGATCCTTTCTCGACCAATATCGAAACCAAGTTCTTCGTTTGTGATCAGTGATAAAGAATAGCTGACGGATTCTTGCCTACGAAAGTTGACCCCGCATTATCATCACATATCGGAGATCGGATGACATAACGGTGGGCTTGGCTCGTTTTTGGTTGGGGAAGGCAATACAGTATTTGCACCCCGCTAGATCCATCCTCTTACCGCCTATCATTTTTAGCTTCACCGCCATAGTAAGTACGCTAATCCTAGGTTGCGTCGCGCGTACAGTTACGTTTTTACTTCCCCAAATCTCTCAATAATCCCTATTCTTATTCTCATTACTGTTAGATATTTATCTACAAAGCCTTTTTTTAAAAGCTCGCTCCTCCGAGCTTACCCCAGCTATCCGTGAGAGGATATGCGAGCTTCATACTATTGGGTGGGGGGAAAAACGTATTCATACGCGTTATCCACAAATCCCATTATCTACTATACGATATACTATTAAAAAGGAGACCGACTACGGGCACACTGTTTTTACTACCGGCACACTATTGACTAAACTCTTTTTGGATATTTCCCGCTGGCCATAATTTATTCACAGGCTATCGTATTTAAGAGACCGACTACGGGCACACTGTTTTTACTACCGGCACACTATTGACTAAACTCTTTTTAGATATTTCCCGCTGGCCATAATTTATTCACAGGCTGTCGTATTTAATATAGTACTCCCTTAGTATTTCGGACAGTACCCGAATCTTATCAGGGCACCCTATCGCGAATGTAGAATCTTGCACGCTATCTATACTATCATGCAAAAATAAGGCTATTCCTAGATGTTAATTTAATCGAGTTTTTTTCTACTAAAAAGGGGTTTAGTACAGAAATGAAGCTATTCCCAGATACTAATTTAATTAAGTTCCAGTGCAAAAATGGAGTTTTTTCCTACTAAAAAGGGGGTTTAGTGCAAAAATGAGGCTATTCCCAGATATTGATTTAATTAAGTTCTAGTGTAAAAATGGAGTTTTTTCCTACTAAAAAGGGGGTTTAGTACAGAAATAAAGCTATTCCTAGATACTAATTTAATCAAGTTCTAGTGCAAAAATGGAGTTTTTTCCTACTAAAAAGGGGGTTTAGTACAAAAATAAGGCTATTCCTAGATGTTAATTTAATCGAGTTTTTTTCTACTAAAAAGGGGTTTAGTGTAGAAATAAAGCTATTCCTAGATGCTAATTTAATCGAGTTTTTTTCTACCGAAAAAGGGGGTTTAGTGATATAGGGTTTGACTAGTTATATGATCACAAAATAGCCTCTATTTTAGGAGATATACTTAATCGACAGATCTTAGCCTACCGCGCTCCTAACCTCTAGTGCTCCTATCTATACCTTATTTTTATACCTTTCTACTTCTTTATAGCTATAGACCCCCCCGAAATCGTCTAAATTAAGCCCCCTCGAGCCCCCGAGCTAGAGCCATCCCTTACCGATACTATACCCCTATTTAACTCCACTACACCCGGAACCACTAAAGAGCTAGTAATAGATTTCATAAATAATTAGGCTATACCACTTAGCTTCGTCCTCTCTACTAAGACCTCGAATCCTCGTGTAGTCTATTTCTAATATACTAAAGGGCGAGAGTATCGTAACGATCGCTCGCCTAAGTAGAGGCTTCGTAGGGCTTAGAATTATAATACTAACTACCCCTTTTATAGTACCCTTACCCTCTCGGGAAATAGGGTTTAGCGTATTAGAATCGTAGATCCTAGTTATAATTATAGTATTATTAATATAGCTACCTCGATTATCGCCTATAGGTGAGAATTACGACTTATCTCCCTATTCCTTAATACTTAACTTACGTAGGGTGCTACGAACTATCTTATCCTTACCGGTATCTAGCTCCTTACCGAGGAACGAGGCGAGCTATCCTACCTTCGACCCTAGGATATTACTAACTACCGGGCTAAGCTTAGTCTCACTAAGCTTTAAGATCGTACCCCGGTATAAACCCTTTTAATAGACCTTCCGAAGGATAGTAGTTAGATTATATAATATAAAGTTAATATATATAATAACTCGCTTAGTTATCTCTTTTTAATATATTTAATTAGCCTCGAGTTACTATAGGCCTATCTATATATTATATAGATAGACTATACGTATAAGATTAATAAGTAAAAGATACCTCTACTTAATATTATCGGAGCGTCTCTAGTTAGTAAGACTTTTTACGTTACCTAAGCCTTTATAAGTAATAAGCGATAGGCTATATACCGTAAAGTACTATACTAGCTACGTAATATTTATATAGCTATTAGCACTAATAGTAATATCCTAACTATCTCTTACTTAATAACCGAGTTTATCCCCGAAATTATTATAGCTCCTATTTTAGGAGTTAATCTTAATTAGGATAGTCGTACTACTATCACTTAAAGTTAGCTAGAGAGTGATTACCCTAAGAGCTTTTTACTAAGTACGTCGAATATTACTCTATCCTTAGTTCTATCTACGGGGGTTAAATAATCTTATTATAGTCCCTAGACTATTATAATAGATAAGGAAAACGCACTATAGAATACTATTAAGAATATAGTATACTATATCTACTATCTCTATCTAATTTACTAAGCTAATATCTTAATTTTACTATTATATAGGTATTTCTAGTATCTAAAGCACTCCTTTATATCTAGTATATTACCTATAATATTGAATACCGTAGATAACTAGCTATCCGTAGCTATCTCTATTAGTACCCTCCTAAGCCCCCCTAAACCTATACTATAGATAGTATTAGTAAAGAGATTAATACTATCTAGTAATAAATAAAGGCTAATTAGTATTTAATCGTATTTATAAAGGTAGAGGGTAATAGTAAGAGGGGTTAGACTATTTATATAGAGACTTAATAAGCACGCTTCTAAAAGAAATATAGGCACTACCTAGACCTTCTATAGTATATTAATAGGGAGTGGATATAGGGCTACGGTAAGCACTTCCTACGTTATTATATTAGTATATTTTTATACCTAGGTAAGACCTTAACTTCTCGGGTAGAAGCTATATATAACTCCTTAAAGCGAGACCTTAATAACTCGACTAAGGATCTACTAGCCCTAACCACTACCTTTAAGATTACGATAAAACGCTATACGTTAAATATCCGTTATAAGATCTATACGTAGAGGTTCCGGAAACTATATAATATAATACTAGTTTTTTATAATATTAAAAGGCTAGTATCTAAGTAAGCTATTAAGAAAATAACTCGAGTTTTTAACTACTATTTACTACTAAATATAGCTAGTATACTAGCTATTCTAGTAACCTACTTATATAGATCCTCGGGAACTAAAGGTACTCCGTATATCTATCGTATATTCGAAGTTTAGGAGAGGGGTAAGAGCCTCTCTTAGATAGACTTCTATCCGTATTACTAGATCTAACCGTTAATACCGGGGGTATATAACCGAGGCCGTAAGCGGTAAGTTCAAAATCCGTATATTATACGCTCTCGCGGTTAGCCTATATTAACGTAGATAGTATTATCGTAGATAGTATTATCGTAGATAGTATTATCGTAGATAGTATTATTATAGACGGCATTATTATAGATAGTATCATAATAGATAGTATTATTATAGCTAGTATTATCGTAGCTAATATTATCCTCCCGAGTATCCTAGCGTTTTAAGAACTTAACCTATCGAGAGCTTTCCTAATTTAAGTATATTAGATAAGAAGAAGCTATAATCATCCGACGATTAGGGCGGGCACTAGCTAAGAGGCGTTATAATAACTAGACCACTTAAGGGGAGACAATATCTAAGGATAAAATAGCGGTTAGCGAGGTTATAATAAGGGGTAATAGGCGGGGACGGGGACGGGGATAGGGACGGGGACGGGGAGGTAGGCTAGGACCTATTAATTAAGAATATCTTATAAATCAGAGGTTATTTTAAGAGTTATACGTAGTATAAATTTATAGTAAGTGAGCTAGGCTAAGATCTATCAATTAAGCACATCTCCCAAAATAGAGGCTGTTTTATAATCATATAACTAGTCAAACCCTATATCACTAAACCCCCTTTTTCGGTAGAAAAAAACTCGATTAAATTAGTATCTAGGAATAGCTTCATTTCTATACTAAACCCCTTTTTAGTAGAAAAAAACTCGATTAAATTAATATCTAGGAATAGCCTCATTTTTACACTAAACCCCCTTTTTAGTAGGAAAAAACTCTATTTTTACACTAGAACTTAATTAAATTAGTATCTAGGAATAGCTTTATTTCTATACCAAACCCCCTTTTCAGTAGGAAAAAACTCTATTTTTGTACTAGAACTTAATTAAATCAACATCTGGGAATAGCCTTATTTTTACACTAAACCCCCTTTTTAGTAGGAAAAAACTCTATTTTTATACTAGAACTTAATTAAATTAGTATCTAGGAATAGCTTTATTTCTACACTAAACCCCTTTTTAGTAGAAAAAAACTCGATTAAATCAATATCTAGGAATAGCCTCATTTTTGCACCAAACCCCCTTTTTAGTAAAAAAAAACTCGATTAAATCAGCATCTAGGAATAGCTTCATTTTTGTATAATAGTATAGATGGCGTGTAAGATTCTACATTCGCGATAGGGTGCCCTGATAAGATTCGGGTACTGTCCGAAATACTAAGGGAGTACCATATTAAATACGACAGCCTGTGAATAAATTATGGCTAGCGGGAAATATCCAAAAAGAGTTTAGTCAATAGTGTGCCGGTAGTAAAAACAGTGTGCCCGTAGTCGGTCTCCGTATTTAATATGGTACTCTCTTAGTATTTCGGATAGTACCCGAATCTTATCAGGGCACCCTATCGCGAATATAGAATCTTACACGCCATCTATACTATCATACAAAAACGAAGCTATTCCTAGATGCTGATTTGATCGAGTTTTTTCCTACTAAAAAGGGGTTTGGTGCAAAAACGAAGCTATTCCTAGATACTAATTTGATCGAGTTTTTTCCTACTAAAAAGGGGTTTAGTGCAAAAATGAAGCTATTCCTAGATACTATTTTAATCGAGTTTTTTCCTACTAAAAAGGGGTTTAGTGCAAAAATGAAGCTATTCCTAGATACTAATTTGATCGAGTTTTTTCCTACTAAAAAGGGGTTTAGTGTAAAAATAAAGCTATTCCTAGATGCTAATTTAATTAAGTTCTAGTATAAAAATAGAGTTTTTTTCTACCGAAAAAGGGGGTTTAGTGATATAGGGTTTGACTAGTTATATAATCATAAAACAGCCTCTATTTTAGGAGATATACTCAATCGATAGATCTTAGCCTACCGCGCTCCTAACCTTTAGTGCTCCTATCTATACCTTATTTTTATACCTTTCTACTTCTTTATAGCTATAGACCCCCCCGAAATCGTCTAAATTAAGCCCCCTCGAGCCCCCGAGCTAGAGCTATCCCTTACCGATACTATACCCCTATTTAACTCTACTATACCCGGAACTACTAAAGAGCTAGTAATAGACTTTATAAATGATTAGGCTATACTACTTAGCTTCGTCCTCTCTACTAAGACCTCGAATCCTCGTATAGTCTATTTCTAGTGTACTAAGGGGCGAGAGTATCGTAACGATCGGTCGCTTAAGTAGAGGCTTCGTAAGGCTTAGAATTATAATACTAACTACTCCTTTTATAGTACCTTTACCCTCTCGGGAAATAGGGTTTAGTATATTAGAATCGTAGATCCTAGTTATAATTATAGTATTATTAATATAGCTACCTCGATTATCGCCCGTAGGCGAGAATTACGACTTATCTCCTTATTTCTTAATACTTAACTTACGTAGGGTACTACGAACCGTCTTATCTTTACCGGTATCTAGCTTCTTACCGAGGAACGAGGCGAGCTATCCTATCTTCGACCCTAGGATATTACTAACTACCGGGCTAAGCTTAGTCTTACTAAGCTTTAAGGTCGTACCCCGGTATAAACCCTTTTAATAGACCTTTCGAAGGATAGTAGTTAGATTATACGATATAAAGTTAATATATATAATAACTCGCTTAGTTATCTCTTTTTAATATATTTAACTAGCCTCGAGTTACTATAGGCCTATCTATATAGTATATAGATAGACTATATATATAAGATTAATAAGTAGAAGATACCTCTACTTAATATTATCGGAGCGTCTTTAGTTAGTAAGACTTTTTATATTACCTAGGCCTTTATAAGTAATAAGTAATAGGCTATATACTATAAAGTACTATACTAGCTATATAATATTTATATAGCTATTAGTACTAATAGTAGTATCCTAACTATCTCTCGCTTAATAACCGAGTTTATCCCTAAAATTATTATAGCTCCTATTTTAGGAGTTAATCTTAATTAGGATAGTCGTACTACTATTACTTAAAGTTAGCTAAAGAGTGATTACCCTAAGAGCTTTTTACTAAGTATATCGAATATCACTCTATCCTTAGTTCTATCTATAGGGGTTAAATAATCTTATTATAGTCCCTAGACTATTATAATAGATAAGGAAAACGTACTATAGAATACTATTAAGAATATAGTATACTATATCTACTATCTCTATCTAATTTACTAAGCTAATATCTTAATTTTACTATTATATAGGTATTTCTAATATCTAAAGCACTTCTTTATATCTAGTATATTACCTATAATATTAAATACTATAAACGACTAACTATCTATAGCTATCTCTATTAGTACTCTCCTAAGCCCCTCTAAACCTATACCGTAGATAGTATTAGTAAGGAGATTAATACTATCTAGTAATAAATAAAGGCTAATTAGTATTTAATTATATTTATAAGGGTAGGGGGTAATAGTAAGGGGGGTTAGACTATTTATATAGAGACTTAGTAGGCACGCTTCTAAGAGAAATATAGGCACTACTTAGATCTTCTATAGTATATTAATAGGGAGTAGATATAGGGCTACGGTAAGTACTTCCTATATTACTATATTAGTATATTTTTATATCTAGGTAAGACCTTAACTTCTCGGGTAGAAGCTATATATAACTCCTTAAAGCGAGACCTTAATAACTCGACTAAGGATCTACTAGCCCTAACCACTACCTTTAAGATTACAATAAAACGCTATACGTTAAATATCCGTCGTAAGATCTATACGTAGAGATTCCGGAAACTATATAATATAATACTAATTTTTTATAATATTAAAGGGCTAGTATCTAAATAGGCTATTAAGAAAATAACTCGAGTTTTTAACCACTATTTACTACTAAATATAGCTAGTATACTAGCTATTCTAGTAACCTACTTATATAGATCCTCGGGAACTAAAGGCACTCTATATATCTATCGTATATTCGAAGTTTAGGAGAGAGGTAAGAGTCTCTCTTAGATAGACTTCTATCCGTATTACTAGATCTAACCGTTAATACCGGGGGTATATAACCGAGGCCGTAAGCGGTAAGTTTAAAATCCGTATATTATATACTCTTACGGTTAGCCCGTATTAATATAGATAGTATTATCGTAGATATTATTATCGTAGATAGTATTATCGTAGATAGTATTATTATAGACGGTATTATTATAGACGGTATTATTATAGATAATATTATTATAGTTAGTATTATCGTAGCTAATATTATCCTCCCGAGTATCCTAGCGTTTTAAGAACTTAACCTATCGAGAGCTTTCCTAATTTAAGTATATCCGATAGGAAGAAGCTATAATTATCCGACGATTAGAGCGGGTACTAGCTAAGAGGCGTTATAATAACTAGACCACTTAAGGGGAGACAATATCTAAGGATAAAATAGCGGTTAGCGAGGTTATAATAAGGGGTAATAGGCGGGGACGGGGATAGGGACGGGGAGGTAGGCTAGGACCTATCAATTAAGAATATCTTATAAATCAGAGGTTATTTTAAGAGTTATACGTAGTATAAATTTATAGTAAGTGAGCTAGGCTAAGATCTATCGATTAAGCATATCTCCTAAAACAGAGGCTATTTTATAATCACGTGACTAATCAAACCCTATATCACTAAACCCCCTTTTTCGGTAGAAAAAAACTCTATTTTTTGTTAGGACCGGCGTACTAGCGGGTCCTAGCAGGTAATATAGAACTAGAGTGAAGGAATAGTAGGGTGCTAGTATATTCGTAAACTAATCGCTAAAGAGCTAAGTTCCCCTAGTAGTCTCTATATAGATGACCTTTAGCGGGTTATAGGACTAGGTCACCTAACCTAGTAGGACTTAGTCTCCCTAGTACGGTCTCTAGCGGGGGGTCATACTACCCCTACTAGGTCACGGGTTCTAGGTTATAGGACTAGGCGGGATCTAGCCTATAAGGCACTCTCCTAGTAGAGGGTCGTAACATTTTCCCCCTCCTTAAAGAGCTACGTCCTCGTAGCTAAGGGTCGGGGGTCGAGGGTCTCTTATAGTCGAGATAGGGAGGGTTCGAAAATAGTATATATATCTAGCTATCTAAAAGAGGGTAATTTATCTTTATAGTAGAAGGTATAGATAGACTCGGAGCTTTAAGCGTTATCTCTCTTCGTCGCGTATGATCTAAGTTCTTTATATATTTTTCACTTATCTCTCTTCGAGTTATAGCTTTCTTCTTTCTACACTTCCTCGTCCTTTCACTTTTCTTCTTATAGCTTTTCGTCGCTTCGCTTTTCTTCTTATAGCTTTTCGTTATCTCGCTTTTCTTACTATAGGTCATTTCGACTTATTATAGTAGCTCCCTTTCCTCCGGTCGCGAGTGCGATATATACCTCTATTAATAATTACGCCCCTCCGGCCGTCGTCTCCCCTACTAACCCTACGAGTACGTAGTATCGGCGTTATATAGACCATCTTAGATATAACCTAGGGTATATATATATCCCTCCGCCTAGTAGGATTAACGTTAATACTCCTTAGTATAACTATTATACGAGGAAGCGGTAGTCTTATATAATAGTAAGTGTAGACCTCTACTTATATTAGCGGTTATTAACGTTCCTTAGGTCGATTCTAGGCTCGACGCCTAAGCTAATACTTATATCTTAGCGCCCTATACTACCCCCGCGTAGAATATATCGTTCTTTATAATTATATAGGGGTTTTAAGGTACGCGGAACACTTTAACTCGAGATATCTATATAGGTATAGTTATACCTTTCGGTCCTCTTTACGCTACGCCCTCTCTACTTTCCCTACCCTCTCCGCCCCCTTTAATATAGGTTTTATTAATAAGTTAGGTTATAGGTTAGCTTCGGGCGCCTTCTTAGGCTAGGTTACGTATATAGCGGTAAGGATATAGGCGTATCTTAAGGGTCACTTATCTAGTATAGGTAGTTATTACGTTATACTCTTAGAGAGTATTAGCTATATTACTTTTCGTCCTATTTTTTAGCGATAAACTCCTACGTATCCTTATTATATATCTATAGTCTCTTTAAGATATTTTTTATCCGCTTCTTATCTTTACTAGTATTCTAGATCCTCCCCTAACCTATCTATAACGTATACTAATATAGCTAGTTATTTTCTAGGGGTCTATTCGGTAGTTAGCTATTAGATTCGGCGTTCTTAAGCCTACTCCGGTCCTTTTAACCTTCTTAGAACGTATCTAATAGTAGATCCTAGGTTATATTAACTTCTTCTTTATAGATCTTTCTCGGCGTATTATATACTCTAGCTATTCTTTCTTCTTATTATAGTAGCTCTCGAATACTAGTGTATCTTCTACGTTTTCTCTCGGCTCTTAAGTATTTTCCTTATACCCGTATCCTCTTTATTTAATAAGGTATTCGGCGCCCTTACGGTTATCGGTAAGGATCTCCTCGATCTCCTATTTAGGTTAGTTATCTACTAGTATAGGATCGGGCCGCTCTTAAGCTTTTAGCGGGTCTCCGTAGTATAGCTCTAGTATTAAAGTGTATTATATAGGGTAGATCTTACGGTATCTCGGCGTAAGGATTAGCTAGTATACTTATTATCCTACTATACCTACTATCGCGAAGAGTCCTATATAGCGGTTATCTAGCTTTTTATATAGTCGTCCTAAGTTAATATACTTATTTTTAGTAGTATAACCTATTATCCGATTATAAAAGACTTCTCTATATATTTCCTATTATAGGCTCACTTTATTATAGTTTTTAACTCTTCTAAGCGCTTTCTTAGTATTTCTCGTATTTTTAGTATTTCCTCTACGCGGTTTTCGGTATCGTTATAGGTTTCTATCTTTCTATCTAGTACTAACGTTCTTAGTTCCGGTCGGAATCCTAGTAGTACTTCGGCTAGGGATATTTTTAGTACGCTATAAATAGTAGTATTATAGACGATCTATATAAGAGGGATCTATCTTATCTAGTCGTCCTAATACTAGCTTACTATATTATATAGGTAATACTTAATATTCTAGTTTTATCTCTCTATCTACCTATTAGTTTATAGGTAATAGGCCGTTAATAGTCTATATCTTATAGCGAAGAGGTAGTAGAAATAGCTCTAGAATTTTAATATAAAGATAGTACCTCTATCACTAACGAGGTTTTTTTAGTATTCTCTATAGGGATATAACCTTTTCGTAAAATAAGGTTATAAGTTCTAGCGAGTCTACGTCCTTAGTATAGGAAATATAAAGGGAATATTTTAAGAATAGATCGACTATAACTATAATTACGTTATAGGCCTTCCCCTCCTATTTTAAGGGTAGTAGGCCTATAATAAAGTCTACGCTTATCTATTAGTCTAGTCTCTTTAGTACTAGTAGTGGTTCGAGTAGTCTATATAGCTTATAGCGTTTAATAGTATTAGACTAGTATACTTAGTATATAAGGATATAGTCCTATATATCCTTAATAAGGCTTTTCTACTAGTATTTACGTCTAATAGCCTATAGTGTCCTTTTCTTTATATAATAGCCTACCTATAGATCGTTATAGTAGATCCTTATAATTTCCTAGTAGATTATAGGTTCGCCTTCGGGAATATAGATATAGTTATTATATCTTAGTAGTCTATCCTAGCTCCTTACGCTCTACTATATCTTTAGGGGTTATTCGAAGTCGCCGGTTTCCTATACCCTTTTAAGCGTATTCCTATAGAACTTATTCTTCGCCTATATCTTAAGTATAAGTTCTACTATAGTTTCTAGCGGCTTATAGGTATATATAGTTTCTCCTTTCGCTACTTCGCGTACCTCCTTTTAACTTAGTAGTCTATTTATCGCGGGCTTAATAGGGATCTCTACGTATACTATTATTATTATAGCGCCTAGGTATATCGTATCCTATAGATCCCTTTAGTAGATAGCGCCTTTACCGATAGTCTTCCCGAGTCTCTATATAAAGATATTATAACTCGTAGCGTCCGGTAGCTTATCTACTATATAGTCGGGTTATCTACTAGGAGCGTCTACGGGGTTTATTTTCCCCGAGTGGAATATAATAACGAAGTTAAAACCTACGAGGTATTCTACCTAGTATACCTAGTGTCTTATAAGCTCCTTAGTCGTTATAAACTAGATAAGATTAGTATAGTCCGTTATTACTACGATTAGGTACTTATTTCCTTTAAGAAAGTAGCGCTATTTCTTAAACCCTATAAAGATTACTAGTATTTTCTAGTTATTAACCTAGTAATTTCTCTCTACTATTAGTATCTTCCGGAAGTAGAAAGCGATAGGGTACTAATATCTATCTTTATAGAGTTATAATATAATTATATAGATAGCGGCTCTTAACGCGTCCGTTTCTATTATAGTTTTTAACGTAGTATCGAAGTATACGAGTATTAGCGTAGTCTAGAAAGCGGTCTTAGTCCTTTTAAAAGCTTCTCGCGCTTCTTCTATAAAGACGAACCCTTCCTAGCGCTTATTTCTTCCCTTCTTTTATATATCTAGCCCCTTAATTAGATCGTTAAGGGGGGCGCTAATTATCGACTATTTCCTAATAAAATATCGGTAGAAGTTAGCGAAGCCTATAAACTACTATACGTCGAAGATATAGGTCGGCTTTAGCTATTAGCTTATTATCTCTACTTAGGTAGGGTCTATAGTAACTCTATAGCGGGAGACGATAAAGCCTAAGAAGTTAACCCTCTCTACGTAGAACGTATACTTATTAGGTTTAATAAATAATCTCTACTTAATTAGGCGTTCTAGTACTTCTCGGACGTAGTATATATAGGTCTCCTTATCCTTCGAGAAGATTAGTATATTATTAAGATATACTACTAGGTAAACGTTAATAAGTCCTACTAAGGCTCTATTAACGTACGCCTAGAAAGTAGCGGGAGTATTAGCGAGTCTAAACGGTATTACTATATATTCGAAATATCCGTAGCGGTATCTAAACGCTATCTTCTACTTATCTCTTTATTTTATATAGATCCTATAGTAGGCGTCTTATAGATCTAGCTTAGTATAGATCTAGACTCCTAATAATCTTACTAGAGAGTTATTAATTAGTAGTAGAGGGTAGCGGTTCTTAATAGTAATCGCGTTTAACCCTCTATAATCTATATAGAGTCTAAGCTTACCGTCTTTCTTTAGTATAAAGAGGATAGGTATACCCGATTAACTCTTTAAGTGTTAGATCTAGCCTTTTTTAAGGTTCTCCTTAATATACTAGCGGAGGACTTCTAACTCCTTAGTAAATAGTATATATATTAGCCTCTAAAGGGGTATCTTACCCGGTATTAGCTTAATTATATAATTATACTCTACGTAGATTAGAAGGGCTATAGTATCTTCTTTACTCGCTATAATAGCTAGATCTTAGTATTCTAGCGGGAGTTTAGTTAAAGGTTATACTAGATAGAAGGTCCTATCCGAACTTTATATTACCCTTAGTATTACTATAAACTCCCTAGTAACCTTATTAACGTCTAAGCGTAGTTCTCTAAATATACTTTATAGTCTTACTTCTTCCTTAAAGTCTTCTAGTAGGAGGGTTTTAACCTTTAGCGGGGCTATATTCCTATACGCTTACTTACTAGTTACCTAGTTAATATCCGGATTTATTAGTCTAAGCTAATCTATTCTTAAGATTATATTATAGATTATTATATCTACGGCTTCGTAGGTTATTTTAATAACTCTATAGGTTCTATTCCGGTCTATTAGGCTAAGCTATACTTCTTAGCTTTTATATAAAGGGATCTTATACCCGTCTATAGTTTCTACTAGGTAAGTACTTATTATATACGTCTCTTCTAGATTCTCTTTTACCTATTTCTAGCTTACGAAGCTCTAGATTACGCTACTATCTATTAGTGTCTTAGCTACCCCTATTAGGGCTCTAATCTTAATATTTAATATTAGTGCGTTATAGACGAGTACTCGGTATACTCTCTTACGTTCTCCGAAGAGAACTATCCCTAATACTACGGGAGTCTATAGTATAGGGTCGTTTATTTTTTTAACTCTTCTATAGCTATAGCGTTTACTATAGCTTTCTTACGGTAGTCCTTTGTATAGTGGCCCGGCTTACTATAGAAGTTATAGAATTTACTATCTCTACTCTAGTCTTATTTAGACCCTATAGTAGCTTTTCTACCCTCCGTAATAGCTATAGCTTACTATACGGGGAAGGCGCTATTTCCCTTAAAGGGTCTTCTACTAGATCCTTACGAGTCTATAGTATTTCTCGGCGTTATCTTTCTAGCCTCCCTAAGGTATAATATCCTATTTAGTATTACTTTCTTAATTTAGTTATAGAAAGCTACTTAGTCGTCCTATTAATCTATAGCGGGGGCTATAAACCTCCTTACTTTATCTCGTACCTCCTTAATAATACCTATCTCTAAACGGTCGATCCTTATCTATCTAGTTAATATATCTTTTAGGCGATTATAGAGTCCGGTAAGCTTTAGGGTATATTAGTATATATCCTAGTACTTAGCTTATATTATCTACTATTAGTTATATTTAGCTTCTCGCTATATTTTAACGGGGTCGGTAACCTAAGCGAGCGCCTATATTTCGAAGACTAACTAAGTAAACGTTATACCTAGATTATTCCTACGGTATTCTATCTACGTTATATTAACCTTCGGCGCTAGGAACTTAGTTACTCGGTCTACCTTATATACGTCGTTAGCGAACTAGTTAGGGTATCTATTTTAGAAGGCTTCTTAGTTCGACTTAAAGAGATTATATTCGCCCGAACTCTTAGTTCTATATATTATTATATTATAAGGTATATATAGTTCCCTTACTTCCTTCTAATAGGATAGGTAGCCTCCGGTACTTCCTTACGATATAATCGAGTTCGTATAGGTAGTATTAGGTAGTTAGTAGGTAGTTTAGCTAGTAGTACTATCTAGTAAACCCTAATAGATTCTAGATCTTTATATTCTTACCTATAGGATTACTACGTTTTCTTCTTCGTCCTATAGCTCCGCGCGGATCCTATTTTTCTCCTTTACTAGAGCTAGACGTCTTTTAAGGGTCTCTAACTCTTAGAGTTCCGCCTCCTCGTCTATCTCGGTCGGGGTTATCGGATCCGGCGGGTTTCCTCCCTAAGGGTTATCGTCGACTCCTTATATCTCTACCTCTTCTAGTAGGGGTTATAGGGGTCCCGGGACGTCGTTCGTTTCCGCGATCGGGGCTAAGGTTCCCCTTAGGCGGTCGCTCGTGCGTCGAGTCGTCGATATTGCGTATTCTAACGGTCTAGTTTAATTAAGATTTAGCGATTAGAATATTAGGACCGGCGTACTAGCGGGTCCTAGTAGGTAATATAGAACTAGAGTGAAGGAATAGTAGGGTATTAGTATATTCGTAAACTAATCGCTAAAGAGCTAAGTTCCCCTAGCAGTCTCTATATGGATGACCTTTGGCGGGTCACGGGACTAGGTCACCTGACCTAGTAGGACTTAGTCTCCCTAGTGCGGTCTCTGGCGGGGGGTCATGCTACCCCTGCTGGGTCACGGGTTCTAGGTCATAGGACCAGGCGGGATCTAGCCTATAAGGCACTCTCCTAGCAGAGGGTCGTAACATTTTTGCACTAGAACTCGATCAAATCAGCATCTAGGAATAGCCTTATTTTTGCACCAAACCCCTTTTCAGTAGGAAAAAACTCGATCAAATCAGTATCTAGGAATAGCTTCATTTTTGCACCAAACCCCTTTTCAGTAGGAAAAAACTCGATTAAATCAGCATCTAGGAATAGCCTCATTTTTGCACCAAACCCCTTTTCAGTAGGAAAAAACTCGATCAAATCAGCATCTAGGAATAGCTTCATTTTTACACCAAACCCCTTTTCAGTAGGAAAAAACTCGATCAAATCAGCATCTAGGAATAGCTTCGTTTTTGCATGATAGTATAGATGGCGTGCAAGATTCTACATTCGCGATAGGGTGCCCTGATAAGATTCGGGTACTGTCCGAAATACTAAGGGAGTACCATATTAAATACGACAGTCTATGAATAAATTATGGCCAGCGGGAAATATCCCAAAACGGGTTAGTCAATAGTGTGCCGGTAGTAAAAACAGTGTGCCCGTAGTCGGTCTCTTAAAAAGGAACCAGAGAGAACGGCCGGTGTTTCGAAACCACGCTCTGTTCGGCCAACAATCCTGGATTCAACTGAAAAAGTCCCTCCTTTGACGTTATTATTGAGAATCCAAAGATTACCTATGAAGATCTACTTGCTGAGATCTCTTACACAGTCAAAAAAGAGTCAATCCGACGAGTCTTCAATACCGAACACCATCGGAAGTGGAGATGTATGTGGCGACCGATCTTGATGAAGAAAAAGTTATAAAGCGTCTTCGATGGGCCCGTCGTTATGAACACTTTACACCGGAGGACTGGGCCCGAGTCTTTTGGTCCGACGAATGTACAGTTGAACGTGGGATTGGCGTTCGTCAAGAATGGACTTTTATTCGACGAAAGGACCAATGCCGACTTCACCAAGTTCAAGGTCTTCCATATAAAGGGAGACAAGTCAAGCAAATGTTTTGGGCTGCATTCTCCGGCGCCCAACGACGATCCGGCTTGATTCTACTATTGGGAGGCCCAGAACCTGAACGTGGAGGCGTAAATCGTTTCGTTATTCGGGATTTATATACCCGAAATCTCCCTATTCTTCTTGCCAATGAGGGTAGCATTTTTCAACATGATAATGCCCCAACGCATACTGCGTACGTTGTTCGGGACGCTTTACGCGAGATGGGTATTGAGGTTATGTAATGGCCTCCTTGGTCTCCTGATTTGAATCCAATTGAGAACCTCCGGGGTTGGTAAGGGCCGAAATCTATAAGATTCGACCTGATCTATTAGATACGAGAAACAACGATGAAACAAAGGCAATATTTGCGGAAACGGCCCAAATAGCATGGGGGAGGCTAGATCTGGACCATTTGAAACATCTATCTGATACTATGCCCCGTCGTGTAAAGGCTATTATTGAAAGTGAGGGCTGGTATACATCGTACTAGGTACCATTGAATTTATGGAGTTTTTGTACGGCAGTATATTATGTAATCAGGAGGCGTGGGTCTAGGGGTGCAATTACTTTGGAGGTCTCACTGTAACTAGCATCTGTTGTTTCTTACGTATTTCATGGTGGGGCACAGAGGTGTGAGGTGTACAGTGACAGCGCATAAGTTTAAGCACCCCTTTGGCTACCGCCTTTCTCAAAGGTACACCGCCTACTTAGGTCGTCCTAGAATAGTCATGCCGACTATAATTGAAGGTATTTGATTGGTGAGGTTAGAGCTGGGAGAATAGGGTGGCTCAAACTTATGCACTGTCACTGTCACTGTACTCATGCAATATGACTGTAGATAGAAATAAATAAATCCACGAGGTTTTTAACCGGCAGAATATTACATAATAGTGGTGGGTGGGGCAAAGGGGTGCTCAAACTTATGCACCGTCACTGTATAGAGCCTATATCATAACGATTTTATCTCCTATCCCGAAGATCCTATAATATAGGAAAATAACTTATAGTACGCTCTAATATCTAGATATTTCGGTAGTCCTAATATAGTACGGTTTAACTATAGTCGCTCCCCCTTTGTTATACTAGAAGATTAATCACGGTTAGATATTCTTAGGCTGCTCTAGTTATCCGAATGGGAAGAAAGAAGAGTATACGATAACGACCCGCCGACTTATATATAGTACCTGTTACGGACCTACCCGTCACCAATCGACGGTGCCCCACAGGGTACATAGATGGGCCACCAAGAGCCAAAACGATCGATCTATTAGCAGTCACGTATAGACCTCCGCAATAGGCCTATGTTAGGACCGGCGTGCTAGCGGGTCCTAGCAGGTAATATAGAACTAGAGTGAAGGAATAGCAGGGTGCTAGTATATTCATAAACTAATCGCTAAAGAGCTAAGTTCCCCTAGCAGTCTCTATATGGATAACCTTTAGCGGGTCACGGGACTAGGTCACCTAACCCGGCAGGACTTAGTCTCCCTAGTGCGGTCTCTAGCGGGGGGTTATGCTACCCCTACTAGGTCACGGGTTCTGGGTTATAGGACTAGGCGGGATCTAGCCTATAAGGTACTCTCCTAGCAGAGGGTCGTAACATTTTCCCCCTCCTTAAAGAGCTACGTCCTCGTAGCTAAGGGTCGGGGGTCGAGGGTCTCTTATAGTCGAGATAGGGAGGGTTCGAAAATAGCATATATATCTAGCTATCTAAAAGAGGGTAATTTATCTTTATAGTAGAAGGTATAGATAGACTCGGAGCTTTAAGCGTTATCTCTCTTCGTCGCGTATAATCTAAGTTCTTTATACATTTTTCACTTATCTCTCTTTAAGTTATAGCTTTCTTCTTTCTATACTTCCTCGTCCTTTCGCTTTTTCTTCTTATAGCTTTTCGTCGCTTCGCTTTTCTTTTTATAGCTTTTCGTCGTCTCGCTTTTCTTACTATAGGTTATTTCGGCTTATTATAGTAGCTCCCTTTCCTCCGGTCGCGAGTGCGATATATACCTCTATTAATAATTACGCCCCTCCGGCCGTTATCTCCCCTACTAACCCTACGAGTACGTAGTATCGGCGTTATATAGACTATCTTAGATATAACCCGGGGTATATATATATCCCTCCGCCTAATAGGATTAACGTTAATACTCCTCGGTATAACTATTATATAAGGAAGCGGTAGTCTTATATAATAGTAAGTATAGACCTCCGCTTATATTAGCGGTTATTAACGTTTCTTAGATTAATTCTAGGCTTAACGCTTAAGCTAATACTTATATCTTAGCGCCCTATACTACCCCCGTATAGAATATATTATTCCTTACGATTATATAAAGGTTTCGAGATACGCGGAATACTTTAACTCGAGATATCTATATAGGTATAGTTACGCCTTTTAGTCCTCCTCGCGCTATACTTTCTTTACCTCTCCTACCCTCTCTACCCCCTTCGATATAGGTTTTATTAATAAGTCGGGTTATAGATTAGCTTTAGACGCCTTCTTAGACTAGATTACGTATATAGCGGTAAGGATATAGGTATATCTTAGAGGTTACTTATCTAGTATAGGTAGTTATTACGTTATACCTTTAGAGAGTGTTAGCTATATTACTTTTTATCCTATTTTTTAGTAATAAACTCCTATATATCCTTATTATATATTTATAGTCTCTTTAGGATATTTTTCGTCCGCTCTTTATCTTTACTAGTATTCTAGATCCTCCCCTAACCTATCTATAGCGTATACTAGTATAGCTAGTTATTTTCTAAGGGTCCGTTTAGTAGTTAGTTATCGGGTTCGGCGTTCTTAAACCTACTCCGGTCCTTTAACCTTCTTAGAATATATCTAGCGGTAGATCCTAGATTATATTAACTTCTTCTTTATAGATCTTTCTCGGCGTATTATATACTCTAGCCGTTCTTTCTTCTTATTATAGTAACTCTTAAATACTAATATATTTTCTACGTTTTCTCTTAGCTCCTAAGTATTTTCCTTATACCTATATCCTCTCTATTTAATAAGGTATTTAGCGCTTTTATAGTTATCGGCTAAGATCTTCTTAATCTCCTATTTAGGTTAGTTATCTACTAGTATAGAATTAGGCCGCTCTTAAGCTTTTAGCGGATCTCCGTAGTATAGCTCTAGTATTAAAGTATATTATATAGGGTAGATTTTATAGTATCTCGGCGTAAGGATTAGTTAGTATATCTATTATCTTACTATACCTACTATCGCGAAGGGTCCTATATAGCGGTTATCTAGCTTTTTATATAGTTATCCTAAGTTAATATATTTATTTCTTAGTATAACCTATTATCCGATTATAAAAGACTTTTCTATATATTTCCTATCGTAAGCTCGCTTTATTATAGTTTTCGACTTTTATAGGCGCTTTCTTAGTGTTTCTTATATCTTTAGTATTTCCTTTATATAGCTTCTAGTATCGTTATAGGTTTCTATCTTCCTATCTAGTACTAACGTTCTTAGTTCCGGTCGGAATCCTAGTAATACTTCGGCTAGGGATATTTTTAGTACACTATAGGTAGTAGTATTATAAATAATCTATATAAAGAAGATCTATTTTATCTAGTTATCTTAGTACTAGCTTACTATATTACGTAGGTAATACTTAATACTCTAGTTTTATCTCTCTATCTACCTATCGCTTTATAGATAATAGGCTATTAATAGTCTACGTCTTATAGTGAGGAGGTAGTAGAAATAGCTTTAGAATTTTAATATAAAGATAGTACCTCTATTACTAACGAGGTTTTCTAGTATTCCCTATAGGGATATAACCTTTTCGTAAAATAAGGTTACGAGTTCTAGTAAGTCTATATCCTTAGTATAGGAAATATAGAGGGAATATTTTAAGAATAGATCGACTACGACTATAATTACGTCGTAGGCCTTCCCCCTCCTATTTTAAGGGTAGTAAGCCTATAATAAAGTCTATACTTATCTATTAGCCTAGTCTCTCTAGTACTAGTAGTAGTTCGAGTAGTCTATATAGCTTATAGTGTTTAATAGTATTAGACTAATAAATCTAGTATATAAGGACGTAGTCCTATATATCCTTAATAAGGGTTTTCTATTAGTATTTACGTCTAATAGCCTATAACGTTCTTTTCCTTATATAATAGCCTACCTATAGATCGTCGTAGTAGATCTTTATAATTTCCTAGTAGATTATAGGTTCATCTTTAGGAATATAGACGTAGTTATTATATCTTAGTAGTCTATCCTAGCTTCTTACGCTCTATTGTATTTTCGGGGGTTATTTAAAGTCGCTAGTTTCCCGTACCTTTCTAAGTGTATTCCTATAGAACTTATTCTTCGCCTACGTCTTAAGTATAAGTTCTACTATAGTTTCTAGCGGCTTATAGGTATATATAGTTTCTCCTTTAGCTACTTTATATACCTCCTTTTAACTTAGTAGTTTATTTATTATAGGCTTAGTAGGGATCTCTACGCGTACTATAGTTATTATAACGTCTAGGTATATTATATCCTATAGATCCCTTTAGTAACTAGCGCCTTTACCGATAGTCTCCTTAAGTCTCTATATAAAGATATTACGACTTATAGTATCTAGTAGCTTATTTACTATATAGTTAGGTTATCTACTAGGAGCGTCTATAGGGTTTGTTTTCCCTAGATAGAATATAATAATAAAGTTAAAATCTACGAGGTATTCTACCTAGCGTACCTAACGTCTTATAAGCTCCTTAGTCGTTATAAATTAGATAAGATTAGCGTAATCTATTATTACTATAATTAGGTACTTATTTCCTTTAAGGAAGTAATACTATTTCTTAAACTCTATAAAGATTATTAGTATTTCTTAGTCGCTAACCTAGTAATTTCTCTCTATTACTAGTATCTTCCGGGAGTAGAAGGCGATAGGGTATTAGTATCTATCTTTATAGAGCTATAATATAATTACGTAGATAGCGGCTCTTAATATATCTATTTCTATTATAGTTTTTAACGTAATATTAAAGTATACGAGTATTAGTATAGTCTAGAAAGCGGTCTTAGTCCTTTTAAAAGCTTCTCGCGTTTCTTCTATAAAGACGAACCCTTCCTAGCGCTTATTTCTTCCCCTTCTTTTATACGTTTAGCCCCTTAATTAGATCGTTAAGGGGGGCGTTAATTATTAACTATTTTCTAATAAAATATTAGTAGAAGTTAGCGAAGCTTACGAACTACTATATATTAAAAATATAGGTCGGCTCTAGCTATTAGCTTATCGTTTTTACTTAGGTAGGGTCTATAGTAACTCTATAGCGGGAAATAATAAAGCCTAAGAAGTTAACCCTCTCTATATAGAACGTATATTTATTAGGTTTAATAAATAACCTCTACTTAATTAAGTGTTCTAGCACTTCTTAAACGTAGTATATATAGGTCTCCTCGTCCTTTAAGAAGATTAGTATATTATTAAGATATACTATTAGGTAGACGTTAATAAGTCCTACTAAGGCTCTATTAACGTACGCCTAAAAGATAGCGGGAGTATTTACGAGTCTAAATAGTATTACTATATATTTAAAATATCTATAGCGGTATCTAAACGCTATTTTCTACTTATCTCCCTATTTTATACGGATCCTATAATAAGTATCTTATAGATCTAGTTTAGTATAGATCTATACTCCTAATAATCTTACTAGGGACTTATTAATTAGTAGTAGAGGGTAGCGGTTCTTAATAGTAATCGCGTTTAACTCTCTATAGTCTATATAGAGTCTAAGCTTATTATCTTTCTTCGGTATAAAGAGGATAGGTATACCTAATTAACTTTTTAAGTATCGGATCTAGCCTTTTTTAAGATTCTTCTTAATATACTAGCGGAGGACTTCTAACTCCTTAGCGGATAGTACGTATACTAGCCTCTAAAGGGGTATCTTACTTAGTATTAGCTCGATTACGTAATTATACTCTATATAGGTTAGAAGGACTATAGTACCTTCTTTACTTACTATAATAGTTAGATCTTAGTATTCTAGCGGGAGTTTAGTTAGGGGTTATACCGGATAAGAGGTCCTATCCGAGCTTTATATTACTCTTAGTATTACTATAAACTCTCTAGTATCTTTATTAATATCTAAGTATAGCTCTCTAAGTATACCTTATAGTCTTATTTCTTTCTCGAAGTCTTTTAACGGGAGGGTTTTAACCTCTAGTAGGGCTATATTTCTATATACTTACTTACTAGTTACCTAGTTAATATCCGGATTTACTAGTCTAAGCTAATCTATTCCTAGAATTATATTATAGATTATTATATCTATAGTTTTATAGGTTATTTTAATAACTCTATAGATTTTATTCCGGTCTATTAGACTAAGCTATACTTCTCGGCTTCTATATAAAGGGATCTTATACCTATCTATAACTTCTACTAAATAGGTACTTATTATATACGTCTCTTCTAGGTTCTCTTTTACCTATTTCTAGCTTACAAAGCTCTAGGTTACGCTACTATCTATTAGCGTCTTAGTTACCCTCGTCGGGGCTCTAGTCTTAACGTCTAATATTAGTATATTATAGATAAGTACTTAGTATACTCTTTTATATTCTCCGAAGAGAACTATCTCTAATACTACGGGAGTTTATAGTATAGGGTTATCTATTTTTTTAACTCTTCCGCGGCTATAGCGTTTACTATAGCTTTCTTATAGTAGTCTTTCGTATAGTAGCCCGGCTTACTATAGAAGTTATAGAATTTACTATCTCCGCTTTAGTCTTATTTAGACTCTATAGTAGCTTTTCTACCCTCCGTAGTAATCATAGCTTACTATATAGGGAAGGCGCTATTTCCTTTAAAGGGTCTTCTACTAGATTCTTACAAGTCTATAGTATTTCTTAACGCTATCTTCTTAGCCTCCTTAAGATATAATATCCTATCTAGTATTACTTTCTTAATTTAGTTATAGAAGGCTACCTAATTATCCTATTAATCTATAGCGGGTACTATAAACCTCCTTACTTCGTCTCTATTACGACCCTCTACTAGGAGAGTGCCTTATAGGCTAGATCCCGCCTAGTCCTATAACCCAGAACCCGTAACCCAGTAGGGGTAGCATAACCCCCCGCTAGAGACCGCACTAGGGAGACTAAGTCCTACTAGGTTAGGTGACCTAGTCCCGTAACCCGCTAAAGGTCATCTATATAGAGACTACTAGGGGAACTTAGCTCTTTAGCGATTAGTTTACGAATATACTAGTACCTTACTATTCCTTTACTCTAGTTCTATATTACCTACTAAGACCCGCTAGTACGCCGGTCCTAATATTCTAATCGCTAAATCTTAATTAAACTAGACCGTTAGAATATATAATATCGATAACTCGACGTACGAGCGACCGCCTAAGGGGAACCTTAGCCCTAATCACGGAAACGAACGACGTCCTGGGACCCCTATAACCCCTACTAGAAGAGGTAGAGATATAGGGAGTCGACGATAACCCTTAAGGAGGAAACCCGCCGGATCTAATAACCCCGACCGAGATAGACGAGGAGATAGAACTCCGAGAGTTAGAGACCCTTAAAAGACGTCTAGCTCTAGTAAAGGAGAAAAATAGGATCCGCGCGGAGCTATAGGACGAAGAAGAAAACGTAGTAATCCTATAGGCGAGAATATAAGGATCTAGAATCTATCGGGGTTTACTAGATAGCACTACTAGCTAAACTACCTACTAACTACCCGATATTACCTATACGAACTCGATTATATCGTAAGGAAGTGCCGGAGGCTACCTATCCTATTAGAAGAAAGTAAGGGAACTACGTATACCCTATAATATAATAATATATAGAGCCGAGAGTTCGGGCGAATATAATCTCTTTAAGTCGAACTAAGAAGCCTTCTAGAATAGATACCCTAACTAGTTCGCTAACGACGTACGTAAAGTAGACTGAGTAACTAAGTTCCTAACGCCGAAGGTTAATATAACGTAGATAGAATACCGTAAGAATAACCTAGGTATAACGTTTACCTAGTCGGTCTTCGAAATATAGGCGCTCGCTTAGGTCACTAACCCCGTTAAGATATAGCGAGAAGCTAAATACGACTAGTAGTAGATAACGTAAGCTAAGCACTAAGATATATACTAATACGCCTTAAAGCTTACCGGACTCTATAACCGCCTAAAAGATACGCTAACTAGATAGATAAGGATCGACCGTTTAGAGACGGGTATTATTAAGGAGATACGAGATAAAGTAAGGAGGTTTATAGCCCCCGCTATAGATTAATAGGACGACTAAGTAGCTTTCTATAACTAAATTAAGAAAGTAATACTAAATAGGATATTATACCTTAGGAAGGCTAAGAAGATAACGCCGAGAAATACTATAGACTCGTAAGGATCTAGTAGAAGACCCTTTAAGGGAAATAGCGCCTTCCCTATATAGTAAGTTATAGCTACTACGGAGGGTAGAAAAGCTACCGTAGGGTCTAAACGAGACTAGAGCGGAGATAGTAAATTCTATAACTTCTATAATAAGCTAGGCTACTATATAAAGGATTACCGTAAGAAAGCTATAGTAAACGCTATAGCCGCGGAAGAGTTAAAAAAATAGATAACCCTATACTATAGACTCCCGTAGTATTAGGGATAGTTCTCTTCGGAGAATATAAAGGAGTATACCGAGCACTCGTCTATAACGTACTAATATTAGACGTTAAGACTAAAGCCTTAATAGGGGTAGCTAAGACGCTAATAGATAGTAGCGTAACCTAGAGCTTCGTAAGCTAGAAATAGGTAAAAGAGAACCTAGAAAAGACGTATATAATAAGCACCTACCTAGTAGAAGCCGTAGACGGGCGTAAGATCCTTTTATATAGAAGCTAAGAAGTATAGCTTAGTCTAATAGACCGGAATAGAACCCGTAGAGTTATTAAAATAACCTACGAAGCTATAGATATAATAATCTACGATATAATCCTAGGAATAGATTAGCTTAGACTAGTAAATCCGGATATTAACTAGGTAACTAGTAAGTAGGCGTATAGGAATACGGCCCCGCTAGAGGTTAAAACCCTCCTACTAAAAGACTTCGAGGAAGAAGTAAGACTATAAAGTATATTCGGAGAACTACGCCTAGATATCGATAAGGTTACCGGGGAGTTTATAGTAATACTAAGGGTAATATAAAGTTCGGATAGGACCTCCTATCCGGTATAACCTTCGACTAAACTCCCGCTAGAATACTAAGATCTAGCTATCGTAGTAAGTAAAGAAAGTACTATAGCCCTTCTAACCTATATAGAGTATAATCACGTAATTAAGCTAATACTGGGTAAAACACCCCTTTAGAGGCTAGTATATATACTATCCGCTAAGGAGTTAGAAGTCCTCCGCTAGTATATTAAGGAGAACCTCGAAAAAGGCTAGATCCGATACTTAAAGAGTTAATCGGGTATACCTATTCTCTTTATACCGAAGAAAAACGGTAAGCTTAGACTCTACGTAGACTATAAAGGGTTAAACGCGATCACTATTAAGAACCGCTACCCTCTACTACTAATTAATAAGTCTTTAGTAAGATTATTAGGAGCCTAGATCTATACTAAGCTAGATCTACGAGACGCCTATTATAGGATCCGTATAAAATAAGAAGATAAGTAGAAGATAGCGTTTAGATACCGCTACGGATATTTTAAATATATAGTAATACTATTTAGACTCGCTAACACTCCCGCTACCTTCTAGGCGTACGTTAATAGAGCCTTAGTAGGACTTATTAACGTTTACCTAGTAGTATATCTTAATAATATACTAATCTTCTCGAAGGATAAGAAGACCTATATATACTACGTCCGAGAAGTGCTAGAACGCCTAATTAAGTAGAGATTATTTATTAAACCTAGTAAGTATACGTTCTACGTAGAGAGGGTTAACTTCTTAGGCTTTATTATCTCCCGTTATAGAGTCACTATAGACCCTACCCGAGTAGAGACGATAAGCTAGTAGCTAGAGCCGACCTATATCTTCGATATATAGTAGTTCGTAGGCTTCGCTAACTTCTACTAACGTTTTATTAGGAAATAGTCGATAATTAGCGCCCCCCTTAATAATCTAATTAAGGGGCTAGATATATAAAAGAAGGGAAGAAATAAGCGCTAAGAAGGGTTCGTCTTTATAAAAGAAGCGCGAGAAGCTTTTAAAAGGACTAAGACTACTTTCTAGACTACGCTAATACTCGTATACTTTAACGCTATATTAAAAACTATAATAGAAACGGACGTATTAAGAGCCGCTATCTACGTAATTATATTATAACTCTATAAAGATAGATACTAGTACCCTATCGCCTTCTACTCCCGGAAGATACTAATAGTAAAGAGAAATTACTAGGTTAGCGACTAAGAAATACTAGTAATCTTTACGGGGTTTAAGGAATAGCGCTATTTCCTTAAAGGAAATAAGTACCTAATCGTAGTAATAATAGACTATACTAATCTCGTCTAGTTTATAATAACTAAGGAGCTTACGAGACGCTAGGTACGCTAAATAGAATACCTCGTAGGTTTCGACTTCGTTATTATATTCCGCCTAGGGAAAACGAACCCCGTAAATACTCCTAGTAGACGACCCGACTATATAGTAGATAAGCTACCGGATACTATAAGTCGTAATATCTTTATATAGAGACTCGGGGAGACTATCGGTAAAGGCGCTATCTACTAAAAGGATCTACGGGATATGATATACCTAGGCGCTATAATAATAATAGTACGCGTAAAGATCCCTATTAAACCCGCGATAAATAGACTACTAAGTCGAAAGGAGGTACGCGAAGTAGTAAAAGAAGAAACCGTATATACTTATAAGCCGCTAGAAACTATAGTAGAACTTATACTTAAGATATAGGCGAAGAATAAGTTCTATAGGAATACGCTTAAAAAGGTACGGGAAACCGGCGACTTCGAATAACCCCCGAAGATATAGTAGAGTATAAGAAGCTAAGATAGACTACTAAGATATAATAACTACGTCTATATTCCCGAAGGCGAACCCGTAATCTACTAAGAAATTATAAGGATCTACTATAATAATCCGTAGGTAGGCTATTATACGAGGAAAAGGACGCTATAGGCTATTAGACGTAAATACTAGTAGAAAAGCCTTATTAAAGATATATAAGACTACGTCTTTATATACTAGGTATACTAGTCTAATACTATTAAACGCTATAAGCTATATAGACTACTCGAACTACTACTAGTACTAGAGAGACTAGGCTAGTAGATAAGCGTAGACTTTATTATAGGCCTACTACCCTTAAAATAAGAGGGGAAAGCCTACGACGTAATTATAGTCGTAGTCGATCTATTCTTAAAATATTCCCTCTATATTTCCTATACTAAGGACGTAGACTCGCTAGAACTCGTAACCTTATTTTACGAAAAGGTTATACCCCTATAGGGAATACTAGAAAACCTCGTTAGTAATAGAGGTACCGTTTTTATATTAAAATTCTAGAGCTATTTCTACTACCTCCTCGCTACGAGATATAGACTATTAACGGCCTATTACCTATAAACTAACGGGTAGATAGAGAGATAAAACTAAAGTATTAAGTATTACCTATATAATATAGTAAGCTAGTGTTAGGACGACTAGATAAGATAGATCCCCTTTATATAGATCGTCTATAATACTACTACCTATAGCGTACTAAAAATATCCCTAGCCGAAGTACTATTAGGATTCCGACCGGAACTAAGAACGTTAGTGCTAGATAGGAAGATAGAAACCTACGATAACGCCGAAAACCGCGTAGAGGAAATACTAAAGATATAAGAAATACTAAGAAAACGCCTAGAAGAGTCGAAAACTATAATAAAGCGAGCCTATAATAGGAAATATATAGAGAAGTCTTTCGTAATTAGATAATAGGTTATACTAAGAAATAAGTATATTAACTTAGGACGACCGTATAAAAAGCTAGATAACCGCTATATAGGACCCTTCGCGATAGTAGGTATAGTAGGATAATAAGTATACTAGCTAATCCTTACGCTAAGATACTATAAGATCTACCCTATATAATATACTTTAATACTAGAGCTATACTACGGAGACCCGCTAAAAGCTTAAGAGCGGCCTAATCCTATACTAATAGATAACTAACCTAAATAGGAGATTAAGGAGATCCTTACCGATAACTATAAGGGCGCCGAATACCTTATTAAATAGAGAGGATATAGGTATAAGGAAAATACTTAGGAGCCGAGAGAAAACGTAGAAGACACGCTAGTATTCGAGAGCTACTATAATAAGAAGAAAGAACGGCTAGAGCGTATAATACGCTGAGGAAGATCCGTAAAGAAGAAATTAATATAACCTAGGATCTACTACTAGATACGTTCCGGGAAGGTTAGAGGGACCGGAGTAGGCTTAAGAACGCCGAACCTAATAGCTAACTACCGAACGGACCCCTAGAAAATAACTAGCTATACTAATATACGCTATAGATAGGTTAGGGGAGGATCTAGAATACTAATAAAGATAAGGAGCGGACGAAAAATATCCTAAAGAGACTATAGACGTATAATAAGGATACGTAGGAGTTTATCGCCGAAAAATAGGACGAAAAGTAATATAGCTAACACTCTCTAAAGGTATAACGTAATAACTACCTATACTAGACGAGTAACCCCTAAGATACGCCTATATCCTTACCGCTATATACGTAACCTAGCCCGAGAAGGCGCCCGAAGCTAACCTATAACCCGACTTATTAATAAAACCTACGTCGAAGGGGGCGGAGGGGGTAGAGGAGGTAAAGGGGGCGTAACGCGAGAAGGACCGAAAGATATAACTATACCCGTATAGATATCTCGAGTTAAAGTATTCCGCGTACCTTAAAACCCCTATATAATTATAAGGAATAATATATTCTACGCGGGGGTAGTATAGGGCGCTAAGATATAAGTATTAGCTTAGGCGTCGAGCCTAGAATCGACCTAAGGAACGTTAATAACCGCTAATATAAGCGGAGGTCCGCACTTACTATTATATAAGACTACCGCTTCCTTATATAATAGTTATACTAAGGAGTATTAACGTTAATCCCGCTAGGCGGAGGGATATATATATACCCTAGGTTATATCTAAGACGGTCTATATAACGCTAATACTACGCACTCGTAGGGTTAGTAGGAGGGACGATAGCCGGAGGGGCGTAATTATTAATAGAGGTATACGTCGCACTTATAACTAGAGGAAAAGGAGCTACTATAATAAGTCGAAATAACCTATAGTAAGAAAAGCGAGACGACGAAAAGCTATAAGAAGAAAAGCGAAGCGACGAAAAGCTATAAGAAGAAAAGCGAAAGGATAAGGAAATATAGAAAGAAGAAAGCTACAACTCGAAGAGAGATAAGTGAAAAATATATAAAGAACTTAGATTATACGCGACGAAGAGAGATAACGCTTAAAGCTCCGAGTCCATCTATACCTTCTACTATAAAGATAAATTACCCTCTTTTAGACAGCTAGATATATATACTATTTTTGAACCCTCCCTATCTCGACTATAAGAGACCCTCGACCCCCGACCCTTAGCTATAAGGACGTAGCTCTTTAAAGAGGGGGAAAATATTACGACCCTCTACTAGGAGAGTGCCTTATAGGCTAGATCCCGCCTAGTCCTATAACCTAGAACCCGTAACCTAGTAGGGGTAGTATAACCCCCCGCTAGAGACCGCACTAGGGAGACTAAGTCCTACTAGGTTAGGTGACCTAGTCCCGTGACCCGCTAAAGGTTATCTATATAGAGACTACTAGGGGAACTTAGCTCTTTAGCGATTAGTTTACGAATATACTAGTACCCTACTATTCCTTCACTCTAGTTCTATATTACCTACTAGGACCCGCTAGTACGCCGGTCCTAATAGTCTCGTACCTTCTTAACGATACCTATCTCTAAACGGTCGATTCTTATCTATTTAGTCGGCGTATCTTTTAGGCGGTTATAGAGTCCGGTAAGCTTTAAGGTATATTAATATATATCCTAATACTTAGCTTACGTTATCTACTACTAGTCGTATTTAGTTTCTTATTATATCTTAATAAGGTCGGTAACCTAAGCGAGCGCCTATATTTTAAAGACCGACTAAGTAAACGTCGTACCTAGGTTATTCCTATAGTATTCTATCTATATTATATTAACCTTCGGCGCTAAGAACTTAATTACTTAGTCTACTTTACGTACGTCGCTAGCGAACTAGTTAGGGTATCTATTCTAGAAGGCTTCCTAGTTCGACTTAAAGAGATTATATTCGCCCGAACTCTTAGCTCTATATATTATTATATTATAGGGTATATATAGTTCCCTCACTTTCTTCTAATAGGATAGGTAGCCTCCGGTACTTCCTTACGATATAATTAAGTTCGTATAGGTAGTATTAGGTAGTTAGTAGGTAGTTTAGCTAATAGTACTATCTAGCGAACCCTAACGGATCCTAGATCCTTATATTCTCGCCTATAGGATTACTACGTTTTCTTCTTCGTCCTATAGCTCCGCGCGGATCCTATTTTTCTCCTTTACTAGAGCTAGATATCTTTTAAGGGCCTCTAACTCTCGGAGTTCCGCCTCCTTATCTACCTCGGTCGGGGTTATCGGATCCGGCGGGTTTCCTCCCTAAGGGTTATCGTCGACTCCCTATATCTCTACCTCTTCTAGTAGGGGTTATAGGGGTCCTAGGACGTCGTTCGTTTCCGCGATCGGGGTTAAGGTTCCCCTTAGGCGGTCGCTCGTGCGTCGAGTCGTCGATATTACGTATTCTAACGGTCTAGTTTAATTAAGATTTAGCGATTAGAATATTAGGACCGGCGTGCTAGCGGGTCCTAGTAGGTAATATAGAACTAGAGTAAAGGAATAGTAGGGTGCTAGTATATTCATAAACTAATCGCTAAAGAGCTAAGTTCCTCTAGTAGTCTCTATATAGATGACCTTTGGCGGGTCACGGGACTAGGTCACCTGACCCGGTAGGACTCAGTCTCCCTGGTGCGGTCTCTGGCGGGGGGTCATGCTACCCCTGCTGGGTCACGGGTTCTGGGTCATAGGACCAGGCGGGATCCAGCCTGTGAGGCACTCTCCTAGCAGAGGGTCGTAACAGCCTGGTTGGGCCCGGACCTCAGGCCCATAGCCTAACTAGCAGTAGGCTATAGGCCCTACCTTCGAAGCCCAACCAAGCCCATGGCCCATTATAGGGGCCCATGAGGCCCCCATTAAAGCCCATTTATATGCATAAATACAGTCTTGGCGCTCATAAACCTGCTGATTAATGTCTATTCTTTACACATGTTTAAGTCTGTATGCTTACCGCGGAAGATCTCGGCGCCGGCCCTAATCTAGCCTAATACGGGGGTTCAACAGTTAACAGAGAATCAATGTGCAAATATATATATTTCACATAGAGAGAAGTCAGTGCATCTTTCTATTAATTTACATTTTTCTTAAATTTCATAAATCTTAATTTCATCAATTCAGTCAATTCAGTCAATTCAGTCAATTCAGTCAATTCAGTCAATTCAGTCAATTCAGTCAATTCAGTCAATTCAGTCAATTCAGTCAATTCAGTCAATTCAGTCAATTCAGTCAATTCAGTCAATTCAGTCAATTCAGTCAATTCAGTCAATTCAGTCAATTCAGTCAATTCAGTCAATTCAGTCAATTCAGTCAATTCAGTCAATTCAGTCAATTCAGTCAATTCAGGCACCTATAGTCAATCTAGGGGGTAATCTAAATACCTAGAAATACTAGAAAAATCTGCATTACTTATATATCTGCCAAGCATTAGCATGTTTGTATTGTTTGAAGCCCATTGGGCCCCCATAAAAGCCCAGTGGGCTTCTACCCTAGGCCCATAGCCACCGATGGGCCCAGGGACCGGGCCCAAAGCCCAGCCCATTTGCGGGTTGGGGCGGGTTGGGCTTTGGGCTTTGCGGGCTGGTGCGGAGGTCTAGTCACGTACAGAACCCAATACCCAGGCAACAACCAGGCAACCCCAGGGATTTAGGGAAAAGAGAAACTACATCGTGCTCAGTGAGCAAGAGCATGATCCGCCGTGACCATGACCCACTGTCAGAGGTTTTCCTGTACATATATGTATTTAAATATACAATCGTAGCTTTCAACGATCATTGCACGACGTGTGCTCGAATTACAGTTCGAAACAACATGCTAGCCACTCAAATGACATGTCCACACTGTCGGAGGCTATTTATTGGTCAGTAAATTCGTCCGCCTGAATTAATTCATTTCCACGCACCTGCCCCCTGACAGGCTTGACCGCTATGCTATTACCTAAGACCCCATGATCCCCAGACCCTCCCTTTTTTTCCCTCCGACCCAACTTTTCTACATTTTCTATTAGCAAAATACCAACGCAGCCAGGATGTCTTACTATTCGCTCCAGGATACAATCGATCAATTTTTTTCCGGTTGCACCGTCACGCAGGAGGAATGCGACCGAACAGCTGCTGAGATCACTGGTGAAGCTGTGCAGCCAGTCCGGCTTCAAGGAGCGTTCAGTTACACTGTAGCAGGTCAGGAGCTCCTTGTACAATTTCGTGTTCCTGGGTCTCTCTTGAATACGGAAAGGCTGAGTCTCGCTCGGAAGATATACGGCAACATTGTACCTGCCTGTGTCAATAGGGGTGTTCTGGGATTATCGCCCTCACTTGCTGTCTATGTAATGGACAAGGTTCCCGGTATAACCTACATCGAAGCGCCTTTGACAACATTATATTGTGTTACATGGCAAGAGAAAACAGTGTCAGACTTTGCAAGGTACTTTTCGTATAACTATATCGTGAAAATACCACTAATCTCGTTAGATTTTTCGCTAGTTCATGGGTGAACCGACTAGCGGAGCCTCATCGCTCTGAGCACTCTCTGGCAGATCTTCAAAACAAGCTGGATGTACTTTTACGGCAGCTACCTTCGCGTTTCACAGGCATCATCGCCAAGCTTCGCGAAGAACTTCCAGTAATATTTATTCCCGGGTATCCGTTGACATTAACTCACACTGATCTGTGTGAGATGAATATTGTTGTCAATCCTCAAGCGGGCGGTATCAATGGAGTTATCGATTGGGCTGAAGCCAAAGTTTTGCCTTTTGGGATGTCTCTATGGGGGTTTCGGAACATGCTTGGTATTATGAACTCAAGCGGGTGGCATTACTTCGAAAATTCTTCCAGTCTGGAAGACCTTTTCTGGGATACATTCTATAGACATGTGGGAAATATTTCCAACGATGAAAAAAGTGCAATAAAGATTGCGGAACGGACTGGATTGGTTCTTCGCTATGGTTTCACTTGGGAAAATGGGGACCTTGAAAGGCCCGTGAATGAGCAAGATTCTTCAATTAGATATCTGGATGCATTCTTACACTCCTTGGAGGATTGATCATGAAAAGCCCCGTTTGGAGTTCCAGCTTACGCCAGCATTCGTTATGTCAAGCCAGTGAATAACCCAGTAAAAGAATGTATTTAGTAAACAGATTGGCATGTGGGTGGAGAAGGCAAAGGCATATGAATAAAAGAAAAATGTGCTGTAGGAAGGCCCATAGAAAGCGAAAGCTCTTCGAGCTACAGGATGATTTCTTCTTTCTTGAGGAAGCGTCTCAGATCTCCGATAGTAGAGAGGGGAATTTCGTCAACGAAGACTCTGTGAGTACCCTTCGTAGTCTGAGCGTGCTTCTCACCATCTTCCAAGCCCTCACTCTCGCGTCCATGACCAACGCACCATCCAGTGGTTCTGTAGACTTTTCCATATTGGGCATGGGCCTCATCAAGCATCACTGTTCCAGCATTTCCCAGCACAAGCTCTATCATTGGCGAATTCTGCCCACGTAATGCTTGCAGCCCGAATGTGTCCGTCAGGTCATGATCAAGGAGGTACTTGAAGACTTCCTCAAAGAAACACGGATCAATTTCGCTAACATCGGTCGGCAGGCCTTCCCGGTACTCATAAGCCACAAGTTTTCCGTCCTTAGACAGCTTGAAAATATGACCGTGGATATTAGAAGTGTCAACCTCTTCAATAGGGACAGGCTTTGTCCAACAGCCTGCGGGGCTCTCAAAATAATGTCCTAGCATTACCTGATCACTCGGAATTTCAAAATGCCCATGGATGAGATGGATGCCGATTTTGTCCTGGACATTATGACGTATCAAAATGTCTCGAATTTCTTGGGAATGATTACGAAGAAGCGGTGGTTGCGCTTCGTCGGATGGAAGCTGATTGTATCTAAAGTAGTCCTTAGTAGAAGCAAAGAGTTTAAAAAGACAGTACAGTAAAACATACAAGATGGATGACTGCTTCAGGTCAGCCAACGTCGGAGCGACGTGTAAACCGGGTACGACTCCTTGTTTGATGATTGAGGCTGAAGCCATTTCGATAGATAAATCTGAGTATCACAGTGAAGATTCGAAATACACTCGTGGAGTCGTTGAAGTGGTAAGCCCTGAGAAATAAGCCGCCTTTTATATTTCGAAATTGGAACCTAGGCAAGCCACAACGTGAGCTTTGCTGATAGTCACATACTCACTTCCTTGTCGGCAGGGTTCCCCGCTCGATCTATGCAACTTCATCATACTGGATACGTCCAAAGGGGGTTCGAGCGCTGTACAATAGGCTCAACTCTACGTGGCATATGCCTCTGAAGCTATCAAGAGATGCCGTTATTGGCTGGAAGAAGGCATGACTGCGACACGAATCACAGAAGCTCCAAGCCATGGAAGTGACCGCCTTGCATCAGCGACTCACGGACACATGGCTAGTGCTTTTTAGCGCCTGGCCCACAAGCTAGACCGGCGACCACGTCGGTGGAAGATCAATCAAACTGCAAATCACCGCGCCGTCGCATCTTGTCTGATGTGGCCTTGAAACAAAGTTGAGGGGTATTACTTGAATGTGTCCGATTGGCGGACGAAAATGGCGTGAGGCTGCACGGTCCTTCCGCGCTTCTCGGCCCAACGTTCCATACACAATTGATGCGCGCTTCCCTGATAGGAAATTTGCTAGAAAGCTGGCCAAAGTCATTGCAAAGCAATGTTTGATCGGGCCAAACGGTTTGCACCAACGAAAATTGGATATAGAGGTAAATCACTTTCTTGGATGAGATCCAGCTTGGATGGTGGAAGTCTCGGAGACATGTTGTGACGTTAATTGTGACTTGACATTCAAGAGAGATAAGCGGGCGAAGATGCTCCCTGCTTGGGGTAAACGGTATGGCAGAGAAATACTTACAGTACCATCGTATGGGACTTTCGAGTAAAATACACGTGTCATGTAATATACGATTTCTATTTTTGGAAATCGAGTCGACTACTATGCCAAATCTAGACTAGCGTGTTACAAGTTAGGGTTCGCAAATCAAGTCGCAAGAGTGAGGTTAAAACTGATTTTGAATTCCACTGTAACTATTGCGGAGCTAAAGACGGTAAAAGCAGCAGAGTTAAGTACATCTGGCGGACGGAGCGCGTCTGTATCTGCGATCGACTGTATTGAATTCAGATTCGGAGAGTGAAGACCCATTGTTACTCGACGCAAGGGGTCAGAAATGTCGGGACGGGCCGAGACGCGAACCCCTGAACCGCCCGACCGCGACGAACACGATGAAATCGCCGCCAGGATTATTGAGACCGAGACGCACCACCAGATCGCGTAACAACTATGACCAAGAGCAAGAGATCGAAATCCAGCAGAGAAATGCGCGCTCTCAACAGAAGAAGAGAACCCGGGGCAAGCCAGTAGCCCAACGTGAAGCGATGACTTCGGACGACGCGTCGACTGAGAGCGACGACACGAACGCCGCCAATCTTGTGAAAGAGCTCGTGAAACTGAGGAGAGACATCAAACGGCGAGATGATTGGCACAGAGAGGAGATGCAGAAAGTGCAAGAATATATATATATAAGAATTGCAGAAAGTCAAGGAAGAATTTAGCGCCGCCCTTGCAGAGGTTCAACAGGAGCTGCAGACCTTGGCAGAGAGACCCCTCCCCGAACCATGCGCGCGGAACGGCCACGATGAGATCCTTCGCGAAGTCCAATCCTTACGCGAAGAAATCAGCACCCCCGCCCCCGCAAGCTCCCCGTCCTATGCAGATGTCGCCCCCCACCCCCCCCCCCCCCCCACTCAGTCACCCGAGCAACATACGGACTCTCTCAACGTCGAACACAACACCAACCACTTTAACCGACACGCTGTACTGCACGATAGACACCTCGAAGATGACCGAAAGCGAAAGTGAGAAGGCATCCGCGGGTTCAATCAGGGCCACAATCGAGACAGAGATCCGGAAGATGGATGATCACACTCACTGGCGCTGCCGCGCGGTCACTGTAAGCCCAAGGGATACCAACCGGATCAGAATCGCGTGTCGCGATGAAGCCGAACACCAGCTAGTGACGGTCCCTAGATCCTCAGAATACCAGTCTATTCAAGTTTGCACTGCAACGGTCACGTTCCTCGTTTTCAAAAAAAAAAAAAAAAAAAAAAACCGTTCAAAGCGCGACGAGACTCAACATGTCGACCAAAACCCCCGAAATGCTATATACCATCAAAGAGATCCCTTATAAGGGCATAGGTTTCATAGCCGCTAGAAAGATTGAAAAAGGCGAACGCATCCTTTCTAAAGCTCCTTTGATACGGGTACTAAGGTCTATAGTCTCTAAGATATAGGTATAAGAACGGATATCTAGGGAGGTCGCCGCGCTAAGCTAAGACGAGCGGTAGTCGTTCTTTGCTCTATATAACGCGTTTAAAGATAAAGAAACCCGCGAGCTAGGTATTATATATATAAATGCCCTACTATTTAGATCTAATACCTCTATAGGCGGTATCTTTATTTAAGCGTCGCGAATTAATTATACTTATTTATAGAATAGTTAGAATATATAGAACGAAGATCTTTAGTAACTAACTATCTACGCTTTTCGTAATATTAAAAAAGACGAAGAGATTACCCTATTTTATCTTTATAATTATATAAACTATTTTTAATATTATCGAGCTCTATAGTAGCGCTTCTAATTTACCTACTCTTACTAACTATATTCTATACTACCGCCCTATTAAGCTATCTTTTATACTACCGCCTTATTAAGCTATTAGCGACGTAAAACTAGATAAAATATAGCGCTTAGATAAACTAATCGGCGACGGAGTATATATAATTATCTTACCCCTAGATTCTTTATATAATATATATAAGCTACTCTAGCTATATAAAGAGGAATATATTAAGGATATAAATATATTATAAGTATACTATAATACCTTTTAGGTCACTATTTATAATAGAGATAAGATATAAGTAAGATTATTTATTAATAGAGCCTATAAATCTTAGATTATACTAGAAGATAGTAATAGTCTTATAGTATATAAAATAAATAACCTAGCTAGAGATCTTATTAGCTATTTATTCTATAGCTTCTTTTCGTAGTAACGAAGCTTAACTAACGATATCCCTTTTAATCTATTATTAAAAGATTTTAACGCCTAGCTTTAGAAGGAAAAAAGTATAAAGCTAAGCTATAGTAAGATAATAGATAAGACGCTATATATTAATCTACGTAATAATATAACGTTTCCTTCGTTTAATACGCTCCCTAAAAAGAACGGCCTTAATCTAAGTTTTTTTAAGACTAAAGATAGATATTCTTATTACCTTTATAAGTATTAGTACTTCCTTATAGAGATTATTAGTATTAAAATTTTTATATAGCTTAGGTTCTATATTAAAGATAAAATAAAATAGAAAACCTTAGTATCTTTTTATACTAACGACTATAGCTATAAACTAAAACCTTTAGTCTTAAAAGAGGGATATATAGTTACTATTCTTTACCTAGAGTAGTATAGATTCCTTAATATAATAGTAGGAATCCGGTATAAAAATTATAGTTTACTAAAAGTAAGCTTACTTATACTTCTATCTAGTTAGCCTATTTATCTACCCGCTAATTATATAAGGTCTTTCCTATTACGCTTAATAATCTATTTAAACTAAGCGATAAGATACGATAGTATACTATAAAGATAGATAGGGAGAGGGTTTATTAGGGTTATAATTAAAAAGTAGCTTAGCTAAAAATATATACTAAGTATAGCTTTTTCTAGTATTATAATAAAGTAGATAGACCCTTTTATATTAACTATAAATCTAGACTCTACTAACTTTACTTATCGATTAGACCTACTAGACTCTTACTTAGAATAAGAAAGGCTATAAGGCGGATTATACTTCTTCTTAAAGAAGAAGGCTTTAATTAGTTTTACTATTTTTCGGCCCTATAGTGTTTATAGATATATTCCGACGTTATATTTATAATAGAATTAGGGCCGATCGGCTCTTATAGTAGGCTTATTTACCGCCTATTAGTATTATCGGCTAAGGATTAGGGCTACTTTCCTCCGCCTTTTCTAAGTCTACGAACCCTAGTAATATTATTATATAAATTAAGGTAGGAAGTAGAAAGTAAAAGGAATCTATAACTAATACGCTATATTAATAAACGAGGCTATAAGGATAATCGATCGAACTAGATAGGGAGGTTTAACCCTAGGTTATAATATATATAATACGCATTTACTATACCTTCTAATTTAGGGCCGCTCGCTTAATGAACTATCTACGCTAATTACCTAGCGGTAGGTCCTAGAAAAGTGTTATTAAAACACGCTAGTCCTTATACGCTTTAGCTTATATATTCTAAAATATCGATATATATTATAAGGGCAATAAAATGAAAGATAGTGTTATAACTTACTAGAAATACCTATACCTAAAATACTAGATATCTTATTACTCGCTCTTAAGTGACTTTAACTAAACTCTATCGACTTTTAATTACTATCATTCTATTTTTAGGGCTTTTTATTCCCTTTACCGCCGTAGTATACTAATAGCGATACCGGTATTTACTTCACCTATTTATATTAACGTACTTCGCGAATATTACTCGATATATACCCTAGATTAGATAACTCTTATATTTTATATACTTTAATATAATCGAAGTAATTTAGGCCTTATCGGATATAATTAGTAGCTTCTATCTATCGTAGCTTATAGAATTCCTACTTATTATCGACCTATATCTTTTATTATATACTTAATAGTAAAACTAAACTCCTATATACTATAAATATACTCCCCTTCTATAAGTTAGACCCTAGTATTCTCTTAGGTAAATACTAGTAAGTTAAAATTTACTATAGTACGTTTATCTTTAGGCCTAAAAACCGTTTCCTAGGCCTAAGCTACTTTCTACGTTATCTTTTTTATATTTAGTAAATTTCCCTCCTTCTATATATACTTTACTCCCTTATAGAGTACTAACGCCTACCTTAGAAGTAAGCTCTATAAAGTTAGCTTCTTCGAGGCCGCCGATTAGATATATAGAAAAAGTATCTTAAAATTATCTAAGTATTTATATTTAGCTAGAAGGATATCGATATATTTTTTAATATATTACTTAGTCTACCTATTAATATTAAGCTAATTTCGTATCGCGAGCTATACTAGACTACGTATTCTATAGAATTTAGAATCCTAAGTTATAGATATTAATAAGTATCCTAATAAGAACTAAGTATCTTCTTTAAAGTAATTACCTAAACTTAAGTTTCGGCCTCTCTATATTATAGAGACCTATTAGAGAAGTAGTACTAATATACTCTCTAGGTTAAAAAAACTTATAATAGATAGGAGATCCGCCGCTAATAGCCTAACTAAGAGAATTTAATCGAGTAAATACTATAAAGTCTTTAAGATAGCGTTTAATTCCTCCTAATTACGATAGATATATATAGTTTTATAACTTAGTCGCTTAACCTTATTATAGTCGCTTATTTAAAAATATTCTAGGTACTCTTATATAGGCGAGATAGACTAACGCGAATTAATATAGGCTATAACCTATATAATAACTATAGATATATAATTAAGTTCTTATATAAGATTTTAGAGCTAGCTATCCTCTTTAGGTAACGGTATACTTAATCTTTTTTATATTAGACTTATCGTATAAAGCCTATCTATTAGCTCGATAAAAATAGTATTATTCTTATTAATATAATTTAATACTATTCCCTTACTTCGCGTAGTAATAATTATTAAGCTATTTTTAGAGCTCGTAAGAGCTCCCTAGAGCTATTAATAGCTATCGTCCGTTAGTAAGGCTTTACTAACTATATTATCTAAAACTAGGACCTATTATCCGTTTTCTTATTTATAAAGCTAATTAATTATAAGTTTAAATATATTTACTCTAAGATATTAACGACTATAGATCTTAAGTCGTTTAATAATTTTAGAGAACTTATTTTTAAGGTGATCTACGCTACGCGCTAAAGTCTAGAGAAACTATATCTCTAACGAATTCTTATAGATATAAAAAGAGAGCTCTACTACTAATTTAGTTTTCCTTTCTATATTAGTAACTAATATTTTATAAAGAGAAATTTCTAGCCTACCTTATACTATCTAAACTAATAAAAGCTATATAAGACCTTAGCGATAAGGATTTTTCCTAGATCTCTTCGAGCTTACTATAATCCTTAAAGTCTAAGTCTCGACTAAAGAGAACTATTAATAATAGCTCTAATATAGTTTCTAGTAGTTATTAGTTAATATATTATATCTAAGAGGTAGATTTAGGGCGAACCTATAGGAATCTCTAATACCGTAATAATAATTAAAGATCGAGAGGATAGTATCCGGTATATAGATTCGATATTAAACTAAGCACTATATAGGTCTAATTTATCTATAAACCCTTTATTCCTAGTAATTTCTCGGAGCTCCGTAAGGTTTTAATAGTAATAATAGAACCTAGCCTCTATACTTAACCTATATACCTCTTCTTCTAACTAATCTTTCTTAAAATTCGTAAAAAATTCCTCTTTATATTCTTTATAATAAGACTAAATTTTTAAAATCGTATATTTTCTCTTATTTATAATTACTATCGGATAGATAAGCTAGTAACGATTATATAATACCGGTAGTCTTAGTGTAGTAGCGTCCCGTTTAGCGCGATTAAGCAACTTTTAACGAATAGCGGTGAAATTAATTCTATTTTATATAAGTGCGGTTATATTAACTAACGTCCTTAGGAGGCTATAGGTGAGTTAAAGATACGGAGGGGCTTTATGATTATTTTTAAGGTATAGTGAAATCACGTGCCGTAGCTATAGGACCACTAAGCTCCTAGGAACGATAAAGGTTACTAAGTCACGTGTATTTCCTAATATTTAGTATATCCCGGACTTTTCTAGTCTTTTCACGTACTAATTATTATCGCGGAAGCCGAAGGTCTTAGCATAGGTAGATAACTAGTTATAGCCCGTGCGTAGCTACGTTAGTAGGTACGCCCGACCCCTAGGCAGGTTCCTATATAACTTCTAGGTATAGGCCGCCGGTAGGGTGCTATTAATTTTTCGCTAGGATATAACTTAGGCGAGGGGCCAGTGTAAATGAATACTACTACTACTACTTCCTATATATCAAGAAATAGTGACCTATTAGTCACCGGGAACTAGGCGGTCTTCTAATCAGATTATACACTACTATAAGTTAAGTATATATATACCGGGAATAACTATCCTAGTCAAGAGTAATATTTCATTATAGCTAGGGGTAAAGTAGATTTACTAATAGAATACTAGGGGCTAGTAACTTAATTCGTTTATTAGCTAGATTATATAGACGGCTTAGGGGCGGGGCGATTCAACGGGTAGTTAACCTAGTTAAACTAAATTCTAGGTAAATAATTATTTTTTATAGTTATTTAACCGGGATAGCCTTATAGGTTTATTTAATTATATTAAGATCTTAGAGAATTACGATAGTATATAAAACGAGTAACTACTAATAACCGTCTTAAACCTAGGCTAAGTAGATTATTTATTTTATCGGATCTATACTCTACTCTCTCTACTATCACTTAATTACCTATTTATTATTATAGTTCTCTAGTTACTCTATATAATAAACCTTTAATTAACTTAACTAGCTATCTATATTCTCCTACTAAAAATTAATTTTCTAACTTCCTAGCTAATTAGTTAACTAAAGTAGTAGCTAGCCCTACTTTTTTATTTTATTCCTTTTATTTTATCTCTCTATATATTTTATTAATATAAATCGTATTACCTAAGTAGCTTATATACTCTACTTATACGGTACCCCCCCTCCCGTTAGCTTTTCTAATAATAAAAATATCTCCTAAAATAGTAAGATTATAGGAATAAAAGTAACTAGTATAATAAAGTCTAGTATTATTTTAAGGGTAATTAATTAAGTTATATAGATTTATTCTTTAAAGCTAGCGCTCTTAACTATTCGCTCTTAACGTAAGTCTATTTAAAATAATTTAATAATTACGGTCCCTTAATATTTTTATTTAATAAATTATGGTTTTCCGCTTTCTAGCTATATTTTTAACTAGAGTATAGCTAGCTATAATTCTACGTTTTCCTTCCTCCTATTTTCTCTCTATATATATTCTATTAACGTAAGGGGTATTACCTATATAGCTTAGACTCCTTATATTAAAATAACCGTCTTCTAAGATCTTATAAATAAAGGTAATATCTAGAACGCGGCCCGGTATTAAATTAAAGGCGGAAGAATAAGATTAGTTAGCCTACTCACTAATAATATAGTGACGGTTTAGGGCTAGTTTACCTTTAACTTTAAGGGCTGTACACTAGTTAGAAGAATCACGGCTAGTAAATAAGCCACCACTTTTTATAGAGATATAAAAAGTAAAGTTTTTAAGACTTATGCCTCTTTAGTGATCTCTCCTATATATATATATATATACATATAATTTATTAACGCCCGGCGGCTAAGCCGAAAGGGTAACTATCTCTGATCTACTATATATATTATAATATATATAGTACTATGTCTCCTCCGAGCCTATATATGAAGCCTTGCAATATATATCATCTTAGATGTCCGTATCGCAGCGGATCCTCGTGGGTTAGTAATTTGGTTAGTAGGCTGGCTTGAAGGCGCTTCTCCAAGTGTTCAATATCCTATTTTCGGCAGTTGAAGCGCGTCTACCGTCAGTAGACCGACACGCGCGTCCGTCCTCTCGAGCCATATAGAAAGTTTCGTATCTGCAGTCCGCCCACCTAGTCTTCCCATTATATGCTGCGCCCCGCGGATTATCAAAACCATTTCTGCTCGTTTCGCAATCTCCTGGGAACGAAACTTCGCAGCCAGAGTACCTTAGGGCTGTAATAATATATACACGACTTCCTCAATTTCGTATTCTATCATTTGGCATTATATCATTCAACGTTGGAAAGAGAACCTTAGATACAGTTATAGCCACGCTCCTAGGATCATAAGGCTCGACAGACATGCAAATACCCCAGAAGCATACAATTCGTCTTAGGAGCAATACGCATGATAGGAAATTGTGCATTCAATGTTTAACTATCTGTTGGATACGTATTAATTGCTATAGTCGCTCCTAGGGATAGCTTATAAGCTTCTAGGAACATAAATACGTTATATCAGAGATATATATAGAGTATATAGGATAAATAGAGATATTATTTACGGACTAATATAGTGTATATAGATTCCCCTAATAGCGAGGAAGCCTATCTCTTTTACTTCCCCGTACTATATCTTTTATCTAGATTTAACTATAGTGAGTGGTTTATAATATCGGTTATTTAACTTAAGACACTATCTACCTCTACGGATACGTAAGACCTTATAGATAACTCTACGGCTCCTAGGAACTAAATAAGGCTACTCTAGGAGTGAGTAAAAATCTTCTAATAAAGAATTCTCTAGAGAAGCTAGTACTAGCCGATATGATTTTCTTATATTTTAATAAGAAGCTTTCCTTTAGAAGCTCCTCTAATTCTATCGTAGTAACCGCGGACCTTTAGAGGGAAAGATTCCCACTAAGAAAATATAGCTTATAGCTATTAATATAGTAAAAAGTTTAGTGGTAACTATTCGATTTATATATAGTCTAGGGATACCGGCTAATTAATAAAGATATAAAGAGCTTTTAGGTAGTGAAGTATAGTTACTTTCGTAAATTACGCCTAAATTTATATCGTATTATATAAATATAAATATAATAGTTACGGTATATTATATCTAGTAATACCTACTAGATATTTAGATTAAATTATAGCGGTATAGCTATATAATAGTAATATAATAGTTTTTTATACTATAATAAGCTAGCTATAATTAGTTTTTATTAGAATACGATATATTACGTATCCGCTCGTTATTATCCTTTTACTCTCTAGTATAAATAACGACTTTCTTTCCGACTATATTCTTTTCCGGAAAAGACGCCTTAAGAGAATTTATAAGGTTAATACTTTTATTTTATAGATTAGCTATAGTGATAAGCCTATTACCGGAGTTTTAAGTAATATTACTATAGTATTATAGGTAGGGAGTTATTAAAGAGTATAGTTTCTATTATTCTCGAAAAGTAAATTATATATAAATACTCTATAATTAGTATATAGTAGACTTAGTTACGATAAGCCGTCCGATTAGCCCCTAATCTAGTATATCGCTAAGAAAGCTCTAAATCCTACTAGGTCTATCGTAGAAAGGCGGTATCTATATCTACGAACTAGGACCTAATCTACCTTAGGGTTAGTTTCTAGCCCTTAAACTTAAGTAGCTTTCGTTTCTCTTTTAAGTTAAGCTTCTAACGGGGCTTACGAGTACTTAAATTACCCGGATAATTTAGAGGGGGCTTTAATCTTATCTTAGCTCTAGTAAGCGGGATACGGGCTTTACTATTATAAAGGGTTTTATTTCTAAGTGCTATTTATATATAATAGTACTCTTCGCGCCTCCGCTTTAGTCTTTAATTACTAGGGGGGATAAAAGAATCTATTTATAAAGTCTTACTTAGCCTCTTATATACTTCGTTACCGGTATAATTTTCGTTAGATCGTTTAGTAAGCTTAGAATAGATAAAAGGTTCGTTCTTTATCTTTAGTTTATCTATAAAGAGATCGGATAAGTTTAGTTAAATAAGTACTTATTTATAAGGCTATCTTCCGTTCTCTATATCGAGGCTAATAGGTTTAAGAATCCGAGGATTAATAATATCGAGACCGGGGGTAGTTAGTAGGGAGCTAAATAAAGAATCTACTACTAAAAAGTAAGATATAGCTAAGCTACTTCTATTATATTTACTTAAAGTATTACTAAGACCTAAACCGTAGTAATACTTAGGATATTCTTTAGCGTAGGAAAGTAATATAAGAATAGGTATAAATATATAGTCTAACTACTATTTATAGTGTAGAAGCGGATAGCGGTAAAAGCGGAGTCTCTTAGGCCGCTCCTCCGGTTCTATTAAAAATACTTACGCTTCTATCTTATAGATACGCTTTCTCTTTTTCGGAAGCTTTAGATTTAACTATATAGCTTTATTTAGCTTATAGGTATTATATAAATAATATTAAAGGCTACGCTTATCCGTAAAAGCTTAACTATATCTATATATTATTTTCGCTCCGGACCCTTAGTCTCTAAATATATACTTCTCTTTAATATATTACTTTAGATTTCCGCTTTTCGATTATTAATTTAGTTAGTCTTCTAGTTCGAGATCTAGTTTTATATCCTATAGATAAAAAGGGTAATAGCCCGGCCGGATAACTATATAGCGGTAAATAATTACTTCGTAGTACTATAATTCTTATAACTAAAGATAAAAAAAATAGTAAGCTCGCTATTAACTTAATTTTAACTATTCTATATACTCGTAATAAAACCTTAACTATAATTCTAAGACTTTAAGATCTAAAGTAATCTTACGTTAAATATAGTTATAAATATAAATACTTCTAACGGGTTTTTTTAGATTATAGATATTAGTATCTATTTTAGTATTAGGTAAAGAGATAACTTACTATTTAATTTTTTTAAAGTAATCTCTAGCGGGGTAGCGATCTTAAATAGGGCTTTCCTATAAAAGGTAAGCTACCTTAAAATCGCGTTTATAATAAGCTTTTAGATTATCTATAAAAAAGAGTATCTTATTAAATAAAAGCTCCCTATTAGAAGATATTAATATTAAAATATAGGCGATTTCGGGTATAAATAAGAATTAAGTCTATATAAAAATATTATTATTACTAATTACTAGCTCTTCTTTACCCTTATTAAGGATCCTTTAGTCTCGTCTTTCTCGTACCTAGTAGTTCTAGTATTACTTTAGTTCTATAAGACGAAGTTAAATTAAGGCCTTTCTATAGTTTAACTTCTTAGTAGCTAAAAGCTTCTTATCGTTACTTAATTCCTTAAGTTACTTAATCTAATATCTAGTATCGACGAGTTCTAGTAACTATAGGATACTCACTTTAAGCTTAGCTAATAATTCCCCTAGAAGCCTACGTTTATAGAATTTCTTAATATCTTAAAAGTACTTAATATAATATAACTATTTTTTCTCCCCTAAAATAGCTAATACTAGATTAATCGGAGAGTAGTATAATAAATAATTTTTAGGGTATATCTCTATATCTTTATATCTATAAATCTAAGATATTAAGATAGAGCTATAGTTTTCTACGCCGGGAATTAGTAAATATACTCCTTAAATAAGCTATAAGCGTAACTATATTACCTTTAATAATACTTCTAAGATACTTCTAAATTATATAAATAGTTATATTCTTACTATATCTAGCGGTCGTAACTATTCTACGTAGTAACTCGTAAAACCGCTTCTTATAGAGTAGAATGTCTTATAGACTATTAGCTATAATATTTCTAAGAATAGGTTTTTTAAAATATTTATCCTTCTAGTATAGTTTTATAGGCTTTCTACTTAAAAGGTTAAACTTAGTAAAATCTTCTATTATTTTAATACTAAATAAAGTACTATATTAGAGGGTAATAGATAAGAGTATATAACTAGATATAAATTAAGGTCTCTTAATATTATAAATACTAATTCTAAACTTTAACTTTTAGTTAGCGAGTAAGCTCTTAATTTAAGTTAGTCTTTTCTAGACGCCTTTTATATCTAACTTATACTATATAGTCTAGATTTCGATTCCTTTTAAGCTACTTTTAATTAATTTTATACTCTACCGTCTAAGATACTATAAAGGATAAAAATAAAAATAGATTAATATCCTATTAAGTAATTAGCTATATATAATCTCTATATTATAATACTCTTATATCGTATTTTAGGCCTTTTTTATTTCTATCCTTATAAGGTAGGATAAAACTACTAATCCTTACTTTAGTAAAAAGATATAGTTAAAGAGCTAGCGTTATTATAGTCTTAAGTAATCTAGGTATAAATCGGCGATAATCTACTCGCTATATAGAAGATAACACTCGGAGAAAATCCTTCTTAGTAAAGCTATAGACTAGATCCTCGATATTCTTAATTATTCCTTTATTTTCTATTAATATTCTTTTTACCTACTATACCTAAGTTAGTTTAGCTTCTATTCCGGAATATAGAAAGTAAAATCTATATAGAGGCTTATACTAGTTATCTCTTTCCGGTCCTCTAATATAATTTTAATTTATATTTTTTCTTTAAATCTACTAAATAGTCTCTCTATATAATTAAGAACTAATATTATTACTAGCTATTTATTTTTACTTTTTTCTCTTACGCCGAATAACTATACTACCGGAGAAATTCTTTAATAAGTATATAGTCTAAAACTATATAGCTAGGCCCTAATTTATAGCCTTTAATTTAATATAGTATAATAAATCTAATAATAGATAAGTAACTTATTTATTAGATATACCCTATATATAAGTAAAGGCTAACTTACTTTATTTAAAGATTAATAGTATAGTAATATATCTTTTTAGTTTTAGGTATTCTTTTATCTTTCTCTTAAATAGAATCTTTATCTATATAAGCGCTAAAAATATAGCTACTCTTTTATAGTTATTTATAGCACTTCTCTTTAACGACCTTATCTTAATAAATAAAGAAGTTTTTTCTACCTATAGCTAGATTCTTATAATATATAAAAAAAAAGGTAAAAAGCTAAAAGGATAAAGTAGAAAACCGATAAAGCTATTTTATAGATTTAGAGTATAGAAATAGTTCTAATTTATAACTTATAATTAACCTAAAATTTACTCTTATATCGCCCTATTATAGATAAGCTTAGTACCTTCTAATTTTACGTTATCGTATTTTAGTGCGTTATTTTTTAAAGGAGAAAACGAGACTAAAGGATCGCGTACTTTAAGAAATCGGGGTATAGTAAGAAGTAAGGGCTATTAAAAAGTGATCGTAAAATAAATAATATTATAGGGCAAAGTGCTCCTTTAGGTATAGACTAAGCGTAGACTAAGTGCTTAATAGATAGCTCTAATTAGTCTAAGTAATTAGTGAGTACTTAGTAAGTAATTAGTGAGCGATTAGTGAGTATCTAATCATAATCACTAAGCGCTTAGTGAGCGCTCATTAGACCTCACGTCTTAGTCACGTGATGTAGCTGAGTAACTCACTAAGTCTGAGCCCGGACTGAAATTTACTCAGTGAGCCTGACTCTGAGCGCCCTCGTAAAAGCGGCGGCAGCTAAGATAGGAAAGCCCCACCCGGCAGAGGAAAAATGGTACGTATAGCTACTTATGTACAGAGTAGTGGGATGCGAATTATCATTCTTACGTAGGGTCCCGGTCTCTTCGGCACTGAAAAAGAGTGCAAAAAGGTATATATGATTTCGAAGATTACAGTACAGAGTCTACTGACACCAAATCCCTGCCTCGAGTACCCACTCACAGACGAGCTTTGGGCGCTTTACTCTTCAGCAAATCCCTCAACTGTCTGCGCAGAATCTTCCCACTGGGCGACTTGGGAATCTGCGAGAGGAGATGGATGCCCCCGCGCAGACGTTTGTGATTGGCAACGCGCTCATTTAGCCACGACTCAATGCCCTGGAGAACAGCTGTCTGATCTCTCTCCTTGGCGTGGCGAGTCAGAACCAAAAAGCCGACCGGCAGCTCAGTGGCCTTCTCGTCTACCCACACTCCAGTAACAGCTGCGTCTTCAACGTCAGGGTGATCAATCAATTTCCCCTCCAATTCGCTGGGAATGACCTGCAGACCCTTATACTTGATCATCTCTTTGATGCGATCCTGGATAGTGACATATCCATCTTTATCAATAATCCCGATATCGCCCGTGCGGAACCACCTCAATCCCGCCTCATCCACGTGGAATGACTCCTGGGTCGCTTTGTCGTTGTTGTAATAGCCCATAACGACGTTCGGACCACGACACCAGATCTCAGCAGCCTCCGTGGATCCGTCAGATGTGACTACTGCATCCTTCATAGTCTCTGGGTCCACGAAGCGAAGCTGCATGTTTGGCACGATGCAGCCCACGCCGGTAGTCCGCTTGTCCATGCGGTCATTGGGAACGGCCGTTGCCATGGGAGAAGTTTCCGTCAGACCCCATGACTGGGTAACGAAGACCTCCGTCTTACACATCTTCGTGAATTTGGCTTCGAGGGCAGCCGCCAGCTCAGAAGTAAGTGGCGCAGCGGCGGACATGATTTTGCGCACACTGCTGAGATCGTACTTGGCGACGCGTTCATCTTTCACCAGCATCAAGGCGACTGGTGGCACAACGGACAGCTCATCGGGGCGGTATTTCTGAATGCAGCTGAGGTAGAGATCCAGGTCGAACTTTGGTAGGATGACTACCGTGGTTCCCCACGCCAGACACTGGCACATGAACAGGTTCAGGCCGTAGATATGGCTGAATGGCAAGAATGCAATGGCGGATGGTCTGGTTGGTCGCTGGGATGGAAGGCCGGAGTCTAGCATTTGGAAGCGCCATTGCTGGAGGTTTGAAGTGATATTCTGATGAGTTGTGATGACGCCCTTAGCTGCGCCAGAAGTCCCCGAGGAAAAGCAGATGAATGTGGGTTGACGATCTGCCTCGGCAGGGTCGATGGTGAGGAAATCAGCCGGCGCAAATGTGCTGGCGAGATAGTTGCATGTGGGTTGACCATTTACCGGAGCTTGGCCATCTATGAGGATGACCTTCTCAACAGATGTCCCCTTAGCTGCTTTTTGAGCAGTCTCCAGCAAAGATGAATGAACGATAATGAATTTTGCCCCGCTGGTCTTGAGTTGAGCATTGAGCTCCAGTACTGTCAATGCTGAACTGGTTGGAGCGACGATTGCTCTGGATCCAACAATTGCATGGCATACAATAGGGTAATCGATTGTATTTGGACTGAATAATGCGACAACATCATTAGGCTTGACACCTATACTTTGCCTGAGCCCATTAGACAAAGCACGCGTGCGTTGCATCACATCTCCAAAGGTATATTGCGCTCCGGAGATAGCATCAATGTATATAGGTCGGTCCAGAGGTGTATTAAAAGGATTAGAGAAGATATAAGAGACCAAATCCACTGATTTGATATCCAGATCTGGGTATGGCGAACGGTAAATCGTCGACATTTTGGATGATATGCGCTGGAATCGATCCCAATGTGGTTTTCCGGCCTGATATCGATGTTCAAATGGCGATGTTAAATAGCAGTATCCAACGCTCAATACACCAGCCGGAAACAAAACTCGGCATTGGAGCCCCCATACGTGTTCCGAACCACAGTGTGGGCCCCCGCGTTTTGTCCCCGCATTGCACGCTGATTGGGCTGGTGCTGTTGCTCTTCGGCCTTCGGTCTGAAAGGGATCCTCGGCTTGATGAGCTCAGCAGAATGATTTTGGGCTGCATTGTCCAGGGTTTAGACTATCCATTCCGAGGAAGGTGTTCCTGATAGTGTAAACATGCAATACGAAGTAGATCAGGTCCCTACATGTATGTTGTACAGAGGCATCTGACGTCACACATGGTCAGGGGCATGTTTGCTGTGTTTGCATGTTTATGTTTTGCCCTGTTTGTCTCGCTATACCCCTTGGCCATCTGCGCTCGTATCGGAATGGTAAACGACTAGACCAAGGTCTATTTCGTCATGATTCTCCCAGGTCGCTCTCTCATCGCCCGCTCTATCATCCGCAATGTCCAACATCCCACACTGCAAGCCCAACCCTGCGGGGTGGATCTGACCCTGAAACGCGTTCTCAAATGGAACTCACCTGGCATAATCGACTTGGATAACAGACTTCGGCAGACGGCTACAACCGAAGAGATCCCATTTCCTTCCCCCGAAAACAAGGATGTCAAACCATATCTAGATCTCGCCCAAGGTTCCTACCTCGTGGAGTTCAACGAAGCCGTCACCGTTCCTCTGGATGTTATGGGCCAGATCTTCGTGCGCAGCTCCTTATTCAGATCCGGTGTGACTATAGAAGCTGGGGTTATGGACAGTGGATATGAAGGGGCTGTCGGGGCCTTAATGCAAGTGGTCAATCCAATGGGGTTGCGGGTCTATCCTGCTGCGCGTCTGGGGCAATTCGTGTTTCACCAGATGAGTGAGAAGGTCGAGGGTTACAACGGGGTTTATCAAGGTATGACAGCTTTGAGTTAGTACATCCAAGAAATCTGGGGAACTGGGCCGATGGCCTCTCTTTAAGAAACACATCCTTTCTGAGACAAGTGTTTTAGCTCCAATGTCCGACTTGGAAGAGAAGTTCTAGTAGATTCTAGGTAGCCCATGTCCATGGGGTATTGAACATTGGACTCGTGCAAATGGATGAATCATTTCAGTGGCTTATGAATATAGAGCTCAACTTGATATCCTAATGGGAACATGGCGTCGTTTACAATCCGGTACCATATCTGGACATGGAAACTAATCAATTTATCAGTATGGGATCCGTGTAGCAGCAAGGCTGACCTGAAAACAAAGTAACTGACCTATTGCAAAGGCTTGAAGATCCCCTTTCTCAAAGCCATCTCCTGAACATCCTTCAACCAATCCCCACAGCGATACAGCGGGGTCTCAGGGTACAATCTGGTTCCTTTGAGGGTCACCTGGGCCCGCGGGGGAAGAACTGCTAGACAGCATTCCTCCCGGAACCTATCCAAGTCTTGCTCCTCAATGGTCGCAATTTGCCTCTTGGAGTCAGGCACATGCTCTGGCAGCACCTCCGGGTTAGGTGTCTGCCTGGGTGTGTAGTCCATGCCATTTAGGATGGTTCCAGTGACGTGGTGTAGCCAGCCCCTGTCTTCGACCGGCTCAGTTTCGATGTAGATAGCGATGTGGTTTCTCTGGGCGCCGATCGACTCTGTGGTAAAAACCTTGAATGCCATGATTGATGATTGAGACTAAGTAGTATTGTGTGGAATGGTATTTGAGTGCGGAGTCCGGACTTTTAAGTTGCAGTGGGCACAGGTGTTTTCTGTGTTTCGCACTGCTGCGCAGTTGCGGCGCTTATATTGCAGTCTTGCCTGAGATCAAAGGCAACGACACTTCTGGCGATTTATCGCCAAAGATCTTGTCAAACATGTTTCATGCATTCCGAAACCAAAGAGAACATGTATTATTTTGCGGTGAAAGAATTCGTGCCCATTATTCTCTTTCAAAATATTCAAGGCCGCGAGACAAAAATCGATTGACAACAAACATAGTCATCCACTTGAGGTTGGCTCGCAATAACTCCAACCCGAACTATACGTAGGAGGTCTGATAAATGGAACAATATAAAGAGCTCACCAAACAGTATGAAACCATTCGGTTTCTTCCACTCCAGCTTTTCTTTTGTGCTACACGCAGCCAATACATCAAGAAACACCCGTTTGTTCTTTCTTCGATCATGCATACCGTCTCATAGTCAAAACCGACATGGTCAGCGCGGAAACGTCAAGTCAATATCTGATGACCTTCGCTGGACTCGAGGGAAATGAAGATCTGGATTTCAATAGACAGTGGAGCCTCAGATGAAGGGCAACGTATCCAATTAATGTTACTCGCATAGTCAAAATCACGTTCGTAGGCTAGATTTGTTTGAGCAAGATGTACTATATCAGGATGGATGATTAATGAGGAGCTGGTTAAAGCAACGGCCTGATCAGATGGAGAAGCTAACAAACATACCTAGAGACCCAATAAATCCCTTAGATGACCGTTACTCTGACGTTACTCCTTATCCTTTTTCTTACGCGTTATTCCATCTATCGTCTAAGCTGCCTTTTGGTCGTGATCTTTACGTCTATAACCACGTCATATAACCGCGTAGAATGCTTCGTTTGATGGCCTTTGATGGACTGGAGGAAACGATTGGTCTACACCTCGATGGAATATAGAGTATTACATTGACATTGCCTAAAATATAGTCGAATTGCTTTGCTCTAATAGCAAAATCCCTTAATACCTTGCACGATCTTCCTAATAGTAAGGTCAAAGATATTTTCTATCCCCTAGGCCTGTTTTGATAAGGTGTACTATACCAGGATACATGATTGATAAAGAGCCAATTGAAGCAATAGCTTGATTAAGTGGCGAAGCGGGCAAACATATCTAGAGACGAACGACTTTCTCAACTTCCCGTTACTCTCACGTTACTTCTCGTCCTTTTATTTTCACACTTCCTATCTATCGTCTAAACGTCTTTTAGTAGTAGTGATTACTACTATAACAACGCAATATGGCCTCGCAGAATGCTCTGTTTGATGGCCTTCGATGGTCTCGAGGAAACGCTGGCTCTCTACCTCGATGGACCGTGGAGCCTCGGATTGACGCTATCCAGAAAACGGTGGAATCTTTGCGCCCTAACAGCAAAGTCGAAGTTACATTCCTAGCCGAGGGCTGTTTCAACAAGGTGTACAACACCAAAGTCGACGACGAAGAGCTTATCATGCGGGTTTCTTTGCCTGTTGATCCCCACTACAAGGTCAACAGCGAGGTGGCGACGATGAACTGGGTGCGTCAAACCACAGATATCCCGCTCCCGGTTGTTCTCGCATACGACTCATCCCAAAACAACAATATCGGGTTTGAATGGATCCTGATGACCAAAATGCCTGGAAAGCCTTTGGCCAAAATGTGGGCGAGTCTTTCACCCATTCAGAAGTCCAGATTGGTCAAGAATATCGCTGGATACTTTGCTTGTCTCTTCCAACACCAGCTACGGGGCATTGGGAACATTCATAGAACCCCGATTGGGGCAGAGAATGCAACATCGAGCGAGCAAACCACACCACTATGCCATTCTTCGAAACTCGGAGAAACCGATAGCTCTGATACACCCGAGGACAAATCGACGACCAACCCTGTGCCTGATGTGGACCGGATTGTCTCCATGAATTTCATCTGGTCGTCGAAGGTTCATCGAGATGTCAATCGCGGTCCCTTCCACTCGGCCCATGATTGGATCCAAGCTCTTTTGGATCTCAATGAACATGCTTGTTGGACGACTCTGGCAAATGCACCAAACTCGTTTCTAGAAGAATACGACGAGGACGAAATCTACCGTGCCACGAAAGCACAGGAGGCTATTCAAATGCTCAGACCTTTGATACCCGAAATATTCCCTCCACGAGATCCAAGTGACGACCCTGAGCCTTCCGTTATGCTACACAAAGACCTCCATTGGTGCAACATCCTACTCAATGATGACGGCGAGATCAGTGCAATCCTAGACTGGGAATTCGTCTCCGCCGTGCCCTTGTGGAGAGCGTGCAACCATCCATTGCTTTTACAGTGTCCCGAATATTACGATCAGCCAAGCGTGGAAGACTACGCACAGGATGAAGATGGAAAGGTCGAAGAGCTCTATTGGGTGCATCTGGCCCGGTATGAGTCTACCCTCCTGCGGAAAATTTTCCTTGAGGAGATGGAGAAGCTGGAGCCGAAATGGGTTGAAATTCACAACTCGACCCAGCTCCAGAGGGAATTCCTTTACGCTATGATCGATTGCCAACCGGATCGCTACGTGGACGAGATTGGGGAATGGGTCGAAAAGCTCACAAAGGAGAGAGAAGGAGGGTCCGTGGGAATCTCGAGTGATATGGTGGATGAGCAAAGGGAGGCCTCGTAGGCATCCGACATAAGGCAGGAACAAATTGAGAGCGAGAGAGAATTTGAGGAATCTGGAGACAGGACATTCAACCACATGAAGGGACAGACTTTTTTTTTAATGGAGAGAGAAGATTTCACATCAAATTTCCATGTGCTGGTTTAAAACTCGCGGCTGGGTTTTTCATAGTGTAGACTGGAAATAGTTCACGGTGACGAGTAATGAAAGCGCCCATCACGGTCAGGCGATGGACTCTGCTTTGATAAATATAGTGAACAACTCGGAAAGGTTCAACAACGAGATATATTCTCTTCTAGCACCTTTTCGACGCTCAAGCGCCAGGATCATTTAGCTAGGCAACTGATGTTAATATCACTCTAGTTTGGGTTTCACCATCCTATTAGGGAACGCTCTGTGGAAGGAAAACACTTACATTGACACAAGACCATGCGGCTCAATGGCCTGAAGCCGCCAGCCATCCGAGATAATATATGATATAGTATAGAAGAGATCATCGGAGCTCATCACACGGCCGAGGAGGAGAGAGAGGGTATGATGCTCCAAGAACACTCTGAAGCAAGATGATGTATAATATAGCTGCAGGAGGCCTGAAATCTAAGGCGAGGGGCACATATGTATCTCTTTGTACGTCCGCATATGCATACAGCCAAATTTCAATGGATAGATATCACATATCGCTCATGAAAAATATAGCTACATTTTGTTCACACTGAATAGAAAGTTCACAGCACAATTGAGCAAAGGATCGGAGGCAACATAAAATATGGAATGGAGAAAAGTCAGAACGCCTCATTGGCTTCCTGCCAGGTATGCAATATGATAACTAACAAAATCCATCGTGGAGGGCATGTACCTAGGACCTCGGGATAATAGATATGATTATATCATCCTGGCCTGACAGCCCAGAATTGATCAGGACTGGAAATTCATGTTGTAGCCTCCCGTCTTTGGGTCCTGGACGAACTTGAAGTTGTCTGTCGATAGACCGAATGGGCTTAGGATACCGTTTCCGAGCTGTTTGAAATTAGTTCCCATCTTATTTTGTGTGACACTGCAGAAAATACTCACTTCCTTTAGCTTGCCCATCATATCACCCATCTCCTTCTCCCGTGCCTTGTTGATGCGCTCGGGTAGTTCACGCAATGCCCGCTGTACAACTCTTTTATCGTCGGCCGGGAGATTCTCGATCGCAGAAAGTGCTTGATAGTCTTCTGAGGCGCCTTGCAAGCTACCCCAGCCACCAATTTCGGTCTTTGCCTTGGCCCGTCTCATGAGGACTTTGGCCCGAAGTCGCATCACCTTGTTTCTCTGCTCATCCTGTTCCTTCAATCGTTCCAATTCCTCCAATTCAGCATCTTCATCATCTCCAGATATTTCAACAACCGCCTCTGTGCCTTTACTCTCTGATCCAGATATTTCCTTGCCTTTTGACTCGGCCCCTTTGTCCTGGGGGATTGGAGGGATGATCTTATCCAGCCGATCGACAGAGACAGTTGCGGAGTCTACAGCCGCCTTCCAATCCTGTAATTTCAAATGGCAAGCAGCGATATTGCTGTGAATTATGGCGACATCGAAGTCAAGGTAGCTCGGGCAGGAGGCGAGGGCTCGATCGTAACAGGAGATGGCTTGATCATAGCTTTTGGCGAGAAATAGCTGGTTTGCCTCAGACTTGATTTCGTGGGCTTCCTTCAGGAATTGCTATCAGAGAAAAGACTGGAGTTAATGTCTAGTTCCGATCATAAGCTTAAACAAACATCATCACGACTCACGGCTTCCTCCTCCGGTGGAAAGTGTGCATCGTGGAACACATCTTCGTCGCCACTATCATCGGCATCAACAGGAGCACCTTTGCTGTCGCGCTCGGGAAATTTAGAAGAATTGCTCATTGTGTGAAGCACGCCGTCGAGCGAGAAACACCGGATGTTGCCAAGGGTGCAATCACGGGACTGATAACGATTCTTCCCCGCGTCTTATCGAACCATCGTCAACATCCCACTCTGACGCCGGTAAAGAGAGCATACAGTCATGGCTTCCAATAACGAGTGAGTAGACCATGTTCATGTATCGCTGTTGTGGTTGGATATCAATTGACTTGATTGGCAGCCTTCCCCGCATCCGAGCATGTCTCTTTGACATGGACGGGTTGTTGATTGACTCGGAGGACTTGTACACCGTGATTACGAATGAAATCCTCGAGAAGTACGGAAGACCTCTCCTTCCCTGGTCAATTAAGGCGCAGATGCAGGGTCGGCCCGCACCGGAGGTTTGTGTCACACTACACTCGCCTTATGTACTCGTATGCTAACGCCATCGTCAGGCTGGCAAGATCTTCCATGACTTTGCCCAGCTCCCCATCAGCGATGAGCAGCTGAATGAGGAGAGATCGGCTCTGCAAAGGCACTACTTCCCACAGTCTCAGGCGCTCCCTGGTGTGCCGACTCTATTGTCCAATCTGGCTTCGACCCGGTCCACCGATGAACCTGTATACATCGCGCTGGCGACTTCCTCGCACAGAACCAACTACAAATTAAAGACTGATCATCTGACAGAGCTATTCTCTGTGTTCCCTGAGAGCAATAAGGTTCTCGGCGATGATCCACGTATTGGTAAGGGACGAGGCAAGCCTCTCCCCGATATCTACTTGCTTGCGCTGGAGACCATCAACGAAGACCTGCGCAGCAAGGGAAAGACTGAGATTAAGCCCGAAGAGTGCCTTGTGTTTGAGGATGCTGTGCCAGGTGTCGAGGCTGGTCGTCGTGCCGGCATGCAGGTCGTCTGGTGCCCGCACCCTGGTCTTCTCGAGGCGTTCAAGGGCCGCGAAGACGAAGTGCTTGCTGGAGCCACTGGCTCGCACAAGGAGGAGGAGAAGTCCGATGCCGAGAAGGAGGCAGAAGAGCTTCAGGCCTGGCGTGTGCAGGGCGCTGGCAAGCCCGGCAAGATAGGTGATGGCTTTGGCCAGATCTATTCTACTTTGGAGGATTTCCCGTATGCGAAGTATGGCATTCGGATTCCCTGAATATCGCTTCTAGTTATATGAGAGATAAGTACATATATGTATGCAGTAAATTGGGCTTGGTGTTGGATTTCAATATGTGTCATATGCGATTAGCAGAGCGGCCTAATAGAAAACCATCCAGATTTCTTTGCTATTTTTGATGAAGTCAGCGTTGCTTCTCGACAAACTTTTAATTCCTCGGCATCAGGCGGTGCCCTCCTGTCAATGAAAATGATGGCCAGCAGACTTTCAGACATTGCTGTCTTGACTGGCAAGGGACTTGTATTCGCGTGCTCGCTCCTTGCAATTGACTTCTGTGTCCGTCATCGGGAGGACCTTTCATTTGCGATTCCAGACGTCCCGCTGAGTCCTTGATTCGACAATTCCAAGACATTTGCCAGAAAAGAAGCTACGTCGTATTCTGAAATGATCGAAGTACACATATTTGCTTTGATTTTGTTCCTTCAACACATTAGATAGCAGGTTGTGGATCAAGATTTCCATCCCTCTCAGTCAGAAATGGCATTGACCAGACCTTGAGGGAATTGTCAATCTGCCTGCCGTCCTTTCCGGAGATGTCTTCGTCGGAATCCTGATCTAGGTCGAAATGTCGTTGTCCAGAGCAAGTCGCAACAACACTTCCCATAGGGTGGAAGATCGAACTCGTTACGGCATCTTGGATACATGTCAGCACTGCCATCCACATCACGTTGAAGGTCAAAAATAAGGATGGACGGGAAGAGAGTGAAAACTGACCATCATGAACCTTGAATTCCCAATCGGGATCCTTGCCCCCTATACAGTGTTCGGGGCTTTTCCAAACCCTCATAAACCCATCCGTACCACCAGCCCAAACCTCATGAGATCCATCGGGGCCAGATGAAACAACATCAATTTTCATGCGTTGATTGGTTAAAGCCTTGCGCCCGCGCAAGTACCCAAGCATTTGACCTGTGACACGGACATCATAAACCAAGATGCCATCACTCTTACGCTCAGCAATGTAGAGATACCTACCACAGGGGCTCCATGCAAGTTGTGTGACTCCTCGGCCTCCAATATCAGCGTTCGCTGGTGTCTTTGCGACGCTAAAAGTCCCAAGGAGTTCACCGGAGCCATTTGAGCTGTAGAGTCCAATATGTCTGGTGAAAGTGCCCGCAGCAAGGATTCCGTCTCCACTCGGGTTCAACGCCAACGCTGAAACTATACCCTTCATGCCAATACCACCGCCGACGATCTGCTTGCGCTTGCTGGGTATAGTTGGCATGGAGGATACGGGGCCCTGGGCTCCCGTTCGAGACACGTCGAACAGACAAATCAGGCTATCTGATCCTGTGAGGAAATGGGTGCCACCAAGAGTAGATGGGTAGATCATTGAGTGTGGAGTTATGAATGCTTCTGTCATCGGATTCACCAAGGAATAACTAGCCACTGATGCTGGGGCCAGGGCCGAAGATAGTCGGATTGGATGATCCCGAACAGATGAGAGGAATAGAGTAGTGGATGGATCTTGAAGATTGTAGAATGGATAGATTGCAGTAGCATAGGTCGGTTCAGCTGAGGGGAGAGTTGAGTATGGGGACAACTGGTGGACAGGCTTATCCTCCAGTAGATCTGGTGGTCTGATTGTGTGAGTGACTGGAGTCAATCAACCACGGAGATGATACGTGGACTTACAAGATCCATGTTCTAATAGAATGATCCGCTGAATCTGTCAGCAGAGTAGTGCCATCTGGAGTCCTGTAAACCACAAGGTCAATACGGCGAGAGCAAATATTGGTGCAATAGACACTTACCATTCGGCGTTCTTGAAATAACCGAGATCAGAATTTCGACCGCGAGTTTTATCATCAAGGCCTGCCTCAGACTGACCTTGGGCCAGCGAAGACGCGCCCAAAGACTCTCGTGATGTATTGGATGGGAGTGGCCCTGTCTGATTGTATCGTGTTGTTGATGCGACACATACTGGCGCCCACTCCCTGACATTCTCGTCCGCCATGATGGGGGAGATCAACTGAATGAACAATACAGTTGCCTCGCAGTCTTTTGATGAACGCTATTAGATCGATGAGGCCATTTTTGTTCCAAGTTTGACCAGTATTGGATGAGAGTCTTGATTGAGTTGAAGATGCAAGAACTACACAACCTTGAGAATGAATGCGGTCCTTGGTATGGCAACGAGTTTCTCAATGAACAATGGCAATTACACTACATATGTAGTTTTAGAATATCAGATATTATTGGTCTCAAAGATAGGTATAAATAGAGGACTTGGATACTATCGTTGTGTTAGTTCCACTGGAAAAAGACCGGGTCGGATAAACCTAGAGCCGAGCAGCTTCACGCATTCCGCAAATCGCATTCATCGCGCAGCTTTAATCCTATTGAAGGAGCCCATTGATAGGTTCCAATCAAAGCTCCATTTGAATTGTTTGGTTGCATTCCGAATCATGTTTGCTCCCAAGACATCTGCGCCTGCTACAGGCGGACTTTCCCCTCACCACGAACTCATTGTTGTTAGTGCTCCTTCTCATCTTCGTCTCTGATCACACCTATCAGACTCATTCGCTATCCCTTGCTCTGATTCGTTCCATCGCTACTTTTCCCAGTATTTTGTGCTTTGTGGCTTGCAGACTGGGCTAGATCTTGTTGATCCCACACAGAAAAAAAAAGCTAACCGCAACATCCATCAACAGCGGCGGCAACACAAACACATCTGCAGCTACATCCGGCGCACCAAGTACTACCAATCTCTTCGGAAACGCTGCGACTTCGACAACACCAAAACCAGCAGGGGGGTTGTTCAGCACTCCAGCTACAGGAACCACAACACAGGCGACCGGATCCAACATGTTCGGAGGTCAACAACAGAGTAGCACGACTGGTGGCAGCCTTTTCGGCGGCGCAAATACTACTACTACTACTACCACACAACCTTCGGGGACAACTAGTCTGTTCGGTGGGCCGACTGCTGGCGCTGGCACCGGCACAACTCAAGCAACAACAGGCGGTGGTCTTTTTGGCGGCGCGTCTACAGCACAAACTCAAGCAAAGCCGGCATTTGCTGCTCTTGGTGGTGGTACTTTCGGCAGCGGGCTTGGCACAGCATCAACAGCAACCCCAGCGCCTCTATTGTGAGTCTCTCTGGTGCTTTTGCTCGTCTCGTCTCATATATCAAATTCTAATGCTATACAGTGGCGGTAAGAACGCAACCCAAACACAGCAAACTCAAGGGCCTACCCTCTCTCTTTTCGGCCAGCCAGCTGCCCCTAAGACTACGCAACCATTACAGCAGAGCACTGCTACTAGCACTGTGATTCCGGGCGTCAAGGTTGACGTCAGCAATTTGCTACCCACCACAAAATTCGAGAGCTGCGCCGATGAGATTCGTAACCAAATAGAGGCTATTGACAAACATATCCTCAACCAAATGAAGATGTGCCATGAAGTTGGGGATCTCCTACCAACCATCGTGCAGCAGGGTGCCACAATTCCCAACGATGTTGAATTTGTGCAAGGAAAACTGGAGACCATCCAACACGCGCTCGAGAACGATGCCAGTGATATCGATGGGCTGCGCAGCCTTGTCGCACGGGATGCGGCCGAGGCCCAAGTTGCCTTCCGTGCCATTGATACACTGAAGCTCCCTCTACAGTATCAAACAACTGGTGGTGGATGGTGGTCTGTGCAGGATCAACAGATTCCGGAGCGATCCATGCGCTCAAGCCGCAAAAATACGCTGGCCCTCCCTGACGGCGTTGAAGGCGATGCCTCCGAGACTGACATCAACGGTGTTCCGGTCAACTTGGTCGATTATTTCTCTCATCGCTCAAAGGAGATGAAAGGAGTTCTTGGGAGATATACAGGAAATCTTAAGGAGATCGAGGACCATCTTCATGGTGTTGAGGCTACTCTCAATCGCCAGATCAGCGACTTCGTGAGCTCCAAATCTCGTGATGCCGCCGCAGGAACTCCCAGATCTACTACCGCCGATCTTGCTGCGGTGCTCACTGATGTCGAGGCTGGCATCATGGGCGTCGCCACCCGTCTCAGTAATGTGTCGGAACAAGTGCAGGATCTGTCAATTGGGCAGCAGTCCCTGGGCGATGGGCGACTCCATCTGGGATAGTTTGGGGGATTTAGCGAGTTTGATCTGTATTTTTATGGAAGCTGATCTTCAGCATGCGAAACATGACATCCCGCAGTTTATCTGTCAATCCCGAACTCCTATTCCTCTGAACATAACTCGTAGGTCTGTCTTGAATGTGTTGGGACAATCACGGGGAGACCATGGATCCTTTCAGACATAAACTTCTTTACAATCCTTAATCCGACGTACATACGTCTTCAATGCTCTATGATAATCCCTTCTATGTGCATGCAAATCCACAAGAGATTACGGTTACTGTTATTAATATACCTTATATATAATAGTCATGTTCCCTAGTAATAAAGAATATATATGATAGAAGATAATCCGTGGTTTCAGTTCTTTTAATAGTCCAGAGACCCGACCGCCGAATACGTGGGCCACATACAGCCACACCCCATTCGAATAGCAAGACCGCAAAACAGCCTTCATATCTCTGTCGCTCTATAGACCATATTTCCTCTGCGAGGTGGGGCTTTCCTATCCTAGCTACCGCTGCTTTTATGAGGACGCTCAGTGAGCGCTCACTGATTACTCAGAGATTCTTCGGCCTTTGAATTGGTTACGTCTGCGGTCATCAAAATACAGAGTAAATATGGCCTTATTACAATCGATTGAATTGAATTTAGTACCATGATAAGAGGTGGTATTCTGCTAGGCAAGGGGAAAAATAATAAAAGAACTCAAGCAGGGAGATCTCGAATAATTCCAGCTTTCTTCTGCGCGACGTACAGATGGGCATTTCCGGGCGCTGTGGCAAAGAATAAATGGTTACGCATGGCCGCCCCTGAGAGGCGTGCATCTCCCGGGCTATCTGGCTTCACAATAGCAGTCTCTCGAAACCAGGGGGTAAGTGCCACAAAAGCAGAAGTGAGAATTTGCATATCAACAAATATCAGAGGCTGGAGGGCCTGGCCATTAGCGGTATTTATTGGCGTTGCGCCTTGCATGGCTGGACCGTGGAGTACCATATCGAACTGAAACGCCAGGAGATCGGACATGAAGACAGTAAGCACGTTGCTTCCAGTATCATTGCAGACTAAGAAAGGCCGTGTCAAGTGTTCGTTACCGCCATACTGGGGAGGTAGCCTAATCTGGGCATGTAGCTGGTTTGTGTTAGTTAATAACCTCAAGTCATCATTGATATAGCTTAGATTGTGATATATCTGGTGCATATGGAAGGTGTTCGAAGAAGGAAAAGTTTCCGATCTCGACTGGACCATTTGCTGCGGCTAATAGTCATAAAAATACGACATATGATTAGCCTGAGACTATTGATAATACCATATAGGATTATATGATATTTGCCTGTAGTTCTTGTTGCTGGATCATTTGCTGATATTCTAACGTCTAAAGATATCATTAATATGAACCAGTAAAATGGATAGCTAATGGGTTGATGGATATTGAAATATACCTCACACCATCTCATCGCGTTATTGGGTACCGACTCATCTTCCCATGGGTTCCTCTCGACTCGTCGTCCCCCAACAAGGTAGATCGGGGGATCACCTCGTTGGCGTGGTCCAAGCTCGCCATTCTCATATAGGCGAATGAGAGCTTCAACATTCACTCGCTGGGCTTTGCCAAAATCAGTCTGCAGAAAAGCTTTGAGTTGCTCTACTCGCTCCGCGGGGTGGAGGATGTAGGGTATCAGACACGCAGGACTGAACTGAGGATGTGGACCTGACATATTGAAAAGCGTTTGGTGGGAGTGGTTAGTGAAAGGTGAAACACGTGGGATTGAGGAAAAGTGGTGGGGCTAGCTTAGCCTAGTCTGGGTTAGCGTGTCACCTGTTGCAGCACGTGAGCTAAGCCGTACAGTGGCACCGCAAAAGTCTGTGACCACCCTTATTCACCGCTATTTTCTGCTATGATTCTGCCGCACCAAAATACTCTATATGGGCCCTAATTATACAGATGGGAATTTTTGTAAGGGGCCGGTTAATAGCTATCGACGACCTCATGGCGCGTTTCCTCGGCCCTTACCGGAAAATAAATCTAGCCCCACTGTGAATTTGCCTCCTAGCTGGAGGTGAAATAACTACAGTAGGATCGACCGCCATATTAATGACTCCAGCATTTTGTTGAGGGGGTAAGGGTCAAGAGCGTTGATGAAAGACTGCATTGGACGTGGTACATTTTATTGAGGTGACCTGCTGTCTTAGCTGCTCAGTGAACAAATCAAAGTACTTAGGTGATGCTCACTGAGCAAAAAGCGACAAGGGGTGAGTACTAAAATGGGAAGGTAAAGCCAAGAAGTGGCAGAGGAAATCAAGTACATAGGTCTGGACTTTTGGTCTGGTATAGTGGGACCTGATTGTAATATTGGATGTTGGAGTGTATGGTGGCGGGCACCGCGTCGCGCGAGTTGTAGCACTCGGCCGGCTGTGTGAAATTGGTGTTCATCATAGTAGTAGGTGCCATGTTGACAATATAGGTTAGATGTAGTTCTAACAAAGAGGGAACAAGATTGTATGTCTCTGTCTCTATACGACCGAGTTGATAAGGAGTCGATGAGGTATCACCTCGAAGAAACTTCTTGTTCGTCTTAAGTAGATCAGTAAATGTACATACCATCTCTGTAACTTTCAACTCTGGGACAGCCGATTGTTGAACTTTGCATTTCCATAACTAAGTGCTATCTGTACCGACAAATAAAACAATTTGGGGTATCGAAATGGACGACCCGATCACCGGACTTCCATACCCAAAACCCCTCGGGATTATTGCGATTCTCAACTATAAAAAAAAAATGCACGGCGCAAAGGAGCGTTTTGGCTACGATTTCGACCATCCACCCAATATGGATCCCCTGAATAGAGGTCGCGCTATCGTTGTCAAAACCAAGAGGTATATGGCTGAAGGCTGCCAAAACTTGTACCACTCTAGAGGACATGATAAAAGAAGATATTTTGAGTTACCTGCCGAGATGAGCAAGCTTAGTGAGATATACTGTACTTGAAGGATTGGATTGTTGTCTGTTTCTCCCTTATCGCCACCGACCGAAGGTGGATGTTTTTACCATTAGCCTAACAACCCTCTTTTGACCATAATCTCTTAGCCATTCTTTCTAAAAGCCGTTGCACGGTTTCTGACCTTCTCTGTCACAATTTTCTCTTACTAAATTACATTGGTTAGGTCCTAGGGGATATACACAGGCCAGAACGGCATCCGATTCAGCAGCTGCTTCGTTCTCGCTATTCACCTTAAAAGCCCAGTTTTCCCCATGTCCTCGCCCCAACAAGTACACGACCCACGACCTAAATGGCTGACCCAAAAGCGCAATCCTTGCACGATTTTGCAATCCTCGCCATAATCAATGTCTCTGTATTGCTTTACTTCTACCTTTTTGTGATCCATTTTCTGCTCTTCTATTTCCCCTCATCCCCTAGAGGAATTTTAGACTCCCTGTCCGTGCTAGTTTTTGCGTAGGTGTCATCATCTGGTTTTTACCATGACCTGGTGAGCCCCCTATTCAAATCCACACCACTGCACATAGATATACTATTAGGCTCTAGGTGGACGATCGGTTGCGGCTAAGTCAACTCAAAACGCGAGATGCCGCCCCTCTTGCGTGATCGCCTCTGGTGAGATAACCTAATCTCAACCTCCACTGCCGAGAGTTCCGTCGATCATTGCACAACGGCTCTCGGCACGAAGTACCTGGCTATTACACATATGCTCAAGCTCCTCGACTGGGATATCTCATCCGAAACAGCGGTGTGAGCGCTGTAATACTTCATGTGAATAGCATTCCTGGCTTCTGAGTTCATTCGACGGGGATGGCAAATCTTGCCATCAATAGTCAGCAAGATTGCGTGCTATGGACGTGCTATGGACGTGCGGGTCTCACTCTTCTTCATTCTGGGACCAATTTGATGCCAGATTTCGCCTGAGGTGATCCATTCGTCAAATTGCGCCATCTCCGTGAACTCCGGGGCATGCGAAATCTATAATCAGTCCACAATTGCGTTATCCGGGGTTGACTCACTCTCCACTTCCACGCTTGACCGTTTTTTTTTTGGTTTACGGCTATAAAGTGCTGCTTTCCTCCTCTTTATCTAGTTAGCTCTATCCAAACTTAGTTTTATACTTCCTCGATATCAATCTCATCTCCCCACTCGTACCTCTGGTGTCTCATTTGGTCCATTTCGTCTTTCTACATCCCAATCTGGTATCCATTGGTGGCATCTTTCCAAATGGCCCCATCACTAGAAGAGCCCGTGGTCACTGTCACCACAAGTCCGGCGAAGTTTGCAGTCCCAGTCGTCACGAAGGGCCTCGTCGGTGATAACAAGTTTGGCTATCAGCCAGGCCGCACACCAGTCACTCAACACCACAACTATGCACATGAAGACTTCTTGCCTTCATTTCCAAACATCCAATGGCCTCCGCTTGAGCAGACTCCCTACGAGGATAAGGGATTGCGAGGAGATCCCAAGTTCCGGAACCTTTTTGAGAGATGCTACAGCAGTCTTTGATTATAACCCGAAGATTGGCACCGAGATCCACGGCGTTGATCTCTCAAAGCTTGACGATGCACAACGGGATGACCTCGCCAGGTTGATTGCATACCGAGGTGTTGTCTTCTTCCGCTCTCAGAAGAACTTCGATATCGAGGCCCAGCGTCAACTAGGCCAATACTGGGGCAAGCTGCACAAGGTAAGCCATTTCACTCGAATCGAGTTGTTTGAGGGTAAATGCTAACCATTCACAGCACGCCACCACATCTGTCCCACGGAAGCAAGGTCTCGAGGACGTCCATGTGGTTTATACTGGAGACAACTCCGGTGACAACCGCGCTCTCTTCACACCCAGCTTCCTATGGCACTCCGACGTGACCTATGAAATTCAGCCACCATCCTATACATCACTCAAGCTTTTGACCGGCCCGCCCCGTGGTGGTGGTGGTGACACTTTGTGGACCTCGCAGTACGCTGCCTATGATGTCCTCTCCTCCCATATGCAAACATACCTCAAAGGCCTCACGGCCCTCCACTCGGCCGACATGCAGGCCAATGACTCCCGGGCGTTGGGTCGACCGGTGCGCCGGGAGCCCGTCACCACTGAACACCCTCTCATCCGCACAAACCCAGTCACTGGATGGAATGGGCTGTTCTTCAATCCGGGCTTCGTAACGAAGATCGTCGGCGTCCCCGCCGCAGAGAGTGATGCTATCATCCGGTTCCTGAGCGATGTGATTGCCACGACCCAGGAGATGCATGCGCGCTTCTCGTGGAATGAAGAGGACGTTGCACTTTGGGATAACAGGTCCACCAACCACAGTGCTTCTTATGGGTTCACGCCACACCGCCGTCATGCTGTGCGCGTCGCAGTCCATGCCGAGAAGCCTGTGCTGGAGAAGTCTGGGAGGTCTCAGGAAGATGAACTCAATGCTTTGTATGGACTGCCGGCAGTCAACAAGGATGGTTCTCGCCAGTCAAACTATAATGACTAGGTTTTAATCTTGGCGGTGTCTTTCTTTTCTTATTTCCATGGCAATTAGCGAGATGTCAAAACTAGCGGAACCATATCAATATCCTACCAAATACATCCTTTCTATTCTCACCGATACATGTGTGCATATGTGTAGTATTTCTTGTCATATTTGCTCTTTCTCCGTAGGCTCGAGTTCCAATCCTATTGCTCTGGGTGTAGAGGAGTGTACTTGCCTAATACGGAAACTGTTCGTCCCTCGTGCCTTCCCGATTCGTCCAGACCTCCCATCCATCGCGACTTCCTCGCGAGATCAGGTTTGCCCTTTTCGTCGTTGCCTCGTCCATATTTCCCCGTCATTCCACCTGTTCTTCTCTTTTCCTTTCTCCGCCTCTCTCGTCGCGTATCAACATATCAACATCATGGCCTCCCAGAACCCTACTCTGCTTGAGTACGCCAGGTTTTACAACATTGCAGAAGACTCTACTCGTTATTGTCCTCTTAACTATGTCGATGATACCTGCGAGCCAACGCCTCCTATTCCTCCCATCTTGGGTCTCAACCGTGAAATCCCCGAAGAACGTCTGAGAGAAGTCGACCGACGCTTCTGTACCGAGCTCATGTTGGACAAAATCCCCACAAAGACTAGTGACATGGAATTTCTACGTGACTGTATGAACATTGATATTGAAAACAAGAACATCTGGCGTGGTATTCTTCCTGATGTGAAAACATCTGATTCCACCCCTGAGCGTATTCTTTTTACACTCGAGCAAGAGAAAACCCTCTCTTTGCCTGAGTTCAACCCGGCTTCCTGTCAAGATCCGTTCTCCCCTTCAGCCAGCTTGCAAATGACTCCACTCCCCCCTCCGTCGCCGTCTCCTAGCCTTCCTGTTGGCGTGATTATCCCGAGTGGACCTGATGTGCACCACGTTCCTGGCTTGTTACGTCCAGTCTTTGATCAATTCAATTCGGATGATATGCCGCACGACAGCAATATCGCCGGGATGACTGTGACTGTCAATACAGCGGTGGAACCCCAGGATACCAACCCGGCTGCTCATCTTGCTGGAGATGCCTTCCCCATTGTAGGCCCATCAGGTGAACCGTTTCAGTTCGTGAGCATCGAGTCGGATCCTCTGCCCTTTGACCCCGACGAGGAAAGTGAGGATCAGAGTGTCTCTACATCCGAGGTACGAGGTTACCGGCTAATCATTGATGCTCGGGCTAGCTAACACAGGATATAGCAACCTACCGAAAATGGATCCAGTGCATTCCCATTTGAGGACGCCGCTACGCGCACACCTGCGATGTTCGATGTCAGTCTATGCAACCAATCTCAACCAGCCCTCCATATTGTTTCTTCCAATCTAACCAAAGAGAAAGATTCCTCAGGTCCCAGACTTGACTCCTCGAAAGCGCAAATGCCCGGACTGTTGAAGGAAAGGAAAGGACATAATGCCTTTTTGAAACCGGGGTCGGATAGTGTCATGGCCCATGCAAAGAAGGGAATTCTGTCAACGTCTACCCATACGATTCACGAAAGCATGTCGGTCACGCCACAGATTAACTGCTCCAGTTCATCTCTACCTCTCATCGGAGGTAACCAACGCAACCCTCAGCTAGCACCTGTCTCGCAGAATACCAAGGATGATGACAATACTTTCAATGCTTCTGACAGGGTGAATCTCACTATCACTGCGGCAAATAAGACGTGTACCGTGGCTACCAGCCCCTCCCAAAAGGAAGGGTCACGCATAGGACTGGAGGATAAGTCAAATTCAGCAAAAGCAAGGAATGACTTGTTCAAACCTCCACAATGTCAACAGGCTGGTCCTGCCGTAATCTCGACCAAGACCTCGGCAAGATGCAGTGCACACTTCAGTGGTCTTGGGTCTTTGTCCATGTTCATGGAAACTAGAAGCAATAATGGATCTAAGTAATGTAGCTGTTAACCACTACAAGTATCTACTGCATGTTCTAGGTTATCGAAATCTGAACTTGGCTACATTTGACAAGACAGGCTTGCGACACATACCATCCAGTATCTAGGTAGATAGCCTTGGGAACAACCCCAAAAACAGAGAGGAGATGATCAGGGCTGCGATCACCGACTACCTAACCCGGCATGAGCATACGGGCAAGGAAAGCCGCAGTTAATTTTAAAAATACAGTGGACAAAGACATGCAAGACCCAAGGCCAATCCAGCGCTTCAAAAACTCATGCATGCAAAATAGAAAGACAGGCCAAAATAGGAGTACCACAACTGGCTGATATCAAACAATCGAATGTCAAAATACCACTCAGTCCCAGCATCCTGATTCGCTAGATTTTTTGTGTTTTTTTTTTTCTTGTTCGGTGTTCTTGAGATCGTTGAAAATGGTCAAGCTCGTCACGTCGCGTCGATATGATACACGTCATGGGTCGCCCAATCATCCCAGTCGCGATTTTACAGCGAAATGGGATTGGAGTCGACATGACAGAGGGGTTGGATGGGCGGCGAAACAAAGTCGAGTGAGAAATAAAGTTTTGCAAACTTATTTACTCGGTGATCTTGGCCAGGATGCTAATAGATTTGTCAGTCTTGTTCTCATTGAAATTAGATTGAAGGGGGAGGAAACGTACTCGTGATCGCGGAAGAGAGTGTACTCCTCCTCGCCGACCTTGATGGCGTTACCACCGAACTGGAAATAAACATGTTAGCATAGAGTTCCGTATGATTATGCGCATGGGCGCGGAAGAAGTCGATGGGATTGATTGAGCACATACCTGGGGGATGAGGACCTTGTCACCGGCAGCGACACCCATGGGGAGACGCTTGCCATCACGGTCCAGGAGACCGGGGCCAACGGCGAGGACCTGAGCCTCGTTCTGCTCCTTAACGGCAGCCTCGGGGAGGAAGATACCGGAGGCAGTCTTGGCCTCGGGCTTGATGCGCTGGACCAGGACGCGGTCCAGGAGAGGAGCGAGGGACTTGATGTTGCGGAGGACAGACTAAATAGATTGAGAGTTAGCCAGGCTATTCTCTATCACATAACTGAAGCGAACTGGATTTTCGCGCATTGCAGCTTCTCGGGTACCCGGGCTCGGCTTGAGGGAGGAAGAAAAAGTTGGGCGTGGAAGTGCTGATAGCTCTTCCGGATGTTGGGGAAACAAGGATATTTCGGTTTGTCGAAGGCACCGGAAGATATCACATACCATTGTGAGAGAGAATGAGATTCCTGAGGAGATCGTGGGTTGAGGATGGGATGGAGAAAGGAAGAAGATGGAACTGGTCCGGGGGACGAGGATCTCGACTGGAGAAATTTCCAGAATGCCAAGACCGAACCATGAGCTTCTTCCGAACAACAATCCCTTTGGACTCGCGTGAATTTTCCGGGATTATTGCTGGAGATGATTTATGTATGTTGGTTATTTATCAATGCTTGCGTATTGGCTACTATTCCCTACCTCTTTACATGGCCGACATAGCTGTCTACTCTCGTTCCCCTAACTTGGAGCTTTACTTCTGCGAAGCCGGAAGCTTCAATTTTGTGATTTGTCAATTGCCATTGCCCTTTCCTTTGTATGCATGTAACGCCGTGAGATCCGAATATTCCGAGGGCGATCCCGAAGCTACTTTTACCGGGATGCGAAACCCATATCAAACTACCATCTCCGGCCGCGTCCCCGTCCCCCATAACCTCCGCGCTGATCGTATCCACCGTAACCCATTTGACCCTGGCCTCCTTGGTTGAAACCTTGGCCCTGGGGCTGTCCACCGAAGCCAGGTTGAGCCTGCTGACCACCACCAGGCATCATGGATTGCGCGTGCTGCATGAAAGCCATGGGGTCCATGGAAGACGGATCCAAGCCCTGGGACATCATGCTTGCCAGCATACCTTGCATCATGTCGGGGTTCATATCCGGCATACCAGCCATACCAGCCATGGGCGGTGCAGCAGTAGCTGGAGCAGCGGGGCCCGGTGCACCAGGCATCGGGGGCATGCCCATACCCATGAAGGCCTGCATATCGTCCATTTGTCGCTTCTGAGCACCAACTTCTTGTCGCACTCCTTGTTGTTTGATACAGTAGCCCGCCCATGTGAACTCATCGAATCCGTAGTTAAAGTAATCCGAGAGATCTGACCCGGGTCGTCGCCAAGGCTTGTCATCAGATGGGAAGTCTGCATCCATGTCCGTCGACATGATCGGCTTCCCTGTCATGGGATGAATAGGGTTTGCATTGACATCGATGGTTGAGCTATGGATAGCGGGATAGGCAGAGCCTGGCTTTTCTGAGGAGGGTTTCACGGCGGCTGGCTGTCCGGGTATCGGGGTCGCTGTTTCGTATCGAGGGATCGCGGATGGCGTCGCAGATCTCGTTACCCCGGATGAGTCGACGGATGATGGACGTTGTGGTTCTTGTCGCAGGGTTGCATGGCGCGGATGGGAGCTATAAACATGAGCAACTGTGCAGGGTTCGCAAGAGCAGCTAACTCACGGTTCGGGAGCGGGTGCGCCTTCGGGGGCCTCTGTGATAATATTGAAATCGTCCTGCAGATAGTGTTAGGGTAGGTCAAAGTCAAGATTTGAGAAGCGGAATGCGTACATCATCTTCCTCCTCCTCTTCTACCTCATCCTCGTCCATGTAATCGTTCTCCTGTGGTTGACCTGGTGCATTTTGTTGGTGTATCTGCGATTGTGTTGTCGGCACTGCGTCCACGGGATCATAAAAGTCATCTTCTTCGTCGTCCATGATTTCTTGATTTCAAATCCACGTGAATTGCTGCAGAAAGTTGTATCAAAGAGGATCGAGATTGCAGGTTGCGCGCATGGCAGCCAAGTTTGTCTTGTTTGCAGCGGTGTAGCTTGCCGCCGAAGAATGATCAACTCGTGGCAATCGAATTGGTGCGATTTAGGCCTTAGTTAGCTAAATGAGCATAGATTGGAAAGCGAAATAAACATCCAACAAATTCTACATAAAGGGGATATGGTGATAGTATTACCGTGATCCTCTACATCGAAGTATCGTTTGTTTGAGCGACGCATATAAAAGCTACCTCGGACTTAATGACACCATTGAAAAGGCTGAGGGTCGGGATGCAGTGGCGCTACATATAGAAGTTTACATATTATGGGAGATCCAGTATCTCTCACGTACCAAAGCCTTGGTTTGTGTTTGCAGCCCCTGTCATTTGTTGCTTGAGGGCCATGCCAACTGTGTCTTAAGTATAGCCCCGGATGCATGATATGTAGCGATCATGAGAACTTAAGATTTTTGCGATCTCGGTATGAATGCCTAGGATCATCCACCACGTGAAAATCTGACCATTCCCTCTCGAAATTGGAAAATCTCATATTAACTTACCAGGGTTGTTCAACAGCCCCAAGGCCGGGACTATAGAAACCAGCGGTCACGTGCTGGCACCAAGACGTCACCGGCATTGATTTGAAGCTCCCAATCCTCCCACAACACTGGTCAGATCTGACGGCCAATCTCACAATTCGAAATGGCAGAAGAAGAAGAGAGCCACAGCTCTACTCCGCGGTCCTTCGCTGGTCAAAGCGTCTCCGCGGAGGAGATGCTCAAGGAGCAAACCGTCGGTCTCGTTCACTTGTCCGACTTTCGCAAACGACGCGCGGAGGTTTTAGAGCAGAAGGAGCGCGAGGCGCATGACAAGTCGCTAGGACGACTAGCATCTGGTAATTCAAGAAGCGCAACCCCTTCTGCAGGAGAAGTGACTGACGGGTAAGTCAAGAGTCTCAATTTCGACCTCCGGCCATGAGCTGATCGCAGCGCCACAGGTCACCGTCCCCCCGGACTGACGCCCCTCCAAAGAAGAAGAAAAAGAAGGCCTTCGCGAAAAGCAAACTCTCCTTCGGTGACGACCAGGATGATACAGGGGAGGAATCTGCGGCGACCCCACGCGACTCGAGCGTTTCACGGTCAAGTTCGAAAACACCTGCGGATGATAACGCTCCACGACGCATGAAGGCCAACCCGAATGCACCCCCTCCTCCCAAAGCTTTGACCAAGGCATCGCTAGAAGCTGAAGCGCTGGCGCGCGAGACTCTCCGCAAAGAGTTCTTAGCCATGCAGGAGGCTGTCAAGAATACCGAGATCCTAATTCCATTTGTCTTCTACGATGGGACCAGTATACCAGCTGGGTCAGTTAAAGTCAAAAAGGGTGACCATGTTTGGTTGTTTTTAGATCGTTGCCGCAAGGTTGGCGCGGAGATGGGCGTCCGTGGTGCCAATGGCGCATCGAGCGCAAAGAAAGACAATCGCCGAGAATGGGCACGCGTCAGTGTTGATGACTTGATGCTTGTCAAGGGCGAAGTTATTGTTCCTCATGTATGTCCACCCTATCAATGTCTTGTCTTGTTGCACAATTACTAACGTATATCCAGCATTACGAATTCTATTACTTCATCGCCAACAAAGTACCGAGTTTCTCACGCGATGGCGGTCTCCTTTTCGATTACTCTGATAAGCCTCCCGCTACAGAAGCACCAGATGATCCGCTGTTCAGACCTAGTGACGACAGTCTGGAGGGCGCCGATAAAGACTTCTCAGAGACCAAGGTCGTAGATCGACGGTGGTATGAGAAAAACAAGCACATTTACCCAGCCAGTCTGTGGCATGAATATGAGCCTGGGAAAGAGTTCCAAGAGAAGATGACTTCGACACGGCGGGATGCCCAGGGAAACACATTCTTCTTCTAACTCGAGCCTGAAAATAAGGCCATAAAATAATCATGATAATGGACAAATACCAAAAGATTTCATTCCTTCCCGGCGGTTGCTTAATTATATGATCTTGTAGAGGGGGAACTGGACGATATAGCATGTAGCGATATCACCTGCTTAGGGTAATCCGAACCTCGCCATCCCCCAGTTCCTCTTCCCTCTCCATACGGGACCCAGCGCCAACGATATCATGGATTTTTCTCTCAGGTGCAATTCCCTCAAATGCCGGGCAGAGTTGAAAGAAAGAGCAGTGGTGACAACTTGTTCGTATGTTGCTTTCTGATCGGCCAGCTTGACTGAAAGACTGATGGTTCTAGGCACATATTTTGCCACGAGTGCGCAGATAGTCTTGGACTTTCTCATCCAACTACAAGCAGTCGGCACTGTCCTGCTTGTCAGACAGCGCTCATCAACCCAGATGACGCCGTTTCAACGATTTTGAATCCAACAGAGGATTATAAGACAAGCGTGTTGAGTGGGCTGGATCCGAACACAATTATGGAATGTGCTGGTCGCGCACTTGGGTTTTGGGCATATCAAAGCACACAAGAAATGTATGTCTCATTTTCTTGATGGAATTACCCAGGGCTGATGCTCAGGCAGCTTCTACCAGGAATACCGCGCGAAGACTCTCACAGAGAAGTACGCCAGCTTAAATACACAAATGGACAAGATCATTCACAATGCCAACACGGAGATAATGTCCCTACAGAACAAATTGACGGGTTGGTTAGACTCAGCTACTATTTGCCTTGAGATTCAACTAACGTCTCACCCCTAGATATGCAATCAACCCAAGAAGATCTCCAAAGAAAAAACCAGGAACTGAATGATATGTACCGAGACAAGAACAACAAACTAGCTCAGATGACCAATCTCTATAACCTCCTCAAGACCCGTGCGATGCGGTCTCGGATGCAAACCGCCGCCTCCGACACTGTCTCCCAGGCCCTATCGTCCCTGAATGCCCCTCCTCCTGTCTCAATTCCTTTCTCTGACGCCCTACCAGTGCCTTCAGTCCCGAAAAAGCGGCATCCCAAGACCCCCACATTTCCTATCAACAAGGATGGAGTAGAACAGCTTCATCGGCATCAAAGAAGCGGCACTGGTAGTTCGAAAAGAGCCAGGACGCAAACACCTCTCGAAGCCGCGATGCCACCACCTTCTCGGCCAAATTGGAATGAGCGAAATGGTATATATTGGCCCTTACTGCGCAAGGTACATAGACTGACCTCTTTCTGAGTAGGCAAAGGCTTGAACCTTGCTCCGCAACATCGTACTCGACTTCCACGTATCTCTCGAACGCCGACTGTTTCATCCGAGTTGCCTCCTGGAGATGCCATTACGCAGCGCTTTGGCCATTGAGGGTTCCTACACTGATAAGCACATTCGTATAAATATCCACAGAATTTCTATATGGGATTTTTGACATACTATATCTTTTGCCCTGGTATACTTTTCGAATGTCAGTCCAGAGTATATTTGAAGTTGCCTCTAATTCTGGAAGTGGCAAGAAACAGACTTCAGTTTGCTGTCGATTGTTCTGCTGGAGGATGAAGGCATCTTAGATGAGGATATGCAGAAGATCCAACGGTCTCTGGTCCAAGTGGCGGGCTGCTTGAAGGCAGAACCCAACCAACAGGCAATGCGGGAGGCTATGGATCAATGACACCTGGGTAAAGAAGCTGGAGGTCGCATTCGGCTTGTACGGACAAAAGAATCTGGCTGACATTGAAGTCACTATCTTGTTGGTCTTGGACCTTGGCTGGCGGGTGTCGTGTTTGATCTCAAATTTCATTATCGCAAATCACAGTGGACATTGTTTTATGCTATGTTGCATTTTAATCTTATCAGGTTCTACCAATATACGCTCAGGTGTAGCTGTATATGGCAGATGCTGCTACACACGGCTCCATAACAGAGCTGCGCCATGAGCAATATCTCGTCGCCATGACTTCAACTTATACCTAAGGCCATAGTATCCAAAGCATCACGTCACCTGGGCACATAGATGTGACGGCTAGTCACCTAATTCTGTCTAAACATTTCATCTCCATAAAGGGATGTCCAATAATGTGCTCAAGCTTGTCGAGATTTTATGTGTGGCTCTGCCGCGTGAAACACCCTTGGTGCCTACATACCTATTGAGTACCAAGAAAGTGAGTTTATCAGATCTATGAATACATACACTAGAGATATATCTTTGTCTCTAGTTAAGAATATATTTGTATATAAGTTGTCTCCCTCATGCAATCTCAACATCCTGCAGCTCCTTTGTTCAAATCTCGCCCTCGAAGATAAGTTTCAACACAACACCACTGACAAGGACTATGCTACCTAACGTACGAAAGTCAATTAAACCAGAACCAAGCAAGGTAAAAGGAACCAGAACTATCTTATGTTTTGGCTTTTGCGTCATTGTTCCAAAAAGCCAGGTAGAGGTGACACCCAGCCACGCACCAACCCAAATAAGCCCAATAGCCTTTTGCCACCACGGAGGTGTACCGTTAGTATTCTGGGAGCCTTGCGTCCGCTTCCAGAGAGCCTGAATGCCGTCTTCAATCATGTAACCGACAACGAATGAGAGGAAGAAAGATATCGCCCCAGACTCCTGTATGGAGACATTCCGTAGAATGTCGAATATAGCGTGCATTAGACCGGAGAAGAAAAAAACAATGAATACGTTGGTATAACGTTCCAAAACTGACGGTCTAGGGAGCCTGAGTACATCACGCGCGAGGAAGTTGCTGAGCGAAGTCAGAGGCAGTCGCAGCATTTGATGCCAGAATTTCCTATCAACAGAATCAATATCATATCCAACCGATTCAACGAGCATAATCATAAAAGCTTACCCCCAGAATCCCCGCAGCGTATATGCATCTCCCATCCGCCCACAAGATGGGGGACAATTCCATGGAGAATCTCCCAGACCCACAAAGATGATCGATGTGACGCGATAATAGAAGCTGAGCCCGATTCGAGTCACGACAAACCAAATAATAAGACTCGGAAAAATTCGTTCCGCCACCAATTGTCTTAGATCCCATTTAAGTCCAGGAGAAACTGGTACATTCTCCTTTTGATCTAGACCCTTGCTTGAAGCCATGGTAGATATAATATCTAGAGCCAAAAACTGCCAGACAGCAATAGCAGTCTCGCGAATCAGAAAGCGACCTCGAGGAATTACCTTCGGGTCTCTCTTGGTGTAGTACGCTGGCATGGGCGGAACGTTTTTCGCTTGTCGGGCTGTATTCACTGCGCGCGTGCAAGCTATCATCTGAGCTGATTGGGCCAGACGAGACAAGAAGCTCTTGGTTTTGCCATTGGAGTCAACGAAGTCGGGTCTGTCTTGAGGATTGATCAACAGATAGTCGGCGGCCGTGAAGATGAAGGTAACAGCATGTCCGAGGAAATTGGATGGTATAAACCCTGGAGTCGACACAGGGTACATCATCTGACACATAATCCATATCATACACGGTATAGTCAGATAGCGGAGAGCAGATTGCTTGGGCGTTGTGGCCAGGACCACAGAGGGGATGAGACCTTGGAGGACGCAGAAACCGAACAACCGTCTGTTTGATTGATACTGGTCCATGGTGGTTGGGGATGAGACGAAGTCAAGATCTTCCAGTCCCTCATTTTCAATTTCACCCTGGGGGTCCGGGTGTACTTAAGGACCGAGATCGGGCTGGTATGCATGATATTAATTGGCGAGTCGGGCGAGGCATCCACCTATGTATGTATCTGGAGACCAGTGGGTCCTTAGCCAGGTAATATCCGAGTTCGCAGATCGGGCATCGGCCACGGAGTAGACGAGTCCATATTTTCACGAGTTGATCGGATGTAGATACGCTCATATGACCAATCATTGTACACCTATTCTGCCAATGGTGTCTGTGGCGGTGGTAGGCCATTGAAGGCGTTCGGAAGCCGATATCAACCTGCATCTGCAGACCAACCGCATTTGGTGAGGTCTGTGGCTGACGCTAAACCTAATCGATCCACATATATACGCCCGATGCTAATTTATGCGCATAACATATACGCCGTAGTGGCGCAGGCTTATATGTAGGTGCTTGATATGTTTACCGCGCAATATAGTCACAACTTATCTGGCATAAGGCAACGTTACAACGAAGAGAGTAGCATTTAATTGATATGAAACATCTAGAGAATGCAATATGGTATGGCATTTAGTCTTTCGCCTATTCTACAATTAGTTAGGGATTGGTCTGGATAACATCGGCCAGTATCATGTATGTTTTGGTCAACACCCTTCACCCAGGGAGAGTGCATGTCACCCTGAGACTAGTGCGGGCATTAACACTGCACTTCATTCAACCGTTTAGTAAAAGCGGCATAAAGAAAATGAACCAACGTCTTTTGCCAAGTCTCACGTACTGATGCTTGTTCGGAAGGACTTGAAGAACCAAATTCTGACGGAAGTTCTAACTGGGGCTCTCTAAGCTCTTCCGAGTGAGGATTACCGTAGTTCTGGAAATGTTGTGGTACTCCAGCTCCAAGACCAAGAGGAAGAATGGAAGAATGTTGCCAATCAATAAAGCTAACAATTTCATTTGACTTGGATACAATGTCAAGAGCTTTGTTCGGCTGGAGATCCGAGTCTCATATTACCGGTCGATGAAGCGCTGTTCCGGCACTAAATCCAAGAAAAGGTGCTAACCTCAGATATTCCAAGAGATTTCGAATGGGATCAGACATGCTCCCATTCAAGGACAAGGGCCGTTCCCTTTTCTCGCTTGGTGCGATCATGACGCTGTAGGTTGGCACTGCTATTTGAGTCATCCGATCAGATCGGTCAATCGACCATTCGATGCGGCCAGTGGCAGGTGGTCGGTGGCCACTCGCAACACAGAGCACAGGTTTAGATTAAGTATTGCCTTGAACTAAGGCCTTGGATCAACTGAACTCCAGGTGGATCCGGTGTTTCTGATTGGGAACTGTATCCCGTCCATATATCGATGGTGCAGGCAATGGGAAGATGCTGGATGTGCCTTGGGATCTCCATCCCAATGACTAGCAAGATATGATGGCCCTTGGTCGTAGGGAGTAGAGAAAGTCTACCACTGATGGTCAAATGAAGGCTCACGACTCCAGGCAGTTATTTGTGATACGATTGTAGCAAGAGTGAGTGTCTGTATATAGCTGCTCATGGCAGAAAGACAGACGTGGGAGACAGCCGCCAACATACCGTTACCATCGTCTGTGTTGCTATATCCGGATCATGAATGGAAACCTCAAATTATGAAACAAATTACACCATTTTTGTTTCCTGGATAGATAAAACAAAAACGGAAATGAAAATGAAAAAAAAAATTGAGGGGCTCCTAGCAGTCCTTTCTCGGTAGAAGACTGCGCGAATCGAATCTGGCACCAGTCCCATTTTGGGACAGTCCCTTTGAGGCAGGACATACCCTTTTAAGGAAGAGCAGGACGTTTAAGCCAGGACAACCACACAGCCACCGGTCGGAGCCGTCGACAGGGCAGGTGTTGTCCTTTTACTTAAGCGAACCAGGGCAAACATACTTCCCAATCGGGAAGGTGCGTTCATGCACCTCCAGGGCTCTTTCCAAAGTTTCAAGTTACCCAGGTACATAAGTAATGTTTGCTATAAAGATACACCTCCCTACACTAACTCTGCAATACAACATCTTCACTACTAACCTTTGGATTCCATAGCTGATCATATATCACATATACAGGGAAACGTTTCCTTCCTTCAGCCTCGACAGTTGTCTATCTCCCATCGCCAGCTTCCAACATCACCCCAATTCAGCTTCTGGGTCTTCCAGACTGGTTATGTCACACATCTCTCTACTTCCAAGCTCAAAAATAGAAGTGGGTAATACTGGGGGGGGAGCCTATCCTCCACCTCCAGCACCCACAAACACCACCAAAACCACAGCATACGCAGCAGTACATGCCACAATATCCTTTGGCTCCGAAGAGGTCATAAACAAAGCTAATGTCACAGCAACAACAAGCACGAAGCAGGTTGTTGTGACTAAACTGGTAACCTGCGAGGGATACAGCACCATGATCAACATAGGAACAATCAGCGCGAGTCCGCCCCCAAGTGCCATCGACAGCCGTACCCAAAGTCTTTCTTTGGCCAGTGAGATCTCCCGATCCAATATCCCTGAACTTTTAGCTCCCGCAATGCGTATTCTGATATTCTCGGTAAGTACCCCCAAGCTGTTGGGTTGTTGCTTGGGCCTCGTCGGATGGTATATTGGGTACTTCGAGCTTTGAGCGCAATATATCAATCTGCCTCATCATATCAACGACCTCTTGCAAATTGACATTTCCGAAGATCCAGCTAGATTTTGCACGGATAGCATGGTAATCTTGTATAGCTTTGGCTACTCTCACGTTAGGTTGATCCTTTCCTGGTATTTTGCAACACTCACAATGTTGGTCTATATCCTTGCGTATCCTGCTTGCTGCCGCGTCATCTAGGAAACGGGTTTCATCTAGTTGGCTGCGGTGCTTCAAAAGTATGGCACGGGAATATAAGACATTGTATCGATATAGCCGTTCAATGCACAATATGTCATGTGGAACCTGTACGGTTCGCTGTCCTTGCCAGATATCGTCAAGGAAGAGTGCAGTCTGGGAAATAAGGAATTGATCTCAGTTGATGGCTTTCTTAGGTTTCTGCTACTCACGAAACTCATCCAAGGAAAGTAAGCTTCCTCGGGCCTCCAAGTACTCCGTAGCGAGTATGAATATACTCCACGGCCATGCCATTAGTCCTGAAGCCAACTTGGTCTCTCTCGAACACTTGTTTCGTCTGGTCAACGGAAACATGTGGATTCTTCAAATCATGCGGCGTCGGGATACAATGTATCAGACTTCTCCCTCAGTCCATAACCTCCTAGCCTAGTTTCCTTCTTAGCTTCATCAGCCATCTTCATGATACATTTCGACGTCTCTCTCAGTAGACCCTGACACAATGTATAAGATGAATTCTCTTATGGTACGCGGCGACATATGGTCTGTGATATATTTCCTATCACTCTAGAACGTATGCTGGACCCGAAGCAATAGAGTATTGACAACAGACAAGTCTCGCTCTGTCGATCATCGCAGAACCAAAGAATATGGTCCGGATATAGCAGTATAGATGCACTTGAAGTATACATAAGATACTTGTATATCTCCAGCAAGCACAGCCGCAGCACAAAGCCTCCCTGTATTAGACAGTTGGCCACGACCATCGAGGAACCGACCAAGGTCATGATAAACGCAACTTAGGTGCACACTAATAAAGCGCCTCTCCCGCTCTAAATGTACTAGTCCTCCTTCTATATACAAGTCAGGCAATTCCCGCTCGGCCGATGCTTGGCTTGGCCCTAGTCTCGGGGCAGCGGAAGACATCCCACTCTGGTTTGGTTCCCCCAGGTCTAGCACGGTCCCTACTTTATCTTAAAGTTGATCTGAGGAGCTGACGGCTCTGTCAATCCGGGGTGCAGCGAAGCTGGTGTGGAGTCTGGTGCGGGAGCTTGTTTTCTTCTCCTGGATCCTCGATTTAAGCTTATCCAAAATTACATAGGTATTGATATGTATTATTTACAATTTGATTCTTGAGCTTCATGTTTCTTCTTTCCTTTCTAGCTTCGGATGCACACTGTGACAATTCGCACACTCTACCTAGGGAGGTACGGAGGACTGTAAGATAAAGAGATCATCTGTCTAATATGTGTTCAAGTATGAAAGAGAAAATCAGGGACAATAATTGCCTCGTATCATTGATATTATCCGACGGGACATCACACGATCTAAATCCCCCGGTAGTGAACATAGGAAAATGAAATCTAATCAACGGAGAATCATGTACGTCGGCACCAGAAGAACCGGGTCTTTTCGTCCGGGCGGGAAGTAACGCCATACCCTCAGCAAAACAGGACAGACGCCGGGGGGACATCCACATCCGCAGACCCCCGGAATCCCGCAAAAAACAAGTCATATCATGCCATGCATTATACCACAAAACCGATGCAACGGACACACGCTGCAAAGAAAGAACAAACATCAAAGAAGGATTAAACTATTTATGCGCCGAATTCCTTGACGTCGCTCTTCTTGCCCTGGAGGGCAAGGGGCACGATGCCACTGACGTGCATCTCGGGACCGTAGACGTGCATGTCCAGGCCAAGCTCGATACCGACGGACTTGATGTTCTTGAGACCCTCCTGGTAGTTGGGACCAGCACGGCGGACCCAGATCTGGACCTTGTGCTCGTTAAGGACGGGAGCGACCTCGCGGATGGCGCGGATAACACCCTTGAAGGTGCTGGCAACGTTAGTGAAGTTGGCAATACCACCACCGATGAAGAGGACCTTGCCCTCGGGGTGAGTAGGAGCACGCAGCATCAGGTCGAGGACGGTACGAGCGTAGTTGAAGGTTTGAGTCTCGGTAGGAGCGCCAGAGTACTCTCCGTAGTTAGCAAGCTCGCTAACGAAGCCAGCAGAGGCAATGGCGTCGGCGTAGACAACGGAAGCACCACCACCGGCAACGAGGGTCCAGACACGGCCGCTGGCGTTGAGGACAGTCAGCTTGAGGGAGGCACCGGTCTTGGCGTCCATGTCGGAGATGAACTTCTCCTCCTTGGTCAGCTCACGACCGAAGGGAGCAGGGAACTCCATTGGCGGGCCAGCGTCAATGTTGACCTTGCCATCGGTGGAGACGACGGCGGGGGTACCAAGAGCAGCAGGGCTGCGGGCAACAGCCCACTTGGTACCGCACTCGAACTCAGCAGTCTGGTCAAGCTTGGCAGCCAAATCGAGGAAGTGAACCTCGGCGGAGGTGGCATCGGCGTTGGGGATGACAACCAGGGGGTTGATCTCGAGGTAGGTGAACTGGCAGTCAACGTAGACGGCGTACAGGCGAGAGATGAAGTCAACCAGAACATTGTGGACACCCTTGGGGACCTTGCTCAGCAGGGTCGCGGCGATCTCCTCATTGGAGGGGTACTGCTTGAGGTTGACGGGAATCAACAGCTTCTCAGCCTTAGCATCGACATCACCGACATCGACACCACCTTCGTGAGTGAAGAGGATCCAGTCACCCTGAAATCAGATTGTTAGACTCTTTTGGCTCTTTCCACACCCGAGTTTGCGGGGAAAGCTTACCTCACGGACGGAGTTGATGTTAATGTAATATTCGGTCTCCTGGGGGTGGGGAACGAAAGGCTCAACCAGGAACTGACGAAGGACACCGGTGATGGTCTCAACCAGGACATCCTTGGTGGCACGAGCCTCAATCCACTCCCGGGCCTCAGTCCAGGTCTTGTTCAAGGCGAGCAGACCACTCTTACCCCGACGCTTGATCAATTGATCGGGTTTGGCAACGAACTTGGCTCCGGGGGTCAGAAGCCAAGGGTAAGAGATCTCAGCCTGGTCGAGGACATCCTTGACAGCCTTATCGTCGGGGAAGTAAAGGGAGGCGAGGCGAGCAGGAGGGTTGTGTGTTGTGGAAGGAGGGAGAGGGGGTGGCCTTGATCACCGGGGCGCGAGTGAGGTGATAGTTGAGGATGGCCTTGCCGTCGGCCTCGAGGATGGATTTGGCGGACATGATGTGTGTGGATGGAGGATTGAGGAAAGATGGGGGGAAAAAAAAGGCACAAGGGATATTTTGAGCTGAAGGTAAGAAGAAGGGGGAAAAGGTGAGAAATGGTCTGGAGTGTACGGCGTACACCTAAAAAAAAATTGTGCTGGAGATTACAGCGTACAACTCGGCAGGTCCCACTGTTGAGGGACAGGATCAGAACGGAAGATCAAAAAGAAGGTGGGGGGCCTTCGTTGGGAATTCTCCACAAAGTATCGGGTACTTCTGATGGCGCCACTGTTTGTACCTATTTCGAGGTACTCGCACCCCCGATACCGCTGGATGTTTGGATTTCTGTTGAGCGGTACCTAGGTTAGACCGCCAGAACAGGAGACGATCTGTACATTTTGGGAAGCATGATATTTCGTATTTCAAATGGGATGGTGAATCACATACCTAGTCTACCTAGGTAGATCCAGTATAGCTTCAGTACTGAATCTTGAACCGCCTGAAGACCTTCAATGTCAAAATTACCAAAATTACCGATGACAACAACCCTCAAATGCCGTCATGAACATCCCCCATATTGTACGGAGACCCCTCCGTACGGCTCCGGGGAGAAACAGGCACCAACCAAACGGGGTGGGTACAGTATCGCCGGTACCCGGTACTTCGCGGACTGCCAAGTGTTGAGCTGTGCGGATCCAGCGGTCTGGGACGAGCTGTACGGTGTATCTGCGAGTACTCCGAGTAATTCACCCCGCGGATTTTTCTCAACAGCTGCTTCTTTTGCCCCTTCTCATCCTCTCGATCCTCTTCTCCTATCTCATCTCCTTTTTCTCCTTTTTTCCTCATTATTTCGCATTGAGCGGCTTGTTTAACGCATAAAGTGAGTCTCTTCTGTTTTTTTTTCCTCTCTACTCTTATCCATTGCTCTTCCGCCCCTCCGATTTCCAACGGCCTTCTTTACAATTGCCGGCACATTGGATAATTGGCTCAGCATCCAACCCGCATGCTAATTACAACCTAGATTCATCATGCCCTCTACTACCCTCGCCCCCGGCGGCGTCCAGTCTGCCAACGATAACATCACCCGCTTCGCCCCTCCCAGCCGTGTCATCTCACCTCTCCAACACAGCCTTTTCCACAACAAGACACGATGCTTCGTGTAGTAAGTCATGGATCTCTGATTCCATGGTCATGGTTCCAGACTGACTAGAACAGTGGTATGCAACCCCGAGCCGTGCAGGGCATGCTCGACTTCGATTTCATCTGCAAGCGCTCGACTCCTTCCGTAGCGGGTATCATCTACACCTTCGGTGGTCAGTTCGTCAGCAAGATGTACTGGGGTACCAGCGAGACTCTCCTCCCCGTCTACCAGGATGTTGAGAAGGCCATGGCCAAGCACCCTGACGTTGACACCGTTGTCAACTTCGCCTCTTCCCGCTCCGTCTACACCTCCACCATGGAGTTGATGCAGAACCCCCAGATCCGCTCCATCGCCATTATTGCCGAGGGTGTGCCTGAGCGTGTATGTGCTTCGCTGTCCCCCGTGTTATTCTGGATATCATGCTAATTATCACCAAAGCGTGCTCGTGAGATTATGGTCACTGCCAAGGAGAAGGGTATCACTATCATCGGCCCTGCTACCGTCGGTGGTATCAAGCCCGGTGCGTACAAGATCGGTAACACTGGTGGTATGATGGACAACATTGTGGCCTCCAAGCTTTACCGCAAGGGTTCCGTTGGTTACGTCTCCAAGTCCGGTGGTATGTCCAACGAATTGAACAATATCATCTCTCAGAACACCGATGGTGTGTACGAGGGTGTTGCCATTGGTGGTGATCGTTACCCCGGTACCACCTTCATCGACCACTTGCTCCGTTACCAGGCCGAGCCCGAGTGCAAGATCCTTGTGCTGCTCGGAGAGGTCGGTGGTGTTGAGGAATACCGTGTGATCGAGGCTGTCAAGAACGGCACCATCACCAAGCCCATCGTTGCCTGGGCCATCGGAACTTGCGCCAGCTTGTTCAAGACCGAGGTTCAGTTCGGTCACGCCGGCGCCTCCGCCAACTCCGATCTCGAGACCGCCGTCACCAAGAACAAGGCCATGCGTGACGCTGGTATTCACGTTCCCGAGACCTTCGAGGACCTGCCCCAGCTCCTCAAGGCTGTCTACGATGCCGAGCTCAAGAAGGGCTCCATCGTCCCCGCCCCCGAGCCTGTTGTCCCCAAGATCCCCATCGACTACTCCTGGGCCCAGGAGCTCGGTCTCGTCCGTAAGCCCGCCGCCTTCATCTCCACTATCTCCGACGACCGTGGCCAGGAGCTTCTCTACGCCGGTATGCCCATCTCCGATGTCTTCAGAGAGGATATCGGCATTGGTGGTGTCATGTCTCTCCTGTGGTTCCGCCGCCGCCTGCCTCCTTATGCCAGCAAGTTCCTCGAGATGGTCCTGATGCTGACTGCCGATCACGGTCCCGCCGTTTCTGGTGCCATGAACACCATCATCACTACTCGTGCTGGCAAGGATCTTATCAGCGCTCTCGTGTCCGGTCTGCTCACCATCGGTTCGCGTTTCGGTGGTGCCCTGGACGGTGCTGCCGAGGAGTTCACCAAGGCTTTCGACAAGGGTCTGAGCCCTCGTGACTTCGTGGACACCATGCGCAAGGAGAACAAGCTTATCCCCGGTATCGGCCACAAGGTCAAGTCCCGCAACAACCCCGATCTCCGTGTCGAGCTTGTCAAGGAGTTCGTCAAGAAGCACTTCCCCAGCACCAAGCTGCTCGACTACGCTATCGCCGTTGAGACTGTGACCACTTCCAAGAAGGACAACCTGATCCTCAACGTCGACGGCTGTGTCGCTGTCTGCTTCGTTGACCTCCTCCGCAACTGCGGTGCTTTCTCCCCCGAGGAGTGCGAGGACTACATGCGTATGGGTGTTCTCAACGGTCTGTTCGTGCTCGGTCGTTCCATCGGTCTCATTGCCCACTACCTCGACCAGAAGCGCCTGCGCACCGGTCTCTACCGCCACCCTTGGGACGACATCACTTACCTCCTCCCCACCCTGCAGAAGGGCGGTGCCGAGGGCCGTGTCGAGGTCAACCTGTGATTTTGTTTGTGACTTTTTGCAGCGCCGTCCGCTGGCATATAATCCGTCCGTTGAAGGCGGTGGAGTTCGGATGGTTCATCCCTTGGTTTTTCTTTTCTTGTGTTTTCTGAGCAGTTATGTGTATCGATGTACTGCATCCATGTGGCATGACCAAGTGGACGGGTTGGCACCTAAAAAGGGTGCAACCCGGCTACGGATCTGATTTAATTCGTTTTACAGTAGATGACTAGACCTCTTTGGGGAATAATGAACGTGCTATTGCCGCATGATGTGTTTTCAATTTCAGTCTAAAATGTGTACGGAGTATATTTTAGGGTATATGGGTGGAACTCGCTCAAGTTCACTGAAGCCCCGCCCAATACAAAACGCTGTTCTTAATGCGAAAGTGATATGAAGGACCTTTCATTGAGAGCCAGCAGAGAATCAAAGCATTCGGAACCGATCCATACAACCCTCCCGAGAGCCTTCCTGAAGTCCAAAAGTTGTCTCCAAAGCTGAGCCACCCGATTAGGAAATATCCTTATCGCTTATCAATCGCAATCTTTTCCAGTCAACCTCAGCTTCAGGACTTTACGTTCTCTACGCAGCGCACGACAGTCATTCCAGTTGGCACATAATCTGGGCAATATAGGAGTACTGCTTCAATAGCTCCATTTTACAACCTCAATCCCAAGACACACCAGCATCAACATCATTCAACCGCACCACAACACCGCGTCAAAATGGTCCGTCTCAAGAGCCGCTACCTCCTCGTGGACATCCTCTACCCAGACCCATCAACCTGGCCCGCAGCTCCAATTTCAAAGCCTCACAACCCCCAACTAGCAATCCACTCCCCAACCTCCGACGCACTCACCCCAGGCTTCCTAGCCAAGATGATCCGCGAGTCCGTGGCAGAGCTATACGGCGATTGGGGCATTGGAAAGCTAGGCGGTGCATCAGCAGGCGGAATAACCAGTACGTGTGAATATAAAATCCAACCTCGCCTACTTTACAATCCTTGCCCGCAAGAACATCTACTAATTAATCCAAATAGTCAAATACCTTTCGCCCGCTACTTCCACTGCGATAGTCAAATGCCCTCGCGCAGCCTTCCGCCTCGTCTGGTCTGCGCTCACTTATATGTCCGGCGTGCCGGAACCTGCCAGTGGCTTGAAACGCTCGGGGACTGGCCGCGAGCGCGGGTGTGTGTTCCGAGTGATTCGGGTGTCTGGGACTATGCGCAAAGCGGAGGAGGAGGCTATTCGGCGCGCGAGGAGGGAGATTGTTAGGGTTAAGGATGCGGAGGAGAGGGGGGTTCTTGAGGGATTGGTTGGGGGTTCTGCTGTTGTTGAATCTGTTATGGATGAGAGTGAGGATGAGAGGATGGGTGATGATTGAGCGAACGAAGTTAGTGTTTTGATTGTACATTTTAATGAGATACCCCAAAGTTTTGGTTCAGGTTATGCATGTGTATTCCCGGCTATCGTACATTGATTATATCATATTCGACGTTCAAATTAGGTTACGGAGAGGTTGGAAGATCATTGCTTGCGGCGTACTTTCACGCCGCTGTCTGGCATCTCTCGCTTCCATTTCTCCAGTTCCTCGTCGTAAGCGTGTCCGTCATCTTCGTCGTCTCCGCCTACTGCACCAGTGGCCTCGACTTGGCTCGCTGCATTCCGTATACGAACCTCTTCTTCCAGATCTTTCTCTTCCTGCTCGTCGTATGCATCCTTCGCATCGACCCAGCGCTCCTGGATATCCCGAATATCCATTCCACCCATGCCCTCGCGAACAGCCACCTGCCAGACAGTATCATTCGCGCCCTCGGCGGGACCAAATGCATAGCCGGACGCACGGTCGATGGCGTGTAGCAGACTCATCATACTCTTCTTGTCTTCGACGGCCAGCGTTTCGAAGCCAACGAGTCCGAATTCCTCAATTAGATCAATAATGGTCTGGTTCAACGCGCTGAATTTCTCGTGTGAGAACCGCGAAGATTCGCTTCCTAGCTCCGGGAGTAGATATGACAGGTCTTGAACTTCTGTGTAAAAATCTAAATTGAAGGGCAGCGGGGCGTAGTTGGCGAGGTTGTCAATTTTGGTGAGGACGTTCAGGTGTGGGAGGTCGAGTTGGAGCATGGCGCGGAGGGAGAGGAGGAGGGCGGAGATGTACATTGAAGGTAGGGTCAGGGTATAGGAGTCGACCAGGTGGATGACAATCAACTGTTTCATGAAATATTTGATTAGATAACTGTGGTTTCACTGCGCCTGACAACAATGTGTATAGTCACTAACCCTGATGCCCATCTTCTGGATCTTGAAGAATATGTTTCGTAATGAGGAGTGGTGTGTGAAGAGCTCAACTTGGCCAGGGCAATCGAATAGAATATAATCGTCTGAAGATTTATCAAGATAGTCAGTAACTATCCGCACATAAGATGCTCGATAGACATACCACCAAGCTCTTTCAGGCCCTCTTCCAACCAGTCGAAGTTGTTTTCGAGCTCTTCGAGTGCATACAACACACCACCATTAGGACCCAGTTTGTCCTCCTCCATGATACCCTCTAGGGTAACGAGGTCACGTACGTCCAGCGCACATGGATAGGATGTCTTGTCGTTAGCGGGGTCAAGATTAACAACAGAGCATTTCCGGCCAATTGCGCCCAGGAACTGATGCATGCCGTTGCAGTACGTAGACTTGCCGGCACCTGGCGGACCAATAACCAGCTGGGCAAAGGGCATCTTGGCACTTGTCACTGAGATATGAGGCGTTATATGTCTGTACTGAGAATAAATGATGTCAAGCGGTTTGCTCTTTTTTTCTTATCGATGCGCGGGGAATCAAAGGGCGGTGACGATGGCAGAAAAGGCAACGGCCAAAGGCGCCGGGGAGCTTGCGAGTTGATCTCCTACAACTCCGCACAGCTCCCCCAAGATGGCTTCTCGTAAGTAGTCCCTCCATATTATGCTGTCTTGTCTTATTGAATCTGCTTCTAATATTCGATTATAGATCAATTTACCGTGGCGTCCCCTCCCACGGATGCTATCTCGGCGCTGAAGTTCTCCCCCGACCCCGACTCCACGCAGATCGTCGTATCGTCATGGGATAAGAATGTATACCTCTATGATCTACGCGATGAAAATGGCAAGGTTGGAGAGGGGAAGCTACTACAGAAGTTTGAGCACCGTGCGCCTGTGCTGGATGTCTGCTTCGGCGAAACCGAGAATGTGATCTACACAGCTGGACTGGACTGGGACGTCAGGAAGTAAGTTTACTCCCATTGGATCCTATCACTACCAATGCCATAATTTAGGTCCATAGATGATACTGACTACTAAATAAATAGGATTGACCTTAACACCGCCGAACAGACCGTGCTCAGCAGCCACGAAGCCGGTGTACGCCATGTCGTCTACAGCCGCGAGCATAACATCGTCATCTCCGCCTCATGGGATTCGACACTGCACATCCACATGCCCGATGCTGGCGCAAACCCCGACTCCCTTCCAATCATCGTCCCCCTCCCGTCGAAACCATTTTCGGTTTCTGCAACCGCCACCAAGTTAGTGGTCGCCATGGCGTCGCGCGCATTGCACATCTACGACCTCAAGGCACTCGCCCTTCTCACTGCACAAGCAGACAGCACATCACCTAACGGCAACCGAGTCGAGGTTGAGCCCTGGCAACGCCGCGAGAGTAGCTTGAAGTTCATGACCCGTTGCGTTGCTTGTATGCCCGATGACGCTGGCTATGCCTCATCCAGCATTGAGGGCCGTGTTGCCGTCGAGTGGTTCGACCCGTCGCCTGAGTCTCAGGCCCGCAAGTATGCTTTCAAGTGTCACCGTCAGACCGCTGAGGATGGCGTCGACGTCGTCTATCCTGTCAACGCATTGGCTTTCCACCCTGCCTTCGGCACCTTTGCCTCCGGTGGTGGTGATGGTGTTGTTGCTCTCTGGGACGGAATTTCCAAGCGCCGCATCCGCCAATATCAAAAGCACCAAACCAGTGTCTCAGCTGTGGCGTTCAGTGGCAATGGCCGCCATCTGGCAGTCGCGGTCAGCCCTGGATTCGAAAACGGCCATGACGAGGTCCCAGAAGGCTCCGTCAAAATTTATGTACGGGAGCTGGGCGAGACGGAGGCCAAGGGCAAGGGCGCGAGATAAATCCAGGCCACCCAAGTCTTTTCCTTGATCCTACTCCACTTGAAACGAAGCGTTCGCCCAATCTTGATACCACAATCCAAATCTGATAAAACAATTGCAAAAGAAGAAAAAAAAAACAATCACAAGCTTTTGCCAGTTCACATACATACTGGTATCATCTATGTTATACGTAGTCTCATATAGTCCCCTCCAACTCCAACCACTCAGCCTCTCAGTCCAGATATTTACTCGGCCTTGCGGACAGCGACTGACCCATCAGCCATACCGAAGTAGGCCGCAACGGGTCGCTGACCACCAATACCGCCGGCAGCAGTAGCTTGAGGTCCGGTCAAACCACTGAAGATACCGACCTCAAGAACACCCGAGATCTCATTGATCTTACGAGCCAACACCTCAACCGCCCACACACCATCCTCGCCGTTCCCGCTCTGGCCAGCCTCAATATCAGCCTTGATCAACAAGGGCTTGAAGGGAGCATCAATGAGGAAGAAGCCCTGATCGGTCTTGAGAGGACCCTCCTTGGCAGTTGCAGAGGGGCGGATGGCGGGGTTGATACTGCCAAGCTCCTTCAGCTTGGTGATAACGCGGTGGGCAGCGATCGGAGCGACCTCGATGGGGATCGATTTCCAGTTTGTGAGGAGACGGGGTTGAAGCTTGCGGTGGTCTAATAGTGCGATCATGAGTCAGTAAATATGTTGTGGTTGCGAACAATAGAAAAGTTAAAAAGAGCGTCCGCTCTACTTCCGCTAACCCGAATAACTACAATCGAGCAAAATGAAAGATCATATCCGATCAGATCAACTCACCTGCAACACAGATAAACTCCTTCGCCTGCATGGCGACGATCTTCTCCTGGAACAAGCATGCACCGCCGCCCTTGATGCAGTTCATATCCTCGTCAACCTCGTCCGCGCCGTCGAAGGCCACGTCGAGAATAGTGCCCTGGGGGATGGCATCGAATTCCACAGCAGTGAATCCCGCATTGATAATCACCTGCTTGGACTGGTAACCAGTGGGGATGTACTTGGTGGCAGAAGTGTCAACGCCGAGGGCCTTGATCGCCTCGACGACGTACACGATCGTTGTACCACTGCCAATACCGACCCAGCGGGCATCCTTGGGGTAGTGCTTGTCAACGGCGACCTTGGCGGCAGCGCGCTTAGCTTCTTCGAGGGCGGACATGGTGGATTGAAGTCTGAGACTTTGGGTGCGAGAAAGTGTGGGGAGGGTGAGTCGACGGCAAAGAAAAGAGGGGAGATCAAACGGGCTGAGTGGACCATGGATCCCCGTTGGAGACTCTTTTGCTTCTTTTGCTGACTGGCGCTGCGAGAAATGAACAATAAAGATCAGATCTCACAATAAAATAAAATAGTTCTGCACTATAACGTCACAGTTGTGGGGTTTGGTACTGTGGCAATTGAGCGGTGGCACTTTGATCGATGACAGTGGCCATGTCGATTGTCCATAGACATCCTACCGGCTTATACTTGGGGATAACCAGAAATTGTCTTATAAAACCCAATATTGTGTGAAATTCTACGTCAAATCTCCAAACTAATGACTTACAGCGACTTAACCCTTCAGCTTAGGAGTGCAACAAGACCAAAAGAACAACCTCAATCTCACAAGCAAGCGTGGTGCCTCGGCCTCTCGCCAAGCAAACCCGCTTATAAGAGGCACAGCATTGGCCACGAGTTCACTTGCTCCGTATACCCACCTCATCTCGGTGTCAGGTCTCCATGGATATGTCAATCTCGACTTCAGCATGCCTGCTACTAGGCTCACTGCCCTTACTGGTCTTCTCAGAATGGAAATCCAGATCACACATCGGCACGGGGGTATTCAAAATGCTCTCTTCGGCTGCATTCCTTAGCAGCCCATTACTCCTCCCATCCACAGAATGGTCAGACTATTGCCGCCTCATCACCATCGGCCTTAGCTTCTCCCTAATCGGTGACTTCTGTCTCATTCCTTCGCGACGTGAATTCCATGGCCTGGACAGCAAAACCCCAACTGGCAAACCAGAAGCGCAAGGGAAAGTATCGATATCGTTCCAACTCGGTATCGTCGCCTTTGCGGCAGCTCATATAGCCTATACTATGGCCTTCCTACAGGAGTCCCACGAAATCTCCTGGCCGACTTTTGCCGCTACGCTCGTGGGCACTCTAGGCGCTGCAAAATGGTTAGGTGTTATATATCCACCGCCGACTTTCTCACTTCAGACCAATGTATTGGATCTTGGTATTGCTCCGGATATGAAGCCTTTGGTTTCGGTTTATGCGCTTATCATCGGCGTGATGTTTGCTGCTGCTACGTCCACGTCCCCGGTTGTCCCTGCCGACTGGTTGCATTCGCGAGGCCTGGGAGCTGTGATGTTTGTCGTAAGCGACCTTTTTGTTGCGAAGAATGCGTTCGGGAAATCGTCGGCGGCGAGGAACCGTGGGTGTCTCAGCATTTTTGTGGGTTATGCGCTTTATTTCTGGGCGCAAATGGTGATCGCTGGAACAGTGGTGGCCTAATGGTGTGCATTGGCCTACACTGAGCCGGGAAATATTCTATTGGGATATCCAAGGCATGACGGATCATTATCACCAGTTTGGGTTCTTTATTTGATTTGTGAATAATTCCGAGGAGATCCGAGGTCAGCTCCATTGTTTATGTGCGTGCACCCCCCTACACATATGGTTTGAGGCTTTGACCATTGCCAAATGCAACGATGGGAAGCGACAACAACGCACGTATTTGAATTATCTAAGAGTGGAGAGTCACAGCCGGGGCCATTTATTGTACATAGCTCGCCTAATTGAATTTCAAGTTACTGGCTAAGCTAATGGCTGTCTCGTACCCCGAAGAGCCCAATATCAGTGGTTTACTCAATCCCTTCACACCTGGGGAGAATCCCAGCTCAACAGCTAGGTAGGAGTATCGGAACCCGTTGCTGGCTATCAAAAACCTTGTTCACTGCAGACTTTCTTGACAGCTGGTATCAGTTCATCTGCAATCCATTAGCTTGGGAATTCCTCATTCAGAATACAAAGGATCATACTCAGAGCAGTTCTCACGCCACATTTCTGCAGGACACACTCTTTGCCAGCCTTTTGCACTACATCTGAAACCATGCAAATGCAGCGGAAGTCATCAATGCCACAGCTGGTTTGTTCTCTGACGGCATGGTCCATACAGTCAAGTGCGCAGTTGGGAATTTGGGACCGGGGTGAGAGCGCGCCGTGTGCACAGGCAGCGAAGGCAAGGGTGAGAACGGCAAGCTTCATTTTGAGATGGAGGGAATTCCTTGTATCGATCTTTGAAAGGGACCGGGTGCCACGAGGAGGAGTGAGCTCGATGGAAGCTGGACTTAGGGCATTGGATGGTATAAGTATTTGGTTCACTAGACCCTACCGGTTTGGCCAAGGTGTTCTCTCTTTCTTAGCCTGCCTTTCAGATGTAAGATCTATGGTGAACAATATAGCGTGCCTTAATATTGTTCTTTTGGCGCAAACTCCAAACCGAGTGGTGTTGATCCCTGTCGGTCTCGTTTCAACCTCGTTGTTCATAATCAGGATGCGCTATAGATTTGAAATCGAGCCCTCCATAGTCCCCTGCATCAGCTGGAAGTGGGTCAAATCCAAGCTCTTATCATTGGCAATGTCTTGAGCTAGCATGAAGCGGACAAAAGAATAGTTCCCTGCACATACTTATACTCCCTGGTAGCCTCTTTGCTAGGACTGTCAAAGGATTGGGTCATTTTGCCACTTGAATTCCAACAAGCCGTCAGCTTTTTGCGGCTTTCATAAAGAAAAGCAATTTTATTCGTGGTAAATTGCCTAAAGGATTGTCAAAAGGGTAAGAGAGGTTCCAAGTAAAGATGCATGTATGGAGGCTCTCGTTGACGCCTTGATTATCAGGCCCCAATATGCGCTTACTAAAAATAGTTGCGCATCAACAAGTCAACATCCACTGCTCCATCAATCGAGCTCTTACGTGATTGGAGAACAAAAAGCATAAACACAAGTATCCCAGGTAATCACACTGGTAGTGGTCTGAGTCTCATTCGAAACAAAGCCCTACGACCTCCCCCGCATTACTTGATATCCACCATGACGGATGCCTTCCCCGCCGCCCTGACTGGGCCAACCTCCAAGGAGCGCAAATATGATCGTCAGCTCCGCTTGTGGGCGGCAACTGGCCAGCAAGCACTTGAAGATTCCCACGTTCTGTTGGTGAACTCTGATGGTCCTCTCGGTCAATACAACACTGGCGTCGCGGGTGTTGCGGGCGTTGAAACGCTCAAGAACCTCGTACTGCCTGGAATTGGTGGATTCACCATCGTCGACCCAGCAAAGGTCACTGAGTCAGATCTAGGTGTGAACTTCTTTCTGGAAGAAGAGTCATTGGGCAAGTCTCGCGCTGAGGAAACCTGCCGGCTATTGAAAGAACTGAACCCCGATGTGCAGGGATCTTACTATTCCAAGGTGTGAATGTCCGAGCCTCCAAAAACAGACGACCTTATATTGACTTCTGAAATAGCGCATTGAGGAGTTGCTCGTAGACCCTGGCTTCTTGCCCAAGCACAAGCTGGTGATCATTTCTGGTCCAATTAGACGCTCGACCCTGGTACCTCTGACCCAGGAAGCAAAGCATCTGGGTATCCCTGTGTTGTACCTGCATTCAGTTGGATTCTTCTCAACCTTCTCGGTGCAATTAGCGGCAGAGTTCCCCATTGTTGAGACACACCCGGACCCAGAGTCAACCCAGGACCTGCGTCTGCTCAACCCCTGGCCTGAGCTTGTCGCCGCCGCAGCCAAGCTGGACAATCTGGAAACACTGGATGATCATCAACATGGTCATGTGCCCTATATTCTTCTCCTGCTTCGATTCCTGGAGCAATGGGAACAATCCCACAAGGGCAACGCACCAAGCAACTACAAAGAGAAAACCGAGTTCAGGGAATTTGTGCGGTCCCAGACGCGGACTTCTAACCCAGAAGGAGGCGAGGAGAACTTCGATGAAGCAGTCGCTGCTGTGCTCAAGACAATCTCACCTTTCAGTCTACGCAGCTCGATTCGCGAGATCTTCGAGATGAACGAGTGCCAGCAACTGTCTGCGAAATCGCAAGACTTCTGGCTCATTGCTTCAGCCATTAAAGCCTTCCATGTCTCTCACAGCGTCTTGCCTCTCCCAGGCTCCCTACCAGACATGAAAGCCCAGTCGGCAGACTACGTCTCACTCCAAAACATCTACAAAGCCAAAGCACGAAAGGACGTGGAAGAGGTGACAGCCACAGTGCGCCGGCTAGAAACCCAACTCGGACGCCAAGCATCCGCAATCCCAGATCGGGACATCGAAGTATTCTGCAAGAACGCAGCACACATCAAGGTCGTGCGAGGTCGCGATATCCCACAGATCAGCATCGACAGCGACGCCTCAACACTAAACACTATCCGCAACCAGCTCAGCATGCCCGACTCCCTGATCCCGATATTCATCGCAACCCAGATCCTCGACTCGGTCGTGGACGAAATCCAATCGAGCAACCAGGAAGAAGAGCGGTCTGTTAACGATGAGGGGTTGTGGAACAGCCACACAGAACGCATCCTTGCTCTGCTGACCGGAGCGGATGGGTCCGCCGTTGACCCGGAGGCGCGCGCGCAGATTGCCAAGGCAATCAAGGAGCTGCGTCGTGCTGAGGGTGGCGAGTTGCATAATATTTCTTCGTTGACGGGCGGTTTGGTTGCGCAGGAAGCGCTGAAGGTTATTACTAGGCAGTATGGACCGCTTGATAATACTTGCGTCTTTGATGGGGCGAGAAGTAGAAGTGAGATGTATAGGTTGTGAGTGAAGGCTGGTCTTTGCTATGAACCTTTTGCATGCTTGCATTACACGGGAATCGGGATAATCATCAGATCCATGAGGACCTTACTCAGAGCATGTTATGATTTATGATTCTGTGATATTTGTGCTTTGTAGACTCCGGTCTGGAGAGATACCTAGCTATGTAAATGTCCCGTTCATGAGGAAATGGTCTAATATAGTAGTCGTACCTGAGTACATGCTGTGGGCTGTTCCATCACTGAAAATTCTAGAGCAGTCTCAGGTTATGGGGGCTATGTAGACTGACACTCAAATGTGTGTAGCCAGAGCACGCCCCCAACAAGATGCGAGTGGCGTTTGTTCAAGCCGGTGACAGGTGTAGACATGCTTGCGAGAAGACCCGTAATTGCTCGAAGCATTACGCAGAGCGTCTCAGCCCCCGAGATGACCTAGCACCGAGCATAGATGATATGGCATGGACATCCTCGCCCGAATCCATACTCGGTGCTCAATCCTTCTGAAACAAAGACGGGACGTCGAATTCACTTTTGGATGGGTTTTCCAGCAAGGGGCCGTATTCGTCCAAGGAATCGATAGATAATCGAGTATCTCAGCGCTTTCTCGACTTTTGGTTACGGTTCCGCTTGAAACCCTGAGGACCACCCTTATTCTCATAGAGCTTCTCCTTCCCGAACGCCGAATCGGCCACTCGCAAGTAACTTACGACACCCTGGTCGACGACAGCCATGATCACATTGCGATATCCATGACGCAATCTCATGTACATCATGCGGTCCATTTTCTCTCCGCGTGGGGGATCAAGTGGTGTGCTTTCGAGCAATAAGCCGAGTTGCGTCAGTGTGGGCATGGTGGTTTGATCTCGTGTGCTGACAACCGCGATGCGGAACTCTGGGGGTGGTGGCGCGGACTTTTTAAATGGGGTCGAAGGCTTGTAGACGTGGAATACAACGCGGAAGGGTGGGGTGGTGTCTAGGGGATGTCTTTCGGTCGCTGTGACTGGGTCATACCAAGGGATTATAGCGAGCTTGCGGTATACATCCACTAAAGCGATTTTGTTAGCAAAAGGACCAAAAGCCATATTCGTAGATATGGGAGAGTCACTCACTATAATGACGTTGAATGCCAGTGCCAATGATAGGGCCAGTCGCCGTAGAGGCCGTCGAATGAGGGTCATGGATCCATTTGAACAGTGACGCAAGCATACCAGCCAGACCGGGGCCATGAAGCTTAGATGGTGCTGTTTCAGTAGCATCTGGGGCATCAGACTCCTCCTTGATGTCATCGCACCATCCAGGAGCTCGGATGAGCGTATAGCCCAGACGCTTGAGACCAGTGTAAACGGAGTATCTCTCAAGTGTCAGACCACCCCGACCCATGAAGCATGCATATGCAGCCTGTAGACTCATAGGGATGGAGAGGTCTTCCTGGTCTGGGCTTGCAGCGGACCCAGACGGGCTAGGCCATCTAATATCTAGACTGCCTCTCTCGATAAGATACAAGGCTTCCTCGGGGAGCAGCCAGATACGGCTCTTTGAATCTGCTTGGCCCATTGCCTTGAATAGCTGGCCCTTCGGGTTCGGCACGTAAACGCATGCATCGGGGGAGATCCTAGCAGACCTTGGCGCAGGCCTCGCGGGTCCCGGGGTGGATTCTGAGCTCTTTGCATCTTCTGCGGCAGATTTTGGTGTCTGAAGGTCGGCTGGAGCGACATATCCTTCCGGTGCGTAGAAAGCTATGACGCGATTCTTGGGAGTATGGATGCGGGGGTATGAGAGGGCATTGTGCATGGCCTCTCGTGAAGCGGAGAGTACATCGGCTTGGTGCTCTGTCGGGTTGGGTTCGAAGTCTTTCTCTCCGCGGCGCGGGATGTTGGGGGCTGACTCGGCATAGCTGCGGAAAAATTACAGGTAAGCAATGGTCATTTAGCGGGCAATTGAGGCCATTGGGGTGTTCGCCATGTCAAACAGCTCGTGCTCTCGTACAAATTCTGGTTGTTCAGGAAGCGAAAATCCTGTGTCTCATCAGACAAGTCGACCTCGGGAGGTGGTGCGGCATTAGAAGGGGCGAGAATAACATCCTCATCTACGTCCGCCATAGTGAATATTGTTTAGAAAATAAATGAGAGGCTGGAATTTCGCAGTCCCGGGGAGTCAGAGGGGAGAAAAGATGCGCTTATCGATAAGCGACGGTTTTTGGCCGGCAGAATGTTGAGCTCCACGTTCTGGGGTCAATCCCTAAGCTCCCCAAGTTTCATTCCAATTCATGACCGTTATGATAAGGCATTCTAGCAGCAATTACTTACACTCACCATCGACGATTATTCTTTGGGCATACGGGAGTGCCACAGCATGAGAAATCTATCCACGATTAGGAGTTGATCAAGGCATTACTTACTTAGGCACCTAGGTAGTATGCAGTGCATACTAGGCACTGCAGCTGGGCACATAATGTCTCCAGGAAAGTCCAGCTTATATCTACTGTCTGGATGACTTCGTAAGTCATTAAGATATTTTTTGATTTTTAAAAGTATATCACATAGACAATAACGCACTCTTGGAGAGTTGGGAATGCTTAAGTGCAATCAAGCTACGGAGTTGTTTACAAAAACATAAAGAGAAGAAGAGGAAATATGTTATTCAAACCATGTATTGATAGAAGACTTGCTTGGTTTCACCACGATGGCTACTCATCCTGATCACCACGTAGAGGTGCAAGTCATGATCAGGTGTTGCATACAGGCCCCATGCAACTGGGTCAGACTCCTAAAGCGCAAGGTGTAATGAAGGAATGGGGTCAAGGATCGGAGGAGGACAAGGATAACCAGGAAGAAGGACCGTATCCACGCTCAAAGAACCTTGGAAGTGTCCGTGAACTAAGGCGCGCTTCGTGTCGAGACCAACCCCTTTGAGATCCCTATCCCCTAGGGGAAAAAGTGGGAAACCCTCAGATTGCTCTTCATTTGGGGCCGGGCAAGTTAGTGGCGGGCAGTGAAGGAGTGGGGTCAAGGCTTGGAGAGGTAACAGTGGAATCCGCAGGCAGGACGGGCTGTATCCGCAGCGGCCGAAAGAGTGTCTTCCCCGTGTGTTGAACACAAGGCGCATGTTTCAGCACGTGTCTCCTTGGCATGCTTCGTGACTAACCTTTCCTGCGGCACATCAACAGTCCCTAGAAGGATACAAAGTGGGAAACATCCTCAGAGAGCACTCGTCATAGGCGCCAGGCAGATAAGTGACCGGAGGAATTAGGTATGGGCAGAAAGATGAGAAAGGAAAGGAAGGGGGACGGGAATACATGCAAAAAGCGGAGTGGAGGGCAGGGGAGTGGAGAAGGAAGGGAAGAAGAAGAAGAAGAAACTGGGGGGAGGAGAGGGTATTTATGTGTTTGGGGAAGGCTGAAGGCGACGAGAGTCAGCAGGGTGGGCGACGAGTTCTTTCCCCAACAGGAAGGGACCTGGGTGGTGCCTTCCTCGACAGAGGCACATATGTTAGCTGAACTCACGTGGGTGGAAAGGAAGAGACATTTGGAAAGCTCTGGTCTATAGAAGAAAGTTATATACAATGATCTAGTCTTGATAGCTCTCCAGAACTGCTTCAAACCCCCAATCAAAGCTTTGCCGCAGGTGACAAGAGGTGCTTCATCTCAGAGTTGGGGTATTCCACATTTTGAGACGAGTCAGGGCGCTGTCGATCCCAAGCCCATTTCTCTGCCAATTCGGGCGCCAGCTCGCCCTCAAGCATTTGTGCGATATACTTGCCAAGCACAGGGAAGAACTTGAAGCCGTGGAATGAACCACAGGTTGCGACATAGAGTCCCTTGGAGGCGGAGTGGGGAGAAATAATGAAATCAGAGGTTGTAGTAAAAGCGTCCCTGTTCAAACATTAGATCTCAATCGTCATGCTGGATGTTGAGCTTATAGTACTCACCAGCAAATCCGGTGTTTCGTCATCTCCCAATCTGCACTCTCGGGTCCATACCACAGATTCCTAGACTCGACAATATCTTGCTTGAGAGGTCCAGGAACCTTCCACTGGTTATAATCGTGTGTGGGGGGTGGAGAAGAGATATAGCTGCCAGGCAAAACCTCGCGAGTGTTTGTGAAAATCTTCGATCCCCACCACTTGAGCTCTCCATCCTTCGTAGGGGGAATACTACCGATAAAAGGCTTGCCTGTTGACAGTTAGCGGAATTTGTGAAACAAGATCAGAAAACGTACCCTCTTCGGGAGTATAACCCTGGAAGCCGACAGGCATATCCTTATACTTCTTCAGCTGCTCCTTGCTGAGCTGTGCCATTCCAGTAGTAATGCCAGCAGCCAGAATCCTCTCTCCAGCCTTAAGGCCGGGATTGCCACTCTTTGCAGCACTCCATTCTAGCAATGTGGGTGTGAAAGCTCCAGCTGCAACGATCACATGTGTGGCCGACAGGGTCTTCCCGGACTTGATCTGGACACCAGTACAAGAGCCGCGGCCATCGAATTCCAAAGTTGTGACATCAGCTGTCACGTACTTGACACCCAATTCCAGGCACTTTTTCGTGACTGCTCGAAGAGCATCCCCAGCGGCAGCCCAGCCACTCGCTCTGTTCACGAGAACCTCTTTGACGCCGGTGTAGTCAGCATTGTCAAAGATTCCGCCGTAAAGCTTCCGGGCCTCTGCAACAGGTAGGGCAATAATATCGTTATGACGACCAAGCTCCTTGTGATGGGTGATGACGTTTTGCGCATAGTCGCTTCGACATGTCCAGTATACCCCAGTCTGGTGGAAATATGGCTGCCAGAGCGGATCGGACTTGAAAATATCTTGAGCCTCAAGAGCTAGTCTGCAGTAAATTTTGTCGTCGTAATCGGCGCGAACAACTTTATTCCAATCCCATGATGCTGCCACGCGGGACTCGGCATCGTATGCATCGCGGTCAACCAGCGTTACCGACGCATTGGGATATTTTTGGATGAGGTGATAGGCAGTTGACACACCAAAAACACCAGCGCCAATAATGAGGTATGAAGAGTTGCCTGAAGCCATGTGGAAAACGATGTGATGCAAGTAAGTCTCGACGGTTACTTGATAAGATGGTGGACTCTTTCTTTATACTTGCAAGCTTGAGCGGGGAGGGAGAACTACAGATATATGGCAACTCTCCGTGTTATACCCAGATTTCCACGGAATTGATCAGTAACTTATCTATTCACTGACACTTAGAATTGACACTTAGAATCGCATGGCTTGAGGAACAACAACTCCGGTCTCGCCTCGGAGTACCTATGCAGGTACGTTGTGTGTATATCGGGCGGGGGATCCGATCAAGCCGATCACATGAGGCCTTAAACTGACTGCATCAATCTTGGAAGTTCAACACTTTAAATCCGATTAGGAAGGGGAATCCCTTCGTCGATCCATGGACGAGGCCTTCGATCCACTTTTTCCCCACGGGCACTCTTGTTTATTCCTCTTTGGGTTTAGTGCTGCTGACACGGTTGGACGCCCTAGGCTTGTCTCGCAGATTGTCAACGCGTTTTCCGTGGGAAAGTGATGCCAAGATGGTGCCTTTTCCGCCGGCATTCTGTGCCTTGTGTAGAACTATTGAACAATTTGGAATTCACAAAGCCAGATTACAATGATGTATGGGGACAAAAAAAGTAATAGGAAGACATCGAAAGACATTGTGGTCTTGGCTTCTATATGACGTCTTTGGATTACTTTCCATGAAGCTGACCAGCGTCTTTTCTTTCAAACAGGACTGTCAAGGTCTGTCATATAACCACAGACCAGTCTCTCTATCATTGCTTTTCCAAAATCACAACCTTGCTGCCATAATCAGTCTTGAAGGGGAACTGCAGACCAAGGTTCATCAATGTCGCACCCGAGTAAACCGCACCACCATCGATCTTGTATGAAGACTGTGCATCCAGTCCCTGCAATCTAATGCGCGGCCAGGAATGATCAATATTAGGAGCGAGCTGGTAGACAAACAACACAGCCTGCTGACCATCCTCAGCAGTATACAGCACAGCAGGCCAGTTCGAGTCCTCTGGAAGGTTCAAGCGCCACATATCACCGGTGAGCACAATGGGGTTTACTTTCTCCGCGAGAGCAATGAGCCCCGGCAAAGCAGCTTTCTCTTCCGCAGGCATTTCAGCCGGGTCGAGTTCCAAGCCAAACGACCCGCCCATCATTGCGACATGTCCCCGGAATTCCACCGGCACTGTGCGACCAGTCTGGCCGTTTGGCACGGCAGACAGATGGGCACCCATCGCGCTGGCCGGGTAGGCGAGCGAAGTACCGAACTGGATGGTGACGCGCTCCACGGCATCTGTGTCATCTGATGTCCAGATCTGCGGGAAGTACTGCAGAATACCAGGATCGAAACGGCCACCACCTGAGGCGCAGCCTTCCCAAAGCACATCAGGGAATTTGGTTGTCAGTTCGTCGAACACGCGATACATGCCCAGCATGTAGGCATGGTTTGTGGCAGGGGAAGGAAGTTCGTGCATGCCCCGGTTGTTATCCCACTTAATGTAAGTGATGTCTGCACTGTTGAGAAGATCGGTCATGAACTTGATGATGAAGTCTTGGACGGCGGGGAGAGCGAGATTCAGCACGAGCTGGGTGCGTGCCTCGGTGCGAGGGTAGGGTCCTGCGTGCAGAACCCAATCTGGGTGCTCTTTATACAGAGTGGATTTTGGACTTATCATTTCGGGCTCGACCCAGATACCGAAGCGCAGATTTGTGGAGGTGTTGGCGGCTTTCAGATTTGTTACATTCTTCACAATAGGGCCTAGACCATCTGGGAAACGCGCAGGGTTCGGCGTCCAGTCACCTAGTCCAAGAGTGTCGGAGGTTCGTGGGTATTCCTTGCCGAACCATCCATCATCCAGAACGAAGAGCTTGGCGCCTACTTCGGCGGCTTCCTTTGCCAGGTCGAAAATCTTGCCCTCGTCGAAGTCGAATACTAATCCTTCCCAACTATTGAGTAGCGTAGGACGGTCACTAGTGGCAAATTTGCTCTTGATGAGATGGTTGCGGTACAAGCGATGCAAGGAGCGCGACATGCCACCAATGCCACTATTAGAGTACACGGAGACGCACTCTGGAGAGGTAAGGCTTTCTCCGGGTGCCAAATTCCAGGACAGGTGGTTGGAATTGAAGCCTAAGAGGGCACGTGTGAAGCCCTGCGAGCCTTTCTCGACCTCCACCGAGAAGGATCCCGTGTACACAAGCGAGAATCCCCATGCCTCGCCATGGGATTCGGTGGTAGTGGGCTCCACCAAGGCCAGGAAAGGATTGTGGAAGTGAGACGAGTAGCCATTCGTACTTCCAAAGCTCTGAACGCCGTATTCGACCTTTCTCCTCTGGCGCTGAGCTTCCCTTGCCCAGTCTCCGCGCAGACTAATCATGTCCAGATTTTCAAATGGCAAGTCCACACTCAGACTGGCCAAAGATTCGATTGTGATATTCGCCTTTCCATGGTTGGTGATATTGACGCTACGCGCGATGGCATCATGCTTGGGGAAGATCGAGTACGAGAGGTCGGCAGCAACATCACTATACTTGTCATATAGATGAATGACCAAAGTGCTGACATCCTCCTCCGATCCTGTTGTTGCCGGCAAACCAGACAGCGCGGGCTTGCCGGGAATGATCTTGTGCGATTTGTACTCGAATTTTGACACGGTATATCCTGCGGACTGGCGAATGCGAACAGCAGGAATTCGAAAATCCCCTCGTCCTTGATCTGGAAACTCGCGGCGCACACGGCCTGAGGCACCATCACAACCATTGACCTCATTGACAGTCTCCAAAGGGATATCAGCTCCGACAGAGCCGCCGAAGTGATCTCCTAGGAGATCACCAGTGATATTATCCACATGGAAACGGTACGAAACGCTTTTGCCATTGAGGGCAAAAGAAGTGCCATCTGCCACAATCGCTGTAGATTAAGTTGATTAGATTTGCAGTCCCATATTGAAGGATTTTAGTCAGTTGTCAGTAAATAACTCACGTTTTGCGCTCAGGTCCGTAGCCATAACAGCTGGGGTTTGTGCAAGTAGAGCTATGAAGCTCGTAGCTAATGCAATACGCCTTGAAAGATGACTCATTTTAGCTGCTGTTACTCTCTGGCGTTACAGACTCAAAAAAACAAGCCAAAATCCAGAAATGCATACCTTTGTATCTCTATCCCTAGCGTGAGGGGGTTACATCCACGGTGGTGAATAACCGGTCGATAGCTCGGAGTATATCAAACTCAAGCAACACTGCAAGTCGGTATCGATTTCTCCGAAAAAAGACAAATCCCTAGTCCGTTGAACTGTAGTAACTTCCAAGATGCCGATCACCAGCATACTTGGTATTGCTCAGCAGTATATATGCTCGGGTGGAGTATTGCGGGGTGCCAACGCGGAGGAAACGCCGGGGAAACTCCGTGTCGCAGGCGGTTTTGAACGTCGTTGATTGGGCAAAGAACCTCTTCATTCCGCCTCCGATGAGCTGTAAATGTCTTCTAGATCCTCAATCCTTCGAAGTGCTCCGGCAATGACGTGTCTATCTCAATTGCTATGAGAAATGAGATTAGCAGAAGCCTGTTCGGCCTGCCGGTAAATTGATCATTTCCCAGTCAAGCCAGGCCTGACTCTCATAATGTTAGTAAAGATACCAGAGGACGCGAGGTTCCAGCACCCGGTCGCTCGTGTATGTCTTGTTCTGTCCGAAGTGTGGCCTGCGATCGGAAGGATATCCCGGTGCCAAAAACCAAGGCCTCTTTCGCAAAAGAAACAATACCTATGGGGAATATATCATTATCTAGAAGCGTAAGATGCTCTCTACCAGATCAATCTCTCTGCATCAAGCTAGTGCATTCTGAATTTCCTCTTCCGAGAACCAAGTACCATGCAAGATATATATATCCGGGCCAATTGCCCGAGAATTTGATGCACGGGATTCTCGCTTTATCGGCACGGTAAGCCCGCTCATATTCGGCCCGAATAAAACGAGAACTAGCAAGAATAGTCTCTCGAATGATTCTTACTTTTCAAGTTAAAACCCACGGGAAAGAAGGAAGACATACGCTATATAGAGTAACCTAACCAACCTTGAATGGTTCTGGGTAGAGTTTCTTGATCTAATTTGTAAGAACGACATTGGCACAGAGAGAAGTTCTCGTCGGCTTAAAAGGACACAAGGAGATACTATCAATAGAGCTAAGTAGTAAGGACTAAGTTAAGTTGAAGCCAAGATCCACGATCTAGTTAACCCCAGAGGCGGTGACGAGGGCGGTCAATTGGATTTTTATATCAAATCAATGCCCCTCAACAATTCGGCCAAAATAAGCAGCGTGCTCGTTTGTCAATTATATAACGACCCAATGGACGAAAGCGCTCAGAATATCGTTGACTATAACGAGAGCTTACGCAAGGTATATATCTCACCGGTATGTTAATGAAATGCAGAAAAGTGACAGAATGTAGATATCAAACAGCCTTGACAATGCTCTGAAGACATTTGGTGCCTCCTCGAGGCAATATCAGATCATACTTGGGATGTTGAGAGAATGCTTGCAGGATATCGAAGAGGAAGAACAGAAGCAGAGCAAAACCCAGGTGGTTGATGCAGACATGCTCAGTATGGCGATGGGATTTTTGAAGATTGGGAAATGAGCATGGCAGGCTTTGGCAACATTTGTGTGGATTTGGATACCCCTGTCGATTTAGTTTGATGTATTTAAAGCGAGATATGTCAGCGGCATGTGTTGAAGCGATTTACATTTCAAATGATGATACACGTACATGGCCACGAGGATAGATGAATCACGACTCGATCCGTATAGATAGTATGAATACAAATTGTATCTTCATTGGGACAGATGTGCGGGCCAATGTGTAGATAGAAGAATCAATAAATGGTCACGACCAAGCACATGTATGCACGGGGGGATACACTAGGGAAATGTCGAGGTAGATAGGAGAATCTCCCTCTCAATAAGATATCCAAAACACCCCATGATCCCGGATTTGAATGACAAATAAACAGCCAGCTTCCTGGAATGCCATGCAACAAACTCCAAAGTGTATGCAATCGTAAGACATGTCATGAGATGGCGTGGTCGCGGAGGAAGCCTTTGATCTCCGCACTCGCCGGTGCATCAAAGATAATGGCAGCCGTTGGTGCCCGTCTGTGGGATTTGCGCGGACGATCCAGCCGGTCAGGAGCTCCGATGCCAAGAACGGGGATTTATTAGGTATTTTCATCATTGTTGCTCTGAATTGAAGACTGGCATCGTCCTTCTCAGTCAATCAATGGTTTCTTCTGGTTGCCGACAATAGCGGCGCCTATATGGCTGAGCGCGTTGGGGTCGTTTGGTCGTACAATGGCTGGAAGGGGTAGCATAGGGTTATCCGGGTTGACATGGGCGGCATCTCGTGCGGCTTGCTCAATCGCTTCCATTTCTTCCTTGCAACCGGCGTGGTCAAGAGGGCAGACTACGATTGGTTGTCGGATGGTAATGTCCCTTGCGGAGGTTAAATGGGCCTGTTGGGGATTAGTTTTGGAAGTTCCTATGGCCAGGGCACCAAGGGAGGAGACTAACTCGAACTGTGAGGTAGTACTCAATTTTATATAGACTTGCTGTGGTTGTGAAGCCGCTCACACCATACGTTGGAAATGCCGTCCTACTCCTAGGCAGTATCCCCTCTGCGTCGCGCATGTCCTTCGCAGGGAATACCAATCCCAGGTTTGTTAAATAGCCCGATTGGGGAAGTTTCACGCCAATGCTCTCCGTCTTCTTGGCTATATTCTTGCTCTTGCGCTGAGGCTCGTCGCCTTCGTGGTTATAGATGATCTCTTCGTCTATCCCAATTGTGATCTTGCTGATGGTCACTTTACGCGCTTTGCCCATCCAGCTCTCATTCGGTGACAGCTTGACGTAGACGCTGACAGGATCGAGAGGACCGTAGGACCACCGGGGTAGTGAAATCGCTAATGTGACCAAATGATCTGATACACGCTCCGCCGACTCGGGACGATTGTACATGCCGAATGTGGAGAGTGTGTCGTAGCGCGCAATGGGGACCGGAAAGCTATATTTGTGTTGCTGTTGTTGCCCTTGTTGGACCGTCACCACCATTTCATAGTATGTCTCGGCGGTACGACTCGATAGCTGTAGACTAGCTGGCGGAACACGCCGAGAGGCATCGCGACCACCACGGCCAAAAGGAATGAAGAGAACAAAGGGCAGATCCATCGATATTACTTCCTCGTACTCCCGTCCGGAAGGACATCGAAACAGGAGCATTTCTTTGCCCACAATATCCGTGATCTCCTTCCGTGGCGGAGCCAGGCGTTTCTTTGTGACGGAGTCGGCCGAAGGGTGGATTGTCTCGCGACGGAGGAGGGAGATCGTGACGAGCGAGATGTTGACTGGAGCTGTAATGCCAGCGCAGGGTCGGATTTCGACCTTACCCTCAATTCGTGGCTTGGATGGTCAGTCAATGGGGCCGGGTGACCAGGGGGGCCAAACTCGTCGCATGTATCGCAGGGCGCTTACCATGGTCGCAGAGATTCCCGGATATCCGATCAGAAAATTGCCATTTGCGGGGCCTGAAACGCGCACGAAGGCGGCCATCTCGAATCAACCGTGCCTGTCGCACCATGGACATGCAGCGGAGGATAGTCGAGTTGTGGGGAATATGCGAGTGGACGGGATCCTTTCGCACGTTTCATAAGGGTTGAACGGCGTTTCGGGTTGAATAGGAGGGTACTCAGGGCCGGAATAAGAATTTGGAGGGGGAGTTTGCTCAGGCAGAGTAGTCCAGGTGTTGAGGTTCGAAACGGTGAAGAGCTGAGCTTTCCAACGTCCGCCGAGTTGTGGTGGGGAAAGCTGAACCGAGCCCCCAAGAGCCACACTAAGTTACTTGAGCCTCTACTTTGTACGGCATTGGGCCTATTGTACTTACTCATGGATTCTACCTGAAAGGGAGGTAGGCCGATCTGCCAGATCTGGGAGATCGGCCCAATCTGCCCACATTATCCCTTGTATATGTACAATGTCCGTGGTCGCCCAAATCCCAATGTCATCATCGTCATCACACATACGAGACTACCCTAGTACCGGACTCTCCGGAGCTGTAGATGTCGTGAGAGGAGAGCCATTTATATCGAGGCGGAATCCTGAGAGGATGTGCTCACGTCTCGGTCAAACAAATACATGCCAGTTCCAGATGCAGAACCATGGGCGAGGAAATGGCGGTTGCACTGGCAACGGATTGGAATGACATCGCTTGCTCCACCCTCTTCCTCCACATCCTCCACCTTCTTTCAGATATCGCATTCACTTTACTTCCAACTTCTACATCTTGATCATGCCTCCTCGTCGCACAAAGAACGGTCCTGCAAATGGCCCATCCGGGCAGTCGACCTTGTCCTTTGGATCCCAGGCTCGAGTGACAAAGCCAGTCACCACACCTTCTCATAAAGCCAAGGCCCTAGACTCGCCGGCCCTATCCGAGAAATCCGCCTCTGCTACGCCGGAGCCCCAGCAGTTGTCGGTCACCCCGACCGAGCCCTCCAAGCCCCATGTCGCAGAGCTTGTAGTACGACAGCAAGCGGCAGCTGAACACCAAGCGCCCCAATCGGAAGAAGACAAGCGGGCACTGAAGTTGACCAAGCAAGACATCTGGCGATACTGGCAGCCGCAAGAGAAGACACGCAAAGCACCTCGGGGTAAGTCAAGTGTGCGATAGAGGTCGGAGGTAAAACAAGAAGCTAATTCGACTCAACAGCCCACCAGCAAGGTCTGGATGTGGAGGAAAAGATCCTTAGGCATTTTGATCTTTCGAGTCAATATGGAGTAGGTCATCCCAGCATGGCTCCGGAATCTCTTGTCTAGAAGCCATCTAACATCCGACTTTCTTTCTAGCCCTCCATTGGAATCGCTCGAGTCAAGCGCTGGAGACGCGCAAACTTACTGAAGCTGAACCCACCGATCGAAGTCCTCACCGTTCTTCTCAAGGGCAAGAACACGAAGGAACGAGCCTATATTGATGAATTGTTATCATGATCTCTGGGAAAGAAACTGAATGAAGTGGCGTTGGTCAACTTGCATGGATTTGGCGTTTTTTGGGCGTGGGAAATTCATGAGATACGAATGACACATGAGACTTCTGGGGCTTTCCATCGTAAAATGAGAGGCTCTCATGGTTCCTGTCGAGGCTGAGTTGGTATGATCCAATATACGGAGTACACCATATTGAAACCAGGCCCTTGCGACGTTGTTTCCCAGCCCCCGAGGGGGAAAAAGCACATGTGGAATCAAACAACTTCCACAGTTTCACCGCAGAACCATCGCCGGAAGCTCGCGGATCCTGGTCGGCTTCAATGGAGAATTTCATGTGAACTGAGGTATTTCTAGGACTCATCGATGATTCATCTCCCTGTGCCAGATTTATTGAACCTACACCCTGACAGGGGCTTCGATGATCAAACCGTTGGCGGAGGGTCTTCAGCGTATACGAGGCATTTGCCCGATGCGACGAAGTGCCTGATCCTGGAGGGGCCGCTGATCCCAATTTAAAAGCCTGTCATCGAGAAGTTGATTCTAGGGTATCGTGCCGAAACGGTTTACCCATCCAATCGTCGATCTGCCATGTCTATAATTATCTTCACTTTTAGAAGATCAGAGAATCACAATCGGAAATTTGGACGCAGAAACAGGGCGAAATAATCAACGCCATCTCATTTCGGTTCAGAGTGCGATCTTCCAGGGTCCGTGTTCAAAGTGACAATGGGTCTGTCCGGACCCGCCCCCGCGATGTTGGAGGTTGCTTTTTTTTCCCCCAGACTCTCCGTGGATATGATGTCTGCGAGTGCGAAAAGCTTGGGATCCTTAGATCATAGTCAATCCGGAGTCTTATTGGATATTATTTGTACAATCCAAGTTAGTCATGTACTCCGTACCCCGTACTCCGTACGGGGTACCAGAGTTGCTTTGACTCTCAACCGTTCTCATTCGCTGCACCCTGAAATGACCCCTAAGCCCAATGGAGATGTTTCGCCCGTCACGCTCTTTTGCTCTTTCAAGTGCACGGTCAAGTGGCTGGGCACATAGTCTCGCCTGCCCTAGGGCTGGGTGGCGACGCTAGTAGAGGCCTCGTGCCATGTGATGGGTGCTTTTTTTTTTCCTCCTTGATCTTCTTGATCAACCCCACGCCGTCATTACCTACTATCGTTCTTGGCGTTGTGTTTGTCGCGCACAAAGGCGAAGCTTCTGGTCCAACCAACGTCCTAGTTGGGCGTGGGCCCGCTAAATGTCTCACTTTGGCTGGACTCCGGGGACCTTTGCAGCCCGCTATCGTCTCACGTCGGCCCGCATGTCCTCCATACTCCATATTCTGCGTTCCGTTCTCTGTGCACAGTGAGCACAAGTAGTCAGGTGCGGACTTGCCATTTGATCCCCTAGCCAGTGTATTCAGCCGTGCTCCGTACTCCGTACGGAGTATGCAGGTACGGAGTAGAGCTCTCCACGATCGACTGATAGCTCTCGGAGGTTCACCGGCAACTTGGCGAGTCTGCGGTTATTTGATTATCCCAGGTCATATTGCATAGTTATGAAGCCCGATGCAAGCCTAGAGATCCAATGCCGATGGTTTTCGAGGCCTTGGGCCTTTGTGCATTTCCCTGTACGTTCACAAGGTCAAGTAGTCCAGTGCCTAGGTTTCAACGGTATAGTATTGGATATCAAGTTTCGTCACAGGGTTTCCGATGTCTCCTGAGTTGGGGCCTCTGAATCAAGGAACCAAGAGGGAGCCCGTGGGTTACTCCAAAGCCAATGGCCCCTTGAGATTAATTGTGCACCGGGCCAACGCCCAAGGCGGTCTAGCGCGATGCTACATGGCGTCCATCGCTCTTTCCCCGGATTTTCCGACTTGACGCCAATACGCTGCCCGTACGGAGGCAAGTACGGAGTAGGCATCCAAGTACCCAATACACAGTCCCTCGCCCGTCTCTCCCTGCCCCTCTTTGTATCCTGTACAGCGGACACCCCGTTTGGGCCACATCGACCAGGTGGCTGTTCTTTGGTACGTCATGGAATTCCTCTCCTGTACTCCGTACACCACACCCTGCTTTGGAGCCCACATTGGCCTGCCTTGACTTACACAGGTCTGTCTACAGCTGTACGACCCAATATGGATTGCAACGGGTAAGTGTCCCGTACTCCATACTCCACACAAAGTACGGAGTATGGACTGTACGGAGTACCGTCTAGACTAAGGGTCTAGTCTGACTCGGTGGAAATTAAACCCCGCCAACTCCATTCAGTTGTCTGACTAACTGCAAATGGGAGGTCCTCGACAAAAAAAGAACCTTGCCACTGATTCAGCCTTTGGTGGCTTTTTCCCCATTGCTACTAGTATAGTCTCGACTTGGCACTGCGGGCATACGTACACCGTACGAGACATCCGCATCATGAACCCAACCTTCCCTGCTCTAACGTTCAATCGGGTGCGGGCACCCAGAATCCGGCGTCAGCCTTTTGGCCTTGGCCATACATTCAGCGGTCCGGGGCCCCAGTCCGGTGTAATTACGGATCTGAGTCAACCGCGGCCCTGGCCTGCTTTGGGGTAGATTGCCTCCCATTAAGCATGCGGAGACATGTGATGGTCCCACGCGCCAACCTTCAGTGCGACCCTGTCCAGGGGTTTCTCCATGGAGGTGGAGAAGAGAGTGACTGGCAAAGCTTATAAAAAGGGCATCACCCCATCCAAGGCCAGACCTTTTTCTTTCTTCTCGACAACTCATCCGCATTCGCTATACTTGACTGTCTTTTCCGACACGCCGTTTCTTAATATCAGTTATTTCAACTCAGTTATTTCGTCAAGATGAAGTTCTCTACCACCCTTGTTGCTCTCGTTGCTGCCGGCCTCGCCAGCGCCCAGCTTCCTGATGTTCCCGCTTGCTCCGTACGCATTCCCTGACGACAACGATCTATCGAGGGAACGTCTCCACTAACACTCACTTTTAGCTGAGCTGCTTCGTCACTGCTCTGTCCAGCGACGGCTGCTCCGAGCTCCTCGACTTCGAGTGCCACTGCCAGAAGACCGAGCTCGTCTCCAGCATCACCCCCTGCGTTGAGAAGGCTTGCGAGTTCGAGGACCGCGTCGGTATGTTGATACCCCACTCCCCTGAAGCCTCAACGCCACTAACCTACTCTCCCCAGCCGTCTCCAACGCCGTCACCGACCAGTGCAAGTCTGCCGGCCACCCCATCACCATTGACCCCATTGAGAGCGAGGGCGGCTCTGCCACCACCACCTCCGAGTCCTCCTCGGAGACTCCCGCTCCCACCCCCACCGAGACCTCCGCTGAGCCCACCCCCACCGGTGAGGAGTCCACCAGCGCCGAGGAGTCCACTTCCACCGCTGAGCCTGAGCCTACCGCTCCCACTACCAGCGGCTCCGCCGTTCCCACCGGCTCTTCCGGTGTCCCCACCTCCACCCCTCTGGTGACCAAGACTGGCACCGCCGCTCCCTCGGCCTCCTCGCCCGTCTTCAACGGCGCTGCCAACGTCAAGGGCAACCTCGCCGGCGTTGCTGCCCTCGCCGCTGCTGCCGCTTACGTCCTGTAAATATACCTATACCTAATCTGAGACGATTGTCGGTCTTTTAAGATCGGCCCGGTTTAAGAGATCGGATTTGTTTCCTATTTGTTGGACGGGTCGTTTTGAGGTCCGGGAATCGGTTGTCTCGCTGTATAGTTGACACCCTTAATACCATGCGCATCTCGTTTCATCTTTAGGGTGAGACTGCTGCTTTTAATTTGATTTATGACCTTTTGAAGATTGATTGCATGGACCTATTCCAGTAGACTGAATGCAGTTCTAGGGCAGATCTTCGAGATCTTGATCGTAGATTTCATTAATATCTGGCGATGCAAAAAGTGCATCCACAAATAGCAACAAGAATATATACTACCTTGGGCTGACTTAACGAGACAACGCAGAATTGTATGTTGATTCCTCGGCAACCTCAGGAGTTCATGATAAGACCAATGTGATTGGATCGATATCGTTATTTCTGGATCCCAACTAGAATGATATTCACCCTCACCTACTAGAAAGGGCTAGTCGGATGATTCACATGTTAGCTGATGAGAGACATAATCTCTATGATAGGGGAGTGATCATGAGAGACAAAACCATTTCAGGAAGTTTAAGATGCCCAAGAGGCCTTAGAAGCCCAAGGGCAGGTTAATTGACATAGGCCCATTCATTGTTCCTCGTGGATCGGACGATATATAAACTCAGTAACCTAAAGGGGGGGGCCCAACAAAGTCCCGAGGCTGCGCTACTTAGCATCTTGATATACAACTTTTTTTTTATTCTTTGATTCTAGACCTTGCATCACCCGCCACACATCCTAAATGTATCTTTATCGCCTATTGAAATCATTATTCAAAACGGGAGGCTCAAAACCCAGACTCCGACCTCTGCCCCGCGCCACAGGACCCCTGATCTGCCCATACAAAGTAAGAGCGCACAAAAGTCCCTCCTTTCGACCTTTTCTCCAAAAGAGCCTCCAGTCCTGACAAACCTCCCAGGGCCCATCTGTCCTCCTCTCCCCCCAATACAACAAAGGCTCTGCCTTCCCCGACAATGAGCGCACAACGTTCAAGCTCCACAGCCTCCTGCCGCCAAACATCCAGACTCTGGATGAACAGGTCCAGCGCGCTTACCAACAGTACCAAAGCAGGACGGACAATCTAGCCAAGAATACTTTCTTGGCGAGTATGAAAGCCCAGAATGAAGTGTTGTACTACAAGGTTTCTGACATCATCTTGCATGGAATGTGTCATATTTGCAGACTGACAGGGGATAGCTCTTGCAAACGCACCTCAAGGAGATGTTTAGTGTGATTTATACGCCGACGGAGGGCGATGCGATTCAGAATTACTCGCGGCTGTTTCGAAGGCCTGAGGGGTGTTTCTTGAATATCAATGATCAGGATTCTTTTGATGAGTATCTTGCTACCTTTGGGTCTGCGGAGGATGTGGATTATATTGTCGTTAGCGACGGCGAAGAAGTATGTATATTTCTGGTTGTGTTTTGGATGTTTGGGCTTACAGGTTTGCTACGCAGATATTGGGCATCGGAGACCAAGGCGTCGGGGCCATTTTGATCTCCGTTGCTAAGTTGGTTATTACCACGCTCTGTGCTGGGATTCATCCTTCGCGACAACTTCCTGTTGTTCTGGATTGCGGAACGGATGTAGGTTGTTCTACTTCTTGGGATTTCAATATACTGACAATGCGTGCAGAACGAGGAATTGTTAAACGACAGACTTTACCTAGGTCTACGACAGCGTCGTGTCAGGGGAGAGAAATACGATGAATTCGTGGACAACTTCGTCAAAGCTGCTCGCAAACAATTTCCCAAGGCTTACATCCACTTGTAATACTTCTTTTTGTCGAATCCTTCGAATCCTTTGAACTACAGCTAACGAGCGACCAGCGAGGATTTCGGACTAAGCAATGCACGAAGAATCCTCGATAGATACCAGGCGCAAATACCCTGTTTCAACGACGATATCCAAGGCACAGGGTGCGTCACACTCGCAGGGATGTTAGCCGGTCTTGAAGTCAGCGATGTCAAACTGGAAGATGTACGCGTGGTAATCTTCGGCTCTGGAACTGCCGGCATGGGCATCGCCGACCAAATCGCAGATACCATCGCGACGGAGACGAAAAAATCCAGAGCTGAAGCATCGAAGCAGATATGGTACGTATCTACAATATTTACAGAAAAAGAGATACATCGTCCCTGACACTATCTATCCAGGTGTCTCGACAAACCCGGTCTCCTAATGAAATCCCACGGCGACCAGTTAACCGATGGCCAAGTATCTTTCGCACGAGACGATGAGGAATGGTCAGATGAGGGTCGAGATCTCCTTTCGGTTGTTAAGAAAGTCCATCCACATGTGCTTATTGGCACGTCTACGAAACCCGGCGCGTTCACTGAAGATGTCATTCGAGAGATGGCTGAACATGTAGACCGTCCGATTGTCTTCCCGCTTAGCAATCCGACACGACTGCATGAGGCAAAGCCGCAAGATCTCTACGAATGGACTGAAGGGCGAGCTCTTGTTGCTACGGGTAGTCCATTCCCGCCGGTTGAGTACAATGGTGTGGAGTTCGAAATCGGTACGTACTCGGATCTTATACGAATGAATATTGAGTGTATTAATGGAGTTGTAGGAGAGTGTAACAATTCAATGTGTTTCCCGGGGATCGGTCTCGGGGCAGTCCTCTCACAGTGTCGTCTCATTTCGAAGAAGATGTTGGTTGCTGCAGTGGAAGCGTTGAAGGCGGAGTCACCGGCCCTGAAGGACTCGAGTAAACCGCTGCTCCCGGATGTGCAGGATGTGCGTCAAATCAGTGTGGATATTGCTGCTGCGGTGATTAAGTGTGCGGTGGAGGAAGACCTGGCGCAGGCGGAGGGCATTCCTACTACTGATAAGGAACTGCGAGAGTGGATTCAGGCTCAGATGTGGGAGGCTGAATATCGTCCTTTGGAATACGAGGAGTAACTCAGACGGAGAGTCTGTTTGATACCATTGTGTGACTGACGTACATAGATCGCAGCGGACTATTAGGAGCTGGGTTTGAATTTCATCGTTTCAAGTAGACTCTGCATAGTACGATCTGCATGTACAGCTAGTATCTGGAAGATTTCCTGTCTGAAGAATCACCATGCGATAGAGGACAAGCTTCTACCAGCCATAGCAGCGATACAATTCCCGAATCAAACCCGAGGTCCTAATGTAAATGCATTATGTTACAACATGTTCAGTAACTTCAAGCCATATGTGACCCACGAATTGAAGAAAAAGCTAAAGAAACGCAAATGAAGCAAATTGAAAATCGACCATGAACATTCATGGAACCCATAAACGCATAAATCCTCCAACTTCCTGGCGACAAGTCACGCAGCTGCTGAAGTTATTCATGGCAAGACTAACGCGACAATCCTCGCAAATGCACAGACAGCGACAGGGCCAGGTGATGATGGCTCGTGGGCTGGTCTGGCAGACTACACAGGGTGGGCCGTTGGGACCGAGACCCTCTGCGCCAGATTCCCACGTGCGGGCACCAGAACTGCCTGAGGTCTCCGAGCGACGGGAAAGGATGAGCTTCTCGAGGATTTCAGATTCCTCTTCCGCAGTGGGTTTCCGTCCTTCGGATTCCGACTGCATGGCGTTTAACTGATGCAGGCGAGATGAGAAGATGATCCGGGATCTCTCCCTTTCAATTTGCTGCTGGTAGCGACTGCGCGTCATGATCTGCGGGCCGCCCTGGTTGGTTTTAAGATGCGCAGCTAGGATTCTGGCTTCTTCTCTACTCTCGCGATCGCGTGGGTCCAGAAGACGGGCGAGGGTGCTCATGTCAATCAGAGGATCTTGGAGTGGTGGGCTTGATCTATCTGCGTACGGCTCGAGCTGGGTAGGAGTACGACGACCGTCTTCGGATGGGTAATCCTCCCATTCAGACTGCGAGGCATTGGTAGACATAGATAGCACACTTGTTGTGTCAAAGTCGTCGGAAGGCGGGTGGTAATCTGAGGTATGATCTTGGTTTCCCCAAGCACCACCAATTTTCCACCAACCGTACAATCTATCATCCAACCGACTCTCGTCCGGGCTCATCCAGTCCGGCCGATTCGCGCGCTCTCGCTTTCTCATTTCAACCTCCACGTCAAAGTCGTGGTCGCGGGGAAGTTCGAGTTCTCCATCATCAGAGAGGATCCAGAAATCCAACGGCTGTACTTGACTCGCTGTGCTACTACTAGACTGTCGTCGACGGTGACCAACAAGGCGTTTCAGCCACATTGGCCGAGCGGTAATTCCGAATCGATCCAGCACATTGCTGAGCCCGAACGCGATCCACCGAAGCATTAGCAGGGAAATTGCGCGGAAAAACGACAGCACATGCCACAATCTAATAGATACTCGGACTGCGCCAACTCCCCCAAGCTCCGCTCGAGAGCGCACAGCACGAGCACCGTTCTTAGGTTTCTCGAATTTTTTCTCGCGGTTGTATCCACTCTCCCAATCACCAGATTGGTCTGGCATGTCGAAACTTGAGAAACCCATGGCTTCGATAGGCCGGGTGTTTGGCTCGCCCTGCCATTCCCCGAAGGACGAAGATCTCATTCTCGAAGCTTCAATCTCAGAAAGCCGGTCCTCTTCTAGCCATGTCATTCGCCGCGCAACGACTGCCTTTCCCTCGTTCAAGAACACCGCCTCACTTGCGGCAGTCAGGGCGACATAACCGATCCGAAGCAATGTGGTGTAGAAGTCTTCGTGTCTATTGATGCGAATATTTCTTATTTGATTCGAGCCTTGCATGTTCTCGTGCGCCATCAGGAAGCGGTCGTATAACGAGACGGGTTGATCTTCCGTGGGCAGTGAAACAGCGGTGATGGTAAGTGCCAGCGTGTATATTGAAAGACAAATCACAATACCACCCAGTAAAAACATATGAGGGATAAATCCCACGATGCAAACAGTCGGAAACTTGAGTACGCCAGTTTCAATGCTGACGGGCGGGCCGCCTTCTAATCCCCATAGCATAGCTGCCATGAAGCAGGCACCCCAAAATGCGGTATTGAACAATCTGTATTTGCTCTGCTTTCCGAAAACTTCTAGTATGTGGGAGGTGGCGCTATTGCAACACGATATCAATGCAATGAGTAACAGTTCCGGCGTGACATTCATGCGCTCCAAGACTTGGGATCGTGTGAGAAGTTGGAGAACCGAAGTTGAAGTATCGTCGGACCCAGCGGAAAGCGCACTGAGGGGGTTCTTTTGGGGAAGGCCGAACATGCCTAGTCCGATCGATTTACTGATCATCGACTCGGCTTCCGCAAAGGCGATTGAGTGTTCAAAGATAGACATCCCCGTCTCGGTCATCACAGGCCTGCCCTGCAATGCGCACGATAGTGTTTCCACAAAGTGACTCAAGCAAAGGAGCATGAATGTCGGCCAGAGTAAGGAAAATGATCCATATGGGAGCTCAGAGGAGGTTCCACGAGCCATGTTCACAGCATTGCACGACCTTTCATCGGACTCCCATCCTAAGATAGTAGAACTCAGCGAGTAAAGAGCACCTCCATCACTGGAGTAGTCGAACGGAAGTTGTTTCCCGGGGTATCCGTAGCGCATTGTCGAAAAAGAAGGCGATGTCTGACATCGAATCCCACGGAGAAGTCCAACAATTTGAGAAGTAAAGAGAAGTATGGGGATCAGTCGGAGAGCCGTGCGCCTTTCCCAGCCTAGTCGGAGGTGTCGCCGTGTAGAGGCATAGATAGTGATTCGGTTGAGGATGAGCGCCTAGTTCTATTAGCATGGCGAGTATACATGTCCACGGCGGGAGCGCCTACCTCCACCAAACAGGCAAATGACCAAAGACTTGTCAGGTAACTGAAAAAGCCACCTAGTTTCTTGACAGCACCTAAGAATTCGGCAAGATAGTAGCCGCTCTCCTGGGTGGCTGCTTCGGCAAGCTCATTTGAAGCCATGTTCACTGCGTGTGTTGCTGCCGCGTTATCGGCTGCAGCCACTGCCGCTGGGCCAGCCTCACCCCAAAAGGATTTTGTAAGAGCTTGTATTCCAGTTATTCTAGCAAGTGTGTGGGGAACCGTTCGGAAGGCAAATGTCTCGGCGTGTTGAAAGGCACGAAGGGGAGAGGTCAAGAGTTGATGCGGTAAAGAGGAAATTGACGAAGTTTCGGGCGATAAAGTTGTAGTATTCATATGCTGTATCAAAGTCGGACTAGATGAGGTTGGTATTGTGGAGGATTCCACGATGCCTGACATGATGGACCTGTGTTGCGGTGTTGCGGTGTTGTACGGTATGCACCCTTATCAGTGATCCGGGGGAGATGCAATCAGCCCTGGAAGGCCAGTGCATGCGGAGATCGTGGACACGGGCAAGTCCAACGGTCAATAGTCAAATGATTGGATGACAAGATTGAAGACCACAGTGAGCACCGCTCCTGTGAACTGCATCCCGCAAACCAAAACGTACGATGAAAGAGCGGGCTTCACCATGGCGGGCACTTCCCGGGCCTGAGGTCATTCCGATCGCTGAGTAAGCAATACCGAGGCCCGGCCCACTTCCAAGGCAGGAATCCCAGTGTCGACCTACGTACGAACACAGGTTGTTAGGTGTTGAAGGGTCAGATATGATAGACTAGCCGATGGAAAGATGAGCTATGGCCTTGGATTGGCCTCCATGGAGCAATAAGGTGGGATGGCTTTACAACAACTTGCTATCATTCTCACTTGACTACATGTAGATGGTCATAGTGTTCAATTATGTATCCTATGGTCCAAAGCCCTGAATCAGTGGTAGTCTGACAAGCGCGCAACCATTGGAAGTGTTGATCTACCATCATCTTTAGACAATTCGGCCATGGAGGAATAAACCGCTTGCATATGCTCAGATGGGATAAGAGAAAGTATCCGCGAATATCTAGAGTGCTGAGAAAAAGAAAAGGAAAAATCTCATGTTAGAATTATTCTATCCCATAGAATACAGGTCGTGGCAGAAAGGCACGACCAGGCCTGTATGAGCCAGTCCGGAACTCCTGGTGGTATTATCATAAAAAGTCAAATGTCTTATGTCGTGGCGCCGTGAGTCATTGCAGCGATGATGAGAGCCGAGACACATATACCTGACGCCTCAGTCAGCAAGGTGAGAAACCTTTGCAAGACCAGAAGCTGAAGGCACCAATGTACGCATCAAACATCCAAGTAATCGGCAGCCATCAAGAGTTCGAGGCATAGCTCAGGCGGAATATCCATGTCCGGAACGTTCGCTTTGTCCTTGTGCTTTTCATTATAGCAAAGGTATTCGCAGACCTTTTCGATGACCATGCCACTGGAAAGGGGGAGACAGTCTGTCAGCAAGTCTTACAGCCAAAACATGACACAACCCGAGTAAGACATACGGGAACTCATCGAGCACACAGCGGCCGGTGACACCCTCAGAGAATTTGCCTGTGAGTGGTTAGTGAAAACCCGTGCCGCGATGGATTTTGAATCCACGTACTCGAGGGGTCCAGCATGCGTCGGATGGTCCCTGAGACACAAGCTACATTGCGGGGGATGATGAATTCAAATCCATCGCGCGATACTAAAGTCACAAATTCAGAATTCGAAGATCCCGACATGATTGACGCGTCTTTGCGTAGTTGTAAGAAGTTGGGAGTTGTGGAGCGAAAGAGCCTTTTGAAGGTGGGCAGATGGTCCGTGCAGAAGCTGCTGTGACGCACCCGATGTCGCGCGTTGCTGGGAAGTCAAGAGGACGAGATAAAACAACAAACCGAGCGATGGGACGTTTAACAATTCCATTGACTCGCTTTCGAGCATCACACTCGTTTCTTCGTGTCTCATCAAGGCCGATCAATACATGCAATGTTGGCCATGTCAACGATCAACGATTGTCAAAACATGCTTCGTTGATATATACTACGCGAGCATTCTCATCTCAGCCCGAGAAAAGCAACAATGACATTTTATTTCAGCCTGGAAACCGACTTACCGGGCGGAATTGCATGATTACTGGCGGCACCTCCGGTATCGGCTTCGCCATTGCCGAGAGATTCCTCCAAGAAGGAGCATCGACCGTAGTCCTCGTAGGTCGATCTCAAGCTCGCCTAGAGGAAGCAGCCTCAAAACTCAGGTCTCTCACCTGCACACTCCCAGATCTTGACGAAAGCAATGGCGAAGTCGCAACTCGAGCCCCAGAAGAAGACAGCCAGCAAGACAGCCGAGGAAAGATTCGACTACTTGTGGGCGACGTCTCAGATGTTGGATCATGGATGCGTGAGCTCGAAAAGGAAATGGTAAGCTATCTCAATTATCCTAGAGGAAATTTTATCTAACCATCATCCAGGCAAATGTAGATATCCTGGTCAACGCAGCAGGAATCTCGATATCAAACATACTCGCAAGATCTGAGCTGGAGGATATCTCCACAATCCTGCGTACAAATCTCGAAGGTGCAATGCTCACCTCGCGAGCTTTAGTTCGTGCCTCTATCCGGAGCCGGATACGCAATCGGAATGATACAGCAGCGGGGAACAAGCCTCCATCCAAATGCATCATTAATGTCTCCTCTTTACTCGCACTCAAGGGTGGAACTGGTGCAGTTCCGTACGCTGCTTCCAAGGCTGGCATTTTGGGTCTGACAAGATCATTGGCCGTCGAGGCCTCGGCTTCGATGAAAGACATTGTCATCCGATCGAATGCTATTGTGCCTGGGTACATTGAAACGCCAATGATTGCAGGTATGCCAGGTCCTTCTTTATTGTCGGTGAGTTTGCTGATATCAACCCTGTTTAGATTTCACACCCAATGAAACGAATAGACTAAAGGATACCATCCCTCTTCGAAGATTTGGGGATCCGCGTGAGATTGCTGATGCGGCTGTCTTCTTGGCCCAGAATGAATATGCTAACAATTGTGTGCTTAATCTCGACGGTGGACTGAGTGCTGTTTGATTGGCCTCGATTGAGAGATGTACATACTCTCAGGGGAGCAGTTTTGTATACAATATAGATCGCATGTAGTCCGAAAAAGGCAGGGTATGAACTTCTACGTAAACACAAAAACAAAATCTTGTTCAGTTGCAATCTATCAACTTTGGAGAACACCATGTTGAAGTTAAAAAGGAAATCCATAATGCGTTACTATGTCGCTATGCGGGACATGCTCGTTGACCTTGGATTCCTGCTGTCCCCCTTAAATGAAAGCAATTTCGCCTTTATGCCATATGATACAAAAGAGATTCTTTTAGAAACAAGGGAAACAGAAAAAGAAATGAAAATGCAAGAATGGTGGAGCAAACAATATCAGGATACACCTCGAGCACAGTGATGGATGTCAGGGATACTGTGAGGTGCCATGTTAAGCTAAACCTGCTTTTAGCGTTCAATCATCAATCAGAATTGCACCTTCCTCGTCATCGTCAAGAACGATAGCTTCAACGACATTTGAGTCTGGGATAGGTGCGCTAGCGAGCCGTTTGGCATTGTGGCTGGTTTTCTCCAGTTCATCAGTTGAGTCTGCACGCTTGCGCTTTCCTGTCTCAGTCGCATCATTGGTACCCAGTTCTGCGGTTGCGATATTGGTAACTGGTGTAGGTTCGGGAGATGGCTTGGTAGGCTGTTTGGGCTTCAGGGGAATTTCAATCATATCGCATAGTTTCGCAGGCTTAGAGTCCGGGGAAGATGGTCCACTTCTGTAGTTCAATCAGTAATTTACCCAAAATTCTTGGAACGATAGTGGTTACCTTTCAGTGATCAGCAAGTCAAGGTTGACTCGGGTATCTGTATCGTTCTCATCATTGACGGTGATGAAGCCATTGCTGTTTATGCCATAATCAGACAACTTCCTCGTCAGATTATCAGTGAAATCCAAGTCGTAAATCAATTTGCTGTCTACTATGAGAGATATCTCTTCACCATATCCCAGTTGGCCCTGAAGAACATCCTGGACGAGGTGTTCAAACGTTGCTAGCTCAAAGTCAACCTCCACCCGAGCCAACACAGGGGAACAGGCAGGACAATCAGGATTTGGGGGATTTAATGAGTCTGAATTGATCGCACGAGCACCGGATCTCTCTAGGAAAACCTTCAGAGACGATGAAATGTTAGAATTGATCCTAGTGTCCACTCTTATTCAAGGGGTCTTACCATTTTGGCGTGCGACAAGTCGTTTTGGAAGACCTTGAACGACTGCAGAACGGATAGTGCAGCTGTCATAGCATTTGTGGTTGCAATGGCAGGAATGATATTGCCCGCCATCTCTGGAAATATGTCAACAATGAACACACTTAGAGGGAGCATCATCAATGGTGAACTCACGCTTGATATCAAATTTAGATTTTTGTTCGAGGTGGAAGATCGCAGCCCTGAGGTTAGATGTTGCGGTAACAAAGTCCAAAGTGTCTACATCATCCTTATCGAATGTCAGGATAGGGGCGTCTTGATTTGGGGGGTTTTTCGCTTGAAGCTCCTTCAGGCGATGACCCAGGCGGTTCAGACTATAATAAGTTAGTCTCTGAGTGTATTCACTTGCCGTGGAAAGGGATCGGAGGGCACGTCCTACCTATCCTTAAAGACCATGAAGTTCTCCGCCAATGTCCACACCTTCTGGTCTTGCATACAGATGGTTGAGGGAACCGATGCAGATTGTTCTTGGATTTGAGCAAAGTCAAGAAGCTCTGGTGGCGCTCGTGTCTTCCACATCTCCTTCAAGCCCTGTAATCGTTCGATGTCCTTTCGAAAGACTTTATCGAACACCTTCAGGTGCGCTTCCTCAGTGCCAATCAATGCTCGTAGCTCTTTGAAATCCAGAGCTTCCCGGCGCAATTCCTCAACCTCCTTTGCTAACTGGATGTCAGTTTTGGTGTGAATTCACAAACGAAAGCAAACGAACCGTTTTCTGAATCCACCGTTGTATCCACTTCCGCTGCCTCGTCTTCGCTATCTCCAAAAAGTTCCCTACTCAAAGATGAGCATGAAAACCAAATATTGTTGGGGGTTTTTGTCTTACGGAAAGAGGAAGCTCTTGGCCCAAACGATGCAATGAATCAGCTGACTGGGGCTACTGCGGATCGTACACACGGGGAACGACTTGGGACTTTCTTTCGGGGTACAATCATAGCACTCGGTTTCAGACTAGTACATCGTGCGGTTAGTAACGCTCAACGCCATAGGAGATGACATCGTTGTACGGCATACCTTTTGAATCACCTGAACTTGTCCATTGAACCCCGTAGTTCCGCTTTCAATCAAGGGGACATTGGCTGCAAGGCACATCTTGTTCACATGCCGTCTTGCGGCGATATTATCCAGCGCATTGAATACGACCTTGAAGGACCCGAACCACGAGATGTTAAACTGAGGATCCATTATGTTGGCATGGTAGGCTTCGAGTTTCGCGTCAGACCGGAAGCTTTGCGCAACCTCTTTGGCAACCTATATGGAAGTATCCTTGTATCAGTAACCCATATCACTGATAGCTAGCCACTTTGCTCAATGTGAAAGCGCGACACCGGACTTGGGAGGGTTCGCAAGGGAACGGCGCAAGCGGGGATTGTCGGTCGGACATACCAAGGCCTTTGATTTCTTGATATGCTCATGTCGGAAAAGAAACTGACGGTTGAGGTTGCTCAAATCGATTGTATCGAGGTCGATGATGTGGATTTCGCCAAACCCAGTAAGGACGAGGTTTTTCAGTAGCTCGCAGCCGATGCCGCCTGCGCCGACGAGAAGAACGCGTGACTATACATGATGAGAGAACCGTCAGTATTCACCTGTAGTGCCGCGTAACTTAAATGTCAGGATTGCACGCTCGCAACATTGTCCGTACCTCTTTGAGAGAGCGGGTGAGGTCCACCCCGAGGGAGCGCTTAAGAGAGCTATCCCGCATGGCGGGCAGTAGATTATGATCGCGATCAGGTGTGGTGGTATGTTGGGTTTAGAAAGACATCGCAGTCGCGCGAAGGAGAGGGCGAAAGAAGGGGGGATAGGTTCAAGGGGAGCGTGCAAGTGAAAGAAGGAAGCGCTGAACCGGAAACAGTGGCCGCGCAGATTGACGATGACGGCACTAACGAGGAGCCTCAATTTGGGGGTCACCGTCCCTCCCCCACTTCGTTATTTGCTGCTGACGTCTAACAATTTACATTTAATAGGCTCGTAGAACGGAATTGGCTTTTCTGCTGGACTTCCATTGATCTCCCCGTTTGATTGCCCTTACATTCCAAGGTTCCCTGCCGCTGTATACATGGCGCACATGTACTTAGCCGCGTCTCGATCGTCCTACGATGAAATTCTTGACAAACACAAGATCAGCCTCAGTTGGATGCACAATTAACGTGGGAAGATATGATAACCTTGAATACTACTATGTTATTTATGTACATATCCTCATGGATATCTCTGTTGGCCAAGTATCAGATCTACCGATATGCAGATGAGATCACCCGGCTTCAAATCCCCAGATGCGTCTGCGTAACGACAAGGCCGACCCCCCTGGGATACCCTATAGCTATAAGTAGAGACAATCAAGGGACTGCTTTACCATATCCGAAGCTTTTCAGGGTCCAAAACGTTCAAGATGCACATTGCCTGCGCTATCGGGCATTGTGCCTGCTTACATAACCCGTGACTCTATCCATCTAGAGGCGGATTTTCGGTGTGGCGAGAAAAGAAAACACACAGTCAAGGGTATATTGTGTTCAAGTCCTGTCATATCCCACATTGGGTTGTCTTTGTCTCATCAGATCTGAACACTCAGTTGGAGTGGAATAGTTGCCGAGATCGCGTGGTCTAGCTTCTCACCGCAGATCCTCCCAGGCGATATCAAAGGAGATACCCCCTGATCTCCAAGATATTGATATTGATCTCTCAATCTCAAGTCCAAACAACACAGTCTAAGATCATCATGCCGTCATTGGACCCTACTCCGGCCCAGAGAAATGATCAAATCGAGGCAAATTCCGACGATGAAGCGGATCCGGAGCTGGTAGAGCTTCTGCGCCAGCATTTCGGACTGGGCGGGAAACCAGCTGATGCCCCACCAGATACTAGAGTGCTCGAGGGGGCTCAGTATATCTTTGACAATGCCATTGATATTGCTGTCAGCCACGAATACACCAAAGAGGCTGCTGAAACTATATGGCGTCTGATGCAGAAGAAAGAATATTCCACACATACATGGTCGGAGCATGAACTGCACCCAAAGACCAAAGACGAAAGCACAGTCGATTTCATCTTCACGATGGACTTGTTGAACTTCAGTTTCTGGTCTGCGGAGGAGGAAGAGCCAAAGCGTTTCTGTATTGAGTATCGTGGCAAGTTGTGGACTGGCTATTGGAGTCTGGTTGCTGCATTACAGAGAGCCCTCGAGGAAGGTAGGTCAATCATTCGAATTCGTTCGCTGAAATACAAATGCTAACCGCAGCCTCAGGTATTCCAATCACAACTCCTGACTTCTGGGTGGACGAGGAGAAGTGCACGGACGAGGTGCTCAGACATGTCTTCCGATCTGCAACAGATGAAGAGATCCCGATGTTCAAAGAACGAGTACAGTGCCTGCGTGAAGCGGGTGAGGTCCTTTGCGAGGTATTATCTCCCGACATCCTCAATGAGCTATACTAACCCGTGATGAAGGAATTTGGTGGTAGCTTTGTAAACTGCATTGACAGTGCCAACCTCTCCGCTGCAGGACTGGTCAATCTTCTGACTGAGAGCTTTGCCTGCTTCCGCGACGAGACTATCTTCCACGGAAAGAGAGTGCGACTCTACAAACGTGCTCAGATTTTGGTTGCCGATCTCTGGGCTTGTTTCGACGGCGAGGACTTTGGTGAATTCCACGACATTGACAAGATCACAATGTTTGCAGGTACGTCTCTTGCAAACCCTCCACCATCCCCCCGAATCTAACCTTGTGTCTTAGACTATCGTATTCCGCAGATGCTGCATCAACTGAACTGTCTACGATACGCACCCACATTGGACAACCATATCCGTGATCGCAAACTCATTGAGCCAGGTTCAAACTGGGAGATCGAGCTTCGAGGAGTCAGTATCTGGTGTGTTGAATTGATCAAACGTGAGATTGAAAAACGACACCCAGAAGTCAAAATGAGCGGCAGAAAGCCCTCTATTAAGGGTGTCTCAAACGATAACGAGAATAATGAAACTGGAAACCCAGATACGAACCTGGAGATCGTGGAAAAACCGCGCAAGACATATGGGATCAATGCGATTCTCATTGACTTCTTCTTGTATGATACGATGAAGGGTTTGGAGGCGGAGAAGAATGAGTCTATTCCTCATCACCGGACGAGGAGCATTTGGTATTGATTAGGTATAGACGGACATCTATTTTGTCATTGGGCGCATGGATTGGGAATGTCCAAATGGTAATTCGGGAAATTTTGATTGCTCTGGGAGCGAAAGAATATAGTACTCCAGAATATAGACATGGCGGAGTTGGAATATACTTTAGCTTACTGAGAATGAATACATAGAGAGCGCACAAAGCACATTGAATTCATATATTAGGGTATCAATTAAACTAGTCGGCTGCGTCCTAGAACACACTGTCATCGTGAGACCGTGATCAAGCAGCTGCACCTCCAATGCGAGCCATGATATCCGCTTTCCAATCCACATATTCCTCCCGACGGTCATCGCTCAGCCAATCCACTCGATCCTGCATCATCGTCCCCAGGCCGGGCAAAAGGCCACCACGTGGGGCGTGATCTAATTGCGAGCCACGAGCTCCATCCCCGCCCGTTGTGCGTTTTGGGAGCTTGACACCCCGCAGTGTCGCATCCTCCTCGTCCAAGTCTTGGTAGGACTTGCCTTCCTCATCTTCACCAAAAAGCTGCCCGGCATAGGCAATGTTCTCAAACCATTCCTTGCCGTTGGCCCAACCATGCTCCATGATAAGACTGATCCATTGGTCAACATCGTCGCGATGCCTTCGGTCATTAGCTTTGAGCCCAAGGCTGTTCAGTGCCGTTTGACGCATCTCAATGAATGTTTTCTTGTCCATCTTCTGTGCTTCAATTTCCGCCTCTTGATCTGGGCCTGGATTACGACGACGGGCGAGTACCAGGAAATATACTGCCACAACCAAGGCGTATACCAGTTCTTGGAAGTCATCATCTTTGTCAGAGCCATTGATAGACACAATAGGCTCCAGAAAATTCAAACTCTCCCTATCCCATCCCTCCTCGTCGTTGGACATGCTCGACGTGATATAAAGGACAGAGGACACACCCGCAAAGATGTGTGGAGGAAGAGTCCTCGAGATTGGAGGCCTCGACCAGGTATTTGTGCGCGGAGCAGGAGTTGAGAGAATCTTGCATACAGTCCGTATAGCTGTCATCACCCAAGCAGGCGCATCTGGAATGATGGTTGACTCATGACCATCTTGGACTCGGGTGGTTGTAGGCTTTCTTGCCGATTTTGATGGACTTTCTAGGCGATTTGCCGTGCTCATGCTTCGTTTCAAGGGTGTTGATTTCGAAGGTGTGTTTTGTAGTCCTCGTGGTGTTGGAGCGACTGCCTTAGAAGGGGTGTTCCTGGCTGCCGCGCCCTTCTTAGGTGTAGTAGGCGTTGAACCAGCACGCGAGGGTGTTCCGGGAACTGACACACTCGCTGATCGTTTTATACCAGCTGAACTCGCCGTAAGGGATCGATCAAGGTATGAATAGAGCTTTTTATATACGCGCGGCGGACATGGCGGGTGTCCGAGGAGTGGAGGAAGTTGAAGAGTCCGAGTCAATCTATTTGTGGCAAATACAAGCAATTAGCACAGCAATTTCAAGCCAATCGTAAGCAAATCTCATTTAGGGACTGGTGCATACCTTTTGCAAGCGATTTCTGCACAGGCATATGGTCGAGCGATTTCCTCTTCGGGCTTCAAACTACTTGAGAAGCTCCGGGACTGTGCAACTAGAGACATTGCATAACTGAGAAGTTCTTGCGGGAGGTCATTGGCATGAGTAGGCACCAACGTGCTCAAAGCCTGTTCCACCGGCCGATTGTTCATTGTCTTTGGTTGTTCCTTGATTCAAGTTCGCATTGGCTGACGAAGGGAGCAGATAAGATATGGCTATGCACAACCAGCAAGAATATTGAGAGGGTAAGATTCAAGATCAAAGCTTCATGAGCCTGCCAAACTGCCTGGTATTTAAATTGGCTCAAGTCCGTTTGTTGTGAAGGGATCAGATAGACATTCAAACAATAGATCTGCACCTGCGCGGCGATGCGATAAGAAAATGCTGACTCAGCGCTATAATGCGCCCGCTCTGGGGTGGACGCGGTCAACTTCAATGCCGCTAGTTGGCTTCGTATCTTGCATCCCAACATTGTTACCTTGCACAATCTTTCCGAAATGTCTGTCACTGTAAGTCTACATATCAGAAGCTTCCCGAAAACTATTCAGCTATTCTGCGCCCTCATACTAACTACGGCCTCAACAGTTACATACCACCCAAGGCGACCTGAAGGTCGAACTTTTCTGCGAAGCAGTGCCTCAAACTGCGGAGAACTTCCTTGCCCTCTGCGCATGCGGCGCATATAACAACACCCCATTCCACCGCCTTATTCCGGGGTTCATGATCCAGGGCGGAGACATCTCTCTCGGACCCGCCGCCCAGCAAACATCCACGAAGCCAATGCTCAACTTCGAGATCCCCAAAGGCGGCACATCGATCTACCACCCATCAGCTATGAACCAAGAGATCCACCTTCCATCGCTGCGGCATAATGCGCGAGGCATTTTGTCCATGGCATCTCGCCCGGTGAAGGACAGATCAGCACCGGGATCGCAGGGCGCAACAGGAGCGACAATTAACGGAAGTCAATTCTTCATTTCGTTTGTGCCAGCGCCACATCTTGATGGTGCCAGTACTGTGTTTGGGAAAGTGTTGAATTTGACTGCCCAGGATGAGGGCGGTGATGTCCTTACCAAGCTGGAGAAGGCGAATGTCAAGGTCGACAAGAAGGGAAAGGTTTCTCAGCCTAAGGAGGGTGATGATTTTGAACAATTCAAAATCAATCATGTTACCATCCACGCCAATCCGTTCGCCAAGTGATCCGTTCGATACGCAAGCCTTTTTTTCCTTGAGAGCGCGACGACCTCCTACTATCGAGGTCCGCATGCCACCAAATTGGATATAGGCTATAGACTAGACTGGAAAGGCTCTCGAAATCTTTTGTCCTTGGTCTAAAGCAGAAGGACTCGCTTCCCAACCATTCAGCCAGGGCTAAATCCCGATATCTCTTTGGGGGTCTTATGGGACCGTCGTGCAAACAACACTATGTTGCACCCCCCAACGAATGCCCCACTATGCTAGAATGACTAGCACGCATCGTGTCAACCAGCCAGACTAATATATTCTCTCACATGACGTCGTTCAGCATGCAGTTCACCAGTCAGCTCTACGGGGGATATCAAAAGAACGCAGAGAAATGGCAAGCGAAACTACGCCGGGATGTCAAACTATCCAGAAATGTCAATTATTACTATATCTTGAATTAGACCAAGAGATCCGAAAGACGATCTAAGTACAAATCACTTGCTTCTTATTTATAAACCTCGGATTCCATCCAGATTCGTCCAACCCTCCCCCAGAACAAGCAAATCCTGCAAAATTCTAACTTGCAGCTCTACTTTTGTTTGATCAGAGTGTGATGCATAATTCAAGAATGACAATGCTGAACATGACATCAAAAACCGCAGGATCTGAATGCTTGCTGGTGCTGCTGCGATTCCAAGATACGCCTCCACAAAAGCTGTTGTGCTCTCCTGCATCTCCTTTCGCGTAAGACCATACTGCTCACCCGTTCGGCGCAACATGTGTATAAAATGTCCCAAATCTCGTTCCGGCACCCCAAATGGCTCTCCGTTCTCGTCCAGAGAGCAATGCAGTGTCGTCGTGTCGATCATGGTGACATGCCCCGTTGCATGGTCATAGAAAAAGTTGCCAGGATGAGCATCCCCGTGCACGACAGTGGTACGTGGCCGGTTGGTAATATCGCGCTTGCAGTTGGCAATAAGTTGATCCATTTGCTCGGAGAGTTGGTCGACATCAATTCCTGCGGAAAGAAAGACATGCTTGTTCAGCAATGACTGCTGGACTCGCTTTGTTGCTGCATTGAAATACCAGTCGAGATATTCTGTGCCTGGTCGGCCCTCAACGCTATGGCTGTGTAATCTGGCCAGGGTACGTGCGACCGCCTGTACGCTCACCGTAAAAACAGATAGCATGTCTGTTCTCGCAGGCCCCGATGGCAGGCGGCCCATCTGCACCATGAGCTGATAAAGGGAGACTCCGGGGGCCACCTGATACGCAACTACGCCAGCTGATTTTCTATCCCACGTCATCCGCCCAACGGCCAAGGGAGCGGCAGTTCTGATATCACACTTGTTCTGCAGGAGGAGCCATTCCAGACTTGACAGCTCCTCTGTGATTCCGTTATCCAACCCGTGGATGAAGAGTTTGATCACGGCAACGACACGGCCTTGAGATGTGTCACTGGATACCAACGATGACCCTCCATTGGCAATATCATCGTTAGCATAAGCAAAGAAAATGATAGCCCCAGAGAACCCCCCTAGGTGAGTAGGATCAAGACCCCGCAAATTGACAGGACAGCCCACGGCAGCAGAAACATGCTCCTCTAGCGCTGTAATGGTGGGGGCTATTTCTGGAAGACTTTGTACAACTTCATCGGCTTGTATCGAAGTCGGCTTTCCACTGCGATTCCGTGTCCGTGCTGCTCGACGCATAGATGAAACCACGCTCATTCCAAGTGATGGCCGTGGCAATGATGAGAAGGCCGGTGCAACGCTACCATGAGCCATTTGCACCGTGTCTCCCTCAGCCTCCATCGCGGAGCGAAGCAAAGCTTTGGCGGCATGTTTCCAGGAATAACCTCGCATGATCCGCTGTAGTGAGCGGGCATGCCGTCTAGTTTGCTCCGGGTAACATCTCACCTGGTCGATTCGATGAGCCCAGACGGCCACACGCTCGCTTGTGGGAGAAGGTACAATTCCGTATGTGCTCTCGTCCATTACTACGCAGGCCTGACCAAGCTCTGCTGGGATGCGACTGCGATCGAGAGCAAGCTGACCGGCGCCACTTTCCTGCGTCACTAATATAGGAACACCTAGCCCGGCGACTTCAGTAAAGATCATCCCAAATCCTTCGTGCATTGATGGCATAATGACTAGGTCTGCGTTGCAGTAGAAACGCGAAACCGCGTTAGGGTCATCGGAGAAGGGATGCAACCTGACAAGATCTGGCATGCCAGTCATTTCATCAACCATCTGCTGCCAGCGCCCTACCTCTGCTGCTGGAAGTCCTAGGACGTCCAGGGAAATGTCATTACCAGCAAGTGCGATATTGCGCACGGCGTAGACAGCGTCATCTAATCCTTTGGCGGGATCATCCGCTCGACCAGCGAGGAGAACCCGAAGCAGATCATTCGGCTGACGCAATTGCGTGCAGGCGTCACCCGTACGCACGCCTGGAACTAGCTCATGGAAGCGAGGCCCCATCATATTGAATCTAGGACGATTGCATTGGCCCATCCACTCGCGTTCGCGGGCTTCGGTTGTGAGGACGGGCCCGACTCCAACAGCCAAATCCGCTTTGGGGAGAATCCTCTCGTCGAGCATCGCCAACCGAGCGGCTTCAACATAGCCTAGCTCGCGTGTTCGTCCATACCATCTCCACGCGACATCGGATTTCCTTAAGGCACTTGTGTGAGTGATGAGTGCGAGCTTAGCTGTAGGATACCATCTCTCGCGGATCAATGATGCTGCCGTGCTAGAATATCGCGAGTGGCCGATGACGAGATTGAATGGCGATGGATGGTGGTGATCAGGAATTGGCAGGCCATAATCCTCTGGCTGATGTACCTTTGCCACATAATAGAGGAGGGCGCTAGAGTCGTCTCCTCTGGAGGGAATACAGACCACTTTAGCCCGACCATGCGCCGATGATGCCAGTGTGTTTTTGACTTCATTCTCTGGCTCTACCATGAAAAGCGTGACTGATGCATTTGGAATTTCCGATATGGCCTTGACTAATTCTTGATTCAGCAGTGGGAGGCCTCCTTTACCTGGACCACTCGCATTGGCGACGACGAGTACTCTCCAAGGATTAACTTTTGCCGGAGAAATGCTCAGCAGGCGCTCCCATTCAAATTTGACCTTCTCGCTAAGTTGCACGGCCTTTTGTTCATCGGATGATACATGTTGCTTGTCCACAGCAGACCATAGTCGAGATAGTTGCGTGCGTGTTTTGAACAACCGGGCAAGTCCTTCATTAATCGGAACACCCTGCGCCTGATATGATTTCCAAAATTCCAGCTGGATCTGGGCAATATCAATCTCGCTCATTCCGAAATCCCCGGCATACTTTCGCAGCCGCTCATGAAATCCTGCCGCATCCATTTCAGCCGGTCCAATAGGCCTCCCGCTAGCATCCATCGAGCGAGACAGTCCGCCATAGTCGATCATGGTGATTCCATGAATGGGATCCCAGAAAAAGTTGCCTGGTGAGGCGTCGCCATGGAGTAGTGATGCTACACCATCTTCTCGCGAGTCATCAATTGCCCGATCGACCAAAGATGCTAGCTTCTCTATTTGATCAGACCCAATTGCCCGCTCGTATTGCTCCCGAGATGGGCCCTGAATCTCTCGGACCCAATCTTGCAGCTTTTTGCGGAGCCTATCAACGACAGACTCACTGGCGCTGCTCCATTCGCTACGTTCTCGGTGCAGCTTGGCCAATGTTGATGCCACTCCTTGGACGGCTGAAACCAAGTCCGCCATCAATCTGTCAAATTGATGTTTCAGGAGATCATCGGTAGAAATATTTGGAGATTGGTTCTGGTGTGGTTTGTGATTGATCGAGATTCCATGGAGCGCGCCGCGAATAATATCATTCATCATTTCCCTTGTCTCGTCAGGGCATGGTTGCTTTGCGATCAGTCGCAGTGTGGAGACCCGACCAATATCACGTATAATTGTGTTGATTGCCTTACCCTCTGCGAGCTGGTAGACAATCACTCCCATGGGATCTCCGGTGTTCTCATCGCGCGTCCTGCCTACACCGAGTGGTCGGGCAGCAGATGGTGGATCGGAAAGAGATAACAGCCTCCTGTATGCAACGAGTTCCTCGAAAAAGTCTTTATGGCATGCTGGCGGATACACTTTTGTAACAGCAAGGGTTTTTCCCGGGTGGCTGCTGTCCCGAACAAAGTAGATGGAGCAGCCGGATTGGCCCTCTGCCCCGGAGGCTTGAAGACGGTGTAACTCGACGGCGTGGCCGAGGACAGATTCGACGATTGCACTGACGGAGTCAGTCTCCGGTAATGCGGTTAAGGTGAAATTGCCGTCATCTTCTTTCTGAATGGTAAGCTTTTCGAGAGCAGTGGGCAAACCGCCCTCCTCCAGCCTAGCGCACTCCAAGGCGGCCATAATTGTCGAATGCAAAGATTGAATAGGGAGACAAGATCTGGAAAAAATTAGGGTCTAAAATTTTACTCTGTGCCATGCGACTGTAATTGACAAAAGGATGTCTCACTTAGCTCAAGCTCAAGGTACAGAAATCAGACAAAGACGAACGACACAATACCATGATCTTGCTTCAGCCGTGCCACCTTATGCAACACCAGTACAGAGCGTCGTGCGACTAGCCCAATCTGCATCAAGATAGATATGTTGCCTGGATCGTGCCCTCGGAAAGGGAAATCGAGGTAGGGGGCGTGGCATAGTTAGCGTGCTCCTTGAGGTAATGCATATTGAGCCACCAAAAACGATGTCCACACTTAGGGCGCTAAAGGAGAGGTTCGAGTGGATTATCCTGGATTTCCCGTATCTGCAGCACCAATACAAGCTAAGTCTGTTCAAATCAATGCCTGGGTGGCTGAAGACGTGACAGGCACAACGGAGCTTCCACTTTACCCTCGGTACGGAGGACTCCGTAGGTGTGACGTTATTTGGATCCCAGGTTGTAAATTCGCAAGGATTGGCCGTAAACAACAGGTAGGGGGTGAACAAGTACGTAATACTCGGTCTTTATGAGTACATATGCAGTACAGTTACAGTATCAAACGAGTGTACGGAGTACGTAGGTATTCAAATCAGGTAGCCACAGAATGAGAGGTAGAAAACTCATCTCAACAAGCAAGTACTTGTGCCTAATTCAGGGCCAAAGCGTGTGACACCCCTGATTTGCCCGCCTCGAAACTACTAGTGCATTGCGGCTGAAGAAGTGTGGAGTTGAGCATCTCGGTAGCAGCTTGGGGTTAAAGTGCATGAACACCTCTCCGATAGGGTTAGCACCGACCTTGGGACGATCGACCCACCGGAAACCATGGTTCTTTCCGCCGCGCCATTCAAGGCTAAAGTCAGTCCCTGAACTCTAAGCCCTCCCCCGTATCGCTGACCGAAGCTCGACAATACGAATCAATTTGCTTTTTCTCATGAATGCTGCAATACAATTGACAGGATGATGGAATATGTGCCTTGGGTCAGAACAAGGCTGGTGTAATACACATCTAGCATGCTGAGTTGCATTTTCTTTGCTTAACGGAGTATATGTATCTGTATTTCGAGTATCAATAGTTCGGGCGAAGGTGTACAAGGAGAAATCACAGACAAGCTGTAGAGTATTCATTGACTAGTATGTACGGAGTACTTCTTACCTCATACTCCGTACATACTTAAGGATTACCTACAACATCGAATTTTCATGTTCCACAGTTCATGTCCCCCATTTAAGCAATTCATCACGCGAGCGCTTGATTTTCAAACTTCCCACCCCACATTGACTGGACTGCTACGATGAACAAAGTAAAATATATAAGTATATACTGAAAGAACTGAATAAAGCCAGAGGAAGAAACACAGACGGAGAAGGAGGTAGAAGAAAACAGATACATTTGAAACCCGTCCACCGTAATCCGTAATATAAACACAGTCCAGCCATGGACGTATCCATTGCCGATGAAAGTTTCCCTGTCTATTTTTGAAAAAGAAATTTGTACGGAGTACTCCGTAATTTGCGTCCTAATCGTTTCTAGTTCATACATTAATTCTTCGGATTACTCCGTGTAGAAGAAGCTATCCGCCACGGTCTACGGAGTATACGGCAGTGAATGGAGAGCCGGAAAATTTGGGTTTGGATAGTACATACGGAGTATAACTTCAACAATGATAATGAGTATTTCTGACTTGCTCAAGAGCAATTGTGATGTTTTCCTTGGTTGGGTGTTCTGTGCAGCATTGCCCGCGGGCTTAAAGACCATAGAATCTTGGAAACATTTTGAGTTGTACACCAATTGAGCACCCTTTCATATTCACAGGGTGAACTTGAAAGATTGTACGTTTTGGATGTGCGGTATGTCTCTTTATCTCAGTAATATTAAATGGTGGATTTCCTACCTACATGTAGATATTCCCCTTCGATTTTCCCCATTTGATGGGGCATCATCTACGGAGTACTCCGTACGGAGTACAAGTTCATTCAATATGACATCATAGAGCCTAACATAATGATCTATGTAAATCTCTGAATCCCGGTGGCAATTCTATGCAGCAACAGGCCCATAATGTACATGATCAGCACGAAGATCGACAGGCTCGAGGTTGGAAGTAAGGTGTTTCTGAATCTTCTACGGAGTACGGAGTGACTGTTGCCATATTTCGCGCCTCGGAGGATTCTTTCTTGCCTAAATCATGATTCTCTGCTATACTCCGTTTTGACGTCGATTGCTGCTTTGAGGCAATGTGTCAGAGAAAACAATTGCCTTCTAATTGGCTATGTAGGCTAATTCTAGGGTGATTTGATGAAAAAGATGCCATGGCCCCAAGATCCACAGTTAATAGTGAAGGGATAAAAACTTGTGTGCAGATAGATCAGCTTTGCAAGTGTCTGGGCAGCCACCAATGGGCTTTTAACAACCCAAAGTCTCGGCCCGCCCTATGCAAGGGTGTGGAATGGGTGGCAGGGTTCCAGAAAATGAACTGCAATGACCAGTCCGGAGTACTTGATTTAGAGTTCGTCAGATATATTGGTTGTCAATCATCCAAAGTCGCACAAAGAGACCCCTAGGCCAACAGGATATTGTTGCTCTGTACTCCGTACGGAGTTCCCCGTAATCCGTCGATCCTCCCCTCCGAGGCTAGCGAACTTGCTGCAATATTCGTCAAACATGCATTGATGCGCAACAGGGTGTAGGTGGACTGGCCAATACAGTGGCGTTACTAGTCTGCATCCCGAGGCTCCACTGATTGTCGCCCTGATCGAAATGTGGACATCCGACTGCTCGATTGTTAACTCTCAGGCTTTCAGAGTCTCGCAAGCAACACCCCACATGCGATTCTTGTTCGGAAAATCCATTCCTCCTCTTCAATTGGCGAAAGACAACTTTGGGTCTCACTGACATTAGGAGCTTGCGGTCATGGATTCGTCTATCGCTGCTCATGAATTGCTCCGACACCTTCGCTTCGGGTATCCACCGGTTCTGCTCGTCGTTCTTCTTGTTGTCTTTTTGGTCCATTCCTCCCAGGTAGCTAAAAATGCCGGCCAAAACAGCAAGGTGCAGTATGGGCCTGGTGGAAAGCCACTGCCCAAGAGAACCCGAGTGATGATGGCCGCAGCTCGAAATTTGCCTGCCGAGCTTGCGCGAGATAAATCAAAACGCGGGTTTGTTTGGCTGAATCTCTTTGTTCTTGCAACTTACATTGCAGACGCATCGATTTATATGACCCACGTCATAATTTCGAAGTCGGAGCAATGGTGGTGTGGTCAAGCAGCGGTGGTGAGGCTTCAGTTGGAATGGTCAAGTTAACTCAGAGCTGATACAAATGCAGTTTTTTGTGGTGGGATCTTTCTTTGCTCACATGGTCATCTTCATCTCTCTACTCGATACAAATCTTGCGCCATCAATTGCACAATTTGTCCCGTGGCTCTCAGCCATTCCATTCGAAGTGGCGATTCTCTCGACTTCAGTCTCAATCTATACTCATGCCCACCATGAACCGACCATCGATGATCCATTTGGGGGGAAATTGCGCACAAAGGTTACCTTTTGGGAAGCATTGGAGATTACTGCAGGCTCTGTGCGCGTACTTTTGCTTACACTTCTGACCGCGTCGTATATTTTCAAATTTACCGGCAGACTTCGTACCTCTAAAGAAGTCGAAAATGCGACCAATGGAGAGGCTACTAGTTTGCTTGATTCGAGAGGTAACGCCAACTCCGATGATAGTGATACCTCCACCGATGGTCAACGAACCCCCGTTGAAGAGGCATGGGTACGTCCCTTGACGACCCCATCCACCAATTGGATGGAATATCTGAGTGGATATTCTCTTTTCTTTCCATACTTGTGGCCATACAAGTCTTTGCGATTGCAAATTGTGGTCGTAATTTGCTTTGCTATCTTAGTTTTGCAGCGAGCGGTCAATATCCTGGTTCCATTCCAAGTGGGAGTGATTGCAGACTCGTTATCTTGGAATGAAGGATCATTGAATGTGCCTTGGATACCTATTTGCCTGTATATCATTTATCGCTGGCTTCAAGGCAGTCAGGGTTTCCTCGAATCGGTCCGTTCAAACCTGTGGATCTCAGTCAGCCAGTACGCATACATGGAGTTATCAACTGCTGCATTTGAACATGTTCACAACCTAGGATTGGACTTTCATCTAGGTAAAAAGATGGGCGAGGTGCTCTCTGCTCTCACGAAAGGCAGTTCAATCAACACATTCCTGGAGCAAGTGACCTTCCAGGTGTTGCCCATGTTCATTGACTTGGCTATCGCCATTGGATACTTCCTAGTTGTCTTTGATATCTACTATGCACTGGCTGTTGCTATCATGACATTCTTCTACCTCTATTCAACTGTCAAAATTGCCTCCTGGAGAGCTAATATGCGACGACAAATGGTGAACGCGTCTAGGCAGGAAGACGCCGTCAAGTACGTTTTTGTCCCTTGTTTTTCTCAATCATATTCAATCTAACAATACAAAAGAAATGACTCCCTGGTCTCCTATGAGACTGTTAAGTATTTCAACGCCGAGGAATATGAGTTTAACCGGTATCGAGGAGCGGTCTCGGACTACCTCCGAGCGGAATGGCATTCTCTCTTCGCGCAGAATCTGATGAATGTGTTCCAAAACGTCATCTTTATGCTCGGTCTTCTGATCACATGTTTCATTTGCGCGTATCAGGTCGCTCGCGGTCAACGTCCAGTTGGTCAATTTGTGACCCTACTGACCTACATGGCTCAACTCCAAGCCCCATTGAACATATTCGGTACTTTCTACCGATATATCCAGTCCGCCTTGATAAACGCGGAGCGTCTACTTGAGTTGTTCCGTGTCCAGCCCTCTGTGGTGGACGAGCCATCTGCGACACCGCTTGCCGTCTGCCACGGCCGAATCACTTTCAACGACATCAAATTTTCGTACGATACACGACGTACTGCCCTTAATGGATTGAGCTTTGATTGTAAGCCTGGCACTACGACGGCTCTGGTAGGAGAATCGGGTGGCGGAAAATCAACTATCTTCCGCTTGCTTTACAGATTCTACAATCCGAACGGGGGAAGCCTTCTCATCGATGGCCATGACACCCAAGACCTGACCATTGACTCAGTCCGAAGACATATTGGTATTGTACCACAAGATACCGTTCTCTTCAACGAAACTCTGATGTACAATCTCAAATACGCCAATCAAACCGCTACAGATGAGGAGGTCTACGAGGCCTGCCGCGCAGCCAGCGTACACGATAAAATTATGGCTTTCCCAGATGGTTACCAAACGAAGGTGGGAGACCGAGGACTGCGCCTTAGCGGTGGCGAGAAACAGCGTGTCGCTATTGCCCGGACCATCATCAAGAAGCCTCAGATCATTTTGCTAGACGAAGCCACCGCTGCGTTGGATTCGGAGACTGAGCAAAATATCCAAGAAGCTCTCTCTGTTCTGTCGCGTGGGCGCACTGTGCTAGTTATCGCCCATCGGCTGAGCACGATCACCACTGCCGATAATATTGTGGTCTTGCATGAAGGCCGTGTGGCGGAGAGTGGGACGCATGAGCAGCTATTGGCTTCTCACGGTCGGTATACGACGATGTGGCAGAAGCAGATTCGTGCGCAAACTGAATCTGTGGGCTTGGGGGCGTTGTCAGACAAGGCGTAAGTTTGTACGGAGTACATTGGGAACCATTCAGTCTGTTGGACTAAGCATAGAGTGTCCTAAAGTTCATAGGGATTGCAAGGATAATGATGTTCTTTTTGGCGAAGAGAATAGAGCGTCATTACTACTAGATGCTGTTTTCAATCATTTCTTTCGCTTTTAACCGAGTTAAGACAACCTTTGACAGTCTAGATATCTTTTTCTTCCTGCTTGTCAGTTCCTGGTCGTTTCGTCATCACATCTTGACATGGGATCCATCTGTCCTCAAGCCGAATAAGCCCGAAAACAGATCTTTGTTTGGGAAAAGATGCGTGCAAAGGTCTGGACTAACACAGTGGATAATTGGCCCTGGTCAGTGTCATTCGTGGACATACACGGAGTGAACTCCCCTGAATGTCAGTAGTACCTAGACTCCATACGAAGTACTCCGTACGGAGTACTCATCACTGTGATGACTCCTGCATGAATAGATTGACCCTCTTGCAGACGCAGATCAATGCAGGACAAACACTCTATCAGTCTTCCTATAGGTGAATCATATGGGGGTTCAGCTGGCATACCCGAGTGCCACCTGTATCACCTCAGGTCGTCTTTACATACAGAGTACCTGTCAATACCATGTCCACTTTATTTCTGCAGTCGGTCTGTACGAATCGCCATTTGTTTAGTGTCGCCTACCTCTGAATATTGAAACACCGGAGGTGAGTTCTGATTCACAGAGCCCAAGAAGCTCTAGTAACTTCATTCAGAACTGTGTGCACTGTCTTTGGGAACCTTTCCAATCTGTTCCACGCCGAAGCCTTCAACTCCCAGCGACCTTTCTTCTCAAATGAATTCCGAGACATGGAGCGCATTCTTTGGCTTGACAGCCTCCGAGGCATCGCGTCAGCTTTGGTAGTAATCCACCATTCAAAGAGCTCCGAACCAAAGAGCGTCGTTGGGTTTTTGACCAGGTCATATTGGGATGAACCGCCTGAAGAGAACCGTCATCTCATCCAACTTCCGCCGTTCCGACTGCTCTTCAATGGCCCATCGATGGTGGCTTTGTTTATGGTCATCTCGGGCTATGCAATCTCCCTTCCTCTTCTCCGATGTCGAGAGGACACTGAAGCAAGCAATGCCGGTTTCTTTCGCCGTTTATGTTCTGCTGCAACTCGTCGGATTTTCCGAATATACCTGCCCTCGATCGCAATTCTGTCCTTTAGTCAATTTGTGTACTTCTGTAATGTATTTCCGTGGGAACCTGCTGATGATTGGCTCGGTGGACTGAAGCCCTTGACGGCGCCATGGGCGCATATCCAGTATGTGCTTTCGAGAATAGTGCATTTGCTGGACATCAGCAATCATCAAGTCGACATCAATTTCGATCATAATCGACCAGATATGAGAACCATCAACTATCAACTGTGGACGATGCCGATTGAGTTTCGTGGTTCTTGCGTTGTTTACTTGTTAATATTGACCTTTTCGTTTTGGAAACCACGACCTCGATATCTTGCACTGGCAGGTGTGGCGCTATATTGGTTTTACATGGGACATTGGGATCTCTTTGCTTTTGTTGCGGGAGTCCTTCTTGCAGAGCGACACGTTGCTTCAGAGTGCAAAGCCGACGGAGAGATCGCATTATCCAACTCATCCCTCGAAGCGCTCGAGGGTCAAAAGCCTTTCACATCTTGGAGGAAACTCACAGACATCCACTATCTCAAACAGCTTTGCACTTCAGCCAGTCTCATTCTCGGGCTCTACTTCCTTTGTATGTGCGGTGCCGACCGCTTGTCGTCGGAATATCAATGGTTGGCGATCTTCCAGTCTCCCGAATGGGACAATGCCGAGATGATGCCTCGGTGCTGGAGAAGTGTCGGGGCAGTTCTGACAATATACGCAATCAGCAAGTCTGTGCTGCTTCAAGGTCCACTCAGCTCCCGCCCGCTGCAATACTTAGGCAAGATCTCATTCCCGCTGTACCTGATCCACCCCACTGTCTATCTTGTTCTCAAATGGCTAGTGCGGGACTTCTTGTGGTGGGTACTGACGCGGACGTCATATCCTGGAACAATTGAGGCGAGCAAGCAGATTCTGCCGTTCTCTATGACATGGATGGGAACCATGCTTGTCTTGGGAGCTATCATGGTGGTGGCATCCGATCTGTGGAATCGATTTGTTGATATGAAATGCCTGGCACTCGCAAGAGGATTCGATAAGTGGGTCTCTGCTTAGCGGCGGAGAGTCAAGAGCCATTATTTATCTGTCATAGAATGCAAACATCACTCATAAATGGGTTGAAAGATTGAAGAACCCGGGCAATCAACGGCTTTTGGAAAGCCAGTTCAGTACATCACTGTCGAGAATCTACGTATAGATAGGAGATAGTGGATAGTAGATAGAAAAAAAACTTTTGAGGACCTATTCTCTATCTGCCTCGAATGATTGAAGATTTACATGACCACAGCAGAAAATTACACATCAGACGCCGTTATGCAAGAACCCCAAAGAATCGTGAAATGCATAAAAATCATCAAGAGAAGCGCAACTGACAATATCGTGCATCGTCTTTGTTTACTCCTTCTTGGAATCATCAGCGGTCTCCGCATCTTGCTCATAGCCCTCGGTCTTCATGTCAGTCAAACCGAGATCGTCATCCTCCTCAGCACTGCGGGTATACTCCTCAGTGGTGATCTTGGGATCGACAGCCGGGCTGCAAATATCCTGAACGTAACTTGAGGCCATTGGGTCTTGCAGAGTGATGGTGAACGGAAGCTCGCCGTCGATAGCTTGTTGGAGACGAGAGAAGAATCGTTGCCACTTATCCTTATCGGAGGATTCCATGCTGTCACCTCCAGAGTTCGTGGAGTCATCGACGTCGAAAATGTTGCCCTTCAATTGATCCTTGATCTCGACTGTATAGAAAGGTTAGAATGAGACATAAGCTTATAAGTAGAAAGGGCAACGAACCTAGCAATCCTTCAACGGTAGTGAAACGTCCACCGAGGGTTCCAGGCTGAACCTCCAGATCCAATTCAGGGCTAATGAGGGCAGCTGTATCACTCTTAAGAATGTCGCGTGAGAGATCCACTTCGTCGTTCACCTGAAGAGTGATGCGCTTGCCCTTTTCAGGGACCTCACCACCAGTCTTAACAGCAGAAGACTTATAGCCGCAGTGTTCACAGTTCGTACCGAACAGCAGGACGTCCGTAAAGTAGGGGATATTAACTTTCTTGATGTTCACCTGGGCCTCCTTGGAACAACCAGGACACTCGGCGGGAATAGAATAAACCTGGCCATCGACAATGTCAAGGTCCTCTGGGTCACCAGCACCGGTTTGTGCAGTGTCCTCATGGTTCACAGCTTCTGCGTCGGCAGCGATGCCCAACTCTTCGTTCTGTTCGTGTGTACGTGGGTATTCACGGCGTGTGTACTTGTTGCCACGATCAGTGCTGTTGGGTGCAATCCATGAGTTTCCAGTGAGGTCATCGAGGGAAATGGTGAAGGGGAAGGCTTCCTCGCGATCCAGGATCTTCTTAAGACTAGCGATGATAGGCACAAGGGCCTCGAAAAGCTCAGGAGCCTGATCCTTGCGAAGGTCTTGCTCTCCCGACAGGGTTTCGTGAATAAGTTGAACCACTAAATATCACGAGATTAGCTGCTGAGAATCGATTCCTCCTGCACTGGGATTTACTTACTGCCTTCCACGTTGGTCAGCTGGCCAGTTCCCTTGGGGACCTCGATCTCCTTGCCGAGCTGTGTAATGAGCTTGAAGTGTGAGACATCACTGCGGATGACTTGGCGCTAAACTGGGTGTTAGCCCCATAACCGATATAAAATATTTCGAATTGCCCGTACCTGCATATCCTGCTCATTCTCGACCCTGAGGGTGTAGACTGTTCCGCGCTCCTGGATCTGGCCGGCCGATTTGATGGAGTTGTTCTTGAGATAGCAGTGTTCACATTCGAAGCTCTCAAGAATGATGTCTCTGAAGTAGGGAACTCGGAGCAAAAGCAGGCGGGTGACTCTGATCGATGCGATTGCAGGTTAGCAAGATGAATTAAAAAACAAATTGTTAACGTAGTAAAAACAAACCCTTGTTCATGACAGTTCATACAGAGACTTTCGATACTCATAGCACCTGTGTCATCATCGCGTTCAACAAGATCGCCGGGCTTTTGGAACTGGGACTCGAACTGCGACTCAAGCGCATCGTTGTCGGCTTTGCTAACTTCGGGTTGGTTGGTCATTGTGTATGATTTGGGAAGACCAGTAAATAAATGAGGGAAAGAAGACTTCAACAATCTACGGTAGACAGAAATGAGGATCACACGCCGTGCTGGAGCAAGAAATTCTTATCGCAAAAAAAAATGATCGGAGCCACGGGAACATTCCTTCCTATTCTGCGCGGGGCTGCCCCCGCCGAGGGGCAGCTGACAAATAGCTGACATAATCTTGCGTTTGGGCCACTAACTTTATTTTGGTGCTATACAACGTATGATGTCGCAGGGGATGCGTATACTCATGGTTCCTATTGACCTTCCTCGTGTCTCAATTTACAGATAATCTGCAAAGGTAGTTAGCATAGTCTTGGGATGAATGGTTCAGGGAGACTTATAAAAAAAAAGGTGCGGCCGTTTCCACTACCGAGGCAGAGGAAACGGCAGTCCACCCGTTGTTACCTGACCAGCAACATTCTGCTCCCACGTAAATACCATCATTGACATAATGCACAGTGCTCAATGACAATTCAATAGTTCCTTGTTGGCATGGAGATCGACCGGTTCCCCTTTCGTCGCTTTTCAGTTCACTCCGAGCTGACAACAAGAACGAGCCTTAGCCGAGAACGCGTAGCAGCAGACGAGCATTGCAGACAAGCCAAAGCTTTGATCCTCACTCAAGAGAGGTCCCACAACACTCACTGCATGATGCATGCACGTTGGAACCGACCAAGGACATCGTCACGGTGTCGACTGGAAATGGGCTGATCAAGTAAAGCGTTCGGGTGATAGGAACCGTTCGTTTCTCCAACCAGAAATATTGCGATCAATCGAGAAATAGTAGGGCAAGTATCAAATCCAGGCATGCATACTTCGAGAGTTGAGGAACGCCTGGAGCAGGTTGCAACGAATGAACGAGATCTACAAGCCCGCGAAACCCACACAACTTCGCAGAGACAACCCAAACTTGACCGAAACAGAGTAATCTCAACCGAGCTGACTTGACGGTCATCCATCTCCGCATTTCCAGTCAATTCACCATTGCTTCGCCGCTATGATTTCATGATCATGAAGCCGAGTCTCATGTGTGTGGTACAGTACCCCTTGGGACAGGTTTTTGTTTCCTCTCCCAGTTGACCAGAAGATCTCCCAGGAGGGCATGATGTGAAGCGGACAAATAACATCCGGAAAAACCGCTTCCTTCTTCCCGAGGGAAGGAACAATGATGGGTGTCATTGCTAAAATCGGCGTCCATCAATCTATTCGCAAACTACTTCGCAAAGAGATGGTTAACACGATCGGTCAGGATCTTCTGGTGAAGTCGAATCGATGGCTGGTGCCGTGATACGAGGTGCCTAGCCGCCTGTGAGGCATAAGGAAAAAGAACTCGAGAAGTTGGAACGCAGGGGCAAGATCCCCAGGGATCCTGGGATAGGAAATATGCACAGGAGCAGACAGTGGGTGCTGACAGAATCAAGAGAGAACACAAGCATCCAAGTCCGAAAAACAACAAATGGTCTGGGGAGATTTTCTACCATCCGGAACGAGACAAAAAATCGCAATCCTCAATGTGGTACTGAGACCAACATTGAAGAGTTATAGGTCAACATATTTAAAGAACCTCGCTACAACTTCAACTGTGAAAATGCCTGGGCAATTTTCAGGGAGAGGAATGTTGATTCCGGCGAGTGGATTCTTTGAATATGCTGGCACTATAACTGTGTGTAAGGATATTGTTGTGTTCTAGGCGTCAAATCTCTGAACCAAACAATCTGATGTCCTAGGATATTCGGCCTTGACTGTCACATTCAATCGCCATCTGGTCGCGCTGTCGTGATTGCTCCTAAAGGTGACATTCGATGTTGGATGTACCCGACATGTTTCACCCGCGTTCTCTTCTCGTTGAACTGATATCCGAGGCATAGGGCGACCATCCATTTGTGACCGGCATGCAGCGTCCAGCATGGGTAAACCGACGCGCTCTCCAATAGGATAACACATAGTAAACCGTCTTTTGTGCCCGAAGGCTCTGGCTAAGTCGAATCTCTTTCACGTCCATAGACCATCACAGTCCATTTCAGCTAATCGTATTATCCGGCATGCTCGACCGTGAAGCTCTGTCTGTGAGGACAATGAACCGAGTAGGGCTTAGGGCTTAACTCCAATATCTTCTGCGCCGAAACAGAACGAGTCGTCGAGGACGAATCATAAGGAACGGTGCACCATCAAAGGCAGCAGACGAAAATTGGTGATCTGAAAGGGTTGATCTGTACAAGTGTGCCTGGGAAGGCAAGAGACTCAAATGGCTCCACAATCAAGAAACAGTAGCGGTACAACTCTGGCGCATATGAATAGGGAGTGGGTCCAATGAATGCCGCATTTTCAAGTTAGACTCATAAAGGCAGAGAAACTTTATATCGCAGTCTGAAGTCTCTGGGAGAATGATGTTGAATGAGCTGTGGGTAGAGTAGATGGTGTTGTTGACAACAATAACTCCTGGGGGTTGACGCGTCTATCTCCATGGGGGCAGTCGCGCTGGGTCACGAGACACGCGCGAGCACCACGTGACCTTTGGAGTTCTTTTCTATTACGTAATCAGTCTACCATACCCATGTTGCCAAACGCCAAAGCCCAGACTGATCGTGATTCTTCATTCACATTTTAAAACTGAGCACTGATGAGGCCGATAAGATAGCATAAATCCAGCATGATAGTATTTGATGACCCTTCATGATGGGAGGTTTACAGAAAACCCGCGAATGGTTCGCCATTGCCAATAACTTCTTGGCCCCAGTTCTCGATCGAGGTATGCACGTTTGAGATGGTCTATATTTGGGACTCAAGTGCTAATGTCCTCGAAGATCAAATCAAAACGAGCCAAGGAAATTCGTTGCTACAAATTCTCTGTCAGACTTCAGCAGATGATGATGGCCTTGCTAGTGATGCAGCGAGACCAGCAGTTATCGGCAAGGCCTTAGATATATTAACCAATATCCATCGATCTTTCCTTTTGGATGAGGACAAAGATGTATCCCATCAAGCATCCTCCGAGGTTTTTGAAGACTCACCAATGGAAGACGCGAAGCGCCGTCGGATGCTACATGCATTGCTAGATCTGATTTCCTTGGAAGGAATATACCCTTCGCTCTCCTCTGGTGTTGGTATTCCACTGCAGCAACGCGTGATATCGGTGTTGCCAGCGGGTGTCATTGCAAAACAGACTCAGACGGTTGCTAGCAGTGTACCCCATGACGAGCCTCTTCTGCGTCGCATCATCGACGTTCTCGTCGACATTCTCTTAGATCCGAGACCAAGCCTCCAGCCGATCATCCGTGGTCGTATCTTGAGTGATATTATCAGTGGTATTTCGGATCTTGCTTTCAATCCAAATACGGTGGCATCATCAGATCGGTCCGTCTATCAAAAGGCATTGGCCAAGGTTATTCACGAGTATGTTCCCGATGATTTGTCTAATATTTCTAATTATCGGATTAAACACTAACGGACCACAGTACACCTACCACTGTTCTACTACCCACTCTGTCCGCCTTTCTTCAGTCCGACACCACAAAATGGTTCAAGTCGACTATCTCCAGCCAACTCTCGCATATTCCACTACGACCTGGAGGAGTAGTGCAAATTATCATGTTCATTGCATCGCAGTTTTCTCCATCGCTAGGTCAAGAAGCGCAGGACCAATCAAGTGGGCCTCGTTTGACTGTCCAGGCTATCATGCAAATCTCACGCCTTCTGTCATCTGTACCGTCATACGTTGATCCAACACTCTATTTTGAGACGATTGCCCCTCAACTACTGGCGTTAATAGATGGTGATGACCCAGACTTCCAAAAGACTGCATCATATGTCGTTGGCAATGGAATCTTGGGGAAACGTGCTTATGGTGCTCCTGGAACCATTGGTCACTCGATCTTCGTGGAGCCGATATTCAATGCACTTACCGCAGAGCTTGATATTGACTCAAGGCGATGGATGACTCGCTTTACCGACGTTGAGGGCTCTATGCCACTGTTTGCACCCGAAAGCACTGCATCCAATGTCTTAGTTGATAGTGCCACAGTGGACTTGGCCCTACACAGATTGAGATGTCTGGCATTGCAGCATCCGAATCCGGGTCTCGTGAAACGCATTGTATACCCCATTCTTCTTCCATTATGGGGCTTGGTTTGTTTCTCCCAGGAGGAACAACGGACCTCATTCCATGAGAAAGCCTTGCCCCTGCTTCAAACTTATTTCGGCATATCTTTGGGGATCCAGCCCCTGAAAAAGCTGGTTGATAACCTTCTGTGGGATGGAGGTACGAACTGGACGTACAATAAAGACTCCGAGGCTGGACTTGCGTTGCACAAGCGGAGCGGAAAGCAAAACGACCAATCAAACCTGTTGCAACTGATCGATTCTCTTCAATCACGCACGGATCTGTTTGTCAGTCTTATTGGCTCGAATCCTAGCAGCGAAGAAATAATCGGTGACATATTCCTGTATGTCAGTGAGAACTGGCTGGTACAGCCCCAAGACTCTTCCCGGTCTCGCAATACACTAAACATTCATGCCATTGGTGAAAGTGACAACATCGTCCAGAAGCTTGTCAGTGCCAAAGTCGCAGAGAAGCTCCTTGAGGATTTCAAAGAAGCCCTTACTAGACATCCGCTCCGGGTTCTGGAACTTATCAAACAGGTCATTGATGGGGAGCTACATAAACTCAGCGCCCAAGCAAGAGCGACGGAAGAAAGACTGAATGGCAAGGTATCATTGTCATCTTTGGCCAATATTGTGGACACAGAAGATAAAGACAGGGAAGTCTTGACAAATGACTCATCCGAGTCGCTCTCAACCGCTTTTAGTTTGCTCTCTACACTTCTTGCATCGGCCGAGTTCTCTACTACGGCTGAAATCCAGCCCCTTCTTGGATTTCTCAAAACGGACCTTGATCGGTTAATTCCCCTACTTCCTCCTACCCTCTCGCAACCAGCAACAACGTCGTCTATGTTGTTGGAAATTCACCTTGAGACACCCGATGAAACCGCTGTCAAGACAATCCCAACCCATGTCTTGGATCTTGACACGCATCGCAAAGCACTTGCCAACCTAAACTCGGAATTACCACCTGTGCAGGCAGAAGGTCTGTCTCTCATTTCGAAACTCATCATGAACTCGTCACCCGTCATTGATGTGGGGGCAACGCTCTCGCTTATGCTGTCCCTCATCACTGACACCTCGAGCGTTGCTGCCAATGAGGAATACCTATATCTTAACGCAATCAAGATAGTCGGTACACTGGCTTCACGCCATCCACGTACAGTGATCAAAACTTTGGTTGAGGAGTATGCAGATAGGAATGAACAAAGAGGACTGGACGGAAGACTCAGGATTGGCGAATGTCTCCTGCGAACCGTCCAAGACTTAGGAGACGCACTGGTTGGCGAGACAGCGAAGGTCCTCGGTGAGACTATTGTTGCCGTTGCAGGCCGACGTGGAATTAGGGCCAAAACTCAGCAAACCCGCAAAGCACAACTTGCCATCGAAAAACGTAAAATGGAACGCGAGAAGCGGGAGGAAAAAGAAGCTACGCTGCCTGAAGGCTGGTCTATTTCGTCGGGTGTCACTCAAGCTGCCTCCGAGCTCGATCTCACGGGACTGGATTCCGACGACGAATCCCCGGAGCAATTAGCATACGCCACTAATGTTGTTGCTGCATGGGCTGCCGGTGCCTCTGCAGATGACGCCCCTGACGACCTTCGTATCCGCGCATCTGCCATATCTATCCTTGGATCAGCTATCCAAATCAACATACTTGGTCTCGGGCAGGCGATCCTTTCATCCGCCGTCGATCTGGCACTTGCCACTCTCACCCTCGAGAGCGAACCTGAGAGTGCCATCCTCCGCCGCGCGAGCGCTATTCTCATCCTCGACATTTTGAAAGCCCTTGAAACAGCGCGGGAGACGCGTGGTCAGGATATCGGATTCGGCTTCTCGCTATTCGACGACACAGCTTCGAGTTTTGCAACCCCACATGGGCCCAGTGAGCAGGCACAGTCAACTATTGGCAATATCCCTGCTATGCTACGCACGCTCGACTTTGTTGAGAGCCGCGAAGCGGATGGTCTTGCACGTGGTCACCTGCGTGCTTTGATCGAAAGCTTGGAGGCTTGGGCGGACAAGGCGTTGATGTGTGGTATCGGTGCCCAAGACGGCCAGGATTCGTTGACTCCGAGATTTGGACTGGGTGATAAGATTGCCGGTCTGGACATTAACCCCCTGCCATTGGAGGATACTGGACGTCCACGCATAGAGGAGATTGAATAATTGAATAATTCAAGTTCTGCTTGACATCTAACAGTTATTTTCCCCTTTTTCAATGCGTGTTTTACAACAGGTATGAATCAGTAATCTCCAAAAAGTCAAGATATATGTACAATAATCTCACAATGAAAAATCAGCTTGTCATAAACTACATGGAATGTATTTACGGCCTCCGCCCACGATGTCAAAAGGTAACTCTCCCCTTATATTTCACTCTGGAGAACTTCAAACATAACCAGCGAATCACCGTTTCGAATCACCTGGTCCCACAGCATCATTGGTCTAGTGGTAGAATTCGTCGTTGCCATCGACGAGGCCCGTGTTCGATTCACGGATGATGCACATTTCTTTTTTGTCTTTTTCGCTCGCCTCCCAGGACTTCACTTCATTTTTTTGCCTGTGGTTCGGACTGTTACGATCATATGTATAGCATTTAGTTGATCCGCCAACTGGATGGGTATGGTTCATCTGGCCTTGAGAGGACCTAGGCCATGTATGAGGATCTATATCAGGTTACATTCGATAGGTAATTCAATAGATAAAGTAAGTAGAACAACTCAGGACCTATTGACAGGCATTCGGAAACCGTTTTTGAGGATGCTTTTAGAGACGTGTTTGATACTACTTCTCGTCCTCTAGGTGGAGGAATTGAGATGATAAATATTTGGTAGGAAGAAGTGCCTAAATCAACTATGAGAATGAATGAGTTGCAACCCTACATTATCATGATGGTCACTATCGCCTCATACTGGTTTTAGTTGACTAGTGATGGGAGACGATTTACTCGATCCACATATACACGGAGCTTTTATATCTAGACAAGTACGAACAGTGATCTGTCTATAACATGACGTACTATCACTTCTGCTTCATCCTCGTCGTTGATCTAACTTTCTGCAAGTCCCGCGGGAGCTAACTATGGATATATACATGGACCAAGTGCAGATCGCAACTGAGACTAAACATCAACACATTTTGTGGACACAAGCTAACTGAATCATATACATTCAAATTAGAAGTGACAAAGTATAGCAAGTTTGTTTTATACCGGACCGCATAGCTAGCAAGTGAAATCAAAGACAAAGTTGAGAAAAAAGTATAGTCGGAAAAGACAGTCGACAAGTTGAATGTCGCATGACGATTGGAAGAAAGCTCATACGTCTCAAATAAACTGAGCTAGATGTATGGAGACGAAGTACAAGGGTTGCATAGAAAGGGCAGAGGTATTCCGTGAAGTCCTTTTCATGGAATATTAAGCCTGGAAACCAAAGGTATCTCAGACCAAAGGCAAAATTGCCTCAACTACGTACTAAAAGAAACCATAACCTTATGTACACACCTGTACCCGCGTAGGGTGACATGAGAAAAAATGTAAAAAACAGAATTTGTAAAATGAGATCCCCTAAAGCCATGGGAAAGATCCCATCTTTCATCTTTCATGTATCTTTTATGAAAAACCGGAGATCCACCGACCACATCGAAGCGCCAATTCCACCACAACCATCGTCAAATCCCCAACCATCTTCGAACCATTCACTATCTTCACTGTTCAGGTCACCAGCCATATTCAAATCACCAACGATCTCCCGTATGCTGAGCTCCGCCGCGGCCACGTCGACCTCCGCGACCGCCTCCACGTCCACCGCGACCTCCACGTCCACCACGGCCGCCACCGCGGTTGCGCTGGAAGTTCTGTCGGTGCTGTTCACGGCGAGGGCCGGCTTCCACCCGAGCCTGTCGTTCCTCCTCACTCAGAGCAAACTTGTTCTCGATCTTGATGAGATCGCAGAAGGCAGCTGTCTGGGGGTTGGCGTATTCGCGAGGCTGCTCGTGGGTGTTGATCGAAACTGCAGGGTCATAGACAGGCGCAGTCAGAACAAAGTTCTCGGGGATATCCATCAGACCAGCCTCAACAACGTGTTCCTCGACCCATTTCTCTTCCTCAGCGATGCGTTGCTGGTAATATTCATATCCCTTGTGGGCAGGGACAGGATCGTTAGGATTGCCACCCAGTTGGAGTTCATCAGCAAAGACACGAGTAATCGCCAGCCACTCCTTGTCATACTGGAGTCGGAAGGGACGCTGGAACTGAGATTCCTTTTGCTCGGAAATTGGCGTAATCTCCAGCAATTCGACGAAAGGATCGTGGTTGTGGGGCTTATCCAAGGTTAGGAACCGAGTCATAGGATTCTTAATCTCTTGTGGAGCCGGAAGATATTTGGCGACAACAACAGGTGCAGGTGGCTGGTCAAGGGTGGTTGGAAGGTCGTTGTCCAGGACACCGACCAGATCATCATCACCGGTGGTCCACCATGAATCCGGGGTGTTGCCTTTACCCCAATCAATAGAAATATCTCTTTTCGGGAGCGCTTTCTGCGCAGGCGGACTGCCCATGCTTGCAGAGCTGCTAGGGCTGGTGGCAAGACTGATCTTGTCGGCGTTGTTGACATCGTCGTTCATATTCTTGGTCGTCTTGAAGGTTGGCGGAGAACGTCGCTCAGAAGCCGCATGAACGCTGGAACCACTTGGAGAGCTGCTCGCAAGATCAACCTTATCGGTATTATGGACAGTTTCAGTGTGGGAGACATCCCGGGGGACGGGCTTGAGATCATCGCCAATTACCCTGTCGATCGAGCCACGATCCTTTTCGGACGGACCATCCACGCAGCATTCGCCCATAACACTGTTTCTCTGGCTGGCCTTGGTAAGGTTCTCGGTCTTTCCATCATCGAATGAGGCACCTTCGATCTTTTCACCGTCGCCACCACGCACGAACTTCTGAATGGGACCTCCAGCAATCTTGACGCATTCGTTGAACTTGACATCCCGCGGAGGATCTGATGCTTTCCTCGCCCTAAATTGGCGCATGAAAGTAGCCCCATCTGCCAACTCGAGCTTTCGGGCGACATTCCCGAAGTTCTGCCAGGCAGCAAGGCGAGACTTTTCATCACCGGTAGCAACACCCAGTAGATTTTGACCAGCAAGAGCGCTACTGTTGAGATCACTGCGTGGTACAGTTGGGGCAGGGGCAGGAGCTGCAGGGACAGGAGCAGCAGTCACAGTATCGGCGACATGAGCTCCACAGGGGTTGGCCGTGTCGGGTTTAGTCGGAGGCACACTGTGGTGCACTTCTGCAGCAAATCGAACATGTAGATGAGCAGAAAACCAATGAGCAGGCCGCAGATGGTTAAGAACCTCACGCGCAGCAATATTTCCGAGTTTTCCAGAGTCGGAATCGGCCTGGAAGCCTTGCTTTTTCCGGAACAGGGTCTTGTAGTCTCCAAGCTTCTCGACGCCCTTGGGCCAATCGTGGGATAGGCCGACGTCGACTTGGGTTCGAACCTGAAGTAGTTTGCGTGCATCCACCTCTCGGACATGGTAAATTGAGGAGAGGTCATCCCTGTTGTACGGAAGACGCTCATAGTGGGGCTTGCGGTAGTCATACCCCTTCCAGATGCCGGACATTCCAGAGATGCGGAGAGATCCCAGGTTGATAGTATTGGCTGCGCCCAGATAATAAATGTTGGGGGCCGCCCAACCGCCGTAATGAAGCTCAAAGAGATGGTTGCTCGCCTCATGGTTACCTCCGATGAAAATCGTCAGATATGGAGCAACACGAGCACCGCTGTAGTACTCGTGAAAATCTCCAATCTGCTTGAATTTGTCAGGCACGGAGATGCAAGTCGCATCATTAGCATTGCGCAGAGCCTGGTTTAATCAGTCAACAGTGAGCTCAGTTGGATTTTGACATGACACAAAACCCACCTGGAAGTCGCCACCAATGATAAGGAGGTCGACACTTTCCCATCCCTTCGCGCTGGCCTTTTGCTTAACAGCCTCGTAAATGTCATTGAGGCTGCCATGGCCCTGTAGGATGGTTAGCAGTGAGCTTGTGAAGGACATGCCTCACATGACGTGGGGCTTTGCATCCATGTAGTTTGACTTACGCAGCCTTCGACAGCAACACGCAGAGTCATCGTGGACGAAAACACTAGGGTCGATGAGGTTGGAAGGTCAAATCGTCAGAACGGAGAAACAAAAGCCTCTGACAAAGTAGTCTTAGAATTGAAAAACCCCGCTGCTAAGCCAAGAAGACCTGCAGCAGACGAACTTCCGAAAGAGAACAGCGAACAAAACAAATGAAAGGAAAGACGAAGGATGGAAAGGGTGAGGAGGAGAGATGTAGATGAGAAGAAGCCGCGGGTGGAGCTTGGGGCTTTTAAGCTCCCGCGCGGCAAATCTCTTTTTTGTCTCCCATTGTACCTATTGTCCCTGTTTGCCCCCCATTGAGTCGACAATTGTTTTGATTCATCAATCACACTCTATTGTCTCTCAATAGACGATGACTCATACCGATTCCTATTCGTTTCTCACCCAGGCAGCCGCGGCTGTCCCCCTCGGTTCATCCACATCGGCTCATCTGCTGGCGGTGCAGACTCGGCTGCTCCACGATCAGTCAAAGGCACTGAATGTCCGACAGAAGAGAGATCATTGCGGAGCATGTGGTAGCATTAGAAAGCCGCAGTACAGTAAAGCTACCGAGGTCAAACCAAAGAAAAGCAAGGCCTTAACAACAGGACCAGTATCAACGGGTGTTACAGTGTATAAGTGTTTACGCTGCCGCCAGCGAACAGTACTCCCTTCTCAAAAGATTCCAAGGAATCTTGTCTCCAGGTCGTCATCTAGAGCAGCTACAGTTACGTCCACCCGAGAGTCAACTCCTGTAGGGGTTGACGTGAAACCTCCGACACAGGCCTTGACGGATTCTAAGCAAGGCGAGAACCAAAGCAGCAAGAAGAGAGCTAAGACACGGAAACAAGGTGGGCTTCAAGCTCTTCTGGCCTCCAAACAACGGGCCCAACCGTCGCTCGATCTGTTCGATTTCTTGCAATAGAGGTCGCACACGTGATACTGTTGCCAGATCGGGTCTAGCGCGGGGTTAGCTTGCCTACAACTGCCCGTGACGGTGACCTCAACACAACATCTCAAGCGTGTGTCCGTCGGGTCAACCTTCATCTCTCTCCAGCCACCTCTCCCATCATCTACCCCGTGGTGCCACAATAGTCATAATGTCAGCATACTCGGACGATGAGGAACATGATCCCCAAGCGGATGAGCTCCGCGAGACCGCTCTGGTCACTCTCGAGGCACTGATCAGCTCCTGCAACAAACAGATGCAACCGTACATAACAAACACTACCAATTCGGCTCTTCGATTCCTAAAATATGACCCAAATGTCGCCGAAATGGAGGACGACGAGGAGATGGGAGGCACACAAGACGATGGGAGCGAGGATGATGCCACCGAGGAGCCTGACCTGGAAGACGACGAATTCGAGGACTTTGAAGAGGAGGGTGGCTATAGCGATGTTGATGATATGAGCTGGAAGGTACGGCGGTGTGCTGCCAAGCTTCTTTACACCGTCATCTCTACCTACGGTCGTGGTCGCTCTGCAGACGCTTCAGCCCTGTTCCAGCAGGTTGCCCCAGCTCTGATATCTCGAATCAGCAGGGAAAGAGAAGAAAGTGTGAAGCTAGAGGTGGTGTCAACATTGACCGCCCTTGTCCGCAAAATTGGCGAGGGTTCGATGATTGTCACATCTAATGACTTCCTAGAGGCCGTGGGTGGATCAAAGAATTCTCGCAAGCGCAGACGCCAAGATAGTGATGCATCGATGATTGACTTTGAGCCAGGCGCTGGAACCTCGTCGGCGATGGACTCCCCTGCTGCGCCCTCGTCCCCAAAGTCTGGTTCCCAGGCCGATTTGGCCCTCTCCGTGCCTTCCATTGTACAGAACCTCGTCAAAGTGTGGAAGCAGGCATCGATTCCCTTGAAACAAGCCACAATCATTCTTCTAAAGAGTCTTTCCTTAGTCCGCTATGGTGGCCTTGCAGACCACCTCCAACAAATTGAAGACCTCATTGCAGATGCTCTCAAGACTTCATCTTTGTCAGGAAGCACAGCAGCTCACACTGGAGCTGCTGTCAGTGCAGGTACTCTTCAAATCGAGACTTTAGGACTGGTTGCAGTCATTGCCGAGACTCACCTGTCCGAAGCCCTGTTACCATTCCTGATCGCTCTAGTGCCTGGAGTTGTTGGAGCAGTCAACGACCGCAACTATAAAGTTAGCAGCGAGGCTCTAGGTGCAGTGGAGCAGATTGTGAAAGCTTTCACCCCTCCGCGCGTGTCTGCCAATCCCTCCGATGTTACGCTGCAGCTGCACAAGCTTTACGAGGTTGTTCACTCTCGAATCACCGACACAAGTGCCGATCTTGAGGTCCGTCAACGAGCTATTCATGTGTTCGGTGTCATTCTCGCACGCACCTCCGGAGAACGGGGTCTAGAGTTCGTTTCGTCTGACATGCGATCCAATGGGTTGGCTGTATTAGTCGACCGGGTGAAAAACGAGACAACTCGTTTGTCCGCTGTCCGTGCCATCGATGATGTTGTCGTTCTTGCCAAGCGTAAGCAAGATGTTTCCGGTGACTGGGCCAACAATGTCGCTCTTGAGTTGGGGTCGAATTTACGCAAATCGGACCGTGCGCTGAGAAGCGCGTGCTTGGAAACTCTTCGAAGTCTTTCCATGAACTCAAACCTCAGATCTCATCTCACTCCCGAGACTATCACAGTGCTCGAAAATGCTGCCTTGCCTCTTCTCGCTGCTGCTGATTTCCATACACTCACGCCTGCGTTGATTATCATCGCTAAACTTGTCCCCGGCAACGCAGATCTTGTAGTCAACAGTGCTTTGATCTCATCTATTTGCTCGATCGTGACCAAACCACTTGTTGGGACCGTTCTCAAGGCACTCTTGCTCCTAGTCAAGGTCATTGGCGACGAAGGTGCGGGTGCTAGTTTGATGCAAAACCTCCTCCGCGACGTAGGAATCACAGGGGATTCATCTGTGGTTGGCAGAGCTGTGGGCACCCTCCTGGTCCATGGTGGGTCAAATCTCGGGGTTACAATGGAAGATTTCTCGACAGAACTGAAGACTGCACAAGACGATAGCCGAAAGTGTCTTGCCCTTGCCATCCTAGGTGAGATTGGGCTGCGGATGGGCCCAGAGTGCTCATTGACCCCGGAACTTTTCATTCCCCATTTCCAATCCCAGTCAGACAATGTGCGGCTGGCCGCCGCCACAGCTCTCGGCAATGCCGCCGCCGGCAGTGTCAAAGCTTATCTCCCAATAATCCTGAATGGCTTGGAAAAGTCGAATGGTCGAAGCTATTTGCTCCTCCACTCGGTACGGGAATTACTTCAGCATCCTGAGGTTGTCCGGCCGGACCTTGCATCATCAGCCCACAAGTTGTGGCATGCGCTCCTTCTCGTTTCCGAGGAAGAGGACAATCGTGCCGTGGGGGCCGAATGCGTGGGTCGCTTGGCACTGCTTGATCCTGTCGCTTATATCCCTCACTTCCAAGTAAGTCATGTTCTTTCTCTTCATTTTCAATACTAACACCTCTATCATAGGAGTACTTGGCCAATACCGACTCGGCTGTTCGTGGAGTAGTGATTTCGGCATTCCGTTATACCCTTGCCGATTCAAGTGACGCTTACAACGATGTACTGCGTCCATTGATGGTGCCTCTTCTGACCAATATGCTCAGCGACAGTGATTTGGGCAACCATCGTCTTGCGTTGACCACTCTTAACTCCGCAATTCATAACAAGATGGCTCTTCTGCTTCCTCATCTCGATGAACTGCTGCCAGCTGTTCTTGGTGACACGAAAATCAAACCAGAGCTCATTCGCGAGGTACAAATGGGTCCATTCAAGCACAAAGTGGACGATGGACTTGATTTGCGCAAGGTCAGTAGTACATGTCATATGCCATAGATTTCTACTAACACTCTCGGTTACAGAGCGCCTACGAAACTCTTTATGCGTCGCTTGACACCTCATTCTCCCGTACTCACATGGATGAACTCTTTGATCGCATTGTCGCCGGTATTGATGACGAACAGGACATTCGTGCGATCAGTAATCTCATGACATCTAAACTGATCAAGATTGTGCCAGAAGACACCGAGCGACACTTGGACGCTCTGTCAGAACATTATACTTCTGTTCTTTCCTTCAAGCCAAAAGAGAATGCCGTCAAGCAAGAGCTAGAGAAAGCCCAGGAAGCATCCCTCGGTATCTTGAAGGTTACCAGAGAGCTAAATAAGGCGTTCCCCAACGCGGAGGCATCTGGTGATCATCACAAATGGAAAACATATATGGAGTGGGTTCGGCGGACTTTCTCTTCACAGTTGTCGACTCTGGAACTAGACATTTGAAAACAAATGTTTTTCAATATCTACATAGTTCGATCAACCTCGGCAATAAGAAGCATAACTACGGGGCATTTGTTTCGCATAACATAGCTTACGACCCGACTGAATGAATCAAATACTTGAGTATCTTTACCTACATTACTGTATCAAACCTTTTAATGTACCCGGAGAGCAGCTCTACTGAAGGGTGATGGTCATTCTCTGGGGATGCAAGATGGCCTAATATCCCCAGATATACTCAAACTGGGCACAGGTATACTGCTGGCTTCAATCAGCGGAGCCAGCATCATGAAGCATAAGCAGTTTGGCAGCTGGTAGAGAAGTGTTATCATTTCTGTTCGTATTCGTTGAAATATGGTCATGTCTTTCCGTATGTACACTGTGCAACCAGCCATAATCATATCCCGTAAACCCTCAGCTTAATTCATGGGCAAAATCATCACTATCCCCTTCACACTTCCTCTTTGATCGGGACTCCCTTAGATTCCAATTCTTCAGGGAAAGGCTTGCGAGCCCACACACGACGTCTAAATAAAAGGTCAGCACATCAGTCTCCCAAAACCATCCACAGAGTCCGCCCTAAACTTACGCTCTTTGGAAAATATGATACCGAGGATTCTTAATATCCTTCCGCATCCTAGCCAAATAGACAGTCACCTCCTCCTTCGACCAAGGATGCGGCGCCCCAAAATGTGTAAGCAGCCACATACACCAGCCCTCCATACCACTCATCCAATGCTGGAAATTGACCACACCTGCCTCTTTAAATTGCTGGTCCCGAGCCCACGGCCCAATAAGCCACTGATATGTCTTCTCGTGGACATCGACGAACCCGGCTTTCTCAATCGCCGCCTTCATCGTATCGAGTGTCCTTAGGGAACGACCGGCTCGTGCGCCGCACGCGTGCGTGATCGGACCCCAGGTTCGCAGGACGCTGTCTGCTGGGAGACTGTCATCGCTGCATTCGATCGTGGGATCTGCTTCGAGTTGTTCGATCCAGCCTCCTGGGCGTAGTGCTCTATGTAGTCGATGGGGATTAGTGGTTTGGGTTTGCGGGGCTGTGGGAGTTGATCGGAGTGGCTTACTTGTACGAGCTTTCATACACGTGATCCCATCCCGCTGTGTCGAATGAGCCGATCATAGAGCGCATGTGGATTAGGTCGAGGGGGTCTCTCCAGGTCCATTCTTCGAGGACGTTGTCGACTTCGAGGATGCAGTTTGGGGGCATCCATGTTACTGGGGGTGGGAAGAGATCGACTCCTCGGATATTGGCTAGAAGGTATTAGTTATCCTTTTTATTTGGAGGGGAGTTGATGGTGACAGCAAACTCACCGGATGGAAACATATCGGCGACATCACTTGGTCACTTAGGATATGTTTGATTTGTTGTATTAGGGGGAATGGGATTGTTTGACTCACATGGCCCAGTCACCCTTCCCTGTTCCGAGATCAAGAATATGTTTGGGATCCTGTCCGATTGGCGCTCTGAAGAGCGGATTTTCTCTGGCAGAGTCTAGAACGAGAGCAACCAAATGGCTGGGATTGTTAATTACATGCATGGGGAATGGGTTGGATTGTATATACCCAGCTTCATAGGACTCGAACGCTTGCTCATCGGACGGAATCCTAACGAGTATAAGTTGAGGGCCCCGCTACGGGTAGACAATGGACTCATACAAATATTCTTTGCTACTCAACGTTTGATACCTACCAGAGATAAGCAACAGGTCAAGTGAGATACACCGTGGAAACATACCGTCTGCCATTCTCCATCATGCCTTGATAGATTGAGGATCCGATAGACGTCGTCTCCCTGGGATTGCATTAGAGAACAGTAGGAAACAATCGGACACACGGCACTTACGACTGCCAATCATCGCCATATTCGGCCACATAGACATCCGGATCCTGATAGTTATTAGCACAAGCGGAAAGTTCGCCTATATAGATGCACATACCACTGCGATTTGTGGTGAAGCTGCCATGGTTGTATGGTCTCGAATTGCAGTGAAGAGGATGAAAGAAAGAGGTAAAGGGGGTTGTTCGGATTGTCAACGGGATTCTAACGGGTTTGCGCCGGTATGCCACAATCCTGCGGCGTCATTGATGTTTGGGATTGGCCGATGCAAAGCCCTTGTGATGCTCCACAGCCCATTCCCAAAGAGGATTGGTGCAGTCGTAGCCACGTTGTGCGGAGGCTCCCGTTGGCGATCCTTGGATTCACCGATGCAGGCACCAAGTACTAAGTACATCCTGGCGATCCTGTCACTTTTGGAGAAAAGTGTTTTGCTCCTGAATTCACACGGAACGGTACGTTACAAATGTTTCCTTGGTGCAATTGATATAGACAATTTGACCGATAGAATATGTATAATATCCATAATCTACATACGGAGTACGGAGTAGATAGACGCATCGAAGCCGGAGAATCAGAAAATTAGGAAGGTACATATTTCAAGGGTCCGAGGGCTCAGCCGGCCGTCCAGGGCCCACTAGCCCTATGCTGTATGGGTAGAGCTTTGATATGACATTTATTGCTTTGGTGGAACATGAGAAGGATTTCCCGCTTCACCGATTTTCTCCGATTTATAGAAACGAGCCGTGACTACGGAGCATTTTAGCAGCCGTTACCGAATGAATGAACAATGATTTGTACTTTGTATATTGTAGTGTGTACTTAGCAGGGATATCTATTCTCTCTCAAAATTCCGACTTTTGCAACATTATTCAAGGCCCCACAAAAGTATCTAATGCCGGCTGGCACCTGCACAGGGAGGGGTTTTTATTTCTTCACGCCTGTTTTTCTTGGAAGCAAAAAGTACATGATTGGTGTAATCTCTGTACCGAGCAAAGTACCAGTTGGCTGAAGCCACAAGACCGAACTCAAACCCCGCCTACGATACAGGAAGACTTCTGCGGAGCCAATTGCAAGACACTCTCGCATGGGACCGAGGCTCACTAGAAGTATAGTGTGGAGTGCTACGGAGTAGAGAGTATTACACCCGGGGTTTGGCTAAAAGTACGACCCGGTAGCCCCACTGACTAGGCATTGGGACTAATGGCAAGGACATATCGCATGATCGATGAGACATAGGATGTAGGCGGAGTGGAACCGTATTTTAGGGAGCGCCTTTGCCTTCGTAAAGGCAGCGAACCTAGAACAATGACGTTATGGGAGGGGTTTGGGACATACTTCGTACTCAGTGCTAGCTTGAGCTGCCCCGGGATTGGTTAAGTGCTCTTCTTTGCTTGCGCAATGTGCACCTGCTCAAACATACTTCGCTATATTGAAGATACGAATGCGATATAATGTACTCCGTAATTGCACTAAGATTGACATGGTTCATGCGAGAGAAAGATGAAACGCTACTAAACCAACAAGATTGGGAAAGGTAGGAGCGGAACCTGCATTCCATGCGGGTTTTATTGTTAGCAGCACCAGGGAGGTGGTTGACTGGAGAATAACAAAGGTTCGTTGCTTGAAGGTGAGCGGAGATGGCTTGGATGTTCTTAGGATATTGTTTCATGGGTGAGGGATGTATGCAAAAGTTGAATAAGACATGGCAAGATCAAGGGTTCTAGGACGAAAGCATGATTTTTTTACTACTCCCTAAGTCTCTAGATAGTGACTGTAGTGTATATAAAATTTCAATTTCATCCTTGAGTGGTCCAGACGTTGCTATCTTGGAAGGTCCAAGGTATAAATTGATATATAGAGACAGGCTCTAAAATATAAATCAATCAGAGCAGAGCACTCGCCACAGGAACCAGACATATACCAAGAATAAACCATACAAATAACGGCAAGGGTATGGATTTGAAAAGGGTAGACCTGGCCCAGAAGCGGCCATGAAGGACCTTGCCCAGGGCCTGCGACCTATGCTGATCTGGAACACCAGATTCAAGGTTGAGTAGAGCCTCGACTGCCTTGGAAGACCCAATCTCTTCCGCTATGGCCAGGAGATGTTGGATTTCATGATGGTTGTTTGTTACAGTTGCACCGGCTTCAACGAGGAAATCCGCAACGTCGGAGACTCGTCTTCGGATAGCGCTGGCTAGCACAGTGTCCCCAGAGAGGTCCATGCAGCCAATGTGACAGCCATGGCGAAGTAGTATCTTGGCCATATCCCTGCTTTTTGATAGATGCAGTGGCCTCCGCCCATAGATATCAAGGCAATTTGGGCTGAGGACTCCGGCGGACAAAATCATGTCCACCACCTCGGTTTTATTCTCCATTACGGCCTGGTGCAAGAGGGAAAACCCGTGAACTGGGTCGCGGAAATTGAGATTTGCTCCTTTTCTAGAAATAATATGCTGGATTGGACTCCAGCCGTGGTGTTTTGCAAGAATCAAAGCGGGCACGTCTCTGATGATATCGGCTGCAACTGAGGGGGGAGATTTGTTCAGCCCGGGGTATCGGAGAGCCAGTGAGTCTGCATAACCTTTGTCCTGGAGAGCAAAAAGCAGCATGGAAGCTGTATGACCTTGCTTGTTGGAAATATTAGGATCAGCACCCAGCTGCAGTAATGCCTCGATAGTGGCACGAGCAAGGGGACTGGCTGATTGGCATGCGTGATGGAGGGGTGTGCATCCCGCTTCATCCAACGAGTTGAGGCTGTAGCGTGAATTGTTTGACAGTTTGTCATGTAACAGGAAAATCACCGTTGGATGTGCATTTGCGCTCGCAAGGTGAAGAAGCTTGTTGGGGAATTTCAACTCTATCTGACTGCAGCGCAAGAGGGCTTTGACAGTGTTCGCCCGTCCAAGCATTACCGCCAAGGTTAAAGCGCTTTGTCCAGATTTATCCAGGATGTTCGGATTGGCGTTGTGCTCGAGAAGTAATGTTACAATCTCATGGCAGCTGCCTTGCAAGCCGTATATGACTGTGTTCCTTCGCATAGAAGCTCTTATGGCCTGCATAATGGCTGTACGTCCACTCGCATCCTGTAAATCGACATCTATTGATTTTTCATTCAACAGTGTTTTGACCGCTGCAAGGTAGGGACGTTTCGCTGCACAGATGAGAGCTGTTTGACCACGCCAACCGATCCCGGCGTTTATATTTACTCTTTCACTCCGCAAAAGCATCTGTGCAATCTTAAAGCGATTGTCTTCGTTTTCGTTGTCATTGGGCAAGAGATTCGCCCCCGGTAAACCAAACATAGCATCGAAAAGTGTGGCATCATCGGGCACTGCCTCTAATTCTAGCAGTTTGCTCACCGCGTCGATCTGGCCCTGGACGCAGGCGTATCGCAAGGGGGTCCTGTTATATCGTCGATCACGAATGTTGATATCATCACCCTCGTGGACCAATCTCTTGATAAACCCTGATATTCCAAACCAAGCACAAATGTGGAGGCTATGAACACCGTCATGAATCCAAGGGATCGAGATGGGAGGACCTGTTCTCTTCACCATTCTAGTCCACAACTTGATGTAGTAGGTGTTGTGCACAAACTGGAATGCATCTTGCTGAGCTGAATCTTCAAGTTTTAAACAAGCCTCCTTGACGTGCTCCCCCCAATACTTCGAGGCATAGGGCAAGAAAGGGTAATCTTGAGCTTTTTCACAATGGTTCAACGCATCTGGGTGCTTCAGGTATGTTAGGCAGATCTTTGCCATCACAGCATGCGCCTCTCTCAATATCTCATGGTCTATCCTGCTCAAAACTTTCCACATAGAATGGTGAAAAAAGGAAAGCCATGAATTGGCCTCGTCACCCCTGTCGATTGAGAGTAGTCCATTGCATGCCACCAATATGGGCACTCTTTTGTCCAGGTTACATGGCTCGATTAGACCCGTATTACTTTGCAAGGCCAGTGCATGCGTGAGCATCTTCAGGGTCAAGTGTTCGCGTGCTGAGTAGACCAAGCCCAGCGCGTCCTGGCCCAGTCGATTTGTACGGCCCGTTGACTGGTGGCACTTGATGCTTTCCAGTTTCTTTCTAACATGCTGCACCAACGAGTCGTAAGGAATAACTTGTATGTTGTCAATCAGGTCCTGATCTGTTGCCGCTGCAATATCGTTTTGCAAAAAATCTTCGATCGAACACTTGGCCACTAGGAAGTTCCCCTGTGCAAGTTCTGCAATCCGGCGGGCAATAATGTCCAGCAGATTAGGCTTGTCACTTATATAGCGAGCATTGCTCGACGTGATGAAGGCAGGAGCCTGATTCAGCCGTTCATCCATTGGCTCGTTGGTAGCCTTTGGGCCCTGGATGACCGAATTCAGTTGATGACGACAATAATCCTCTAGCTCATCCATTTCAGCCTGAACTTCAACCTCACCACATTGCATTTCCCCTTCATGGCTTTCGGGGCATCTCAATCCTTCTTGTCTGCATTCCCCACACACGTCGAATTGGCCGTCCTCACAGCTACAATTGAAGTATAGGGCAACGTCCGTCCTTAAGCAGACGTTGCACTGTATTGTATTTTCCCTTTCGGTGTAGTTTTGGGACGTGGTAAGGACACTGATCTTTTGACGTTTCGTCACGAGATACATGGGGTAATCTCGGACAGCCTCGCATACACTCTTGCTGTAGTTTTCTATGCCATCAACGACAAGGTAGGTTCGTTCGTATTTTTCGAGCAGGGTTTCAAAAGCCTCGCGCTTGATCTCGGTACTCGGCGACTGTTCTAACCCATAGCGGGCATAATGATCCTCGACTAACTGGGGTATCTCGCATGACGGGTCAAACTGGATCAGCTGTTTCAGCAGACTGCCCGTCAGGTTTTCGGGAGTTTGTTCGGCTTGCGGATCGTCATCTAAATAGATGTAGAGGACAGGACGCAACGGAAACATTTTCTGCAAATGATTCACTATAATAGCACAGAGATAGGTCTTTTCCATGATGTCAGACGGGTGTCGATAGATTCCATTTATAGGTTTTCGGGGTTATTACTAGGTACCTTGCCAGTGCCGGTAAGCCCATAGCAGTGGAGTCGCCAGCGTGCCCCATCCACCCAATGCTTGAACTGGTCCGAGTTTAGCAGCCATTTTCCGGTAGAGAAACGACTCTCCAACAAGTTACGCTGCTTCTTGTGAAAATGAAGAGGGGTAATCCAATCTAAGATCATGTTCCGACGCGTGATGTCATTCGTAGCCTTGATCTGCGTGATGTCTTGCTTTACTGAAGTGACCGAAGGGGGTATAGTTAGCTTCAGGATGATCGGAGTTCATTTAGTCTTTGGGGGTAGGTAGGTACTAATTCACGCACGCTCTACAAAGATAGCCGCCAGCTCTGTCCCATCCACTTCCTCTGGCGGAATGATCCTCAGAAGATCTTTCGCATATCCCGCTGCCGTCATCGCAGCATAGGGCTGCCATCGATCGTTTTTATGAGTGTCGGCATAGTCTGAGATGCCGCGTATGGTAATACACGGAATGTTATTCATGAGCCCGGCAGCTTCCATCTCGAAGCAAATCACATTGTGGTCCTGACGCATCCGGTCTCGGACACGAGCAGATTTCATCACCACATCGGCAGAGGCAACGAGGCCGTAATGAACTGAGGGGAGAGCGCGGTCGCCTCGATCCACGGTCAGGCTATGATCACATTCGTCACAGGTGATCTGCCCCTTTTGGTGATTATAGTCCGACCGAAACAAACGGTCGTGCTCGCGGCCGGGAAAGCGGAAGTGGGGGTTTCCGAACTCTTGGAGTTTCGCTATACCCTCGTTGATGAACGTTTGCATACTCCCATCTCCCAATCCGTGATCGCCTCTGAGATTCCCCGTCGCAGAGATCAAGATCTGCGCCGGCCTGTTCAGATGTGATCCCATATAGTAGCCCCCTTCGTGTTCGCCGCTCAGGTTGTACTGGAAGACCCCCCTAGAATCGGTCATCACGTTAGACTTATAGCATGATGGTATGAGGAATGTGTAATACGTGTATGTCATACATACCATGATCACCTTTAGGCTCGCTGACGACCACATCACCCAGCCTGATATCATCCGTCCCCCCGTACACGTTAGGTGCATTTGTCGCACCGCCGCCGATGCCCACAACGAGTGAGAAGCGGATCTTTGGGAAGGACCGGACGAGGTTAGTGGCCACAGTTGCGGCCTCGCCCCTCCCCGCGGTAGTCGCCTTTACGACAACAACGTTATGCTCCCCCATGCGACCAAGAGTGTATGAATTCTGGTCCTTGGGAGTAGGGAGGAGCTGATGGGTTTCATCTAGCATAGCTCTGGCACTCAAGAGCTCAGTGTGTAGAATGCAAACCCATGCCACCGTGTAATCCTCACGCTTGAGCTTTGGTCGCGTGGTAGAGGCCATTTTTGTTTGGGAATCGATATAATATGGAGAATATTGTGACTGAGAACGTGTGTTTCTTTGGATAATCGTGAGGACCTCTCCTCGTTTCCTAAAGAGTCGCACTCCTCATCTTCCAACAAGCCTGTGAAATTTCTGATGTTCAGGTCAGTACTCAGGACGGCCCCCTACCATCCACAATGCAGGGGTCAGGATTCAGCCTCACTTTACCCAGGTGCAGGGTGCTCAGACTGCAAATTTTGACTCGACGGTGACCGTCCATCAATGGGAGACCGGTATTTTGATGACTTGATTGATGAATGTGAACACGAATTCACTGCCCAGGTGGCTTGCATCGATGGTCTGCTCCCTGGCATTTTGATTGGAGATGGGGGAGTACCTGTAACCTCAAATTGCGACTAGTGATCTATCTGCCCACGGCTAGGGGTTCAGGCTCGAGTTGTATGCACATTTACCTACGGAGCACATATTTATGTACATGTTTATGTACAACATACGGAGTAGGTACGGACGGAGTACGGAGGATGTGACAGCGTGAAAATCTGACAGGGCTCAAGGGATGATCTTTACTCCGTACAGTGATTGTTATCCTCCGCACACTATTCGGAGGGGAACGCCCGTCTCACATGAGCACGTGTAGATCAAAGCCTCAGTAATCTATACGGTATTCTACAATAGTAAGTCCTACCTGTGTACGGAGTACTACCTAGATAATCGATAAATATACATGATAGTTGGGGTACGGGCCACTATCTAAAATATGCATTCGGGATCCCCCTCCGAATTGAGAGGGTGTAGGTACTGGGCATGTACTCCGTAGGTAGCTCCTCCTGAGCCAAACGTACACCCCTTTTGTTAATCGTATGTAACCCCAACTGCCTGATGGACCAATGAAGATCCTTCCTCAGAAAAAAAAACTAGCACACCGGCCTCACCCTCCATTTCACGGTGAGAGCTAGCTGATTCTAAGCCGGACATCCTAGTATATTTTACCTCAATTTTATGCAGGGAGCTACATACGGAGTATAGCTAGCTGATAACAGGTACGCTGTACGAGGTTACGGGGGACGGGAGTCAGCAGATCTGTCTATATTGTGCTAGAATATAGAAGTTGTAGTCTGGACTCCGGAATCGACCCTGAAATTGCCTCTGAACATCTCCATGACATCCGGATATTGGTTCTCCCCTCTGTCAAATTGGGGACTCAATTCCAGCAGTTTCCATTGCAACATGATGCGCTGCGTGGCATACCACAAATGTAGGCCAGATTGCGTATCAGCTCGCCGGTACCTAGCAGGGATGCAATCAAACTGCATGCGGATTATCACCAACAGCCCTGGCTCATGGGAGGCTGGTGTCGCCTGGGGCTGAGTCCTGCTGAAACGAGCCTAGCGTTGATAGCCCAGAAATGGGAGAGTTGGGGACGGCACCCAACACATAGAATTTATATAAATGAAGAGAGAGTTACTCCGCATATATCCTCCTTTTCTGCTAGAGACAGTTACTCGGCATATATCCTCCTTTTCTACTTCCCAAGAGCAAAACATCAAGGTACCTAGGTAGCTACCTACCTACATAGTTAGCCGAGCTTTGACCATGCGGCTCGTTGCTGCCATACTCTACCTGCTTTCGTGGATAGTGCCGGGGGTGTTGGGAGCGCCTCCCAGTACCACCACCAGCACGTTTATACCCAACCCAACAGTGTGTGGGGACATTGTTCATGGTCGAGGTACCCATTCCTTCTTTCAGTTATTCCTTCCGTGCCTGCGTTAACAACAGTGAAGAATCTTTTCATGGAAACGGCCTGCTATTCAACGCAACAAAAGTTTATGAGTGCCTGATCAACGTACCCTTTCACCCGGCTGTCGGTACTCGACTGATCAAGTACATCAACGATACCATCCAATTCCAGAGTACACTTGCTTACCTCGCACATCCACCCCCGACCTACCAGCAGCCGGCAGTCGACCTATTAGCTGGCTTGACAGAACTCCAGCATTGGATTGACCAAGGGCTCTTTGCAAACGAGTACGAGTTTGAGCTCGCACTAAATAGGCTGATATCCTCGGCGCATGATGGTCATCTCAATCTGCATGGCGGTATGCTGGAGAACTTCATATTCGCCGCGCCGGTCGACATCGTATCGGTGTCGTTGGATGGGTTGGAATTACCAAAGGTTTATGTTGCACGTATGATCACCATGAGGGAGAAACATTGTCGGCATTAAAAGACGGGAACTGACCACCCTACAGATGATTTGTTTCTTAACCAGAGCCATCCCAATCTTTGTACAGGCCCTAACAAGAACGAACCTGCTGGTTGCTGGGAACCATCGCCTATTATCAGTATCAACGGCCAAGATGTTGTTGACTATCTCACCGATTTTGCCGCTTCAAACTCTTTTGGCAATCTGGAGCCTCATTCGGATTGGAATATGCTCATGAGAAGTGCCGCATTGGACAATCAAGGATATCTAGAAGGATTCGCCGCGGCCAATGTTTACGCTGGCGACAAGATGGACATACAGTTTGAAAATCATACTGTGACTCCTCCGCTCCCATGGATATCCCTCTATTACACACAGCTTGAGACGGGACCACTCGAAACTGGCGGCGACTTCTACAATTTCTTTGTACTAGGCCGGTACCCGGCTTCCTTTGACTCTCATATCACGAACGATACTACAGATGACACAACAGCAATCGACTCCCCCCGGGCCGCATTGGTTCTATATCTGAGTCAACACCAGCCCCCTCAGAAGTGCGTGATGCGCTATCTCTCGGGGACACCGCACCTTACCCCCCCTGGTCGATGTCAAAATGGGGACTGGCTTGGAATTCAATGGAATGTCCTTGCGCGGATATTTCCTTTATCAATCATCATTAGCGGTCTTGGTCATACCCTCCTTTTTGTACTACGGAAGCCGTGCGGAGACATTCAGCGATACAGTCAAATCATTCATACGACTTAGTCGCGAGGCAGGGCTAAAAAAGGTCGTCATCGACGTACAGCAGAATACCGGTGGGGAAGTCCTGCTAGCCATCGAAACATTCAAATTGGTGAGATAGCCCCGTCCAACTTTGGGTTTCATAAATTCTGATCGGAGACTTGGACACTGCAGTTCTTTCCTACCCGTGAACCATTTGTAGGAAGTCGCCGTCGTGCTCATCCCATGGCCGACGCCATGGGTTCTACAATCACGGACTACTGGGATCATCTTGACCCAGTCAGTGGCAACTATACCCGGCTATCTACAAATGAATGGATCATCACGGGTCGCATCGACGCTGAAGCTGGCCAGAACTTCACCTCATGGCAGGACTATTTCGGACCAGCCAGTACCTACCACGACGATAGCTTCACGAAAACAGTAAGAACTTCCCTTCACGTATAATTGCGCCGGGAGTCGTGACTAATACGCTAGAGGGGGAGTACAGGAGCAATTCAATCTCACTAGCGAGATCTTTGGCTTGGAGGCACTCGGTATGGTGGTAGACGGCTCGGAAACGTCACAAGCGGCTTTCGCGGCCGAGGACATTATGATTGTGAGTGGCCACCACATGTATGGTCCATTGGGTGACGGTCTACGGCTAACATAATCTCCAGCTCAGCGACGGTCTCTGCTCATCGGCATGTGCCCTCTTCATGGAAATGATGCACCACGAAGCCGGTGTACGCACGGTGGTAGCAGGGGGTCGACCTAGCTATGGGCCGATGCAGTCACCAGCGGGCACTCGCGGCGCCTTGGGATATTCACATTCTAGAATGGACACCGATATGAAACTGGCAAAAGACCAGGACCCCTCCCTAGGAGGCCGACTGCCCGACCGAACACTCGATTACTACCTCACCTACGCGAGCGTCAATCTCCGTGACCAGGTGCGTCAGGACGACAGTGAACGAACACCCCTCCAATTCCTCTACCAGCCAGCCGACTGTCGCATTTTCTACACGCCACAAACCTGGTATAACTTCACCAACCTGTGGAACCACGCCGCAGACGCCATATGGCATAATCCCGCGCTTTGCGTTCTGAATTCCACTTCTAAATCCACGCGACAAGTTCCGCCCCCTCCGCCTCCACCCCCATTCAAGCCTCTTCCTCCGCCTGACAAGACGGTAGATGCAGATCATGCTGCATCCCACTCGTCAGTTGATATCGAAGATCCGTCGAACGATATTCTTGGAGGCTCGCCACCTGTCAGGGACATTCAAGGCATGAAATGCAAGCGGGACAGTGATTGCAAGGGCGGAGGCCGTTTCGTCTGTCGCGAAATTTGGGGATGTCCTGATGGCTTCCCTGAATTATTCTTCCAATGTACTTCGAAGTGTTCCTTCTCTAAGATATATAAGACCTGCCAATGTCAAAGGCTACAGAGATACGACAATCGACAGACATACGACGATCGACAGACATACGACGATCGACAGACATACGACGATCGACAGATATACGACGATCGACAGACAAATAACAATCCTCGAATTGGATACACCCGGTTTGAACATCCCGGCTACTGCCAGCCGTTCCTTGATCGGTGCGATATTGGCTGCGGTATCTCGGACCATTACGCCAAGTAACTGCAGCCATTGACTCGTCAGACTCCCGTTCCTCCTAATTACTGGCGGCATACAGCAGAGTTCTATGGCAATCGCATGCTCCGTGATTTGCTATGGGGCCCGGCAGGGGACTAGTGGTGGTAAATTCTGAGTGAAAATAGGTGCAAGAAGCCTTGTGGATTGCGGATTGTGATCCAATCAGCGAGGTTGGTAGAGATCTATAGAGGGCGGAATGGGAGAAAAGGCAGAGGGAACAGGGAAGCCATAATGTAGGAAGAAAATAGAGTAATGGAGGCGCGGGTTTGATATTCTGGGGGTTCATGCTGACCTCTCTGTCTGTGTAATTTGCACAAGCTTTCCTCAAACCATGTAGTATGGCTTCACCATAAGCTAAATGGGAAAGTAAATGGCGCTCGGGAACCTGGTCATCCATCGAGGCCGAATATTTGGCACATCTGGAAAAAGTAGAACAGATTAATTTATCACAACTTCCTGCTCATGGCATCCAGTTGGTAAGATGGCCGAGTTGGTCCAAGGCGCCAGGTTAAGGTATACCTTAACTCCACAACTAGCAATAGTTTCCTGGTCTCGAAAGGGGCGTGGGTTCGAATCCCACTCTTATCATATCTTTTTGCTTCCTTTTTTTCATTTTGGGGTAGAATGCCTCGTTATCACCAATGAGACTATTGCTCGATCCACGGATGATGTACAATTCTTTTCACCCGCGTTCCGCTGGACGATACTCAAAACGACCACTACCACTACGGAGTACTAGGTTGTGGAACAATGTGAGGAGTGCAACAGATAATATATTATAGTGTTATGATGATAAATTCATTCGTTCGATACATCTCGCTTTAAATATATGCTTTCATGCGGAATAGCGTCCCAAAGCCAGCTTTGCCAACGACTAACGGTGCTGCATCGGCAGTATACAAATCCACCATGGAGAGCGGCCCTCGCGCTGTCCATGAGGCTATCCCCCTGGGTCCTCGCGTATTTTCAACCTGAAATGTAAGGCCACACATCGGCGGGCAGTGCAAACAAGACAAAATCTTATTTGGACTACCGAAGTATTCGATTCTCCCAAACTGCTCGGGCTTTAGACAGAGCGTTGAGCTGATGGCCTTGGATTTCACTGGCATTTGCTTCCAAATGGTCCTGAAGAATTGGGAAGATGCAAAAAAATAAAAACAAAAAGAAATGGACGGGCGGCGGATTGAACGCCGGACTTTTCGCATGCAAAGCGAACACTCTACCACTGAGTTACGCGCCCAATGTTCTTGTTCGAGGGCACGGGTGAGTCGCCGTATTATTGCTTTCATTGAAGGTCATTGAGATATGTGCAAGCCTAGTGGCCGATCAATGGATGGAGATATGGACAGAAAGGAAAATGGCTTGCCAGGATGGGTGGAATTGCGCTCAGTGTGCAAATATGGCAGCCCAAGGAGAAAGAAGTAAGGAGTTATACATCTTTGCAACCGGAAGAGGCCTTCGTCAATTCGGAACGCGTCGCTGAACCGCTGTCGCTGGCCTTCGCATTGCCTCGCATACGCGGCAAAGATACTTTGATACTAGGTCTTAATCTCAAAACTATCCAGAGGGGGCTATTTGGTGCTAAGCCTTTGATGAATAGGGTTCATTTATGCAGGCCATATCGATATATCTAGATACATCCCTATTGTGGCAAAATGATGCGTTGAATTCTCGCGTTCAACAATTCTATGGAAGCCCAAGCTACCGCGCGTTTCAAAGCTTTGCAACAGAGATTGCATGCTCCATCAACAAAAAGCTCACCCCGGAAGCTGCACAGCACAGTTACCCAGATCTTAATTACCAAATCGAAGGCAATTCTCCGCTCGAAAGTCGTGAAAGCCTTTCTTCACTGAACTGGAAACACTCTGGAAGCCCTGTTTCCTCCCAAGCCTTTCCAAGTGCAAGCTGAGCGACGGCTGGAGCACATGTAAATATCCGTGCCATACCTGCCGGGCGTCAGCATTTGGACGATCTGAATCTAGTTGAGCAAGGAAAGCACTTACCATGTCCATTGAAGCCAGCACAAATATACTGCCCAGGGAGAGAATCAACTGCTCCAACGAAAGGAACAGAGTCAGTAGTCATAGCAATGATACCGGTCCAGGCATGATCCAAGCCTTCGCCATGCATAGCAGTATGAGATGCATATTCAGGGAACATATCTCCAAAGCTTCGCAGAGCGTCTTGGGCAACCTCCTCACTGTATGAAGTGTCGTCGGTGCTGAGCACCCCTTTCCTTGTTTCAGCACTCATTGTCGGGTTTGATCGCGATACACCCAATATCAAAGTGCCATCTCCTTTGCGTTGAATCAAGGAGTAAAAGTGAAGAAGGCTGTAGCGGAGCGAGAAAGTATTCTGCAAGGCTTTCTGTCCCACGAAAGCAGGAACGGGAATGAGAGAGTGAGCCTGGGCACGGTTTGGTCTGATGTATGCCTCCAATTGCGGCAAGAGCAAGGCGGCATGGGCATTCGTGCAGTGGATAATTTTCTCTGCTGCTATTATTCCTCGGGGTGTGTGAACATCCCAGGTATCTGGGGTGGTAGCGTGCCGTTCAATTTTGGTGGCAGGGCAGAATGTGAACAACTTCGTACCCTTGGATATTACTGCCTGGAGAAGGAACTGCGCAAGCTTCGCGGGGTGACTTGATCCTGCTGGCCACTCATAGGCTGCTACAGCTCCTGGAACCCTAGTCTTCTGCTGAGCTTGATCTCCCTCATAGTATTTGATGTGCGACGTATCCCCTCCTGCTTTCTTAAACGCTTCCAGGCTCTCTGCCTCATAAGCTGCAAACTCGTGGGTCATGCATACGTCAAAGGTTGTCGTCAAATTGAAGTCGCATTGCACGTTATGCTTTTTGACAAATTGATCAACTCTTTCCAAGACCAGTCGCTCATCTCGGATGATTTCCAATGCTTGTTCTTCTCCGTGCACCTTTGAATAAGCGGTATAGCCCCTGAACGCATCTAACCTGGCATGTCAGAAGAGTTCATGGAGTACTCCGTACATCAGTTCCGAATGGGATCACACAGACCTGGTCGGATATGTCCAGCATTCCGTGAGCTTGCGCCACTTGCAGCCTCGCGAGCCTCGAGAATCACGATATCCTCAGCGTTTACCCCGCGTTCGATCAGTTCGAAGGCTGTTAAACCACCTGATATTCCAGAGCCTACAACGACGTACTTTGACTCCGATGGAACCTGAGTCTCGGAATTGGCCTCCAAATTGGGATAGGCTCGGGTTGTTCGTTGCCAGTAACTCAAACAAGGGGTGGGATTCGGCAAGCTTCTACTAGATCCATTTGAAGGAACCAACATTGTGAGGGTCTCAGATAATATGAGAGTATATATACATAGAAAGCACAATACCCTGGTACATACCGAGTGCCTCAAATAACCACGCGATGGCCTCCCAGGATTCTGGGTGCGGGGAAGTACGGGATTCTCCTATCGCGGACTCTGCCCGACCCCCAAACGTAGAGATTTTAGCAGTTGACCTATCTCCCGAAGTGGCGGATAGTTGAGTGCCAAGATAATTTCGCAAGGGGATCTCCCTCTGGTATGTAAACCGAAGTATCTCAGTCACGGGAGCCTCCAAATTCCCGCGGTGGCTACCCCCAACAGGGCGAGCTACGATTGGTGCCCATGTTTCTTATCACGCGCTCACCGCACAGGAAATAGTGTCGGATGTGCATTCGAACGTTGCTCCAGTCGCATTTTACCTGTTATCTGCGAGGGGTCATGGGCATGCACGGGCTGATCACCGCTCCGGCGTGTATATAACTGGCTCGGGTCCCGGACAGCGTTGGCTTTGTTTTGCCTGTCACATCGCCTGGTAATGGTGTCTTTCAAACCGTTCCGTCGCGATGCGTCGACGGACGTCGATATTCGATCTCCAGATGAGAAAGCTTTGGTCCGACGCCTGGACATTTGGCTGATGACGTTCGGTTGTCTTTCGCAGGGTGCGTTGGGCTGCAGAATTCCCCTCGCAGATGGAGATCGCCGAAACTGATTGCTCCCCAGTCATCAAGTATCTCGATCAACAAAATATCAACAATGCTTATGTATCTGGCATGAAAGAGGATTTGAACTTGGTTGGAAATGAGCTTAATCTGTGCGTCAAAAATATTGACTCCCTACCTACATGCGACTTGCTAATCACTCGTTTCTCGCCAGGTTCGGCACATACTTCAGCGTCGCATACTGTATCATGCTGATACCCTCGCAAATCATCCTCACCTACGTGCGACCAAGTTACTGGCTCCCGGGGTTGGAGGTTGCTTGGGGTCTTATGACCGGGTTGATCGCGATGACAACAAACGCCAAACAAGTTTACGCGCTCCGTGTGTTTCTCGGTCTATGCGAGAGTAGTTCCTGGCCAGGCATGATGACTCTATTCAGTACGTGATTCCAAGGCGCTCGACAACAGCCCGCCCAATTAACCAACCTTTTAGTGTACTGGTACACACCAACCGAGCTAGCCAAACGAATGGGATTCTACCACTCTTGCCAGGCAGTCGGTCAGATGATGTCCGGAGCGATGCAAGCCGCAATTACCAAGACACTCGATGGACATGCTGGACTAGCAGGTTGGCGCTGGCTGTTTGTGATCAATGCCATCATAACCGTGATTTGGGGCTTCGCAGGATTCATCATGCTCCCCGATCTCCCGAACCGGCCCAACCCGCGCGCGTTCTGGTTCAAGAATGTGCACGCCGAGCTTGCTATAGAGCGCCTTGCCCGTAACGGCCGAGCCGAGCCGAAGCGAATGACATGGTCAGGCGTCAAGCGCACCTTCGAGGGATGGGTCGTCTATTTCATTGCAATCTTGTATACCGCCACAGTCCTGGGAACATGGGGATACAGCTATTTCACTTTATTCCTCAAATCTCTCAAGAACCCCGACGGCAGCCCGAGATGGCCGATATCGATGGTCAACGCCATTCCCATCGGCGGATCCGCGATCAACGTCGTCTTCGTATGGATCTGGGCTTATCTATCCGATTACTTCCAAACGCGATGGGTGCTTATCGTCGTCCAGGCGGTTATTGGAATCATCCCGTGTATCATCATGAGCATTTGGATCGCGCATCCAACGACGGTTTCGGTATCTGCTGCTTACGCATCATATTTCATCGCTTATATTCCTCTCGGCACGGCGCCGCTCATCTTCGCCTGGCTCTCTGATCTTCTCCCCCAGGATCCAGAGGCTCGGTCGCTCATTGTTGGCGTCGCTATCGCTGGTTATTATGGCATTTCCGCCTGGTCGCAAGTTCTTGTCTGGCCTGCGTCCGAAGCTCCATTCTATAGATATGGATGGCAGTCTGCTTTGGCATTGCTAGTGCTTGTGATTATCATGACATGTCTTTTGAGATATATTGATGTACGGTACCTCCTACCGAAGCGTGAGGAGTTCCGGGAAATTCTAGCAGACAATATTGTTGCGAGTAAGGGACTTTTGACGGCTGGGTCTGCGGGTCAGACCAATGCTTCGCAGCGAGAATATGGAACCTCCAAGGGATCAGCTACAGCAAGCGTGAGTAGAGCTTAGACGATTCGGGTTTCGACCTGGATATACATTCAAGTTGATTTGCTTCGTCTCCGGAAATGATATAGATTGCAGTCTGAGCAGCTGATTTACCTTTATCTGTTAAATAACTATTCTGAGCCTCTTGGGTCTGTATGTATTCTATACATCAGGCTGTCTAGACCATTTAATGAAGAGGAATGAAGAATAACGTCAAGCAATATATTAATAAATAAACCGGGTTATTTTTGTATGTTAAAATACATGGCCCGAAGGCACATGTCAGACTTCAGAAGGTTATATGTAGACGATCATTTCCATCTCTTCTCTCGGTCACTTCCCACCTCACCAGAGAAGCATCTTAGTATTTACCAGTGGCAACAACTCAATAGTAGAGAGGGTTCTCAGGATCAGTAAGGTCAAAGATCACACTCGAGTGAGGCTTGGCACCACCCCGATTGGCAAATTCCTTGTTGAAGTCAATACTCCGGTTGAAAGAAAGACTACCATCCTTGTTGAGATCGATATAGTGCGCCTTGAAGTCAGCCGGCGTATTGATAATGCCGATATCTCCAGTCTGGACAAAGTAGTCCGTAACAATGAGGTGTTTCTGGTCAGGAGTGACCTTCACGTAATGGGGTCCGACAGTGGGCTGGTCCTCATCGGGGTCATCGAGACGCTTGATGTTGTCAAGATCGCTGATGTCCAGAGCCGCAACGTGGTTGGCTGTGGTGAGAGTGGCGTAGAAGAATTTCCCGTCTTGGCTGATGTCGGAGCTGTTGGGTAATTTGTGTTAGGAAGGGGGAACTTTTGTGTGTTGAGCCGTTGGGTGCTTACTAGATAGCAATGGTATCACGGGCCTTGGGACCGAGGTCGTAAAGTTCCTCGATCACACCTTGTTTACCGTGGGCATCTTTGCGCAGAGGGTAAATAACCCAGAGTTGACCGAGGTGCACGGCAGTTGCGATAGCAGCAGATTCGGGGTGTCCGGGGATGAACTTGACGTCTTGGATACCACCGCCCTTGACAAGCTCACGTTAGCCAATGCATGGTCGTGTTGTGTAAAGGCTATACATACATTGGGAATAGTCAAAGTGCTGAGAATTTTTCTCGAGTCCAGATCCCACAGACGTAGGGTATCAGCACGACGCACGCCAAGGCTGGGCTTCAAAATAGAAATTGGCTCCACGAAGTCAGAAGTCAAAATCAATTTCTTCTCCCAATCGATGCTCAGTCCGTGAGGGGAGAATTGCTGTCCGAGAATATTGAGGGTACCCTCAACATCCTCGGGCCATTCATGGATGATGTTGAAGTCGGCATCGGTCTCAACGAGACGACCGGGTGAAGTCCCCACGGCTGAACCCATGTAGGTAATAAAGAATCCACCATCTGGCTTTGCTCGGACCTCATCCGCAACAGAGGCGAGAATACCGCGGTTACTTTTCAGGAATTCCGGACGGTATGGATTGGAGGTATCGAAATAGAAACCGGTATCCTGATGGAAAATAAGCTGTGTTTTGAGATGAAAACAAGGAAAAGAGATTCATACTTGAGTCTTCAAAAGGGAAAGCAATCCACCACCCCAGATGGTCTTCCCATCAAGGGACGGTCCAAGATGGTGGGGATCATTACCACTGCTAGGTACATCAGTCACCCAAAGAAGGGTGCCGAAGGTATCATCATCCAAACTGTAGGTTGCGAGGAAATCTACCAGTGACGGTTAGTCTCATCAAGAACCGATGCTCGTTGGGTGTTGATCCTTACCCTTGTGGAACTTGTCAGCGGAGCCAGTCCAGAAGTAGCCAATTTTCTTTGGCTTGATATCACTCGGGGTGAACGGAGGGCTCTCCAGTGGAGGAGTAGGGATTTGCAAAATAGGCAGAGGAGGAGCATTGCTAGTCAGAGGCTCAGTCACCCCAGGAATGGTGGGAATGAGAGGAGGCAAAGAAAGGCACTCCCCGAGAGCAACTAGAGACGCAATGGAAGCAATGAAGGACTTCATCCTATCGGCGAGAACTGAGAAGGACTGCGCTGGTTTGTGAGCACATTTGCGGGAAATTTAAAGACCTTATATACTCAACTGCACCTTCATTTCGTCTCCAATGAAGGACCATTCTGTCCGTCCCTGGATAATCTCGACACCAGGAACATATAGCACGCAACAAGTTGGATTTTGAAATTATGTGTGATCTCAAATTCCTCAAGGAGCGATTGATCTGCGCAATAGCCAAACATTTCCCGACTCGGGGATCTGATCACCAAAAAATGAATCCCGTATCGAGGCTTCGACCGCAGGTTCAAGTTGTCCTCACCGATCCCAATGTTGAGGAGATGTCGTGATTGAAGTTAATCCAGAATCCAGTGATTTCAAGTTCGTGAGATCGATAGTTCGAACTCAAAAATGGGGCTTAAGCAAAGGCCACTCAAGTACCAGTGCTGAGACTCCCCCCTGGCTATGGCTACTGATATGTTGGTGGACGAACGGATGGTGGAACTAGGGCTAAGGAGACTCAGGATTACCGCAATAGGAAAGGACCCAGTCACACTTGGCATTGGGAATTCAAGCTCAGAGGTCAAAGCGAAGCTTACCTTTCATGTTATGGGGGCTAGTAATACTTCTGATGCTCAGAGAGCAAAAACCAAGCAATGATCTGCGGCGGCCAAGGAGCTAAGACATGTGGGATCTATGAATGTGTACTCATCCGCCGTGCCGATGAGGTGATCCAGGAACCTCCCGGGCCCATTCCTCGCTTTTTCTTTTCGTCGAGACTAACACCACTCCACCAATACCTGTCAGATCCCTAGATCGACTGTTGAAATTCCTCTATGGAGATTGCAGCACACCCTGTGCCGATTTCGACATGATGCCAAGAATGTTGTAATAACTCATCTCCCTTCGGACTCGTTCGCTCACTCGTCACTCCAAGGTCAATTCATTGAAAGAATCTCCCGCGGAAAGCGAGATGGACTCGAATTGCATCACATATTGGTTATCACATTTTAGTTTATACTTTATGCCAAATCAATGAGCTTCAGTTGCTTTTTTGGCTGATCAACATTGCAAAGCCCGGGCTCAAGAAATGGTATGCTGAGACTGATGGCGTCCTCGGATCTATTCGCTGTCGCAATTTCCAGAGGGGGTGAGTAAGTCTTGGGAAATTCATATATAACCGGGTTAGCCGCACGGTTGAATGGAAACACCACAGACAAATCTCCTTCCTGTGAACATTCCTTTGCTGAATTCACAATGAAGTCGCAAGGCCTCGCGCTTTTCGGACTATTTGTCTCTTCTGCCTTTGCAGTTCCTGGAGTAAAGAGGCATGGGGATGGCAGCGACCAGCCGATTAGTGGTGCCAAAGGAGCCCCGATCCTAGGTATCTCAAACACTACCAGCGCGCTTGATCAATGCTGACAGTTTCCTCCAAATAGGCGGAACAAACAAGGAACTTGATCTCCAGAACCCAGACCAATTCCGCCCGCCCAGTACCGATAATGGCTTTGTTCCCAATGTCAAGTGGAGCTTCTCTGAATCTCAAACCCGACTTTTCCCAGGTGGTTGGTCTCGAGAGCAAGTAATTCAGGACTTGCCCCAGAGCCATGATATTGCGGGCGCTCAGCAGCATCTGAAAAAGGGCGCTATTCGCGAACTACACTGGCACCGCACGGTTAGTGGCCAAAGCTATACATCTACTGCGGCGTAATACTTATTCTTGTATACAGGCCGAGTGGGGATTTGTCTACAATGGTTCCCTCCTGATTTCCGGCGTTGACGAGAAAGGCAGTTTTACAACTGATGTTCTTGAAACTGGTGATATTTGGTATTTCCCAAAAGGTATGTGATTGTAAGGAGGCTGCTGTGCACGCTCTAACTTTGCAAAGGTGTGGCGCATAACGTCCAGGGTCTAGACGAGGAGAACGAGTATCTCCTCGCGTTTGACGACGGTGACTTTGAGAAGATTGGGTATGTTTCATTAGCCCCTTCATAACTTACCATACTGATCAGGAAGAACCACCTTTATGGTCGACGATTGGATTACCCACACCCCCCGAGACGTTCTTGCAAAGAACTTCGGTGTTGATCCCAAGGTTTTCGACTCGGTCCCCTCCAAGTTCCCTTATATCCTCAATGGCACAGTGAGCAAGGACCTCGAGAAGGCCCCTGAGGGTAACTTACGAGCTGACAATTCCTACGTCTACCACACCTACAAACATCCCTCGGAGCCTGTTCCTGGCCATGGTGGAACCTTCCGCAAGATCGATTCGACAAACTTCCCGATCTCCAAAACCCTTGCTGCTACAATTGTTGAGCTGGAGCCGAAGGGACTCCGTGAGCTCCACTGGCATCCTAATGTAAGTTCTCGAACGCACATCTGTGAGAAGCAGCTTTGTTGACCATTACCTAGGCCGAGGAATGGCTTTATTTCCACCAAGGCCATGCTCGCGCAACCGTCTTTATTGGTGATTCCAAGGCCCGGACTTTCGATTTCCAAGCAGGCGATACAGCTGCCTTCCCCGATAACAGTGGTGAGTGGAATCTCCCCGAGATCTGGATTCCTGCATTCGAGTGCGCGCGCACATGCTAAAATTCACTCAAGGTCACTATATTGAGAACACATCTGAGACCGAGAAGCTTGTTTGGATCGAGCTATACAAGAGCGACCGTGTCGCCGATATCTCTCTGGCTCAGTGGCTGGCTTTGACTCCTGCTGACACTGTTGCCAACGTCTTGAATGTTGATATTGAAGTGATCAAACAGATCAAGAAGGAGAAGCAGGTTCTTGTTCAGGGCAAGAAATAATGTGCCACTTCTTATCAAGTACGTGGCTGAGCTATAAGCCAAGGACCGAGGGCTATTCTCCGAGGCTACCCACACAAGCTATAATTTTCTTATTTTCTTTTCTTTCTATATCCATCTTGGACTTCAATATATAATTATACCCTAATCTACCACAACCGGAATTTCCTGACTACTTGGTAATCTACTCCATCTATGATCGTGAGATCTCGCCAGGAAAATGCGAGGAAAATATAAAGATCAAGGGAAGACGAAGTTACGAAATCCTATGGTTAAGCGTGCCTTCCTAAATAGGAAGGCAGGATGAGGTAGGCAGAGGTTAATGCGCAGTAAATACGTTGGTGAGGAAGGAGCTATCGCCCAAAACGAGATAATAGTCAATCGCAGCACAATGAGACGATTACCCGCAAGTATCAAAATCACCATCCTAACCGCACTCTTGACAGCCAGATTCCGGCCCGAGTTGGGGACCGGCTTCAAATTTCGGCCGGGTAAATCATGGTGACCTTACAAGCATCGATAGATTTTACACAGGAGGTCTAGGTAACCCCCAAGACAATGACCTAATACTCGATTTACCATGAAGCTCTACATAAACTTAGTACACAAGTACAAAAACAACCACACGAAAGCCTGATATAAACTAAAAATTAGCACATTTCCAAAAGAAATGCCGCACTTGATTCCATATGAAACTCCAATAATGCACTTATGCTATAAACCACCAAGAACCAAGCCTGCCCAAGCCCACCGAAGGACCAAAACAAACCCCGCATACACGCCACAAATAATGCTCCGATCCAACGCACTCCTGGCGTGATCAAGATATCTCAATAAAACAATAACAAATAATACAAACTAATTTTTAATCGCCTTCCTGCGCAGTACACCCAGATTCTCCAATCTGTCCCACGCTTTATTCATATCGGAGGACCCCTCGCCCAATGCTGGCCGCAGGTCTAGGCCGTCGAGGGTGTGGAGGGAGCCACTTGTGCCGGCATAGAGCAAGAGCTCCAGAACTCTTCGGCGTAGACGTGTGGCTTGGTCGAGGTGTCTCAAGTATTTCACGTCGGCTTGCGGGTCGGCAAGCGGGACTGTGAATGGGTCGTTGACTTCAACCTCCTTTTCTGTCTTGGGCTCATCTCCCCTGGTAGCCTGGTGAGAGAATTGATCATCGGTACCAAGCTCAGCTAGCGCATCAGAAAGATCGCGGTGATTTCCTTGATGACGGACAACGGCTTTTTCTTGAGCCTTCAGCTTCTTGCGATCGGGATTGCCACTCCCAGTCACTGCGGGAGGATAGAATCCAATGGTCAACGGGTTCCCACGGAGATCAAGTTTGCGCAGGGAACATGCAGTCCCCTTTCCAGTTCGACCTAGCCGACTCAGGATTTGACAAACCCTCCTCATTCTTGATAGGCGGTTGCCAACGATCATCAGTCTAGCAAGACAATTCATTCCAACCAGTGGTTCAACCTCATTAACCGAGTTGAAATTGAGGTTCAAGACCTTGAGATTCGGGAAGCTCAAAGCAAAGTCATTGGGGAGACTCTTCAGTGAGCACGCGGCTAGATCGAGTAGTTGAAGTCGTAGGAGTGGAGCAGAGGGGCAGACACTCCGGGGCGAAAGTTGATTCGATGATAAGAATAATTTGCGAATGTCCTTGACTAGTCCCAAATCAATATCCAGCCTGAAGTCGAGGTCGTTCTCTGTGATCGGTGTTTGTTCTCGCAAAGACAGTACCTCAAGATTATGACAACTTTCGAGGCCAGTAATCGTAGAAAGGTGGTTTTGATCAAGGTAGAGAAGGCTCACAGAAGGGAAAGCACGTGCATCCAAAGTATCCAAATGGTTTTCGGAGAGCTTCAGAGCGCGTAAGCTGATAAGGGAAACAGGGGAGTCAAACTGCCTAACCTGGTTCGCACTGATATCAAGGGTGACAAGTGACGGAAGCCAATCGATATTCCGAACTGATGTCAAACAGTTGTGGCTTAAGTCCAGATCTCGAAGACGGGTCAACTCAGATCCTTCGAAATCCACCGCAGTGATTGAGTTGTTGCTCAATTTCAGACTTAACAAGCCATTCAGATCGGAAATCCCGTTGATGTCGCGGATCTGATTGTCATTCGCCTTTAGCTCCCGGAGATGGATCAAGCTCGAGAACCCATCCAATGTCTCAATGTCGTTTCCTGAAACGTCCAGATATTGCAAATTGACCATGTGACCCCAGGGAGTGAGGTTAGACAGGCAGTTCCTGGAAATCTTCAGGGTTCTTAGGGTTGGAGGAATGCCACTCAATTGACCAATATCGTTATCCGAAACATCCAACTCCTCGAGGCGAGGACAAAATTCATTCAGCTTGTGCAATGTAATCAGCCCCTTCTGGCGCAACACGAGACGACGCACATGTTCCCAGTAAGGCTCATATGGCTCGACATCGGTTATATGCTTGATCAAAGCTTCGGTTGCCAATGCGAATGTTCCATGTACTTGGCGCAGCGAGGAAGGATTTGTGCGTTGAGCCACATAGCTCATTTCAAGATTCAAGGGCCGATCGCCTTGATTGACGGTAAAGTCTGCAAGTGGACTAAGATGGAAGCTGTAAGTCGTGTCAAGCCCGGCGCTCTGGGGAGGCATCAGTGAACGTGCTGCTGACGTTTTCGCGGGCGTCTCTTCAACACGAAGTGATTCATTCCGACGGATGAGGCTTTTCTCATCGACAGTCTCCTCGTTCCTTTCTTCGATTCTTGAGATGGGACGGCCAATAAATGGCTGTCCCCCTACTGAAGTTTGACGTCCTGTGGGAGGAACGGATGTTCGTATGGAATGAGTTTCATAGTCTGCTTGAGTTGTATTTTCATCTGGCACAATTCCGTGGTAGGTGTGATTTGCGTTCGGGTCGGACTGCGCAGTATGAAGCTCCTCCCGAGAAGATGGGCGTGAAAGAACCGGCGATGTGAGACTGACAGTTGAGACACGAGATTGCTTTCCTTCAGATCGGAAATTTGTGGAAGACAATGGCTCCGGCTGCTGGGCTTCGGAGTTTCCTCTTTCAGACAGTTTCCTCTTTGCAGTCTCGTCGGTTCCCCATGATGTAACTCGTGTCCCTGTGTTAGGGACACTGGACGTGAAGCGAGTGAATCTAGATTGGACGGAGCTTGCGCCAAGAGATGGACCTCCATCCCTCGTGTGCGGTCGGACATCAGACTTCTTAGGGGATGCATTTGTAGCCAAAGGACTACCGGCCTTGCTTCTCTCTCGGTCCGTTAAGGTATCCCCTTTTGTAGGAGAACTGAGATCGTGAACTCTCATCATCTCCTGGAGCTCATCCACACTTAGATCGGGGATATCTCTGAATGGGTCATCTGTTTCCTCGGTAGGCTGGAAGACTGGTGCCTTTGGTTCTTCCACCTCGTCTTTCACCCATTGATTCTTTGAGCGGTCATACTTGAACCCATTGACCTCGTTAGGAATGAGATGTGCCACGAGGTCCGAAGCCAGCATGCCCTTCACTTGAGAGTTTTGCGAAGAGCCTGTGGGGGCCGAGGTAACGCTGAAGCCAGACATTTGTGTGTTGATGGTCATCAAATCCTGGGCGATGTTCTCAGCCATGTCATCGGCCATGCCACTGGTCTTTCGTTTTCTCGGTCCGTGAATTCGGATGTTCTGTGAGTTTGGTTCGCCAAGCTCAGTTTGGCCCTCATCCTGGCGATGAGAAGCATGCAAAGACATCTCGCGATCATTGGGATCATCTTGCTCTTGATATTTCTTCAGATGACTGAGAATCAATGGGTTCAACTCCTTCACCTCCCTCACCTTGCGAAGATCTGTTCCGTCGCGACTCGGGGGGCGAGAAAAGGCTTCCCGGGTGGATTCGTCGTCGTAGCTGAAGTCGTCTTCGCTTTCCACATCAGACTCATGCACGCTTGTCAATGCAGCCGCACCCCGTCCTTTTGATCTAATCAGATCCATTATCTTGGTGGCCTCGTTCAGGTAATCCTGGGTGGTAATGGATCCTTTTCGGGAAGTATCGCTGGCGCCAGTAATCTTCACTAATGGAACGTCACCATCAAGCGAAAATGAATCGGAATAATCATTATTATCGAAATTAGTTTCGGAAAAATCCCTGTGAGACGCAATGTGGCTCTCCCCATCGGTTCGTATTTGGCTTGGCGTGGGTGTTCGAGGTCGCTGCATGGATTGAGAAAAGCCCGGCGGCGCAAGATAGTCACTATTTTCGAGTTGTACACCGTGCTGCATAAGGCTTCGTTGCAGAAGCGACATGCTGTCGCCATATTTCTGAGGGGAACCGCCATTGGCATTGTGATATGGCTCGGCACTGTTGTTCCTCATGATTGTTCGGCGCCGTTTAGGGGTGGGGTCCATCCCTGGGGCTCGAGGTACTCGCTTGACATCAGGCGCCATGTTCTCCTTGTTGTTCGGGCGAGTTCCTTGCCGCAAATCGTCAAAGAAATCTTGGCGCATCCAGGCAGATGGCTTCCGAGTGAATCCCGAGCTCGCTGACCTGCTATAATGAGAAAACCCTTGTGAGGCACCGCGAAGATACTTTTGCCGTGTTGATGATCGCTTGCGCGAAGATGGACGCGACCCAAACCCTGCGGCAGCATCATATACTAGTTTGTGCTCGTAGGGGCTGGTGTCCGAGAAATCGAATTTGTCCAGCTCGCCACCTCCAAACTGGCTGATTCGCTGTACAGCATTACGAGACCCGAGACGCTCGTTTCGCCTAGGAGACATATCTTGCAATGATTCATTTCTTGTATTCAAAAAGCTGCGGCTTTCACCCTTTCTCCGCGCTTCCTCGGAGGGCGAAGGGGGCTCTTCTCCTTCTGACGTATCGCTGAAATTATCTTCGAACTGACTCATACGCCGGAGAAGCCTATTATTGGTAAACGTATCGTGGTCACCGAACAACTTCAATGGACTCCCTGATGATGGCATCTTGGACTCGTTCTCCGCCCCTGCCGTGGAAGGACGGACGTGAGACGAAGAGGGACGCGGTAGACCAGGCGACCCAGTGTTGTGAGGAGGATTAAATAAGGGGGAACTTCGGATTTTGGAGTTGGCGAGGAGAGTGGGTGAGAGGTGGTGCGAAGGAAAGGGCGAAGGGGAAAACCGGCGAGGGAAGGAGCGATGGCCTCTGCGGCTGCTGAATTCCACTGTCCCCATGGACAGATCCTGGGGCAGAGAGTGGCTTGTCACGTCCAGGAGACTGTCATCTCGGGGAGACGCGTCAGGGCGAGGTTCGCTGCGGTTGTAGAAAAGGAAGCTATCGCTGGCTGGAGAGCCCGGGCGACTTTCGTTATCGATAGACAGACTTTCCAGCTTGTTGGTGACCTGTTTCAGCGCGGACTTAATAACCTCTGAGGTTGCCTTGCCATCAAGGGTGTTGTTCCGGGAAAACACGATGGGTGTGATTCCCTCATTGCGCAGGTCCTCCAGCCCACTCGCCGTCCGTAGCTGTGTTTCCCCCGCTTGTGAGGACCCTTCCTGGGCCCAATGCACGTCCAGATGCCCATTCTTCTCCCAAGGAGCGCGATTGATGGTCTCTTGTGGTGATTGGTCGCCATTCTCTCGGTCGTGTTCATCCTCACTGGCGGCGTGTTTGGGTTCGTCGTCGCAACTATGGTGCTCGTCTTTATCCTGCCGCGACGGTGTGTCGGTGAAGTCCCATAGATTATCGTCCTGCTTCGTAAATGGGGTGGACCCTAGTTGCGTCGCGGCACCGGGTGTGGGTGGCTTAAACACACTTTCGAGTCCGATCGGCGCAAACAGATCCCGTTGCTCGCCAGCAGCAATTTCCCCGCGCACGAGTCGCCTGCGCCATTCTGGTGTGCCTTCTTTCGTTTCGTTGTCTTTCTTTGATTTGATCTGAACCGTACCGTCCAGCTCCGACTGGATGGAGGCGTTGGAGACGTTTGACACCGATCGTAGAGGGGAGCGCATATCCATGGCGGAGTGCCTGCGGGTGACACCCGGTGTGGGCTTGGGGCTGGCCTTCGGACTCGCCCAACAATCGACTTTTGGGTTGGCCTTGGGGGCAGGCGTAGTCGTTTTGCCCGGAGCTGGTGATCGTGGTTTCCGGGTTCTGGGTGTTCGGGGGGTCTTTGGTGTCGGGGGTTCTCTTCTATGAAAATGGCATGGGCGGGTAACCTTTTTGTTGCTCCCTGGTGATTGTTGCCCTAAGGATCGTCGCGCAGGGACCGGAATGCGACTAGGAGTTCCCTGCTGGCTAGTCTTAGGCGACTCAGTGAGAGATGGTTGAGTTGGGATCGGACTGATGGGCGCTGGAGATGGCCAGTCATCGGACAGACTGTCGAGCCATGGTTGGTTGCTCATTTTCAGTCTTTGTTATGATGCCGATACGCGCGCGTGCCGGGTGTAACAAAAACCTTGAAACACAGCTCAATCCAGCATGGAGGCATGGATCGGAGCTAATAAAAGATCAAATTGAGAAGAACGGTGGGTAGAGACAGTGCGGAGATGCGGTGTCCAGCCCATCCCCACTCAAGCTCCTTGTTTACGATATCGTCTTTGTTTACGCTCTCACGGCGGCTCGTTAACATTGCGACCGGTTGAGATCTATCAAATGTATATTCTATACACTTCACCCTAGTTTTCCACTATGATCAGAAGAATCTGTCCAGCGCCCTTGGAAATATCCCCCGGGCCCCAGATTCAAGCAAACTATTGAGTCTCTTGGAAGCCTAATGCGCTGGCTAGTCCCACTTGGTCTTGCTTTGCTCTTGGGCATGACTTACTCTTGGGTCCTTGCAAAGGGCAATTGAAGTCCTTCAAGTAGGCCAGCTAATTGAAAGGATGCCCAGAGGCCATGGATTTCATTGCGTGATGTCTTTATATGAAAAATATTCTCGCGCGGTGCCGCTCCCACATACATATATATGCAAGGATCGCCATCGAGAGAGAACGCCATATATTGGTTGAAATTACAATGTGGATGCAAATTATTTACTGTAGTCAACGCCCAGGGGCAAAGTACTTCGAGATTGCAGCGAAATTAATAATTGGAATATTGCAGGAAACCCAAATATGTATTGTTCGTGTCTAACTCCTAGGATATTGTCTCCCTCAAGCATGAATGGTACAGTAAGAAAACATGAGATAACGATCGATGACCTTAAACAATGAGTCTCTCGAAAGAGTATTTGCCAACGGCCTTACGGCGCAAGTGTCCAATCTCACGGCTGGTGCGGTTCTTGACCTCACCAGTGGACTTTTTGATCTTAGTGCGGGAAACGTCCTTGGAAGCAGCCTTGAGCGAGAGCGGGAGCATTTTGCCACCGGCATCGCCTTCGTAGCCATCCTCTCCCTCACCAGGCCGGGTGAAGACCATCAAATCAGCACCATTGAGTTTCTCGTAGCGGACCAGGTGAGATGGACCCGAGGCCTCGGCATCCATCTTGGCCAGGGCATCCTCAGAAGTAGTTGTCTGGGTATCGACCTGGTCTGCGAAACGAAGATACTCGCACAAAACACCCTTAAGGTGTGTCGCCTCTTCGACTCCGGCAAGCGCGGCGGCAATCTCGGACTTCATGTCCGTGATCAATTCCATTTCGCGACTAGCAGCGGCTGTGACCGAGTCGGAGTCCTCAAAGTCACCCGCTGCCGGGATGGCCGAGATCCAACCGGACGGACCAACAGCATCCACAGAGGCAGTGAGGAGATCAATGATGATATTGAGAGAAAGGGCGGGGGTAATTTGATCGAGAGTAATAGGTGTTGGGGGGTTTTCAGTGAAGCGAGAAGTGTAACCTCCGGTAGCGAGAGAAAGGCGGAGGTGGTGGACCATAGAAATGAGTTCTGTCCGCGAGAGATTGGAGCGCAGGGAATGAACGACAACTGGGATGGGCTGCGAGTGGATCTTTTGGAGGGAGGTGTTAAGACCAGCGAAGATATCCTTCAAACTTGCCGTTTCGGCACCAAGCTGTTTTGAAAGCTCTTGTGTAGGAGTAGCGAGAACACCACTTGTGATCGCGCGAGCAGTCTCCTCCAGAGTGCCGGAATGGGAACGCGCCTGGTTCAAGAAAGCCTTAAGGGCGTAAGCCAATTCGTCTGAGGAAATAAGAGTGGGCCCTTCGAGGACTTGGTTGACCTGCTTCAAAGAAGGATCTGAATCGAGGAGAGCTTGGATGAACGATCCGGTAGGGAATGTCTGCAGAATACGTGGCTTACACGCCCGACGGAGGGCGATCTCAACGTTGTCGAGAGACAGATGACCCAAGCGAATGAGCCAGTCGCAGGTAGTCGGGGGCCACATGGCAACACGGAGTTGAGATGAAGCGGACGCCGACACTGTATCAATCTTGGTTGATTCCTCCACGGCGAAAATTTTTGAAAGCAAGAAAAGAGTGGCCTCAGGGTTGACATACTGTCCACGAACAGGAAGTATGGTTGAAGTCTCGGAGGTGTTGAAGTACGTCAAAACGGCATTATCAAACAAATCAATGTTCTTTGTCTTGGTCGCTTTCTCGATAGTCTTCGTAAGCTGAGTCCATTTCTCAACCTGCTCTGGTGAAGTGAGACGAAGGGAGGCGATGTTCTCAGTGCGGTGTTTTTTCGATGCGATATCCCACTGTGCTCCAGAAGAACCAATACCTCTACCGATGGCATCAATAAGTAAACTATCTCTTGAGCGCTTGAGCGAAGAGCTGGGCGCACTAGGAAGAGAGCTCAAGTCAAAGGCAATGAGAGTGTTTCCCTTAGTTGCGACGGCAATTCCAAGTTTGGCGAAGTAGCTGATGAAGTTTGTGGAACTTTCTGGAGCAGATCCGGTGCTCGACAAAATATCACCAGCGGGAATACTGCGCTGCACAGAGTGGTACTGGGTATCATAAACTGCCACAAGAGACTTTTGTGCTCCGATCACGGACTGTGGTGAAATGCGCATGATAGATGAGAACTCCTCATCATCAAGGACAAATTGCGATGTAACGGAGGGCGAATATTGAGAAAGGTCAACATTGATGAATCCCTTCTCAAAAGAAAGGCTCAAACCAGCTGAGCCAGAATGGAAGCTCCATTGCATAGCATTGCCGTTGGTAGTTTCCAAGCCGCTAGCATCAGGAATATGGAACGTTTGGAGATGGCGCAGGCGCTGACTTTCGTCCAATGGTGACTCCGACTTCGAATGCGCCGGAACGGAAAACATTTGAACAACGATATCTTTCAGGGAAATGCGCTTCATGTTCTTTGGCTGCGATACTAGAAGCAAGATAGATGGCTCGTTGGCGCCGGTGGTGGTCAGATCGCCCAGTGCCAAAGAAGCCAAATCCTGTCGTCTTTTGAATAGAGCCTTCTTGGCATCATCGAATTCGACCAAGAAACTGGATTGGACATTGTGAGTGGAGCAGACCTTGGCAATCTCGCTGTGCTGAATGCTCCATCGCTGGGTCTTCAAATCAGACGACAGCCTACGCACACGACCATCCTCGTGGACTGCCAAAATATCGAATGGGTCTGTTTCTCCTTCGGCATCGGTACTAGAGGGGACAATGCCCACAAAGGTTGTAGGGCTGGTCGAGTCGGTAACGGTAGTGGATGAGGAAGAGATGACCGGGGCGCTTGAGCCGCTACTGCCGATCTCCTCCACAAAGCACTTGATCTGGTGTTCAGGCTTAGTGACCGCAGTGTAAGTCTGCCTTCGGACTATCGACTTCTTCGACAGCTTCCTGCGAACTGAGCATGGGCGGCAAGAGAAAGTAGATTGCGGCGGGACGGCGTAGGAGGTCACAAGCTTGGGTGTTTGAACCTAGTGGAAATTAGACTCAAATATAAAGGAAACAACACGGCAAATGTATCATAACGTACGTTATAAATGTTCACGGCTTCTCCGTCCACTGCAACTGCAACTTCATATCGCTTACGCTTTTTCGCATCGGCGAGACTGAAGACATCGCCGATACGTGTTTTGCCAGTAGAAGCATGAAGGGGGCGAGGCAATTGCGCCAGGACTGATGGAGACTGCAAATCCATGACGAAATGAATACCAGGAAACACAATTTGCTTGATTTCCTGTCTCTTCAAAGCGTATGATCTTTTTGATGCAGACCCATCCAAATTGGAAATCTGAAAAATTTTCGGGGTTACGTCGGGCCGGGAATCCACCCCTAGTCTATATCAGGCCTAGCGGGGCACAGATGGAGCAATCAGCCTGACATAAGCAATTAACGCGCCCCCCGGCCCTTGCGCGTCGGACGTGTTTGAAGCTATGGAAATTGGCCTCAACTTGATTCTTGATTCAGACAGTTGCTTTACACTTGACATTTTTACTCTATCCTTTCAATGGTATATCTGAGTTATTATTTGCTCCCTGGTCTCTTCTCAGGGATCATCTGACTGTTTAGCGCATGAACATTGTATCCAATCTACCGATGGCTATGGGAACCGATGAACAGCAGGTCATACATCCTTTCTTCCGACAAGGTCAGAATGTGTCCCATAGCCGCAGGTGACCTAAAGCTTACTCTCTCTAGAATTTGGAGTCTCCGCCAAATCTACCCCCATTGATAACACCGTCACGGAAGTGAATACCCACGCAAATAAGCCTCCATCGATAAGCAGCCAAAGTTCTGTCTCTGAGCAGGAGACCGAGGACCGGGAAAGTTGGAATAACATAAAATTCAAAAACAAAACCGCGAGCTCGGTGGATGTTGAGGAAGACCCCAACGAAAGCCGGAGAAAGAGGCGAAGAACGGATAAACCCCAAACAGCCGAGGCCACCACCATTTCAGGTGCAGGTCTCACAGGATGGCTCGGCGTGACCACACCCGCGCCTTCGTCAGTCGATACTCTTGAGCCTGAAACCGATTTGTCTCTATCTCGCCCTCAAGCTCCGCCGGCGGAGGCTCAACAACCTGCGAAGGACATCCAACCATCGACACTGGTCGATAATGAGATACCAAAGGGTCGGGTTGGGCGCACTTCCGCAAGACAAAAGACTTTGCGGTTGAATTCTAAAGGGGGTTTCTTGTCATCTCCTGCCACCAGCCCCCCTCCAGATACAAACAAAAACGCGACAGGGAAGCGCCGGAGGCCGCGAAAGGGCGAGCAAAAGATTGTTAAGATCAAGTATAGTGTTGGCACAGAAAGGGATCTGGGGAAATTGATTAATGACATCCTCGATGGGCAAGTGGTTCATAGACCCGCTCCCACTGTGTCCTCCTCTCAGCCACGCAAGACGAAAAGCCAAGCTCGAAAGCCCACGCACCCATTTTTCAATAAAAAATCGTCAGAAAAGCCTGGATCTACCGTTCCTATTGAGTCTCAATCAGAATCCGCAGGTACGAGTTCGAGTGTGCCTCTAAGCGAAACTATTGCCGGGGCCTCGGACAAAAAGCGGATTGTAGCGGCCTCGGGAACTTCGTTTATTAGGCCTGCCCGTCGAGTCCCCAAGTTCCTCGAATTGATCGATCCTATCTGGCCACCGCGAGATCTTGTGCATGTCAGAGATGTTCACCCGCCTCCAAATATTGACGATCGTGCCTGGCACATTCCCCAAGATCGAAAGAAGTCGAAGATCGCAGCTATCTCTGTCAGAGATGAAGAAAATGTACTTCTAGCTGGGACAGCCGAAGCAAGAAGGATTGCTTGCTTGCCTAAAAATGAATATGATGGCCCAGCTGTTCTCCGACATCCCGCGCGACATGTCGCCAGCAGCCAAGTCCTGCAGACAGCAATGGAAAGACAAATGTCATGGTCTTCACCAAACCGCCAATTTCCTTGGAACTCGTCTAGCCCAGCCCTTGCCAGACTTCGGTCGGCCCTACTCACGTCAGTTTCGGCGTTCGATTGCGGAACGTACGAACCACAACTTTGGACGCAGAAGTATGCCCCTCAGTCAGCTGAACATGTTCTTCAGCTTGGTCGTGAACCCCAAGTCCTTCGTGACTGGCTACGGCATCTCAAGATTACAGCTGTGGACACGGGCAAAGCCTCGAAAGAAACGGCGAAATCAAAATCAAAACGAGAGAAAAAAGCGAAGAAGCGCCAAAAATTAGACAAACTTGATGGCTTCATTGTATCAAGCGGAGATGAGGCGTCTGAAATGGACAATCTCTCTGGCTCAGATGATGAATTAGCGGGTGGGGTGACGACAACACCGCATAGGACAGTCGTCAGGTCAGGAGATATGGCACACGGAGTGGAAAAGAGTCCAATGGCCAATGCGATTCTTCTGAGTGGCCCGGCGGGCTGCGGTAAAACCGCTTCCGTTTACGCCGTTGCAAAGGAGCTCGATTTTGAAGTCTTCGAGATCAACCCCGGAAGCCGACGAAGTGCCCGAGACATGCTGGAGCGAGTCGGAGATATGACACAAAACCATCTTGTCCATCTTCTCAATGAATCCGAAAATCCAACAGACAATGGCAAGGATCCTGCCAAGCAAAACAAGCTGATGAGCTTTTTCAAAGGCTCAGCCTCAAAAGCTAGCAAGCCGGTCTCAGGGTCTGGCGAATCAAGCCCTAAGCCAGACACTGTACCCAAACGACCTCGGGAGCAAAAACAGTCATTAATTTTGCTTGAAGAAGCTGATCTCCTCTTTGATGAAGATCGCCAGTTCTGGACAGGCGTCTTGACTCTCATCAGCCAATCCAGACGACCGATTATCATCACCTGCAACGATGAGAGTTTAATCCCGACCCAGGACATGTCTCTTCACGCTATACTACGGTTTCACAAGCCTGCTCCCGACTTTGGTGTCGATTACCTGCTTCTGGTTGCCGCTAACGAGGGGCACATGTTAAAGAGGGAAGCCGTCACCCGACTTTATCAAGGATCTGGAATGGACCTTCGAAAGTCACTGATGGATCTGAACTTTTGGTGTCAGATGGGTGTCGGCAGCGCGAAAGCAGGCTTGGATTGGCTGCTTCCCAATTGGCCACCAGGATCAAACGTGGACCATGATGGGGATCGGCTTCGAGTCCTGAGCCTCAACACATATGATCGATATATGGGCTGGCTCAACCGTGATATGCTGCTCGCTCAGGGCTCATTGGATGAAGAGACGGAATTAATTCGCAACACCTTCCAATGGTGGGGCCTCGGTTTGCAAGATTCTGAAGATATGGCCGGGAAGAGCGAAGTCGAACTTCTTCCATCTGAACAATTCCAGTCTATTCCCAGGACAACAAAACTTGACATGCTGTCTCGGGAGGCGGATTATTATGATATGAGAAGTTCCCTCGATATCCTTGGTCTCAATCTGTCCATGGACACGAACAAAGTAAGTGTGATCAATACATCCGCAGAAACATCAGCTAATTAGTTACCAGGACCCCGTTGATATCTCCGCACCACCACCCCCAGAAGGATACAAATCCAATTATCTTGACAGCTACCCCCTCCTGCACACAGATCTGCGAATCGAGTATTCAGGCCTCAGTGAATCCATCGGCGCCACCTTCGATGCATTGATAAGCCGAAATTTCCGCCCCTCAACCACCGAGGACCTCGAATCCGTGTATGCAAACCGCGCTCTGAGTAAAACCATTACCTCCGCATATCCTCCGCAAACTCCCCCATCCACTGTATTCCAATTCCAGCGCATCTTTGAACCCATCATGCGCGCAAACTACTCAAATCCCACCCCAACTGCTCGACATGCTCCCTCATTCGAGAACGGAATCGCACCGATTACTGAAGACCTGGCCCCGTACATCCGTGGCATCATGGTCTTCGATGGCCGCCTACACCAATACCGCGAGAGCTTGTTCGCGCTCACGGCGCAGGAACACGGGCGCGGCGAGAAGCGATCACGCACAACGCGCGCGAGTCGCGCAGCCCTCGAAGGAGGCGATAAAGCCTCAACGCGCAAAGAGAGATGGTTCGCTCTTGATACGCCTTACTACAAGGTGCAGAACACTGCAGGGCCGGATTGGCAGCAGGTTTTGTTCCAGATGGGGTACTTCCATGTCCAACCTATGGTTGAGGCATTTGTCCCGGGAAGTGACCAAGTTCCAGGCGACAGACCTGTGTGATCCAATATAATATATGTATTTATGAAAACGATCTTAAGATAGATGTTCTAGCTGCCAGTTTTGAAATGTATACCTAACACCATTCAACATCTTTGCTGAACAAACCTATATCCAATTATTGCCGAACCACACAACCTTCCAACTGCAGGACTATGTCTCCCACTGGGGACAAAGGAGAGACGGGGGATACCGTCAAAAGTGGCACCTCTCGTCGCTCCGAAAACCTTCGCTTACTCCAACATGCCTTCAAATATAAATTCTTATGAAAAAAATGATTAAAGATTGTTCGCTATGCTGGTATGGCCTAAGATCGCTCCAAACATTGTCATAAGAATACGGAGACATTGAACAGAGTAAGAAAAACCCGGCAGCCATCGCCCATAACGAAAGATGCCACAAATCGACGAAGCTGTCCTGACCAGCAGGAACCTGTACAAACGCAAGTCAGCACTACAACCGAGTATACGAAGCCCGCGCAACTGAACCCAAGCACCCACAGCAGCAAAAGAATACATAAACTCTCCACAATTAGGACGCAACTCTACCCGACGCGACGGGCTTCGGCACCTCGGGCCCGTTGAACTGCGCCATATGATAACGTCCGTGATCCTGCTTGAAATCAAAGAGAGAGTCGTCCGAGTCGCGCCGCGATGAAGGATATGCGTTTCCGTGGGATGGTTGTCCGTCTTCGGCGCCGAATCGTTGTGTCGCGTAGCGAGCGTAGAAGCCTGACTTTCGTTTGTGTTCTTCTAGATCTTCGCGGTCATCGCGGGCCATGCGCTTCTTGTAGAGGACTATCAGGACGATGATAGCTATGAGGAGGAGGCTGAAGGTGTTCGGGGTCAGTATTTGGGGCCCTGGTGGTTCTGTGACGAAGTGGGATGATGTGACGTTGTGCTTACACCCCTGATATAGCGGCTGGAATGCCGACCGTCACTGCTGCGCTGGTGGGTTTTGTGCAGCTGGACATGGTCTCGTCGCCATTGCAGTCCCGGCGGAGGAGGGTAAGGAGTGTGGATGCCATCTTTCCGAATTTGGATTATGGATGTATAGATGATAACGAGAGTGTGTTGACCTGTAGAACCGGATAGTAAAAGAGTGAAGGGGTTCGTGATGGTCAGATTGGAGTCAGGGGATAAAGGATCGTGTGGGGGAAGAAGATTCCAAGCGAACACCCGAATCTTCTAAGAGAATGTAAGTGGGAAAAAAAAAGACAGGGAAATATGCAGTGCACCGGAAGACCTGTATCGCTTGTTATGACTGTTTCCAATGCGGAGTATAAGACAGTCGACGATGTTGATTCGTCGCGATGAAAAGGGGGTGGCTTGTTTCGTCGAGTATGGGGTTACATTCCTTGCTGTTTAGGCCGTCCGGGGCTATTTTGGGCGTTAGTCTTGGGAAGAGAAGCTTCATGCGTACAAAACACGGAGTACGGAGTATAGAGAAGTCGATTGTATAGAGAAGATCCTATCTCCAATCATCTTTCTTAATATTGGGGGTTTACCTTCAGGGATTGCCAGTTCCACTGCCAATGTGTGATTGGCCTTGTGGAATAGTCCATTTCCCCAGTATTACTCCATACAAATCAGTATACTCCGTGCTCCATACTCCGTACTTCGTACATGTATCGAGCTACATTCTGATGTTCGATCTTTGTCTCATGCAGGCACTGCACAGATGATCGTGGAAAATCGCCAGAGCCTGCGCACGGCGCATATATTGACACCTAAGAAAGAGGGCCACCAGCGCATTGGGCTTTAATCTATTTTTATACTACAGCATATATGTACAGGACCGGAAATCTCAATTATCGACAGGCTTTGCAGCATCCAGCTTGGCCAATACCTCACTCTTGGGTACCTCCTCACTCCACTTCTTGCGAGGGTGCTCAAAAGTCGACCCAATCCGACCATACGAGATACCGCCCAGTTGACCGACCGGCCGCAACTTCTCCAAGTCAATGTGACTATAATCCTCGTTGGCCGTGCCTTCCTTCACCCAGAACCGGGTAGCTTTGATGAGAACAGTAGCGGCAAGGCTCATTCCAGGCTGCTGATGATCCGTGAACTCCTTGATGTCGACGACCTTGCCTTCAATGTTGAACACCGACTCTGCAACTCGGGATGGCTTCACTGTACTTGACGGTGCCTCGTGCAGACCGGAGACATCCCACTCGGACACACCGTACGGAGCATCGATCGAGGTCGCGTTGACAGCCTCGATCATATTTTCGGATACTGTGTTGATAACACACTCGCCGGTTTCCTTGAGGTTGTGGTAGGTATCTTTAACCCGACCTGGTCGAGACGAGAAGCCCACAATGAACATCGGGGGATCGTGGTCGATGACTTGGAAGTAACTAAACGGGGAAAGGTTCTTTTCACCCTTGGCATTGACGGTACTCAGGAACCCCACAGGTCGCGGCGCAATCCCAGAGACAAGGAGACGGTAGTTGTTGATCATGGGACGATCTGGTGCGTAGGGGTCGATTTCATGATGTTTTTGCACCAGGCTAGCTCCATTGTCGGGTACACCTTGTCCATACTCCCAATTGGGATTTGGGGATTTTGTCACTTCGATAGGCTTAGAGTGATCAAAATCTGGACGTTGGGCTTGGAGCTTGTCAAAGTCGCCTGCGTCTTGGATGATTTTGTAATTCTTTTGTGCCGCAGCGGTTTCAGACTCTGATGCCACGGCTGCTGCCGAGGAAATCATTCGTATCTGGCTCGATGAATGAGACCCAATTCGAGATGTAGATATGAAGGTCGATTTCCAAGTCCTAGATGTAAGTTAGACATTGATGTGTCCAGAAATGGTACACGTACTGGTTGGACACAAATCGTCCAATTGCTCTTACGCGAGTCATGCTGGAAAGAACCAAGTGGTTCATAAATAATAAAAATATAGATCAATGCAATTGTGATTCTTGTCTTAACCTGATTAATAATTCTTTTTGCCCGTGAAGACCGAAAAAAAAGTCGGAGGCCTTCCGATACTCGGGATCTCGATCCGACACGATAAGATTTGGGTCCATCACAACAGCCCTATCTTTTGCTACTCATCATATATCTCTGACTACATCTAGATGATGTATGTCACCCTGATCTATGGCCATCCAATTATCGACGCATGGGAAGTCATCAAATTCCTGGTGGGAATTGAGAACTACCTAGAGAAACTGAGAAGTATGATACTTGGCCTAAACACGCATGCTGAATGCAGCCGAGTGGTGTTGATGGAAACAGCTTGGAATTACAACAGCTTATTTCAGACAGCGGGCCGTATCCACCGTCTTGGGCAGAGCCAGCCGCAGAAAGTATGGCTGTTATTCCACAAACATGGGTTGAGGCAGTACCGGTATCATATAGGAATGAAGGGAGACGGGTTCTTATGATCTGGTATCCAATGAAGCTCAATCCCTGTTCGTATGGGCGAACATTGACTAGGAGTTCATTCTATCAGCTCCCAGAGTTCGATGGCGGAAATTACCGCACGATTATATCTTTGTACAAAGAAAAGGATAGGTTTATTACGGGGACAAGCGGTCTAGATATCGATGTATTATGGATATTGCATGTCTGGGATTGAGGTATAACGAGCACGGAGTAGGCCACTTGCCGATCAATGATTTAGGCTCGATCTTGACGTGAACCTTGTTTGATGCAATAAAACCCTGCAAATATAACATAAAGCGGATATAACCATATTAAACCCATTGTTTTCTGAATCCCAAGACTTGATTGCCCAATCCTTCACCAATACCCCTGACGCATTGCAAGTGACCATGGCTAAAAAGCATCAAACCCCCACAGATTGCATGATTCCCTCCACATCTAACTGATCTGCAAGATCCAACAATTCCCGCGGCGGAAGACTGACTGATGGATTCAGTGCCAACATATCCCATTCAAATTCGTCATGATCGAAGGAATAAGCCTCCTCACTGATTTCATTGCCTCCATCCAGATTGACTGGGGGCAAATGGTGAGTGGACAATTTTGGCGTCAAAGGCGCGAGTATCTGCTCTAATTGCTTGAGTTCAAGCCTTCGAAGTGGCCCAGCTAGGTTCCCCTTGGCAATGAGTTTATCTAGTACACACTCCAAGCTCTCGCACCAAGTGTCATTTGAGACGAGCGAAGGGGCAATTGAGCGGATCAGGTATAGAACAAACGCAGAAGATGAGGCATCTTCGATTTGGAATGGTAAAAATGCGTCTGGAAATTGAATTAGCTTTGTTGCACAGTTGGATATATTTGGTCTATCATACCCAGCAAATCGTCATCAGCTAGAATACGAAGAGTTTGAAGAATAGTCTGAGCGGAATCCGCGCAGCATTGTAATAAGGACGCAACGGGTTGTGTCAGGCTTATTGTTTGGGATGTTTCTCTCTCTGTTCGTTCGATATGCATGTGGAGTGCGCACATCACTAGCGGTCTTGTCGTAAGTACCACACACTGCATTTGTTAGTTCATGACAGCCCAGTCCTCCGGAGGTAACCCACATGATGATGGGCTAGCATCAGACGAATCGCCATTTTCGAGGCACGGCTGATGAGTCCATGGAAATTAGTGTTCAAAAAGTCCGTCAAGTCATAAGAAAGTGCAGCCATGCTGTGAAGAATGGACTGTGTGCTGCGGACTAGTGTGTCATCAGATTCATTGCCAACCCCATAAACGGCTAGGCTTTGGTTAGCAATCAGGCCGCGGAGAATTCTCTAGAAACCTACTCGTCAAAATCGTAGCCATGAGCCGCGAAAGTCGAACATGCAATGTCAGGTTGACATGTTCTACTGAGTCGTCCATCTCTGCCGGCAGCCGGACAGTGATATCTTCATCTCTGATTGAGCTGGGTGCACCAATTGAAGCAGAGAATTCTCGATCTAGCAGGTAGACCACCCAAAAGATTATTCTGGATCGTTTTGAGAGCTCGGGTCCACATATTTCCTCTGGTACATGTCTGTGTATCCCTTCAATGATACAGCCACGCAAGGCTTGCCCAATCTGCTGACATTATTAGACAATCGAGTACAATTGAGAACAATAGAGAACGAAACTACCCACATGCTGAAATGCCGCCCTTCTCATATCAATTGATTGAAGATACACTGCTGCTAGGCTAAGTGCCTGAATACAGCTCAAAGGGTCTTCATCAACTCCTGACAAATCGGGTAACAGTGCCATCGCTCGGGACGCGTATTGATGCCCAGGGGTGTGCCAGAAACGGTTCTATGTGTTAAGAAAGCTTTCCCGAACGCCAAAACAAGTAAATACTGACAGTACCAAGGTCTCTTGGCAGCAGCCTTCGCTGGTGGATCCCGGTAAAATTCATGCAGGTCTTGCAAATAAGCAGTCTCATCAATCATCAAAGAAAGGAAGCCAAAATAGAACTTGACTGTGCTGAATAAAAACAGTGCATAGTCCAACGGTGGGAGGTTGGTGACATCAGGTACTTCATCGGGAGGAAACGGTCGCCAGTTCAACCTGAAAGCCACGCCATCAATATGAAACGGGTCTGGCGGGCAGTTCGATTCAGGAACCTTTCTGCCTATCAAAGCGAGAACTCGACGGCAAAAGGACCATGAAGATGTTGGTCCCATGTACCCTTTAAACCCGGATCAGTCATGAGAGAAGGTGGGGGATGGACTGAGCACTCACAAAATCGGCCATCCGGGGTCTGTGCAAAGGAGGGATCCCTATCAACCAGAGGATTCTGAGAGAATCTTGATCTGTCGGTAACTTCTTCCGCTCTATTGTTGATTCCTTGTCCCGTTTGGGATTCTTCTTGTATATGCAAAGGATGCTCTATCCCCGGAAGAAAGCTATCAATACGAAGTCCACTCACTCAGAGATTGATCACTGCATACGTACCATTTGACATCGAGCGCCATCCAATATCTGCTTGGCTATCTAATAGTTCACTCGACACCTGAGGAGTTGGTGGGATATCAATATCTTCGTCACTCATTAACAGTGCACCTCCATCGGAATTGCGATTATGAAGTGCTGTAGATGCGTATCTCCCAGAGCTTCCGTTTCTGGATATCTGCTCCTCTAGCTCTCGCAAATAACTATCATGCATTAGCTCATCCTATATAACCAGGATGCAGATACTAACCGTTCCGACACAGAGACCCGCACCTCCTCCACCGGGAAATGGCAGTGCTTGTTTCTCCGCGCACATCTCGTGCAAGGGCTAAACCCTGAGCACTTGACCTTCATTGATCGACATCGCTCACACCTTTTTTTCAAGAATTGTAAGTTATTATTCTCATTTGGCTAAGTGAATCTGACTCACGCCCTTTGGCACTTCTTCGATTTTGCCTTGCCAGATGCCACAGGCATTCCGGATTAGGGGACCGAGATGATGTATAGAGCAAATACGAAGCTATTCTGTGCTTCCAGCTGACTTTCCGATACCAATTGTTCTGCAGGGTGCGGGGTAGAGATGAGAATGCTGATTCTATACGTCGGGATGTGCTTCCGACTCTCCTTATCGGAGATAACAGCGCATCATTAATCATAGCCCATCACATGATTGGTGCGACCCTAAACGGATTGACTTTGTTTGATCTATTGGGTTTAGTCTATGCATGATCTCCAAGGCAGTGCAGAGTCAGTAATCCTATACTTTGATTCGCTCGATTGTGCATCGGATGTCTGACTCAAATACAGCATATACTCGGACTTTATCCGACGATCCTCCGCCACAGTTCACGCCGCAATGCGGTGACCATGTGCTGCGTTCGTTCCACAGCCCCTCGATTCTCAATTGCTCGGCGGTGCAAGTACCCCATACACTCACCCACAGATCCCCAAGGCATACACTTGAAGGCTTTTGGTGCAATTGACTTGCCAACAGATGACTCCTTGAGAGCCTGTTCGTAGTTTTGCACAAGTTCACAGCCGAGTTCGTCGGCCATGCCTTGAATCTGTCCGCATTCCAAAATAATCGTAGGTTGATGTGCGAGAAGCCTCTGGCGATGCGTCGCAATTGCTTTAGTTGCACTTGCTACATTGTGTGTAGCGAGGAAGAGAGCAGCATTCGGGAATGGAAGGTCCCCGCTCCCGGCAGGCATTCTTCGGCAAAGCATGGTGTCTGCAACAAGATTGTATGAGCGGTCCGTGTCAGCCTGTGTATCATGGATGAGAGAGCGCGTCTCATGTTCGATATACGCCCCTCGAACTAATTTGATACCCAGAGCCCATCCCTCTTGTGCGGCTAAGGTAAGATGATGGTCGAGGTTCGCCTTTGATCCCTTGAGATAGCCTTGAATAGTATTGTAGATAATCGGTGTCCTTGTTCTGTTATATTTACGCATCATCTCAATAGCCCAATCATCGAGTCCGTTTTGCAAGACTTGTTGCTCTGCATCAAGCCAGAGTCGTGAGCCTTGCTTCTCTGTTTCAATGCAAATTTCATCCACAGCTTTTGCCATTGCCGCGGGCATGGACTGACGCGCTGTCATTGCGTCTACCGCGATAGGACCCGCACCTGTCAATCTGAGAAACGAACATGAGTTTTTATCAGACACACATTCGGAAATCGACTTACTTCACGCCAAGAAAGTCACCCGGGCCAACCATACGCAACGTTTCCAAAGTTCCATTCTTCCATTGTTCAATTGCCTCGTAGCACTTTTCACTGTACTGTGAGTTGCCAGATTCATCGGCTGAAAGCATTTCGCTATGATCCAAAACAACCTCTTTCGAATATCCCAAGATGACACCCTGGTACCCAATCTTTTTTATGTCTGCCACGGTTTTCGAAACCTCGGTCTTATTTGTTCCAGCACAAAAGTGGTCATAGACTGTCCAGCGAAGAATCTTGTTCAATAAAAAGTTCTGGTCCGGGTTTAGAAATGGAGATTTTGATGTTGAAATGACGCCCATCATTGCTAATGCGGGCTGTAAGAACATTTTGGATGTCATCAAAGAAGTCAGAACCAGAGATCGTAGTAGAATTCTAGTCGGCATGCGCGCCATAGGTGAGACCTTGACGGACTGTTCAATTGCTGGTCCTACAGCAACATCGTGGAAGTGGGATTTTGTGGAACGAGGTCGATGACAGACTAAAGAAATTGGCTTCTGTATTGGGAAGCCATGAAGAGCTCTCAAAGAAGTAGATCGAGACAGCATTATGGATTGATTATGTAGGAATGAGGGATAATTGCAGAGATGTGCCGAGCTTATAGAAATTTGACGATGACACCAGTTTGGTTCGACTCGGACGGCAGGCACAGAACTCCCTTTAAAGCAACCGGTCTTTCTTCCGCCGTGCCTCTTTTGTGATTCACAACTGCCCAACCATCTGCTTACTGACAGTCAGTTGGTCTTCCATCGGAGGATGACTCCGATGGTGGGAGGGGTTCGCGGACCAGGAATCCTGTGCCGCGATGCCAACTCATCGCTGTCTCCGCAAGGCTTCGTGCTATGATAAGACAGGAAGGCAGTTCTGTACGCTATCATTGCTTGGAATCAAGTGGCGGTCAGTTCTAGGTTACATTGTCAGTTTACATTACGTTGCTTGAATGAATGTGCGGATCGTCGGTGAGTTCATTGTATATTGCTGCGGATGTACCTTTACAACTACTTGATACCAAGCCTTCAAGTGCCACTTGCTATGAAACTGCAGTCGAACGGTGGTAATAGAGGCTACTTTCACGAATGCATGGTACCTCGAACAATATCAAAGTGCAAATTGAACTTCTTCAAATGCATAAATCATGAGTTATGAATAATCCTATCTCTACTTATACTTCATTAGAAGGGTATGTGACTTTTTCCAAAAGCACAAATTCCTCTTTAATTGTGCGAGTGCTCACAAAACGCTGCAAATGAGCCATGGTGCCAGTCTTATCGTTTGTACCTGAGTCCCGGCTACCCCCAAACGGTTGCTGAGCCACAGCAGCACCTGTGCATTTGGTATTTAGATAGAGCATGCCTGCCGCGTGCTTGAGAATGTTCTGGGCCTGACGGCTAACATAGGGGTCTTTGGCAAAGATACTGCCAGTCAATGCATAACGAGAGGTCGTGTCAACCAACTTCAAAGTCTCCTCCCATTCAGCATCTGGGTAAACATAGACTCCAAGAATAGGTCCAAACAGCTCCTCGGACAGAATCTTGTGGCGAGGGTCAGAGGTCCGATATACGGTGGGATGCACGTAATAGCCCTCTTTCTTCGACGCGTTGCCACCAACAATGAGTTCCAGCGCTGAGTCACTCTTTGCCTCTTCAATAAAATTGTTGAGCTTGTCAAACGAGCGCTCATGGATAACTGGGTTGATAAAATTGCTATAATCTTCGACATTTCCCACTTTCAAGGCCTCGGTCTCTTCCACCAGAACCTTCTGGAACTCGGGCCATACAGATTCTGCGACGTAGACACGGGAATTTGCAGAGCACTTTTGACCTTGGTACTCAAAGGCTGCTCGGATGGTGTTCAAGGCCGCGCTTCGCACATCTGCAGATGGATGAACGATGCCCCAGTTCTTGCCACCAGTTTCGCCAATTACCCGAGGGTAGGAGTTGTAGATCCCGGCACCGATACCATCGCCAATCTTCTTTTGAATGCCTCTGAATGTCGCAGTGGCACCTATGAATGTCAGAGCCCCGAACTCGGGTCTCTTGAGAATAGTACTGGTGATTTGCTCGGCATCACCGGGCAAGAACTGGATCACATCCTTAGGCAGACCAGCCTCGAGCAAGATTTGGTGAAGCAACCAGCTAGCATGAAGAGCAGAATCAGAAGGCTTCCAGACGACGACATTGCCAAGCAGCGCAGCGGGCCCGATGAGCGTTGCTCCAAGTGCTGTAAAGTTGAAAGGAGCAATGGCGTACGTGAAACCTTCTAGCGGGCGGTACTCCATTTTGTTCCAACTGCCATGAAGCTGGACCCTCGGTTGTTGTGAGAACAGAGCCCATGCCTCTTGGATATAATGACGGAAGAAATCGGCTGTCTCCGCAGCCGCGTCAATTTCTGCTTGCCAGATGTTCTTTCCTTGGCCGAGCATTGTGGCTGCAACTATATCGGAACGATACTTGCCGGTAACAAGCTCGGAGGCTCGGAGGAATATGGCGGCACGGTCTTCGAATGGAGTAGCTTCCCAGGCAGGTTTTGCACTGAGGGCTGCGTCAATCGAGGCATTGACCTGCTCGGGGGTGGCGGAGGCGTAGTTTGCAACGATTTCGCTGTGCTTTGAAGGGTTTGGTTGAGCGCGGGATTCCTTGGTGGTAGTCTTTGTGATCGTGTCTTAGTTGAAGATCCTCAGTCATTGTTCGTTTTCAGTACGTACCTCTGAGCCATTGATGATAATGGGAATCGTCAGAGGGAATTGGCCCTTGAGCTTCTTGATAGATTTGGTTAACTCAGCTCGTTCAGGAGAGCCTTTGGCATAGTTGAGCTGTTTCGTTGTTAATGAGAATTGCTCCATTCGCTTTGACAATGCTCACCATCTTTTCGTTTTCAAACTTGGGAGGGCTCAACATAGTCAAGTATCTCCGTAAAGACCCATTCGGTGCACAAAGCTTGAGGTAGCGAGGCCTCATTGATCGAACAACCGTAACAGGAAGCATATTGTGTTGGAAGAATTGGGAAAGAAAACAGAGTCAATGATTTTTATCAACGTTCCTAGGAATTATTTCTGGTCAGGTAAATTTGGGCTCAGAACCAATCCCTCTTATTGGTAGCGCATCTATTAAATATAGCTGATGTTCATGCATGGGCTACGTATACTAGTCCATCGGATGCTCCTACCGAGCAAGAAACTCCCGACTTGTGTATGTATGTAGCGGACAGCATCTTTGGGGCACATGAATCTTACATCACATTGTATTTGGGGTCGTTAGAACGTTCCTCAATCGACGCTGCAAAGCCATCGGACCAGGAATCCGACTTTCGATCATGGAAGCGCCCGGTCACCCAATGGTCTGTTCTATAAAAATACATATCGGCATTCTCTGCGAAACAACTCCACAGAACCCTACATAGTCTCGATCCTCAATTGTCTAGAGCTTTCTAGCTGATATCCAAGTTGGATATTCAATATTACCTAATTCTCTTGAGACTTCCAAGGTTGCAAATATCGGGGAACGATCAGGAGATGCCGGGGTCGATGTATACATGCATGGTTTATATACATGTCCATGAGCCATCCCAATGCTGACAGTGGAATACATTGCTGGGTAACGATAGTGATCGATGAGAACTGTGGATTAAATGAGAACATTTGAATTGAGCAAGAATATCAGCAATCAAACACGCAGTCAACATGAAGTTCAGGTCTGGCAACGTCGAACGGATGGGGTGATAAGGGCTCGATGTGGTACTCCGTATAAGGTAGCTGATACCACTTGCTTGGCCCGACTAACCCAGTTTGGCGCGGTACCAGTGACACCAGGGTTCAAGCTGTTATCTCTAGGCCCTTGATGACTTCGCCTCCTCGATAACCTTGGAATTGTCAAGTGCTGTTTCTGTATTGCGTCTTGTTCTTTTTTTTGAAGCCGCGGCATTTGTACAATTTGGGGTAGAGAGCGATTCCTGTGAATTCGTGCGACCAACCCCCCCTCGGGAGCTCCGCTTGATCGTCAACATCGTCATTGCCATCACCTCCACACCTGATCCCGCCACCTCTTCGGCGCAACATCACCCCAGTGCGGCTTCCTGATGTCGTTGTTCGGGACGTCTCCAGAGGATCCCTCTGCGGGTGATTCTGCTCAGAGATCCAAATCTTCGTTGTTTGCTGATGAACCGGCTACGGGCGGCTCGTCGCTATTCGCCGACGACGACGGCGACGACAGTTCCTCTCCCTGGAACATGCAAAATACTACAACGAAGCGGACTGCTCGACGCGACCTGGTTCGAACCTTGCTTCCAACTACAGATGTGCCGGAAAGCTACATCGACGCATACGATTTGATTCTGAACAGTGGAGACAGGGTGGGCTCCGGTATTGGCCTGACGTCGGTGCGGGAGATTCTCTCGAGCAGTGGGCTGACTGCGACCGACCAAGGCAAGATCTTGAACCTGGTTGCTTCCAGCGACCACGAGAGCTTCAATGGACTCGGTCGTGGCGAATTCAATGTGTTACTGGCGCTGGTTGGCCTAGCACAAGAGGGCGAGGACCTCTCCTTTGACGCAGTGGACGACCGCCGCAGAAGTGAGCTGAGTTTGCGCGTTTAACCTTTTGTTATTATAACAATTTTCCTAACACGAATTCTATCCAGAATTGCCCCAACCGAGGGCTGGCTATCTCGACCGACTACGAACGACCGGCGACGCGAGCTCCGAGCAACCATACCAAGAACCTGCTACTCCGGCTTCCCAATCTTCTACCTTGCCAGAGCCGGTTGCGATACAATCGGAAAGGCCACGGCGAGAATCATTAGACGGATTGGATGCCGACCCATGGGGCAGTCCTCAATTACATCGAGGGCACAACCATGAAACGGCAGGCACCGAGCAACCTATATTGAATGGCTTCGGGAGCGTGCGTTCAACGACAAACGCCTGGTCTACTAAGGTGACTGCAGATACAACACAAACCAATGAGGTTCAGCGGGAGAGTTCCAATGGCCCGACCGAGGCTGCGCCGCCTAGCAGTGCTGGGTCTGGATGGGACCATAATAATTTTAGCGCGTCTGGTCCAAGCGATCAGAGCAGCTTTGGGGGCACGGCACGTCCCGATCTAAGTGGCTTCGGTCCTCCAGGGGATGATCCAAGCAATATTGCACCACGGCGTCGGTCTCTTGGTCTCGGGCGATCGACAAACCCGCAGATCGAGGAGACCGTGACTGTCACGTTGCTGCCAGAGAAAGAGGGATTGTTCATGTTTCAGCACCGAAACTACGAGGTCAAATCTGCACGAAGAGGTAGTACGGTCATCCGGCGCTATAGTGACTTTGTTTGGCTATTGGATTGCCTGCAAAAGCGATTCCCTTTCCGGCAATTGCCTCTTCTTCCCCCCAAGCGGGTTTCAGGTATGTCAAACGCGCATTGAGCGTACCTACTGGCTTACTCACCATTATGAAGTCAATGGCGCTCACCTTTCAGCGGACTCATCTTCTTTCCTCGAGAAACGCCGGCACGGACTTGTTCGATTCACCAACGCCCTCGTTCGCCATCCCGTTCTCGGCCAAGAGCAGCTTGTGATTATGTTCTTGACGGTTCCAACAGTAAGCTCCGCTCTTTCGGCTCTTGGGCATTGAGACCAGTGACAAAACGCTAATGTGGGAACAGGAGCTTTCAGTGTGGCGAAAGCAAGCCACAATATCAGTGCAAGACGAGTTTGTCGGCCGTGTTCTCCCACCGGATCTTGAGGATTCGTTACCCGCTACTCTTGACGAAACGTTTGAGACGGTTCGGAGCGGTGTTAAGCGTTCTGCCGAAATCTATATTAATCTTTGTACTTTGCTTGAACGACTTGCTAAGCGTAACGATGGGTTGGCTGCTGACCACCTCCGGTTTTCCCTCGCTTTGCAGTCCTTGACGGAAGTCACGAAAGACACGTATGCAGTGGATACCAATGATATTCCGTCTCTTAATGAAGGTATCACAGCTACCGCTCGGCACCTCTCTACCAGCCAAAGTCTATTGGAAGACGAAGCCCGAGGGTGGACCGAGGGGGTTCTAGAAGATCTCAAGCGGCAACGTGATTGCTTGGTCAGTGTGCGCGAGATGTTCGATCGGCGGGATCGGTATGCACGGAACAACATCGCACAGCTAGAACGGCGTATTGAGACCAATGAGCGGAAGCTGCAAGATATCCGTGCCCGACCTTCCGGCACTGTCAAGCCCGGGGATATTGAGAAGGTTGAGGATTCTATCTTGAAGGTGAGACAGCCCATTTCCATGGCGCCCACTGTGATACTAACCCTGTCGGTGTGTTAGGACAAAGAATCTATTGTGCAGCAGCATGCCCGGGGGGTCTTCATCACAGAATGCATCCGGGACGAACTTATCCATTTCCAGCAAAGTCAGTATCATATCAGTCGCCTGCATCAAGACTGGAGCCAAGAGCGTGTCAAGTATTCCGAATTGCAGGCCGATAACTGGCGTAGCTTGAGTGATGCAGTCGAGGGTATGCCGACGAGCGTGTAGCTGCCCAGGTGGGCAGCATTGGGCCTCGTCAGCCAGGTCGTACATACCAGCCCCCTGGCGGACTTGACAATTTTATAACCATCTTTTTGATGAACGCGCGGGATGCGCAATCTGCATCCCATTGATCGCATCTTTGCTTGTTGATTTTGATGATTTTTTTTTATTCTCCATTTTCCCCCGGAAATACGCATGTTTCATGTTGAGTTTTCAGCATCGAATTCCCCCGAAGTTTCTGATGTGTCCCTGTTTGATCCGATTCCCAATTGATTCCTTTGATTCCCAAGTTTGATTTTACTCTGTATTCTATGCTATATAGTCAAGACGGGGTGGGGTGATGGGGAATCTCACATACCAACACTGGCCACAGTTAAGCCTGAGAAATGATCCCGTGACCGATCAATCTAGATCCGATAGCTCACACGAATCAACTAAGAAGTACGACGTACTCCGTACTCTGAACTCCGTACGCCGTACGCGATGCCCTACGCCCGGACGCCCCCACTCACCTCACTTAGGACGCCACTGACCCAATAATCAGCACGATGATCCTGGCCCTGGGTCTTGGCAATTGGCAGGGCTGGCGATCGGGAAGGATCCAGTGACCATACGTGACCGGAATATTACCCTGCACCGATCAAGTTGAGACATATGCGGTATGCAGGTGTAGTATAAACTGCCAATTGTCCCTTCTTTTCTTCTTATTTTCCTCTCATCCAAGACCTCTTGATCAGTGCGCACATCCTCCTCCGCCAGCCAAGACCATTTCCGCTTCCGACGTGGGTCTCGCAGGGCTCGGCTGACGAATCCCGCCGTTTCCAAGAATACCTCGTTCTGGGCAAATCTCCCCCACGCCTTGGACTCGCCTCTCTCTGCTTGGCCAAGAGTCTTCCAAGACTTTGACCGAAACTCCCCTGTGCTTTCGTCCCATTTTTTTTTCTTCCTCTCTTCCAACCCCCCTACCTACACTTTCCAGGCCAAGCCCGAATCTCTTTTTGACCTGTCTGGCTTTCGCCTCCACCCCATCGCATCCCCCCAAGCTCTTGGCCAGTCTGCGCCCCCCGCAAAACCTGCACTGCCAACCCCAATTCTTGTCGGACGTGCGCTTCGATCGCGATCAAACCCTCAGCCCTACAGAGCTCGGCAATTTGGCTTTCCAATTATTCACCAAGGCATGAAGAGCTACGCGGACCAACGAAGTTCGAGGGCGGAATACATCCGGTAAATCGTTTGCTGCGATACGAAGCGCGCTACGAAAAATAAATTAAAAAAAAGAATCCAAAAGTCCCCAGAATAATTCAATCGGTGTGAGATCTCCGACATCTTCACCATGGCCTGGGATCATCTGGACATCGATAAGCCACATCTGGCTTACATGATCCTAGGAGGTTTCACCGGCCTGTTCATGCTGTGCTCCCTGTTCGTCAAGGAGAAGCTTTATATTGGCGAAGCCACTGTAGCCACGTTATGTGGAATCATCTTCGGGCCCCATGCGGCCAATCTGTTCAATCCGCACGATTGGGGAAATATCGATAAGATCACTCTCGAGTGTTCCCGAATCGTCCTAGTCGTGCAATGTTTCGCCGTCGGTGTCGAGTTGCCCAAATCTTACATGGAACGTCACTGGAAGTCTGTTTCTTTGCTGTTGATCCCTGTGATGACTTGGGGTTGGCTTATCACCAGTCTATTTATTTGGTGGATGGTACCCCCGTTGAACTGGCTCGAGGCCCTGGTCTGTGCTGCGTGCGTCACGGCTACTGATCCTGTCTTGGCATCATCTGTTGTCGGTAAGGGAAAGTTTGCCAAGCGTGTCCCCAAGCATTTGCGTGATTTGCTGTCTGCAGAGTCCGGGTGTAACGATGGCATGGCGTTCCCATTCATCTACCTATCTTTTTACATCTATCACTATCGGCCCAATGTTGGCGAGGTGTGGCTCAACTGGTTCTGTATCACCGTTTTGTACGAATGTATCTTGGGTGCTATCTTCGGCTTCACCATTGGCTACCTTGCTCGCCATGCGATCAAGTTTGCCGAGCGCAAAGGATTGATTGATCGTGAAAGTTTCCTCGTGTTCTACTTTGTGTTGGCTGTGTTTTGTGCTGGTTCTGGTGCTCTGCTGGGCATGGACGATCTGCTGATTGGTTTCGCCTGTGGTGTTGGATTCAGTAACGATGGTTGGTTCACGGAGAAAACCGAGGAATCCCATGTCTCCAACGTCATTGATCTTCTGCTTAACTTGGCATACTTTGTCTACTTCGGATCCATCATTCCCTGGGAGGACTTCAACGCCCCTGAGCTGGGCCTCACTCCTTGGCGGTTGGTGGTGATTGCCATATTGGTCCTATTTTTCCGACGTATACCAATCATGCTGATGCTGAAGCCGTTGATACCTGACGTTAAAACTTGGCGAGAAGCTCTGTTTGCAGGACATTTCGGTCCTATCGGTGTCGGCGCTATCTTCGCCGCTATTCTCGCTCGTGCGGAGCTGGAACACGATACCACGCAGCCATCACCTGAAAACGAGCTTCCATTGCCAGGAACTAGCAACTATTATGTTGTAAGACTCATCTGGCCCATCACTACTTTCATGGTCATCACGTCTATTCTGGTCCATGGTTCATCTATTGCCGTGTTCACTTTGGGTAAACGCATCAATACCTTGACCATCACCCTGTCCTACACCCAGGCCAACGAGGATGGACCTTCATGGATGAACCGTCTGCCTCGTGTGCAGTCGATTGCCAAGGGTTCCATGTCCTTCCGCAAGACGGAAGATACAGATGCCTCCTCCGACGAAAAGCTACCTGAATATCCTCCCGGTACACTTCCGCCTATCGGCATGCCTGGAAACTTCCTACGTCGGCAACGTGATGAGGACATGGACAGTGAGTCACAAGGCCTCGAAACATCTCGTCGCAAGCCCTTGCGGAGACGTCGCCGTAAGCGTGCTACCGGTGGCGGTGGTCCAATCAGCCAGTCTGCTATTATGCCCATTTCTCGGCGAACCGAGGGTGAGATTGAAGCCGAGGATGAGAAGAAAGAGCTTGAGGAACGCGACCAGGTTGAGCGCGGAGCCTCTCCGCCTCATGCTGAGCGTGATCGCTTCGGCCGTGAGCCAGAGTTGGAGGTGTACCAAGAGGGTCGCAATATGATCATTGAGGATGAGGAGGGTAATGTTCTCAAGACCGAGGATACCTCTAGACTGACCCCAGAAGAGAAACTCCGGCACATTGAGGAGCAGCGCAAGCGTCTGGAAAATGACCGGTCGGGTGAATTCGCACAATCTCAGAGTCAACCCCACAAGAAGGACGAGGGAGAAGAGATCAAGCGCGCTGTCGAGGAGAAGGCTTCCACATCCTACGGAAACGCTCTCAAGAAGTGGACCAACTGGACTGGACTTGGGAAGGATCGCGCCGCAGAACAGCCAGGCAAGAAGGCAGAGAAGCGTCCCAAGGCTGAATCGGCAAAGCCCAAACCTCGTTCAGCTCATGCATACCAGTTCGGCAACACTATTATTGTTGAGGATGAGGATGGTGAAGTTATCAAGAAGTACACACTACCCGGCAACAAAAAGACCGAGAAGGGAGACAAGGAGCCTACTGACCCTGGTCAAGCACCTGTTCGTCGTGGTCTGACCCGCATGGGTACTTGGTTCGGCATGGAAGAAGAAGGCGAATCGTCCCAGGCCGCTCAGGAAAAGAGGAAGGATGATGACTGGACCGCCGACGATGGTCTCCGATTCACTCTGGCCGAGGATCCCGATGTCAGCTCCCACGGCATTGGCCACAAGGGCAGACGTATGAACAAACAGGAGTTCTTCCAGCAGATCAAGGGTTTGGACGCCAAATCTCGTCGGGACGTGGTGCAGCAAACCGACGCACCCGCACCAGTCCAAGCAGTGGCCCAGCAGGCAGCCAAAGAAGAAGCCAAGACTGAGCAACAGCAAGAGCGCCTCTCTGCCGCCGCCGCTGCCGGCGCTGCTACTGGCACCATTCCCGAAGAAGACGCCGACGCCCTGGAATCAGAGTCCGTCACCGACAGTGATATCAGCGACGACGAGTCTGACGACCGTCGGGGTTCCCCCAACGTTGCTGCATCACTCGCAAAGTTCTCACATGGCGGTAACTCCGCCGCCCAGGAACGTCGTAACAACCTCAGCCCAGCACCACCCCGTACCCGGGACCGCGCTCGTCGCGATTCCGACGACGATGGCACAGAGCGTATCCCACCTTCACGTCTCCGCCAAGCTGCTGGTCTGACCGCGCCCCCGCGCCAGATCGACGACGACACAGGCGAGACCCCCGCCGAGCGTCGCCGCCGTCTGGCAGCCCTGGGTGTGGAGGGTGACGACTCCGACAACGAGGATGGTTCCGATTCGGACGATGCCGCCGTAGAAGATACAGACATCGACGACAACGATAACGGCGCCAGCCAGACGAACAAGCTCCAGCCCAGCGAATCGCAGAAGCAGTCCGACGACTCTCCATCCGGATCTACATCCGGCTCCGGCTCCCAGTCCGCCTCCCGCACCATCCCCCGCGTCTCCTGGGGAGGCGAGAAGGGCCGTGAACTCTAAGCGAGACCATGATATATAAAGTCATTAAGTTCTGACTTGCCCCTATTCTTTATTCCTAATACACTGTCAGAGATGACCAAATCCACGTACATTGCCTCCGATGTGTGTCCCATTGCTTTTTCCTCGCCCTTTTTTTTGCTTCGATATCCATGTATCTTCTCATTTCCGCTGTGCATACTATTGCCCTTGCATGTAATGACAATGACCTCGCTTGATTGCCGTGATCGACTTTGCTCATTTTACCGTGTCGATATGGATTACTTTTTTTTGGCTCGCTGTGTTCGCGAGAGCGAAGCGATATTTAACTATACAATGCATTCCTTACATGATCATCACCTTCTCCCCGTAGTTCGAGGATAAATATCCCAGAGATATAAGAAGGACGTAATAGTAGAGGTAGATTTCTATAGCTACGATATATCCGAGCTGAAAGAAATAACTTGATCTACCAAAGACCGAGGTATCGAACATAAAAAACCAGCTTATAAACAAGCCCAAAAGCGTAATTCTAAACTAACCCTCCCCCCTCTTACTCCATTGAACTCTGTGGTCTCATGATACCTCTCCCGAAGAACTCACTTACAACGCCGAACCGATCCCGCGAACGAGATAACTCGCCCTTGAATAATTCATGCTGGTCGGCTGAATCAACCTGTCTCTGCCGGATAGCGCGGAGGGTTGCATTCGTCGGCGCACAGACGGGACATTGGGCGTCCTCGTCGAGGTTGTTTAGACAGCGCTCGTGGAAGGAGTGTTTGCAGAGGAAGTGGACGGTTGGGAGGTCAGTGTTCCGCCGCAGGATTGGCAGCGACGGGATTGGAAGACGACCGGTTGGGTGGTGAGGTGGTCTAGTTCTTGTTGTTTGGTTGCGGTTTCGGATTTATAGCTTGTGATGAGACGGCGGTTCTGGAGTGGGAATAGGGTTAGATTTGGGTATTGGTGGCTTAGGAAACGGCGTTTGGGGGAGTGTACGTACGGTTGCGATTTCTTTGCGCTCACGATCGATGTTGTCGCTGAGGTACTTCTTGACTCGGCCCATTGTTACAACTGCGTTGTTGCTGAGTGCTTGGATTACTTGCAGTGGGGAGAGGAGGCCATCTTGATTGATGCGTTGCAGGACTGTGTCTAGCTCGTCGCCTGCTTCTTCGAGGATTTGTGGGCTCGAGGCGAAGTAGGTTAATGCGTCGACGTAGAGTTGGGGCTCATCGGGTCCATAGCGCCTCAATGCTTTGATTGCACCCTGTGTATCTTTTGCTGAAGTGAATGAGCGGAAGATGTCAAGGCGGAGGCCCTCTTGCTCACGGACAAGGGTTGATCCTTCTCGGAAATCTGACAGGTCGGACAGGAGAAGCACATTAGATGTGGAGATCGGGATCTGAGAATGTTAGATATGCAGGTCGATGGTAAATAGACGGCGGAAATAACTCACGTCTTTCCCTTCGATTAGGTTCTTCGCTTTTGTCTCCCATTCATGTTTCTCGGCAGCATCCTTTTGCCCCTTTGCTGTGTCTAGGTACATCTCAAACAGTGTTGTAAAGAGATCAATCTTAGCATCCTTTTTCAGATCCGGCTGCTGCACCAAAGTCTCAAGGAAATCGATGAATTCCTTGGGGTGATCCACAAACGCAGAGAATGCCGTTCGCGGTTTAGGGATGTCATAGTCCGGAGGAGAATCTTCAACTTCATTTTCATCGGTCACCGTTTCAGCGGGTTGAACCGGTGGCTGTTTGCTGGTGCCCACCTGCATGTACCGCAGCGGAAGAAGCGCAGCAAGACTTTGCACTGTGCTAAGCGTCTGTTCTTGGGGCTCTGATGACTGTTCCACCTCTGTGCGTGGCCGGTACTGACCAGAGTAGTAGACCTTGAAAAGCTCGGATGTCCGGTCAGGGCAATGAGTTAACAACACTCGAGCGTATTTCATCAAATTATGATATGCCTAGCACATATTAGCTCGTTTCTTGCGTATGAAATGATCGACACATACCACCTCAGGATCCAATCGCCAAATGTATTCCACTGCCTCGGCATATTTCTTGGAATCTTCGATAAGAATATCAACGACCATGTCATTCTCGCCATGCTTTGTGGCGAGATAGGCTGCTTGCTCATAGTACCCGCCTTGTCGGCACATAGCAATAGCAGTCTCCAAATCAAACTTAAGCTCACCGGGAGCCTTGATGAATGAATCTAGCTTGGTTGTGTCTTTAAGCTTTGCGTAGCAGTTCAAGAGGAGTGTTGTGTGATCCACCGTGGCACGGCCGTGGTCATGTAGTTCTTCAAGATATTCAATCAAATTATGAATACGTTGGGTGTCCAGATACTACATCATCAATTAGCAGGACAACGAACTAATGCTGAATCATGATCGTCACTAACCTTGCGAATAACCTGAGACGGTTCGGTGTTATCAATGGCTCGGAGATACTGCTGCATGGCTGTATCATAGTCTCCCCCGCTGGTACAAGAAGTCACCATACTTTCGATAGATGGCATTTTGTTGCAGCGGGTCAATCCCAATCTTTTGCGCAAGATTGATTGCAAGTATATAGAGATTGCGCTCGTATAAAATTTCAAGCTTTTGCTGGAGAGTCTTCTCCCGATAACGGAAAATCTTAAAGTTGTTAGACAAAGCGCCCAGCACGACAGAGCACATTCCCCTACCTTTCCGTCCGTTGTAAGAAGAAACAAGTCGCCCCATTCCATGAAAACACGTTTCATGGGCGAAACCAGCGCTTCGCTGTGTGCGATGAACTTGAGATCAGTATCGAGAAGCGTAAATGTCGTCGTGCCAAACAATTCCTCCGCCGGATTAGCAGTGTATTTCCTTAGCGGATCTGACTTCCCAGTCTCAGCCTTGGGCGGACAAACGAGAGCCACATAATCACGAAAGGCATCAATAGACGTCTTCGGACCTTCGAATGCATAGCTCGCACCACGACCGCGCGGACCGTACGTGAAGACCGCCTCCTCGCGGGCAATCAAAACATCCCCACTCTCTTTATCCAGTGTCATGCATCCCAGGCCGCAGCCAGTATCCTCCAAGACACGGGCAGGCTGACCCTGTCCTCGCCCGGCGATAACCAATGTCAGGATGCGGCTGGTAGTTGAAATGTAGAGAGTCGTGACAGCGCCAGTCTGAGTTTCAAGTCCAGTAATCGGTTCCTCGGACTCGAATACAATCCGTTGTTTTGCACCGCGGTCGTGGATCAGGTCGCCTCGGATGATCGTTACGGATCCGTTCGCGAAACCGACTGCTACTTGTGAGAGGTCTTCGACAGCTGCGAAAGCAGAGATCTACACCATTGTAAGCATTTGTCTCGTATTCTGTCCATGCGAGGGATAGACGCACCGGGAACTGCCTCCGGGCATTCTGCACGGGGACCGTTGACAGACACCGCGGGCAGCCATCTTTCTTCTCCGTATCCAGCGCCCAAACCTTCAGTACCGGCTCATTAGAAAGATCCTCTGCAACGGTGACGAGTAGAGCGGTATTGTTTATTTGTCGCATATGCGTAATGGAGCCGGTATCGTGAGCCTTGAACGATCGCACGGTGCGGAAGCCTGAGGAGATAATGTGGACGAAGCCATCGGTAGTGCCGACGAAGAGGTTCGAGGAACCGGTGCAGATAGTTGAAAGGTCGCTCTATGATTATGTTTAGACACGGTGTAGGCTGGACAGAGGGAATGTCGAAGCCTTACATTGAAGACCGAGGAGCTGTCCTCTGGTAGCTTCACCGGCGACACGTCGATGAAGTTGAATGCTTTCCACTATTGTATCTGTTAGCTTCACTCCAGTATCTGAAACTCCAAGCCTCTTACTGATGTCAACGCCATCTCGGCTCGCCATTGACTGAGATGTGCGGCTGGAAGGTGACGATGCGGTCCGGAGCTCTCCCCGCTGGCGCTCGGACCACTTGGTTCCTGACGTCGATCCCCAACACACGCAGTCTAACGAGGCCAGGTCGGACTGTGCCTCCGGTAGTATTACATGTGGTATATAGTATTTTGTACATTTGAATAAACCGATATCTTGCTAAGTTCTGTATCTTGACTAGGCTAATTAGTATGTGAACAGACTGTTGGGAACCGAGATAAGTCGCTTTGCTAAAGTATGTATGGCTAGAATAAGACATTGAAAGTATTGATATATGCTTGAACACTCCAATGGAATCCAAAAAAACACTTCATCTCCAAGCTATGAACTGGAAAGCGCTGTACGCAGTGAGAAGAATAAAAGCAGAAGATATGAACCAGGGAAGTCATCACAACATCAAGGAATTCTCTCTATTGAGATAAATCCATCAAAGGAGGTGGTTGGGGTTCGGAGGTAGGGATAGTCCTGGGATTCTGGTTTGTCAGACCAGTGTCTTTCATGAAATCGAAACTTTGTTGAAGCCAACTACCAGCATCTGCGATCGCCTGGCTCAGATTGAAGGTTTCCATTCCTTGATGAACACCTTGGCCATCCTGGCCTGTTGTTAGTGTCGATCCGCTCAGTGTGAATGGCAAGGATGCATCTGTGATAGATCGATGAGTGGGGTGGTGATCCGGTTGTTGAACCACCGGCTGTGGACTTGCTTCCCCTCCACTTGATTGGGACCCAATAGTGTGATAATCCTCATCTCCAGAGGTAGATTGAGTCTTGACAGAAGATGACGGACTCCCAGAATTGGCGGTTCTCTTTCGCTTAGAACTTCTCGTCGGTGAGCTTGAGCCTGGCCTGGATGCACGCTGTCTCTTTTCCGTGCTGAATGCGTAGGGCGTAGCTGCATCAAGCATAAACTGCGTGTTCATCTGCGTCATATTTCTGTTTGTGCGATTCAAGCTCCGCTCTTGACCAGCTTGCTCAGTGCTGAAGTTGAAAGGTGTAGCTGCATCGAGCATGAATTGCGTGCTCATTGCCTGTCTCTTGTCCGTGCTGGTAATCTTTATGCTCTGCTCTAGATCACGTCGAATTGACTCTTCCAAACGATAGAATGGAGTGACATTCATTGGGTGAGTTGAACCGCTCGGTGAATGCACAGGTCGGTCGTGGCCTGGTGTTTGATGGTTGTAATATTCAGGGCTATCCAAATCGTCCTGGAACGACTTTTGTGCATGTAAAAGAGCAGCCTGGGTCGAAAGCTGGGTATCAAAGCCTGGTTGTGAGTCTAGTTCAGAATTTCCTTTGGGTAAAGCCGTTGAATGAAGTGAAGTTACCCGGTCCGACACACCCAAAGGTGCAGGCACTCGTTGGGCAGAGGGGAGATCTTCACATGTGTTCTGTTCTGTTGTAGCCTCTTCATTTGGTCCAGAAAGTTCTGTATCTTGATATGTCGAGGTATCTTCGTCGTCCATGGCATCATCTTCCTCCGGAATATCCTCTAGAGCCTGTGCTTCTGCAACATCATGCTCATCTGCGAATCTAGTCTCTTTTGACATAGTTTTGTGGCTTATAATTTCCTTTTCAGAAGACTCGTTGCAAATCACTATCTCTCTGTGAACAGAGGGCTCAGGTGCAACAGGGTCCAAAGGTATATTTCTGACCGGACCGGCAGGGGCAGGTTCAGCAGTGGTTTTGTCCTTCAAAGGGCTATCCGCCTCCAAAAAAGTCTCTTCTTGCAAGATACTCTCATCCTGCATAGGAGAGGTCCGTTCTTGCTGACTAGAATGATCACGGGGCCATCTTCGATATTCAAATCTTGGCAACTGAGATGAGGAATCAACAACTCGGAGAGACGCTTCCTCTGACATGTGCGTTTGCTGAAACTTTTGAAGGGGAGATAATTTGGGAATGGTAGGAGCTTTGGGCGAAGCTGTCGTAGCCGTTTGAATGTTCTGTGGAAATGGATGTGCGTTGGTGTTTATAGGAGCAGTCAGAGTAGTCTTCGCCATGACAGGTTTGGCAGGGTGTGATTTCATTGGGGATCCAGGCGTCTGTGGGACCTGTACATGAACCACGCGGGGCGCAGGTCGGCGAGCCTTATCCGAATGGCGAGAAGCGACCGACGTTGTTGGCGAGCTCGGCGGTTCGAACTTGGTGAAGTTCATAAGTGTCCGATCCTTCCTCAGCCAGTCTGCTGTTCTGGGATGGTTTATTGACCGATCCTCCACGGCCAAAGATTGTTGTTCCGTTGATTTCGCCGGAGACCGTCGCGATGATCCAGGTTGCACACTACGCGCCGGCCGGGGGGTAGACTTCCTGGAATTCCCCCGTGATGGTTTAGAGGGCGAAGAACGGTCCGCGGTGTGTACCGAGGCTCCAGGAGAGTCGAAAGACGACGGTGGAATCTCCGCGCGACGACTACTGACTGACAAGCCCTGTCGATGTTTTGAAACCCGCAAATCGGTTTCCTGGACCACCCGCTCGGGGACATTCGTATGTCGATTTGACAACACTCTCGCCGATGATGCGCTGGCTCCACGAGACCTGTTCTTCTTCCAGGGATTCACCCATCCATCATCAAATGGTCCCCTCAGCGATGCAGAGAGGATTGAAAGCGGTTTCCCCTGCAAATAAGACTGTGCTAACTTCTCCACCCGCTGGCGCTTTGCAGCACGGGCAGCGCCGTCAATCTCTTCATCTGAGGCCAGAAGGTCATCTGGATCTGTTTCAAATGGAGATATCTCGCATGACTCTAGCGAAATCGGGGACACGGGCCGCGGGTATGGCATTGGGGGTTGAGCTTCGAGCTTCGAGCTTCGAGCTTCAGTTGTTGGGTGAAGCTGTGGCAGTCAGACGCTGCGGTGGAGGGACTGTGGGCGGGCGCTTCAGGTTTATATTCATTTCTAGTGAGAAAGTGAGTTGTCCATGTACGATTGAGACTGCAAGGCAGGTTTGTTTGCCAGAGATGAGGTGTTCTGCCTGCCCAACGCGCAAACCACTTAACGCGTTGATGGCCGAGCAACCCCAGGCTCAAGTGGGGAAATATTATGTCATCACGTCAGTACAACAAACATGGTGTCTGTCATTTTACCAGAGATAGGTTAAGTATTTACATATCTTAGTATAAGTAGCAATTTCGGTAGTCGAACTAACAGGTAAAAAGGACAGCCGAAGAATGCGGATGTAAAAAGCAGATGGCTATGGAAAGATAGCTATAACTAGATCAATAGACACAGGTTAAGCCTAATGGCCCAGCAATTTCTGATAGTGTTGTATCAAAGGGTAAATCATATTCACACGAAGACTCTGAATAATCGAACACTGAGCGAAAAGATGAACGTTAAAGAGAAAACCACACTATAGCCTCAACCATCACACTGCAGCAAGAGCAAGACAGGGTAAAACCGAACGCTAGCAAGCAGGGAAGATGACATGACATGAGGCAATTCGTCTATGACACAGAACCGAAGTCGACAAGCAGGGTATCAAAGGCATTACGCATGAGCGAGAGCCGAGAAAGCCGGGGTGCGGTTATTTGGTGCAGATACACATGCTGTGATGGAATGTGGGGGGTGAATTGCCTTGGATAGTTTATTCATGATACACGCGCGTGAATGGAAAATAAGAGTTGAAGAGATGAAGAGATAGATATCAAAAAGCATTCAAACAAGGTAATGGGGGAGGTCATTAAATGGTCATCAAAACGGAGTGCTCAGTACGCTCCTTCATTCGCATGGCTTGAGCTTCGAGAGAGCGGGCCATCAATTTCGTCACTGAAGATGGATGTTAGATATTTGGTTGGTCTGGTTGAGATTGAAGGGATTATAGGAACTCACCTGGCCAGACAGCAGCTCTCTCCAAGAGACTGGCTGTCGCAATCAATATTTTACATCCGTATCCGCCTTCCACTGCACTGGGCAGCCGTTGCATGGCACTCAGCGCGGACATGGAAGTGCTATTTTGCACGTGGCGCTGCATCTTTGTTTCAATACTTGCCAGTATCTCCTTAATCTTATCCACGAGCTTGCAATCTTCATCTTCGAGCAGCATGACTCCTGGTACTTGAGTCAAGTCGGTGTCATCGCGGCCCAGAATACCAAGGTAGGGGCCCACACGTTCCTGAACAGTTGTGATCCACTCCGCAAGTACCTGTGCACAATCGAGAGCGCACATGGCGCATTGGAGAGGCAGCTCTCGCGACGAAAACTCGGCATATGTGTTGCCAAGATGATCAGACATCGAGATGGAGTCTGCAGCGTAGAAAGCGGCTTTACGCAAGTGCTTTTCGCGCCTCGATTGGCCAGTCTTGTAGATGTTGGATAGAGTCTGCATAGGCTCGTCCTGCGTGGGTGTCCTGGAGATTGCTAGATCTGAGACACCTAGGTCGGCGATCGAGTCTCGTCTAGTATCGAGATGTCCAGTGAGAGATGGGTCAACAACATCGTTGATCGAAGCATCAGGGTGCTGGAAAACCTCTGTACCCCGTGCAAGCTCATCTGCCACTCCATTCCAATCGCGTTGCCAGAACGCCTCTTTGCATCGTCCTAGATTGACAAACAAACGGACATATGCCAAATCGAGCAGTGGAATGCTGTCTGCAGACAAGGGTCCAGCTCCGAACGGATTTGGTCGCTCTAGGCTGTGGACAGGGTTGCTGGCCCATGCTGCTTGCCAGGCTCGTAGAGCGGGCTCAATATGTGATTGCATGGCATCTGTCTCCTGAGCGGTCCATTGCCGACCCATGTGCCTTTGGCGGGTTTCCCAGATGTAGTTGTGAAGGGAGTAGATAAGTACCAAGCAGCCAAAAGTACTTGGGCGGTTTTCAGGATTAGCCAGGTCGTCTGCATTGTAGAACAGGTTCGCCGATTGACTCTGTTCTCGTTGGCTGGCAGTCAAAAGAGAAGTCAAAGCAGCCGAAAACGGCAATGTTTTCTTTGTGGCCGTTTGACCGCCCATCCTTTTCCATACCTGAGGTGATTCAGCCGCCCAGAGGTCTTCTTCGCAGGGGAGATCCAGACGAATTTCGGAGTTTGTGAGTGCCGGAGCATGGTTGTAAGCCGAGACGAGAAAGCTGGAAAGAACGAAAATGGCGTAGAGGGTGCGTTTCCGTTCCTCTACAATCTTCCAGTTCAACCAATCTCTTCGCTCTTTTGGTTGACTGAATGACGAAGACATCCAGTTCTCCGTATCATCGGATGTATCAGCTCCGTTGGTTGCAGGAGTAAGATGATCTTGTGGCAGGTTCTTAGGATCCAGGTGTTGTGTCAATTCGGCTGCGCGAGCCAGGCTAACCAAAGCAGCACAATGGGTGCTAGCAATGTCTGCGGATGTTTTGTCACCGCAAATATGGCCGTATATCACATTCAAGAGCATTGCTTGTACTAGCCAAAGCGGGGTATTGTGGACTGAGTTATCGCGCGAGGAATGAGAACGATTGAGAGCAGCAGACATGTCAGCTTTTCGTCGCTCTTCAAGGTACAATTGAATCATTCGTTTCGCAGCTTCGAATAGATTCTTAGAGGCGGTAGATTCGTATTCGTAGAGGGCACCGATGGCGGCCATGGAGAGGATCAAGCAGCCCCCGCCTCCAGCGACGCCAGTCGAGCTAAGATTAAGGTGTCCGCTCGGCGTGCGCAAATTGCTGGTATATTCGGGGGCTTGGAAGTTAAGGGTCGGGGTATGAAGGAACGGGAGATGGGGGTGAAAGTAGGTGATGTAGGCCGAGATGTAGCGTTGCAAGTCCGAGGTGCTGGGCAGTTGACCGGGGCTGTTGAAGCCAGTGGAGCGGGCGAACAGCTCACGACTATTGAGGAGTCCACTTGCGGGCTGGGAATACTTGCGATGATTGAGGCCAGTGGGAGTCGACATGCTCGCTAGTAGAGCCTGTCGTGTGGAGTCTGTAAATGTATCCGTTGAGAGGGAATGTTCATTTCGAAGGGCACTATTCGTGAAAGGAACGTTGAGAGGATTAGGAGATTCTCCGTTTGTTGCCAGAGAGGATGAAAACATACTCTGCGAATGTCCTCCCATGATGGGCTGGCCAACCGAGGTCATAGATGGAGGTGTGGCATACGTCTCAGCAAAAGGATTCTGGGCCATTAGAGACTTGGGCGACACAGTCTCGGGGGGAATCCCCATATCATTCAAAGTTGTCGGAGAAAAATCGAGCGCGAATTGGTTGGCCGCGTGGTGTGAAGGGAACGGGTTATGCCAGCCGTTAGAGATGGGAATGCGATTTGGGCCCTCCAGCATGGCCTCGCTGATTCCGCTCTGACTGCCCGTACTCATTGCTGAGGGCGAGGACTCGTCGATAACCGAGTCATTGCCATTTCCCATAGCGAGTCCCGCATCGAATCCATTCATCCAGTCAAAGTTTATGTCGTCGTCCATCATGGGATCGGCAGAGGGTGGAAGTCCATTGTGATAGTGGCCAAAAGGAGACGAGGGCGAATCATTGAAGCCTTGCGGGGAACCTGCGAAGTGTAATTGTGCTGGGTTGATGGTGCTACCATGGCCCATGAGCATACCATCAATACCCGTATCAAAGGTCCCATAGACAGGAGCAGTCCGAAGACCACCGGACATATCCATGGGAAGCCCGGATGTCTCGATCTTCGCGAGACCGTTCATCGGAGGGTGTCCAGAACTGAATCCCCTATAATCCATGGTTGATCCCATTGAAGAGCTAAGGCTGGCATGGTATGAGTGACCCGATTGGGTGGGCGCAGATGACGGGTTACCGGCACCGGGGATACCCAATGCTGCACCATCAACGTGGCTGATGGTGTTGGCCCTGGGGCGCATTGAAGTGGATGAATTATTGGCAATGGAGTTCTTGCGCACGCGACTCGCACCGGGTGCAGCGCCCGTGCTCTCACGACGACCGTTTCTCGGTCGAGAAGACGGCGTTGTGGTCATATGCAACTTCTGCTGGTGTCGCAGGAGCAGATCTCGCCGAGCGAAGCATCGTGCGCAGTCTGGACACTCGAAAGGCTTCTCTTTGGTATGCGATCGCTCATGGCGCTTGAGGTGCTCCAGTCGCGCAAATGAGCGACCGCAGGTAGTGCAGACATGGGGCCGAGGCTTGTCTGTTTTAGGGGGTGGGATACTACCATTGGCACCCGTTTGACCGTTCAGGTCGGTCTGTTTCTTTGAATCTTTTGGAGCTATGGAGATATGGGTAAGAATTGCACACGGGGAGTAGTCTCAACCAAACTCACCAGGCATATCTCCCGGGATTTCGTTGATACTGGCGAGATCGACCACTTTGGGGCTATGATTCTGTTCTTGTCCGACCATAGCATCCAATAACATCCTAGTTTTGCAAGACTCCTGACAAACCAGAGTATTGACCACTGGTCTCGGCGGGAGCGAGGCTAATTGCAACGTGCGGGGAATTGCTCAGTGGGAAAGGTTGCGTCAAGCGGGGGAGGATTGAAGATTCGTGTCTGCACGATTCTTTGTTTTCTGGGTTTTGGTACAATGTGTCGCATTCACGACTGTTCCACCGAATGACATCAAGTCAGCATGTCTCTCATATGATGCGTAGAGGGCGCTACGATAGCGACCCAGGGTACCGAGGTAGTCTAATCATGAACTTTGCCATAAGATGAATGAAGGGAACCCACCAATCAGGGAAACAAATTTACAGTTCGTCTATCGAGTGATTCGTTGCGTTCCTGGGAGTTGGGTTGAATGGGGATTCGAGTAACAGGATAAGAGGACCTGTGGCCGGTGTGGATTATGAGGCTAGTGTTGACGTCTTAGGTCGGCAACATCAGCGAATCTATCCAACGGGGATAATGGACAAATTTATTTTAATCGAATCACTCACATGAGAACGGTCGAAGCTAGCACAGTGACTTTGCTTTAAACACGGGCATCCATTGAGGGAATTGACCTCACAGTCGGAGCGTTGGAGTGGATAGACCGGAGATAACCGATGGAGTGTAGATAGGCAATTGTTGATAAGCAAAGGACCACACTACAGAGTCAAATGATGAGAAAGGAAGAGGATGATAGGAGAGAAGAAGGTAGTTGGGAAGTTCGAAATTGCCTCCGAAGTTGGAGTATCGAGAGTTCTACTCCAGCGAAGGTACCTGGGCTCAGGGTACTTACATACCGTGGTAGTGGCAGTAGTGGCGGGTAGAAAGGAAAGCGGAAAGTACGGGGGAAGTACCGGGGAAGTACCCACGATAAGAGGGTCCGAGTGTAAAGGTACACCGGAGGTACATTCACGGCGACGACCACTCAGGGCGATGTCAGGCCCAGACAACCACGCAGCAGACGGACAGCAGACGGACAGCAGCCGAACAGAAGACGGTACCGATACAGCACGCAGAAGGTGGATCCAGACACACGGGCTGGCCCTCTGCGCCAATAATCCCCCCACGATTACCCAAGGTGATACCAAATGCGGCGTAGACCGAATCTTACAGACACGCACGGTCTACTAGATGCCCACCAGTTCCTGGCTCTAGTTATCGACGAGCGTCATTGGTTGTTTTCCAGTTGCTTCCTCGGAATTAGCGGCGTCACGCCAGACTTCACTAGTACCGTGTCTTTGGCCAGTCTTATCGGTTTCAGAAATAGAGCAGAACTAGGTACCTAGGTAGGTATCTCATATCAGAGCTCTGCCTTTGTAGCCTCGCGATATGTGGAATGCAATTGCCTGATCGTAACATTTTGATGTTTCAGGATATCCACGGAACTCAGCAAGTCGGTAATTTGGGGTCCGAAGGGCGAAACATATGATGAACGTACCTAAGGTAAGGTGCACAATACCCTGGAGTGTATATAATACAAGGCTGCACCAACCAGAGCCCAGACTATGATTCATTTTAATGGATTTAATTCCTCTCTATGGAGTAACGTGCCCTGAGCATTTCGGGGGTGGGTCCGAGAATTACAAATGAGGCATAACAAGCCCATACACATTCATAATCACCCTGTAATATGATTAATGTGATTAATAGGACTAATAGGATTAATGTAATATGCAACCTGCGGCAAGACCTCGTGACACGCTCCTCTGGATTCAGGTAGGATCGTCCTGGTTCTGTTGAGGGCTTGACTCTTTGGAATCTTTGGGTTGAATTGTTCCACTTATTTGTTTCGTTTTGAATTCCCCTATGTGATTCCCAAGAAAAAAAAACCCGCATCCACCGGGGGCTGGGGCGGAGGGTTGTGATTCAGCGGCCGGATCCGCTAAAAGCGAGGCCATGCGCCATTTTTGTGGGGGAGACCAGGTCCCAAAAGGGTTCGTGTGGGGGATTTCCCAATTACCCCAGTAACAGTCCAGGAAATGGGAATAACACGTAACATGCGGCTGTTCTGCAATTGGACGTGCCGGGAAGGGATATCCTCCGGTTCCTTATTGCCCATGGCCTCAGGTGGCGAGGGAGTTTCGCTTTGATTTTCTGTGATTTTTCTTAGGATTTTCCTCTTTGGATTTCCGTTTCTTGGCTGCCCCAGGATTTGGTTTGCTTTCCCCGGAATCTGCCCCTTGAGCGTTTTCTAGAATTCCCGTCGCTGGATGGCCTCACTGCGCACGTTGCGCCACGCCGTTTTGAGTTTGGTCGCACGGAACGAGGCGAGGATGGGACCAGCGGAGATTCTATTGGGCGTCCAGCCGACCCAACGCCCGGATCGGTGTCGGATCTAGAGTTATGATGACAACCCGCTACTTGCTGACATGGACTGCCTTGGGATTGTTTGCTGGACTGGTGAGATGTGAACGAGGAGGACAGTGGTCACACGGCAATGACGATACGCTTCTTTGTTAACATCTCCAATCTCCCTCTGTCCGAATCTCGCCAGTTCTGGGGGGGATGTTATAGGCTCGCACGGACATCTCATATGCAGAATCCCCCGGACTTGACAAGGCACTAGTCAACCTAGCATACTATGTTGTAGAGCGAGTCTAAGAAAGCCGCAGGTGACCTGAGATGAGTCAAGGGTGACCGGGCGACAAATGAAACAAGAGTACCATAAGCCATCTTCCCCAGCTCCGACGCAGTGAGCTGTCTTCAAGCTGCAGTGCTGGAATCGATCAGCCGGGTCATTAGTGCGGCGTCGGCCGATTCTCCAGACGATTAGGGAAATAAGCTGCAATCAAAGCTCTGACTTGCCCCTTGAGAACGTTGGCATAGAAATCCGGCCTATTTCCAATTTGTTTGCATTCATGTACTCCGTACGGAGTATGTGGAGTTGCAAAAAGGGACTTGAACCATATCAATATAATTGCCGTGTTGAGGGCTCGTAAGCAATATATCCGATCTGTCCGAAGCGAGCTAGGTTTGGATGTTCTGATTGAACCGATACGATTCGATTTTGACAGACATATGTCTCAGCTAGAGACACTAGCACCACTGTACAACACCCAACCTCAAATATACTTCACCGGTGCTGGGCATACGGAGTACTCCGTAGCCAGCACCAAGTTACGCAGTGCAACACTGTTTGTATACGTCGTATAGCCTAAATAGACCATTTCAAAGCCAAGTAATAATCTGGTCCGGGCGTTTTCCAGCTCCTATTACCAATCAATTTCACGATGGAAGTCCAGGGGCACTGAAGAAGTGATCGCTTTTCCGTGAGCTCGGGCATACGCCGGCAACTCAGGGGCAGGCGCCATTAGCACCCATGCAATGGGATCTACCTAGTTGCCACAAGCACGTCTACGGTTCAATGTACAGAGTACTGCCTCGTATGTTGTACAGGACACTGCCGGCCAACAGGGACATCCTTGAATAACGAGCGCTCATCCATATAGTTGTCCGTTGAGCCGAGTGCATCAAACGTTATTTTGTAACCGCGCCTCGCAGATGAACGCTGTTCCGTGTATTGGATGTGCAAAACATTCCAAGTATAAACACGGGAGAGTCCGCTTTCCATACTCCGTATAACATACCTAGGTAGTAATAATAAGACATTTCAAACACAATGAAACACCGGATTGGACAATGCCTAGCAGAATGTATCCATAAATTCTCCGAAGCGCCCACATCCTTGCCCGGCGTGTCACGGGGCTTCGTAGTGGCCCATGCTGCGCGATGGCATCAACGCGGGTTGCGGACTTTACCCCCTGATCGGACTTTACACCGTGCCTGTTTGTTTTGTTTTTCCGTCTCTGTCGGATATCGCACCCGATCACTTCGTTTTGACATCTGTGAAGAATGGCCTACAACATACTCCATACCGAATCTACAGACGGGGATACGATGTCGTCATTGGCCTGACATGCCCAGGTGCTTAGATCTTGACGGCCTATAGGTAACCTTCCTAATTGATCACGCTGTTTGTGATCAAAGTGACATGCCCATGAATCGTGTTATCGAAATACAACTTAGTCAACTATTCGCCTCTCCAGCTGCAATCTTATGTGATTCCACGGCTCGCTGTGGGCTGTCTCGCCTTGTGCGTCATCATAGGTCCACACTAGATGGCAATCCAACAGCGTGTCGCCATGGATGACAATAATGACTTCGGTCGAAACACCCGAGTATACATATGCAGTTTCACCGTTTGAACCCAAAAATGAGGAAGATCAAAAAGGCACCAAGCACCTCCCACTGTCGTCATTCCAGATCGAGCAAAGGACGTGCGCCGAGCAGCACCACGCCACAGAGATCAGCGGCATCAAAAAAAGAAAATAAAGGCCTGGATAGCAGTACGGAGTAGGTGACATTAAATCATGCCCTCGAACCAAGGACTCGAGTGTTGCAGAGGGCCAAACATGATAGCTTGGAATGCAAGATAATGATGGAACCCGTAGAAGCATAGTGGATTGCAGAAGATAAGGCTGTGGAGCCTCCGTAATTTTGGAAGCTCTCATGGAGAACATAAGCGGCGACTGTTGTCGTCCATTGATTCGCAGGCGCCGCCGTTCTCGGCCGTGTGTGCCTGGGCGGATACCATGACACTAGTGATAACACGAGGTGGCTGATACGGAGTTTTGGATTACTTCTGGATAGAATTATTATGACTACAGTGTATATTGTCGATAACAAATCGATCGCAGCATGGGCTACGGACTATTCTGTCCTGACGTGACCTTTGCGGACAGAAGGAAGACTACGGAGTACCTCGGATGCAGATCGAAGAGGCTACTTCTATGCTGTATGCAGGAGAAAGATTCGGGCAAGGATTTTCCAGACCGTACATATAAAGTGAGGTACTCCGTACAAGAGGAATACAACAGGTGCTCAAGCTCACAGTCTGACTGGGCGAGTCCCTGGCCGATCAAAGTTCAGTGTGGGTGTAGGGTGGGATGATACAGGCTACAAGCTACCAATTGCAAGGCTTTGCCGATGCGTTCGGACCTACCTAACAGCAGTGCTTTGCATTTGGGAAATAACCAAAACCAGTTGTGGCGATACCTAGAGTTTATCCTGCGCTAAAATCGGACATGAAGATGTTATATTTAGGATTTTAGACCCAGTACACCCCGTAGACCCCATAGAAATTAATATTCTTAACAATCTGTAGTTAGACGAGTATATATGCCTCTTCCCTGAAATTATACGATCCCTCACTATGTAGATTCGGTGATAGGCGGGAGACATGGCGCGACTTTCCGATAAGAGGCTCCTAGCACAACCTGATATCGGAGATATTCCACCGGAGAAAAGCCGATGTCGCAAAAATGGAGCCATTTTAGCCTTCTACTTCGTTACCTGGTCGCTGTGCATGACTCGAAACGTGACAGAGCAGCTAGATCTGGTGTGATTGACCGGTTGGCTCGGACGTGCATTAGCGGTAATTATTGCAGGCACGATGACGGGGGACTGTGAACGGAAGTACTCTATCCCACCAGCAGATTGGATAGGAGCAGACCTCGCCGGAGTGGGCGTAGATCAAGCGATCGATTGATTGTCCGAAAGGTACCTTGCGCCAGTAGCTTCAGGTCTTGTCACGGTATCAGTGATAGACACATTGTACGGAGTATACACACGACCAATATTCTTCCCAACTGACTCCGATGTCTCGAGCCGAGCAACACAAGCACAGCACTCTGTCTGACATTGAAAAAAAGAAATGCGCTCAACGGATTTCCCGAATCCATGCATGTCATACCTAGGGCGTCAATCTACTCCCGCCACCTTCCCCATGACTGATGCCATGGGATTTCCAATCTCCCTCTGTGGCAGCGTTCGAGTGGGTCATTTCACCTGGTGCAAAGGGGCCATCAAATGAAACAAAAAGAAACATCCCACATCGCCACGATGCACAATCGCCCACACGTCTCCATAGTCGATCTTCCACACAATCGACATTTTCCTAATACTCCCTTATATTGCTGCAACAATAATTCTTCCATCAGTGCCACAGAATCCCGCCGAATACTGGAGTCGACGATGTAAACAACCTTAAGCACTATACGCCGCAACAGCCAGACCCAGGATCATTGAACCGACCAGCCATTCGTCGCACCCGAGTCGGTCCCAGGCCAAGTTGCGACATACCTAAGTCACGTCACATACAAGTCGCATATGGACCATGTAATTAATGGCGCATTGGCGATCTGGCACGGTCCGTTCGGTGGCAGTAACCTGGGTTAGGTGCAGATGATCTCTGCTAACAGGGTACATCGATGCTCTGCTCATTTGGCTTTTGGGGACTTGATGCTAGTAGGCGAGGACAGGCAATTCCGTAGGTATCTGGGTGACTCCGTGGAAGTAGTGTTCGCCAGAAATGCGGATTCCAGGGGTCACTGCGTGTGTATCACGTTGCTAAGAGATGTTTTGCATTGCATTGCCCCTCCCCCTCCTGCGATAAGTCGGCCGTTTATCGCTCGTTTGGCCTCAGTTGATGGTCTGAGGCGGAATTGAAGGGGTTTTCATTCCGCGTTTTACTATGCTCCTTAGTGTCTGGCTGAACTGGGAAGGCGAGAGTGCCTATCAATTGACCTGTCAATGCAAAAGCAGGGGTCAAGATGGGACTATTTTAGAGGCGCTTGCTGTTACTGTGCAGGCATGGGGCGAAAATATGTCTATTCACTATGCCAGATATAAAGACGATCTTTTGGTTCACCCTACAACTCCGAGCACAATGATAATGAGGAGCAAAAAATCCACAAAATTCGAATGGTATATGAGCAAGACGTGGCACATGAAATTCCCGAGTCGATCGGAGAGTAGATACACTTCTGTCGTCTAGACACTGATCGTCTTGAAAACACTGTAAGAACGGGGTCTGGTTAGCTTGGTTCATAAACTTGGCATCAAATATTACAACGTACCTGAATCCACTGCTGCCGGTCGCCATCAGCGTACCGGGCATCTGTGCCTGCCAGTGAACCTCCTTGACAGACTCCATATAGTGCACGAACAGCAATTGCGAAGGAATATCCACCATGTTGGCCTGGCGGCTCTCTTCGTCATCCAGCTCGACAGCCAGATCCCAAAGAGTGACTGTGTTGTCTGCGGATCCAACGGCCACAACACTGTCATCCGAGGGGTGCCACTCGATACTAGTGACGGGCTCCTTGTGGAAGTCAAAGGATGCGACGGGAGTAGAGGTGATCTGCGCAGAAGGAGCAGCCGCATTAGGCTTCCAGTGACGCAAATCCCAGACTGCCCACTGTCCATCATCGGCGCCGGTGGCCAGAAGGTGAGCGGTTTGCTTAGACCAGCTCATGACGTTGACGTCGGTGTTGGAGACTTGGACATCCACAGCGGGCTTGCGCGACTTAGATCGCACATCCCAGACCTTAACGCTACCGTCACTGCTAGCGGATGCAAACACGTTACGCTCGTTAGGAGACCACTGCAATTCCTCAATCGAAGAAGCGTGGCCTGTGAAGGGTCGGGTATCGGTGACCCAGCCGCCGCCCTCAGTGCGAGTGGTGGCGTAGATCAATCCATTGTTGTCACCAGTCAAGAGCTTTCCGAGAGGCTGGAGCGGAGACCAGTCCAAGGCATAACCTTCGGTCTTGTGCATGCGCAGAGTGGAGAGAGGCTTAGACGCCGAAGGGGGGAGGATGGTGCCTGGCACATCGAAGCTGCAAAGGTGGGCGGTAACATCGTGGATGACGACCTGCGAGTTCTCAAGCCAGGTCGCGGTAAGAGTTTGCGGGGGCTTGGAGTAGTCACCGGACTGGGAGGGGGTCTGGTGGGAGCGAATGCGGTTTGTTGTTGAGCCAAGCGGGATCGACTTGTGCTCGAGAATGGGCTCGCCCATGTCGTCGTCGTCCGAGTCACTGTCCGACTCCTCGCCTTCCTTCTCCATCTTGCTCAAGCCGCTCATCTTGAGCACCATCAGCTCGTTGTCCTTAGTTTTCGAACCCTCGGCTTGTGTACCAGTAACAGCGTAGACAGTGGCGGGGTAAGTCTTGCGGTTGTCACCAAGCGAATCGCGCACAATATCGAAGGAAAGGCATGGCCATGGTGTGCTGAGTGTGTGAAGCATATCGTAGGTGGAAGGATCGGGCGATAGTGTCTCTCCGGGAGCCAATTTTGTCCGTCCAGGAATGAAAGTCTCCTTGTCCACATCCATAGCTTCTAAAAGATCAAAAAAAGTTAGTCGAGCTGCTTTGGGCAAGTCCGCAGAACTCAGACATTGTGAAAATCGCACCCTTCTCTTCTTCTTCGCGCTCAGCATCTGGGCGACCGTCCACTCCGGCCTCTAGGATCTCATCTTCACTCTCAAATTCATCCTCGAACTCGTCTTCGAATTCCCCCGCCTCGTCCATTGGGGCCTGTGCGATTGGCCGCTCGCCAGCCTTGAGGGCGGCGGTCTGCTCATCGGCTTCAGCACTTCTCTTCGACATGTTGAAATCCGGGAAAAGATTTAACTATAAGAATGTCGAGATTGGAGAGGAGGGGTGTGCGATAAGAACTTTTTTTTCCGTAAATTTTGGCAACAGCGTGGGAGAGGCGCTAAGCCTATCGCGGGCTAGCGTCAGATCTCAGTTGCCCGCCTCGAGCTGAGTGTACCTGAGACTGATGGTTCTTATTTAGGTGTCTAGGCCTTGCTTTTTTGACAGACATAATTGCCATTCATCTCCAGCCCGGCTCCTGCATTTGTTTGCTTTGCTGCGGGTCATCTGCGTTGTCACCCCAATCCGTCTGTTTACTCGTTTACTCAGGGACAACCCTGTCCGCTTCACTCCCGAGATCAACACAGCTCCCAGCTCCTTCAATTTCCTTGATACAAATACTTTAAATCATACTCACATGCAATCTTGTTAGATTGCGCTGGCATTTCAGCACTTTGTGGTACTGGTTGGTCCGCGTCCGGATTCCTTCCAACGCGTTTCTTGCTGACAGTCGGGACTCGTTTGACAGGTCGCACGTTCTAATCTTTCCCCAGACTCCGAGCTCAAACCGCCATGGAATTCTTCCAGTCGAATTTAGAGGCTTCTGTTGCCCCTGAATTCGCAGTCCCCGCTGTTCCTGCCGGTGTGGAGCCCGAACATATTGCCCCAGAAGATCAAACGCACCAGGCGCTGGGCCAAGGTCAGGGACAAGGACAGGGAATTCCGCCCGAGCAGCCTTTGGAACAACCTCGCGAACAGGCTGCACCAGTCATGGTCAATATCGAAGAGCCGGCTTCTGATCACACCAGCGGCCGTGCCGCCATCAACAATGGCTACAATAGCGACTCCAAGGCGCATTACCACTCCCGATCCCCCGACTTCCACCAGTCTGCCCCCGAATATGGCGCTCAAGACACTGATCAGTCCCGCCAGAACTCATCGCCATCACTTAGCCACCGCCCCCTACCTGTTCCGCATTCCAGGCCTGGATCTGGACTCTCGAGTGGCCCGGAGCGTCCTGGTGTCTCTCAGTTGCAGCAACAAGACGCCGGACAGCGCCAAGCCGCCCAAGCCAATAAGAACAGCGTGGTTATCAAAGTCGGTATGGTAGGAGATGCACAGATCGGAAAGACTAGTTTAATGGTCAAATATGTTGAGGGGAGCTGGGATGAGGATTACATCCAAACACTGGGTGCGTTGAGCTTTTTTTGCCCGTTCAATCATGCCACTTTTTTGGAAGCTGACACACTTTCAGGCGTCAACTTCATGGAAAAGACAATCTCGATTCGCAACACCGAAATTACCTTCTCGATTTGGGATCTTGGTGGCCAGCGCGAGTTTGTTAATATGCTGCCACTCGTCTGTAATGACGCAGTTGCAATTCTGTTCATGTTCGATCTCACTCGCAAGAGCACATTGAACTCAATTAAAGAATGGTATCGCCAGGGACGTGGCTTCAATAAGACAGCTATTCCCTTCCTGGTAGGCACCAAATATGATCACTTTGTCAACTTCCCCCGCGAAGACCAAGAGGAGATTTCTATTCAGGTAGGTGGCAGTTTCTCTCCATTGATCCATAGAAACTGACATCCTTGCAGGCCAAGCGATTTGCCAAGGCGATGAAGGCTAGCTTGATATTTAGTAGCACCAGCCACAGCATCAATGTGCAAAAGGTATGCTCACGCCCCTAGAACGCGTTTCTCGGTATACCATAAGTTCAGTCAGGAACATGCTGACCTCCTGCAGATCTTTAAGATTGTGCTAGCCAAGGCATTCGATCTGAAATGTACCATTCCAGAGATCGAGAATGTCGGCGAGCCTCTGCTCCTCTACAAGAACGTCTAAGAACTGCCTGTTTCCCCTGACGATTATGTACATTGGGACGAAGTGACGCTGCTGATGATCGACGCTGGCCCTCTACCCTCGCTGCTTTACCACTTTGTGAATTCCCCCTTCCTTTCTCCAACGATGTACTTGACCTTTCTTATGTCTGTCTCCCTGCCTCGGACTCCTCTGAATACGTTGCATACTATCAAACGGAGATTCCGAGGCTAGGTGCTTGTTATTTTTTAACTACCTTCCTTCTTGTCATTTTCTTTCGTCTATCCTATTCCTTCATTCATCTTTCAAAGTACTTAGTTTTCTTTTTTGTGCCCATGTTCCAGATGAGAGGCTTCACCGGCCGCCTTGAGGCGTTTGGGAGTCCGAATCATGGAGATCGATGTTCTAGGAATATATTCCTTATTTACGTGTAATTCCAATTTTTCAAGCCGATTGACGTTGTATCTCGTAGATGTGTGGTTCCGAATATAGATCTGGACCCATGGTAGATGGATCCCCAATTGAGGCTGGAACCCCTCTTTAGTTGAGCCTCCAACTATTTTTTTCTTTTGTTTTCATTTTCTTCGGTTTGACACTTGACTTTTTGTCTTTGTCCTGGAGCTCCAGGTAGCTCTAAATGGACTACTACAAATAAATCATACCTACAATTATCCCCCTAGGTGTTTCAGAACAAGGCTACCCTCGCCCCCGCCAAGCCCCCGAGGACGAAGTACTTGGATGAAAGTCGCGCTGTCTACCTAGGTAGTTGGTTTATACTCATTATCTTTGCTCTCCTGTCGACAGTCGCTGCTGCCAGAACCATGGCCGAAGAGTCTCAGATGAGTTCCATCCAGCAACGGATCGCCGCTCTGAACCAGTCGCAACTGGCCCGCCCACCCGGAGGCCCTGAGCCACCAATCCTCCGGCCGAACCCCCAGCGGAGCGCGTCCGCCAACAACCCTCCATCATACGAAGCAGTCGGCTCTGTGGTGGATAGAACATCCATCGGAAATGAACCCGCAGATGAGAGAACCCAGAGGCCGGTCCTGCGACCGCCTCCAATGGAAACTCTTCGGCCTGAAGTGAAGTCGAAGCCGAAGGCCCCTCCGCCATTGCCTACGCGAAGATCAGACCGCGTGGTTCCTCCTCCACCGCCAGCTCGTCCTGCACTACCGCCGCGTAGACCGACGGATCAAAAGCGCAGGCCCTCATTTGACTCGGTCACGTCCGATGCATCGTATTCGACAACGTCAACAGCGACAACGGCGGGTAGAGGCGCATCGACGACCTCGGTGAATTCTGTTGGAAACAATCGTATCAAAGCCCCCGCATGGGGTGAGACTGAACTACCTTCGTTGCCTCCCCGGCGACCGAAGGAGCAAGCTAGCTTGGAACCGCCCCCGCGGCCCACAATCAGTAGTAAAAGGAGTTTTGGCAGCCTGTCTTCTAGATTGACCTCTAAGATTTCGCTACCGGGGTCTAAGCCGCCCGTCCCAACTCCTCCAAGTCAAACTGAACGATCTAGACAACCTCCTCGTCCTAGTCAGCCTTCACGCCCCAGCCAGCCTCCGCCCCCGGGGATCAACAATGAACCCCCGGTGCCTCGACCGCCACCACGCCGGCCATCCGCGGTTCATTCCGATACGAATGGAACCGCTGCTGACTCAAGTGTCAATCTACCAATTCGGAAGACACTGCCTCCTCCACCGTCAGCTGTGCAAGTGAAGGATGCCAGGCAGCTTGGGTTTGGCAATAAGAGTCCAAAGATTCCATCCAGGCCGGACGCTACTGCCCCGAATGGAACACCACCGCCGATTCCTCATAGCTCTCGTCCGGATCTATCAAAGATAATGGCCACGAAGCCACGCTTCAATGGATCGACTGTATCTCCAAGCCCTCCAGCTCCCACATCAGACATGGAATGTTTGGTATGTCGGGACTTCTCAGGCCCTGATAACCATGCAGCCCGGTATCCTCGTGCATCACTCCCCACTCAGGATATGACGTGGTTGGCGAATGAGTTGACGGCACCATTCCCGTCCATGACAGACAAGGCCCGTGCCATCTTTACTTGGTTGCATCACAATATCTTCTACGATGCGGATGCTTTCTTTAACAATTGTGTGAAGCCATCTACGCCAGCCAGCACTCTAGCAACTGGACTAGCAGTTTGCGAGGGCTACGCAGGATTATTTGCCGCATTGGCCACCCATGCCGGTCTAGAGGCAGTAGTAGTGGGCGGCCACGGCAAGGGCTTCGGACACCAGGCTCTTGCTCCGGGAGCCTCGGCCCCTCCATATAAAGGCAATCACGCCTGGAATGCTGTCAAAATTGACGGTGGCCGATGGAAATTAATCGACGCCTGTTGGGGTGCCGGCGCAATTTCAGGTCCCGGGCAGCCCTACAAGCCGCGCTTCGAGCCAGCCATGTTCTCAATTCCAAACGAAGAATTCGGCCTAAAACACTTCCCCGAAAACAAGCGTCAGTTCTTCCGCGAGGACGGACGTCCAGATCTCACCTGGGAGCAATATATTCTCACCGACCCAGAAAGGCCAAACGGCGTCGAAAGCCTGAAAGTCTACAGTGACGCCGATAAGCGCACCATTGGCCGCAAGACCTTCCACCCGCAAGGCCTGAACATCTCAATCAGCACACCAGGTGTAATGCGCTTCCAATTCGGGCTCCTCTGCCCGCACTGGACCCTTGCTCGCCACAGTCATATCCAACACGCGGGCTTGTTCCTTCTTATGATACATGGCGTGGACGGACGCGAGGATGATAGACTTCCCTTCACACACGTACCAGGCTCTGGCCCCGCAGGCGGTGGTGAGTTCTGGTATGTGGATGTTCCCAATGCACGCATGCTGGGTGCTCCTGGTCAGAAGCTGCAGTTAGCCGTGTTGACTAGTTTTGGGGATCGGAAGGATGCCAGTGGTGTTACGGCGCAGGAATTCCAGGAGAATGTGGGACGCATTGGTATGGCTTGGGCTTATATTGCCGAATGGGAGCTGGTCAGGTAGGTTTTCACTGCGTGATTCATCTTCCTGCTCGCCTATCTGGCGGGTGTTTTAATATTCATGGAGCGTTTATCATTTTCGGTGCTTAGACCTTGTTCGCAAGGTGTGCATATATCTTCGGGTGCATGATCTTAGTCCAATATACCAATTTTCCTTTTGCATCTAAACTACACTTGATATCTAGTGATTTGTCCTGTTCCATTCTTGGTCTCGATCTTGCTATTCTACAATAGGGATCATCGTAATATGAATCAGATGTAGTCTGCTATGGCATGTAGATATTGACCGGGAGTAGAATAAACTGCAATCAAGTACATGCATCACGATCAAGATAAATTAGCGGTCAGAATTATCAAGAGGAACTTAGAAGTAGTAGAGGAAGTTGCCCAAAATGGAAACCAGCCAGGGCCAGTGGGTCACGTGATATCACAGATGGTGGTCAAGTATCAGAGTCAACGTAGCTATCATTGCGAAACCCAGGTGACCGAGTGGTTAGATCGTAGGAACCATACCTGTTCCCTGACTATCTGCAACGTCACCTATCCCGGGTTCGAATCCCTTGGACCTCGCGAGTCGCTGGGCGGATGTCTCGCCACCACCCCGGCTGGGTTTGTCACATCTTTTTTTTTTCATTCCTGATTCTCACATTTTCTAGATTTTTTTTCCCTCGTCAATTTGGAGCATTTTGAGCTGGTTTAATGAATGCTGGTTACGCGTCAGATGTAGCTGAAGAGTAATGGGGTGTGTTGGGCCTCCGCTGCCTATTTGGGTGATGGATGTACATACACAACACACCCATCATATTCCAGAACTAGATCGTCATTAGGCTAGATCATCCGATCTTACTACAGAAATTATCTTGGAAAACAGCCTGCAAATCCCAGGCCAGGTACATGATAATGGAAGCTATCCTTGGGGCTGTAGCCAGTCATGCATTCTTTGCCTTCAGCCTAGGGGATTCAGTTGTATTCGCATCTATCTTATAATAGGGTGGACCTCTAGTCCCGGATGAATCCCCTACATTACATGTACATGTAGGTATTTATCTAGTTTGACAAACCAGCAGAACAACACGATCGTCCCAAGTATATATTAAGTATAACCCAATCCAACTAACTTGGGATTCCGAGGGAGTGTTCATAGAAGAGCTCGGAGAACACTTTAGCAAATCAACCTTGCAACGTCGGTGGACTACCATGTAGGTACCTAGGTAACCCATATATGAAAACATATATGGAGTTTCGTAATGTTGCTTACCGAGACAGGATGGGAAGGTGCTACTGTAGTAAGGTTCTGCTCTTGCCAGTTTGTAACCTTTATGGCCATCAGTTCCCATGAGTCAGCCCACGTATCTGCCCAGGTGCACCTGCAGGTGAGGTCAGTTGTAGCTTTCACTTCAACCCTTCATTCACATCCATCGTTTCCTTTTTGGATCAATTTCCCTACCTCATCTATTCTTCATATGCAACGAGGCTACCGATCGAGAGCCCGCTAGGTCTGCGGTTGAAGGTAGTCGCAATTTGAAACAAGATCAGCGACTTGTTGAGTCCATCGAGGTTCCGAGATGCCCTTTAACGAGCACCCATAATTTCAATTCCTCATTCGCCGATGAGATGGAGCACCCGTGGCCTCTTCGCAGCGGTTGAACAATGAGCGCGCTATGCCTGGACTGGTGATCCATGGACTTGACTCTATTGACAAGTAAAAATGTGCGCATATCACCCTACACAATTTATTCACTGAAGTCTCATGTTCACCTCCGAGACTGGTTCTAATCGTACCACCAGACTCAAACCCCAAAGCTATAGCATGGGTTCCTTTAGGGCTTCATCCAGTTCTTCGCGACATCTTTCATCACTTTTCATCATCTTCAGGGACCTGCATCTCTGTGCGGGGATTTCGCAATCCACTTTCACAAAATGTTAAGGGTATAAGTGAGCTTGACAATGATTGTCAGTATTCACCCCCCTAAATTCGGCTTACGTGGGGAATAACTTATCTGATATGGTTATTGACTCTCTATGGTTTCTAGTGAAATATTGCCGAGTGCCTGCGCAAAGGACACACAGAGCTGAAGCATCTTGGCCCCCTTTGACTTGAGCAGGAGGCTCAGAATATTCGCCGTGCAATAAAGCCGCTGACTAAATGGACTCATGTATGGGCTTAGTTATGTTGGTAAGTACAAATCGCTTGCCTCAGAGGATAGGATGATCTGTTGAGTTTGGTCACTAACTTCTTTGTTTATCTAGTGCGATATTGTCGAGCACCTACACAAAAGACGAGCAAGACTACGTGTCGAATCGTAGCTCGACTTCAAAGATCCATTATCCGGCCTGTCTGCAACCACTGATATGTGGAAACTTGGAATCTTCATTGAAATATACGTTGGACAGACAATACACAGAAGATGATCAATAGGGCCAAACCAGTGGCGATTCCATGCGCGGGCTCGACCATATCAGTATGTTCAAAAATCCGCAAGGCAATCTGAACATGATACACGACGATCCTTTAGATCAAATCACTGACTTCTTTTACCCTGTAGGGTAACATCTTCCGGCATCTGTGCAAAGATAGCACCATTTGGGGCACCGAGTCGCGGCTTGACTTCAGTGCCCTCTTTGCTGCATCTTACCAACCCTTGACATGCGTGAAATCTGAAATCCTCGTTGAAATCTTCATAAACGTTTGTCAATGAAGTGATACACATTGCAATCCATGTGTGGATTCGACTATTTCGGTTAGTACCCACACGCATCTGAAAAAAATACAAGCCAATCCGTTCGATATGAGGACTGACTTCTTTTAATCTCTAGTGCGATATAGTTGACATCCTTCCGCGAGATACAACAATCGTGATAACCGGGAGAATTCTGCTACTGGTTTGACTTCGAAGCTCGCAATGCTCCAGCCAGACAAGCTCGTCTCAACATGCTCAAACATACCACCCGCAGATATAGTGTCAAATAGGGCTTTGCGGAAGGGGAAATTTGCAACACAAAAGTTCTCAGGGGGGTTTCTATACCTCCCTCGGCTACGGCTGTTGGACGGGCACACTCCGCACTTCAGGTTTGGCGTGAAAGGTGTGACCATTACGCTCTTCTGGGCTGCAACTCCATCATTTCGCACTAAGCAGAGCTCTGAATATGGAATTGTTTAGGGGAATTTTGATCGTCTCATCTCCAGTGGGCTTCATCCCTCATTTATTATCTAACTACATATGCGGCATTGGTGGTGGGATTTCGACTCCACCGAGCTGAAGTGGATTACAACAGCTAGCGGGATCAGTGTGCTTCGACTTTCTATGATAGTCTCCATACCTTGGCTAAAAATGAGCTAGAAGGATGATGCATGTTGGAGTGGGCCTAGAATGTGCTCCAGTCCACTTCCCATGAGAGTTCATTGACGTTCAAGATCTTCCCAATGCGGCGAATGCGGGGGAATCGTCTCATTGAAAATTGAAACTGCTCGTGAAAGTCTTTGACAATTTTCAGCGGGATTATTATACACGTTTTGAGGGAGTTAGCCCGCGTCATTGTTATCTGATGTCTCCCGGTCTTCGCTCAAAGAAACTGGAATACGATGATTTATGGGCGACTAATCCTCTCAATACCTTTCGCGGAGCCCGTTCGCTCTCCTAGGGGAGGGCTTGAAATATGTACCGCATTAGACCCGACCCTCGTTGACTCTTTCGGATATCTCTCGAGTTCCCTCGACGGGAACAGGGCCTGATTATGGGGATAGTCGTTGGGTCCTGAGGTCCCCTATGGAGGCTCTGCTCCGCGGACTTCAAATGCCATCCTGGTATTTGAATTATTTTCTCTGGTTGTGTGAAGATCTTCCATTTCCCAGCATGGTTTCTCGACCTACCTGGAATGAAAAGGGGTCACGACCGTCTTCAGCGGCGTTTAAATAGGCCAGCTGTTAGTGCGGTTAGCTTTTCGAGCTTACCTGAGGCAATCAAAATATCCCACTAGTGATCTTGGAGAATTAATCGGCTTCCACCTCGTTCTATCATCTTTCGACGGCGAAGAAATGGAATGTGACGACCTTGCGGGGGTGGTTTGTTTACCTTGACGAGTTCTCAGCTATGCCTACTTACTGGATCTGTTTGACGAGCTAAGACTCTGCTATCGTGCCAGGCTCGCGAGACTGTCAACGCTGGGCAGACGCGTCCCTATCATATTATCCCAGAGTCAGATTTGAGCCGCTACAAGCTGGACTGGTGAATGGCATGCTCACAAGGCCAACGAGGTGCTCGGCGCAGGCAGATATACCTTCAGAGGTCCATTTGAAGAAGGACTACCTCCCGCGATCAGCGGAAATAGTCCTGGTGCTGTCCTCGATGACAGTCTCTCATACCCTTTTCAGAGTTCCAAATCCCCGAGTACGCTGTCTACTCAATCTCCAGGGCTACCTAGGAGATGGACGATTCTGCCATCACAACAGACTATCACCAATGTTCTTATGACCATTGTGGCCATCATGATTGGCGGTATTCGTCGCAGCCCATGGCCCGAATGACGGACCATCTTCCCATCGTGAGGCAATGTCGGCAGATCACCAGCTGTCCCTTGTGCTAGACCACGGCTGGGTAATTTGTGTCTCACATGATTGGTCGGAGTGATTGCCACTCTGACTACTCCGTATAGGTATGGTCTTTGCACGCTTCGCTTTTGGTTATGGTCTTCTCATCCAATGTTATCAAGGCTGGAATACCATACTAGCTAGCTTGCCCTGTTCTATAAGATGCAATTGACTTGATTTGAAGCACACGTATCATGTCGAACTATAAACCGAAGTCTTTCAAGCCCGGTTGAGCATGGGTCCTCATTCTCCTCGTCGCTAATCTGCGTAGCCCGCAAAGTAGGTAGATTGTGGGTCTTGGAAAAATTTTCAGTTTAAATATATGATCCGTACCAAGCAAATAGAAGTGGTCTCGGACTTGTAATTTCATAGAGAAATGCCTCATACCTCATATATCCGGGTTGGTAAGAAGCCAAGGACATGTTACAGTCCGTGCCAAGCTCCAAATGGCAGAGGCGACGACTCCCACCCATGTCAGTGGCTTGGTCGGACAGCAAGGGGCACAGAAAAGGCCAAGGACCAAGATCGTCTGCGCTAAGTGTCACAATGAAATCCGACTGAAAGAGGGGAAATGCTGGAATCGTCCGGGGGAATGGCATCTCGGTGAACGCAATGGGTTGGTATTTCCCCGGTCCTCCGCATCTCTGCGCGGGGAATGTCAGATCGGACATCGGACCAGGAGAATGGATATTGCAATCTGTAAACAATGCACCTCTGGTACTTTTTCCTCAAGTACAACGTGGCCGATCTCTGGAACCTTGAATATGGTCGATCAACCCGTCACGACAAGCGAACCCGAGGCCTGAAACACACAGAAATTAATTTCGGAGTGTTACGCGCAGCTCTCCGACCCAGGCTCAAGGTAACCTCGCGAAGAATCGGCCAATGCCGTCGCCTACGGGGAAAATCAAGAGGGAAACACCGTCTCGAAAGGGCCGAGTTCACGCCGAGTCCACTTCGGCTATCAGCCACTGAAGGCCTGGGAAGCCGTGTACTGCGTGTCCCGTTCTGGAATAATTGCCGTACTCGGGGCCCCGGACTAGTACTGTGTGCTCGGGTCGGGTGAAATTAATTTTTCTTAGTCGCTTTCTTTGTCCGCAATGTGGGCACTTCCGGCTAATTGCGAGATGTATGGAGTAACTACGGAGTATCCAGGTACGTGTCGGAAATACCAATGTAAAATTACCTGTTTCCCCATTGCCCTAAAAGTTCGGGCCCTGGGCAACCGAAGACCGAAGACCGGTTTTTCCTGGACATGATTAGGTGACTCCAGGGGATTTTTGTGGATTGTCTGGGGAGGATGCCCAGCAAAAAAGGTTGGATGCACATCGACCCCTTTTTTGATTTACAGGAACCACATTTGTCTCCCGAATCCTATCTCAATCTTCACTTCAGTTGATATCTTGCAGGATGAAGAAGCCTCTGAGTGCCCAGAAACGCCACTTCCGTCCCGATTGAAGGGGGAATCAGCCGACCATTCTCGCCCGAACCCGGCTTGCAAGCCGGGTTCGGGCATTCCAATACGGCGCTTGACCTCCTTCGGTTCAGAATTGTCACCCTCGTGGCCGATTCCCCGGATCCCATGAGCCCATTGTCGGGGACTCCGCCAATCACCAACGAGCGGGTGGATAAGCATAAACAGCCTCCGCCAATCAGAGGTCGTGTTGGTAGCTGGGGTTGCAAGCGGGGGTCTTGGCATCGCTCTGTTGTAACTTGAACTGTTGCGTATGTTGTATGTATTATATCGGACTCTGCTTGTACAGAAGTTACGTACTTGCCCTCTCCCCAGACATCTCATACGCGGGAAATGAGTGGAGATACGAGGAAGGGGGAAAAAAACGAGACAATATATGCAGGTGGGTTTTCTGAGTCGTGCGGTTTTACTTCCGACCTACAGGCTGCGAAGAATTTTCCCGGGCATACGATCTATTTAAGTAGGAAGGTCTCCTCGTTCTTTTCCGACTTGGTTTTTCTCGTAATTCCTTCCCATTGAGCCCTTTTCTTCCCCTGGCTTGGGATCAATAGTCATGGTTGTCGTGGGCAATATCTATGTCATCACGGCGGTGGCCGTCATTGGCGGTGCGCTGTTTGGTTTCGATATCTCGTCGATGTCAGCCATCATCGGCACCCCTGCTTACAAGTGTTATTTCAATCACGGTCCCAAGGGCCCTCCTTTCAACGATGACCTTCAATGTAGTGGTCTCGAGTCCTTGGCTCAGGGTGGTGTCACCGCTGCTATGCCCGGTGGTTCGTGGCTCGGTGCTTTGATTTCTGGTCTCATCTCGGATCGTCTTGGTCGCAAGTATGCTATCATGACTGGTTGTATTATCTGGTAAGTAGTTGCATGGTCGGATGGTATACATCGCTTGGACGGTTGTAGCTGACATAGTTCTCGCTTAGGATTATCGGCTCTGTTATTGTCTGCGCTTCCCAAAACATGGGCATGCTCATTGCCGGCCGTGTGATCAACGGTCTCAGTGTCGGTATTGAGTCCGCTCAGGTTCCTGTCTATATCTCGGAGCTGGCTCCCCCTTCCATGCGTGGTCGTCTCGTCGGCTGCCAGCAGTGGGCCATCACCTGGGGTATTTTGATCATGTACTAGTATGTGACACACATCTGCCTTGTTATTTTGGAAAGACATTAATGGCTGACTTGCTTTTTCTTTCACAGCATCTCTTTCGGCTGCTCATACATCGGAGAGGGCAGCAACGCCACCTCCCAAAACTACAGCGAGTCTGTCTTCCGTATCCCCTGGGGTCTTCAGATGATTCCTGCTGTCCTCCTCTTCTTCGGAATGATGATCCTCCCCGAATCCCCTCGTTGGTTGGCCCGACACGACCGTTGGGAAGAGTGCGAGAATGTTTTGGCTCTGGTCCACGGCAAAGGTGACATCAACAGCCCCTTCGTCGTTGCCGAGATGCAAGAGATCCGCGACATCTGCGAGTTCGAGCGTGAGAACAAGGACGTCTCTTACCTCGAGCTGTTCACTCCCAAGATGATCCACCGTACCTCCATCGGTATCTGGACTCAGATCTGGTCCCAGCTGACCGGTATGAACGTCATGATGTACTACATCACCTACGTCTTCAGCATGGCCGGATACGAGGGCGATGCCACCCTCCTCGCCTCCTCCATCCAGTACATCATCAACGTGGTCATGACCATCCCCGCCCTCATCTGGGTTGACCGCTGGGGCCGTCGTCCCACTCTCCTCATCGGTTCCACCCTCATGATGACCTGGATGTTCGCCAACGCCGGCATCATGGGCAAGTACGGAGTCGTCGTCCCCGGCGGTATCAACGGTGTTGCTGAGGCGTCCATGCGTCTGAGCGGCGCCCCTGCCAAGGGCCTAATCGCCTGCACGTACCTCTTTGTGGCGTCCTTTGCCCCAACCTGGGGCCCCGTGTCCTGGGTGTACCCCCCGAGCTGTACCCCATGCGCGTGCGTGGAAAGGCCGTCTCCCTCGCAACCTCCTTCAACTGGGCTTTCAACACCGCTCTCGGTCTGTTCGTGCCCGTTGCCTTCACCACCATCCGCTGGAAGACTTATGTCATCTTCGGTGTCTTCCTGTTTGTCATGACTATCCACGTCTTCCTCCTCTTCCCCGAGACTGCCGGTAAGACTTTGGAGGAGACTCAGCAGATCTTCGAGGATCCTAACGGTATTCCCTTCATCGGTACTCCTGCCTGGAGGACCTCCCACAACACCAAGCGTACTGCTGCTGCTGAGTCTGGTGATGTCGAGATCCTTGGTGAGAAGCTGGCTGCTACTGAGAAGCGTGCTGCCGCTCACGCCGAGAATGTTGATGCATAGATGTATTATTTGGACAGAACGGGTCGGATGACATCGTTATAATTTATTTTTTTTTCTTCTTTTTTTCACTTTTTTCTTTGGGGGTCGACTTTGTTCCAAGTCCCAGTGATGTCATGTAATAATTTTTCACATATCATATACGCATATATCGGATTTTAGACCGCTCTCCATGGCTTTCCTTTTTCATTGTAGTGTTTATTTATCATCACTGTTTGGTCAAGTAGAGCGAGCTAAACGCTCCCGGGTGTTACATACCTTCAATCTTAGTATAAACGTTTAGTTTCGAAGCCATCGATTGATACCCCAAAACGACCTATATCCCCTACCTTAAACATGCCAATGGTCAAGCATCAGATCCAAGCAAACGTTTTTTTATGGTTCCATAACATAGTAACAGGGGCTATACCACGATGCATCTACATCGCGAGCTTTCTCATGATTCTCTGGTATAATCTCGTAGCTTTTTCATAATATGATAAGTACAATGATTATCGATTTCTAACATCTATTCAAGACTTCGATCTGCCGATTTAGTACTTTCAGCTATCTGGGAGGTGTTTGATTCGGATTCGAGCTGACCAACACACCTCCTGGAGGCATCCACTACTCCACGGTTTTAAGCTTCTTCAACAACCTGATTTGTGGTGGCCGTTGCCGCCAAAAGCAATATTGTCTCTTCTCTAATGCAATAGGTCTCGAACGCGCACCCGTTTGCCAAACAGTTTCACCTTCCTTTGTCCGGCTCAACTCAGAGGGTACACTGTAGTCTGGGGGCGTTGGAAGATCCGGCCATGTCAGCCTCTTGGGCGCATTGAGATACCGTTTTGTGGCTCTGTCGACTCTGGTTGCTACCCATTCATTCAAAAAATTGCGGAACTTGGACACATCGGAGTCTAGCTCGCTATGGCAAGTCCACTCGATACTTTGCACCATGTCCATGCCTCGGTCCTAGTGGGGAATGCTTGTAAAATGAGTCTCGTTTGTGATGATCTCGTACAGTGTGAACACAACACTAGAGACATCGTCTCGTTCGTCTAGTAAGCCTTTCTTTTCATTGGCGGCCCAGTCAAAGTCGAACAGAAGAATCTTGTCCGTTTCAGGGTCGACGAGCGTTTCACTTGAGATATACTTTGTTGTGAATCCAATCATTATACGATACAAGATATACACCTGGTCCGAGCCGATCCAGCTCTTGCAGCTGAGAATGCCAGATAGTAGAGCAATTTGCCAGGGATTGACAGAGTGATAGGGGGATATATCTAACAAAAGATGTATCATCTTCTTCCGGGTCCATTGAGACCCCAGTGAGAAGCCCATCGTCGTTGACTGTGATTGCACGAAGTTTCGGGGAAAGAAGATTGGCAAATTGCGCAAGAATTGAGATCTCAATATCTTCTTGAGGTGGAAAAAGCGCCGCCGTTCCTTTGATTTTGATCAAGCGCAGTTGATCCCAATCCCGCACGTTGCAGTGTGTTGCGGTCATAGGGTTTTCCCGAGGGCTAAAGTCGCCCTGAGAAGAATCTATTCTTGGGCTCAATCCAAGGGGGAAATATCAACACCAAGGTTCGCTCTGATGTTTGCGTCAGGTACCTAGGTACACAGGATGTATGAGCGTCATATACATGTACTTTGTGGAGACTGGATATCCACAAGCACCTGGGCATCCACCTGATTATTAATCGTCCCCTGAGTCCACTGGCCTGCGAGTTCCCCAAGTGCTCGCTTGTGTTCGGAGGGAGGACAGAGTACACGGTGTATAGAACATAAGCATGGAGTACGGAGTATGTATACCTCGTACCTATTGTGGAATCCCCCAGTTAGGGAATAGCAGAGCCTGAGGTATCCAACAGCCTCGATTGGGAACATTTGCCTAGAACCCGGGATACATATACCCTTTACGAAGCGTTTATGAAGCGTTTACAAAGTATGTACACACTCCGTGCTCCGTCCAGATTCACTAAATCAGTCTGACCGATATTGTGGTCAATTGGTATTGGATGCGCTCTTCGTATCTGAGGTGAGATCATCATTGGATCTGCGTCGCAAATTAGACATCTTGGCGTGCCCACCTGTAATCCCAACTGAAGAGATGGTTGATTGGCATACGGAATGGACATATGTGAAATCCAGCTACTCCGTACTCCGTAGAGGATCTCGAAATTGTTTCAATCTCCCCTGGACGTATTGCGAAGAGAACCCGTGCGAAAGCACTGCGTCAGAGAAACGCCAAGACTCCCCGAACGGAGCTGGAAAGCTGTCTGGTCCGAAGTGTGGAGTTAACCCCCTGGGAAAAAAAAAAAGAGATCGCCTGCGATTCCTCTTCTCTATCCGATCGTCCCGACGGTTATGTACATTTAACTTCCATCTCTCCCTTCCTCATCTCATCGACGGTCCTTGGAGCACGTGCGCTCGAACCACATATACGACGTCGTGTAGTTGGGTTTCCTTGAGCATCATCATGGTTCGCCCCCGGGGAGGCTCAGTCTTGGGCGTCGACATCCGAGGCGACACTAGCGCCCCGGCAATGTCGACGATGAATGAAACAAGCCCGATTGATTCCTCGTCCTCAGATTCGAAGGTATGCGACACTGAGACCCCGTCGCACATGCGCAAACTGACCCGCGGTTCCAACAGTTCGATGGCGCACAGAAACAGGCCAGCAAAGCACCATCGAAACGGCGCCGCAGTCGCTCCCTGCTGCATCGCTTCGCCGATACTTGTCTGCGTTACACATGGCTCCTGCCGCTTATTCTCATGCTGTTCTTGATCGGACTATATGCCATCAACCCCACAACCTCGAACCCCATGCACAGCGCTATTTTCCTCTCGTACCCCCAGCCCCCTAAGACTCCCGGTGGACCCATCATGTACGGTAAGGGCAAGAAGGATATCGCATTTGTCGCATTCTACACGGTCGTGCTGTCCTTCACGCGCGAGTTCATCATGCAGCAGGTCATCCGCCCGTTCGCAGTGTGGTGCGGCATTCGCGGCAAGGGAAAGACTGCGCGATTCATGGAGCAGGTGTACACCGCGATGTACTTCGGAGTATTTGGACCGTTTGGTCTGTATGTGATGAAGCGATCGAGTATCTGGTACTTCAACACGACCGCGATGTTTGAGGGCTTCCCTCACCGCGAGCACGAGGCCGTCTTCAAGGCGTACTACCTTCTCGAGGCGAGCTACTGGGCCCAGCAGGCGATCGTGCTGCTTCTGCAGTTGGAGAAACCCCGCAAGGACTTCAAGGAGCTGGTTGGTCACCACATTATCACACTGGCTCTCATCGGGCTGAGCTACCGCTTCCACTTCACATACATGGGCCTGGCAGTGTATATCACCCACGATATCTCCGACTTCTTCTTGGCTACCTCCAAGACCCTCAATTATCTGGATGCATATATCACCGCACCCTACTTCGCCATGTTCGTTGGATGGTGGATCTACCTGCGTCATTTCCTGAACCTGAAGATCCTCTGGGCTGTTCTGACTGAGTTCCGCACTGTTGGACCCTTTGAGCTCAACTGGGAGACTCAACAATACAAGTGCTGGATCAGTCAATACATTACCTTTGCGCTGCTTGCCAGTCTGCAGGCTGTCAACCTGTTCTGGCTCTTCCTGATCCTGCGCATCCTTACCAACTACATCTTCACCAACGTCACCAAGGACGAGCGCAGCGAGGACGAAGAAGAGGAAGAAGAGCATGAGGCTGTCACTGAGCCCAAGGCCATTGCCACTGGCGCAGACCAGTCCGGCAAGGAGAACCTGGCCCCTCAGGTTCTGCTGAACGGCAAGCCTGTCACCGAACACCGCGGTCCCCGGACCCGCAGCCGCAAGGCGTAAGATGAACATCTTCTGTTGGTGCTGAATTTGTGACGCTGGCATTCAAGCCGGGGTTTTTTTCACCGTGTTATAGTTATAGGATTCGGTGGATTTCCAGTCGATCCTCTGGATTTGTTGATATGCTGTTAATGTATTTGTTGGAGCTCGGTCTGAGTCGGGCACATAGGTCGTGCTAATTAGATAGGCAGCCCTTTAGAACAGCGGGCGCCGGCGCGTGTTTTTTTAACGAACATATGATTTAGATAATTATTGGATTGAATTGCAAATTTTATATGCATATAGTCTGTGGTTGTTATTGCGGTGTTTTCTCTCATATTCTTTGGTATTAGATTCCCGTGGACAATGGACTGTCTTATGCTCGAATCTCTCTTTTTGGATATCTATCAAGCGAGACTAGTTCAAGCTTTCATTCATTTTGAGACTTAATATCACTAGGCAGCCGTGCAGGCCATTCCTCAGTCATAATTGGGGTCTATTTTATGTTTGACATGGGACAATAATCTATACAGTGCCTTGGAAACCCTAGCAATTCTAGTAGATGACCCAAGCAGCTATAAAATCATTAGCCTGGAACAAAACAATCAACTCATGATTACCTGTCCACCTAGGTATATCAGAATATCAACGAACAACATCTGGATACAGCTCAGAATACACGGATGGAAAACTTGGGAATATGATTGTCTACAAGTCTCTCGACCAGTTGGGATGGCAGAGATCTCACGTTTGATATCTAGTATCGGTACTCCATACATGCAGGGGGAATAACATCAAACGTTAACTGGTTAAGAAATCGGCTTCAACAAGCTTGGGTTTGGATTGTTCAAAGGGTAAACAAGACTTTACTCTTTTGAGTCGGAGTCGGTCTTCTCACTCTTTCCGGTATCGTCCTTGGATTGCTCCTTGGGGTCCTCGTTCTTTGATTCGTCGTTCTTGTCGTTCTTGTCGTTCTTGTCTTCCTCTTCCTTGGGTTCTTCTTTCGTCTTCTCATCCTCCTTGGGTTCCTCCTTCTTCTCCTCCTTCTCGCCTTCCTGCTTATCTTCCTTCCTATCCTTCTTCTCTTCGCCATTCTGCTCACTATCCTCCTTCTCCTTCTGAGGAGGTTCCTCGGTGGATTTATCGGTGGATTTCTCCTCGGATGTTTCTACCTTCTCATCCTCCTTCTCTTCGTGCTCGTCCTTGTGTTCGTCCCCATGGCCCTCTCCATGAGAGTCATGGTGTCCCTCCGAGCCGGAAGGCCATAGGTAAAAGACCATTGGACCAGTCACGGCAGCCGAGGCCACCAACCTAAATCAACAATCGCAATTAGAGAACAGAGTGGAACTGCAAGCAAGAACACAAGCTCACCAAGGCACATCACTGGATGTATGTCCCTTCTCATAGCTGCCGCCAGTGGATTGAAATCGGCGGCCGAGAAGCTGGGCTGAGCGACGAGCAACAGGAGCTGCTCGGAAGGATTGAGCTGCAGTCGCAGCGCGGAAGACTGAACGGCGCGCAAGGACCATGATGTACTAGTAGGTGTGTATAGGGTAGAAGGGAGAGCGAGAGAGAATGTGGGAAGTGTGATAGGTGAAGGAGAGTGAATTGGCTACGGAGAGACTCATAGCAAGAGCCCTCAGTCCGGTTTTCGCAATGCCCCGTCCTCGTAAGACCGTCGCCTGCCTGCTTCCGAACTGGTCTGTGCGTTGTGATGTAATGCCGTGGCTGGGGTATTGGGTTAAGATGTCAATGGGGAATATCACAGAGTGGCTGGTCCTGGCAGAGTCCACCAATGTATGTTGTACCTGCAAAGAGCCCTGATCTATCAGCATAATGGGCATTCTGGGTTGAAGAGGAGATCTTGATATGTGGATCTTAGATCGTGCTCCGTACGGAGTACTCCATATCTGATTATCAGATCAACCGTCCACTGCCCAGAACTACATACAGGAGGACTGGGAGATATCCTGAGAAACCAGATATATGCAATCAGTGAATTAAACTCGAGGTATTATGAGTGAACATCATTGGCCACGGAGAAGTAAATGGCGTTAATGACCTATCATTTTGATGAAGCATCAAGTACGCGCATGTTATGCCTCAGGCCATTAACTATTGACACCTTAGGCGGCACACCCCACGTTGCGGCGTCTATCAGAAGCTCCCACTACAAGCTCACTCCGCTTGCTTCCATAATCTCAGCCCCGCCACTTCCACTGTACTTCTTCACTGCCTCTTTTTGCTCTCTACAGTCATTGCCTTGTCAACATGGCGGACCGCCAAGTAACCCAGCAGACAATTTTCACCTTGCTATCGAAGCTTGATGATCCCGATGCCGACCTGAGATACATGTCCTTGAACGATCTATATGACATCCTTACCGGCTCGCAATCCTCATTCCTCTCTCATGACCGCGGCACATCAACAAAGCTTGCAGAAGGTCTGCTCAAGTCTCTGGATGATCAACATGGTGACGTACAGAACCAGGCCCTCAAATGGTCCGTACCAAGCTCCATTGCCCTCTGATCCTTCTGAGATCTAACCTTTCATGTGGAAACAGTCTCGGCCCCCTTGCTGTTCGCCTGCCATTCGAATCCCTCACACCTCTTCTCGAGCAGTTGGCTAGCCTGACTGCCTCCCAGACGATAGACACATCTGTGCCCAATACAGCTTTGCGCGTCATCGTCGATACTCTCCCCCATCCTCAGATCGGCCAGCCTGCATCTCAGAATGCGATCTCCGCATACTCCGCAGTTTCCAAGGTCCTGGTTCCCCGTTTAATCGGCCCGACACCCTCGGCCTCGGGGAGGCGGGGCTCAGTGGTGAAAGGCATGATGGAGAAGGATCCATCGCGGGGATTCAGCAGCGATGCCATCGACGTGCTCATCAAGGTTGTAACATGCTTTGGGCCTCTTCTTCAAGAATCAGAACTCGCTGCCCTCCAGGTGCCTGTAATGGCCATCATCCAAAACGACACAGCTGGAACTGTTGTCACCAAGCGCGCTCTGACAGCTATTTCAGCCCTTGTGATCCACTTCTCCGATAATCAGCTTAATGGCTTTGTTTCCACTCTCACAAAAACATTGTCTTCCAATATCTCTATGGTGCAGCGTCGACACCTGATCGCTGCCATTGGCGTCATCGCGAGAACTGCACCTGCGAAGTTCGGCCCTCACTTGGATACTCTTGCTCCGTTTGTCTTCTCAGCAGTTGGAGAAGATAACATTAGACGGGGAAACTGAGGTGTGTTCATTGCGGGCCTGCAAGTAATGATTGTCTGGTCGACAGTGTAGCCCTCACACATCCCCGATACAGAGAAGCTAAAGCACTACATGAGCCTAATACGCTATAATTGATCTGAGTTAGCTCCATGTGGCATCTTCATGGTCAAGCCAATCGCAATTATTAGGCCATGAATTGCTGCAACGCGAAAAATGTACTGGGTCCCAGGCCAACCCTCGAATGCCCGAGTGGCACACATGGACTTAACGATACCCACGTTGATATTGAATACAAGCGCATCGACATCTTCTTCTGCGCATACATGTAAAAGTTGGCCAATGTGCTTCTGACCTCTGCGTGGCCGTGTAAACAAGAACCCTGGAAGGTCTTGAGATCGCCCTTTCCCGCTCTGCCCTCCTGCCTTTAGAAATCAACTCACCGGTTCTCCTGAGACTCTGCGTTTCTCTCTTCTCTGCTCTTCTCCTCTGCCAATCCAACTTATATCGTTCTACCGTTGCAGCTCATTACTTTCTGCATTGCCACTTGAATATAACGTAGCCTTATATCCCATTTTCAGCCATGCGTGTTCATCCCATCGTGGCTTTTCTCATAGCCACTTTGGCGACCTGTGTGTTCGCCAGGATTCATGGCGCTGCTCCTGTGTATACGGCTTCGATTGAACAATCCCAAGAAGGCACCGAGTCTCGATTAAACACCCGCGATGCGCCTAACAACTTGGACTATCGCTGTGGTCCCAAGATCGGCAAATGTCCTGTGGGTACATGCTGCTCCGGAGCCGGTACGTGTCGAGAGCCTGTCATGGTGAGCAGATCAGATTACTGATAGCATTCTTACGCTAGGGTTCTGCGGCACATCCAAGGCACACTGTCGCTCCCCAGACTGCAAGATCGACTATGGCAAATGCGACGCTCATCGAACACCCAATGGACCCCCAACTAAAGAAATCCCCCGTCCACGTGTTGGTAAAGTTCCATATGCTCCTCGTGAGATTCGTTCATGCGCTATTCCCGGAACTGTTGCGTTAACATTCGATGATGGACCAACCCGTTACACGGGCGATTTGCTCGATCTGCTAGATAGATACGATGCAAAGGCAACCTTCTTCATTACTGGAATTAACAATGGAAAGGGTCCGATCGATGACCTCTCGTTGCCTTGGGCTTCGCTGATCGAGCGCATGCACTCGAGCGGCCACCAAATTGCCAGTCACACATGGTCGCATGAGGACCTTAGCGTGATCACACCCTCGCAACGCGCTGATCAAATCGAGAAGAATGAAGCAGCGCTGCGCAATATTCTCGGATACTTCCCTACTTACATGCGGCCACCCTATTCCAGCTGCAGCCCTGACACGAATTGTGGAAACGAGCTGGGTGAGCGTGGGTATCACATCATTTTGTACGATATTGACACGGATGACTATAAGAATGATAGCCCAGATCTGATTCAGCGGTCCAAGGACATTTTTGATCACCAGGTTCTTAAAAGCGATCCACTCACCAAATCTTGGCTTGTCATTGCCCATGATGCCCATGAACAAACTGTCCACAACCTTACTGAGCACATGCTCCAGGGAATCAAAAGTCAAGGCTATCGCGCTGTCACTGTCGGTGACTGCCTCCGAGATCCAAGGGCTCTTTGGTACCGCAAGGATACCCGGATGCCAGCTCGCAAGAGAAAGCCAAAGAAGAGCGCTTCGGCAGATCCCAACAAGCCAATCTCCTGGGACGGCTCCTGTGGTTCTAATTACACTTGTCTCGGGTCTAAGTTTGGCTTTTGTTGTGACAGTACGAACTCGTGCGGCAACACTACTCGCCATTGTGGAAATGGCTGCCAAAGGGATGCCGGGTATTGCTCCGTCCAAGCTCCTTTCAATGGGGATGCCTGGGATCCACAGGTTTCCAAACCGAAGGAGCACAAATCGGAGGCGGATTCTGATCTCCGCAAGATTGGTACCGCGGCTGCAACGGCGTTGTTCCTTGCTTTGCTTGTCGCGATGTGGTTGTGAAAGTCATCTGGACTTTTGGTTTGGGATTGCCATGATTGTTTAGCCAACTTGAACATTGTCCGTACTATAGTTATACTGAGAGACCGTGGGTTCATTGCGGCCACTTCACTCATTTGGGCCTATCGGCAGAGATGGCAGGGATAGTGACATCATGGAACAGGGATGATCAATAGGCAGCAGAAATGGAATACAATGCAAAAAATGTATCTTGCTCTATCTTGATGACTGGTTGTTGCTATAAATATTGGTTGGAAACTCGTCTCTAGGTATTCTTGTTGTGATATTCAGACTAGCTGAGAAGATTTGATGACACATTATCGCAGCCCAGGCGGTTGAGCAGTATGTTATGAAATAACCCAGCCTTCTTCCTCCCAAACAAAATAAAGAATGAGCATAAACCTGCAACCCTGAGATATGCAGATATCAATACCAACAGAACAAGTTCAAAAACCAGAGCAAAACAGCACGCCGAGAGCATTCTCTCGAGGGGTATAATAATAGCACAATAAACGTAGCAAAAGACCAACCCAGCCCAACAGAAAGAAAAGCAACCCCATATCCCCTATTTCCGCACAATCTTGAGCAGCGGCGCAATCCTCGCCCTCTTACTCAGTCCCACGCGGTAGGGCACTGCACTCCGCGCCGAGATGGGACTATGCTTATCCGGTCCCTTGCCTGTATTCCGGGGTGTAATGACAGACGCCGCATCAGGCTTTGAGGGGGTCTGAGGTGGAGGTTCATCAGATGTAGTTGCAGGAACATTGATATCCGGAGCAGAATTCCCATTCCCATTCTGCTCCGGGTTTTGGATAGCAGATGGGTCGTTTTCAACGCTCTGGTTGGCGTCTGGTATGGACTTCGGGCTGTTATCGACAATCACGGCTAACTTCGGTGCAGGGGTTTTGGCTTCCACTGGGTTGTTGGGTTCTGGTGTGTCTGTGTCTTCGGTTGGTGTTTGTACTTGCTCTGGTGGTTGCTTTCGCTTGCGTCCGCGTTTTTTGGGTGGGGGTTTTTCGTTTTCGGCCTGTGTGTTCTCTTCGATCACGGGTGCTGGTGTTGGTGGCTTAGGATCATCGGAGGGGTTTGAGGTCAAGGTCGTGGGGCTGGTATCGGTTGCTGTGGTTTCGGGGGTTTCTGTCTGAGGGGTGGCATTCTCTGTTGGAGTTTGCACGTCGAGGGGTCTGGTGTCTACCCATATTACATCGTCATTGTCTGGATCGGGAATAGGCGTTGCCTTGGCCTTTTTGGGTTTCTTCTTTTTCGATTCCTTGGCGTTTGGTTTAACAGGTTTGGGGGTTGAGTCTAAGTTTTGTTCGTTAGTCTCAGCGGAGACTCCACTCGAGGCCGGGGTGTTATTCTCGGTGGTCTCTTCGTTATCGGATGGATCAATCGCACCATTTGCACCAGAATGTTTGAACTCGTGGTCTCGAGAGTTGGCTAGCTCGTCGTCTTCGTCATCTTGTGGGAAAGACTGTTTCTTGGGCCTTCCTCGCTTCTTTTTTGCAACGGAGACATCCACAGTTGGTATGGCAGCTGGTAGAGCTAGCTCGTCGTGTGTACTTGCTTGGGAATTTTGTGGAATGATGTTGGTTTCTGCTAGCTCAGGCCTTGCTCCGTTGAATGCCATTGACGCAACGGAGGAGAAAGGTTCGGTGTCATGGGAAGAATGGGGACCAATTTGATGAAAGTCGTACTGTAGAGCTTTCGGAAATGGGTTTAGCTGTGCGTTCTCCTGATGCATCAAGGGTTCGACGAATTGTTGAGGGATGATTTTAGGAGGCGAAGCCATTGAGTTAGTAGTGGTTTCAGGGGGAGTCAAGTCATAGATATCCTGTCTGGTGGACAACAAGGGCTGATTCGCGTCAACGTAAACGCCATCGTGTGCTCTGGCATATGCGAGGTTATCGCTCTCTGCTTGATCCATCTGATGTTCATGAGAGCTTGGCATGGTGGGAAATGGTGCAGACTCGATAGAGTCCATCGAGTACATGGCGGCTGTATTAGGGAATTGGACACCAGCACTCGACGGGTCTTCGTCTAAAAGTCTCCTCTGCGCAATTCCGATCTCCGCCATCATAGCACCTGGACCGCGCTTGGTATTAGTATGACGTCTTTTTGTGTTCAACCTATGCCATCGCAACGTACCGACCGATCCACTCCCGCCTTCGCTGGCTGAGGGAATCCATTTATCCTCAAGCCGTTGCTGCGATGATGATATCATCGCATGGCCTCTTTCTTGTGATTGGAGGAATTCATCAAAGTTGACATTTAGCTGTGGAAACATGCTTTCTTCGGTAGCATGACCATGTTCATGCATTGTATAGTGGGTCAATTGTTTGGCGGGGACTTCATGATGTTGTTGCTGCAATATGGGTTCAGAGGGATGGAGGGGGTCCATAGACACGGAGGGAGCATCCCCCTCGAAGGGTTCATCCTCATCCGAATCCTGAATAACACGATCCAAACTCATCGGGAGTCAATTGCCAGAGTTGTCGGACTTAGCAGCAGTGGAGAAGAAAGTTGATCAACGCGTTCTGACACGACAACACGTGATGATAAGAGCCCGATAAAGTGTTATCTACATGACTTCAATGTTCTCTGTAGATGTTGTAGGCAACTAACATCCCATGTACGCCAAGTGAAGTATAATTTTTCATGACAATACTCTGATACATAACAACAGCTTCTATGGATATGCCTGGCAAAGGTAGCTCTATCAAATTTTATTTTTAGGCAATTTGAGAGGGACAGAGACCTATTACACTACGCTGAGTTCGAATAAACCTTTCAACCACATTTAATTTGCACATTTGGATGAGGATGTATCTGCCTGGGTAACCTATAATTGCAGCAACATCTATACCTTGGGCCTCTTCAACCCTCGCTAAGCATATACTCCGGCACCGGAGTTAACAATCCCACTCGAAGTCTCGAACAGACTGCCCCACTATTTGTTGCACCGAAAACAGTCGATATGTACGGAGTAGCGATTTGGACTTTGAAAAAGCCGAGCAATTTGCTATATTCATTGGCTTTTAGCCAACATTGGAGTGGGCCCTCATTTGCAAGTGAGCGATCAGGCAAATATTTCCGAGATTCCTGCAATAAAGCAAAAGAATCGTGTCTCGGGCTGTGTGATTGAGGGCTAGTTGTCTCCAGCCTATAGTAGGATCGATATTTGATTCTTCCTGGACCCCTCTGATGCCCGTGACCCAAGGATTCTGACGTTCTGACCCCGGCCGTCCCGGCGGGCTCCCGTAAAGTGCCGGCACTAAGGGCTTCTATATAATGGGGCATTGTCCAGCATCGGATACATATCCTCAGGCTAACCTGTTTGCAGGCACAGTCTTGCAGATCTGCCCCTTCATTATTCACCACATGGACTAATCCGACAATATCAGCCCAAATTACGGCGAATCATGATTTTGTACTCGCATTATAGAGCCAATCTGGGAACGGGATGATTATATGTATATAACAGATTTGAATTCGCCAAGAACTATTAGTCTCAAACGATCTAGCTTGGATATCATTCACAGCACACTAGCTACTAGATCCTCTTTTTTCCGTTGGCTTAGCTCCGGTCAGTGCGGTATCCTCTTCTTCATGAAGGGTATACCGACATCCTGTAATATCTGCATCAACATGCAAGGTACCAGTGCGGTGATCAGATCTCCATGAGACTCCGGGAAATGAGCTCAAGAGCAAAAGCAGGGTTTCGGCACGAAAGACGGGACTAATATATCCAAACAGTCCCCGACAGTCCTCGGGAACAGAGCAATTGCATACTGGAGATCTGATAAGAGGGCGTTGATCTGATAAGCCGGACAATTCGGCTTCGGGCCCAAACTGGAGCTCGGCTTTATTTCCCACACACAGCATTGATTGGCGCGGACTGGAAGGCTTGAAACTGCAACCTCGGTCCTTGGCACTGTCTACTCTCTTCATCTCGCCAAAGTTCCGACAACTCTGACGGACAGCAAGCCAAAAGAGGTGATATCTTGTGTCTATCACACATATGGCGCCTGGGCGTTGTGGCACATTCTTCTATTAAGCCACTCAACAGCTTGAAACATGCCGATCATCATGTTAGTCTATCCAATCATCAAGTTGTCGAATTAAATCCGAACCCGAACCAACTTCGACCGGAAGTTTTTTTTTTTTTTTCTTCTTTTTTTTCCATTACGGAGTAATCTAATGACTGCAGAGGTTGAATACCTAAGTATATAAAGAGGGATCGGCCGCAGACATACTCGATTGACATAGACTTCTAAGTTCTAAGCATCGATCCGGTGCAGAACGCCATGTTCCTATTCTCCATTCTGGCCCTATTGGGTCCCTCGGTATGCCTGGCTGCCTGCCCCTACGCGCACCTAGCAGAGAGAGTGTCGAGACAAGCATTGAGCCTCGCTCTGCTGCGATACTCCCTCGCGCCGTGCCCGACAAGAAGGGAATCATGTTGATGAACCGCATCAATCCATCATCGTCACAGCTGTACATTGCGAATGCGGACGGTTCCAACGAGCGCTCTTTGCTGGGCGATGACTCTGATTACGAATATCACGCTTCATTCTCCCCGGATGGCAAGCACGTTATCTTCACTACCGAACGCAACGGCGATGGCAATTCCGATGTCTATATGGTCAACGTCGATGGCACCGGTCTGAGACCAGTCGCAACCACACCCTCAGTCGAAGATGCGGCAGTCATCTCTCCTGATGGCAAGTATGCCGCCTACGCCTCCACGGCCGGTGTCTACACCTCCAACATCTGGCTTACAAACCTCGAAACCGGCGCAACCCGCAACCTCACCAACCAGACCGGTGTGACGGGCAACCCTGAATCGCCGAATGGATTCTTTGCGCCGGCTTGGTCGCCTGATGGGAAATGGATCGTCTTTTCTTCTGATCGCAACACTGCATGGACTGGTCACGACAACGGCACTGGCTGGGAGCACACTCAGGAATTGGCTCTGTATGCTATTACCCCCAAGGGAACTGGTTTCCGAAAGCTGTACGGCAAATCGGGCTTCACCTACGGTTCCCCCAGATTTTCCCCAGATGGCAAGCGGGTTACCTTTTACGAAATGGATGTGCAAACTACTTGGGATGCGCGGTCGTCATTCGCTGTTAACTCCACGACCAACCAAATCGTTTCGGTGGACTTCAAAACAGGAACCGATTTTGTCCGACACACCAATACTCCCGGTATCAAGATTTACCCGCAGTATGTCTCGAACAATAATATTGGATACTTGCTGAAGGGCGGAGAAGAGGGCGGTATTCACTACACGTCCACCTCGAAGAAGATTCTGGGCGGCATGCGCTCACCTGCGTGGTCCCCTGATGGCAAACACGTTGTCTACGAGAAGACTGGCTGGGAGACCCGGGCTTTGCAGAAGAAACTGTGGTCCTGGGACTCGGAGTGGGAGTATCACTTCATGGACGTGTTCCCTGCACTTTCTCTCCAGGGAGACTTGGCCTTCACGCTCAAGCAGACGGGTAGCCCCGGCAACTCCTCCGTGGTAACGATGCCACCCGGAGACACCGATTTCACTGTTGTATTCGATACCTACGAAACCGGTCAACTTGACGAGGCCACCGTCGGCCACGGTGGAGGCGGTGCTTTCCAGCCCTCATGGTCCGCTAACGGAGAATGGCTCACCTTCGGCCTTGGAAGCTGGTTCCAGAGTCGTGGCGAGAAGCCCGGCTGGATCTTCCGAGCCAAGGCTGACGGATCAAGCTACGAGCAACTCACCTTCGGTGGCAACACTACCAACAAGGGCTTCCCTAGCTTCTCCCCTGATGGCAAGAAGATTGCCTACCGCGAATGGATGCCTGAATTTGGACTGCGTCTGCTCGATCTCGAGACCAACGAGACGACTTCTCTGACCACAGAGCGTGATAACCTGCCATTCTTCTCGCCGGCTGGCGACTGGATCCTGTTCACGCGCAACATGACCGATATCTCCAGGAACGAGTTCTCCAACTACGAGGTGTGCATTATCCGTCCCAATGGAACGGATTTGACCGTGCTCACCACGTCGTATGCCAACGATGCCCACGCTGTCTGGACTGCCGATGGCCGCATCATGTGGTCGAGTGGAATGTGGGGATTCCAGGCTGAGGCTGCGACCTACGATGAAACGTTCCAGCCCTATGGCCAGATCATGATCATGAATGTTGATGGATCGAACAAGACCGTTCTCACTGATAGCTTATGGGAGGATTCGATGCCTACTTATATACCCAATGCCTTTTTGAGGCAGTGAGAGGAGTGTTTGCAGCGGAGAGAAGAAAGCGATAAAATGGTGAAGATATAGTATAGTGTAAAAAGATACCAAATCCAAAAATCTCATAGGATTCATTCTTTCAACATTTAATAAAAAACATGGATGTATCAAACCTACTTGACCAGTATGCTGTTGCGATCATCAACACCAGACATCTAATCTCTCGCTCATTGAAGCTTGACCAAAATATTAACGCTGACCTGGAAGAGTAACTCTCTATAGATCTTGTTCTCACATTTTCACGCCGTATGTTCCCCATATCGTCGCGCAAGATGATCAGTGATATATACTTAACGAAGCTAGACCCTCGGAAGAGACCTTTAGTACAACAACACTTGGAAAATATATGGCTGCGCCAGTACTGAACCCCCATCTTGTGCTCAATTCCTCATTCTAATTTATGCAAAAGTTAGTTATCCTTCATGATACACAACCAGACACCATCTTCCATCCAATGGTAAGATGGCCGAGTTGGTCCAAGGCGCCAGGTTAAGGTATACCTTAACTCCACAACTAGCAATAGTTTCCTGGTCTCGAAAGGGGCGTGGGTTCGAATCCCACTCTTATCATATCTTTTTGTTTCCTTTTTTTTTCCTCGGCGGGGATCCAGTGAAAACGCCCGGGAGGATATACAGATCCTTCCGGAGAAACCGTTTCGCCGTGGCCCAATCAGCTCTAGCGCGGACACGCCCGAGACATAAATACGCGGCCGTCGCCCGCGCTTTTGCTCGTTTTCTTTTTTCTTTTCTATCAACTATCGGGGCTCCACTTTGTGGCTTGCTGAGGCTTATCCGATGGCTTCGGCCTTCATGGGTTTTCTTCCGTTCCCGGCCCTGGAGAGTAAACACGATCCTTCTTATACAACACGTTATAGCTACACTAGGGCTTCTTTCGGGGGGCTCGGTCGGTGCTGGCTGTGGGGAGGCCGTGACATACCTTTTTGATAGAACAAGATTAGTTAATTTTAATTTTAATTTATTATATTTTACATTCATACGGTCCTTTCTTAAAAGTGTTTATGAGAAGGTAGAATATTGATTATCCTATCCTATGGTACTCGAGTCAAGGGGTCCGCGACACATCAAGCACCCCATGGATGTGCATAAATAGGAGCCTAGGGCTGTCTTCAATCTTCTTTGTATAGCTATCTCATCTAAAAATACTGACATGGGATTAACGTCCATGGTCAATTCGAAGTAAGGATGAGAAGTTCATGTACATGCTTGGTGTGTAATATAATAGAAATATTTAATCAAAATTTTATGCCAATCAAGGATATCTTGGAAAGAAAGACAGAAAAGAAAAAAGAAAAGAAAAGGCTGATGCATAGGTAATGAATGCTGCATGGGAAATCGACAAGTCTGGAGGAGAGCCAAACGTCAAGAGAAATGATAAAACGTCATGTCACTCATAAATGTATACCGGGCCTTTTCAATAGCACACCAAACACCAACAGAGTCAATACGAGAGAATCCAGTCGCCCACCAAGAACAAATGCAACGGGGGCCGATTGAACAAATCGTCAAAAGTCACCGGGTATCTCAACCCACAGACACGAGTGCGAGTGCGAGTACATCAAAAGAGGAAAATGACCCTCAAACAAGATCACAACACGCCGCCAGGTAGATTGATTTGTCCTTGTCGGCCGCCGTCGAAGCCTGCGCTGTTGGGCGCTGACATGCTAGGTCCTGGAGTGGTTCCGGGATTGTCCATGTGGATCTTTCGCAACATGAACATTGGTTTCCGTCCTTCCTTTTCGAGCTGCTTGAACAAAAGCAGCGGTTTCTCTTGCAATTCCAAGCAACGCTCTTGGTCTCCATACACGATATAAAGGGCGTAGTTCTTCCAATCAGAATTGATGTTGTACTTCTTAAGTGCAGCTGGGAGGACCTTGTAGCAGGGATCTTCCCAAGAGACTCGGAATGATTTGAAGATCTCCACGCTATTTGGGTTCTCACTGCCGCCTCCGTTTCCACCTCCGCTCCCACCAGCCCGCGAGTCGGACCTGTCGAGTCGTGGGTCAAGTCGCGATGCAGTTGATGGTGTCTCAGCGCGGGATGATGATAGCTGGTTCGGGGTGAGCCGGTCTCCCCGGGAATGTATTGTAGGCGTTTGTTCGGCATAGTCATATGCGGTATTGCGATTCACATTGGATGTTGGTTGGGAATATGCTCGTGGATTGAGTGTCTGAGGATGAGCGTGATGGTGATGGTGAGGTGAAGTTGGCGAAGGAATTCCAGGTGATAGTTGTGACCCTCCATTCATTGGATTTGATAGATGGGAAGAGGCGGCGGTTGAGGGATTCAAGGTGTCGTGGTGAGATCGCCCTTCATAGACCATAGGTGGGATGTGAGTTGGCGAATTGTTTTTGGTGCTTGCACCAATGCGCTTGGAGAAAGCTCGCGCAATTTTCGATGATGAAGACATCTCGGGGACTATGGGTGGGGGGTTTGCGGTAAGTGTGGCCGTGCTGTCTGTCCAGTTTTCTGAAGGTTGGGCTCCTGATGAAGGAGGAGGTAATGGATGTGAGCGGTCTTTTGCGAATTTGATCACTGGGAGAATCTCTTCGCGCAATCGTCGGTAATCCTCCGTGATCCGACGCAGCTCTGTCTCAACCAAACTGAGCTTTTCATCTCGAACCTGGATAGATCTGATCAAACGCGCGAGATCCTGCTGTGTTGCGGTTTCATTAACACCCTGCTCCGCTGCTACAAACGTGGGTTAGACTTGATTTTTTTATCCAAAGGATCTGCAGACATACAAAGTGGAATATAATGATCTGCATCGAGGGGAATAAGCTGTTTGACTTTGATTTCATACACGCTTTTCAAGATCGTGAGTCGATGCCCCACGCTGTTGATACCCATTTCCTTCAGCTCATCGTGCTTTAGGGCAATCAAAGCTTCACCAACAATCGCGTTTTCTGCGAGACGGCTTATCATCAGCAAAGAGCACAAATCAAGTCTTCTCCGGTGGGTCCGCTTACCTCGAAATGCGCCGTGATATTGAAGCAATCCGAGCGAGGTCAGAAAATCTTTGCATTCATCGATCCCCCAGTCTGTGATGAGTGTTCGCGGAGAGCGAGGGCCATCCATCGGGTGTCCAAATTTAGTCGGCGTGTGTTCTGCGGAGTTGATGTCGGAGTCCGTGGGAGAAGACTCGCAGTCGACATGCAGATGCGGCGAAGTAATCACACTGCGCTCGTACTCATCGTCCGCATCCGAGTCGGCGTGGTAGGAGGTGTGGAGGGACATGGTGACGGAGGGTAGGCGGCAAGGCGATATTCACCGAACGTTGAGATGGAGAGGTATGGGAAGTTCGCAGACGCCACCACCAAAGTGGATGTGCTAGAGCTAATGAAGACAAACAAAATGGGTATCGGCGGTAATGCGCCGAATGCTCTATTTTATAAAGCGCAGGCAGAACGAGGGGACTTTGGGTCTGGAAGTTTGCCAGGTGAACATGGGCGGATTGAAAGGGCCTTCAAGACATATGCTGTGTTCAAGGTTCTGCGTTGTGACTGAAATCTATGCTCAAAACTCCTATCCGAGAAAGGATGTGCTGTCGAGAAAGCAAACGCGGCAATCAACAAGTTGAGCAAAGCGGGGAAGGTTGGCGCGTTAGGGTTATGGCAAGATAGGGGGTATGGGAGGAGGAGCCGCTGATCACGACGAAGGAAGATTATATGCTCTCTGAAGCCGACAAAACAGGAGAAAAAGAAAGTGAATATCTGGAAGCTAAATGCAGAGGTCGGGGATTGGCAAAGAGGACGCTGTGATGGGAATCGGAACCACGTGACTGGGTCTGGACTGTTCAAAAACAACGGGGGCTACACTTGAAAGTATACTTCGACTAGTCTATTGGTTTAGTTCTCCCCTCTACAGAGTGGCGATTCTGATCTTTTGGATGTCGGGTTCGTTCTTCACAGACTGAATCTTTTTGCATCCAGTTAAGACTCGTCATCAGCCCCGCCTTTGTTAAAACGGTGCGCACTCGACTACCTAGGCAACTGGATGGACGATCTGTTGACTCGCGTTTCTCGTCAAATCCAATTTACATGCCTCAACCCAACTGTAAACCTGCAAATACAATTGTGCTTAACTGCTCATTAACCAAAATAGTATCTTATTTATTGCTGCCTGGGCTGACTGAAGTCCTACCTACCTCTTGTTGCTTAGCAGCCCCCTCTGCAGTCCTCCCTTACTCCAACCAGCCCCCATTTATCTTCAGTATAGTGAAACTGCCCTTCCTGGGGATTTGTGACCAGCAGGCGGAATGGCACTTTCGATATCTAGGCGCTGCTACTCCGTAGACATATCGGGGTTATGCTTAGGGTTGTTCATGAAGGCATGGTTAAGAGTTGATCATCCAAAAAATGCAATCACCGATCCAACCATATCCACCTGGTCACCCCACGAAGTCATACTACATGCATTTCACTAACCCTCGCTCGATAGCAAGATATGTCAGTGAGCCCATGAAGGTTCATAAACGAACGGACTGAGACACCTACTTTGCAGTCCCCTAGCTTCTGGTCTCATCGAGCTTGGTAATGACAAAAAATGTCCCGGACTGATTGGGATATTGTCAACAGGCATATCCTGGAATATTCTTCCACTCTACATACTCTTCGTCACAAAGGCGTGCATCATCACCTCGCCTATGCCGTTGGGGCTATACCTGGAACTAACTAGGGATTGCAATGCTCTGAATACGTATTATACACGTCATCAGTGGCAAGAATACCTTTACCCTCAACACCGCGCGATACTACCTAGGTGTACAAGCCACCCAGGATGGGGATGAAACAAGGGATATACCCGCTTAGCCGCCTCGTCTGTGAGCACTCAGAACTCATGTACTGTTTGACCTATTGGATCCTAGCTAGCTCATTCCCTCTCAGATAAGTGTGATCTGACCTCGGGATACACTCTTTCTTGGTCAAACATCCCGGCTAAGTCCTAGGTTATACTGCACAAACAAGTACCATAGGATTAAAAAAAGTAAATCAAATTTGACCGATTAGAGCTGGGATCGAACCAATAAGCAGCTGGTTTAAAGAAAAAGAGAACGCGCGCTGGAAGTCAACTCTTATATATAGTACTATACAAGCCACCCAGGATGACGATGGTACACAAGGGAACTACCGCTTGGCCACATCACCTGGGGGCAAATGGAGCTTGTTTACTGTGTTACTTATCCATAGAGCCCTGGCTGGCTTGTCGTTTCTCTGATAGCTACGATCTGATATACGCTCTTTCCTCTATATATATTGATCAACCTCAAAAAGATTTCTGTTTTGCTGGATGCGCAAATGAGAACTAAAAGATGTCAGTTCGAACGCATCACTGATTTGACGTCCTTTACCTCCAGTGCGAGGGTAACGTCCGTACCTATACGTAGAGGTAGGTAGGAAGGTAGGTAGGTAGCTTTGGACTCCAGTCTCGGTTGATCCCGGCTGTCCCAAAACGGTAACCCGACACACAAAACCTTAGAGAATCCAAGAACCATGCAATTTCACAAGAGCCTCCGAGCTGTGGAGATCAAGCATATGTCGAACGAAGTTAGTGGAGCCTGGGTTATCTACTGCGTCATCAATAGAGATGACAGAGATATTCAGGTACGGAAAACCAAGTGTTCCGAAAAAAGAGATCTCCAGAACAATGTGAATTGATAGTCTATTCCGATGCAAGTGCGCCCGTGGCCATCGTATGTAAAACCCATGAAAATTTGATGCCGCAGCCGGCCCGAAACAATCTGTACTCCGTAGAAAGAAACCCGCCATGCATGATCGCATTCTGAAATGCTGCTTCCCAGCCCCTGATGTCTGTCGTTATTTCTTGTCGCCGTTGGGAGCGCTCTCCCCTTCCAAATCGGCTACTTCTCGTATAATATCTTTTAATCCGCGCACACCCTCGTCGACCACGGTCTCCGGAATCCGGACATCGACTTCTTCAATGTACTTCAGAGGGTCGTAGGGATGCTCTTTGTTGCCTTTCTTGGTGCCGTTGGTCTCTTTTGCTCCGTTCATGGTTTCGCCATTTGCGACCTTGGCCCCGAGTGCGGGGTGAGTTCGACCCTCTGCCGAGGCGAGTACGGCCGCCATCACATCGTCGAAGGTCTCACAGCGGCCGGCGCGGAGGAGTTCTGTGGCGAGGGTGGTGATTTTGTCGGTCCAGCCCAGGCGATTTAGGGAGCCCAGGAGGTTATCCTGGAGATCTTCGAGTGCACAGCTGGCAGATAACTTGACGAGGAGGTCGGATTCAAGGGCGTCGGGAGTGGAGGAGGCTCCGTTGGTGGAGGCGGAGGAGGGCATTGTGGAGGGTGGGGTTCGGGTGTCACAAGAGGACACTTGCACAGAAAAGAAAAGCGCAGGGAAGCTCTTGGAATCAAGTAGTTCTAGATCGCGCACGAGAAATGAAGTAATGCCGGTTGCGCAAAAGTGATGGGTTGTCGGAGAGGGGCCCGCCCTGTATTTCAATGCGGGATTGAAGGCGGATTAGAATTACATTGCACGGAATGAACAATACACATGCATAATAACCAGACAATTGAAGCTCAACAGAGAACCAAAATAGGAAACAGGAGAATAGATGAATAGGAAGACTCGCATTAACGGCTGCCAGATCGGACCATCGGCATTGTGGGTCCGTTCTCGAGCGGTGAATCGCCTCATTGGTCTCTTTTGATGTTATTCTCATCACTCTACACATCTCTCTACGGCAGGATCGGACTGATTCTTATGGTCATTTCTTTGAGTTCTTCATGTGGGACAAACCTCAAAGGGCCTAGCCCTTCTAGCTTTTCTAGTATGTCAATCACTGCTAGGTCCTTATAGATATTCTGACACGCGGATCGCATATGATCTCTGCGTCCATATGATATCTGTGTCTTCAATCTGCAACTTAATTACCCTACTCGGCTTTGATCACAAATGGTCCAGGCGCAGGGTTTGTCAATGCCCAGGCAATACCGTCACTCATTACCTCATCCCATCTCTTGCTTTCAGACAATTTGGCTCCGAATCTTCTGAATCCATGAGGCACACCGGGGAAGACATGAACATTGGTCGGAATACTAATGAGAAAGTTAGCACCAGAAAGGACCTACCATCGATCATTGTGAACTTACTTGTTTGCTGCAAGGTGCTGTCCATAAAACAGACCCTCATCTCTCAAGGGGTCATTACCCGCAATTCCAAACGTAGTAGGAGGCAAACCCCTGACCTCTTCCGCGGTGGCATTCCCAGGACTCATCCGACGGTCTCCCTCGGCATCGTTGGCTTCCCAAACCCCAAGTAGCTCACCAAACAGTTTAATGCGACTGACCGGCAAGATGGGCGCTTCAGCACATTGAACATAACTCGACAGATCAGGACTCTTGAGCATCTCTTGCCTCGGCGCATAGTGGACATATTGTACAAGACAGGGAATCATGAGAATCTGTCCAGCAATCTTGGGACAGGCTGCGAGACGCTTATCCTCGCCGCGCAGCTGAGCCAGCGCCAATGATGCAGTCAACCATGCACCAGCTGAGATGCCACCCACGACAACTTGTTCGCTGATCCCGCCAATATCGGCGATATGTTCATGTAACCAGACAAAGGCATCTTCGATATCATTCCAGGCAGTGGGATAGCCATATTCGGGGGTGTGTCGGTAGTTTACATTGAGGACCACGACCGGGGTACCCTTACTGGCCCGCGAAGTGACAATCCGCGAGCAGGTCGCATCTTCAGAAGCGAGTGTTCCAAACAGAAAACCGCCGCCGTGAAGGTGCACGTAAACAGGCAGGCGCTCGGCGATTGGCACACCGGCAGGACGGTAGGTGCGAGCCTCCAGGGTCGCTCCGTCGCGGGCTGTGATCGTGTGGTCGTGCATCTGGACCGTGGAGCTCAAGCCTTGGTCGATCATATCCTGGGCGGCAGATTCCTCACGGCCTTTATTCAGTAATGCCTTCAATTCTTCCACCGATAGATCCTTGGGAAGGTCGCCCAGCGTTGGCTCGAGGGCCAGCCATTCGGCGCTGGGGCCAGTATATTCAGAGAAGTCAGCCATTCTATTCGTAAGGAGACTGGATTGCAATCAAGATGTACTGGGAAGATGAGGGTTCAGCTACGCTTACACCGATGGATGTCATCAAACAAGCCATCACAACTACCCCACCTCGGCTCGGCTACCGATCGGTTACTATATTTTGACATGCGACTGTGACTGTCCGGCAAACCCACGTAGCAGATTAACTATTTAGGTATGCCGTAGATGGAGAGAGATGCGACAAATATAAGGGTAGATAGGATGTCTTATTTGAGTCCTCGGATATAGTTGCAGAAACTCAATTGGAACCAAACCTCCAGACCCAAACCCCCAAGCATGGATTCCGGCATTTCATCAAACCCCCCCTCACGTTCCTTAGCCGACAAGGCTGCAATCGTAACAGGCGCAGGCTGTCTTGGTGATGGTATTGGCAACGGACGCGCCATTTCAATCCTTCTTGCTGAAGATGGCTGCGACGTGATCTGCGTCGACCTCAACCTGGAGTGGGCCAACAAGACAGTGGAAATTGTGAATTCGAAACCCGGCCGTGGACAGGCGCTTGCAATTCGCGCAGACGTCACATCAGAAGAGGACTGCCAAGCAGCGGTGCGCTTCGCAGTCGAACAATTCGGACGACTGGACATCTTGATCAACAATGTCGGAATTGGCGGCGCAGCGGGTACTGCGGTCGAAGTTGATATGCTCCAGTGGGCTAAGAGTATGGAGATCAATGTTGCCAGCATGGTTCAGATGGCCAAATACGCAATCCCAGAGATGTCCCGGAATGAGGGGGAGATAAAGGGTAGCATTGTGAATATGGGCAGTGTGGCTGGGTTGAAGGGTGGTACACCCCATCTCCTATATCCAACTGCTAAGGGCGCTATTGTCAATATGACGCGTGCGATGGCGGCACACCACTCCCCTGAGGGGATACGTGTGAACTGTGTGTGTCCGGGTGTAAGTTTATCATTTTCCGTGCCGTACAAGACCGAAGCTGATTATCTTAGATGCTATACACGCCCATGATGTATGGGAAGGGTATGAGCGAAGAGGCTCGTGAAGCCCGTCGGAAACGAAGCTTGTTGGGCACAGAAGGGAATGGATGGGACTGTGCTGGAGCTGTGGTGTTCCTGGCTGGACCTCATGCTCGGTGGATGACTGGTGTTATTTTGCCTGTTGATGCAGGGACAACAGCTGCGGTAGGAATTGGAATGACCAAGAGCGCAAGTGTCAATGCATAATTAGATGAAGGGTGCTCTGATGTTTTGCCATTCTCATGTTCTCTTCTATAGATTCATAGAGCTTTTTACTACCTTATTCTCTTGCTTCTGGTATCTCAACGTCTAGAACCCTATCTCTGCTGGGGAGTCGAACAAAAAATGTATATGATATCTTCTAACACTTATACAAGATCTGACACCAAAGCTATCCGATCCTTGATCTTACCCTCTCCTAATTCCTTAAGAACCCTGGGGAAATCCTGCAACTTGCCCAGTTCCACCTGAGGCTTAATGACTCCCTTGGCAATCAAGTCAAGCACGTCGACCAAATCTCTGTACTGTCCACCATAAGTGAAGATAATGCTGAGTCTCTTCCGAATGCCAATCTTCATGTCCAAATCATTAACGCGGGCAAGGGTCCCAACACACAGGATCTTGCCGGCAGGACGAACTGAGTAGGGAGAATTGAGCATTAGTACAAGACCCGACAGACCGACACATGGCATGGAAACTCACCTATCTCTTGCGCATCCTGGAATGTCTGAGGACCGCCCACAAACTCCAATATAGTATCAATCTTCCCCTGCAAACCATGTTCCTTGACGAATTCTTGCACAGACTTCCCAACAGGAACGATATCCTCTGATGGAACACCTAACTCTAGAGCAGCATCTAGCTTCTCCTGGCGTATGTCAGACACAATGACTCTGGCACCGATGGATCGCACAATCTGGAGCGCATTGAAGCCAAGCCCACCAAGACCGAAAAGGAACACGGTTTCTTCCTTCTTGACCTCAGCACGGCGAGTAATTCCATGATAAGCCGTGGTTACAGCATCAGTAGCGACGGCAGCAACTGCCGGTTCAACGCCTGTACCCGATGTCAGATTGTGCACTTCCGTGGTTTGGCAGGAACCTTACCATCTGGCAATGGAATCGCGGAGCGAACATCAATCGCGACATATTCGGCATAAAATCCGTCTTGACCGATGCCATGGTGCATACCATCTGGACATAACTGGGCCAGATCCCTGGAGCATTCGGTGCAGGTGCTTAAGCCACATCCGGGGACAGATAGAAGAGCGATTCGGTCTCCCTGGTTCCAGGGGTTAGTCGTGTTTCGGGATATGGGACTATGATCTTCTTACCAATTTGAATCTTTTATCTTCGACTCCTTCGCCTATATCAACAATTTCACCGCATCCTTCGTGGCCCTGTAAGGAATAGGTCAGGTTGGTTCTCTTTTCAACATCTTTGTGCGCACAAAAAGAAAAAGACATACAAGAATATACTTCTCGTTAAATTGCGGTCGGTCTTCGACATCTAGAAGGGGTTGATCGCTGTGACAAACTATCACGAACAGCGAGTATCAGCAACAGAGAACATGCGTCCGAAATCTGGATGGATATTCATTTACCCCCCGATGCTAGTAGCTTGACCAGCAAACCTGTGGCTGGGGTCGAGGGTACAGGAAGCTCTTCCCAAACCTATATTGAGGTTAGATAAAAGGGTTGAATGTAAAATTACTAACAACTAACATACTGGATTCTTGTTTCCTTTATGCTTCCTCCAAGCATGCATGGTGGTTGGTGTAGTGCTACCCATCGTTTCAAAATTGTTATATGGTGAAGAGATGCCACTTGGTTGAGCAGCCAGAATTAAATAGTCAATTATTGGGCGTATAGAATTATACAGTACTCTGTATAGAGACTATATACAGGCAGAGACTAGCAACCAAATACGCGCCGTGTCGAGTGAACAACTGAGGGGGATATTGTCCGGATTTGGGAAGCCGACGTGATGGTTATAAACCGAAACCAAGTCCGAATACCGGCCCAAGACAGCGCTAAGGGGGATATTAATGCGAGCTACGTATCTAAACAGTCGAAATCGACCAGTCATTGGCTTCGCCGAGAAAGCCGAACAGCCGAGGGTATCGATCAGCCTCTTGGCAGAAGAGGATTTTGCGGGGGGAATCTGTCCCCCGCATTTTCAGTTTACTATGGAGGCTGTATCTAGGTCCTAGGTCCTAGGTCCTGGGAAGCTTCGGAGTTTCAACTCTCAGAAACAGAACTCTGCGATCATGTCTGCGCCGCTTTGGTTGCAGTTCACCGGTAATCAGGCCAAACGGAAACGCGCCGAGCTTGCCTGTACTGCGTGTCATAGCAAGAAGGTATGTACGTCAATACCCCCAAGATCTCGGCTATCAACTAGTGACTAACGGCTGCAGATTAGATGCGACCTGCAAGCACGAGGGGCTCAAGGGTACAGCAATTGTACTAAATGTGAAGCTGGTAGTAAAGAATGTCGGTGAGTGGCACCAATTTGAACGCGTCGGAAGCTGGTCCTGACCCGGTTATAGAGTCAGACCATCCAAACGAGGTCGGTCCTCCGGGACAAGTGCGGCTCCCTTGTCGCCGCCGAGTACCGAGAGTATTTCCAGTGCGAAGGATCGGCGCCAAAGCTCCCTGGTCCATCTGGCTCTCACTCAACCATCTTCGGAGCAACCTCCATCTGGGGCTAGCCTAGCAAATGATACCCGGTCTTTGGACTTCCCCAGGGATTTGCTTCAGAGATCATCCATATCTCCGCGGAACGTGGAGCAGACGACACATCAGAATTTCGAAAATATTGGATGGTCGTTGCGAGATGACCGATCCTCGGGCCAAGTGCTGCCCGACTCCATGGGCCCACCGATACAAGACATGACAAATGATTCTCCTGCTACTCAACGGACAGAAAGAACGGAAGACCACTCGGAGCATAATGAAAGCTACCCGATCGGTCACGTCTTTATGCCAGAGCTACAGACAAATGCTCGAGCACAGGAACGCCTCATTGCTGAAAGAATGCCGGAGGTGCCTAACCTCCCCGACCCAGATCTACAACAGACATTCGCAGAAACATACTGGGAATACTGCTATACCTGGTGTCCAGTCCTAGATCGAGATAGTCTTCCAGGCGAGCTCGCTCGATCTCCACTACTCGTCAATGCCCTGGCAGTGGTTGGTAGTCACATCAAACCTCCCATGATCCCACATGATGGACCTGCTGGCTATTACGAGCGAGCACGCACCAGGTTCTATAATGATGAAGAGCCAGATGTGATGGTCTCGCTGAAAGCTGTTTCTCTGTTCTATTGGTGGAGTCCGCGACCACCAACTATTCTCCATCGCCATTCTTCTTGGTGGTGGACCTCAGTTGTCATCCGCCATTGCCAGCAACTAGGAGTACATCGAGAACCAGCTCCGAACCACCCACTGCGTCAACAACTGGATCTCAGTTTACGGCGTCGAATATGGTGGACGGCGTTTGCGCGCGAGCGACTAACCGCCCTGTGCCAAAGTAAACCATGTATCATCGACCCAGAAGACTGTACCCTCGCCGAACCCACACTTGGAGACTTCTCCGGTGCCCCAGATCAAACCAAAGCCGAAGTTTTCATCTACTGGGTCCGTTTATGTGCCATAATCGGCAGAGTTGCCAAATACCTCGCCCGTTCTACCGATGCTGGATCATCGACATTCCCGGCGCATTTAGCCCGCGATCTGATCGGCTGGGTGCAATCCCTCCCTCCCCATTTACAGCTGCCGATTGGATCAGATCGCACAACCCACTTCAACAGAGATGTGCATCAACTCCATCTCCCATATCTGGCCGTCATCATCCTCATTCACCTTCAGCGATCCTCCACCTCTCAGCCTCTTCCACAAGCATATCCACCAGCAATACTGGCCGCGACCTGCATGGCGCGCATCATGCGGGATATTCTAGTCCGCGGCGGGACCCGATTTCTCATGGCCATCACGGGATGGTATTGCGGTACCGCATTCATCGCGCTCCTTCAAGCCCTCCGAATCGAAGGTCTAGCCAAGGGCGCCAATGAAGATCTCGATATGTTGACTCTAGCCGTGGACCAGCTACGCATCATGTGGCCCACGGCGGCTGTATTCTACTCGGGATTCGATCGTCTGCGATCGAGCGCTGCAGCCCCGGACTTCGATTCCCAGCGCGCGCCTGGTCCGGAACTCGGTATGGGTGATGGAAGTGTGTATATGCAGATGGCAGATGGGATTGATTGGACTGCTTACTTCCCCTTTGCGACTACACAAACGAGTGGGATCGCTGGTAGATTGCTCGTTCCACATACCGAGGAGCTTTTCTTTGATGACGATGCCTTCGCTGAGGCAATGTTTCAGTTTCGGGATCTATTTGACCCTTCTGAGACGTTCAATGAAATCAATCCTTTTATGTAGCGTGATAGATTTGTCTTTATATCTTCCCTTCTAATTAGACATACCGATTATAGACTCATTTTGCAGACTCTCCGCTGTATGATATCATTCAAAGTTCAATTCATTAGACACGTTTCAATTCTGAAGTCATATACAAAGATCATGCCAGCACCAAATCCTCATACTCCCTCACAGCCACATCCTCAGCACGCTTGCGATACCCCGGCGCTGGACCCTGATATCTCGCAATAATCCTCTTCTGCTTGTGCGCCAGATTCTTATTGATACCAGTCATCCAAGAATCAACCTCATTCGCAAGCAATCCATCCGCGCATCTATGCACATGCTCCGTCCAATCCAACATACCCTTCCTCGTAGCCTCAGCAAAGGTAATCCCCCGATCTCGACAAAACTCAATAAACCTCGCCACCCAACTAGCAGCATATTCCACACTGCGCGGAATATTCCCAAACATCTGATGCGGTCCCATAACCATCATCATATTAGGGAATTCATCAACGAACAGTCCCAAGTACGTACGGGGCCCCTCACTCCACCGATCCTGCAACTTCACCCCGCCCACACCGCGGAAATCAATCGCAGTAAAAGACCCAGTCACAGCGTCAAACCCAGTCGCGTACACAATCATATCGAACTCAAACGTCTCATCCTTCGTCTGGATACCAGTCTCGGTCACCCGCTCAATGGGGTTCGTTTTCACATCCACCAGTCGCACATTCGGCTGATTAAAAGCCTCGAAATAGCGCGTTTCCATAGGCACACGCTTCGTGCCGAATCCGTGACATTTCGGAATCAGGATTTCCGCCGTGACGGGGTCATGCACGCGCTCACGGATCTTGTTCGCGATGAACTCGCTGAACAGCGCATTGGCCGCTTTATCGGTGTTGATATCGCCGAAGTTGCTCATCCACTTGGCGAACCCGCGTTTCGCGTACAGCTCTTCCCAGAAGGCTTCGCGGTCTTCCGGGGTGAGGTCGAATGTGCTGCGCGTGTCCGGGACGTGCATGAAGCAGTGCCAGGATTCCGAGCATTTTCGGAAAATCTCTGGATACTGGGATCTGATCTCGTTCATTTCTTCTGCGGTGAGGGGTGCGTTGCGGAGAGGGAGACTCCAGTTCGGGGTTCGTTGGAAGACGGTTAGATCGCCTACCGTCTTGGAGATTTCTTGGATTACTTGGATGCCTGTTGCGCCGGTGCCGATGACTGCGACGCGCTTGTTGGTGAAATCGACTTGGTCTGATGGCCAGCGGGCAGTGTGGAATGCGGAGCCCTGGTAGTCCCGGACGCCGGGGATGTTGGGTAATGTGTAGTTATTCAGAATGCCGATGCAGGTCACGACGAATCGGGAGGTGTATTGGTTTCCCTGTTCGTCTGTCACGAGCCAGGACTTGGTGTCGTCTTGGAAATGTGCTGCTACGACGCGCGTGTCGAATTGCATATCGCGACGGAGATTGAATTTGTCGCACACGAACTCGCAGTATCGGAGTGTCTCGGGCTGTGAGGCGAAGTGCTCTGACCAGTTCCATTCGTCGAGCACTTCTTGCGAGAATGAGAAATTGTAGGAATAGCTTTCTGAGTCGAAGCGTGCGCCGGGATAGCGATTCCAGTACCATGTCCCGCCGACACCGCTGGCGGCCTCGAGGACTTTCGTCCGTAGGCCTAATTGCCGCATGCGATATAGGGAGTAGATGCCAGATAGGCCGGCGCCAATGATCAAGACATCGTAGTCGAGGTCTTTGTTCTTTTGGGAGAAACTGGGATCGACGATGCTGCCCATGGTGGTTTGAAATTTGAATGCGATCTGTGTATGTAGAGTGGTGAATATTATCTCGTGAGGTGTCAGCCCTTATAGCTCAATATATGAACACTTATCAATCTACGGAGTATACAGCGCTTTGTTCCGCGAACATGCCGCACGCCCGAAGACCGGAATTGATAGAGACAATCTGCGGGGAAAAGGTGAGCTCCAGACAGCCGGTATGTTTGGCGCTTGTATGAAGCCGAGGTCCACTGCGCTAGCCTGTCTCCAGGTTTGGTGCACGGAGGACGGAGTACGGCGTATGGTGTTGATTGGGAGGATATAGTGGATAGCATATCGCGAAGTCAACGGTTTGGTCTGATGGCTACAGTATAAAAGTTGTAGCAAGATGGTATGAACTGGATCCGATATTTGGATATCAGATGTTGTTTACCTAGGTATGCTTCCTCCTGTGCAGATAATTCTCAGCATATGGACTGTACTGTTTCTATCCAGAAATAACGACCGCACTACACGCCATGTATATTGCTCACTCCTCCGTAGATAGTACGAGTTATGCACATATGCACCAGCGATCCCAATTGTATACTCTGTACTGAATATCCCGTGTCTTCTTTAGGGCCTACGGTCCCAATACACGGCCCCCACCAGCGAGAGTCTCAAGCAGCTAGCTCTTTACGCCAATAACATCCCTTCGGAGTCCGGTCCATAACCCTTGGCCTTCAGAGACGCCTCGGATCACTCATTCAATACCGAAAAGGCAAACCATTCGATCTCTATTGCATCGTCAATGCTTACAAACCTATTCCCCAGTTCACCGGCAATGTATTCCATGCAGGTACTCCGTACTGCATCCTGCTCCGTGCCGTGAAGCCAACAACCTGATCCCCCGCGTTTCCCCAAAAATAAAATACCGGCAACCCAAATTGAGCTTGGCTTCAGAGTCGCTGTCGGTTAGGGAGGCTCGGTCTTACATCTGTGAAATCCCCCAAGGAACGGTTGAGAACCTGCCCCCACCCCCAGACTCTTATCTCTGGGGTCAAATGGCCAAAATGGAAGGTGGATTGGGGGGACCTCTGTCTGGAGAAATGGATTCGCCTATCTGCGAGGTTTCTACTCCTAGAAAGACCCCCCAACTACACTCTTTCCAAGAGCCAGAACTTCTTGAAAGACCAATTCCCACGGATCAATCCACTCCCATTCAGTACTTTTCGACTCAACCCCACCAAATCCCGTGAGCTAGCTGCTCCAAAATGGCAGCTCCCCAAGAGAGCGACAACCACTCTGTAAAATCCAAGTGCTCCAGCGCCTATTTCGAAGAAATTGAGAAACACAAGACTGTTGATACAGTACACACCGATGAGGCATTCAAAGTGATCGCCAACTACAGCGGCGACGAGACATGGAGCGAAGAGGAAGAGAAAAAGCTCCTCCGCAAGATCGACTGGCATCTCATGCCGATTTTGTGCGTGACCTATGGACTGCAATATTACGACAAGGCGATGTTCTCACAGGCTGTACGAGTATCCGACATTCCTCTTTTTTTGTAGCCTTTCTAATCAATTCCACCCCAGGCGCTATTTGGCATGCGTACGGATCTAGACCTCAATGTCGGGAATAGGTACTCGTTCTCGGCGTCAATCTTGTATCTTGGCTTCATGGTGGGAGCGTATCCTGCCATGACCATGGCGCAGAGATACCCGGTGGAACGGGTTGCCTCAGCTATCATCACACTCTGGGGAATCTGTCTGATCCTAACACCCGTGTGCAGCAATTACAAAGCGCTCTATACGCAGAGGTTTTTCCTCGGCCTGCTAGAGAGCGGCGTTAGTCCTATGTTCATGCTTCTAGTCGTGAGTCAAATATAACACCTAGAAAAAAGAAAAAAAAAAGAATCATATGCTAAACAAGAAACTTTGAGTAGGGCGGCTGGTACAAGAAAAACGAACAAGCAATGCGCATGGGGTAAGTCCAGCTACACCTTTGCCCTTGTATACACCCATCTAATAAACCCAGAATGTGGTACTGCTTCACCGGCTACGTATCCGTCTTCTCGCCACTCGTCAACTACGGCCTAGGCCACATAAAAGGCACACTCGCACCCTGGAAGTACATGTATTTCGTCGCCGGCGCCGTGACCATAATCTGGGGGCTGGTCCTCGTCTTCCTCCTCCCACCGGACCCAGTTCACGCACGCGGATTCAGCGAGCGCCAGCGATACATCGCCGTAGCAAGACTACGATCCAACAACTCCGGCGTGCGGAACACACATTACAAGGGCGGCCAAGTGGTCGAGTTACTGGCGGATGTGCGCTTCTGGCTGATTTTCGTGGTTGCGTTTTTGAGTATGATTGCGAACGGTCCGATCTCGACTTTCACGCCTATCATTATTAACTCGTTTGGGTTTGATACGCTGAATTCGTTGCTGCTGGTGATGCCGCAGGGGTTCCTGGCTGGTAGTTACCAGCTTATTGGGCCGTATTTGGCGTATCGGTTTGATGGGAGTGGGGTTAGGGCTTGGATTGTGTTTGGTGCGCAGATGATTACTGTGCTTGCTGCTTTGTTGCTGGTTGTTTTGCCGCTTGATGCAACCGGAGCTATGCTCTTTGCGTGCTATATTCTTCCTGCGGTTGGAGGTGGGTATGCGGTTCTTATGGGATTGCAGATTGCCAATGTGGCTGGGTATACGAAGCGGTCGATTGCGTCTTCGGGGCTTTATATCGGGTATTGTCTGGGTAAGTTGGGCGGTTGGGTTTAAGGAGGTTTAGTTGTACTGGGGCTGATTTTTGGATCGTGCAGGAAATTTCACCGGTCCGCTGCTCTTCAAGGAGACAGATGCACCTCGCTACGTGCCAGGATTTATTATTGTTGTTGTGACTTCCTTCGTGGCTGGTGTTACTGTACTCGCATATCGATACTTGTGTGTCCGGGAGAATCGCAAGCGAGATCAGTCTGGAACTCCGGAGGGATATGAAAATGCGTATCAGGATGACTTCACTGATAAAACGGTAAGCGAGAAAGGGAGTTCGTTAAGCCGCTTTTTACTAACCGTTCAATCTGATCAGAACCCTCAATTCCGTTATATTCTATAGACCGAGCCCACTTTGGGATCATAGACTTGTTTGAGATCTGTTTCATCTGTTAGTGGGCAGATGCTGCAGTCTCTCATTTAGATGAACTTATATTTCCATAGACATCCACCATGATTGTCCACGACTGAACCAGGGACTCCCAGATGCTTCTCTCAAGAGGTCGCCGAAGATTGCCCGTGGAAAAGTCCTCCGATGGAATCCATGAATATTAAAAGATAGAAAGACTCAATGAAATCAGAAGCAAAATGATGAAGGCCAGTGTATGGTGGCCATGACTCCTCGTTGACTGGAAACAGTGAAAAAGCTACATAATACTTAAACGATATAGGAGTCAAATAGAATCACAAAGCTAGCTCCACAAAAAAAACACACCAGCCTCAAATTCTCTCACCAGAAAAGAATTTGAGCACAAAAATCTCCAAGAATGTCTCGCCAAAGAAGAAAAGAAGAAAAGAAGAAAAGAAAGAAAGAAAGAAAGAATGAAGAAGAAGAAGAAGAAGAAGAAGAAGAGGAAGATGCAGAAGAAGACATTGTGCATGGATCAAACGCCAGTTGTACATTCCAATTCATTCCGCCAAGAAATATGATTCGCTGAGATGAGAAGAAACGCCATCAAATGCCGGGAGAGTTCGTGAGATAGTCATTAGAGATCACCGTCTGTGTCGGTCGCCACCATGCGCTCTTTCTGTTTCTCTTTGCCCTTCCTCTTCAGGGCGTCGAGTGTATTCTGCACTTCGTGTTTGGCCTCTGTATCGAGGTTGGTACGTTCATCTGGCTCAAGCGTTTCCTTATCGCCGACTCGCTCATATAGCATGCGAGAGATCGACCGATTGATGTTGGTATATTGCTCTTTCGAGATGATCTTTTTCTTCAAGTGAGGCTTCAATGCAGTGCCAACCATTTTCTGAATGTCGGCTTTGAGCGCTAGAGATGGCCCGGCTCGAGTAGGAGATGAGTCAGGTGATCGGGAGACCCCGGGATGCAATGCCCGTTGGGGGATTCGGGAGCGAGGACGACCTGGATGGGAGTGTGGAGTATCTTTGCTCGCACCATTCCCCATTGGGCTGCCAGAATAGGATACTTCGGGGGAGAAAGGAGGTGATGCCGGCTCGGCGGGGGAGGAGAGCTGGAGTGGGGAGATGGGCCGGCTTCGCGAGAATGGTGGCGGTGTGGCCGATGAGAGAACAGGAGAAGAGTAACGTGATGAGGAGGGTGAGATGGAGGGAGAAGATGGACCGGGAGACGGGCGATCGGTAGGAGCAGCAGATGTTGATGCCGAAGGTCCATATGAATGGGTGCGACTCGGAGCGTCTTCGACTTCCTTCAATAGGGACGAGAGGAAGCTTGGTCCGGTGGGATTTTCACCATTGAGCCGTATATTAGAGGCAGCAGCCCTGGATGATTCACCAGTTTGACTTTGCTGTGCGAGAGCTGCGAGCTCCTGGGGCCTTCTCGTCCGAGGACGCTTCAGCTTGCGCTCAGGTTCTGTGGGCTCAGGGGACGGTGACATGGTCGGCTCTTTGCGCTTTCTAGCTGCGTTGGGGTTGTTCTCAATTTCTCGTGCCCTTTCGAAGGCGTTCCAAGCTCGCATTTCTTCCAGGGACTCAGGCTCCGGCGTCGGAACCCTGGGAACCCGGGGTCGCGATGGTCGGGCATGCTCAAGGTCGAATAGAGATGCCGTGTCGCGAAATCGTCGGCCACCACCTTGGCGTTCGGCTATCTCAAAGCGGCGTTGCCATGCTTGAAAGTCACGCTGGTTGGCCTCCTCGCGACGGCGTTGTTGCATCATACGTTCGGCAGATCGATCATCGTCGAAAGGGAAATCAAGATCGAGGTTCAAATGGTCCCAAACGGACTGCCAGACTCGCGCCCAATGGAGGGAATTCGCCTGGTTCGAACTCAGTAGCCGCCTCTGCTGGGCTCTAGTTCGTCGACTCCGCTGCTCGGTCGCCCGAGATGGCCGCGCTGGTGCCTCGGGTACCGGTCCCAGAGCACGTTGCGACTCGCATTGTTGACAGTACCAGGATCCTGAGGGGATTTCATCAAGTCCCAAACAATATAGATGAGATGGTGCATCACATCCATCGCATAGAAGAAGAACGTCCTCATTGTCGGCTTGCCCGCAAAGTGTACACGGGTGGAAATCGGCCAGGTCATCCTCCACATATTCAATAATCATGGAAGGATCAACATCGGCCACTTGTGTTCGGTCTTGAACGGCATAGGATGAAGTAACAGTGCCTATATTATAAGAAATTAGTATAGTTAGTACAGGTAATTAAAGGGGGAACATGTCATAGTTCAGGGAAGGGGAGGGAGGCAGCGTCATACCTCCAACTTCGTTACTCAACTCCACCATATTGAAACTGCGTCGGCATATCGGACAGCTGTTCGCCCGTTCAACCCATGGTTTTAAGCAATTATTATGTAGGACATGACCACAGGGAAGTAGCTGAGCGATCTGGGAGTCCTCGAGTCCATCTTTGAAGTCGCCATCCTTCAGATCAAGGCTCACAGGCTCCAGAGGATCGCCCGCTGCTTCACCAAGGTCTCCTAAACAAACAATACAGGTATCTGACATGGGCGAAAGAATCATAAGAGAAGGCGAAGTCCATGAAGAGCGACTCCCAGAAGGTGTAGAAGCGAAGAAGGTGTGGGGAGCGCCTTTTGAAGGTGGGCCGGGTCGCCGGACTAACGCAAAGCAGGAACGTGACGGAGGCAAATGATGCCCTGGATTGGCGGGTCGTGGACTATTTTTGACCATGGGATTACAAGGGTTCGAGATTGAACCTGGCATTTCACCCTTGGATATCGAGACTTCGTTTATTCCAAAGCGTTACCATTCATCGAATATCGGATTTGGGTCGTGGGCCTTCGGAATCATCCTTGCAACCATCCAACATGGTCGCTGTACGACGCAAACTACAAAGTCCCTAGAGGCAAGGTGGCCAGTCTACAATCGAGAATAACGCATAACTACATTACGCGCGCACGATTCAGCTGAAACCCGAATCACAGGCCTTGGGGGCCAGATGTCCAGGTGGAGTATAATCGCCTTAGTCATCATAGACCAGTTTGCAACAGACGACCAACGTAATAGTAGAATCATGTGGATGCCAGGCACCAGGTGCGAATGTTCAGGTGCTCCTAACAAAGTACGAGTGCGGATATCATCCGGGGCACAATCAGCCCAAGGACCCAGACACCCTCAGTGCGATACACCCGGTCCACCTGACCCAGGCCTAGATCCGCTCGTGGCGTTGAGTCTACGTGACTGCCCAGCCCCCAGGGAGGTAAAGGGAACAGCGCGTGTCGATGGCTCACCTATACGGTGATTCACATGATCGCAGGACATGAAAGACGATTCAGGCAGAGTATTGAGTTGGTGAAGTTGGTATCATGGATGCAGCGACCGACGCGGGTTTTGGGAACCAGTCACATGGTTATACGGTATATTCGAAACGATGCGGATGCACAAGGAATTCGTAAATCCCGATTTTTTCATTCATTTTTGGTATTCAGACGTAACCGTAAAAGAGAAATGAAACCACACAATCCTCCCATTTAGACCTCAGCGATCTCACGCAGACGACGGATGGTGGAACGGGTGGCAGCGGCAGCGGGGGTGCTGTGAGTAAGAAAAGAGACTGTTAGTGATTCATCGTTCTTGTTGTGTGATGGTCTGCGAATTGTGCGCCGATGGAGACAAATCCCCAGATCAAGGCCACAGCGTCGCTTGTTGATAATGGTTGATGGGCGACTTACGAAACGGTGTAGGCACCGCCGGCAACAACCTTGTCGCAGCCCTTGCACTCCCAGATACCGACAGCCTTGCGCTTGACGGTGTTCTTTCCGCAGAAGGTGCAGACGTAGCGGGCGTGCTGGGTGACTTCCATCTTCTTCACCTGCTTACGCAGGGAGGCACCGTATCTGTTGTAGAATGCTGGTTAGACTCCGATTCGTTGTGTAGAGTTTTCGCTATCTGTCGTATATCTCGATCGAGGAAATCACAGTCGTGTGGGCGCGAATTGGGCGAGTCTCATACCTGGTACCATATTTACCGGTGATGCCGACCTCTGTGGGAAACAGTTAGCATGAAAAATTCGTCTTGCAGGGTGTTGAATTCGGGGCCACATACTCTTGGTGCGCTTCGTCATCTTGGCTGTTGTTGAGGATGAAGATGGGTACTCAACAGGAGATCAAAAAAGACGCTTTGAATGAGGGCGGGTTGTGCTGTGGATCTGAGTCGCTTAGGGCTTACCCTAGTTCAAGAATGTCACGTGAATGCAAATCACATGTGTCCCTTTTTGAGTTAGTGGGCTTACATCAGAGTGGATTGCTGGCCTCAGGTTTCCGATGCTTACTTTGGGGTTCGACGGTCCACCAGGTCCACCCGTAACATTCGTGCGAATGGGACGATGACGGTATTGGTGGATGTTCATTTAAGATGCTGATTTTAGTCTGAATTTTATTTGATGCCTGTAATTTCAGGTTTTTATATCAATGTGAAACTCCCTACCATGTGCGAAAGGGATCTAAATCCCGGATCACCTAGGTATGCTCCGAGATTGTGTTCGAGACTGCCATCTTCTTCGTAGTCGGGCCAATCGATCTATCCGGTCACGTGATCCATCCAGCACATGAAATAGAAGCAACTTTCCAGATCGAGTCGAGAGTCCAACTTCCATCGTGTGACTTGAGTTATCTCTAGTCCTACATAAAGCTTCAAGTTCATCGTCCACGCATTTCACCAGCTCTACTCTGCTCCGAACCCATATTGCCTCTCCGGGCAGCGTATCAAGGAGCTTGTGATCTGCCGAAAGCTCCCCTGTTCACCAGAGCTACATCATAGACTCAATAGCCAACTCACCCAACATCCAACCACCATGACTTCCCTACGACAGTATGATCTAGTCTTGCTAGGTCCAACTGGCTACACTGGCCGATTCTGTGCAGAGCATATCGTGCAAAACCATCCTACCGATCTGAAATGGGCTATTGCAGGTCGCTCTGCGGAAAAGATGGAACTTATCGCCAACGAACTGAAGGCTCTTAACCCAGACCGCGCTGATCCAGGTAAATAAGCTTGGGATCTGGATGACCTCCGGATGTTGTTTCTCGGTGCTCACTGATATGACCATAGATGTCTTGGTCGTCCAACTCAACCCTACCGAGCTTAACGAGCTTGCCCTGAAAACGCGACTGGTTATCAACTGTGTGGGTCCATACCACTTGTACTCGACTCCAGTCGTGGAGGCATGTGCCTCCAATGGAACTCACTATGTAGATGCGTATGTTTATCGCATTTAATGCGTTCATTTTTGTTCGAACACTCACTGATCATTACAGTACCGGAGAGACTCCCTGGATCAAATTGATCATCGAGAAATACCATGAGACCGCCAAGGCGAATGGTGCTATTGTTCGTTCTGCTGCTCATTTGAATATATCATCATCGTACTGACTGCTAGCAGATGATCCCTTCAACTGGTGTTGAGAGCGCACCCGCTGATATACTGGCATGGTCTCTGGTCAAACGAGTCCGAGAGGACCTCTCATCTCCGACCCGGCAGATCAACAGCACTATCAAGGAAATGAAGTATGACACGTCATATCCCTGAAGAATCCCATCTAATTCATCTAAATTAGGTCTTCGGGCCCTAGCGGCGGAACCTTAAACACTATTCTAACCATCTTCGACTGGCTCCCAACATCCGAGCTATCCAAGGCCATGAGCCCCTTCTCTTTGGCAGCATCCGCACCCCCAAAGAACATTCCCAGCGAATCAATTCTGCAGAAGGTCTTCGGCGTCCGCTTTATCCGCGACCTAGGCACGGTGACCACCTCCCCATCTGCCATCGCCGACATCAGCATTGTGCACCGCAGCAGCAGTCTGATGCCCGAGCTGTACGGACAGCAATTCTTCTTCCGCCAGTTCCTCTCGGTCCGCAACGCGCTGGTTGGTGTCGCTATCCACATCGGCTTTCTGGTGGGAATCGCGCTACTTGCGCTACCACCTGTGCGCTGGCTAGTGCGGAAGTTCGTCTTTGCACCTGGCACCGGCCCGAGCAGAGATGACTCGAAAAATGATTGTATGGAATACCACGCCATTGCCACCTCTGACAGTACCCCACCGCAGCGCGTTTTTGGTAAGATCACCTACCATGGCGGTATGTACCTCCTCACTGGACTTCTGCTGGCTGAGGCTGCTATGGTGGTTCTCAACGAGGAGGAGAAGATCAAGAAGGTCTCACGCGGTGGTATTGTTACCCCCGCTACGCTAGGTCAAGGCTTTGTGGATCGCTTGGAGAAGGTCGGTTGCAATATCGAGACCAAGGTATTCCAGTACTAAATAAGCTCATCGGTTACGATTTGAGGCCCAAAGCAATCATTCTGGCTGAGCAAATTGCCTGCAATTTGTGATGAATCACACATCTTTTTATGCTTCAGCTGTCACATATGTATTTTTGCAATAACCAATCAACCATTATTCTCTGTTATGCAGACAGATCTATATTTCCTCCATTCAAAGCTTATCAGCCCTTCCATCAGCAAATCCCTGGTCCTTCAACCAAGCTCCAATGATATCATTCACTTCTTTGGGCTTCTCCCACAGAGCCCAGTGCGAAGTATCAATTTGCTTCAGAGTCAACTGTGGGATAAACTTCCCCATGGATTTACCCAAATGAGCGGGCAGCGCCTGGTCTCTCAATGCCTGGATAAAAAGCGTAGGAACCTGGATCTGCCTATCTAGAATATCAAGCTCCTCCTTATAGTTCACATCGCGAGTGCAGTACCAACTGACTATAAGAGGTATATTAGCATAGAAACCCCGACCAACAAATCCAAGAGCAATCATACGCGGTCCATGAACTCCACTCCGTGCAAACTCATTCGTATAAAATTCCAACTCCTGCGCAAAGTCAGTACGGAAATCATCAAATCAAATCAAATTCAACTTACCTTCTCACTCAACAGTCTCGAAGGCTTCAACACGCCAAGTTTATCCACCAATACACCCTTGTGTGCGTCGAATCCAAACTCACCCGTCTCCGTACGGCCCCCGTACAGTGCAAGCAGAAACTGGCGAATATCATCCTTGGTTCGAATGATCTTCTCCAGCTCCCCACTCTTGAACTGCAACTGGTACGTGAAGTTAGGTGTCACAGTGCGGACTAGTTCTTCGAGGGAGATGTTCTTCGCCACGGGTCGCGAGTAGGGCACGCAGACTGTGAACAAGTGGCTTACTAGCTCCGGGTGCCAGAGAGCAACGCGGTAGGCGAGTGCCGCACCCCTGTCATTGCATTAGCTTCCGAGATCGGGGAATTTGGTCGGAGAGAGCTTGCCAGTCATGTCCTCCGAGGATGATTTTGGTTTCGCCTAGATGGTTCGCCAGGGCTTTGATATCCGCTGCACAGCTCTTATTGGAGTATTGCGTCAAGTCGTCGGGCGCGTCCTTATGGTATTGTTAGATTGGCATTCCGTATAACGGATGTGCGATTTCTCACCGTTCGTCCATATCCGAGGCAGTCGGGGGCTACCACTCTCAATCCCATATCAACAAGCATTGGGATCTGGTATCGCCATCCCACTGAGATGTCGGGGAAGCCATGGATCTATGGGAGTCAGCGAGTGTCTCTTTTGCTTGGGCTGGCGTCTTACCAGAAAGATGGTGGCTCTGTACCGGCCTGACTTGGGCTGGCTAAGAATGTATGCTGCAGGATATTAGTCTGGCGGGTTTATGTTACGACGCTCTCCGAGTCTCCCGGCTCTTCGTTGAATTGCGGAATGCTCACAGTACTGATGGCCATTGAGTGTGGCAGTCTTGTACTCGATACGGGGGTCATCTGAAACTTGGATCTTGTCGACAGCCATGACGAGTTGGATCAAGTAGTACTATGGGGCCTTCAAGCAAAGAACCTTGGAGAATGAGGCATGAAATGTGAAGACTGATGATATGCCCGCGCAGTATCTGAGCGATGAAGTATATATAGCCGTGAAACCTCACCGGGATAAGGTGACAAGCGCCAGTGGTGAATGAGACAGCCCAGCAGATACAATGTCTTTATTTCATCGTGAACACACAATAACTGTATGAAGCTAGATGAGGCTAGATAGTTAACAAGGTATGTGAGAACCCCTCCCCGATACCTCGGCACGCTGAACGCCCCGGCTAATCAGTGGGGCGCCAAGCCATTAGCGCTATCAACTCCGCACGCCGCAGATCTGCACATCAACTGGCCTGGATCATGAAATATGCATCACAGTGTGTCTTGAATAGAAAATTTGCAAATACTCTACATTTTATGTCTTTGTGACCGAAATACCTAGTCATATGTACCATGAATACCCAGGAATCAACCATAAAGAATTCGCATGTAAGTGGGCTGCAACTTGCTCCCATGAGCGACACTAAGTCGGTGTCACTGCTGTTGCTATAGTCATAACCTGTAGTCATACCTACCCATGTGATTGTTATGACTATGTTGTCCTCATGGGTAAGGCTCAGTTGAGAATCGGTCCGAAGGTCCCCGGTCTCAATTACGCCAGTCAACCTTCTGGAGTCTTCAATTAGTTGGCGCGGTACCTAGTAGCAATTTTGATGATAAAAAAAGCAGACCTAGCTGCAAAATATTTATCAAATTATGATCTAAGAAAAAAAAGGGGGGCTCCTAGCAGTCCTTTCTCGGTAGAAGACTGCGCGAATCGAATCTGGCACCAGTCCCATTTTGGGACAGTCCCTTTGAGGCAGGACATACCCTTTTAAGGAAGAGCAGGACGTTTAAGCCAGGACAACCACACAGCCACTGGTCGGAGCCGTCGACAGGGAAGGAGTTGTCCTTTTACTTAAGGGAACAAGAACAAACATACTTCCCAATCGGGAAGGTCTAACCACACCATGCATTATTATCGCCTTTGTCCCCTTTTTTTGGGCAGTGAGGCCCTGAATTACTGTATATTACCTTTCTCTGCGAGATCTAGGAACAATCTAATACCGGGTTTTCATAGAGACCTGTGAGACTTCACATCTTGCATATTTCTACTGTTTGCTAATGCTATATACTGGTACGAATGTTAGACACAGACCTTAATTCAGCAAGAGAATACACCTTGAACTATATATCTAGACATAGAGATGCAAGCTCCCCAAAATACCACCGAAACGAGTGTTAGTGCTCACTAACGTATCCTCACCTCGGTCTTCAAATGTATACAAATCAACCAAACTTAGGGTCGATACATCTCGATCTCAAGGGGCCGAAGATACCTATTTAGTCCAGTTGAGGTGTCTAACTTGGTTGAGCTCCAAGCCGTAATGATCTGCAAACGTGTTGATGTGATAGTTCGATTCGGGTCCTTGTCTCACTGTTGGTCGATGTCCCATGATCCCATAGAGTCAGGATAAAGCATCATAGATATTTCAAATCATCAGATTGGTTGCACATATCATACATACATTCCCTGGAGAGAAAAAAAGCCCAAAGAGAGTGCAACACGAGCCTCACGATTCAAAGCGAAACAAACCAACTCCCAGCAAAGATATCGAAACAAGTCAAGGCGTCCGGGTATTTGTCCTTGATGGGCAGGCTAAAGCCATTTCACCACTTCATAATTGACATGAAAAAAAGGTCGACGGCAGTCGACTACAAGCTAATAAATCACAGTATCCTCATTATCCTCAACGACCTCGCCTCCGTCATCATCGCGGTGGGCATCATTCTGGTCTTGAACGGCACTTTCCCCCACGTTAGCAGTGGTTCCATCCGTTTGGACTGGATCAGAGGTTTGGTCATGAGCATCCACACCCACCGTATCCGGAGCACCCTGAGCTGTTTCCTTAGATTCTGGGTCTGTCGGATTGGTCTCGGGCTCTGGAGCCGAGGGCGGGTCTTGAGAACCATCTACCTGCTGCGTTTCGTCATACTTCTCTGTTTTTTCCACGCCTGCTTGTGGTTGTGCTTCAATCTCGGCTGGCTGCTGGGGCGCAAAGGCTTCGGGCGGGTATCGGGCTTCGAATTCGGCTACTTCACGGGCAATAGTCGCCTTTGCCTCTTCGATCTGCTGCTCTATTACCGAGTCGTCGCCAGGTCGGGGTTGCCATGGTTTGTAATACTAGACAAGATGGATTAGCTTGTGACCACTGCATTTGCATAGGAAAGCATAACTCACCAGGGCCGGCTCTGCCCGTGTCTTGAAGAAATGTGCCATAGCAAGCATATTCGAGTGTCGTGTTTGCATCTGCGAAAAAGGTCAGCAATCACCATCGTCGTAAGAAAAGTTAATAGAGACATACCGCTTCTCGTTCATACAACGGCTTCTCCCTCCTCCGAATCTCTTCACGCTGTTCTTTGCGCCGTTTCTTCAACTCGCCATACTCCGCATCTTGGGACTTCAGCTTTTCTTGCTGCTTCTTCTCAATATCAGCGCGCCGTCTCTGTGCCGCAGAACTCGATTTCTGCGAGAGAGTACCCAACAGTGCACCGAATAACCGCTGGCCTCGCTGGCGATCCTCCTCTCGTCCTGCGCGCAGTCGCGCGGGCCTTGGCTCAGTCGAATCCTTCGTCACTGAGGGAGGAGATGACGGGCGACGGCGCTGGGATTGCGGGGAGATGTTGCCCTGAGAGCTGAGTCGCCGGCGCTTAGCGTCGTATTCTGTAATTGAGGACTTTCGTCTCTTTGCAGTCACTTCAGGTGACTGGCTATCCGTGTCCTGACTGGGCACAGCCACTGCGGAAGCGAGCATCTCAGTACTATCACAATCACACGGGGTATTAGCTAGAGCGCTCAATTTCAATGCTTGGGTGCAGGTTGCACGGGACGGAGGTGAACGGTACCCTTCAGACATGGTGACTTGAAAGTAACAAGAAGACCAGGAAATTAACAAAGCTAGAAGCTCCGGGCTGCGTCAGAGGTACAGACCGAGTTGAGGTCTTCAAGTTGGGGTTGCGAAGCGCAAGACGACACTGTCGTTGCTTGGGATCACGTGCACGGACCACTTCGTCTTTAGGGTGTTCCCTCCCACGGGCGCTCTCTCTCTGATATTTATTCTCGTTGTGAATTCCAGCGTGCGCCAAACCCAGCTTCAATCTACTTTTTGCAGCTTCATACGTTCGATTTTCTTGTTCGCATATCCTTTGGTTCATCATGTCTCGCCACCACCCCGATCTCGTCATGTGCCGCAAGCAACCCGGCATCTCCATCGGCCGTCTGTGTGACAAATGCGATGGAAAATGCCCCGTGTGCGATTCCTACGTTCGCCCGACCACTTTGGTCCGTATCTGCGACGAGTGCTCCTTCGGCAACTACCAGAACAAGTGTGTCGTCTGCGGCGGCGAGGGCATCAGTGATGCATTCTACTGCTTTGAATGTACGCGCCTTGAGAAAGACCGCGATGGATGTCCCAAGATTATAAATCTGGGAAGTTCGAGGACAGATTTGTTCTATCAAAAGAAAAGTTTCAGGAATCAATGATCCTGGCTTGTGGCTTGGTGTGTCTGGGTGGAGGAGAGCCAAGCACAAGTTCGGCGGGTTTACGATTATCAGCCTAGCCACCACAAAATGACTCTACAAGCGTTACAAATGTGAGCACATGCATTGTACCGCGTCGGTGGGCTGTCTAAACCCCCATATAGGTTGATCTAGTGCCTATCTATACAATGGCGATTTACCGGCCGGGGCGGCGAGGTCTGGCGAATCCTCGTGCCGTAGCCTGGTCTCGAGCCGGGGTGACTTCTTCTTGCAACCGATCAGCGGTGATCTCGTCAGGGCCAGAGGCCTCAATCTGCAATTTGTGAGCTTTCAATGACCAAATGATTACGACTATCCATCCACTCGGGCGCGCATACCTTTTTCTCGATCTTGAGTCCTTCCTGTTCGGCAACCGTGATTGCATTCCTCCGCGAGCTGGCGTGCAGCATGCGCTCCTTGATCGACGATCCCGTGGGACAGGTGTACACGAAAATCACAACATCGGATCCGGGGTAGTGGTAGAAGGAGTACCGCGGCGAAGAGGAGGAAATGTGTGTAGCGACAGAGTTCGCCTCGACCCCAGACTGGGAGTCGGCCAACACGATCTTCTCCGTGGGAATATCAACAGTCTCCTTGAAGTTAGCCCCAAATCTCACAGATCCCATCTACATTGCCCGTCTCCTCCAGTTCTAGAAACTAGACTCAAGAATGACCACAAGTCAAGGAATAACTTACCAGCTGCACCAAACCGCCGTCCTGTAGATCCCTCAAAGCAGCCTTGGCCGCATCATCAACTGGCATAGAAACCCTCATTCCAGAACCCGAGCCGTGTCCAAAAGTACCTCCGATACCAATATCCCTCCCGGTTGTACCGTTCCGTGCCTCGGCCTCGGCCCTCCGCACAGCCTCCAGCTCCCTCTCCTTCTCGCCCATCATGTCTTCACGAGAGATGGCATTCGGGCCCTCACCGTCGCGCTCACGCCACGCCTCCCGATCCAGAATCTCATCTTCCTCGGTAGCAAAGACCGTAGAAGCGAACTTCTCCGTGCCCAGCTCACGGGTCAAAGTCGACCGAGTGGAGGCAAAGAGCGTCTTTGCTCGCACGGGGGCATTGGACGGGATGTAGGTCAGAGCGATGAGCGAGGTCGAGCCAGACTTAGTCCGGCGGAGAAGAAGGTAGATGGGGGTTTTGGGCTGGAGGACGGAGGACAGCTGGGGGAGGGCCGAGACGAAGGCGTCTGCTGAGAGGCTTCCTTGGAAGGAAATTGCGGGCAGCGGCGTTAGGGTCTCTGCTGTAATGGTGACTGGCAGACAGAAGCTTGAGGAGTCGGAGTTGAAGCGGGCGAATGCATCTTGCAGCTCCGAGGAGACTGGGTGGGTTGTTAGTTGGTTCCAGGGGTTGAATGGGTTGAGGTCCTGGTGTGCTGATCCCTTACCTGTGATTCCGGACTGCATGATGCTGCGTTTTGGTATGCAGCTGGGTTGGTTGGAGTTGTTTATTTAAAGGAGGGGGAGCGGTGAATGAGGGGCTGAAGCATGTCAGTGCTGGCTTTCGCTTGACTTTTCTACTTCTACCTAACGTATCCAAGAGTACAGAGTACATCTACTCGTTATGAATTACTCTTTGCTTGTACATGTACCATTCTCATATAATCTCTTTCGTGGTTGTTGCACCCCCTGATCAGTACATCTATACATCTACAATCCTAAATATCGATCGACTCTTCAAGTACTTTTGAACATTCTCTAATTCAGTTCCAGGCGCACCAGACAAAGTGGTATACAAACTAACTCAAAGGACAAAAACAATATATACAAAAAAACCCCGTTCCGACCGGCCTGCAGTTGAACAGCCCAGTCCGAGCCAGTTCAACACGCAAAGCAGAGGAAACGCAACGCCCACCATGCTGGGTCAGGTATCACAATGCTTTCCAAAAACAAGACATTTTTTTGGGACGTTTAGACGTTTACTCTTCAAACTTGCCACCAACGAAGGCCCAGTTAGAGCCCTCGAGCTTACCCTTAAGGTACTCGTACACGGTGAAAGTGACGGCCTGACCGGGTGCAACACGCATCACACGGGGGGTGATACCCTTGTAGAAAGCGCGGGCACCCTCAGTCTTGAACATATCCTTGGCAATGATCATGATACGAGTCACAGCGGACTGGCCGGGCTCGGCGCGGGTCTTCTGGAGGCGGGTCTTGATGGTATCGATGGGGGCGTTGGAGAAGGGACCGACGGCACCGGAGATCAGACCGATGAAGGTGGTCTGGTAGGCGGGCAGCTGGCTGTCGCTGAACTCGGGTTGCCAGCGCTGCAGGGCAGCCTTCAGCTCGGTGTATGCGGTGAAGTTGGCGGCCTGGTTGGTTCCTTGGCGGAGAGCTGTGAGGGAGACACCGCGGTACAGGACACTGAAGCCCTCCTCCTTGATCACGGTGAAGAGTGCGTGGGGAGCGCTGCGGTACTTAGGGGCGTCCAGAGGGTCTGCGAGACTGTGGTGCTGAGCTTGCAGACGAATCTTGATGACTTCCATGGGGTTGACGACGGCCACGGCTTCGGTAACACCGGCAGCGAGACCAGCTGTGGAGAACGTTAGCTATTGTGGATCCCGGTGATTTCGGGATTTCACGTACCCAGGAAAGTGGCCTTGCTGGTCACAACGCCGGTCTCCTTATCGGCGAGCATGCCCTTATATGACTCGTATGAGGTGAAACGAATAGCCATCTTGGGAATGATACCGCCCAACACGGCACCGAGACCCTTGTACAGACCCAGAGCGGTCTCCTTCTTCACGATCTGAGCACCGGTGGCCACGAACCCGCGCGGCTTAGCCTGATTCAGCAAATGTGGTTAGCAATGGCTTCAATTTATCAACGGAATTGATTCCGACTCACACCGGGTGCTGTAGCTCTCTTTGACAGCTGCATGCGGACCTTGATTGTGTCCAGGGGATGGCACACAAGGGCCTCCATCATACCGGCACCACCACCAGCTAATCGGGGCAAAAAGTTAATAGCTGTCCGCCATCGCAACGGGAGGGATCTACTCTACCGATCAAGTTGACCGCGGGCGATGTGCGCTTCTGATTGGCAGTCTTGGCGGACATTGTTTCAATATGTGTATATAGGCAAAGAAATGTGCACTTTTTGGAGATTTCTGATCAGAAATCTTTTGATGGGTCTCAGAAAACCGAACTGTGCAGATCTTCCGATTGTCGCAAAGGTAAACCGACGGGGATGCGGAGGTATACAATGCCGAAGTCACAACGTGCAATCGAATCGAAGGTGAGGATATTCGAGAGAATGCAAGACTCGAGAAGAAGAAAAGCCGAGGATTCCGGTATATGATTTCACGGAGGTGGCGGCAGTGCCAAACTTTGGAGAGCTATGACGGGGAAGCGGAGGGAAAGCTGGACGAGCGGAAGTCTATACAGATGACTGCAAGAAAAAGGAGAAGAAGAAGAGAAAAGGAAAAAAAAGGGTAGCAGATTAAATGACCCGCCGAGGAGGGTCTCTATATAATAATTATTCCCTAGGGGTTCCGAATCCAGAGTGGAAGTGCCCCAGACAAATCCCGAGGCCTTCGGGAACAAGGGCGGCTCTCTACCATCACCCCAGATCTCCAATGATCTGATTTCACATGCGCTGGCTGTCGTCATACTTTTGGCAGGCTTGTGACGGTATACTCTATATCTGAGCGGGAGGGCTTCTAACGGAGTAAAAAAAAAAAAAAAAAAAAATCACAGGCACCGATGCAGTGTGCGACTACATGTGGTTGTTCCTACTACACAAGCATATTTCCCTGCCCCAGAGGCTTACTAGCCCCGGGGAGCAGACTACTCCGGGCACTCCCAATTTTGAGCCTTTCGGGACTTCAGCGGAGCAAAAAGTAGCGAAATTCGCTGGGTCCTCCGCTGGCGTCCCGCTGGCGGTTTGCGGGAGTTCTCGGGCGAGCGCAAAAGCTCCCCTCTGCCGAGGTTCAGGGAGATTAGGGTCATGGGGTTTTCTGAGTCAGATGCGAATTAAAGTAACTCAAGGTTGTGAGGTACGGAGTACGGAGGCAAGAGTCCGGAGTACATGGGGCTTATTGCAGGCTAGGCTATTAAATTTGGGTTAATAGTCCGGGGTGTTCTTGTAGTTTGTAGGGTTGTGAGTGGTGACGTAGTGATCCTGCCGAGGATTTTACCCGCTTTTATCCAATATAGCCAGTACGAAGTATACAGTGATTCCCATACGGAGTATGGAGTACTCCGTACTGTGTCTAGAATAGATCTGAACAGCTTGACCACTTGATCTCCGAGTCTGTAAGTCCCTCCAATTGTTGTCACATGCATCCCCCTCTCTTCCGGGGCTATTCGACCCGATCACATCGGCTACCCGATTTCGGCCCGTCCTGGACTTCCTGATTTGGTATGTAAAAGATATACGTACAACCTATTCAGACCTCCATTCTGCCGGATAAGTGTAAGTATATCGAAGCACAGCTTCATACTCGGCCGGTTCTCTCGCTCTGAACTCCGATGCATCGGACCAAATCCGATCGCACCATACAATTTTCTCAACTCCCGACATACCTGTACATACCCTACATGCTCAAGAGATTTCCCTTGAAACGGCAATGCCCATCTCTTCCTAGAACCTTAAAAATGAATCCCGCAGCCCGAGAAAACTCCCGGTGGCAACCACAGCGTATCGCAACTCTAATCCTCCACCAATGGCTCCTCCTCGGGATTGGGGTCGTGTGCACCCTGGCATATTTTTTCCCACACGTGGCTAAGCCCGGCGGTATCATCCGCTCCGAGTACAGTATCATGTATGGTGGGATCGCGATAGTCTTCTTAATCTCCGGCCTGAGCATCCCGCGACAGAAGCTCTTCGCACAGTGTCTGAACTGGCGGCTGCACCTGATTGTACAGGTGATTTCGTTTCTGTTCATTCCCGCACTGGTACTTGCCGTGGTACATATTATCCTTGCTGCGGATCCCGGGGGGAAGATTGATCGGGCGGTGCTGGCGGGGTATATCTTTACTGCGTGTATCCCGACGACGATCGCCTCGAATGTGGTTATGACGAGGGCTGCGGGTGGGGATGAGGCGGCTGCTTTGGTGGAGGTTTTGTTGGCGAATATTCTTGGCCCGTTTGTTACGGCCGCGTGGACTGTGGCGCTGATGCCGAAGATGGCCGAGTTTGATCCATGGCGGTATGGGGGTGGGAGTTTGGGGAGTATGTATAAGGATGTTTTTCAACAGCTTGGGCTTAGTGTGCTGTTGCCGCTTTTTATTGGGCAGCTGGTTAGGTGGACTTGGCCTGATCGCACGGCGAGGGTGTTGCAGAAGACTAAGCTGGCGAAGTTGTCTTCCTTCTGCTTGTTGTTGTTGATTTGGTGAGTATCAGGCGGCCCCGAGTCCTTCGGATGGAGATATCGGCTTGTGTGGCTGTTTACTGATCGGTTCCTTATTAGGGCGACCTTTTCTTCGTGCTTTGCCACAGGCGCCCTTCAGACTCTTTCTGCGCAGAGCGTGATCTTTGTGGTTCTGTTCAACATTTGGCTCTACGTCACCTTAACGGTAGTATGTTTCTTCTGCTCTAGACCCCCACGAAGTTTTGGTTCTCGGCGCTGGTCTAGGCATATGTTCAAACACATGTCTCCAGAGGAGACTATTGCAATATGTTTCTGTGGGCCAGCGAAGAGCACCGCATTAGGAATCCCATTGCTCTATGCCATGTGGCAACCGATCGACCTCTTCATTAAGGCGAAGACATCGGTGCCCGTGCTGCTTTATACCACCGAACAGATCTGTGTAGCTCATTTCTTTGTTCAGTTGTTTCGGAGATGGCATGCTCGAATCATCGAGAAAGAGAATCTAGAGGATAGTGGGCGGGATGATGTTGAGGTTGGTATGACTGAGACTCCACGTGGGGATCACACTGGACGTCATGAAGTTACGACTATTTGATACCCATTTAAACTTGTAATGCTTGATTCTTGTTGCTCGAGAATAGAATATGTTCTGACATCCATCGGTGGCCATTAAGTAGATCACTTTTGGTCATCGACGGCAAAACCCAAATTTAATCAGTCAATCCCAGAAAACAGTCAGAATGCGACTGCGTGGAAAGGGTTTCTAATACGTTAGCCTGGGGTTTGGCCTGGTCAAAGCGACAAATAGACAGTGTATTTAAGCGAAGGGCTTCTTTTCCCATAACCACTAGGACCTTCTCATATCGCATCCATAGATCCGTCCAAGCTTTACGAAGGAACCCCTCGATAGGCCATGAGTGAAGCATCGGCTAGGGCCTCTCCCTAGTTGACTCCGATCGGAAATGGAATAGATGTGTTGGGTGATAATCTACTAAGTTGGTTGCTGGAAGACTGCCGGCTAAATCAAAGAAAACCAAGATAACTTGAATAAGAGTAAACCACACCTGGTGGCGATTTGGTATGTATGCATAGAATACATCAACAAAGGGAATGACAAAGGGAAAAAGTATGCAAAAATTGGCCCCGAGGTCATTGGGGAGCCAATCTGGCCAAGAAAAAAAAATACACATGATCGCCATGCACTGTGCGAGAAGGCCAACATGGCTGATATCTCAAATATAGCTCACCTTGACTCCCATTCCGGCGGTAGCTTTGATCTTCTGCCAAGCGCCGTCCGTAACCCGTCGAACCCGATCACGCACATCCTGCCGGCTCATCGCCATGAGGATGCCGGTCACAAAGAGCAGGGTGCGGACTATTGACATGGGATTCCCGGACACGGTCTGGATAATATGACGGAACAGATTGCGCAGGGCCGTGGCCACGGCCCGAGTTTGACGGCCCCGTGGCTCAGCCTTGTCCTGCTTTTTGATGTTTTTGGGGCCAGATGACGGGATGGATGTTCGTGATTTGCCGTTTGGCAACTTATCTGTCGATCTGGCCCCTTTCCCCTTGGGAGAGCCCTGTGGGCGCGTCTTCTCAATCCCGTAGTCAACTTCGCTGGTATTGCGTTTATGGCCATTGGTTTGTTTTTGTGCAGCGGCCGCTGCTTCTTCGGCTTCGCGACGTTCTTCTTCTAATTGCCGTTCGATCTCTGCGTCCTTTGCGCGCTGTAACTCGACTGCGCGCATTTCGCCTCGCTCCTTCTCTTCTCTCAACCCCTCCAGAGTCTGTAGGAAGAGATCCTTGCGTTCTTCATCGAGGACCTCGCTCAAGTTGATGAACTCGGTCGAGTACTCCCACTCGTCATTGCGGGGAAGGACGTGCAGGGTAAAGAGCTCGATGATCTTTACTCGAGCAGTGAGATCCTTCGGGGTGTCCGCTCCATTTGTCGCGCGCATGGGCCGGTGCTGATATTCATCGGATGCATCCTGGAGACGATCTGTGAGGTCGAGATTGGGCTGTCCGTAAGAGGAGAGATAGGTCTCGAGGCGCTGTTGGTTCAGGGATTGCGAAGAGGAGTGGGTCAAAAGGAGAGTAGCACTGCGATCGCAATGTTAGTACATTGACTTGAGTCATGGGATAGGGGTCGAATACTAACAGGTTGTAGACGACTTCGGCATCCACCGAACCCTCGTGGCCTTGGTACCCGACCTCGACAACAGTCTCCCAAATTCCACCTTCTCTGACTTGCGAAGCAATTGATTTCCATTCCTTCTGGCCGAATTGATTCTTTCCCTCCTCTGCGCCAAGATCGACTATTGCGCTGAGGAGCGTGATGTAAAGGTTCCACACCTTGATCCTCCACGTGCCAGCGGCCGTGGCGATCGGCGCAACCGGCGTTGATTTTTGGTCATTTGTGTGCTGGTCATCTTGTGATACGGAGGGCGTGATAATCGGTTGGATGTATGCGAGAGCTTCTGGTAGACGTCGTGTAAGGTAAAGCTGGGATGCTTTCTTGTATGTCTTGGAGCACAACTTTGTGGGGGAGGCTGAGGACGGAGAGCGGGAGTGAGATTGGGACATCATGGGGGATCCGGTAGCCATTGTAGGGCCGAGAACTCAGGAAACGGTATTTGAGGTCAGAAAATAGGCAAAGAAGTGATTATCACGAGAGAGAAACCATGAAAGTGAAGCGTGTCGGGGCTGCGATCGGCTGTCGTTTTCCCTCGGCTCGTTCCAAGTCCGGGGTCGGTCACGGGACTGGCCTGTGAGCATCCAACGTCCACCGTAAGACATTTGCTGGCCTTAGCTTCTATAACTTCGAAATTACTCTGCAATAGTTCCTTTTGGAATATGCGGTTGCTTGAAAAATCTACCGCGGTGGTTTAGAGCTGCTCCAGACGCTATACCAGGGGAAATGGCAATAGGCTACTCTTCCATAAAGGTGTTTCAGAAGTGCATCGCAGGTTGGAGAGCGACAGGCTACAGTGCTATTACATCTCAAATACAAGTGGAATGCTGGGAGCAATACACACTCGGGATCGCCTGGGCATTGCAGCCTCGGTCATTTATACAGCTTTTATACAGCTTTCATCCCGATCGCCCCCACTTCGAAGATGGGGGATCTGACATCTCGCTCAAGCCACAATTTATAATTTACAATTACGGGGTTTATATCTTCTGTGATTGTGTATGGCATCTCCCCGGGCATCTCTTTGAGCATATTTTTAGCGACTGGGTATATCAAGAGATCTGAAAGTAGGTCTGTTGACACATACTAGGGAAGTTGTAGATGATTTAGACACCATGGCCTACGTCGCCGAGAGTGCGCATTCTTGCTAGGAACAAAGAGTAGTGTCAAACATTTGGCAGTCGATAGTGACCCGTCAAGCCTTGCTTGAATAGTGAGATATCCCGTGGTCTACATGGCGTCTTCTTCCTCTCATCCCCATCCTCCTTCCCTCCTAACACACCACTCAGTCCGATCTGTAAAGCTTGATAATCAAGCAGATAGACTGAAACGCTTGTTGAACTCTCTCTTTTCAATCAAAGAGACCCAAGTACCCAGCGACTTGTGCGTCGGATCAGAGACTTGGGGATTTGCTGTCTTTTTGATCAATAAAACCCGGATGCCTGCCTTCCAAACAACCCTCCTTTCACCTCTACCTCAATCACCACATCAACAAAGCCACTCATAAAGTCTTCTCTTTTCAATTTCCACCTTGACTTATCGAGCCCACCCTTCATTTGTTCCCAACTTCGATCGAGTATGGACGTGACAACCGTCACCTTCCCCGACTGTCTTCCCTCCATCCTCAACGACATTTCCACCAGCTGCTTCGTGTCGGTGGATTTCGAATTGTCCGGGGTGGTTTTCAAGCCAAGTGCACCACAATCCAGAACCCAGACTGTGGAGGAGCGATATGTGGAAGCCAAGGCAGCGGCAGAGCGCTACCAGATTCTCCAGGTTGGACTGACGACCTGCCATGAAGACAAGGAGAATGGTACGCAACTGACACCTGTATAATACATGTGTCGCTAATCATTTGCAGCCACCTACACCCTTAAGCCATACAATATCAGCTTGAGCCCGATCACCCAGCCTGAGATCGATGTGAATCGGGACTGGACATTTGGAAGTCGCTGTATGTCCCATGTATACGAATGCTTAGCCTTTACTGACACTTCCTGAATAGCAATGAAATTCCTGCTCGCCAATAACTTCAGCATTGACCATACGTGCTCCTTCGGCGTGCGATACCTCTCTCGAGAGGAAGAAGAACTAGCCGTCAAACGAGCCATAGAGAAATGCCACTCGCGTAGCCCCGTCCGATGTATGGAAATCAAAGGAGACGACAAGGAATCTCTGAAATTTGTTGCAATCGTTCGGATTCTGGTCGATGGATGGCTGGCACAGGGCAAGGTACGACTATCATATCGGACTTTGAGTTAGGTAAATCAACTGACACCAGCAGACACGCCGTGGATGGCTCAACATTCCGCCGCCCAGCAGCCTGCAGGCCATGCCCGGTCCCCTGCCTGGCGCATTAACTAACATGCAGAAATGGCTTGTTCACAAGGTTATCGGCGAGGAATACCCCCACCTGACGTCGCGAGGTGCATCCACATTCGTTCAAATTGAAATGCGGGACTTGGCCTCTGAGAGGCTTGCCTTCGAGAAGAAGTTTAAGATCAAAAAGGCACGCATTCGAGAGCATATCGGGTTTCGGTGGATTGCAGAGGCCCTTGTTGGTGGAAACCTCGAAGAACTAGAACCAGTTTCTTTCCAGCCTTTGATGAAGATCATCGAGCAGCCGACTTTCAGCGTCCAGCAATTAGCAGAGCAAGTCAAGAGCCAGATCAAGAAGAATAGACCCGTGCTGGTCGGTCACAATATGTTCTGTGACCTGCTTTTCTTCCACAGATGCTTTCTGGGGCCCTTGCCGGATACTCTCGCCGGCTTCCAAGCTGCTGTCCATGACTTGTTCCCTGTACTGGCAGATACCAAGTACCTGGCCACTCACGACTGCGGCTCGCTGAACCCTATGTCATCACTTGAGCAGCTCAACACGAATTTGGCGAATATAGAGAACCCCAAGATAGGTACAGATTCAGGTATACCATTGGCAATCAGAGGACACAAACTTACCATTCCCAGAAATCGATCCTGGCTTCTCAAAATACAAGTTTCGCAAAAGCACCCATGAAGCAGGCTACGACAGCATGCTCGCTGCCATGGCCTTCATAAAACTTGCTGGCAACATACAGCGCGGCGCTTCAATCCCATTTGGCAAAGCCAAGACCTCTGCCAAAGCCAAGACACAGACGACCGCAGCATCCAGTCTGGTTGCCAGTGTGATGACACAGTCCAGCAAAGAGAATGGGCCCAAGAAGGAATTCAGCGACTTTTTTGACCTTGAGGATGAGATACTTCCAAAGATCAAAGAAGCCCAGATTGCTCAACCTGGCATATCCCTCACCGACACTGGTTCCGAGCGTATAACTCGCCTGGTCAGCCAGGGCATTTTGCTGCCACGTCTTGGGGATCCCTTTTGGAATGTCTACGGGAATAAGCTGCGAGTTTTCGGCACCCAAGAGCGGGTGATCCAACTGGGAGAAGAAATCCCCAAAGAAGAGGAGCTCTTGCTGGAGCTTTGACACGGCCAAGATTTACGGCGTGATGGTGATTTCTGATTTCAACCCAAGGCAACGGGCTGCAAATGAGAGAGATACGAGAAATATGAAGAGAGATTTGATATATTAGAAATTGATTTGATTGAAACACAAACACTAATAGCAAAGGGGATGTTCGCGGCAGCTATCTAACAGTACGCCTTGATTTATAAAGAAGGTACCGCTAGCGAAAATTGGCCGCGAGGAGCTCACTCTGAGCACCTTTAAATGATCAACAGGTCGTAGAGAGCGGGACACAGTGATGATAAGAGACGCTTGGAGAAGAGAAGAAAAGAGGAAAGTGAATTTCGAAATTTAAAGCGGCCGGGCGGTGACTAACCCGATCGGGCCTGGCGACAACGTGACCCTGTTGGATCTTTTTCTCGGGGAGTCCAAGGCCATCAGACACATATTACCATCCCACCCTTCAAGATGTCGTCAGGATCCAATGGTGCACGGCGCGTGGCCTCGCTACTGCGTATGTGCAATTGAAGTTTTCCCGGCTCCTTTAGTCCCAATACTGACTCCGCGCGCAGGGCCATCAATAATCGACTCCGGCGTGTGCAGAAGCTGTCAAGAGACCCTTGGACGCCGCAGCTATGCCTCCGCTGCACCAGCGACCGAATCGACCGCCGCATCGACATCGGCCGAGCCCGCCGTGAAGTCAGCCTACACCATCAACGCCGGTGTCGTCCTCTCCCGCCCTCCCCAGATCACCCGTGAACTCGAGCCCTTCGAGAAAGCGTTCTTTTTCTACCAGAAGCGTCTGAACGAGCGTCTGGCCCTTCCCTTTACGAAATATTTCTACTTCAAGCGCGGAACACCAGCCGATGAGGACTGGAAGAAGAAGATCCAGGAGCGCCGGACTGCCGCGCGTGATATCGGAAAGTACAACGCGTACGACAGCGATGCATGGAACGATGAGCTTCTGCTTGGCTCCCCGGAGTCTGAGCCTGAGCACCAGGTCGAGGCCCTCGTGCGGGACGCAGAGTCCACTGCCAATGCGACTTCGCAGGATACTAGTAAAAGGAGGAAATTCCTCGGCCCTACCCTCGGATCACGGAGGCAGACAAGAAGAACGACCAGAAGAGTCTCGATCGTTTGCTTTCCCGCACTCTCTATCTCCTTGTGCAATCCAAGGAGGGCCACTGGAAGTTCCCCAGCTCGCCAGTCGAGGCGGGTGAGACCCTTCGCACGGTTAGTACCAGATTCTTGTTCGACTCACAAGCTTGTTCTGATCATACTAACATGGTATTATTTGCTAGGCTGCTGAACGTACCCTTGCCCAGTCCGCCGGAGTCAACATGAACACCTGGATGGTTGGCTTCCACCCCGTCGGATGGCACTCATTCAACGCTTCCAAGAAGGCCAAGACCGAGACCGAGGCTGCCGGCAGCAAGATCTTCTTCTTGAAGTCTCGCATGATGGCCGGCCAGGCCGATCTGTCCGTGAACACCCAGAACCTCAAGGACTTCAAGTGGCTGTCCAAGGAGGAACTCCCTCAATACCTGAACACGCAATACTACAGCAACATCAAGAACATGCTGGCCGATCGGTAAGCGGTGGGTTTGGGGACCAGCTGGACAGCTGGAGCTGGGCGAGGAAGAAGAACCAGGCGAGGTCCGAGGTTCTTCCTGATGGAGATGAAAAGGCATACTTGTTCCGATACTCCAGCGCACTATCGGTGACGCACTGCATATACTCTTATTGCGCATGCCATGTATAACTAGAATTTTCCTGCACTGTCAAATCAAATTCATTCCATTTCAATGTTCAATTCCGCGGTATCATCAACGCCTAGAATAAACGCCATGCCATGTGCATAGTCAATCAAATACATAGAAAAGATAGGAAATCCACCCAAACATGATGTCTGGGCATATCATGCCATGTTAAACTTCTGTCCCTGGACAATAGGCTGGTCCTTGGCCGACTTGCCAGCCAGGTTCTTGCCACACATAGCACAAGCTGGTATCAGATATCAGCATTTGCACCGAAGTCAAGGGCAATAGAGCGAAAGGGCAACATACCGTTCCTTTGATAAGCACATCTCTGACAAAACTTCTTGCCCACCTCTGTCTTCACCTTGCAGTTATCACAAGACGAAGCATAAGCGGCATAAGGATTCTTTGCTTTCGCGCTGAGGAGTTTGCTCTATGAGAAAAATGTCAGTATAAAATCCAGAACTCATAATATATTCCTTCGCTTCATTTCCAATATCAAAAATCGCAGATTAGCCACATACCTTTCCAATTCCCGTCGAGCCTAATGTCGCCTTTGTCTTGCCCTTGTCTGCGCCACCACCGAGAGTACTAGACGGCGAGCCGTAGTACATATCGTTCTTGCGCTTGACACCCGGAGTGGCGAGCTCAGTGGCTTTGATTTTCTTTTGGCATTTTGAACAGACCATTTTTGCTGTGGATGGGGGAGTGTTGGTCGAGAGAGTGAAAATGGAGATGATGTTATCGCGCGCGCCACCGCCTGGTCACTTCGATGCCAAGACGTTTTGGTACCTGTTTCTCGCTCTATACACGGGGGTTTGGTTTATTTTTTTTTTCATATTTTTTACCTTGTCTTCTATTAATGTGATATGTATGTTTATATTGCTATTAAGATATCATAAACTCGCATCGTTGGTCGGGTATCAACATAGTACGCATATTAGAAGAGAGCATCGTTGTAGATACCTCAACATTGGAAAGCTCGCATGAACATTATGTATAGAATAGGAAAACGGGTCATAACGTGACCATTGGGTATCTCTCAACAGAATCGGGCTTCAACCTTGCTTTACATAGGCGAGGGGGCTCGATGGGTCTGGTAATGAGTCGGTTGGTTCGAATAATCCCGGTAAGGAGCAGCACCATATGGCTGCTGTTGAGTCGGAGGATATACTTCTTGAGAATATTCATCCGGTAACCGAGATTGGAATTGGGTAGGAGGGTAATCGCCAGACGGGTACTGCGGAGATGCAGGTGGGTATGGAGCCACAGTGAACGTCTCCAGGCCATCGCCGAGCCTATGCCATTTCGAACAGCACAGTAGAATGCCCGTGAAAGTGCCGACTGAGAAAATGAACTGGACAATGGCTTGGACGGCGTCCAGATATACTGGCCAAGCTATGGTTTGTATGATGCCGTGCTGGATATTTATGATGGCCCACGCGAAGCAGATGGCGAACCAGCAGACAGCGGCGTTAATGAGTGCGATAGCGGGCAGCTGGAGATATGGTTAGATCGATATTCTCTGTACAGTGCTTGTCGGCGGGGACTCACCTTCGACACGAAACGATGGTTGCCAGCCTTGACCACCACGTAAATCATGAAGCCGAGGATCTCCATGGACAGCACCCAATAGACGATGTACATGGCACCTTTCAGTTGTGACCAGATGTATGCAGTATTGCTGTATCGACTGATCACTGCATACACGACCGCCGAAATATACAAAGCAACTTGGGCAAAACCAAGCAGAAGAGCAAGGAAATAGAAGGTCCCGTGTAGGGTAACAAGACCTGAAGAGGGCTTGCTAGAATGCGTAAGACGGCCCAGGAATTCGTGGATGAGTTTCCAGAAGACATGGAAGGTGAGACAAATTCCAAAAATGAGGAAAAAGTTCCAGAGCATCAGGGTGATCAAGTAGTACCTTGTCACCTCCGCATCGGCGATATAAAGGGCGCCCCAGACGATATGTACCACTTCGGAGCTGAGAGTAGTGTGTATATTAGCGACTTTCATATGTTGAGGCTCTCATCGGTCCACTTACCAGATAAAAGAAAGGAGCGCAAAAATGATTGTCTTCTTTGGCAGAGTTCGCTTCCGGATTGTGCATGCCCAGATGAGGAATATGACAAAGGCAAGGAGGGAGAGAGCATCAAAGGCAAAGCGTACGAAAAAGTAAGTCTTGTAACTCCCAGAATACCGATCTAGTGACAGCAAAACCTCATCGTTCCAAGGATTGTCGCCGCCGTACGAAAAGCCTCCGCTACCGCGTCGAGGTGCCATGTTGGAGATTTGTGTAGATCTACTGAGAAATTCTCGTACTGTAAATCTGCAGCTCAACTTCTATTTTTTTTTTCCTACGAAACCGATGGCATTTATGTAAACGGATCAAAGGGGGCTCAGGCAAATCACACTAAACTAGACTGAGGCTCAAGAGTCTTCCAATACGAGGCCAAGATGGCCAGGGAATGGATGTGATTGGCTCGGACTGTTTTCTCAGGCAAAAGGCGTCGAATCACGGGTCACTGGGTTTGCTAAGCCCTCGTTTCTTCTCAGAATTCTCGTTTCTTGGGCCCCTCTTTGGAAATTGCTTTTCGCCTCGGCGCATTGGATTAGACGGGCGCTGGGCGCTGGGCGGGGGAACAATATTGCTGAAAATCCATTCTGCGCCCCGTACGGAGTACTTTGGACAGATGTGTACTTCGTGTTCAGTACTTTGTACGGTGTGAAATGTTTGGGACCGGATCCAGGAACAGAGTGGAGGTGAAGGGGCAGTTGATGAAATCAACTCGGTCAGGCAGAGAGACAGATGTACGTTGTAAGAACCCAATCAATGGGTTGCGCCCGAAATTGCCAACACATCGCCTCTCAAAGACTTCAACGCCCTGAAGGAAGAAACTAACTCGTCGATCACAGGCTAAAGCCTTGGCGGCCTATTAAAAGCACCACATCAGCTGATCTGCTTCAAATTTCACGATGGGATCCGAGGTACGGAGGAGTACTCCGACCTCTGTACGGAGTGCTCCGTAGTGCTTTGGATAGAATAAGAATGTTGATCCGGAGGAGAATAAGGGGGTTAGAGTTATGATGCTGATGCTGTGGGGCCTCTTAGCCTTTTATAATGGAGCCCGCCGAGAACACACCTTATATCCATGCGCTTCATACTCCGTACTCTGTACTCTGGACTGCGTCTCAATCCTCAGCTCCACCGTGAAACACCCACGATGACTCTGATTACCCTCTTCAGCCTTGTGCAGAACACGCCATAAGTGGAGAGGGCCATCGCGTGGCTGAGCTTGCTGCAACGCCACGGTGCAGGAGAAAATAATAGAAGACACGCCTATTTGTCTTCAAGCTGTCAAACCACCGACCAAGGAAGATCCTAGAGAACTCTCAGCTCCCGAATCTGAGTTCCACCCAGTTCATGCGTCCTGCATTGTTCCGATCGATCCTTCGAGAGTATCATGATCTCGATGTCCCGGTGGGTATACCCGAGATCATTGTAGCCTGAACGTGTTGCATGTTCACCGCGCGGACAGTTTCACTGCACCATGTCTCTCTGCCTTGTTTTTTGTGGTCCTTTGGGCCTTTTGGGACCTTTGATTCTCCTCTCAGATGCTCCATCACATCGTGATGGATCCTCCGCAGATGCATGATGACCCGCCACTTGCGAACTGGCCCGCCATCTGTCGCCGAAGCAATGCAAGCACGCTTCTCGAGGCCCATCAAAGGAATCGACCACAAAGAACACGACTCTAGCGCCTCAAGGAGCCCAACAGCTCGGTTCTGCTCTCCAGGACTGTGGTTCTGCGTCCTAGATGGGGTTATGCCCACCGGGACCTGCTGAGAGGATCGTCCCCCGGAAGTAAGGCGAACAACACCAATTCCGATCACATAAATACTTTGTTAGTTTCAGGCCCTCAATTTATTTCTTCATCTTCTTCCACTATTTTTTTCAGACTTTCCTTTTTGCTTTTTTTTCCCTCCATTCCCTTGGTGTTCCCTATTTCCAGGTCTGGCGCAACCCGCATTCGGCGTGTCCGCATGTCCCGATTCTCGACTGCATCATATCCCAACAATTCTGGGGTTTCTTTTTTGTTCTCGCATACGCATTGCATGCGTTGACTTGGACTTCCTGGCACGGGATCGTTTAAGGTTCAAGCAAATGCTGAGAACCCATCGTCATTGCCGAGCATCTAGGGGTATTAATTGCTGCATCTCGTCCGGTGTGAGAAACGCACAGTGACTCGATCGATTTTCCCTTCCGTCCTCAATTCCCTAAAGATATCAGCGCGTGGAAATCAAATCCAGCCCAAAAGAAAAGGGAAAGAAAAAAAAAAGCAAAAATGCCTCCAAATGGATCGTCGTTCACGACGCTAAACCTCCCACCGACTTTCGAACTCCCTCAATGTATGGAATACTTCACATTGAGAGCAGGCCCGAACACAGATCTCTGGCGCAAACCCCCAAACGGCGAAACTTCAACAGCCCCCATTGTCTTCACATCCCTCCGCCACCCATTCGTCGTAGCGGAAGTCACCGTCAGCGCAGACTGGGCTATGGAGTGGGACCAAGGCGGCCTGGTGATATTCGCCGGCAGCGCACCGCAATCTTTCTCCTCAGATGTCACCGAGCCGCCACGGACAGCCTTCGGCGCTCCCCCGCGCCCTACCTGCAAATGGGTCAAAGCCGGCATGGAGTTCTCCTCGGGGAGACTCAACGCGTCCTCCGTGAGCGCGACATCCGACGGCGCGGACTGGTGTCTTTCGCCTCTCGCGCAGAGCGCACAGGCCGGGATGGGGATTCATTCGCTGCGTATTAAGCTCGAGCGTATCGGGCATGCGCTGTGGATCTGGTACCAGGTTCCGTCGACGTCGGTGTTCGCGCGCTCTCCTGGTGCGGTGCGGAATACCTGGAAGAAGTTGCGGGAGGTGACGTGGTTCTTTTATGGGGTTGAGGATAAGTGTGTTCATGTTGGGGTTTATGCGAGTCGGCCGACGAGGTTGGCCTATGGGGAGACTATGTGGGATGCTGTGCATGGGATGCCGCTGGAAGGCTCATTGCCGACGGAATCGACGGATGGGTTGGTTGTGGAGTTTGAGGATTTGGAGATCTTCTAGTTTGGTTTTTTTGTTTCTTTTTGGTCTTTGATCTTTGGTGTTTGCTCACACTTCGGGTTTTCGTCCTTTTGGTCGAGTCCTGGTCATACATATTCCCCCTCAGCGTTTCGAGCAATTATGGCATGTCTGGAGTCGATTTGATGTTTTTGGTCTTGTGAAAGCTCGAGTGCTTTCATGATTTAGCTTGCGGTCCATATTTTTGCGAAGTATTTGGTTTTTTCTGAATATGACTCTGCAGTATTGACATGTAGGCGCGTTGTGTCTGTTTGACACGTGTATTACTGGGCCGCCTGGGCTTCACGAGTCATTCTTAGTAATAGATCCTTTCGATATATATAGGGGGCTTCATTGTGATACTTGCTCTGTCGTGTCAAAATATAAATATCTACTCCGTACATTCAACATATTGTGGGGTTAGTTCGTTGTATGGAGTACTGGGTAGAACATGGCTGCATGTTTATATATCGAACCCATATCAAATCGGACCCATAATATTTCGATATATTACTGAATCTAGTCTATCAACAGTACAACCCAGACGTCAAAAATACCCCCAATTAATACAACCCCCCCAAACCGATCAAACCCCAAGATCTATTAGCCTACAATCTCTGACACCGGGGTATACTACAATTTGATGCTACTAACCCAAAGCGGACTAGACCATATTCGTAGATTCAACGTACTCAAACCACAGAGAACACCTCAAGAACCCTTCCAATCTGGCCCCGTCCACACCCAATTCCTCATATCACCAAAACACCCAGCCAACAATGCAATATGACCCGCTTCCCTCCCCGATTCCTGCATGCAGCATGCACACGCAGTTTCGCCAGGTGATGTCACCAGCTGAGTCAGCCTACGGGAAAGCCGTTCCCGAGGCCCGGGAGCTAAGAAAGATTCTGCGTCGGGTCTCCAGCTCGAATGCAGGCCCAGCCAACGCCCTTGATTTGCTATTTTGTACGCGCGATGGCCTGGAAGTCGTCTCTAGTTTGCTCTCACCGTCTATTGTAGGCCAATGGATGGCTGGTGTGGCATAGTTGTTCGTTGAAGAGCGGGTCGGGTTGCTGCATAGGGGGACCCCGTAGTGACATCCGCTAGAATGGGGATTTCAGAACGCCCCCAACGGGGGGAATGAACTGTTTGTTGTTGTTTGGTGTTGTTGAAGCTAGTGCGTTCCCCGGGGTTTTTTTGGGTAGCTTGTAGCTTTTGTCTACGTGGGGGATCTGAGCTTTCGAGCGAGAGAGCTCGAGAAGCCCGTATACGAGGCAATATTTTTTTTCTTCATCCGGTCGATCCGTGAGACGGACTGGATGAAGAAGAAAATATCAAAATCTATGAGGAAAGGAAGGAAGAGGATGATATACGGCCGTCAGACGCAACACACAGAGTTTTTGGTTTGGCTCTTTGATAGGTTGGATGGTCGATGGGCCATATAGGACTCTATATGTACAGAAAGAAAAAGGTGTTGTAGATGACGCTGAAAGTAGTACATGGTAATACATCACGACCAAATACCCTCCCCGGCGGAAGCAGAGATTCTCAAAAAACCCAAAATCCTTGTTTTGAATGACATTTTTCCAAGAATCCGTAAACCCGAGTCGTAGATAATTTAGACGTACTTGCACATCATGGCAACCATGAGATCGAAGAGACCCATGGCCTCGACGAAGGCAAAGCCGAGAATGGCGTAGGAGAAGAGCTGGCCACGGAGGGCAGGGTTGCGGGAGACACTCAGGAGGAGAGCGGCGAAGACGAGACCGATACCGATACCGGCACCACCGAGACCGATGGCAGCGGAACCCATACCGATGTTCTTGGAGACCTCAACCATGGCGGAGGCGACCTCGGAGGAGTACTGGCGGCGGGCGGCAGTCTGGAAGGCCTTGGCCTGGAGGAGGGTGGGCGACTGGATGCGCTTGGGGGCACCGACGAGAGGAGCCTTCTGGGTGAAGGTGCGCTTGGTGGCAGCGTTGAGCTGGAAGCGGGCAGCAGGGCGGGCGACCTTGGAGGTCTGGGCCATGACGGAGGCCATGCGGGAGGTGAAGACACGAGTGGCGGCCATTGTGAATGATGGTCTATAGAATTATAGGGTTGGAAGAGAGGAGAAAGAAGGAAAGAGGAGAGAGATGGACTTTTCAGGGAGAAAAAGCTGGGAAACTACGGGAGAGGACCGCCCTAGGACATAAATACTCTACGGCCAAATTTTCGCCCGTCCGCCTCCTAGTCGGTCCTAGTGTATGTGTAAGGTAAAAAAAAAGCCCTAGGTTGTGCGTGGACTCCGGAGTATTTCATTCGCAAATCACACTATCAGGAATGCTGGGGGACGTTTTGGTCTCGTTTTACCCATTCTTACCGCGTATCGCTACCTGTCGGGTTCAGTCGGGTATTGTTCCAACTGGGTCCACTGGATTGATTCGACTGGAGTTGAGGGTATGGGTCGTGAGGAGATCTAGTCGAGTCCCCTGCATACAGGAAATGACCCTTCACACGGTGTAGCTGTACCTCTACGGAGTCTCCTTCTTTCCCTTTCATGCCAATTGGAAGAATAGGGAGGTGGAAGGGATACGCAGAATCATCAAATTCCAATTGAAAAAAAAAGAAAAAAGAAAAAAGAAAAAAGAAAAAGAATTTCTAAAATGAAAAATCCACGAAATTCCCAATTCCGCCCTTGCAGTGGATCTTAAGCATGTTCCCATCCGCTGGGTCGATCCACCGATGAGCTAGCAGCCAATCATAATCCTCTCGGATCCGCTATTTCTCTGGATTCGTTCCCGGCGTTACCCAAACCGGCCCGACTCGGATTCCAGGTCCACCAACTACGGAGTCACTGGGCAACCATCGGCTGAAAGGAGCCAGATTATGTGGATGAGGTGGATAATGTCTCCCCCTTCGTCCCTCGGGAATCCACCTCACCGAGTGGTCACATTGGGAGAATACGTAATTCCATACGGATCCGGTACCCCGGTCTCCTTTTCGGTCTCGTTGGGTTGCCGAGGGAAAGAAACCATGCAGAGATCCTGCAGGCGCAATGCGTTTCTTATATAAGTTTTTATTTTACCAGGAGTAAGATCGGAGAACGAAGACAAACAAAAAAAGGGCAGAAAGTAAGAAAAAAAAACCGGGTTGTCGTGTTCTTTTCGCCGGTCCACTTAGGCTGGATTCCCGACCCGCCAGGACCCGGCTATCGCAACAAGGAAACTGGCCCTTTCCGGTTCGTCCCAGGAAGAGAGGTTACAGGCCATTTAGAGGTAACGCTGGACACTTCTTTTGAAGAACTCTTGCCTTTTTGAACGGGGCCAGAGACCCTTAAATAGCCCTATCTTCAGAAAAAAAAACTTTCACGGCAAATTACAGCGTCCGAAAGAGGTTAACCAGAGAGGCTCTTGAGCGCAAATTCGATTTGGTCATTTCGGCTGATCGCAGCTTGGCGGGCCCCACATAAGCTCGATTTCAGGGTGCAGCCGTTACGCGTGTTCCTTTTCCTGGAGTCGACAAGCCAGCGGAGTGGGAATCCATCTTGGACATGATGCGAATCGATACAATTGCATTCCAGCAAAGCAATTGAGTCCAAAAAGGAAGCATTGAAAGGCGAACGGTCGTCGTATCGAGATCAGGGGGTTCCGGTGCCGGGTGTAATCGGGTAATACCAATACCGTACGGTACTCCCAGACTCGGCGACTCATCGACTCATCATTGACCTGCCGTGAGGTCATGGCTGAGGCCAGCTGGCCAGGTATAGCTTCAGCGGCTGAGCATACACTGCCGTAATGGCATATGAAGACACATAGTATCCATAGTACATTAAGTTAGTGTCTTTCCCAAAACTATATCCACCCAGAACATAAGAACGCTGTATCCCCGGGCAGATCTGAGATTTCGAACCGTGTTGCCCTCGGCAGGAACACATGCAATCACGAGCTTGGCCCCCCCCAGCCCATGAATTCGTGGCAACTAACGCACAGCCAGCTCAGGCCAGATACTGACAGCCGTTCTCCCGCGCCCAAACCCGCCCCCATTGGATCGCCCAAGCCCGCGCAGTGCCCAATCCGCGTCCCGAACATGCTCTCCAGAAGCGCCATGAGCTGCAGCTGAACATCCGAGGACGAAGGCTGCAACCACGATAACCGTCTGGAAATGATTCACGCAACGAGAAGCTGTGTGCGACCCTCGGCTTTCTCGCCGAAAGATCCGCGTCAAAATCAGCACCGATGGCATCCAGGGTGACACCTAGCTCTGCAGCACGGCAACACGGCACCAAGAATCGAAAGAACCGAAACCGTCCCGGCGATCGACTCATCAAAGGAATGTCCCGGCACGACAGGAATTGTTTCCATCCGCGCGACGCGCAGCCGACACGCGGTCCATTGCCTGCCCGACACGAAGGAGCCAGACACGACCGGACAGCATCCGGACTGGCTGGTGCAGGTTTCGATCAAGCCCCCGACATCCATGGAGCTTTCGACTCGCCTGGAGATCGCAGATACCATACAACCGACGCGTCCATCGTATATCCGGCAGACCCGAAGAGCGAACAGAGGACCGGGAAGGAGATACGAGGTCGTGGGAGGAGTGAGATTCCGTTGAATGAGGTATAACGACTCGTAGTTAAAGCTCAGTCATATCGGTCCGTAGGACGTAGGGTGCTCGCATCGTCTTCCTGCCGAGGGATCGATCTGTTCCGTAGCGGTCCACGTCGGATCCTGAGGATCCTCAGTCAGTGTGATCCAGCAACCGCTCATACTCTCAGATGTGCTGTATTGATTCCGTGCACAACCTCTGCCAGTCAGCAGAGGAAGTACAAGTCAGTTGCGAAGTTCCAGCAGTTGAGGAGTGAGGTTACACCCCTGGGCTTGGGGCTCAGACCTCGATTCCCCGCGTTGCAGCCAGCTACCTCGTGCAAAGGTACACTACGAGAATAAGTTCTTGGCACAGCCATGTCTACTCTACTGTTATTGATTATCTTGAAAAAATTCAACACGAGGCGGTTGTCAACCTCGTTGCTTCTTCAGGCACTAACGAAGATAAGATCGCCAGGTGAATCCACCAGCTTAACGCTATTGAGACTAGTTTCAGATCTAGATGATGGGGATCGGACACCGCTAGTTCATACTGTGCTGCTTATGGAGAATAGAATGATTCATACAGTGAATGAATATAACTGCTAGCTGATTATAAAGAAGACATGGAGCGTACGGAGTATATGTAGAGCTGGTTGTTGTTGATATACTAAGTATCTACATAGAAGCCAAGCTGCAAAACTCTTTTGGTCGAGAATTATGTCTACAAAGACGAAGATCTTTACAAATGGCCAGGAGTCCCCGAGTGGTTAATAAAAATGAATCAATTCTATTAGAACTATCTGAGAAGTATCTCAGTTATCCGAGAAGGGGGTTGTCCCTGATTAAAGTTATTAAAAAGAAAGACAGCAAGTATTAGACCAAAGAGCAAGAAACCAGAGCCGTGCTCACAAACCAGCCATAGCACTCTGCAAAGCACTAGTCAGATCCAAATGGAAGAAAGGCCGGTTAATACCGTCCACAACAGCCATACCAGTGCCGACACCAGATCGACCACGGCGGCGATGAGTGTTTACCTTTGCATTCCGCTCATCAGTTCGCACAAGCTCAATACCATCCTCAGTACCACCCACAACCGACGAAGAAGCACTGTCTCCCTGTACCGTCACACCAGATTCCAAGTCTTTGAACCAGTCCCTCGGGGTGTTGGCCTGGGACGGAGCAGGTGATCCGGGCAGACTGTCCATGACCTCTGCAATGTCAAAGATCGATCTCTGCCAATGGGGCCCAGAGCCGTCCGAAACAGCAGGGAAGCCGAATCCAGCAGCGGCCAGAGCACGCTTTGTCCATTTGTTCTGGATGTGCGAGAAATGCCACTGCACACTGTCTGGGGATGCCCAGCGGTCTAGCTGATTGCGGACGTCAATAAGGTTCTGGACGGATGTGACATCCACGTTGTTTACAGCGGCGAAGTCAAGGATGATAGCGCGGAGAGTTGGGAGTGGGGAAGTGGATGTTTCGGCCAGGAGGAGTCTCCGTTCGGGACGCGTTGGACCCGGATCATTCCACGGTCTGTCGCCTGGTGTTTCCCATGCTTGCGGGTTTGTGCGTCGGGTGGATTGAAAGATATGACTAACGAGGTAGTCGGTGTAGTGGTTTGCATTTGGATAGTTGAACCCCTCGGAGACTCTGTAGATAAAGATTCCTGGAGCTGGCTGGTGGATCTTGATTCGGGGATTTGTGCCCCCTTGGTGCTCGGTTGGGAGATAAATTCTTCGGGAGATGGCGACATCATCTTCAAATCCTGTCTTTGAATCTCCTGATAGATTGAGAAAATGATCAGCCACGACTGAGTGGGCCTGGATGTAGCCGAGGAATTGGCCTCGGGCTTTGGCGAGTCGGAACAGGAGTACTGCGAGCGATACGCCAATGGTACAGTAAATGCCCGTCTCGATCGTTGAGAAAATGATTACGAGAACGCCCATCAAGAAGATGAGAGCGTCAATTGGAGCCACCCGCCAGAATTGATAGGTAATTCTGGGTGGAGTAACGAGATCACCCACTGCATGGATGATTACGGCCGCCAAGGATGATTTGGGTATGTAGAAGAACAACGCGGGTAGCGCGTAGATAGCGAGAAGAACAACGACCGCAGTGATCACACCCGCGAGAGGAGTCCGCACGCCGCACTTGGCTTTGATAGCAGTTCGTGAGAATGAGCCCGTGGCTGGGTATGCACCTAAGAATGGGCCCAGAAGGTTTGAGATGCCAATTGCAATAAATTCTTGCGATGGGTCGATCGTATAGTTGTTGACACGACCAAAAGATTTTGAGATAGCGATGTGCTCGATTAAAAGCACGACCACTGCGGCAGGGAGCTCCCCAACAAACGCCTTGATAATTGGAATATCGATCTTGGGAACCCCTGCAGCCTTGAAACCCCGGGGGACAACACCAAGTAGCTTGAAAGCAGGATGTTCGCGTCGGTGGATGTTAACTGCAGCGCTGATCATCGTGTAGAAAAGAACAACGAATGCTGTACGCAATGTGGAGAGAAAGAAGAACAGCTTAGCCTTGTGGGGTTTCTTCCTCTTTCCATAGTTGCAAGCAGACCGTATGCCGTATAACATTGCCAATGCTGTAAGGCCCATCGAAGCGTCCATCTGGGCAGAAGGAAGGTGTTTTAGTGTATCAATGATAATTCTGTAGGTTGCCCCACGGCCCGAGACATGATCTTTCAACCCGAGAACTGTTTTGACCTGACCGGAACAGACATTGATTGCCGAACCGGTCATAAACGCAGTAATAGCAGGAAGAGGGATAAAATCAACTATGAAACCAAGACGAAGCAACCCGAGGAATAACACTATTGCCCCGCAGATAATCGCCAGAGCAGAGGCAATGACCGGTGCGGGTATCTCGGGGTGAGCGTCGCGAACCTTGATGATGATTGTGCCCATGAGCGTTGACATGACCGCCACCGGCTGAGAAAATTAGTTTCTCGGGCATATAAAGACAACGAGGAGCTACCCTTACACCGATGGTGATATCCTTCGACGTTGCAAAGAACCAATAGATCAAGACCCCCATGAACGAGGAGTACAAACCATACTCCGGGGGTAATTTGGCTAGTTCAGCATATGCCATACCCTGTGGAATGACAACTGCACCAACAGTAATGCCTTCAAGAGGATAGTAGGTCAGCAGCTGTACAACATTGCTGATGCTAAGCGAGGACTGCTCACCTGCCACGAGATCCCCAATCAACCATTGCACGTTGTAAAACCCGATCCAATGGAGGAAAGGAAAGAGATTCCAAATATAGCAACGGACTTGAGATGCACTGGGTGTATGGCCACGGAACCAATCGCCCACCGTGGGGTCATGTTCGTAATAGCCATAAGTTTTGGCCTCGTCTCCCCCCAGTGAGGGAATTGGACCCAAATCAATTCGTAAAAGCTTTGCGAAACCGTGGCCGACCCGAGTCAAGATATCCTCCACCATTATTGCAATGAGTCTTTTTGGGCTCTTCGTAAATCGGGGGGTCAACACGGGAGGCCTTCCAGAGAGCAAGAGAGAAGAGAAGCTGAAGGAGAAAGAAGAACAGGGGGACACAAAGTAAGAGAAGCCATATTGCGTCCATAAGGTGGACCGAACCGTATAGTTCGATGTATGTCGTGATTTTAGGGCCAATCGACCAAAAACCTTGCACTGGAGCCAATCACGACGGTGGAGCTGGACAGGGTCATTCTCGCGTCAGACTTGTTCAAGTGGAAAGAAGCTACCCCGTGTGATACGAGGAGAGCTGCTGATCACACGGGTGTGTCCAGGTGGATATGAGAGCTTCCAAGGGAAAATATTCCAAGTAATGGAGCTCATTTGCCAATGCCCAGAGCAACGGGAAGTGTGATTTAGGCAGTGACGCCCAAGTCTTATAGGGCTGATAGACCCACCCATAGGGCTGATCTTCAATTCAACTGCGTTGCATGACGATCTTATATTGCTCAATGGGTTGAATCCTGCTGCCTGCACCGTGGAGACGGTTATGTTTAACTCCGGTGCAACATGCCATTGACCCCGTTTGTTGCGGTGACCAACACTAGCCCCTTTATGCCTTGGGGAGTTCCCAGCCTGGAGAATACTTAGGCAGTATGGACTATACATTACATCTTTAGATATGGAAGTTTGTTGATTATATTTTGAGTCTATACATCGGTGGGATTGGACACTATCTTCTAACGAAGAAAGGAGGCAACACGGGTACCTGGTGCCTGGTTGATCCCCATATATGACTACTCCCTATACGCTGCACACATGACTCTAGCGCAGATCAGGAATAGAAACTCAAGATTCAAAGAGTACTGGTGCGTTTTTCATAAGAGAATACCACTCACATTGTACTTGCACTTCCCAGATCCAATGTCAGCATAAGCTCAAAATGCCAAGACGGGAAACCCACTCCGCAAACCTGAGGTCCCCAACAGTCACACTTTGTTTCAATCCATCCAAAGCCCATCAGAGTCCTAGTCAGCCAGACTGGATTCAAATGGAGTCACGTTTGCGTCAGACCCATTCTCCATTTCCCCTCCCCCAACGATCGCAAGAACAGGAAGGACCATACATTGTTTCGTGGCATCATGATCCTGGAGTGCCTCAACGAAGCTCCATTGAAGCTAGTGCACTGATCCTCCCGGGCGCAGATCATAGCTTCATCCAAGCGCATCTCAAGGCGTCCATTTAGGCAAGCATGATGATGACTTTCCCTTCGTTGCAGGAATCACACGCAGCTGAAATACACACATATACCTAGCGCCGAGAGACAACCTTTCTTCGTCCCTAACCCATCGAAGGATATAACCTTGCAGAGGACACAGCTGCATCCGGGTTAACTAAAGCCTAGGTCAATCTTGATATTCGATTATGACTCCGGTCGTGCCGATATTCGCGAATGTCTCCTTTAGGTTCCTTGTGCTGCCATCACCCGCGTCACCATCTGCCACCCCGGGAATCAGAATTGGAGTGGGGCATAGCGGACCAGATTGCATCTCTGCCATGATAATCCAACTGGTTCAGATAGGCCGTGGACGAATGTGACGGCATAAAAGCCAACGAAAACCATATGAAAGCCCGCTTCGTCGACTAGGCCAGAGAATAGGCTATCTTAGGTCACCAGGGTATCAAGGCTTTGGTCAATCGCTGTGATTCTTCGGCATCAATGGGGATGGCCTTCTTGGATTCAAGATTTGCATCTGCAATGAGGCCTTTTTGGAAGCCGATGGTGGTTCCCGCCGAGAAGTCGAACTGGAAAGGCCAGGGAACTGAACTAGAAGACAAGTGATAGGCTTTGCATCGATGACGATTGTAGTCCAGATGAAGCAAAAATACATGGCTTCTCGACAGACCTTCAACTTTCATTCATCTGAGACACCGGGTGGTATCCTTTGTAGGCTGTTCATCAGTGGAGACCGCGGAAGTTCGACGGATGTTTCCCCGATGTTGGCTGTCCAAACATATATCTCTCTAGCACTCATAGTAACAATGGTCACTTCAAGATAGAATTCAGCTTCTTGATGCGAATGCAATTTGGCATTGAAGACTGTTTACCCGAAAAGGGTAGGCCAGAACATGAGACTTGTTACTAGGTTTCCTTTCTGAGGCATTTAAACTCATACCTCCAACTTCAGATGAGACCGAGCAAATCCAGGCATTTGAAAAACTTGAGGAAAGCAACATGAAATGGTCCCTTGTCGCCAGCGGACTGACAGGCTATAAGAACTACACACACATGACCATTCAGCAAGATCGTGAGTACCTGCCTAGCATTGTGGTAGTTATGGTAGTGTGAAGACATAATGAGCATAATGTAACAAGATAGGTTCCTAAGCTACCAGACAGATCTGTTATGAGAAGCGACGAAGCTAGTTAATCTCTAGCCTGATGGGCATTTTCACAAATCTGCATGCGTCCCAAATGCGCAGCACCTCAGCATCCGTCAGTTCAAGAGCAGTGGATCGTGAATCCTCTAGCACTTGTAAGAATTGAGTGGTGTTATTGAATTGATGGAGGGTTGGGTCAAATAAAATGTTCGTTGAGTCTGTGTTGTTGAATACCACTTTCTAGAGTGCCGGTGGGGAGAGGCCTCTTGGTTGATCGAAGTACTCAGACGGGGTCCTTACAAACTTTCATGTCTTTTTTTCATGCCTAATTGCTATATTTACTGTTTGTAATGTTAGGGTCCCGGGAAATTTTGAATTGTAGGTGCGGGCAAGATTCTTTTGCAGGTGTGTACAGGCGTCTTCGATTCCCACCGAGTCCATGCTTCATTTTCCGGCGAGCACAGGGTATGCCAACCTTTGATGTGGGCTGGTACTCGGTTACAAAAGGGACTTTCCACTTCGACAGCCATGTAAAGCGTCAGTCCATGTATGGGGTTGCAAAACGGTGGGGTAAAGACGAAAATGAGATAAAAGAGCCGCACGGGATCTTGGGTCAACTCTACATCCGCGGGGGTTCCATGGGCGAGACGGCCTTAATTCTAGAATGCGGGGAGCTTAATTCAGGTACATATAGGTACCCAATGGCTTCCTGCATATATGTATATCATATATGTAGGTACTATGTGCGCCATATCCTGCGTGTTCTAGATGTTCTAGACCTCATGGGTGGTGTTGAAACTCCAAGTTCGATTGCCGCAGAAGATCCTCCCCCCACACCTCGGGGTTCAATACCCCGCAGTCGTCAATCAATGGTCAGCCGTAAAAGCCTAGTTCTGGCTACCTGCATACTCCGTAGAGATCCCGAGCAAGGGTAAGCTGTGAGTATATCTGGCCCCGCATCCCGATGCCCCGCGTGGCGGGAAGCCCACATACATGTTGACAAATGGACGTGGCTGTATTGCCTAGAATGCGATATTAGCCTGAATTGGACTTGCCTTGGTCCTATCGAGAACGCATCTGGCAATGAATCTCAGTTCAGTAGAGGATGGTATCTGTCTCGCTCGGAATGAGCACCTCTCCAGCCTAACGTTCTTGCCCAACAATAACGATGCAGTCTGGCAAAGTAGATTGGGCAGCATTTCGGGGTCCCAGATTTGGAGAGTTCACAGTGAGGATGACCGTGTATATGAATATATATTTTTGGTTTTGCAGATCGTCTGAATCGATGGAAGGTCGATCTAGATGAGCATGACTACTCCGTAGAGGGCATGGAAATATTAATCATATCATATTCCTAGGCGACAAACGTAGTTTTCAGATATCAAATGAAACCAAGTACTGTTCAACACTGAGTTTCGCAGATGTGCAACTTTCAAGACCAGTAGATTGTGTTACTATCAGGATACGCTGGCAGGCCAAGCACCGCGAGTGAACTGAGGATAGAATGGGAAGAGGTTGTCAAGCGTACAGAGTACGGAGTATCTTCTCATGGAATCCCCTGATGGAATCCCCTGATGAGATCATTGAATCTGATCAGGGGCCGGACTATGGATGCTTCACAATATAAGTGATCGTTAGACCAAATTTCCATATCCAATATCGATCTCATATGACTCGGCTATAGGCCTGGATACGATGTGCTCCATACGTGATATACAGCATAGATATCATTTCGGCACGTTCGGAGTCAACTCTGCGGGTTCAATGTTGTATACTATTAATCGGGAGGGTCATGTGAAGTACCCCCTTAATAATCTGCGGACCCAGCGCCCCTTCCAGGAGTCCCGCGCATTCCGCTCCGCCGTGGACCGGGAAGCCGATTACACCCGCCGAGCATCTATACGCTGCCCTGAAACCCCAAAATTTGGCAGGGAACAGGCGGAACGGCACACTGATCCGATCAAGGACAGGCTCTGGGACTGCAGCACCGATCTCGCGCAGTTTACGGAGTACTTCGCGCTGCAGTTCGGAATGGCTTTTTTAGCCGGAGATGCGAATAGGGGAGCTTTGTGAGGGGCCAAGTCTAGGGAGGTCGCACGCAATGCATGAAAGCTGCTAGTGTGTATGTGGCACGAGCTTTATTGTTTTGTAAATAATGAAATCGGAAGAGGCCCGAAATAGACATGGTGTTGGCCGAGATCCGTGGTGTTCCGCATAATGGACCAGGGAAAAACCAGGCCCAGAATGCCGGTCAATCCACGGGTTGGGCGATTGGGGACTGAGCCTCCACCGCACTTTTTTTTCATGTCGAACATGAGTCCTTTTTTCTCCTTCTTTCACTGCAGGAGATCACTGCATGTCGAATGACTCAAGGTAGACCATATGACAGGTGGATAAGAGCCTTGCGGCCCAGCGGCGGTCTCATTGGCGCATGTGTCTCAATGGGTCTGCGGCCTCAGCTTAGCGCTTCCACTCATTTTTTCCCTCTCTTTTGGTTTGCGCCTCTAAGAGATCGATGCTCGTGCGACCGTAGATATCAAGTGGTCGAAGCACAAAGGGGGCCGGGAAACCCGGTAGTTGTACTTGTTCAAAGGGGGGGCAAAAGCAAAAAAAAGCAACGCTTGGATACAATAAAGGACCTCGGCGATAGCTTCACCGCATATTGGGTGCATGGTGGAGATCGGATGAAAGCCCAAAAGTACGAACGGCCATTGGGTGTGGTGAAAGATGGGAGTGGACAGATGTGGACAATTGCTGCAAATAGTATGGTCACTGTGCCAACCCCCCTCCCCACTCTGGAAAGCTGTGCCGTCAGAGGTTTTGTACACATTTTAGGCCGAGTTTTTTTCTTTTGCTTTTTTCCCCTCCCCCCATACTCTCGATAATCCCCTCATCTGCTCTGAGAGCCTTTACTGTGCACATTAATCTAGCGTTGAATCTTTGCTGGTCAAATTGTGCCAAACCATCCCCCCCCCTTCTCTAATACCCTACCGATCATTTTTTACGACATTACGAATTTTGACGAAACAACTATGGCCAGCGTGCAAGAGCCCCTGATTCCGGATAGCCATGCGCTGCCGACAGACGGGCCAGTTGAGCCAATCACCTCGACCGACCCAATTGTCACCGATGAGAAAGCAGCCGAGTCGGACCTGAGCGAATCCACCGCAACACTGGTGGAGTCCGAAACCGAAGCCAAAGAATCCCCCGCCCAACCCGAGGTCCCCATGACCGCCGCGGAAAGGAAGAAGGCAAAGAAGCAAAAGAAGAAGCTGCAAAAGAGACAGGAGAGTATCAGCTCTCTGGCTGCTCTGGAAGCCGAGAAATCTGCGGAGGCGGTCCCTGAGACTAAACCTGCAGACGCCGCTGTGGAGGAATTGGCACCAGTCGAAGCCCCCAAGGAGGCCGAATCAGAGTCCGCCGTGACTGAGAGCCAACCCGCAGAGCCCTCAGTGGAGGAATCAACACCAGCCGAAGCCGCCAAGGAGGCTGAACCAGCCGCTGAGCCAGTGGCCGAGGAGAAGCCCGCCACGGAAGAATCGAAGACCGTCGAGCCCGTACCGGAAACTGTGGCAGAGCCCGTTGTCGAAGAGACTCCAGTTGTGGAGGAAACCAAGGTTGTGGAGGCTGCTCCTGAACCCGCCACAGAGCCTGTTGTCGAAGAACCCAAGGCCGAGGAGACCGCCAAGCCTGCCGCAGAAGAGGCAAAACCCGTCGAGGTTACTCCTGAACCCGCCGCTGAGCCTGTCGTTGAAGAGGCTCCCGCCGCTGTCGTGGAAGAATCCAAGACTGTGGAGGCTGTCGAGCCCGCCAAGGAAGAGTCGCAGTCTGCCGAGGCTGTTCCTGTGACCACCGAAGCCCCTGTGGAAGAATCCAAGCCCGTGGAGACTGCTACCGAGCCTGTCGCAGAGCCTGTTGTCGAAGAGACCCCAGCTGTGGAAGAATCTAAGGCTGAGGAGGTTGTCGAATCCACCCCCGAGGAGAAGCCTACCACTGAAGAAAAGGCTACCGAGGCCGTTCCCGAAACTGTCGCTGAGCCCATCGTCGAGGCGACTCCTGCCGTCGAAGAAACTAAGGTTGTTGAGGCCGTTCCTGAAATCGCCCAGGAGACCCCCGCCGTTGAAGAAACCAAGCTCACCGAGGAGCCTGCCACCGAACAGAAGGCTGTCGAGGCCGTCCCCGAAACTGTCGCTGAACCCATCGTCGAGGAGACCCCCGCCGTCGAAGAAGCCAAGACCGTCGAGGCTGTTCCTGAAGTCGCTGCTGAGGAACCCAAGACTGTGGAGGCTGTTTCTGAACCCGTTCAGGAGTCTCCTGTGGTCGAAGAAGCCAAGACCGAGGAGTTTGTTGAACCTACCGCCGAGGAGAAGCCTGCTACTGAAGAAAAGGCCACTGAGGCCGTTCCCGAAACTGTCGCTGAACCCATCGTCGAGGAGACCCCCGCCGTCGAAGAAGCCAAGACCGTCGAGGCTGTTCCTGAAGTCGCTGCTGAGGAACCCAAGACTGTGGAGGCTGTTTCTGAACCCGTTCAGGAGACTCCTGTGGTCGAAGAATCCAAGACCGAGGAGGTTGTTGAACCTACCACCGAGGAGAAGCCTGCTTCGGATGAAAAGGTCATCGAGACCGTTCCCGAAGCCGCTGCTGAGCCTGTTGTCGAAGAGACTACCGCCGTCGAAACTGCTGTGGAGGAACCCAAGGCTGTGGAGGCTGTTCCTGAAACCGCCCAGGAGACTCCCGCCGTCGAAGAACTCAAGACCGAGGAAGCTGCTGAGCCGATCGTTGAGGAGAAGCCCGCTGCTGAGGAGGCCAAGGCCGTCGAGCCCGTTTCTGAAGCCGCCGCCGAGCCTGTCGTCGAAGAGACTCCCGCTGCTGAAGAGCCCAAGACCGTGGAGGCTGTTTCTGAACCCGTTCAGGAGACCCCTGTCACTGAGGCTGCTGTGGAAGACATCAAGCCCGCCGAAGATGTCGCTGAGCCTACCAAGGAGCCTGTGACAGAAAAGGCAGTTGAGGAGCCTGTTGTCGAGGCAGAGGCCGAGAACAGTGCCGATACAACCGCAGCCGTTCCTGAGGAGACTGCCACTGAGGTCTCTGAGGCCAAGGACGAAGTCATTCCCGAGCCCACCAAGGAGGTGGCTGTGGAGGCTCCTATTGAGCAGCTTGTCGCTGAGGAATCGGCAGTCGAGCCAGTCAAGGTGGCTGAGATCGCTGAGCCCGTTCCTGAGCAGACTGTTGAGGCTGTCGAGGAGCCCGCAGCTGAGAAGCCCGCCGAGGTTGTTGCTGCCGTTGAGACTCCTGCCGCCGAACCCGCCGCTGAAGCTGCTGAGCAGTCTGCCCCTGCAGTTGTTGAGGAGGCTATCGCCGAGAAGGTTGAGGAGTCCGCTGCTGTTCCTGAGGCTACTGAAGCCGCCGCTGTTGAGACTGCTGCTCCTGCTACTGAGGAGTCTCCCGCTGTCCCCGAGGTCTCCGAGCCTATCGCTGCCGAGACTCCTGCTGTTCCTGAGGCGGTTCCCGCTGCGGTCACCGAGGACGTTGTCACTCCCACCGAGCCTGTGCAACAATCCACCGAGGAGACCACCCCCGTTGAGTCTGCCAAGGAGGATGTCGTTGAGCAGCCCGAGGCCCCCAAGGCCGAGGAGGTGATTGAGCAAGCCACCGAGGAGCCCCTCGCTGACAAGGCCAGCGAAGAGCCAGTTGTGGAACAGACTCCCGTTGAGGCGCCTGCCAAGGAGATTGTCGCTGAGGAGCCCGTTGAGGTTTCCACTGAGGCTCCCGCCGTCGCTGACGTTACTGCCGACGAGCCCGCTGAGAAGGCCGAAGAGAAGCACTCTGAAGTCGAAGCAGTTGCTGAGCCAGCTGTCGCCGAAGAGAAGGCAGTTGAGGAACCAGCCATTGTCGCAGAGACTGTTGAAGTTGCTGCTGCTCCTGAGCCCGTGGCCGAGGCTGTCATTGCTGAGCCTACCGTTGCTGCTGAAGAGCCAGTTGTTGTGACTGAGCCCGTGGTGGAGGCCGCTGCTGAGCCAGTTATCGAGCAACCTACTCCTGAGGTCGCACCTGTTGTTGAGGAGCCTGTCACTGAGGCACCAGCCACCGAGAAGACCGAGGATGTGGAGGCTCCTGCTACTATCGAGCCCACAGTCCAGGCTACTGAAGTTGCCGACGCACCAGTTGTGGAGGAACAGATTGTCGCAGAGACCGCAAAGGCTGAGGAGCCTATTGAATCTACCACCAAGGAGATCGAGCCTGAGACAACTGTGGTTGAGGAAGTTGTTATTGAGCAGCCCACCACTGTTGTTGAAGAAACAGCCACTGAAGAGCCAGTGATCGCTGAGTCCGAAGCACCAATTGTTGCTGAGGTTGTCGCTGAAGCGCCTGCACAGCAGGATTCCAAGGTGGAGGAGACCGTTCCAGAACAGTCTACCCCTGCCGTGGAGACCATTGTCGCTACGGAGGAGCCGAAGGTCGACACTGTCGAGACCGAAGTCGCCGCTACTGAGCCGATTGTCGGCGCAGACGAAGCCCAGACCGTGGATGAGACAACCGATGTGGAGCAACCCGCCAAGCTCTCAACTGATGATGCTGAACCCTCCGCAGCCGCTGAGCCCGAGACTAAGCAGGAAGAGACTGCGGCTCAAGCCTCGGATGAGGCTTCTGCCAAGGATACTGGCCTCAGCGCTGAAATGCTTGCTGCTGGTGCTGGTGCCGCTGCTGGTGCCGCTCTTGCTGGTGTTGGCATCGCCGCTATTGTTCACAAGGATTCCGAGACTGCAGACGAGTCCTCCAAAGACCAGAAGGATATTTCCTCTTCCGAGGCCAAGTCCCAGCCCCAAGCTGCCGTCGCAGATTCACAGCCCGCAGACGGTAAGTCAACACCGTTCTATCTTTCAGCTCAGCAACCATCTGCCGTATCTTTCGAAACTGATCCAAGTCTTGCAGCTCTTGCTGGCGATCGCGACGCCCTGCTCAACAAGCTCAACCAGCCATCCACCGAACAGCTGCCTGCTGCTAGCCAGCAACCATCAGTCGAGACCACAACCAAGCCCCAGCCTGCCGCCGAGGCCATCGAGGAAACTACCGAACCTACTGCCAAGGCATCTGATGCCAAGCCTACGGCCGACAACAGTCTCGCACCCAAGAATAACGATGAGGATTCTCGTCCTACGAGTCAGAACCGGTCAGTGACAGCTGTTTCTCTAAATGGTGCACCTGACAGTTGGCTCAAAGCAATCCTACGCACTGTGTTTGTCAACTTCTTTGGGGCCATCTTCTCTCCCTTCCGTCGTGGAAAGGCCTCAAATTAGAAAAGAATTTTGTGTTTTTGTGCTTGCCAGTTGTTTTTTCATTTCCTTTGGTGATGCTGTTGAGGAGAATCTGGGTCTCAGAAATGATGTAGAATGGACTCATTCAGTACTAATTAACTGACTGGTCGTTCAGCAACCTGTTTTGGATGATGTTTGCCGTTCCGATGCTTGCGATTTTCTGGGGTTCATACTTCGGGCCGGCTCAATGATAGCCCGAAATCACGTGGATATCGAAGCCCCAACTTCCGGGGACGAACTATACCGTGGGCTTTTCGAAAGTGCGTGGCAAAACGAAGTATAAAAACCCAGCCTCACTATATCCTTGGTGTCCTCAACACACCATTCCTTTCATTATTCCCCTGTATTATCTGCTTTTGCTGCCTGCTATTTACGAATTCCATTTGCAATTTGCTCTGTTTTGATTATTTCTCATGGTTAATGATTTCCTTTTGTCCTCTCTCCATGCTGGTGGTAGCTGGCCAAAGATGCCTTCGGTGGATCTGCCTGGCTTTTTATCTATCCAGTATGTAGTAGATATTGAATGATATGAATTTTATGATCAATGGTTCTTTAAAAGTAACTTCATTTATGCATGTTTGTCCTGGAATCTATGCCCTGAACTTCCTTTGCCCTTTCACTGATGCCGTTTGCTACATGTAGATTGCTTTCTCCCCCAAAGTATGTGTCCAAAACATGGCTTGGGCTGTATAAAAGACCATCTGTGTTCCCTTTAAGGGTGTAGAACCTGGTAAAACCAGTCAGTATATGGAAGATCCGTAGCCTTTCGAGGCGCTGAATCCTCTGGATGTGATATTGAGCATGGAGAACCTGAAGTATCCTCAGGAATACAATGGGTCAAATGCTCCTCGTGATCAGGAATCTGGGCCGTTCCTTCGGTATTGGGAGATAGAAGCAATGCGGCTTCCTGTTGTAGGCTTCGTGCCCGGCTGACCGTTTTCCTGGGGGCAATGGGCCTCGTGACCACCCCAACTTCGGGGTCGGCACTCCCTCCTCGGGGTTGTTATTACCACTCACTCGCGTCTTCTCTTTTTCTTCTCCCTAACCACCATCTCATCGTCATCATCGTATTCATCTTTCACCATCATCTTTGACCATCTATCTCATCAGATTTCAGACAAGATGAAGAAACAAAGCCAAGGTTAGTGGTCTTTCTCTCTTTTCTTCCAGTTCCCCTCATGTTTGGCGCCTTTCGTCCGACGCAGGTCTCCATGGGATTGACTCTGTGCCTCTGAGGAATTGGGTCTTCTCCATTGACATGAAGGCTTCCTATGTGGAACTGGCTTTGGTCCATCTGGATCACCGTCTCTTCTCTGGGATTGTCTCTGTGTCTCTGGGGACTGTGCCATCCTTTGTTGGTATCAGGTCTCGCCTGTGGATTGACAGTGCACCTCTGAAGAACTTGGTCTGCCTCTTTGGCATTAGGACTTCCCCTATGGGCCTAGATCTGATTCATTGGAATATGATCTCTTCCCTGGGATAGCTTCTATGCCTCTGGAGATTGGGCCTCTTTCTCTTTGGCACCAGGAATCTATGGCACTGGGCTTGATTCGTGAGCACTGAATCCTTTCCATGGGATACAATATCTCCATGTCTGTGAAACTGGTCTATGCTTGAGTGTTCATCCATAGTATATGGGTCTTTGCCTAAAGTATCAGCACTGTGAACAAACAGAAGGATGTTCTTTGCCTACAGAGCAAGCTTCAGCAAAAGGCCACAGAGAATAACACTCAGAGTCATGGGAGATATCAATCAGTCTAGCTTCACATGGTCCTGCTGATTGGGCTCAGTCTCAGTTTACTTGAAGACATGATAAGGATATTCACTGACCTTTGGTTTCATAGATTTCGAATCGGAAGCTCCCCGTGGCCGTACTGGGCGCCCTGATACACCCCAGTCGTCCTCTAGTTTCGTTACGGCCTTTACCTCACAGGACGAAGATGATATGTGCAATCCCGCGGGGTCTACAAGTTCGGATGAGAGGGTTGTTCCTGCGGTCCGGGTTGCGGCTGCGCCTGCCAACGAGCGGAAGGCTCGCGTGCCTGGGAAGGTGACTTTCCAAGAGAGTCGCTCTCAGTCGGTGGGGCATGACCCCAAGCGCAACGCTTTCGCTTCTTGCACTCCCCTGGCTGATCGCGTTCCCTTGACTTCTCGCCCTCCTTTCTCTTCTCGCCTTGCACCTCCTCCTCTTCCCTCCATTCTGAAGAAGTCAACTGTTCGCTCCTTTTCGGCTCCTCCATCTCCACCAAAGATGGAAAACATCGACAAGTCTCCGACGGAGGGAGGTCTCAACAAGCCACTCCCAATGTCGCCAACCAGCGAGTCCACCCCTCGCACTCCTGCTGCTGTCGCGTCTGCTGCCCCTCGCACTCCTGGTGCGTCTTCTGCTTCCCGCACTCCTGGTGCGGCTTCTGCTTCTCGCACTCCTGGTGCGTCTTCTGCCCCTCGCACTCCTAGTGCGTCTTCTACTTCTCGCACCACTGGTGCTCTCATGTCTTCCGCTTCCCGCACTTCTGGTGCGTCTTCTGCTCCTCGCACCCCTGGTGCGCCTTCTGCTTCCCGCACTTCTGGTGCGTCTTCTGCTTCTCGCACCCCTGGTGCTCTCATGTCTTCCGCTCCTCGCACTCCTGGTGCTGCCATGTCTTCCGCTCCTCGCACTCCTGGTGCGCCTTCCACCTCCCGCACTCCTAGTGCGTCTTCTGCCCTTCCCACTCCCGGTGCTGTCGTGTCTTCCGCTCCTTGGGCTCCTGGTGCTGTCGCATCTTCCGTGTCTTCCGCCTCTGCTGCCTCCACCAAGGATGGCATGCATCCTCACCCCCAGCACGCTGGCATTGCCGGCTCCACTACCCCTCGTCGTTCCAGCTTGACGATGAGTGAGCTCCCAGAGGCTGTCAAGTCTCTGCAACAAAAGTACGAGTCCGATCTTGAGCGACTCGAGAAGAAGATGGAGGACATCGCTCGCCTCGACAAGAAGCTCGATGACTTTGCTGGCTGGGTTCAGAACCAGCTCGGAGAACAAGTCATGCAACACTCCGAATTGGCCCAGGGCCACGCGGAGTTGGGCTCCAAGCATAACCAGCAGGGTTACAATTTGGCAGCAGCGATTCTCAACATCAAGCACGAGCTCAAGCATGACATTCGTGACTTGCGGACCGATCTCGACGGACTGAGCACATCCTACAAGGAGCTCAATGAGAAAGTCGACATCTGCATTGCTGGACTTTGGGATAGCACCAATGAGCCCTTCGTCGCCTTCCAACGACGAAAGAATGAATCCGTGGAGAAAGACCTTGAGATTCTTGAGAGCGAGATCAGCCACCTGAAAGATGACAACCGCAACTTGACGCGGCTACTGGTTCGTGTTCGCATGGGACTCACCCTTCTTGACCCATCAAACAGCCTCAGCTACGAACTTGTCTCTCCTGACGCTCTTCCACCCGCGACTCCTACTGGTCGTGAGCGCATTGCCGTTGTTCCCACTGTCCCCGCTGGAACCAGTGCCCCTGCTGGTTCCGGAACTACTACATCTCCTGGCACGACTTCTGGAAAGCAGACATCCATTCCTCGCCGAGCTAAGCAGTCGCTTGCTAAGAAGATGTCAACCGCACAGCTGTCGGGTAACAAGGATGGCTCCAAGAAGCAGACTGGAGCCTCCCCGAAAAACACAGCAGGCTCTTCGGATAGCAAGTCAAAGCAGAGCCCCGGGGATAAGCAGGACTCATCTGCTGACGGAAACAAGCGTCGAGCTGGCTTGTTCGGAACCCGCCGTCGTCGGGATGACAGTGTCTCATCCAACAGCAGTGGCAAAGGTGCCCGGTCGTCCCTCCAAGGAAAGGAGGCAGAAGGAATCCCCCCCGTGCCCGCCATCCCCCAGAATCTTGCTCGTGGAGCTAGCGATGCTTCCACTACCTCACGCTTCCCTGCGGCTGTGGCCCACCCCGTGCACGGGGAGCCACAGTCCCTCGCCGACATCCACCCACTCCTGCGTGAGGAGTACCGCGACCGCTTCCCCGACGAGGATGATTCCGACGTCACCCCAACTCCAACAGTTGTGGGTGATGAGAAGAAGACCAGCGAGGGGCCCGCTGGGAGTGGCCCAGCCGCCAAGGATAGTGTTCGCAAGTAAGCGAACACTATATTTTCTTGATATCGACACTCTGGACGCAAAAAATCAAAAAAATCAAAAAAAAATTTAAAACCAAGGGGCAAAACAGAGGAAAAAAAGGTGAAAACCAACAAACCAACAAAAAAAAGTACCAACTCTCACCTCTCTGTCGGATTTGATTTTGCGAACCCTCACTTCGGGGTTGGATCTTGTTGAATTTGGTCCCCTACGGGGGACCGTGTGTATGAATTATGTTGATGATTATGTTTGACTTGTGAATATGATATTTGTTTGATTACAATTACAACAGTATGAGTAGGACGCGTAGCTGAATGTGCATGTAATATTATTCACGAAGACTGTATTTACTTAGAAGCAGACATCATCTTTTCAATATCCACTGCCGCCTCCCGCACCTGGGGACAGTAGTGCAGACGCAACAGCTCACCTTCCCACACCGAGCCAGCAAAGACATTGGTGGCTTCAACATCAGCGGCAAAGGCATTGAATACACCATCACCCTTGCGCTCGTCTGTGTGCCAAAGGGAACAGATACGACGGGCATGGTGTTTTGAGACCTGGTTCATGAGCGCCAGTGTGGCAAGAGCAGACTTCTCCGGCAACTGGAGGGAACTTGTCAACAGACGCTTGGAGAAACTCGCAAGTCGGCTTGGGGGTGGGTTGCCATGTGCACGGGATAGCAGAGTTGGCTGCAGACAACGGAGGAGGAGAACCATTGGAGTCTGGAAGTTGACCCTGTTCCTTGAACGGGACTGGGCGAGCTGGTTGCCGTCTGAGGAGAAGTTGGGGTCTGCGAGGCGAAGGGATGTATCGGGGTTGAATTCGACGTCTGGGTTCATGGAGAGGGAATAGAGGGATCGGTACAGGTGCTTGATGAAGAAGTTCAGGTCGAGGTGGAGACCTGCTGCGGCTTTGCTGGCTTCTTGGCCTTCTAGCAGGGCGAATGCAGTCACGGTGCAGAGCAGCGTCCTCCGGCGAGCATCCCGGGCTGCGCTTTCGGCAATTGTGACGTTGTTTTCCTCTTCCTCATCTTCCTCATTGACGACTTCCTCATCGCCTTCCTCGCCCATTTCCTCGCGCTCTGCGTGATTGATCAAATCTTTCAGGGCCTCGAGCAAATCGCCGAAGAAGTCCTGGTTAATAAGATGGGCATACTTTGCCAGACCCTCCAGCACAGGACCCATCAATGAAGGAATGCGGAGCTTGAGAATGCGGAAATAGAGACCGAAGACAAGCTTTAGTGTTTCGGCCTGGTTCTTGTCTCTCTGTTCGTGTGATACGATGGCATCTGCTTGTCTCATATCCTTTTCGACTTCCTTGCGCTCCTTGTGGACCTTGCGCTCTCGCTTCGTGCGGAATTCCCGCTTTTGCTTTTGCTTCTTTCCAATGGGGGTTTCTTCCTCTTCTTTATCCACTCTGTTTTGTGAGCCCTTCAAGTGGAACTCGCCGAGCAAACGGAGATGAAGGAAAGTGTCCAAGACACTGGGGTGAATGTGGAAGTCTCTGGCCTTCAGCATCTTCGCAAGCAGACGAACAGCTTCGAGGGAAACGGTTCCATCATCGTCCTTTGCGAAAACATCCTCCAAGGTATCGCGACACTTGACATAGTCCGCATCGGGCTGTCTCCGTGCCAGACGGTTGACCAGGATCTTCAGAAGCTCACTGCGGAAGTTGAAATGTGGCACGGCCAATAGCATAGTGCAAGCCATCGAAATTGCGAAGCTCTTGAGTCCAGCATCGGTGGGACCGTCAGCTTTGGATGGCTTTGCGAGATCCCCTAGCTTCTGGACATATGCCCGATAGCCGTGCACAAGGGACTGTTCGAAATCTCTGAGCTTGCGGACGTCCTTGGACACTCTGCCTGTCTGATCCTCCTCGCTCAATGGACGAATGCGGTAGCCGGGAATGATATCCTTGTAAATAGCCGCCTGTGAGGCCAAAGCCAGCTTCTTAACTGTGATGGGGGTGTTTTTCTTCGACACCATCTCGGCCATTGTCTTGAACAGAGAGATGTGTTCTTCGGGATCCTCGTTGATCAAGGTTGCCATTTTCGCCAGGTCCTCCTTTGCCTGCAGGATTTGTACCTTTATAGGAATCTTAGGCGCTTCCTCCTCGGATTCCTCTCCGTCCTCGCCCTCACCCTCGGAACCATCCTCGTCTTCGTCATCATCGGTGCCCAAGAAGCTGTCGGTTTCCTCGCCTTGATCTTCGACTTTAGTTTCGGCCTGGACGAAGCCCTCGGAGGTCTTGATTGGCAATCGTGCACTCTCGCCGAGTTTCTTGGTGGTTTTGCGCGGGCGCTGTTCGTAGTCTTGCTCGACATCCCATTCTGAGTTGGCCTTGGAGCGCGAAGAAGAGTCCTCAACATCCGCTGGAGGACTCAATCGTCGGCGCTTCACTTCTGGACCACGTGCCATTTTGCAATTGTATATTTTGGGTGGTTGACAATTATGTTCGCAGCGAAGAGTAAAAGATCTTTAGAGTAAAAAGGCGGTCCCGAAAATTCTAGGCGGACAGACAAGCATGGCTCTGATTGGTTGTTATGGCCCGTCCTACTGCTATAATTTTCAGGTCCGTTCGTCGGCGGTGAGATATTGCCCGACTTTGGTTTTTTTCTGGTTCCTCACTTCTCAACAGCACAAGCTTCTTGCTATCGACAATATGAGATCCCTCACAGAAGTGCGTACTCTTGAAATTGATGATCTCTGCCTTTACTGACTCAATGGCCTTTTTAGGAAGAAACCCGCACGCTCTTCACGAAGCTCGCTGCCTATACCGGCCGCAGTCTCAATACCCTCATTGCCCCCGCCGAGGATGGATCCCAGAGTGTTTTCCGTCTGCAGGGATCGCGCGTCTATTATGTCGATAAGAGCATCGCAAATTTGAGTGTCTCGTTCCCTCGCGACGCTCTCCTGTCCATGGGAACCATGGTGGGCAAGTTCACAAAGGTATCATAAACTCTCTGGGACTTGTGTCCAGGATATTTGCCAATTGAGTCGCGGAGGCTAACATGCTGGCAGACGGGCAAGTTCCGCATCAACCTGACAGCCCTGGATCTCTTGGCCCAGCACGCTCGCTACAAGGTATGTATCAATTTGAGCATTTCAATGCGACAGTATGCTAATTCATTATCTGCGAAATAGGTCTGGATTAAGGACAACGGAGTTATGGTAAACTTATATCTCAATTTCCGATAGGATCTTCTGAGTTTTGCTAACATAATTTAGCCTCTGCTCTATGGCGGTTCAGTTTTGGTAAGCTTTTCTCCTGCCTTCCGATAGGATACTGTGCATCTTGCTAACGACCCCCCAGAAAGCCCACATTTCGCGTTGGAGTGACGAGACTCCCGATAACACCGGAGTCGTCATCATGTCATCTAATGATGTCCCCTTGGGCTTCGGAGTGACTGCTAGATCGAGCACTCAAAGTCAAAAATTAGAACCTACCAGTATCGTCGTCCACCGTCAGGTAACTAAGGCTTCGCTCCCGGTTTCAACTTGCATTTGCTAACATGAATTATTAGGCGGATACTGGAGAGTACCTGAGAGAGGTTGGTTGAGCCTGTTATTGATATTGTCTATACTAAATTACTAACACGTTTCTTAGGAGGATACCTTGTTCACTACCTAAGCAACATTCAAACATGAAACCGAATATCACATGTTTGTACATTGAAGAAGGCGTTTGGGAGTTTTATCTGATCTATTCGATCTTACAAAAGTTGACTGTACTTTCTACCATCGAATACTGCTTCTAATGTCATGAATTGATGGCAAATATTGATCGACATCACTGTGATGGCTCCCATATGAAATACACGGCAATCAACAATCAACATCCATTTAAAGAAATGCGCTTCTTGTAATATCAAGCCATTGTAGAGTCCAGAACATGGAGACTGTGTTATAGACTTATAGTTGCTATAAAGTGGACTTGCGATTGTCGGTCTCCACGGCCGAGCCAGAGCCATGCTGAGTCAGCATGTCTGGATCCGATCCAACTGGGGCAAGCCCGCGAGGATAACTCACTACAGATCCCATAGCCGAAGTGTACGGAGTAGGTCCTAAGGCAAGAAGAACCTATCCGTCTTAGTCCATCAGGCCGAGCTATCCTCTGCATCCCCCGTGGTCCGGGCCTTTGCTGCATCCCCGACACAGTAGGCACCATTGCCAAACCCCCACCATGCCACCCTACACAAGCAACCAGAAACAGCAAATCGCTGAGTTTGTCAACTGCACACGAACAAAAGACTCTGTGGCTTCTAAAGTAAGGGATTCCCAGAATCCCCCATTTATGCTTGCATCGCTCCGTTCGTTTGAACGTCTTAGGCACTTCGGTCCCGTCACGTGCAGCCGTCTAACTTGCTACCATAGTTCCTTAAAGCAAATGATTGGAACTTGGCCATGGCGGTTGAAAAGTAAGCTTGTCGTTTTGTTTGCGTCAAACGCGTTGCCATGTTTCTTCTTGGCTTTTGTCTCCAATCTCCACCCATCGGTGCCCCCCATTGAGCTCACGGTGGCGGACAGAGGATCAAGACTTACAGTATCTACTCCTCTCTTTGCATGACTGTCTTCGGCTTGAACACATCTCATTCCTTGCCATCTTGTTTATGATCCAGATGGCTCGAACTAAGAAAACCGGGAAGAAGTGCTTACCATTCCCTCTTACTACAACCCTCTTCCAATCACGACATACCTATCTGTCCCCCTTCTGTTGATTTCACATACGGATCACGCTCAAGACACCCTCTAAAGCTAACCGTAACGTCTCTTAGTTACTTCACCGCCGAGAGTGCCACCAAGAAAGTCATAACCTCACCACTCACAAAGCTCTTCGAAAGCTACCGAGGTACCTAATAGCTTTGACCAACCCACTGATGCTGAAGACACTAACCCATCCCCAGATGACCCAATTGAAAGCCCGGATACCATTGGTCTCACTCGAGCAATCGATTTCCTCCAGGATCTCAACGTCGAGCTAGACGAAGTAACCTGCCTAGCCATGGCGGAGCTTCTGCAATCCCCTTCAATGGGTGAATTCACCCGCGAGGGATTCACAAAAGGATGGCTGAAAGTCGGGTAAGTCCAGAATCCTAAATCTTCCCTTCAATCCCAACCCTACTCTCCACAACACCACATCCAATCCAACCTGACAATCCCCACCAGCTGCGACAATATCCCCAAAATGCAAGAATACGCCAAGGCCCTGCGGTCCAGGATCCCCCGGGAACCAGCCACTTTCCGCCGAGTCTACAGGTATACATTCCCGCTCTCACGGATGGAAGGACAGCGCAACCTGCAGTTCGAAATTGCCTCTGAGCAATGGCAGCTCTTCTTCACGACTGATCACGGCGGTGTGGCGTGGAACACGGAGACGACGCCTTGGCTGGATTGGTGGATTGAGTTCCTCGAAGAGCGCGGCAAGCGGCCTGTTAACAAGGACTTGTGGGAGCAGGTTGAGGTGTTTATGCGGAAGAGCTTGGAGGATGAGGAGATGGGCTGGTGGAGTCCTGATGGGGCTTGGCCTGGTACGCTGGATGATTTTGTTCCTTGGGTGCAGGCTAAAAGGGGGAAGGGATCTGAGATGGAGGTTGAGTAGGTCTTCAGGGATGGTCTGAGGGATCCATTTCTTTTTAGATCCACATCGGCTGGGGCATGGCTTGTATGTCATGCATATCTATCTCCTCGAGGGTATCCATATTCACATGTACCTTGACCACGTGTATGCACGTAGTTGTGGGTCTCGGATTCTCTGCAATCATGGCTGAATCCACAATGACGCTAAACCGCCGATTTCCATGTTAATGGAGGTTGTGTTTCATTTACTGCATTCTTCTATCCTGACTTGTGTGTAGATCTCTAGGAGGATAGCTGGACAGAGACAGAAGCAATGACGTGACTAGCTCAAAATGAGAAAATTATGTATCATACTGATCTGCAAAGGTTGGGATTGAAATAAAAATAGAGATATAAAGCCATTCATCGTGAGGTTGAGTGAAAACATCAGGGGGGAAATATCTGCGGCATGCCAAAGTGCACGATGGGTGTGTACATGGATTGATATCAACACCGGAGAATAATAAACAAAGGAAAATATTAATCAGGGACTGCAAGCAAGCGGGATACGGAAGACATAAGTCCTCGGTGTCTTCCTGGCTTGCAGTCAATTGCAGACTGGGTCCATTTAAGGGTAGTCGCGCTTCTCGAAGGCGGGGTCGCGGCGCTGATCGTAACGCTGTTGAGTTGTTAGCCATAAGACGGCGACTGAAAATCAAGGAGGGCGATGACATACCTTGCGGAGAGCCTCCAGGCGCTTCTTCTTGGTGTGGGTGTTGACATAGGTACCGATGATGAAACCGATGATGTTGAAGAATGGCACCCACGCGTGCTCGGGCAGGAACTTCTGAGCGAAGGCCAAGGCCAGGGGCGAGGTGACCCAGCTGACCTTCATGACGGGCATGAAGCCAGCCTTAACGGTAGCGCGAACCTGGTGGATGGTGCGCGCACCGGCGATAACGGCCATAGAGCTCAGGTAGACGGTATTCTGGATGGGAGCGACCTGTAGGAAAATCGGGGATATTAGCGATCGCGCACGAGGAATCAGATGATCTGGACGAGAACACGTACGAGCAGATTGCTCATGAGAATCTGGAAAATCTTGGCCTTGAGACTTGTGCGGCCGGCGAAGATCCGCTGGAGAATACCGATGAGGAGGTGGCCGAGGGGCGCGCTGACGAACATGCCGTACAGTGACATCTTGGGGATGCGCGAGCTGAAGTAGTGGCCGTGCTTGCCGACATCGTGGGCGATCCATGAGGCCAGCAGTTCTTGCATACCGGAGAGCACACCGGAGGTGAGCATCTTCGTGCGCAACGGGTTCTTCTGGAGCTGGAGCAGGTAGGCCTAGACGATCCATTCCCCGAATCAGTGGGCGGTTCGATATTATTGGGGAGGGGGAACGGGGACTGCATACCTGGAGATAGCCCTTCGCGGACTTCCCACCGGTCAATCGCTCACCGACACGGTGTACGAGATCCTCGGATTTGCCATCGCCCGCGACAGTTGTGACGGCGCGGACGGCCTCTTCTTGGAACTTGACGGACATTGTGATAATCGGACTGTGGGGATCGGAAAGCAGAAGTCAGGAGAATTATTCGGATTCAGTGCCTAGGAAATAAGTAAATTAATATGTGATGGATGATATGGTGCTAAGTGGAGAGATCATGGGCAGACGATGGGGTGAGACCGTTTGTTTATGAAGTTGGGGGCCCGAGGGTGGCTGGGTTTGGACCTAGGAACTGCACAACCGAGGCTCCGTACTCACACAATTATATCCGGTTCTAATACCTGGGGGAATCTGAATTATTCAAGGGGCATAAAATATATCAGGGAAACTCCCGAGAGCCACTGGGGATGGCGGGTATATGAGCAACCGGTGGTCAGGTCGGCAGATGGATCCCCGGCGAGATCCATTGGCGGAGCTCATCGGAAACCCCCGACGCTTTTGATTTCAATCCGGGGGGGGGACGAAGCTATTCTTGAGATCTTCATGCTAGTCAATATGCTGTACGGAGTATGGAGTAGCTAGATAATCGCTATCCTTGCTTACAGACTAATAAGTTCCCACTCACGGCCGACATGCAAGTATTTACCCCTGGATGCTTAACCCCCCCAGGGCTTGGGTGGTCACGGGGTTTGGCAAAATCGCATTTTACACGACATCTCTAGATTCAGACGAGATAAATAGGGAATCATAGTCTTTCTAGATGAATTATGTGCAATATCGGATAGGCAACAACAATACTTGCCCCCGATAGGTCAATACCAGGACATAGACTCTGCATGAGACATGAATGAGAGGCAACCCTGCCACAACGTTTCTAGATGCTGTTTTCCGTACATGCTGAGGAGGCTTGCTCATAAATCGTGGGAAAATTAGTACATCAACATACGCTTATACCACCAATGCAGTCCCAGAACCTTCGATTCAGCTGGCTGGACCACACTCATGCTTGTCAGATATCGGTTAGATACTCAACATTTGAAACCACGCCGAGATATTCATGTCGGCAGCCCTGTGAGCAACAACTGGCCAACAGCAACTGGCCAACATGATGTAACTGAAACTTTAGCTTCAGTCTCCAAGAGATGATGAGCAGGATGCCTGGATATGCGAGTGGTCATGTCCTTAGGCTAGGTTGATCACACTAGCATGCTCACAACACAGCTCAATGTCATGTTGTTTTTCATGAGAATCTCTAGCCCTATATCCAGGCCACAAACGCAATACATTCAATCAGAAAGTGATATTGACATTCTCTCCCGCCGAATGGATCAATTTTGGATATTAGCAACCTTGAAAGTCGACAGCAATGTAATTTGCCTCGAATGGACAAAATAGTATGATGACCTAGTAGGTGCAACAGCCCCATCTATTCACAGGCTCCACGCCGGCGACTCATCGAGGATGCGATCGCGACGAATAGATCAGTACCCCAACTCGATCTATTCACATGCTCCACGCCGGCGAATCAGGCGATCCAGGACTCATCGACGATGTAATCGAAAGGAGATACAAAAGATGTCTCCCCCATATTTCTTTTTCATCCTTTCTCTCACTCCTCGATCTCTGCTTTGATCTCGTGCATGCATCGTATCAATTGTCATTTCCATTTATCTTCAACCACTCTGTGAATTGCCAAATAACGACGCTTTCTTAGGCTTCCCAGTGGCCTGCTGAAGCATCAAGCATTCATCTCACGTCTTGGCTCATTGGCATGCGCCGGCGAGACCTCATCTGCCCAAACCTTCTTACTCACATTCATCCCATCCATATCGGGATCAAGACATCCCGCCACATCACGCACCATGTCTTTGAGAAATTCAGACATCAAAGCGCCGCAGCAGTCCCGTCTGTTGGCCGAGCCACAGCCTCAAGGCCTGACAACATCCACCACGGAAGCCGACGTGGAGTCAGCAGAGTACTCTGGCCCTGTCATCGAGGCACAACCTCGAGAGACGGCATCGTCTAGCAAGGAAACCAAAATTGAAAATCAATCCTCACGTCTTCCGATCGACTCACAAGCTCAAAGCGCCACACCCAGTGAAAACATCGAATCGGACGCAACACAGCCTTCACTCGTTGCGATGCAGCCACAACCTCAAGTTGAAAGCGACAACCCTGAATTTGCATCAAGCCAGCACGACCCTGGACCGATAGACACTGAAGCTCCAACACATTCCGACGAGGAGAACATTCATGCAGATACTGCTGTCTTTTCAGTCTCTGGCAACCTTCTGACGTTGAGACATTCTCCGTCATTCGACAGCGATCATTCTCCATTTGCATCGAGCCATGACAGTCTCAATTTGCTTGATGAAGATGCTCCACCAATCCCGGGTGATTCTCATGGGTCCAACAACGATGAAGCAGCATTTGCTTCAAACGACAACAATTCTGAAGGATCGACAGATTCGGGAACAACTGTTTATGTGGACGCCGTTGCTTCTTTGAGTCTCGGTGTCTCCGATAACGTCCTGGCTTCGAGCAACGATCAAGCAGGGTTTGCATCGAGCTATGAAAGTTTCAATTTCATTGATCACAATGCTCCAGATCTTCCTGGGTCCAGCAACGACGAAGCAGGATTTGCTTCAAATGATAACAATTCGGAAGGATCGACAGCTTCGGACGAGACCACCATTTACATAGGCTTTGATGCTTCTTTAAGCCCCGATCTCTCTGGTGGCTTCGTGGCTCCAAGCAATGATCAAGGGGAATCCGCATCGAGCGACAACGGCTCAGGCCGGGAAGACACGGACGCTCTAACATCGGATGACACTATTCCTGATGACCAGCACGACTCGAGTACCGGATATGGGGACGGCGAGGGTGAAGGATCTGACGATGACCCAGCGAACATTGTGTGGCAGAGCTATGATGAAACCAACAGATGGTGGTACACATCAGACTCACGGCGCTATAAATGGGATGACTCGACTGCTTCAGACCACTCTCTCGCGGCACCGTTGGTCCCACCTCCGGTGCCCCAGATCATCATCACCCCGCCCGACCACCAGGTCCGGGTTTCGCTTCCCCCAATCGACTACGGTCGGTTGCGACCGAGGGGCAACCTGCCCCTCGTTGAGATCCTCCCAGCTTCCCGGAGAGTTCGCGGAGGGGCCCCTCCTGGCTTCGCTCCTGAGTCTTCACGTGCCGGTGAGGCCCGGGCCCGGGGCCTCAATCAAGGCTCATCTTCCAGTGAGCCCACTCCGAGGCTTTTTGGCCTCACAAGTGAGGAGGAGGTGAGCGAGATCGCTCACATCGAGGATGTCGGAGGATATGACTCCGACTCCTAAGTCAGGGGGAACGTTTCTTTGAGTCGGTCAGATAACAAATGTATGATTTTAAATCACTTCACGTCCAGGTAGTCTTTACCTTCGTAGACCCCTCCATAGACCCCTCCATAGAAACTTCCGGAATGATCCCAACCAACCCCAGAAGAAGGTCTGGAAGCCTTACTCTATGGACTCCGCTGTAGTCTTCTAGACCAGCAGCTAGTTGAACTTCTAGGCCCTGAGTTGGCACCGAGCGACATTCTGCAGGACCCTCATCGAGCCACACCTGTTATGGAATGCTTCTGCGACAGTTCTACAGAGTAACCCAAGGTCAGTTATGACACATCAGATTTCGATTACCTTCAACATGCATGACGTGTTTGCTGCCCGCATGGGAACCCATCAATTATCCAAGCCACCGGTGCGGAGTACCTACCTCCAGACCTTACTCCGTACATGTCCCCTAGCTTGCCACCCTGAACCCTGGACCAGTTATGAGACAGCCGGTACCGACACCGTCCAGGAATCGGCTTCCGCGCATTCTTGATAAAATGGGAGATCGCGTCTGAAAACCCGCTTTGTTGTGGTGAGTGCGATCGACACGCCCGGTTTCTTTACGTGTGCGCTATCTATACAGAAGAGTGGGTCACATACTATGCTAACGATTCAAGCCTTGACCTCCTACCTCATCGATAACCGAAGCAAATCGAACTGCATCGATTCGCAGATAAAGCGGTTGATTGAGCAAAACGTCGAGCAAAGCGTCAATAGCTCAGCGGGCGTCAACCCCCACCGCAAATCAGATATCGAGCCCCTAGCCTTACTCTCCATGTGATCGGGGCATTTGAAAAGCCCCTACCCTACCCACCATTCCAAAATATCCGGGTCAGCTGCTCTTCTCTGTATGGGACTTGCTTGTGCTTTTGTGAAAAGACGAGCCAAGGGGAAAATTGGGTTGCGAAAGCGAAGGGGGATTCCCACCGCAATTGAAAGGGCTGAATTGCATCTATCAAACGGCAAATCCACCGAAGATGGCTTCAAGTCCGGTCATTGACTTTCTGGTCACTGAATAACTTTCATAGCTCTAGCTCCCAAAGAACCACAAGGCCAGCAATTGGTCATATCTCTGCCTCACTCGCGTTTTTCGTCATGGCAGGTGGCCACTTGCAGCCGACCTGAGCCTTCGAATGTAGGTTTCTTAGAATCTTTCAACCACATTAACCGCCGGTCGGTGCCGCATCTTCTTGCAGCATTGATGCTGGAACTGTCATCTTTTCTCCAGTTAATCAGTCGCGGTATGATAGACTCTGGGCGGTATCGTCCAGTATCCACGGGTACAGATGGTATAGATCACTTAGACCATTGAGGTCCATGGTGAAGCGTCGAGCTACTCACTGATCGAATGAGTGGCAAGTCATCGATGTTGAACAGCTTTTTACAACATACGTACCAGTCATAGCCTACCTATGCACCTTTGGTTCTGTCTCTTTTTTTGTCCTCGAGGCTCTCGTTTAAACTTGAACAGAACGCTCCGGAGAAGGTGACGTCTTGGTATCTTTTTGGTCCTTCGCCCACTCGGAGTTCCTACACACATGGAGGGGCAATGTGTGGAGAGATGGAAGAGGTGGAGCAAGGCCACAATCAGGCCGTCAGGCCGTCAGGCAGCCAGGCAGCCACGGGCGAGCGGCATGTGAGAGACACACATGTGAGAGTCAATAGTCCTCAACAATTCCCCGACCAAATCAAACTCAGAGCCCGAGAAAAAAAAAATGGAATGAATATGAATGAGATTGTTATTCTAACACTGTACAAACCTACATTCATATGAAGTGGATATCCAATTCTCCTTCCAAAGTGGGCGATAACCCGGCCCGCGGATGTACTCCGTACTATGGCCAAAATGCGGGAGTAGCGTCGGAGATTAGATCGCCCAGTACCCTTCAGTCCCGAGCCTCGGTAGCGTTCCGCACTCATCCTCTATTTTATTCTCCTTTTCCAAGCTTCCAAGCTTCCTTGTACACATCATACACTATGTCTGACCCTGAACACCCTCCAGGTGTCCCTACCGACCATGCGGTGGGGAAAGCTTCCTCTGGGAGCTGCCCGAAGCGGCAGTTGTTAGCCGCCTTAACAACCACCGATGTAACAATCCGCCGACTAGATCTGTAAGAGTTGTCCCTCGGAACATAGGCTTTTTTTTGGGGATGAAAAAAAACTGCTAGGAAGTATTGATCAAGAACATCGTTGACCAGTTTCGCAGATTACTCTCCTCAGCAAGCGGACAAGAGCGGGTGTTAGCAACTGTCAACTATGTTGCCTCCATGCTGCACCATCTCACAGCATCAGCGCCCTGGATAGCATTACAAGCCCGGCTGGGGATCCTTGCACGATTGAGAGGCCGTGTCCCAACCAAAAACGTCACACCCGCGTCGTCAAACTCGAAATTCGCGGCCCTTTGCGCTCTAGCATCGGAAACGAGATATACCTTGCGACTGTTTGGGTTGCTTCCTCTATGGATTTGGGGGGCTGATACCCTCAAATCACCACCGGCGGACTCCATTCTGCATGCCCTCACCATCCTACAGGTTATCTCGAATGTGGGTTACCAGATTCTAGAGAACGTGGGCTACCTTGCTACCAAGGGTATCATCTCGAAACGTTGGGTGGATAAATATGGAGGCAGTGCCAAGTTTGATATGTGGAGTTGTCGGGGATGGCTCGGACACATTTTCCTCCAGTTCTTTGTGCTCTGGCGCCAGAGTGTGCTGCGCAGAAAGCGAGTTGCGGCCCAGCGAGCCGCTGCCGGCACGGTGGAGAATAAAGAGACCAAAGCGGAAGACAACGAAGCCCTGCGTTTGGAGATCCGGGCTTGGAGGAAGAGCTTGGTTAACAATGTTTTCTGGGCACCTTTGTGCTTGCATTGGTCTCTCGAGAAAGGAATTGGTATTCCTGCAAGCCTGTCAGGGGTTATGAGCTTCTGTGCCGGGGCTTGGAGTCTACATGACAGCTGGGCTGCAACTGCAAAGATCAAAGCATAGATTTTAGAGTGCTTGTGGTTTTTGTGGTTTTTTCATTCCTTTTTTTTTCATCTGTATCATTCTATTCTTGATTTCATATATATACCTATTGTTTATAGCACTCAAGGGCCTGTTTGATATTTGCATTGCACTTCCTCCCAATATCTCTCTGACTACCGGTTACATGTAACGTCTATAAATTGCAATGCCTAATCTTATTGATGGTGATACTGACTTCCCACTGGATTCTTCGTGTGTCGGGCACAGTTGGAAAGCACGCTGAGCACAGGATTCACACATAGCTATAACTTCCATAGATTCTGACGAGATCATTCAAATAAAAAGACATTATCGGGACATATGAGATATAATGCTCCAAAGCACACCGTTTATTTTAATCAGTCTATGTATTCCTTGAATATTTCTCGATCATCACGGGCCGATCCTAGTATGTAATGAAAGTACATGTATCTACCAACAAGTGAATATCTGCTATATTCGAAGCCTGCAGACCAGTGATTCTTTCTGAGCCTTGAGCACGCAATTTTTGATCCAGATTTTTCGGTTTCTACTTTTTCCTCCCTAGTCTGGCTCGCATGTTCTGACCTGTGCTATTCAACGGGTCATTGCCTAGGTAGTATAGAATGGCACCCGGTGTAGACAAGTTCTAAGCTGGAGAATGTTTTACTTATCCACTACCATGTAGCCTATGTAGTATAAAATGTTACTGATTGCTTAGAATATAATATGTGATCCTTCTAGCTCAGTAATCTTTTCTCTCTCTTTCCTTGCTACATTTGCAATCTTCAATCGACATTGCCTTGTAGTGGCCGGACCTGTGTTTGTTTTAGCCCTCTACTATGTACTGGTGAGAGCTTATTACTCCTTTGGGAACTATTTTCAGATACCCGGGTGGGTGTAGACTCAAAACATGTCAATGGTATATTAACCCGCAATCCAAACGTTATACGTGACCCTTGGCAAGCGATTAAGATGAGTCCACTTTGTAGATTGATATTTCCCCAGGCACTAAGGCTCCACATCGACTGAATTCCATGCGCTTCGTTGTGGCGGACAACGCGATGACATAAGCATGGCTTAAGTCATCATCACTCTGCTCCAGGGCTAAGGTAGGAAGCTCAACATCATCATTCCTGTTACCTACTTCCATCTCCACTTTGCCGTCAGACTCGCTCTTTGATTCTGATCTGTCGGTGCTTTCTTATTTTCTCTATTCACTTCTGGTTCTGTTTTAGAGCCATCCCTTCATCCGCCTGATTTTAGGCATTTGACACCTTTGTCCATTCAAGCTTGCTTCTATCCACGTCACACCTCAGATACCGCCATCATGTCTTCCGAGCCGGATCACACACACGACAAGAAGAGGGTCCAGCTTAAGTATGTTGGCTTTGAACATGTTAGATTGTCAAGTATGCTAATCGGATTCTAGGGACGGCTCGGGCGCTGAGAAGAAGGAGGTAAGAACAGGCTGCAGAACAGCTCACTGAACACGGAACTGACAAGAAACGCAGGAGCTTGATACCTCAACCGCTATCTTGAAGAAGAAGAAGAAGCCCAACTCTTTGATGTTAGTAGCTGATGGGAGATGTCTGTTCGGAGAGTACTCAGCTAATGCCTTTTATACAGTGTGACCGATGCCGTTAACGATGATAACTCGGTGATTGCCCTTTCGAACAACACCATGGAGACCCTCCAGCTTTTCCGTGGCGACACAGTCCTCGTGAAGGGCAAGAAGCGCAAGGACACGGTGCTGATCGTCCTGGCTGATGACGATCTCGATGACGGTAGCGCCCGCATCAACCGTGTTGTGCGCCACAATCTGCGCGTCAAGCACGGCGACATGATTACGGTGCACCCATGCCCCGATATCAAATACGTGAGTTGAGCATGTTCTCGTTTTGCCTTGACCAATTGGCTAATTCTATGTTTGCTACTCAGGCCAAGCGCATTGCTGTCCTTCCCATCGCCGATACAATTGAGGGTCTTACCGGCTCTCTCTTCGATGTTTACCTTGCTCCCTACTTCCGTGAGGCTTATCGACCAGTCCGCCAGGGTGACCTGTTCACAGTACGAGGTGGTATGAGACAAATCGAATTTAAGGTCGTGGAGGTTGATCCTCCCGAATACGGCATTGTTGCCCAGGACACAATTATTCACTGCGAGGGTGAGCCTATTCAACGAGAGGATGAGGAAGGTAACCTCAACGAGGTTGGCTACGACGATATTGGTGGATGCCGCAAGCAGATGGCTCAGATCCGTGAATTGGTCGAGCTGCCTCTCCGTCATCCTCAACTGTTCAAGTCCATCGGTATTAAGCCTCCACGTGGTATCCTTATGTACGGTCCTCCTGGTACCGGTAAGACCCTGATGGCTCGTGCTGTTGCCAACGAGACCGGTGCTTTCTTCTTCCTGATCAACGGCCCCGAGATTATGTCGAAGATGGCCGGTGAATCCGAGTCAAACTTGCGCAAGGCCTTTGAAGAGGCAGAGAAGAACTCTCCCGCCATTATCTTCATCGATGAGATCGATTCTATTGCCCCCAAGCGTGAGAAGACCAATGGTGAGGTCGAGCGCCGTGTTGTCTCCCAGCTGCTCACCCTCATGGACGGCATGAAGGCCCGTTCCAATGTTGTGGTCATGGCTGCTACCAACCGTCCCAACTCCATTGACCCTGCTCTCCGTCGTTTCGGTCGTTTCGATCGTGAGGTCGACATCGGTATTCCCGACCCAACTGGTCGTCTTGAGATCATGCAGATCCACACCAAGAACATGAAGCTTGGCGAGGATGTCGATCTCGAGACTATTGCCGCCGAGACCCACGGTTATGTCGGTTCCGATCTTGCCTCGCTCTGCTCTGAGGCTGCCATGCAGCAGATTCGTGAGAAGATGGATCTCATTGATCTCGATGAGGACACTATCGATGCCGAGGTCCTTGAGGCTCTGGGTGTCACTATGGAGAACTTCCGTTATGCCCTTGGTGTCTCCAACCCCTCCGCCCTCCGTGAGGTCGCTGTTGTCGAGGTTCCCAACGTTCGCTGGGACGACATTGGTGGTCTTGAGGAGGTTAAGCGCGAGCTTATTGAGAGTGTCCAGTACCCCGTGGACCATCCCGAGATGTTCCAGAAGTTCGGTCTCTCGCCTTCTCGTGGTGTCTTGTTCTATGGTCCTCCCGGTACTGGTAAGACTATGTTGGCCAAGGCCGTTGCCAACGAGTGTGCTGCCAACTTTATCTCCGTCAAGGGTCCTGAATTGCTGAGCATGTGGTTCGGTGAGTCTGAGAGCAACATCCGGGATATCTTCGACAAGGCCCGTGCTGCCGCTCCTTGCGTTGTGTTCCTTGATGAGTTGGACTCCATCGCCAAGTCTCGTGGTGGATCTGTTGGTGACGCTGGTGGTGCTTCTGACCGTGTTGTCAACCAACTGCTTACTGGTAAGTTTCCACTGTAAAATTTCCTTGCTTTCCGAATACCCACTAATGCATTAACAGAGATGGACGGCATGACCTCCAAGAAGAATGTCTTCGTCATTGGTGCTACTAACCGTCCCGAGCAGCTCGATGCCGCCCTGGTCCGTCCTGGTCGTCTTGACACTCTGGTCTACGTTCCCCTGCCCGACCAAGCTTCTCGTGAGGGTATCCTCAAGGCTCAGCTCCGCAAGACCCCTGTCGCCGGCGACGTCGACATTCCCTTTATTGCCAGCAAGACCCACGGCTTCTCCGGTGCCGATCTTGGCTTCGTGACACAGCGTGCCGTCAAGCTTGCCATCAAACAGGCTATTTCCGCCGACATCGACCGCCAAAAGGAGCGCGAGGCTGCCGGCGAGGACATCACTATGGGCGACGAGGATGAGGAGTTCGAGGACCCCGTACCCGAGCTCACCCGCGCTCACTTCGAGGAGGCCATGAAGTCTGCTCGCCGATCCGTCAGTGATGTTGAGATCCGCCGCTACGAGGCCTTCGCCCAAAGCTTGAAGAACACCGGAGGCGGCAGCTTCTTCCGCTTCCCTTCCGCAGGCGAAGTCCAAGAGAATGACACCTTTGGCGAAGCCGGCAATGACGACAGCCTCTACGATTAAACGCTTTGCTCCGAGGTGATATGACTTGTTTTTCCTTAGTTCGGCCATGCCCGGGTTTACACGCTCGAATCTGCTGAAGATAGATCGTGAGATGCGGGCCTGATTACTGGGCTTTCTGGGGTTCTTTTTCCGATTTGATTCTTCCTGTTTTTGCCCACATACAATGTGTCATAATAGCCAATACAGGTGGAGAAATTTCTACGTTCAGCCGTTTTCTTGTAGAGTACTTTGTCTTATGGGTTTATAGGCTTATGATTTCGATGACCGTCCTTGTCTTTGCCCGCCGATTGTAACAATGCTGATGGTAGGATCGCGGTTGCCACCGCCTCCCGGATGGATCGCCTACTGAGCGATCCTGAGCTGTTTCCTGAGGCATTGCTCTCACCCCGATGAAGTCCTTCTGTTACTACTCTGCCAGTAACTGTGCTGCCTACGTGTATTCTAGTAGTGTTCCTAAGAGATTCCCCAGTGGAGTACCACGAGGCGCGCCCGCCACGCCGAAAGAGAGCACCGGCGAGGTTCAACCCCCGTCCAAGGAACCGACATCACTATAAAGAAGGGGTCTCATGATATAACTTCTACAAGACCAGAAGCAAGGGAAGAAGAAACAGATCTCACCAAGGAATTAACGCAAGGGTACGTTGTCCGAAAAACTACAACAAAAAGTTGGGGTTGGTGCCTGAACCCCGAGGCCAGACTATACTTCCCATAGGGTAAAGTTGAGTGACGTTCTTCATCAACCTCGATACAAAAGGGTATACTGAAACCTTGACTCAATTGCCAATGGACTCCTAATTCGCTTATTTGCATGATACCTAGATGTCTTGTTGGGTTCGTGTTTGGATGGTCAGATGACCATCCTCTGTTTGTCTCCCTGATCTCTTCCTAGTCTTCCTCCTTCTTCCATAGCATCATCCAGAGAGACTGTGTTTTCCCAGATCTGCCTTCCTGTGTAGATCTCTGACAGTTCGTCAAAACCTGAAAATAGACCTAAATCATGTTCGTATTCCCCAGATCTCTCATTCTTCCACTTGCTACACTCCTTATTTTAGCTTTAGGAACCGACGCCACCTATGCAGACGACATTCATAGCTATGCTAACTTCGTCTACAATTGCCGAACGTGTCTGGCACGTCATAAGAGCTGGGAGCAAGCTAGCTAATAGGCCATTCTCTGTATTCGCCTGTTCTTACCGTCATCTGACTTCCAAATCATGGCGTCACAGGGATATCTGCCGGTTCTAGGTAATCTAATACGAGTCTCGTTGAGGCAAAACATGGCCAAGTGATATATAAGTCCGCTGTCAATCACCTCTCCTGGGAAGATTGTTTCCTCCAAAGACAATCAATCTTCATCCAGCTCAGTAACCATCTTATTTCGAAATATCTCCTAGTTTGGAATTATAAAATCACCACTTACCATGTCCAATTTCATGCACAAGGTCAAGGAAGCAATGACCGGTCATCATAAGGATACATCTGAAGCCCACGACATCCGAGCCCACCAAGATGACCATGGATCCTCCAATCTCTGCAGCACAGAATCAAATCCGGACAAGTACAACTCGTCTAGCATGAATCCATCTTCCGGAATGAGCTCTAACAATCCCCACGGCGCTGGCTCAACCGGCATGAATGCCGGTCCTCACGATTCAAAGATGGCAAACAAGATGGACCCTCGTGTAGATAGTGACATGGGTAAGCCGAGCTATATTTCCCTATGATCCAGAAAAGCCAGTCCAAGACATGTATACACAGATCACCGCGCTCAATACTCCGGAGCCACCAACCCCCAATCGTCCAGCAATGCTCCTAGCAACATGACCCCCCACGGACAGTCACCCACCCAAGGCGTTGACAATCATATGTCCAGCAAAGACGATTATCACAAGTCAACACAGGAGAACAAGTCCCAGTCCCGAACCTCCGATAACTATGACGGCCAATGGAGTAGCGAGCAAAGTCATGAAACCTCTATGCAAGAGCACAAGTCTCACTCAGCTACCAGCCATGCCATGCCATGTCAGACTGATATCCAGAACGAGCTGGGCTTGGATAATCGTGCTGCAGGGACGAGATTCGGTGGTAATGCCGATGGCGGTAGTAGCAACATGATGGATGCTGGACAGCGTTCTGGTGCTCGGAATGCGGATCCTATGAATAAACTTGATCCTAGAGTGGCCCGATCGAATGAGCAAGCGGGTTTCGCTGATCAGCGGGGTGGATACTAGGTCGGTCTTTTTTTGGAATTGTGTTTTATGATCTGGTGGATGTTATTTTTTCTGTACTGGTACTATGAGAATGAATAGCACTGAATCTTTTTTTTTCTACTTTGTGATTTCCGAACGATGAGTGTCCGATCCTTTGAAGACGTAAGAAGTTTAGGTAGATTCCACCATGGATGAGCTCCCTAGTTATGATGTGGAGAAGGTATAGATAATCTTCCGTATCATCACGGGTCTGGCCTGTTTATTAGGGACTTCATCTATCCAACGGATCAGTAAGATCATGCTGTCGTTCAGTCCCTTGATAGACTTAGAGCAAAGAAGGCAGAAAGAAAAAAAAAAGGACTAGTTTCCATCCCATTAACCATGAGTTTCAGCCTCATGAACTCAAACTGTCGGACTCAGGTTTGACAAATACTTTGAGCGGCGTTGGAACATCGTATTCGTCTAGGTATAGCGTATTCCAAAAGAAGGTCCCAAGCCCATGACGGTCATTGGCCCAGAAAGAAACGATACACTTGCCGAGAAGTTCTTGCCATGGAACTTTCATCCCAAGAGCCTTGCCTATCATGTCGCAATGAACTAGTAGTCGCCAGCAGTATGTGAGGTACTGAGCCAGTTCTTTGCGGTTCGATGGATGGAAGGGATCATGCGGCTCATTCAACCGTCGCACAGGCTCATACCCTGCAAGCTCTATGATGTCCAACACCAGCTCAGCCGGTAGGCCTTTCTCATATAAGATGCCCCGAACAAGCGCCGTGTCAGACACACCAGGCTGATGACCCGGTAACGTTTCATTCTCCAAAGTGAGGAATTCCTCGATGGGCACCCTCCCGTAATGGCCAGAGCGAGGAGGATATCCGATAGTTCGCATAGAATCATCGTCGATCCATCGTAGCCAGTGTGTATCTTTGACACTGGCATAACAGTATTCGCCTCCGAATTGGGTGTCGGCTATCCCGAAGAATTGCCGATGCGGATACGTGCTCACGTCTGATGCGTGTCCCGTGCCCGTGCATGTTCTCAGTGTATACTGGTAGAACTTGCTGTTGCGATAGTCTGTTTCGGGGGTTTTGCCGGACGCTTCGTCCCATGTCTTTGGGAAACAGTATACCATGTTCAGGCATATGTAGGCCCTGAGGGCCTTGATACAGACTTGGTCCCATCCGAGCTCCGGGGTCTGGGTAAGTCAGTATATGAGATCAATAGTACTTAGTTCTTAGACAACACATGCTCATGATATGACTATGAGGATGGGAAATTTGTGGACGGGACTTGGAGTTAAGCACACATTCAAGGGTCTTTTGGCTATGCAAAACTCACCTCACACATGCATTCTCTTTCACACCACCACTTCTCCAGATTGACTCCAGGAAGAGCACACACGCGCAGAATGGTGTCCATCTCCCCGTACAAAAGTAAAGTTTTCACCACTTCGAGGTTGTAGAAGGCTTCACCGTTGAGCTCGAAGAACTTGTAGCAATCTCTCGGGCCGAACGGTCGAAGGAAGGCAGACGCCTTTTTCTCTTCGTCTGGGATGGGTGTGCATCGGCACACATCTGTGGACTTCGCTACTTCGCAAATGCCACTGGGGCATTTACCTCTGCAGCCGTAGCTACGCCATCTGCGGACGGTAGGGCTTATTTTTTGAACAATTTCTGGGCCCAGGATGATATCTGTTGGATCGGCTGGTTCGTATGTTGCGGGATATTTCTTGCGCTCACATACCGAATGGTCATCGATGTTGCGAATAAAGGCTTCGATGAAATGAGTGATTTCTTTCCCTTGATTCGGTTTCATATTGGGGTACAGATTTGTGACTCTATGGGTACGACGGGAGGTCGTGCTCCAGTGGAAGTTTGAGGCCAGAAGACTCCATGGGATGTTATGTGCTTGGTGTGCCATCTTGTAATGTATAATCAGCCCAAGCAATATCGGAATGAAGAGTTTGCCGTAGTCAATTCTAGCGGGGGTCCCTTACTAAGATAGACTGCGCCCTCGGTTAGTTCCCAGCGCAACAGGCGACAGGCGATCACATTGGCGAGATCCCGCGTTAAAGGCACGCTTTGACATTGTCTTTTCGAGAGCCTGTTGCTGCCGCAAGTGCATCAATGAGCAATACAAGTTAGCTTTTTTGCCCTCTTTTTATCGCGAAATTAACGCATCGTTTCTCTAGCAACCATTCTTTTCTTTTCGAGGTCCACAGGTTTGAGATGCGCAAGCCAGGAACTGCAATAGGGTCAAGTCACGTGCATTCCCCCATATTTACTTCGGTAGCACTCCCTGAGTCCCTCCTCCCTCCAGTCCTTTGCCTCAGCACCACTGGTGACGCGCTTCGCACGATGTTCGGAAACGGTGATCATTGAGAAACCCTGAGTGCCGAATGCCGAAGCATAGTGATTTGAGAGCCTATCATTCGCACGTGAAGTTGGGACCGTGGTTTTGGTGAATCGGGGACTTTACCCTGGCGTCTAACGGTTCACCGGCAATTAGCGTTGTGGTGTAACACGGTTGTCCAATTTGGTGACTTCATCTCGACTGTTGGTTTCCCTTATTGGCAACACCCTCGGATATCTGTACGCACTACGGAGTACAGAGTACGGAGTACTCCGTACGCATGCCCTGATACCAACGGGACTTCCGCCAGACCATCAGCCGAGATCTCCACTTTGGATCGGGCCCGAAAGCGCAGAAGTGGGAACTATCGATCATTTCGCGATTTGACTGGTCCATGGCTACAAGCCATAGAGCCCGTGCTCTTGTCCAATGCTTGATTTGTATGGATGCATCTTCACGGCCACGCCCCGTCGATATCAAGACGACTACAGGGTATTCTTCGAGACGTACAACTAAAGATCTCAGTATGACGCCATGGTCTCGCTGGCATGAGGCGTAGCATCTGTACAACGAATCTTAGAAGACTATATAGACTGAGTGATCTGAATTGGGAATGGAAACACGTCTCGGGGTTAGGGGATACCTATCTCGGTTATAGTATAGGATTGGCCGAGACCGATCCTGGACGCCAGCGAATGAGATAGGTTGTCTAATGGATCATCATGAGCTTTGTGACAATCCTTTGGACACTCTGGAAGGGTCTGCGACGAGAGTGCAAAAATTAAATACTAAAAGAAAGGATATGGTTATATTGCGTGCCCTAACCTCCCTTCCCCCCATTGTTGACGTTCTATCTCAACGCAGTTTCCGTTGCACACGTACTTTCTTCAGATCCTCAAAACAATCATGAGCATCCATCTATTTGACTCAAACACCATAACCCCCTGCCTCAGTATGGATCAACGTGATCCTATCGAACTGAGCACTGAGATGATTCGGGATAAGGAAAGCGAAACGGACGTTGAACCTGCTAATGAACCTGCAAAAATGCCCGAGTCCAAAGATCCCAATCTTGTTGACTTCGACGGCCCAGCAGACCCCGCGAACCCTCAGAACTTCACCAATCTGCGCAAATGGATCATCACGTTGACGATGTCTTCTATGACCGCATGGATCGCCTTTGCGTCCAGTGTCTTTTCGGCTGCGACCAAGGTGACCGCGGAAAAATTCAATGTGTCTACTGAGGTCATGATTCTCGGTACTAGTCTGGTTGTGTTTGGTTTCGCGCTAGGTCCTCTGTTCTGGGCGCCTCTAAGTGAACTATACGGCCGTCGTATTCCGCTGTTCTCGGGTTATCTCATCTTCGCCATCTTCCAGATTCCCGTGGCAGTTGCGCAGAACGTTGAAACCATCCTGGTCTGCCGTTTTTTCGTTGGTCTCTTTGGCTGCTCGTCTTTGGCTGTCGTCGGCGGTGCTATGGCTGATATCTGGGATCCTGTGGATCGCGCAGTGGCTATTGCTATATTCAGCTCAGCTACTTTCCTGGGACCTGTTCTCGGTCCAATTGTGTGAGTAGTCATGTCTTTTCGGAACCTGGTGTAAAAGACCACTCTCGAAGGACATTCCCAAAACTAAACTTCTTGTCTTCAGTGGTGGATTCATCACAGATTCATACCTTGGTTGGCGCTGGACTGCATGGATTACCTTGATTGCATCCGGTACCATTGGTTTGATCGCCCTCTTCGTTATTCCCGAGACCTACGCCCCAGCCATTCTACAAAAGCGAGCTGCCCGTCTTCGCGTCGAGACGAACAACCAGGCCTTGTATTCCTTCTTGGATAAACACAAGCCCTCGATGTCTGACATCGTTACCAAGTACATATTCCGACCCCTGCAGATGCTCGTTCAAGAGCCAATTCTGCTCGCCATCACTTTGTACATCGCCTTGATCTACGGAATCCTCTATCTCTTCTTCGAGGCCTACCCAATCTCCTTCGGTGAAGTCCGGGGCTGGACTCACGAAGGCATAGCTGCCCTCCCATTCATCGGCCTTCTCATCGGCGTCATTATCGGTGTCTGCCTCGTCATCTACACCACAAAGACCCGGTTTGCACGCAAACTTGCAAAACACGGCAAAGTTGTGCCGGAAGAGCGTCTTGTGCCAATGATGGTCGCATCGGTGCTGCTGCCAATGGGTCTGTTCTGGTTCGGCTGGACTTCAAACCCACACATCTCATGGGTGCCGCAGGTCATTTCTGGTGTACCTATCGGTCTGGGTATCCTGGTTATCTTCATGCAGGGTCTGAACTATATCATCGATGTTTACATGATGTTCGCCAACTCCGCCATCGCGGCGAACACTCTTATCCGCTCTATAATCGGTGGTGCATTCCCTCTTTTTGCCACGCATATGTACCGGAATCTCGGTGTTAGCTGGGCAACTAGTGTGCTGGGCTTTGTAAGTGTGGCTATGGTTCCCATTCCGTTCTTGTTCTTCATCTTTGGTGCTAGGATCCGCGCTATGAGCAAGTTCAGCCCTAAGTTTTAGGCACTTCGATTTACTTCTTTCTCAATCCCAGAAGCATGGGTATTTGATCACATAGGAGTTCTGCATTTTTTCGTGCATTTTTATCGTGGTCAGCTATGGAGTCGGGAAGGATCTTCTTGAATAACGGTGAACACTCTTTTATTCCATAAGGAATTATCTTTATCAAATATTTTTGTTCTGCAAAATTGGCCAGCCTGCGAAAACGTATCGTATATCGTAGGGAATCGGTGGATCCTGGATTGCCTCCAGGGCTACATAGGAATAGGGAGGCCACGTGCTTTTCAAGCCCCGATTGATATCATAGGCTGCTATATCTGTGCACTAGACTAGTCAGAGAGTGGACACGAGTTCTGATATTTCTACTATGGAATCTCAGGAGTTGTCTTCGCCATTGTTTTGATCAAGTTGCACCATCTCAAGAGGATTGTCCGATGTACCTACATGTAACCATGGATATAGATTGTTGGCAGTGACGTATTTATGAAATAACCCCGCATTGTTTTGTTCAGGGCATCCTGGCACTAAAGACGCACAATCAAGGGGAGTATCTTGCCTTGAAAGAAGGCTTCTAAGCTAGGACCAACCGGTGTAAGCCTCGACCCCAGATAGTAGTAATCATCCGTATGAAAGTGAAACTGAAGCAAGATAGGTTATACAGGATCACATATAATGTGAATATACTGTCTTCCAGAACAAACTAGCCTTGTCAACTGGACCGTATGACATCTGTTGCACCAACTTTGTAGGGCAGGACGCGGTCCCGTGCGACGCGTCCTGGGCGGTCAACCTCCACCTAAACTCCCGCGTTGAAACTCTCCACCTCCCCAGTCCATGTGAGAACTGCGACCATCCACGATGCCTTCGCGCTCTCGCCCAGGTCCTCCCGAGGTCGAGGAAGACTCGGGGCTTCGAAGCCTGTCCTTCAATCAGCCGCTTTCATGGCGCGTGGGGCGATCTGCCATCCCCATTGCGGATCTCCTCGAACGTCTCCAGACGCTGGCGCAGGAGCTCCGCAAACTCGACCAGGAGGAAATTGATAAGGAATCGCTACGGAAGGTGTCTCAGGAACTCGCTAGTGGCAACTTGCTCGCCCATAAGGATAAGGGTGTCAGAGCCTGGGCCACGTGCTGCATCGTCGATGTATTGCGACTATGCGCACCTGACGCGCCTTTCACGCGCAATCAGCTTAAGGTGCGGGCAATTGAAGATACATGAATTATGTGTCTGATTTAGGCGATCGTAGAAAGAAGCTGACTGAGGCGGTATTAGGATATCTTCACATGTATCGTGTCCTCGATTATCCCCGCGCTGGCCGATCCATCCAACGCCTACAATGCGCAGCATATTTACGTTCTGGGATCGCTCGCTGAAGTCAAGAGTGTGGTTCTGATGGTTGACCTTGATCACCCGGACTCGCTCATTGTTCCGTTGTTCACGGGCTGCTTCGATATCGTTTCGGGATCTTCGAAGGCTTCCACCGGTGAGGAGGTGGCTAAGAATGTCGAGTTTGATATGACTCGAGTTCTTGTCACCGTGATCGATGAGTCGCTGGTTCTGTCCCCCGAGGTGGTGGACGTTATCGTCGCTCAGTTCCTCCGAGTCGATCCGCGAGTGATGGACAACTCCAACAAAAAGGGTAAGCGGCCAGACGCGCCACTCGATGCTAAGCAGGACACTCTTCTCTTGAAAGACTACCCCGCCGCTTATAACATGGCCAAGGCTATCTGCCAGGCCTGCCCGGAACGAATGACCAGCCACATCAGCCAGTACTTTAACAACGTCATCATCGATGCCTCCGTGCCGGCCGGTCACACAAATGGCTCCAAACATAGCCGGAAACCCAATCTCGAAGAATCCGATGAGGAGGGTGAGGATATCAAAGAACTGAGCAAGGCGCACCGTCTCATCCGTGAGCTTTGGCGTGCTTGCCCAGAGGTCCTGCAAAATGTCATTCCGCAGATTGAAGCAGAGTTGTCCGCAGAATCAGTGGCCTTGCGTTTATTAGCTACACAGACCATTGGAGACCTCGCAGCCGGAATTGGTGTTGCTGGTCCCCCACCACCTCCTCCCATGGACCCGACGACCTACCCGCCGGTGTCTCTAGTTGATTACGACAAGACAATTCCCCAGCCCAACATTCTATTGACTCCCGTGTCCCCCAAGCCCTTCTCGCAGGTTCATAACTCGGCCTATGAAGCCTTCCTCAGTCGTCGTCTCGATAAAACACCATCAGTTCGTGCTGCTTGGGTCACTGTTGTTGGCCGAATTCTTCTCACTTCAGCCGGAGGCTCAGGACTTCACGAAAGTGAAGAACGCAGTCTTGTCAGAAACCTTGCTTCGATGCTCCGCGATGTTGATGAGAAGGTTCGTGTGGCTGCGGTGGATACCGTCGGGCAATTTGGGCTATCTCAAATTGTTCACAAGCTGAGTGTGGATGGTGGTTGCTCCTCATCCGATTCAGTTCTTGCAATTCTTGCCGAGCGAGTGAAGGATCGCAAGCCACATGTTCGTGAACATGCCATGAAGATTTTGGCTCGCATGTGGGCAGTAGCTGCTGGTGACATCGAGCAAAATACCGAGCCTGTTGTATCCCTTCTCAAGGATGCACCATCTAAGATCTTTGATGCATTCTATACTAATGATCAAGAAATCCACGTTTTGATTGACCGGGTTTTGTTTGAAATCCTTCTACCACTTTCTTATCCCCCCATCAAATCGAAACTTACTCGAGGTGCCTCGAACCAATCACAGAAACAAAAGGAGAGCCACCCATCAGAACCCGAGCAAGAGACAGATGTTGACAAGATCCGTGTTCGTCGAATTCTCACCCTACTCCGAGGGTTGGATGAAAAGGCGAGACGAGTTTTCTTTGTTATGCTGGCCCGTCAATTGTCGATGAGGTCGGCTGTAACGCTCTATCTAGAGGCCTGTGAGAAGTACAATGGCGGCGTTGTCGACAAAGACGAAGAACAAGTTAAGACTAAACTGTCCAAGATTATTGAATCTTTATCCAAAACATTCCCAGATGCTTCGCGCGCATCAGCAGATCTGTGGAAGTTTGCCAAGGTGCATGATCGACGAAGCTATCAGTTAGTGCGTTTCTCCATGGCTGCTGTGAGTGATTATCGCACTGTGGTCAAGGCTACGAGAGAACTTCAACGGCGTGTTCAGACTGCAAACAACTCTCCTCTACTGGAAACTCTGACTCCTCTTATATATCGCTGCGGGTCTTTGATCTTCAACAGGAGCCACATCCCCGCGATTATGAGCCTTTCTCGGACAGATGAGAACGGATTGGCCAATGCTGCTCAGGAGATGTTGAAGCAAATATCTTCTCAGAATCCCGAAGTCCTTGAGGCACAGGTCCAAGAGATGTGCAAAGACCTCGAGGCCCAAGCCCCTAGCGCTTCTTCAACGGAAGATGCCGCCACTGATGATATCCTGAAGGCTTGTGCTGGCTTCGCTAAAAAGCTTCCTGCTAAACTCCCCAAAGAGCGCAAGTTCTTCCAGGCTCTGGCGAACTACGCTCTCTATAGTTCATCGCCGCATGCCGCAAAGCACGCTGTCTCGATTCTCATGGCTACTGCTGAACGAAAAGAGATGTATGCAACAGACCTGGTGCAGAAGTGTGTCAAAAATTGGACATACGGATCTGATCACTTCCTCACTCGTTTGGCTACTTTGTCTCAGCTCAATCTTCTTGCGCCAAGAGAAGCAGACGAAGAGAGCGATGCTATTATTTCGATTGCCATCAACCAGATCCTTCTTACCAATCGAAACCCCGAGCCAGATTCTGAATATACCTGGTCAGAAACGGTGGACGATGAGACAAAGGCTAAAGAATGGGCATTGAAGATTATTGTCAACCGCCTTCGAGCTAAGGATGGAGCAGATGATGAAGCGGATTTCCGTGCACATGCAAAGCCTGTCTACGAAACGCTGAACAAATTAGTGGTCGGTGAAGGCGAGATCTCTAAGAAGAAAGATACCCCTGCAGGCCAAAAATCGCGTCTGCGCCTCCTCGCTGCCAAGTCATTGCTCAAACTCTGCGCCTCCAGCACTGTCTGTGACGGTTTGCTGACGCCAGCCGATTTCAACACTGTTGCTTTAGTTGCCCAGGATCCAATCTTGCAGGTGCGAAGTGGATTTGTCAATCATCTGAAGAAGAAGCTTGTGCAAAAGTCACACCTTAGCCACCGATGGTACATTGTACCCTGTTTGCTTGCTTTTGAGCCTGTTCATAGTCTGAAAGAGAGCACCCTCACATGGCTACGATCCCGAGCGGCATACTTCGCTCAACAGGCACAAGCCAGTGGCAAACGGACAGAACAGACTATGGTCATGGAATTGATCTTCTCTCGTCTCTTGTCTTTGCTTGCCTATCACCCCGATTACCCATCTGAGGATTTGGATGAAGCAACAAAACTGGGTGATTTAACCGACTTCTCTCAATATATCCTCTTCTACCTTTCCGCAGTTGCCAATGAACATAACATGTCATTGATCTTCCACGTCGGACAACGCGTCAAGCAGTTCCGCGATGGCATCACCAGATCCGACGAGATCTCTACTCGCCTCCACACCCTATCTGATCTGGCTCAAGCGACCATTCGCCGTTTCGCAGATATCTACTCCCAACAACACAAATTCGGTGGTGCCGCCGGTGCAACCAACATCTTGCAAACCTATCCTGGAAAGATGGGCGTCCCCGGTTCCCTGTTCGCCTCGATGGGTAGCCACCGCCAAGCTCAGGACGTCGCCGACAAGAACTTCCTCCCAGATGAGTTGGATGATTTGCTAGACCGAGTCGTCCGAAATGCAATGAAGCCTAAAAATAACTCTGGACACGGTGCGCAGGGCGGGTCAATTAAAAAGCGAAAGCCAGAATCTGTCGATACCAACGGCAAGTCCCCTGCATCCAAAAAGCCGCGCAAGGAGAAGTCCTCTCGTCCTGCACGCAAATCCACATCATCGGTTGGTGCTAGCAAGCCGAAGCGGAAATCGAGGAACGATGATGGATGGTCTTCCGATGGAGGTGCCAAAAATGCCACACCTGCTGCTTCTCGTAGACGCAGCGGCAGAGGTGTTGCAAAGCAAGAAGTCAGCTATATCGACAATGATAGTGATGATGCCGACATGGAGATGGCAGAATGGGACAAACCTGATGAAAACGCCGAAGATACCGCCGAGGATGACGCAGAGGAAGAAAGTGAGAACGAAGTACAGGAAGAAGATGAGCAAGAGCAGGCCGAGGAAGAGCCCGAGATCAGCGAAAAGGAACCCACACCACCTCCAAAGAAACGAGGCGCAAAGGCCGCTGCTACGAAGAGCGAGGCAAAGAAACCCGAGGCAAAAAAGCCAACCAGCTTACCTTCGCGACGCTCCTCCCGTCGCGGATAAGCTTGCTCTGTATGAAAACACAAAACCAATCCCTGCCCTACGTGTGTTCATAGGTGGTCCATGTCTCAAATTTTCCAGAGTCACATCATCCACTGGCCAAACTTATTTATGAAATCTCTACGTCCGGGACGCAATGTCTCAATCCATCTTGCTCTCAGGTCCAAATATGTGCAAGTACTGGATTCTCGATATTCATATTCATATCCCATATTCATATCTTGATTCCCATGTTTATTTTTTTTTCTCCAAATCTTCGTCCCCGTTCCTCTCCATATCTCCGCCATGTGTTCTGTTTTGCAGTCTATGATGGTTTGAGATGTATACCCCCCCTACTTCTTTTCTTTACAAGTTTACATCGGTCCTCCTGGTTTCTTTTTATGAATGTCTCTTTGCGTATTTGCCGTCAGATATTTGCTTTTTTTTTCCTTATCTGTAAATGAACTGAGCTTTGTCTTTCATATTATCCTCTTGCTTTGTATATTCCTTGGTTTGCGGTGGTTTTGAGTGTAGATTCTTCTCAATGTAGTTGTCTATAGTTGAGTCTAATGGATCCAATGGTGTAAATGACGGTATACTAGCTTGTAGCTGATTTCTTCGAGGACAGTCCCACTGTTCCCAATTGATAGGCAAGTTTATACACTTGCTATTTGCAATACTTTGTCTTCTTGAAACACAGTCTGAGGTCAAATATTGTTTACGCATACAAACCAAGTTCAGTCTGATTTGCTGCACGTATTACTCTCCTTTTGAAGGTAAGGCATGAGGAGTCTATAGTTCTTCAAACATCCAATAGCAATGATTATGGGATTGGACTCGTTGTTGTGAAGATGATGCTACAGATAGCTCAGATAGAATCATGGGCAATGAATGCCATGAGGCCATTCCATAGGGGGAAAAAATAACTCATATTTACTAAAGTTCTTCCGTCTCTCAAACTGCTAATACACATGATCCAGTGAAGCAAACAAAAACATAAACACCTCGATGCAGAAACATCGAGCGCCAATAGAGATAAGAAAGGCGCATCGCTTCGCCCCGGCACTGAGAAACCAAACCCTATACAACACCGGTATGAATAGAATGTGTGAGAGAGATCTTGGTGATATTGAGAAACAGGTAGATAGAAATGATCAATTATGTCACAGAAAGGAACATAAGCGATCTGGAAGAGAGGTGGGAGTAATCACACAAGACGCCGTTGTCATCACTTCATAAAAGAAATTGACTATGGCTGAGGTCCAGTGGCAGGAGAGGGAGAGGCGTGTGTTGAAGTAGCCCCGAGGGCTGGGCTTGCGCGTGCCGGAGTACCAGCTCCAGGGGCTGGGCTGGCACTTGCGCTTCCATCGCCACCGGTTTTCGTGAGCCGTTCTTCGACCCGTTCTTTGTGTTGTCGGTTGCGGAGATGGACTTCGAAGTTGTCAACCGTCATGCCTGGACCGGGGGTATACAGCTTTCCGGGGCAATCATGGCAACGGATACGGGGGAGATATTGATATTTGATGTTTTGGCCGGCTTGGAGATTGTTGGGATTGGCAACGGGAGCCAGGGTTTCTGTATCAACGGCAGAATAACGCATCACACCTTCGAAGGAATCATTGGGGTGAGATTGTTTGAGCTTGCCGAGACCAGCTGCAAGCCAATTGGGTGGTGGGGGCTGCGGGGGTCAGCCAAAGGCCAGGAACGGGGTCAAAATCTACTCACTCCAGGGACACCAGGTTGCGGGGGATTCGGTGCATCAACAGCACCGGTTTGTTGGGGACGCGCTGGTGGATGAATCCGGGATTGCTTATCGGACGGAGGTGCCATCGTGCGGGATGCCTGTGCTGCGGTGGATTGGGCGGAGACGACACGCCTGCCGTTTCTCAATTCGACCAGCTTGTCACGCGGAATCTTCAGTCTCACTATCAACTTATCCGAGTCATCTACACTCTCCTCTCGGTATTGTTGTCTTCGGGCAGAAACGCGGGGCTCGTGATATACTGGTTCAGGAGTCGCAGATTGTCCCAGACTGGCCCGAAGGGCTGCATGAGCTGCGGATGCTGCGCCTCTCATGCCTCTTGTACGAGCAGTACCCTGTGCGAGGTTGGGTCCAATTGCAGGAGAGCCAACAGAGGAGTCATCGCTGTCAAACTCGTCAGAATCATCATCTCCCCGGTTTCCAGTCATTCCACGACGGCGACTGGAACCGGTACGCTTGATCACATTGCTCTCCTCCATGGAGCCCACGGAATTAGGTATCACAGATGAAACAATCATGGTACGGATAGTACGTTGGCGGTCCTTGAGATCTGGTAAAGCGGGGCCACCACGACGGTTGATTGATCGTTTCTGGCGACGTTGCTCACGCGATATTGAGATTTCGGTACGTTCAAGATCAGCCTCGTTGAGTTCGTAAAGATAAGGCGTATGCTCCTTGGCGGATTGATATGGTCGGAAGGCGGAAGCCACAGGGGTGGGAAGGAATGAGGCGTGAAGGTCTGGATCCTCGATTGGACGACCGTCGAATGGATGCGCCACAATGTACAAGGATTTGGTGAAAAGTTGAGACTGCTCGCGAATTGAGTGGGCGATGGCAGTAGTAAATTCGCCGGAGAGAGACAAATCGTCTGTCATACATAAGGCAAACTCCTCAGGAGAATTGTTGGGGTCGTTAATATCCCACTCGAACTGGTCAATGAGGGTGTGTTGACCAATGGTGATGTTGAGTTTGACCGAAATGCGCATTTCGTCATTTTTGTACGCGGTATAGGGTAACTGGGGGTCAAGAGCGTCTTCGTGTATGTTGAGATGCGGGTAATAGTCAATCACCTGCTCTTGGATGCTCTGGGAGATCATGCGTGTCAAAGGGACCGAGCTCTCTAGAGCAAGACCCAGGTCTTCAACTAGCTTCTCCGCGAAGAGATCTGGAGAAACAACACGATCATGGAGGTTCCATGTGAAAGTATCGCGAATCTTGACCTTTTCCCAATCAATGTCCAAGCGAATGGGGACCAGATCCTCCATCTGTTCGCTCTGCATTTTTGCGTCACGTCGTGAAACGCGCAATTCTCGTGTCTTTCGGTTACCTGGTCGGCGTCGATGAGTTGGGTAGAGAAGTTGAGGGTGTTGGTTGCGAAGGTCGGTACGAGGATTTCCGAACCCTTCATAGCCCACTCCATACAATGCAGCTGGGTTTAGCTGATTTTCGCGTCGTACTGCTAGATAGTAATCACGTTCCGCTCGCTTGTTCTTTTGTAATTCTTGGCTCGGATTGTGCCAGGCAGCCGCGGCCGAGTATTGAAATTCGCGATCAACGTACTGCGACAAAAGAACCTTATCTAGTGGTGTTTCGCGAGCGCGTACGGCAATGGCACCGCTGACCTCGGTAGGTTGCACGGTGGATCCATCGTGAGAGCGCTTTCTTGCGGAACCGTTCGTGCCATTTGAGCGAGGTGTACCGTTGGAAACCTCACTGCCGTGTTCTGATGAGGCCGATACCCCGGAAGCAGCAAGCATAGCTTTTGCGCTCTGCTTTCCCTCTGCAATTGTGTCTGATGTGTGGCCATTCGTTGATTGATTTGTCCCCAAATCGATGCTGTCTGCACCTTGCTCCCCCGTGTCTGACGCGCCAGAGCTGTTCTGGGCAGCCAACGGAGGGTCTCCAAATGGTTGCTCTGAGGGCAGCGAGCCACCCGTCACTTCAGGGGATGGCATTGTCGATGATGTAGTATATGCGAAACGAACGTTTGGCGCCACTCGTGTGATATTGGAAGTTCGGAGTGACTCTTAACGCGACAGGGATAGGTTCGGGTTGATTACCGTAGCATTATGGGATGGTACCTGCTGATACGATCATGATACGATTAGCAGGTACTTTCAGATAGCAGATTACGCGATCCATAACTGTCGCGACTGTGTATCCAATGTTGTTGGGGGGCGAGCTTGATGGATGAACGTGTCGCAACGGGCGCATGTCCCGAACACGTCACAAGTCACCAGCTAAGGGTGTGCAAGTGAATTGAATAGGGATATCATATAGAAATTATAGACAGGGAAATCGAATGGGAAGGAATCGAACATACCAGGGCCGAAAGGGGAGAGCTCGCCGGTGTTTCTTGAATGGGCCAGTCGGCTGTTCCAGCGCAGAATCCGTTCCGGAACGGATGGGCCAAGTCAGCTGACCTTCGTCAATCAAATGCGATGATCCCAATCGACGTGGCTCCTTCCCCGGAAGATTCTTGGCTGGTGGAGCTGTGGCAGTTGTGGTCCTTTTAAAGCTGGGGTGATGGTGAAAGAGGCAAAGGAGAAAGAGGGAGAGTACCCGTTACAAGTGTCCGCACCCGTCAAGTTCAGAAGGGAGCGCACCATTCGCGCCTCTATTCTCAACAACCATGGAGGGGTTGTAAACTACACTATAGGACTATTTTAAGATATTCTGAGGTTATACCCAATCCTCATTTACGGGCTCCAGGCCAACCTATAACCCTCGTTTACCAATTTTACTTACGGTCATGTGACCCACGTGTGTGTTAGTAATGTTCAGTCGAGGCCCAGCCCCGAAAGGGTAAGTGGAAGAGTATACAATGACATATGACACGATTCCCATACGCACACCAATGGATCACCTGGACAATATCAAATCCACAATCACAGCACGGTGATCCGAGCACAAAACGCCATCGTCAAATCGATTGCCCAGCGCTGCATACCCAATGACTTTCAATCTCTGGCCTTGAGCCCCGACAGGTCTCACCAAAAGATAGTCAATACGTGAGGCTGGCTCGGTTTCGTTCCCAAATCCGGTCCAAGTGATGTAGTTGCCATAACGCCTTGAGCTTTTAACTTCCTTATATGCATCAAGCAAGCTCTTCGTCAGCTCTTGGTAAGCTTCCTGGTTCTCTTCGCTGTTAAAATCGCCGGCCAAGAAAGTGCCCGAGATTAGCTCCCCGAATTTGTTCTGGCTGTATTCTGAAATTTTCCCTGCAATGATACGGGCAGCTTCGAGACGAGAGCGAGATCCCTGATTGTCGAGATGGGTGTTCATGGCAAGGACTGTGTTCTCGCTGGCTCTGTGGGTGAAGACACCAATGGTGACAATGCGGATGGAAGCTGCGTCCCAACTCTTGGATGGCTTGTCGGGTGTCTCGGAGAGCCACACTGTCTCCCAGTGTAGCAGCTCCCAGATTGATGGTCGGTAGAAGATAGGGGAGTACTCCCCAGCCTCGTTGCCATCGTCTCTACCAACGCCGATATACTTCCATTCCGGTGCCCCGGACTCTGCGTTCTGATTCAGTCCAGCCAGAATATCACCGATCTGGTTGTGAAGAACCTCCTGTAAACAGATGAAGGATTCTCCACAATGACGAGTTTCATATTCAAACTCATTCGACAGTAACTGCTTGCGTTCGGCCCAGGGCCGTTCGCCTTCGAATGGGGCTGAAGTTGCATATCGGATGTTGTGCGTCAAGACTCGGATAGGCAAAATCGAGGACTTCATTTTGGAATATAGCAGAACTAGAAAACAAGGCTACAATCAATATGTAGGTACGTTATGTAGCTCTATGTCATGAGAGTGAGGGGAACCTTGCAGTGCCTAGACCTACTATTCTGCCTGAGGCAGAACAGGACTATCATCTGTTTCAACCCAGGAACTGCTCCCATTCATGAGTGATCAGTCTTGATATTCGTCTTCCAACGTTTCCCCTCTCTAAAGCCAACTTCCACATCTCAATCACAATGCCTGACCCAGCAGGGTTGCCCGCTGAACTCTTCTGTACTATTCTGGATGTCGCTCTACACAAGTCGAATATTCAACATCTCTGCAGTCTAGCACTTCTGAACCATAGATGGCATGCAGCCTTGATAGGTTCTATATATGACGAGTGGACATACAATGGTGCTAGGCAGTCATTCATGACATTGTTGAAATTCTTACGCACAGTACGCCACAGTGCGCGCATTGCGGCACTCATACGAACGCTAAATGTGGGCAACTGGGGGGTTCATCCCTCCGCGCAGAGTCCAATTAGGCTATCACTCAGTGAAACAGAATGGATTCGGTTAGCAATCCATGATATAGGATTGGGTGAGCTTGAGGATAGCATTTTCCAAAGTCTCTCGCAGCAAGATCGACGGCCTTTGATGACAATGCTCCTAGCGTCAGTTCCAAGGCTCGCTACCCTCTATGCTTGTGTTCCACGGCTCGATCCTATTCTGGATGTTATTTTGAAAAGAATACTCCTAGGCGATGCATCTAGTCCTCTGCGTGAGTTGAAGGAGCTGTACTTGTTCGCCGAACGCCTTAGATATGTTGAAACCGATGGGGGCTCGGGCTATGAATCATCCATAGATGATACCAACATTTTGCTTCCTTGCTTCAAACTCGACTATCTATGGCCAGTCTTCTACCTTCCAAGTATCCGGACCTTGTTGCTCTATAATCTTGATCCGCTCAAGGCAGCCGAGAGCCTTGGTCAATATAATGCTGAACCTGGGGTAGAAAACCTCTACTTGGTTGGCTACGGTCCAAAAGGGATCTTCACCGTTTCAAATTTTCAAGCCTTGATCTCTCGAACGAGGAAGCTTAAGAGCTTCTCGATCTACAACCCGGGGGATTGTGATCTCTCAGAACTATCAAACTCCTACATGTGGGACTGTCTACGAAAGCATAAGAATACTCTTCAGGCTATCGATATCTATCGAGCTGATCTGATGTTCAGAATGGGACACTTCGGTCTTCTTTGTGACTTCACCAGTCTCGAGGATCTGCGAATCCATATCGACATGCTCCTAGGTGGAGGTATCGGGTCGCCGCTAGCATCCTTTCGCTTGCGAGAAACTCTACCTGAAACATTACAAAGACTCACGCTATATGGCGAACAGGGGTACCTCACGGTCCCTGATATACCGGATCAGCTGCAAGAGTTATTAGGTGGGGGATTCCCAAAGCTCAAATCAATTACGCTGGAGAAGGTAGACTCCATCGCCCATAGCAATGGAGATATGAAGGAGCCGTATCGGAAATTGGAAATGCTTTGCATCGACAATGGCATTATTTTTCGGATAGAACAAAGTGATCGATTGTCAAGGGGTAACAAACGAGAGGAGCTATGGGAGAAATCTATCTATGTGCAAGGCGTGCAGGAAGCCAATGCCCACGAGGAAGACGAAGCCGATTACTCGGATAGTGAAGACGAGTACGGCCCTTATATGAGTGGAACATGGAAGTTTCACAATGTCTCCTTCACCGACCATCGTGGTGCAACAGCACATATGGTGTTCGGGAATCTTGAGGCTTTCCCACTTCCACCACTATTCTCCTTTGCCATATACTTCACCCATTCAACCGTGTCGGCGGAGAACACCGATCTCGTGGGTTTCTTTCGGGAAATCCAGGCCTGTAACGAAGATCGCTTTGACGTGCGTTTTGATATGTACTTTATCCCATCAGCTACCCACAGGGACTGTGTTCAGCATTACCAGGAAGAAAAAGCCAGCCGGGGGACTTATCAGGCCCAAGTGCAGATGTTCAAACAGGCTGATCGTGATCAAGTCTATCCACTCCCTGGAAGAGCCAGTAATATTCCTGGAATGGTCGGGAAATATCATAATGCAGACCAGGTGCTGTTCATCTGCTCAGACAAAGATTGGCGAGAAGGCCAACATGCTTTGACTATGATTAAATTTGGTCGCTCATCCACCACGGAGTCCCCGACATTTACGGTCATTGAAGATTGCCCCATGACCCAAGAGAGTCCATCATATGATACGAATGATCCCAGTCAATTTATTGTGGAGGATGGGATGTATACTTGGGCGCACAGGCACAGATATATATTTCTTGATCCGTGGCAGAAAGCAACCAGTCGGGGATGGAAAGGGTGGTAATTGCGGCCTTTTGGTCTAGACTAAGCAGTGTTTCTATAGACTAAAGACCTAAATAAATCGAGAGAAAGAAATATGATATAAAAAAGTAAACGTAGCAGAGAGGCAACAATTCGCTTAACAAAGTAGAAAAGTGTTGCTACATACAATCATACTAGAGTACTCTATAGACCTCGGAGATTCCCAAAAACAAAGATATAGGAAATAGCTAGACCGAAGGATGTCCATGCATCTGTAGTCTTCAAAATCGTATGAGTGTTTCATATATACACACACATCAATACGATCCCAGTGGAAGTGTAGATGTAGTCGAGACATCCATAGTTATACAACGTAGTAGAACGTGCCAAGGCGGGAAGGTCTTCACCAAAACCACTTTTTTTCTGGAGAGCAACCATTCACCTCTCCCAATGCCACCCCGTCCACCTCTAGGATTATTCCGCAGAACAATGTCTGGCGAGAAGATCCTCGAAGGCGTATTCGGTGAGTTCAAATCCAACCCAACGCAAGAACCTCCGTCTGACTTTCTCCAATAGCCGTCCACAAGCCGCAAGGCGTGTCCTCCGCCGACGTGATCCGCAACCTGCAGAAACACTTTAATCCCTCCAAGGCATTCAAGCCATGGTTAGAGTCGGAGCGCGCCCGCCGCGATCGTGAGAGCGGCTTCCAGCGCAAACGCCGTCGCCACCAACGCCTAGAAGTCAAGATCGGCCACGGCGGCACCTTGGACCCGCTCGCGACAGGAGTCCTCATCACAGGTATTGGCAAGGGCACAAAGTCCCTGCAGGATTTCCTCGCCTGTACCAAGAGCTACGAAACCATTGTTACCTTCGGCGCTGAGACAGATACCTACGACCGCCTTGGAAAGATCGTGCGCCGTGCGCCCTACGAGCATGTTACACGCGAAGCAGTTGAGAAGGCGCTGGAACAGTTCCGTGGCAAGATCATGCAGCAGCCACCTATTTTCTCTGCGTTGCGAGTGAATGGAAAGAAGCTATACGAGTATGCGCGTGAGGGCAAGGTCCCTCCGGTAGAGATTAAGCACCGACCCGTTGAGGTCTTGAACTTGGAGGTGATGGAGTGGTATGAACCTGGCACGCACGAGCACAAATGGCCCGAGGCGGAGATGACTGGGGACGAGAAGGCTGTTGCTGAGAAGCTTCTTGATCAGGAAGCCGCCGCACCTGTCCCCTCAGCCGAGGGTGAGATTGTCAGCGAAGACCAGAAAGCTTCTGCTGCCAAGCGCAAGTCGCCGCCCCCAGCGGATGAGGTGAACGATGATAGTGCGGAGGCTACTAAGAAGCAAAAGGTTTCCGAGACCGAGGCGGCACCCGCAGCACCTGAGCCTGTTGCTCCCGAGCCTGCAACCACCGAGGCGCCTGTTACGTCCACAGAGGAGCCGAAGCCCCAGCCTCCGGCTGTGAAGATCAAGATGACCGTCACATCTGGCTTCTATGTCCGCTCGCTGGCACATGACTTGGGCAAGGCTGTTGGTAGCGCTGCTTTGATGTGCGAGCTAGTGCGCAGTCGCCAGGGTGATTACGAACTTGACCCTGAGAAGGTTCTGGAGTACAAGGACCTCGACGCTGGCGAGGAGGTCTGGGGTCCCAAAGTGGAGAAATTCTTGACAGAGTGGGAGGAGAAGAGGACGGCCGCCCTTGCTAAGGCTTAAGCAGTCAATAGGCTGTATAAAATAGACCTGTGGCATTTGTACATATACTCCTTGTCTGTAATACTATCAAAACTTCAATAGATCAGATCTTCTAGACAAAGCCTTGGGCCTAAGCTCTATTACTTCTTTTGGGGGCCGGGGAAGCACCGCTGTATCTACTAATGCCTTCCCTGTCCGTTTAGAGCTGGGCAACTGGTGCCGCCTTTGATAGACTCGACTGAAAGCTACAAATCACCGCATCCGAAAGTCATAGAGATAAAAAATCAAAACTGCCATTTTTTGGTTATCCAGACCCGAGCGAGAAAAAATAATTACATGATGCACGGTACAAATGCAATGTCACAACATAACCCATCACGTTCAACGATCAGTTGCGTCCCTTGGCATGGACTCTCTTGCTCTTACCAGGTCGCTTTGCGCCACCCTTCATCTTCTTGGCGGAGAAGTTGCTCAGATCACCGCTGGATGCGGCATCACCGCTCTTAGCATGGCGCTTCTTGCCTCCGAATCCGAACTTGGCATCCTTCTTCTGGCGCTTGGAGCCGCCGGGGCCATCGCCACGGCTGCGCTTCTTCTCAGGCTGAGTAGCTTCATCAATGGCAACGTCGAACATATCATTGGCGTCATCGGTAGGGGCAGAGCCATCAGCCTTGCGCTCTGTGAGGGCAATCAGTTAGCAATTGTAAAATCTATAACAGAAACTATCAAACCAGAATGGGAACATACTCTTCTTGAGGGTGTTGATCTTATCCAACATCTCGCGCTTCTCCTTGTGTCTCTGCTGCAACTTGGCGTTCTGCACCTGCTTGCCGAACTTCTTAAGATCGCGCTGGCGGCGCGCCTCAGCAGAAGCCTTCTTGCCAGCAGCCTCCTCGTAGAGCTTCTTCTTGATCAAAGCCATGTGCTCATCGTTCTTCACCATCTCCGCAAAGTAATCGCCTGGTCGTGTGAAGGGAATGCCCTCCTTCTTCAGCATGCCACGGGCCTGGGTAGCGGCGGCCTGGCAGACCTTGTAGAAAGCCAATTCACGGTTCAGATCGTCATGGACATCTTCGATCTCGATAGGCTCTTTCGAGACTAGCGAGTTGTGCTCTGAGAATGGGGTCTGGGGGCCGATGAAGGAGATGCGCTTGAGGGCGGAGGTAATGGCGGCGGAGTTGTTGATGGTCAGGCGCTGGTGAGGGATGACATCTTCGCGCTCGTCTTCTTCAAGGTCGGAAAGTGGGATATCTTCTTCTTCCTCTTCCTCCTCCTCTTCTTCTTCTTCCTCCTCATCATCTTTCATGACCTCGTCCTCGTCGGCCTTTTCCTCTTCCTCTTCGGATTCAGAGCTGGCGGCCTTCTCTTCTTCTTCCTTCTCCTCCACAATCTTGTCCTCGGGAGCGGCAACAGACTTCTTAGCAGCCTTTCTCTTTTCCGCGGTCTTCACCAACTTCTTCCGCTTCTCAGCCTCGAAATCCCGACCCTTGTGGGCGTCGAGGGCCAAAAGGAGCTTGCTTCGCTTAACCATTGTGACTTTCTGTTGAAACACAAAAAGAAAATGGTATTTTGTGTGGTGTGGAAAGGAATTGGAAAAGATGAAAGCGACTTGGTATCAAACCCGCATCAGAGAATCCACGGGATTTTTTTGAAATCGCACCAGTCCTGATCTGGTTAGCGCCAAAGATAAGAGCCCACTAGTCCCCAAAAAGCAACATCTCGGAAATACAAATGATCCGCTCTCTTATCGAGCCTGTACATATCGCCATACCTCGTCTCTACTCCGTAGTTCCTCCAGATAGTTTGTACAGCAATTGCATAGTCTCACAATGGCCGACGATTCCATGCCTTCTTCTCCAGACAAGCTCACTCCCCCGCCAGAGGGCGAGTCTCTCCTATCGACGCCGGTACACGCTACCCTCCGAACCCAGCTTGTCTGTCTTGCTAACTAAATAACCCCCCCAGAACTCCGACGCCCAAGGCCAGCTCACCGCAGCCGTGGACGATTTGCTCAATGAACTCCAAAGTAAATTTGAGAATGTCTCTACGGAGATGTTTGGCAAACGTGCGTCTCTACCTCAATCCATTCCACCATCATCAATATACGTCACCTTTCATACCTGCAACCCCAGACTAACTTGTCTTCGTGCCCAGTGGATGAAATGACCAAACGTCTCGATGAGTTAGAGGCATCTCTCTCTGCATCTGGGAGTGCTACCGCTTCAACCCCGCCAAATTAACCATGAACGTCTACCCCATACTGCGACTCTGTCTCTGCTTATCTACACATTATTGTCTTTATCGCATGGCGTTTTTGGTGGGAGAGCAATCAAATAAGCGCTGCATTCTTTGGGCTATTCAGCTCTTCTGAACATATGTTTCAATAGCCTACCACATATTTATTGCGTGCGGCTTTCTGCCGGTGTCCACTCAACAGCCGTGCAGTATGAGCACACTGGTCTGTTGATGTTGATGGCTATGCTTTACGATTTCAAAGATACCCTACAATCAAACGAGTGATACTCGTACACAGGAACCATGTTTTCATATTCAACGTGGATCTAGTTCGTATATCCGCTAAGACGCATCTGAAAACGCAACGAGCATCCGGATAGCTGCTCAAAATCTCAATTCATACAGTGTATAGCATCAAGCTATTCTTTTCGTAGACAGATTCAATACATTTCCATCGAGTTCATGGTCTACAGTAGTCGCAGTGCTCAACCCAGAGTCACAGTGACCAAACCAAAAGAATCCCAGGAAAGAACAAAACAAAACATCCAGAAACATCATGAACAAGCATTTAAAGCTCATCGTGCTTCTCCTTGGTAATGAATTTACGGAGAATGTTGCTGCGAGAAAGGATATCATCCAGCTTCTCGGGAGCAGAGCCACCCTTAGCCAGGATCTTCTGGAGACGGGTGAGCTCCTTAGCAGCGTAGCCCTGGTTCTTGCTCAGCTTCTCGGCAGCCTTGACATAGTACTCAGCGTACTTGTCCTGCAGACCCTGAGCAGCCTTCTTGACCTCAGCGACAAGGTCCTCGAACTTGCTTGCTGCGACATTCTCAGCAACAATCTCGTCCAATGCGGCGATGGTGCCGGCAGTGTCATCAAGACCGCCACCGACGGCACGGTGTGTACCGGCCTTCTCATTAACGAACTTGACGAAGGCCTCCTCAGAGCGGGCGCCGGCGTAAGCCTCGGGCTCGGTCGAGCCCTTGGGGAAGAACTTGATGGTAGGGTATCCGGTAACGCCCTGGGCCTTGGCCAAGGAACGGGCATTCTCAGCTTCAGCATCAACCTTAGCAATAACAACACCGGACTCAAGAGCGAAGTCATTGGCGAGGGTCTCCCAGACAGGGGCGAGGGTCTTACAGTCTAAAGGAACGGGACGGTTAGTAAAAACAATACCAGAAAATAGCAATTAGGGAATAAACTCACGTCCACACCACGGCGCAGTGAAAGCGACCAGGACATCCTTATCGCCACCAATGACAGTCTTGAAAGTAGCATCGTTCAGCATCTCCACCTTGCTGGGCTCCTTCTGCGCGCCACGGGGCTTGACGCCGGTCTTCTCGGTGATGAAGGCGGACAAGCTCTCGAGATCACGGCCACCCTTGTATTCCTCGGGCTTATCGCTCTTTCCATCGAACCATTTGACTGTGGGGAAACCCTGGATGCCGAAGCGCTTGCCCAGCGAGCGGTTCTCGTCGGCATCAACCTTGGCGATGGTGACCTTGTCTTCGGCGAAGGCGAAGGTCTGGGCAAGCTCCTCGTAGATAGGGGCAAGGGTCTTGCAGTGGCCGCACCAGGGAGCAAAGAATTCGACCAGCGCGGGCTTGCCAGACTTCAGAACGACCTCGTCGAAGTTGGTGGGGAGTAGGTCTTTCACTGCGGAGCTTGCGGTGGCGAAGCCGCTGAGGGCTGAAAGGGCACCGACGAGCAGGAAGCTCAAGCGTGCCATTTTGTATATGAATTTAGGTGTGATAAGAAGGGAGAGGTAATAAGGTCACAAAGAAACCGGGTGGATGACGGAGTTAAAGCTCCAGGGCTCGGGGAGACGATGACAAACAAAGCCGAAGAGGCCACTTGGTGCCTCCACAGCTCCACGCAGATCACATCTCCATTGTTGACATCTACAATACATCGGCCGATAATACGATACTTCTTATTTTGCTCTTGGGTAGTATCCGAATTCTTGTGTTTTTTCTTGGTTTTTTTATATCTCTCCCTTGCTATCTCGGTAGTTAGTAATACACTGGAGAATTCCACCGGCATCGCATCTCCTAGAGCAAGATTGGAGCTGTTGATTTGAACCTCAATTGCAAGCTGTTGCGCTTGTTAACCCAGAATCCCCGCGGTGATTGGTGTCATTGGCAAAGCTTGCCCATATCATCGTCTCTCTGCCAGCCATTTGTTTGCATCATCCCAGAACTTCGCTTCCTTAAACTCCTTGCCCGCACCCTGCGTACCTGCGTAGACCTTTATTGAAAATTAGCTTTTGATCAATCCTTCAGTCCAGGCAGTACTAACCGCATCCCACAGCTTGAATGCCAAATCCAAATTTCCAGTGAAGCTCTCGCTGTGCTGGAACCATTCCTTGCCCTTCGCCTTCACATCCGAACGAGCCTCGGGGGACGTCGGGTTTGCCTGCAAGGGAAGGTCGTCGAGATAAGTCCGTACCGCAATTCCAAGTCCACAATCGTTGTCGTCAATAAACGGAAGCCTAAGAAGATGGGTTAGAAAGAATCAGCATAGATAGCACGTAAGAAACATACTTGATAGCCATTTCAGTCCAGTCGTTACGGTTCCGATCAGCATCTCCACTGAGCAGTAGACCAGCCAGGACCACTTCGATCAGATTCCTCAGTGCAGAGCGCACCTCAGAGATCAAGGAGCGGTAGCAAAGAAGTTGACGGCTCAGAGGGCCGGAATATCCAATGCTCTTGTGCTGCAGCTTGCCGACACATGCAAGGCGCGAGATGAGCATATTAAAGGCCTTGTCATCCTCCGATCCTCTCATGGGGCCGCCAGAAACATGTGAGAACCAGGGCTTGGTGTTGAGGAGACCCAGGCGAACCATCTCTATGGCAATGAAAACCGACTCCTCGAGGTTTTCTACAGGATCGACGGCTGACAATGCCTGCACCAAGCACTGGCCCCATGAAGTGAGCTTGTGCTTGTCGTCAACGTATCCACGCAGTTGCAGGAATCGCCACATAACATTAGATAAGATATCCTCTTGTGACGAAAGAACCTTCCAAGGCTGTTAGCTATCGAACACAATTTCAAACACATAATTAAACTTACAGGTGTCTCTTTATTAGCAAACGACTTGGACGCAAATTCAGGATCGCTTAAGCTCTGAACGGCAAACTTGAAAGACCCGCGAGGCGTTTGAAGTTTCTTGATACCCTCAGGCAGTTCTCCTCCGTGGATCCTCCAACGCTGGATAGTTTCCTTAACTGACGGGATACCCTTGAGGTTGATCGGCCGATCCGATGTCTCCTCGAACCACGGGCGAATCTGAATCACCTTGGTTTGGTAGAACCGATGAAGGGAGTTTGCTAACAGGCAGATCGACTGAGTACGGATAGGCGTCAAGATATCACCCACGAGCTGGCGGTAAATCTCGGTGTCTTCGGTGCCCAGCGGTAGCGATATACGAACCTCGCCCGTTGTAAGGAAGTTGGGTACATCGGCGCCGATGATACCCTTAGAGATATAGAAGTACAGCTCCTCCGGTAGACGCTGTCCGATCAGCTCATGCATGTCTGATGAGGTGTTCTCTGAATCCATGGGACCGACGCGACCATCCACGTCAATATAGACATGGTGCTTCACGATCATAAACGCACGCTTGTACAGGTCTGTGTACTGAAGCTCCTGCATACGGCGATCCTCCTCGAATTGGGCGCACAACGCCAGGGCATTGCGCCCAGCTATATTGAACATCGGCAGCGCATCACGAATGGTGGGGCCTTTGATGGGGTAAGCAGGGTTCTCAAAGAGTGGGAAAGGGCGCAGGAATGGAGAGCCCAGTAGCAAGCAGAAGTCGACGAATTGTTCATTTGTAAGGCGTCCCAACTCCTCCTGGCAGGTTTGTCTCGTGATCCAGAAAAATTGCGCGGGTTCGGTGTCGATACGGGTGACCAGCTTGTCCAAGTCAAACAAGAGAGCTTCGGAGGGGGCAAAAACAGCATCGACGACAGGATTGGTACCACGGGCAAGGTAAGAAAGCTGTCCAGAGTGGTCAATTAGCATTTGTCAACCCGGCAATGCCACATTGGGCAGCCTCACCTGGGCCACGGCGCTGTATGGCGCTACCATGAACTCGATTCCATTCTGGGTCAAGATCCGCTGCAGGAACTTGAAAAGGGTCTCCGGGGGCGGGGTGCCTGAGGGTTCCGTAGTGTCAGCGGGAGCTTTATATCCTTGGGTCCAATAGAGGTATTGAAAGCCCGACGGGTCCGTCACCAGGGATGGGTGAAAAGAAGGGTAATAGGAGAGCATACCAGCACTGCTGAAGGCATCAACTACCTGGTCGGCCTGCTGCTGATCGTAAAGGTCCCACGCTTGTTCGAAGGAGCGCGACGCTGCGGGCGGTTGGGCGCGCTGTTCTTTCTTGCCGAATTCCAAACCATTAAAGACGAAGATGCACGCAACTCCGAGGCTCTTGAAAACCTGCAGCTCCTTTTCGATGTTGGCCCGCAAGGCGAACGGGAATCCGCCTAGTGCGCCTAGAAGCGCCTCTCGGGTTGACTGATTCACCAGGTGTTGGTTGATGTAGTGCGATGCATCGATGCCGACAACGGCGCCCTTCAATGCGGAGAGGGGTAGGGACTGGGTACGGCCAACGGCCCATTCATCAAGAGGACGGACTAGTCAGATAAAGAAAAAAGTTAGATGCGATTGCAGAATTGCGGAGCTCACGATAGTTGCGTACTCGGCATGGCTCTAGAGCTATCTGTCACGGGCTGAGAGCACGGCAACGCCGGGCATCAATGCCCGAAGAGTGAAACGAGAGGTTATATCAAAGGTTGGAAGAGCAGATCAAAAGCTCTGTGGTAAGGATACGATGGATGGGAGCTGGGATTGTTGGGGTTGGAATGAGGGAGGGCCAGATCACGAGGGGGGAAGGCGGAGTTGGAGTTGGGTCTTTCGTTTTTTGCCTGGCAACTCATCACATCCTTGTTTACTTCCAAATTCCAACGTCTGGCAGCTCATGTTGGTGAACGGATGTTGCATTCACTGATTGTTCAGCTTCTGCGCAAGCTCCATTTCCTACCTACCTACTCTCTACAAATATATCCCGATTATCATGAAGTCATCCCCAATGGGGTGTTTCTCTAAATAGAAACATAGCATAGTCCCACAAATCCACAGTGCAATATAGTATGCCCCTGGGTATGGAGTACAGAGTGCCTATGGGGTAAATCTTCACACAGAAATTGCATTCAGAAATATAGGTACGCTCTTCATAGACAAGATATCGTGCATACTTGACCAATTCAGCGGAAGCGTATATATGGTGTACAACATAGGCGGGGATAACACATCGGGCTCCCCTAAATTCAGTCGGAGATCGCCTGAGCTCGGAAATGACCCAGAGGACCATATGGATCCGGCTTTGAGGGGATTGGCTGGATCCAATTTGATAATCGGGATATTGGAGATACGCGATAGGCTCAACCACCGATGCCCGATATAAGCGTTTGTCACAGTCGGAACTATATAGCCACTACTAACCCTGACTTCTCCCGACGATATACGATATACACTATACGTTGACTACCCTTCAGAATGGCAGATACCACTGTTCCAATCGAGCTTCCCGTCATTGACATCTCCAATCCGCATGACCCCGCGGTGGGGAAAGCCATGCTGGATGCCGCTGCCAAGTATGGTTTTTTGTACGTCAACAGCAAAGGCGCCGACTTCACGGTGAACGATGTAGACCATGCATTCGGATTGGTAGGTCTGTCCTATTGGTAGAACATGCACAACATCTGACCGTCACTACAGTCCAAGAAGTTCTTTGCATCTCCTCAGGAGGAGAAACAGACATGCCAAATCCAGCAGAATGTGTGTGACAAGAGAACCCCCAGAAAACCAACAACGAATGAGAGCATCTCATCTAACTGTGACATCTATAGAACCGTGGCTGGTCTGGGATGCATACAGAAACTCTCGACCCCGAACACCAGCGGGCAAGTCATGGCCTTCCTTCCCGATTCGCTAAGTATACAGCACCAGGACTAACATCGAATATCACACATAGACCGGAGATTTCAAAGAGTATGAAACAACATATCTACACCCTGAGTAAATACCCCAGACCAACAGCTAACCGTCCAACCAGAGCCATGAACTTCGGCGACTTCAAGGATGGCAAAGCCCAACAGCCTCTACCACCATCACTAAGCCCCCACGAAGCCGAAATCAACGACTTCGCCAAACTCTGCAATAAAACCTGCAGCCGAATCCTGACCTTGCTAGCCCTAGGTCTAGACGTACGTATCCCCGCTCCCATCCTGATTTTTATATATACACCATCTATACAAAACCATATATACCAACCAACCCCAGATCCAAGAAGACTTCTTCACAACATGCCATGACCCAAGCAAGGGCCCAACAGGCAGTATCCTGCGGTACTTATTCTACCCCTCGATCTTCTCCCCGAAGACGGCAGACTACAAGCACGACAAGGACGTGCGGGCCGGCGCGCACTCAGACTACGGTAGCATAACGCTGCTCTTCCAGCGGCCCGGCCAACCAGGGCTGGAGATCCTGACGCCGGAGGGTAGCTGGGCGCCTGTGCCCATTGTGCCTGGCAGCGGCGAGACGTATCCGTTTCCGCCGATTCTGGTGAATATCGGCGATTTGCTGAGTTATTGGACGGATGGGCTGCTTAAGTCGACTGTGCACCGGGTGGTGTTCCCGCTTGCCGAGCAGCAGAGTCCTAACCCGCAGGATCGGTACACGCTGGTTTATTTCTGTCATCCGATTGATAACACGGAGCTGGTGCCTGTTCCTAGTGGAGTTGTTGCCGCGCACCGGGAGCGGACGGGAGGTATTCCTAGTGATGAGAGGGTTGGGTTTGGGGGTGGAGCTGGGAATTTGGAGCCTGGGAAGAGACCCTTGACGGCACATGAGCATCTTATGTCGAGGCTAGAGGCTACGTATGCGTATACGAAGGAGTAAGGAGAATGTGGGAGCAGGGAGGCAGAGGGATGGGAAAACTTTCAAGGTATGGATTACATCTATGGTCTACGAGATATTGAATCAATGTGAAAGAAGGGCTCATGAGATTGGGAATAAATTATCAACGCCTGTGCCGCTGTGGCAAAGTGCAAACATAAATAAAAGAAAGCAACAAGTCCTCCGGACATAGAATCAAGATCATAGATGGGATGTGCACCAGAATGTAATGGTTTAGATGGTCAACGGCCTGAATTGTCGGGTATGCTGCCCATCTACGGACATAGGAAACTCGTAACGGCACAATTAGCTATGAGAACAGAAAACAAATCGCAATGGATCCCAACAACAAAGGCAAAAGGGAATTGTGCCCCTGGTGAGGGGGTGAGAATGAGATATACAGTCATGATGAATGGTCAAATGTGGATATGAGTAATGAGCAAAAAAAAAGGGATCGGAAATGAGAGCCCGACGTCAATGAACCAAATGAACGCAAGCTGTGCGAGAAAAGGTATCGAAAAATCAGGACATGTAAAAGGTATCTTCGGGTCGAAATGGAAACGCCGCCAGAGTTTGAAATGCCATGTGCAAGGGGAACCTTGAAGCAGAACGGAATGAGATGCGAGACGGATATGACGCTATGCGAGCCTGTATGCACAGAAATCAAAAATGAAGCTCCTCTGGGGTTATCGGGTCGTATCAAGGGGTCGTATGGCACCAGTGCCGGTGGTACACCCACGCGGATTTTTGGCAATCTTTGCTGCAGTATTTGGTGCGACGGCAACGCCTACACTTGGCAAACTGCCGCTGGAACTCCTCCCACTTGCCACACTGGTAATAGGCGCACTGGCGGATGCCACCTCTAGCCTCATCTTTGCGGCAGAGATTTCTCATGACCACGCACGCCCAGTACTGCATGTCCTTGGAGTGGTGTCGAACGGTGAATTTCTCCACCAGGGGGAAGATATTGACATCATCAGGGAGCAAGTACTCATCTTCCTCCTCACACATTTCGATTGGCGAAGAGGATTCGGCATTGTCATCCAAGAGGTGAAGTTCGCGGTCGATTTTTAACTTGGGAACAAGGTGAGATGACTGGAAATAAGCTCTGAGGTTGCAGTACTTGGAGACATATGCCAAAAGCTGGAGGGACATCAGGACATCCTCATCACGAGGCATAGTGGTCAACACGCCTTGGGCTGCAGGAGCATTTCGATCACGGGAATATAAGGCGTAAGGGCTAGGGGCGAGAGTAGGGGAATTAGGATTGTTGGTGGCTTGTGTAGGAGAAAGACCCAGTCCGCCGTTAGCCTGTGTGTTGCCGTTATTGATGATGCTACCATCCACAGTCGATCGATGTGTGATGTTGAAAGTCTCAACTTCTGGCCCGCCCTCCTCGGAGGGATCAGTGACAGTCAGGTCATGCGCGGTGGAGACATTGTCGAGCATCGTTGTTTCCCGCTCCTCGACATTGTCAAGTTCCATCCGATTCGGGAGACCAACAATGGCTTCGGCGGGCTGTCCCATGGCACTATCCTCTCCCATAGTCGAATCTTCGCCATTGGCATCATCTGATTCGCCAGACGCCGATGGCTGCTGGCGGATTGAAGGACGTTGTCGGGCAGCGATAGTTTGGGGAAGGCTGCGAGGTTGTGAGTGGAGAGGGCCACTTGGGGTAGTTGGAGAGTCAGGTTGTGAGACGAGGCCGGTTTGCAAGCCGGGAAGCATGCTAGGAAGACGCTCGGTGTCACGCACAGGACGTAATCCAAATCCATCTGTGGTGTCCATGGAGGGTACGGCTGTCGCAAGAGGTTGCATCGATCGAATACGATTACTAGCACGTGGGAATCGCCCATCGTTGAGTCGGTGATTGTGGGCTTCCTGGCCAAAAGTACTGCGTTCAGGGGGCGATGTCATAGGTACACGAGGAGGAGATGTGACATCCATGGCATCAGAGTCGGTGGGCTGGGTTTCCTGGTAAAAGGGTCGGGGGATTTCGATACTCGGAGGAGGAGCTTGTCGACGCGAAATATGTGACTCGGCCTGAGGATGTGACTCGGTCTGGGTGTCTGCATCCATGGGTGTAGAACGTGTGGAGATATCCCGGTTGCTGCTAGGCTTTAATTGCTTAGAAGATGCATGCTTCTCGGAATCTGGATCATTGCGCGATCGCACTTTGTCCACCACTTTGATGTAATTGTTCAGAATAGTGGCAATGACGGGAACCATGTCGGCCTCCACCACTCTGGTCCGCACAGCTTCGGAGCCTCGCACACCAATATTGACAACGCACTGGAAAGCAAGGCTCCATTTCCACATTTCCATTAAATCCTTGCTCCGGCCTTCTTTGAGGATGCATACCAGTCGCTCGATGCCGCCATCGACCGTGAGGATGTCTCGAATCCGAGCAGACGATGTTGTAAGATATGCAAGATGGTTGAGAGAATTGATGAGTGGTAGGGTTGATGTGCAATCAAGAGCCCGACGATCATAGAGGGTGGTGGTAATATTGACCGAGGCCTTGTTCACATTGGGAATACTAAAGTTGACTTCCCGCATGATGAATGAATGAGTGCAGATGGGTATCGGACAGAAAACGAGAGATTAGATGTTGTAAGATGGAGCGATGCAGGGTACCATTCAGGAATGGATGGGATGCAAAAAGGTGAGGACCTTGACGGTATTCGGAGTGGAATATAGCCCCCTAACGAGATAGGATGATGCCCACTATGATGAACCAGGAACTCGCACTGCTAATCAATCCAACATCAGGCGAAGGAAGAAGTATGGGAATCGATCGGGGATGGAATTCGATGACTCCCAATAGACCAGAAGGGGCGAAGGGCAGATTGGCTCAGAGTCAGAGGCTGAACCAAAGCGCCGTTGGAGAAACAGAAAAGAAAAAGAGGGACCAAATGCAAGATATGGGACGGTAGATGAAAATATATCGATGCTAGATGGGGATGTCGATGGAGGGGGAGCGAGGAAGAGGTTTCAAGGCTTTTGCGAAGGCAAAAGCGGAGAGCGTCAGGTGCCTCCTTAATATTACAATATCGGGGTTACGCTGTACCCGACAAGTATTTTGCGCCACCCTGCCAATTACCTTTTTCATTTGTCTTGCCCTTGGACTTGTACAGATCGAGTGAATTGAATATTCTGGGGCTATTTTTTTATCGCCAAATGTTATTCCACCTGAGTTGTCTTGCTCGTCTCAATCTTTCCGTGTGCTCGATCTCCGAGTCATCCCCTCTCCGGTCACATTGGGTACCTACCGAGGGACTTGCCACCCTTGGACAAAGATGAAAATTACATATCCCCTTCACATCCCATAATGGTCTCTCCTTGTCACAGGATCGGTTCGTCCTTGATTCCTGGCAGATGAGATTTATGTTCTCTTCCAGACGATCCTTGCCAAACTCACCAAATTATGTCGCCTGCTTGATGATGACGGACCGCACCACAAGCGGAGGCTGTAGATCTTAAGCAATGACCATCATTGGAATCCACCAATGATTCTGACGAACTATTTGAATAGCTTCGGCCCTTTGTCCAGACTGGAAGAAGCTCAGACCAAATTCCCCACTGAGGGGGGCATGCCGTGCGGTTATTGTCCCCAGATGCCTCATAAGGAGTGTGATGGATCAACGCCTAAGATGAGTTGTGTTACATCCAAAATTTATCGACGCCAACATGTTAAAGGACCCGGTCCCGAGATCAAAGAACGTACTTTACAATGGGAATGCTCATGTATCCGTATGTGAATGCGGTTTGTTATACATATTGTTTTTCGAAGCGTACTATATAAACCTCCCCGTCACTATTGACCCAACATACATGGACACTTTGACACAGTCAAATGGGTTCAAAAGTAACAGCCCGTGAAACAGTATCAAATTCGAAAATGTTCCGTCTAGCCTGGACCCCCCGACCCCTAGTGGCTACACCTAACATTGCGAGTGGAGTCCAATATCCCGCATCACTTGTCCATTCTCTAACCCATGGGCTGTTTCCAGGCGCCGTTTGATCAGCCTTGGACAGGGTAGTTTATTTCGAGGAAGTTAAACTTAGCAACAGACAGTTGTCAGCGGTTTGCTGAGCAACCAAACACACCCCCGCACAGCAAATAGCATTGGCCCCCAAGGGCCTCCATCACATCTCGACAGGGTTCACACGCGCTTGCAAGAGCGTGGCGCACAGACGAGGTACTAATATTAGAACATCTGCCATCTGCCGACTGGAAGCCATAAAGCCATACACGCCTGTTGGCGACTCCAGGAGGGGTTTTAGGGTTTCAAGTTGTTCGTTTCATCTGGCGAGCAGAACTATGGGAAAAACTAGCGGACAATAGCGGGTATATCAGCCTAGGAAGTTATGATAGATCCCTTATTCAAGATCGTCACGCCCAGCCTCACACCGAGGTCCCCCGCCAGGCTAGTTCGGTTCCAACGGCTATCGAATATCCGTAACAGGCCCTATGATATATCTTAGGATCGGATGTTCATTTATTTCAACGGCTACTTCTTGATCCATTGTCGGCATGGCGTGTGTGTACATTACGATCTTGAACACGGAGTACGTTGTTGTATTAATTAACGTCCGTTGGATCATGGGCGAAGCCCTTGATCTTGCGACCTCCCTCGGGGTATTGGGACGTGCTAAGCTATGACACGGAGTACGGAGTATGCGATAAAGTTATTAGTTCTGGCTAGTCCAGGGAAAGTACGGAGTAGGTCCTCCGTACATACGTATATCATATTTGTTTTGATTGTCTCAATGTATTTGAAAGGGGCATTTCGCCCATCTCAGGTGGCCCCTTTTCTACTTCATAAATACGGTAGACTTGGGTATCAAAGCGCAACTGTTATTAAACATCGTCTATCATATCTTGACAACAACCGGCTATGCGAAACGCAGTCTTGATCGTCGAGGACAGATCTGTACAAATTTTTTCGTCTCTTTCACTCCCCTGGGACTTTTGGCACATGTTATGGCATATCTTTCCGCATCCGTAGATATGTAAATTCCTTATGCCATGTCTGACGAGTAAAACCACTGAGGCGTTTCTGCATCAGGCCACCGGTAGATGTCTGTGTAAGTCATCCGAAAAATGAATTGATTATGTACATACAGCCTACTAGCACCAAGAACGGGCCCTAGGAAGCATCTACGCACCCGTCACACATCGACTTCCGATCATCTGCCACTTGAGTAACCAGACTGATGCCAATCTCTCGAGAGCAGATCTATGGCAATGCATAAGGCACGTAATATTGACATGGACATACGCTCACCGAGGAGGCAGACACGGCCAGAAGTCGACGGCCTTGTAGGATGTGACTCGGATAGGCGGGCCTAGATCTGGTCGTCGGCAGAGCCCCATAGTAAGTTCGGAATGATTTCCGAAATAGGCACTATCGTGTGTTTTTTTGCTCAAATTGGCACCATCCGTGCAGGGGTTGCAGGCGTGTCTTGTAATATACCGCAAACTATAACCGGTTCTGGTTTCTGGCCGAGTTGGGCTGAAGCTCATCCCTGAAGGTGAGGGCGTGGGAATGGTGACACAGATATTGGACGCCTCTCATACTCGGGTCCAAATACTTTCGGTGTGGCGTCCTTGCGTATAAACCTGTTTCTGGAGGCACAAATTGGGATACGGCGGCTAGGATATCATGGACATACAGTGAGATCAGTTTCATATGATGATCCCAGTATGCACCCTGACTCAACCCTGTTGACCTTGATCTCTCGATAATCTGCGCTTTGACGGGTGCCTTGCAGCCCCGAGCTGAGATGGACTTCCCTCCCTGGCTGAGGGTTTGGAACATGACTATACATGCAGACTAACCATGCTAGACCGACAGGTGATCATGACTCCAAGACCAATAGATTTTCTTTTACCCACAGAAGAGGTTGATCCCGCGATCCTGGATCAGCTGCTGAGTTGTACGTTAAAATTCATACATATGTAAGTAATCTCCGAAGACGATAACCTGCATGACAGAGGACGCCATATTGAAGATCCCGAGTGGAGAGCTTGGCAGGTATTTAATTGTCTCTGATTAGTCGAGAGTGTAAGGAGCATGCAATGAAGGGACCTCCTGCCCCTATGTTGTATACACGGATCAAGCAATAGAACAAGCACAGGCTAGAATTTTTCCGGAAGGGTGTTAAGAACATCCTAACTAATGATCGTCGAGACGAAGAACATGAGTAAGCACGAGATTAGTCCACTTACCCGGGAAAAAAAAGGGGCCCAGCCAGCACAATTGATTGTTCTCCGGTGGAGACTCCCGGGTTGAGTGAAGAGAAAATCCCTGCTCGAATCTTTCATTTGGATGAAATGCATTTACAACGTTACAGGAAACGGTTAGACCCGCCACAACGGAGCCAGACGGCATACCTCCCTGGGGTAGGGCTAATATAGCCTATACTGTTACGGTTGACGACATCGTACATATTTTTTCTACAATCCGATAGAGTAACTTGACTATCCAACACTGTACGGAGTAACATGAGTCTAGCCCCGGAGGTCCGTCGACCATGACAATGGGTCAGCCACAGGACCGTGCGCTTGGATGAACGCCAGGTACAGTGAAGCTTGGACCTGTACTCCGTACTCTCCGTACTCTCCGTACGGAGTACGGAGTACACGATATATGAAAACCCGCAGGGGAGGCATCGGCAGATCCAGATTCAGTTCGGGGTACGGAGCATAAGTATATGGATGATATATGGTGGAAGATTTCCCTTGGATACAGGGTTTGGACGGAGGAATTCAACACGAAATCTATTCGGAATCGACATGCAGGACGATCCAATCTCCGTTAGTTCGGTTATTGCCTCAAATGCAGAAAGGGGGCAAGATGCAAGATAGTTTAGCTCGTGAGGCATGCACCATATATCAGAGCCGCCAGGCAGGATGATTGTCCAGAGCCGCGGGGCGGTTAAATGTTGATACTTCATCACTCCTAGGTATTAATTGCCGCTATTCTTGATCTCCGAGTGGATTTTCAACTTGAGTCTTCAGTCTTACTGGGGCTAGTGGTCCTAGCACCGAGCCGATCCTCAGCGCCACAATTTCCGAGAATCCGCCTACTCCTGAGATACGACAGTCAGGAGGTCGGTATTGTTGCGGTAGATACAAGAAGTACTTGATACCGGTAGTGTCGAGACCAAGGCTCATGTACGTCAGCTCTGGTCCTAATATCAACAGAAGCATCCTCAGGTACTCCGTACCCGGGGGAGGATGCCCAGGTGCTGCCAATGTGCGCGTATTGACGGTGTATTGCATCCACCAGATACGGCCAACTCCACACTGGGGATTGGGGGAACAAAGAAAACAGAGAAGGGTTTGCATTTACGGTCTCATGAGATGGTCGTGAGCGATCAATCGGAGAGAAAAATTGGAAATATCCTGCTCCATTGCTCCAAAACAAGTAACCCAAAACCATCTTCAAGCAGCCGGTACTTCTGGTCTCATATAAATTGGCGGCGAGTTGAGGTACCTTCCCATTTTGGTCAATTACCACTAGTACATACATGTAGTAATACGCTCTCTGTCTTCACCCCCTGTTCTCTCTTCTCTCTTTGGTTTGTTCCTCTTGCTCTTGTTGGCTCCTCTTTTTCCCCCTACAGAAGTTCCTTTCTTCTATTATCCTTTACCTCCCGCGTATTATGATCCTAGCCTGAGGCGCTTCAACTCGGTTCCCGCCTTTTGAATCCCTCTCCCCTGCTTCCTCGCTCCACATCTCTCATTCAGCCCCCTCTCTATCCTTCCCCTCTACCTTTTCTTTCCGACCTCCCACCTCTTTATTGTTTTCCTCCGGGGTCCCGTTCCGATAAAATGGCCGATATGAGCGGCGAACAGATGCAGGCCAAGATCACCGCGGCCAGGCGTGAAGCTGAGGGTTTGAAGGACAAGATTAAGCGCAGAAAGGATGAGCTGGCCGATACCTCCCGTGCGACTCCCATCACCATTGCTTTGTTTTTGAGGTTTCCTCTTCCTTCCGGGAAGTAGTTGTCATGCAACTGCACTGTCCCCGGGAGTTTTCATTCATCGTACTGACTTTTGCCCTCCAGTCCGACAAGTCGCCCAGGACCAGACCGACGCCCTACCACGAATTGGAATGAAGCCCCGACGCACACTGAAAGGTCACCTCGCTAAGATTTATGCCATGCACTGGTCCACCGACCGGCGCCATCTCGTTTCGGCTTCGCAAGACGGAAAGCTCATCATCTGGGATGCCTACACTACAAATAAGGTTCACGCCATTCCCTTGCGCTCCTCCTGGGTCATGACTTGTGCCTATGCCCCGAGCGGAAACTACGTCGCTTGCGGTGGTTTGGACAACATCTGCTCTATCTATAATCTGTCGTCCCGCGACGGCCCAACTCGCGTCGCGCGCGAGCTCTCCGGACACCTGGGATATCTTTCCTGCTGCCGCTTCATCAACGACCGCCGCATCATTACCTCATCCGGCGACATGACCTGTATGCTGTGGGATATCGAGTCCGGCACCAAGGTGACCGAATTCGCCGACCACCTCGGTGATGTGATGTCAATCAGCATCAACCCGACCAACCAGAACATCTTCGTTTCCGGTGCATGCGACGCCTTCGCTAAGTTGTGGGATATCCGTACCGGAAAGTCCGTCCAGACATTCGCCGGTCACGAACTCGATATCAACGCCGTTCAGTTCTTCCCCGATGGCAACGCCTTCGGTACCGGTTCCGACGACACTTCCTGCCGTCTGTTCGATATTCGCGCCGACCGCGAGCTTAACTCCTATCAGGTAATTATCTAACCCACGCCACGATTTTGATAAATGAAAGCTGACGCCGACTTTTCCTTATCAATAGAATGATCAAGTTCTATGCGGTATCACTTCCGTTGCGTTCTCGGTCTCCGGCCGGTTATTGTTCGCAGGTTATGATGACTTCGAATGCAAGGTAAGACGACATCCTTGCTACCACAATATGATCAGACGCTAACACGTAATCTAGGTATGGGACGTTCTGCGTGGCGACAAGGTTGGTTCGTTGAGCGGACACGAGAACCGCGTGAGCTGCCTGGGTGTCAGCAACGACGGCATCAGCCTGTGCACTGGATCCTGGGATTCTCTCGTAAGTCTTAGTCTGGTGGTGATTCTTGGCTCAAACGCATTTACTAATCTCTGATTTTCCTTCTGTGCAGCTCAAGGTCTGGGCCTGGTAAATCAACAAAAAAAAAAACAAAACGCAAGATACCCCGTGTCGATCATTCTGCAATGCTCTTCTTCGAAATTTTTTAGGTTCGATGGTTCGAATCTCCGCCATTGTACGATAATAATCAATTACCGGGGAATCCCTCTGGTTCCCACGATAATACACTACTCGCGGCGCAGACATCGCCGTCGCATGCGATACGGAAGGTGATGGAGGTGGTGGTGAGCGCTATGGGATGCTATCCCAGGCGAACAAACGATAGCGATGACACAATACTTGTTTGGACATGACGAGAGCGCGGCTAGTCCCTGGGCTGTCGATGGTTGTACAGTGACTGCGCAGAAGGAAATGCTGGAGCACGTTGACCCGTCTAGTGCTTCCGCCGCCACCCTCTTGGTCCCTTCATTCCCCCCCCTTTGACTTCTCAATGACGCCCTTCCCCTTTATTTCTTGAATTTCTTTATCCCCCTTTAAGTTTACCTCTTCGTTCTGGGTTTCTTCCGCATCGGTCTCGGCATGTATTTTCTTGGCAAAGGCAAAAGGAGGACCTGGTTGCCGGATTTTGGCCAGGATTTCTTTTTATTCCGCCGATCTACCCTCTGCGTTACCTTATTATTCTCTCTTCGCAATTCCCGTTTCTTTTCTTTTCTCTTCTCCCATTTCCCTGTTTTGTCTCTCCTAAAGAAAGAATCTGTTGTACTTACTGTCTTTGCGTTGGAATCTCTTGCTCTGAGATTCTTTGGTGTCGGATTTTGATTATGGTTCGAGCAGCTCCAATTTCCATTTGTGAACCTTTTTTTATCCTCGAGTCTCCACTGCTCTTGACCCCCGTACGAAGGTGATAGTTGGTACCAGGCAGCCTGTTTTATTTCGCTTGGCTTGCTCCTCTGGAGCATCAGACATAGGGCATATATATACCGTCTTGATCCTCGGTTCAGCCGTAGAGTAGAACTTGCTAGGCTCTGCTTCGTTTTTGAGGGAAGTACTCTCTCGTCAATAGGGCTGACGGGGGCAAGGAGTCAGTGATACACATTCCAACCTTGAAAGCCTTGGAGTTGCCTTCGTCAGTGTCCTCAGCCCCCCCGCCAGTCCTCTATCCAGGGCTTCGACAGCGCCACGAAGCGCAGATCAGCATACAGTCAGGCTAGGACGCCTAGCCTTTGTCGGTAAAAGCGAAACCTAACATAAGAATCGAAATAGAGAAATGATATAGGCCGTGAGGGGTAAGTCTTCTAGAACAATTCGATCTCATAATCCGGCAAAAGTAGAATCCGGAACAGCCCTACGGAGTACTGAGATATAAGTTCCAATCTAGGTAAACACTAATTGTCCGAGGCGAACCTCAGCTAGTCCATGATCTTCAAATAAAATCGGACATACGCGAATACGAAGCCCCAATTAGAGGCAAATCTAGACCGCGGAGACAACCCAAAACCAGTGGAGAAGATCTGCACCCGCGCACGATGGAGCCCCGGGACGGAACAGCATTAAAGCAGATGTTCCGCCGGAGACACGTCAGGAGTGACAGGTGGGATAAAATAGGCATCCAACATACGTTCCAAGAGAAAAAGAAATAGGCAACATTCCAAGCCTGTCATTGCCGAGCACTTGAAACGTGGTCATAGTATGATCTTCGTGTATGGCAATGGATGGGGGGCGGATATCTGCGTCATATCCTCCGTATTCTATATTTAAATGGGGTTGAGGGTCTGATATTGTGATAGATTAATTGTGCCACGGGGAATTGCCGGTTTCAGGACAGGGTTGCAAATGGAAATATGGTTCTGATGCTGATCGTGTCTCGGGCGTCGACGATTGGGCGCTAACGTGTAGTGATGAAACACGGAGAAGTTGGGGCCGATGCTCGTAGGGCGAGGCTAGTTCGATGCTAAGTATAGCTTCGGATCCCTGTGCGTTCGTGTGGATTTGCTTTTTGCGGGATATTGTGCTCGACGAGAGAAATAAGGTGTCAGAAAAGGGACTGATCAATTGATCATCGGCTGAACACGTACCTCGTAATTCGCGTTGTAAACTATGTTTTGAATCCTCGAGTTGCCTACTAAGATCGAGGACTGTGTCTGGCTTTCGAGGCCATAAGTATTATATTGAGAGAGCCCAATGGCTTATCGAGTACTATAAAGGGCCGGAAGTGCTACTTTATAGGCAGCGTGCATGGGTGGCCCCATGCAGCCTCGTATTCCGCGATCATTTAACCTCAGCTAGACTACAAGATTTGTGATAACATAGTCATCCATCTTACTCTGTACAGTGCTTGGCTTTCTCTTCCAGCCAGATCAGTTACCCCAAATGGAAATGGGAGCGGAACAGAATGTTATATTGGGAATCAAATGCCACGCTCCTACTATATTAGGTTGCGCATCAAGGCTCACTCGGGTAGCAAGTAGGAGGGTGTCTTGTGATGTGTTTCTATTGATATCCTTTGAGTTGTTATGACTGTTGTTGCAGGTATCCTGGTCAAAGTTCGATCGTCGAACCAGCAGGATCCCTCTACTCGTTGCGTGAACCAGCTCGCTTCTTTCTGGGATTCGAAAGACTGCCACCGAGGGCGAGAACAGCGTATTCCCCGGGGCTGAGGAAGGAAGATATAGTAATTGGACAGTTGAAATGGCGGGAAAAAGATAGCGGACGAAACAGACAATCAATAAGAGTGGTTGGAGGTGATATAAAGCTCCCCCGTATGAACGCCGCGGCCTATATAGACCAGTGTACCTTGCCGGCTAGCAAATGCATTGGGGGAGAAGCCACAGTATGAGCATCTTCATCTCCAGCCTTTGATAGAGCTGGAGATCAGACGGAGTACTCCGTACAATGCATCCATTTCACCAGACATGGGTAGCTGCAAGCCCTCACCCGAGCAGGTCATAGCCATATCCCCGTATTCTCTTTGTAAAATGGACACCTCATATTACTCAAAAACAAAGGAAAAGAAGAACCACGCACTGACATCGAAGGTTCTTGGGGCGTTCGTTGTGGAGAAAAAAGCTGAAACGTCGAAAAGGGGCTTGGCCTCTTCACCGTTTCATGTCGATCTCTTCCCACCTCAGCCTCATCTCCGTTTCAACCTCAGGGGCCATCAACGATCCGACCTCGAACAAGCAAAGTCTCCTGCATCTTGTGGTCTACCTTGCATATCCTTGATTATCCTTGCGAAACGTGATCCCTCCCCTTAAATCCGCCCACACTCCCCCCCCCAAGTCTCGTTTTTTCCCTTCAATATGTCGGCAGCCCAAGAAGAATTCAACCAGCTGGTTAGCAGTAACCGCGACAGATTCGCCTCTCACCCAGAAGATCGAGTTTACGACTCCGACCCGCACTACTCCGACGACGAGCCCGCCTCCGGCCTCCGCTCACAACGCCATACAGCCGATTCCTCCGACGAAGACGAAGACAATATGGTCTCCTCCCGCAGCGCAAACTACCACATCCCCAACACCGTCTACGACGCCAATACGGGCCCCAAGGGTGTCATCGCCGACGCCCAGGCCTTCGAGCGCGCCCGCAAGAAGTCCTTCCGCCGCACCCTCCTTAGCGCCGCGGGGCTCGACTCCCACAACCCCTCATTCAGTTCCAAGTCCACCCGCGAGGACTCACCCCTCAATGGAGAGTCCTCATCTGCTAGCGAAGATGATGACGACGAGGCCCGTTTTCTGCGCAAATGGCGCGCTTCGCGAATGCACGAGTTGCAGGCGCGGAACAACCGCCGCCCCAGTCCGCGGGGTAGACGGTTCGGCACGGTTGAGACTGTCGATGCGGTGGGGTACCTCGATGCTATCGAGAAAGTGACTTCGGATACTGTTGTCGTGGTCTGTATCTATGATCACCAGGTATGTGTGGAACAAACACGCGATATGATTGCGCTGTCTATTTGAGAAGGTTGATGGCTAATTATTTTATGGTCAGTGTGATGATAGCGCCATCGTCGAAGAATGTCTCGTTACGATCGCCCGCAGACAACCCACTACCCGCTTTGTCAAACTGCACCAGGACATCGCGGAGATGGACCACATCAAGGCACCCGCCCTGCTAGCCTATCGTGGCGGCGATGTCTTCGCTACTATCGTCGACGTCCTGCGCAGCATTCCCCGTGGCCGGAGCTGCAGCGCCGATAGTCTGGAAGACTTGTTGAAGCTGTGCGTATTCCAAGCTCTCCCTCAAGTCCTATCCCAGTATATCCTAACCCATGACATGTACAGACACCGCGTGCTATGATACTTTCTTTGTCACTATTTTCCAGCCGTCCACGTTCCCCGGCACGGTAGCATGACGTCCTATTCGTTCCCTCGATGTTCTCCACTTACACGACTTGTCTTTCTTTTGCATCGCTTTCTCTCCTCCACCCCCGGCATCTCTCTTTATCACCACACTCTCTCTTTTATGTTTGTTCCACATCTCTTTAACGTTGAATGCATGGTCTGCACAGGAAAACAAAAACCAAGAACAGATCCTTCTTGAACGGCGTTGGTCTCTAGAACGGGTGTGTGTTTGGGCTCTCAGTTTGGTTGATGGTCTGGTTACTATCCTTCTGTGTCCCATTGGACATGTCTTATCTTTCTCTCTTTGTCTGATTATGTCCTTACTTTTTGTCCCGGCGGGAGGCCGGGTTTGATGTTGATTTACTCGAGATATCCCATGCTGTTTAGTACTTCCATTGCTCTCGTATTCTCTCGACATCTGTACTACACAGATCCCTATATCCTAAGCTGTAGACTAGGGTTAGTTCTGATCACCTGCTCCTTCCGTTAACCCGCCGCTTCGCATCTGCAGCCAATGCCTGAACGTACCAACCTTCAGGGCCAATCTCCCTAGATAAACACATTTTATAGTGTTTGTCTCTAATGCAAGCCCGCGGCTGTAGTTCTATCCCGCTTGCTTTTAGCAACAAGATCTCCCAAATGCCCCCCAACGTTCGTATATACAACATCTGCCAACGCTCTAACCAGTCCATCTGGGACGCATTCAACTTGGCATATAGTAGAGCAGAGGATACAAGAGGAGTCGTCTACCCACGTATGTTGGATATGGATATCATGAAAGCCAGGAGTCTAACATAATCATTGATGCTATATCCATTCTCAACATCCCTACATGTTTGTTCTCCAAACATCTATAACCACGAAAACCACCAAGACCGAATATCCCCACACCCCATGCAAAGCGTATACACAGGCTACAGATACTACAAATTCTACACACCCACCAGCATTGTCCACCAAGCGCCGCGACTTCGATGAGAAAGTGACAGCCAAGTGACGACTAAGTGACGCGAAAGTGCGAGTTACGTGAGAAAAGGAAAGCAAATCGAGGAAAATAAAAGAAAAAGAGCCATCCTATTTCCTTCGGTAGCCCGCTAACTCCCCGTATCAAAGACAGAAAATCAAAATGAGAACGAAAAGACGTATGATCATGGCCAATCGGGAAAAGCTTCGGAGCAGAAAAACGATCAAGGATCAGAATAAGTACTCCATGGCTGGTTTTCTTGCCCGCGCTCACCTACTCGGCTGTCCTTTACAGGCCAACTCGGTCTGCCGTGAAGTCCCACAGCATTTTGACCAGCGCGTCGGGAAGGGTGTATAGATCCACGTGGAATTCCCCTACTGTTGAGGGAATGCGGTTAGCAGGTTGTGCGGAGGAAGTGTTGAGTAGAGATAGGGGAATAGAGATAGACGTACGCTCGAGATCATTCTTTGTGTAAGAATCAGGTGCCTTATGGTCTTGGACCATCTGTACGACCTGTAGGAGATCATCCTCGTTCAGCTTCTGGAGTCCGTCGGCAAGCTTGTCCATGTCGACCTAGAGTATATGTTAGTCTCGGAGCCATCTTTAAACCCAACACCGAACCACTTACATTCTTATCAGCGCGCTTCTTCTTCTTAGCGCTCTCTTCGCCAACACCGGGGCGCTTAGACTTGATAGCACCATTTTCATCACCGGGGACGGGGCCCGACTCGCGCAGCAGAGCCAACAAAGCGGGCTTGGGGTTCTTGAAAGTCTATATAGACAAAAAAAAGCTAGTCAGATCACAAGGTATTTCCCAGAAATCGATGCCAAGGCAAAGAGAAAACTCACGATCACATGCTTGGATTCATAGCGGTTCGAGGCAAAGTTCAGATCATGGGAGAGAGTGTAGGTCTTGTCGGCCGTGAGGTCAATGGTCATCTCGAACTCACCCCATCCTTCCTCTTGGATACGGAAAGGCGGCTGCTTGAAGACTATTTTTCAAAAATGCCTGTCAGTATCGAGATTCAAAATATATAGACTAATCTTGCGTCCTGGGGTGTCAACAGACACCACGCGCCAGCGCCAAGGACAAAACACAAGACAGAACAAAGAGGGGGAAGGGCCAATGCATACCTTGAGTAGCACGGGCACCGAAACTGGGGTGCAAGTTGAAGGTAACCTTGTCAAAGACGTTCGCGGGAATCAAAGCGCCCTTGTTTTCAGGCTTGTCACTGACGAGCCAAAGCTCCATATGCCAGGAGCGCTGCGGGAAGCCCTCAACCTCGGATGGCTTGTCGCTGTAGCGGGAAAAGGAACACAGGTCAGCCAAGATGTCCAATTCGAAGTGTAGGGTGTATGTGTAGATATGGGGATCGGGGGAAGTGGGGATAGCAGTGGTGTGTGGGTGTCGCGCCCCTCGGTCCTTGAGCGCACCAGCTTCCCAGACTCCTATAAGTCACAGGACAGAAGTAGCTATAGCATTGAGAGGACGTTATAGGTGTCGGGGACAGCTGAGGTGCTTGCAAGGCCGGGATCGCGCAGGGAGGACAGAGGCAGAGGGGAGGAAGAGCGCATACATGATATGTTGCTCCGTGATGAGACGGACGGTGCGCTTGACCTGTTCCAGACAAAGACGTTAGCTCTATGCAGAAGTGTGATTTGTGCTAGGACAGGCGGAAGGAGAGCCTAAGATTCACCCTCTCCCGCAGCAAATCCGGACGCTGGGGACGGCGAAACCAAGAGCATAGATGCAGTTCGGCAAAGACCAGCGGGGAGGGATGCTCACGTCAGGCATGATGAATTAAATAGGAAGCTAGGTTATTCGGAGATAGCAGGAAGATTGCAAAGGTCGCGAAAGGGTTTCCGATCGGTTGAATGCGCGGGTTGAGGTGACGTGCGGTAGTTGTGAGTCGGCGACAAGTTTGCGCGGTGGTGTACGGAGTAGGAGTAGATCGCAGCGCGAAGGGGAACCAGGATAGGCAACCACAACAGGTGGAATTAGGTCGTGGACTGGAGTATATGGTATAATTCACGAATAACTCGATTCTCTTATTTAAAAGCGATTGCGCATTGAAGCGGTGAATAGGCCGCGGGTGAGAGATCTCCATCCAGGGCTGCCACATCCACGTGCCTGTACATTCTTTTCATTGTTCCCTATAGCAGTTGGGTATATCAGATCGAGGCTGGGATCGATGTCGCTATTCCAGACTATGGTCGGGCATCAGACTACATTCTTAGGCGGGATTGTCTTCAATCATTCGGTGCTGGAGGAGGTAAAAGAGAACTTTGGAAGCCTAAGCTAAGAGCAATCATTCCAGAACGAATTGACCACGGGTTGGGAATGACTTGAACAAGTGCGAAGGTTATAAACAAGTCGAGACCGTTTTTAGAGCTGTCATAAGGCGACATGCAGGCACATTATTCGGGGTCCGAGACGTGGAACTTCTACGTTATTCATTCTAGACATTAAAATCCCTATGGCGGGCTATTGGAATACCGATCAAGCGTTACTGTTATTTTGGAGGATTTGTCTCTTCGGATATGTTCAGGGTATTGGGTGATGTGCAGGGTGTATATTCGATGGGGAAATGTCTATCTACTTCGAACTGCAAACCACCGACGTTAGGGAGCTGCCCTCCATTTCGTAGACTGCATGGCTCGCAATAGCTATGCGAGGAGCATCTTCATCACTGCTGCCTCGCTCGTCGCGTCGTAGGGGATGGGTTTGAATGGAATGGAATGGAATGGGGGGATATGGTGAAACGATGTGAGGGGGGCGAAATTGGGGTGAATTTTTCGAGAGCAAGCTCCGGGACGATGAACCCAACGGCCTTGGAACGCCAAGTGCACGATGATTATGGATACTCATCCTCGGAGAGTAATCAAGGCAACGAGAGACGAAGATTTGTTTACTCCTCAGCGCTGAAGAGCTTCTCGTTCTCCTGCTGGGCGGTCTCGAAAGCGTCACGGAAAGCGTTGGCGTCTATAACCATGGTTAGTCAAAAGCCAACGTCAAATCTAGATGGAAATTACTTACTCTCGCTGTTGGCGAAACGGATGGCCAGGGTCTGAGCCTCGGGCTCGCCCTCAGAGACATCGGCGGCGGCGTTCCAGACCCAGCTGCGGTCACTGCCGACGTTGGCGCTCAGCTTCATGTCGGGGACGACTGCAGAAAAATATTAGTATGTGTTATTCTTTGACAAAAAAGAAAACATATGACTGGGAGCAATCTTACTGTAGTGGTTGGCGCAGACCTTGAGGGTCTTATCACGGCGCATGACAAGGCGAGTCTTCTGGTTCTCCTTGTGCTTCAACAGACGGACATCACCGGTACCACGCTCCTTCCACTCCTTGGAGTCACGGTCGAACTTGAACAGCTTGGCGCGCATCTTGAAGGACTGCTCCTCGAGCTCCTCATTGGTCTTGGTCTCAACCTTCTCAGTCAGGCGGATAACGGGCTCGAAGTGGACATCAACGGACTCCTCAACCTCATCCTATAGCAAAATATCTTGGTTAGCACATGTGATGGGACCAAATAACTATGGGTTTGGCATAGCGGCGTGGTTGCGACGACCCCACTATCTGGAGACAGGGGCACAAAGACCCCGCTCCCATCGTGTACGCGCCCAACAACAACCGCAACTATCACCGGTATCAGATGTATCCAACTCACCTCATCGTCGGCCTTCTTGGCCTTGGAAGAGCCGGAGGGCTCATCAGTAGGCTCCTCGGTCTCCTCCTTCTTCTCCTTCTTGGGACCGCCACCGAACATGGAGAACACGCTGTCAGAGGTCTTCACGGCGGCATCCTTGGTGGCGTCGGCGGCCTGCTCAGCGGTCTCAGTAGCAGTCTCAGCAACAGCCTCGGTGGTAGACTTCTCGCCCTCGGTGGTCTCAGGCTTGGTCTCCTCGACGATGGCGGGGTCGGGCTTGGTTTCGGCGACGTCAGACATGATGACGGAGCGGGTTTGAAATGATCGGTTTCAAAAGGATAAAAGGAAAGATAGCAAAGTCCCACGGGGAATAGAGTGGAATTTCAGAAAGAGATAGTGTTTGTTGATCAGAGAAAGCGGCGATGAGGGGGGAAAAATTAATACCTACTTTGGGTCCCATGCCTGGCAGAACTCGCCACCGCTCTCGTCTGCCAATGGTCTATGTTGTAATAGGAACTATACGTGGATCTTGTACATAAACAAAAGGAAAAGTAATCAAAATGAATACATGAATTCTATCTGAATCACTACCTCGTAGTTCCAAGCAAAACTGGAATTGCGGTTTAAATAAGAGATATCATTGCGCCGACTGAATAATTCGCATGAAACCCAGTCCCAGTTTCCGTTGCTCCCCCCCACCAAACCTGATCGCCATGAACAAAAACCGATCCTCAGCCAAATCGTTCAAGGAAGAAAAAGAAACAGAAGAAAAAAAAGCAAAAGCTAATACAAGGTCATAAGAGGCAGTTAATTCATGTCAAGCGAAGAGTTCAGCAATCCTCGGATTTATCGGCCCGGAGTCCCAGAACATATCGAGCACGCGACTGAGCCCGATCTAGCGCCTCGCACTTCCGTGCCTTGCGCACTCGATCCATCATGTTGCGGATGTCCAGTTTGGCCGCTGAATTCTCAAGCCGGCTCCAAACGTCATGAACGAGGCCCTTGGCCTCCTCATTCACGCGACTGGATCGTAGTTGCAGCACGGAAGCGGCACTGCGGAATCGCTGAATGGCATTGCGAGTGACGACTTCTGAAATTTGTTTCGAACGAGATAACACAGTGTTGCTTGAATTCAAAGCCTCGGCATCGCGGCGCAGTATATGGGTCCTCTTCACCACATCTCCCATGATCACCTGCAAGTCGGTGGAGAACCGGCCGTACACCTCGGTCAGGCCAGTCTGAGCCGTATGTAGGTCCTTGGCGAACTGAGAGGAAATTCCTCGGGCTGCACGCTTCCAGTTTGAAATTTTCAACCACGGGGTTCCGAAATCAAGAATCATTGTCTCGCTGATTGGGCGCTTCGACTGGGTTGTGATCGTCAAGTTGACCAAACCGTACGCATCCTCACGGTTCAGTTTCAGCGTGTAGACCCCATCAAACAGCTGTGACATCTCGTATGGAAGGGCAGTACTCTCCCTGTAAATACTGATGCTGAACTGTGGCCGTTTTCTGGATGATGCAAACTTATGAGGAGGTTTGATGATGACATGGCAGTCTCCAATAACTTGGATCTCAAATTCGTGGTTCTTTCCCGACGGGTTTGTGACAGAAGCAATTGAAGCTACGCCATCATTGGGGACTGAGTTTTCCAAAGAGGGTACATGCAATAGCCGGACAGAGGATGACGATGGTGTCGAAACCGAGGTCTGTATGACTTGATTGAGGGTCAGGACAGAGGTGGAAGAAACCTGGGATGCCATTGGCAAGGATGCATTGGTGAGAGCTGATCCGGCAAAGAATTGTGCTAGGAAAATGACCGAAACCCTGAGAGCCGTAAACCCAATGGAGAGGGCAATAGCCATAATGAGTGTCAAAGTAAATGCCCGAAGCGTCGGTGATAGTTCTCGGGCCCGAGTAGCATAGGAAGGCGGGAGCCAGTTCCCAGGATACTTCTCAAGATCCGCGAAAATGTTTCTTTGAGCAGGTTTTGGGGCCTCGGCGATGACTTTATGAGCCTTCTTCGGATACAGGCCGACGAGCGAGGCCAGGTTTCGGTTCAGCTGGCCAGGCGTGATGCTCTCGAAAGTCTTCAAATCAATGGGATACCGCCGAAGAACTGCGGTCTCCCCGGAAAGTGGATGGCGGGATTCCAGACACGTGTGCAAACTGTTATGGTTGAGAGGGATCATCTCTCCAGCCATTTTCCACAGTGGTTCTTCCGAGATGACCATCGCCGGAACCCCATGTCGTTCTAGGAATGTATGGGCAAGACGCTGTGTCTTCACAGCTGCAGCATCATCAAGGCCCGAGATCAACAGAATTGCGACATCTGGTAAAGTCCAGTCTGTTGCAGAAGTTACATAGTAGTCAGATCCATTCCAGGTTGAAGTGCACACAGGGCGATTCTTGAACTTCAGGTTGAGTGTATCGGGTCTATCCGCACGTGGATCAGCCGTTGCTTCCAGACATTCGTCCACCACTAGCTGAACATGAATGGGCAAGAGCTCCGCAAAATTTGGAATAGCCCCGGCACCAAAAGAGGTGGGAACGACATGATATCGGGAAGATTCAGCCGAGCTAGGCTCTGAACCAGCACAGGAGCTCGATACCAGAACATCGCCGATCTTGTCGAGAATGATGTTTCGGAAACCAGGGTGTCCGACATAGAGCACGCGGAAAGGTTTATCAAGGTCGAGACTCTGTTTCGTCATGGTCTGCTGAAGAGTAGCCATAAGAATGGAATCGGTGGAGTTGTAAGGCAGCCGGCTTTTCAATTCCGAAGCTGCCGCACCTTCAAAGATACGGATAGTATGCTTGAGCTCCACTCTCTCGATCTCAGGCCATTTCTCGGGCTCCACAAACTCGATTGAATCACTGGTGTGGGGAAAGGAGGGCTTTGTGGTTGCGGTGCTGTCATCGATCGTGGTTCTTCTGGCGGCAAAGAGAGCAGGCAACTCCTGAGAGGCTGATTCAGGACATTGAAACTTCTCCTCCTCTATCCCATCATCCTCTCGGTTGTATTCATCTTGCGCTTCGGCCTCACTACTACTGTAGCGTTCATCGAGGCTTGCAACGTCGTCAGGGCTGGTCTGGTCAATTAACGAGCACAGATCGTTCTGTTCCGAGTGGCTGCCATCTTCTGAGCGTATATCAGATACACTCAGCGTCGCCCAGCTTTCACTCAAGGTTCTGGGGGACGGATCAGAAACTCGATCTGACGTCATGTTCGTCGGTCGTGAACGGGATAACCACTCCTCAACAGAAGCTGATAGAGGTGGAAGGGTTGGATATTGAAGGCTAGAAGCGGTTTGGGCACTGAGGAGACGCCTGTGAGGCGATTCAGTATCGTCAGTCATCTCGAAGTAAACTTCATAGAGCACACGGGTGCGGGCGGAAATAGGGCGGGAATAGAAGCTTAGGAAGAACCCAAGCCGGAGGGAAAATGGAAGTCAAAAAAAGCAGAGTTAGAGACGGAGACGAAGAGATCCAGGAAATGTAGAGGGGGGGAAAGGGGAAGGACGGAAGATACTGGATGAGAGTCCTAGGCAGAGAGACTCTTGAAAGCCCGAAGCCCAAATGGAGTGATAAGCAGGTGGGTCTGCGGGGAGTTGCCGGATGGGCAGGACGTCAGGTGCAAATGTCTCTGACTCAAGGATGTAAGGGAGAACGGTATGAGTCTTGGAAGTTAGGCTCGCAAATAACACTTAATGAAGACGAACATAAAAGCGAAGTGAAACGCGGAAGGTGGATGAGGGGCTGGACTGTTATGTTGCGATAAGAATGGATGACCCAAGTGACAGTAATGGCGGGGTTGTATTGGGTACCTGATGGTTGTACGGTGCTTGCAGCTTGGAAGCTCGTATTGGGTACTTAGACCCTTGGTTTCCTAACTGCACAGTCCTTTGCTCCCTCTCGAAGATGCATTCTGATGCACCCTAACGCACTTGAAATTAAAAGAAAAGAAGAAATAGAGCCTATTGTAGTGCAATACTCTATGAATCTGTTATTCCCTGCTCTAAGCTATCCTCATACTTCCTTTGTCAGTTGCTATACTTCCAACCTTGGAAGGTTCCTTGCCTGGGCGCTCCACCGTAGACCCACTATCCTCACTTTAAACCCCAACGCATCTATAGAGGGAGTAGTGAATCTATATCTGAACTCCACGCGATAAAACCACCAATGATCTCAATCAATTTTCTAATATAAGCCCTCTAGCCCTCATAAAGTAGTGTCATACTTCCCAAATCCAGCCTCCATAGCGGGATTTAGGATGAGGATCCCCTTCTTTAGTATATATAGGAGAACGAAAGCATCATGATTTGCTAAGGCAGCGACATACAACAGTTTATACGTATTCATAATCTGCATACATGGCAATATGATCCGGAGAGTAATCATCAATATCACTTGGGCTCGGCTAATCATCTATTCCGATCAAGAATCGGTTCACAATTTCTTCAAATGACCCGGTTTGGCCAGGTCTCTCCTATACACTTTCGATTTGCATCTGTGGATATGCCCAAGAACGGATTACAGCCCAAAAATGACTCAAGCCGCACCCTAAGAACCGATCTCGGGCTCATAAACTGCCCCAATGCGGTGAAACTCCTGGCAGCGCATGTACATACCGACGAGTCTCGACCGGCTCGGGGGCTTGTATACTCTGTCATTCATTAAGCGTGGCTGGTAGTCCTCCGCAGACGCATCGTCCTTACACCAGAATTCTCGCCAGCCATATTCGACAGGACCAGACAGGCCATCTGGTGGGTTGATAGAGAGACGAAGCTTCTCATATTGCGGCTGTCCAGTCTGCTCAATCTCAAGCACAATTTCCATAAGCTTGTCCTCTGAGGTTGCAATCACAATCATCAAGCCAACAATCCGAACACCCAGTGCAAAATGAACTGTCTGACGGGTGTTGGTATCAAGCTCACCTGTGCTTGCTGTTCTGCCCGACGAATAAACAAATACTATCCCGACTATTGCCTGATCTCTAAAGTAGGCCTCGGCTGTGGTGATGATCTCTGTACAGCTGTCGGCATTCTGCTTCTCGAAGTAGAGTTTCCGTACTTGATCGAACGGGGGTCCGTTATCTGGAACCAATACGCGAGCATTTGGATTTCCATTCGCAGATTTGACTACCCGCGCCCGTTCACAAGCCGAGTTCAATATCCATGAGATGGCTGTGAATTTCTCATCCGAGTCGGCTTGGTACTGGTGGTTTAGCAGATTCAGGGATTGTAAAGAGTGGAAGTCCGGGGAGGAGAACGTCACATTGCGCGAACGCGTTGTCTCAATGCGTATACATGCGACTTGAGCTAGTTTCACTCCCGGGCACTCAAAAGCAGAACCGACTGGAATGAGCCAGTTAAAGATTGAATCTCCTCGTCTCGGGAGAGTTCAAAACTATCGTCAAGCTTGTGCATCCATTGGCCTACGACACCAGGGCTTGGATGGTCGTAGTAGTCAAATTTCAAACCAGAGATGCGGCTTGGTAACCTGGATCGACCTTCGATGCCTCTAGATGCCTGGATCTTCCGAACGTTCTTGAGTGATGCATAGGTCTGATAGTTCCCGGGGTTCGCACTATTTATGAAATGAGAAAGTCTTATCGTACTCCAGTTCCTCATATGGTGTCTGATGGCATTCATGATTCATATCATCTGGTATCTCGGGTTCTTGGCCACAATTCTGGGACTGGATACCGACGCGTGCAAAGTAGGTTGGGCTTGTCCGAGTTCGTTCAACTGCAATAGAACGCCTTCTTGGTACGTAATAAATCGCCAACTCAAGAGCAAATAGTCCTCTGATGGTGTTCGTGGATGGCGAAATCGGTATGAGCTCAACGGTTGCATTAAGCTGATAGTGAAGAGACGCAAATGTAGCAATTCGTCCATAGTTTGTCGATATCTAGTCTAAATTTACCTGTGCCGTGCATGGATTATATGAATACAGCGAGAAATACCTGCAAGCCACCTAGAAATTGGGGAGTGTGGGGATTGGGAGTGCTTTCTATCATTCTGACTTGGGTGACTCGCTCCCCTTTCGATCCATTGATAAAACATGAAATTGCGCAGCCGTCGTTCGAGCCAAAAAGCATAGATCCCCTATCCGAATAGCAAATCTCTATTCCGACCAGAATGCGAGGGACGGATGCCATATGGAACGTGAGCCATGTCAAAGATTCGAGAAATAGGCCTTTTGGGCCCCCAAAATCAATATTGGTGAGCGATTCGAAGGCCCGAGGAGGCTGGAACGGCAAAAGAATGCTAAAGCTCAAGTCATCTTGCGTCGGGGTAGTCGGTGTCCATAACTGAGAGTCTACATATGAAACAATCGCATGCTGAGAGGGGGACTCTGGAGGGGCCTTTGGGTCATCAATCAATTCGCCGATGCCCAGTGAAACAATTTTCAACCGATCTAAGCCTGCAAGCAGGAAATATCGAGTTGGCCTCTCTGGAATGCTAAGGGTGCCACGTGCGATCCCTGGGCCGCTGGAAACACCAATCCAATCAGTCGAATTCGGACCTGTGGATGTGAATTTGATGCCTGTCAGTCCCTGTGAGCAGAATGCCACACCGAGAGCTTTCAGTTGGAAAGTGGACGGTATTTCGATCCATTTTTCGGAAGTTGGATTGTGATATCCAAGTAGACGATCGATAGTCCCGCCCTGGTCCAATGGAAAAAGGGTGATGCCCGATATATAGATCCGAGCGCCAACTTGGACCATTGAGATACGTATTCGCTGTCGGCATTGCTGATGCGGAGATATGACTGATTGAGTTCTATGGTATAGTACACAACATCCCTCATCCAAGCGGCTATCCGCGCTAACAGAGCATAGTTGACCCGAGAAACAGCTAGCCATTTCTATCGTGCGAGATGGCTTCTCAGTGATGTCGCTATGATTTAGCCGATACAAGTTGCTTTGGCTTTGTGTCGGGTGAGCAATAGATCCACATGGACCATGTCGCAAAACAGGGTCTAAGCTGACGAGGGCAGCGATGGGTTCCAGCAATTGACGAATTCTCCTTCTATTGATCAAAGACAAGTTCTCTGACTTGAGCAACGCTCTTGTCCCGAAGAAAAGCAGGTACCAGTCCCGCTTATCTGTAGCATCCAGGAACAGAAAGTCAGCTTCCTGGTTAAGGAGAAACCTACTCCGCCAGTACGACTGTGGCAGCATATCAATAGTTGCAAGCAGAGCAAGATCTCGACAAACAAGTCTCATATTCAGGAGTTCATCCAAGGATAAATATGAGAATATTTCGAATTTCAGCTCGCGCAAGAGTCCATCGAAGGCATTGTGCTGACGTTTTTCTGGCTGGTCATGTAATTCCTTTCTCGGAGCAGAGGGGGTGAGATCTCTAGAATAGAACGAGAGGGATCTCTGTTGCAGTTGCAGTTATGCTCAATTCCCCCCGCGGTCATGTTCATTGAGCAAGGATCAAGACGACCTTTCCATAGCGAACTATCAAGTACATTGCGGAAATCGAATGCAGCTGCTTCCAAGTCATTTTGAGAAGGTATCGCACACGGGTCAGCATATAAATGCGAGCTCAGATCTACTGGATTGGGTACTCCGGACGATTTGTGTGTCTGCGCAGCACCCTGATAATCGTGACCGAATTGGAAGATGGAGCCTCCAGCGAAAGGAGTACAAGATAGTTGATAGAAGACTGATTCTGCGATGGCCGTCTCGTTTTGGAATGCATTACCTGCTCTACAGCCAAGCCTGAGGAGTAACAAGCTCCAGCACGAGTTGTGAAAGCCAAAGCACCATTGGGCTTGCCAAGGTCCGCAAAGTTTCCAGTTCTCCAGCGCCTCGAGTTCCAATCCAATGTAGGACTTTTCGCTGTCAAGCGGTGCATAGAGAAAATTGCGGCGTCGTACTACTCCTAGCCCGGTCACAGCAATAGACCCGGCTTTACTAGAGTAAAGGCCTCGTGCTTCTGTGTACCAGGGACGAACGAGGTGCTTTTCAAAGACCGGCTCATTCCGGTAGGGTTCTGATAGCAGGATCACCCCGCAGAAAGGACAGTAAACATTAGAAGCCATCGAGTTGCGGGGTCACGTTTCTCTGCCCTCGCGCTGAACTGATTGATGGGCGTTGAGGTGATAAGATGCAACTAAGATGGAGCTGCGGTGGACTCCCACCCTTGCGGATTCAAAGCAACTAAACCTCCCCGGGTTGGATCTCTGTAGATATGTCGCGGTACAGACCAAATCCGCCATATAATCGGAGTCGGGATAATTGATACTTCCAGGCTTAGGTCTCTCATCCAAAGCCATCTAGAATGCCCAACTATCCATCTTCAGGTCCCCTAGTATATCCCACTCGGTCGAAAGTGTACCCATACACATGCGTGTGCTTTTCTGCGCCTGGTAAACACGTCAAGATTCCCTGCTTGCTTGGTCATATATATGGGAACCAACCTGCCTTTTTGCAACGTGCTACCGATATGCCAACGTCCAGTGATCTAGCTTCACGGTTTACTTATTACTGAAAGTAGACAAAATATCAATACCACTTGAAGGCATCATCGGAAGGACAGGTAAATTGTGTAGAAACAAAGTGCACTATACTGATATCATTCTTCACGTAATTCACCTGGTGATTATTCCATACTCTATAGACAACCATGCTCGATCTGGTATTTGCGAGGGTCAATGGGGGCAATGCGAGGGAGTAACCCGTGGATATATGCCACGGAATTGATGGGCGGGGAAGGGGGAAAGGTATGTACATTTCATGAATGCATGCTGGAAGACAATCACAAAAACTGCGTACACGGGGATGGAAAAGGGGGAAAGCAGCTGGTGGAGAAGTGGCCGATGCGAAAACGAGGAAAAGGCGAAGAGACGTGCCGAAGAAGACGACGGAAGTTGTTTTGAGTATTTCTCCCGACCACAAATCAGCGATTTTCTACCACTGATAAAGCCGTGCTCCTGGTAGACCGGAGGATAGAGCGATGGAAGATGATCCCGAGGAGATCAGAAGCATTGAATTTGAGATGCCTCTGAAACCCAACGAGGAGCGGTGTTCCACTGCTGATGCGCTATCCTCCAAATGCAACCAAGAGGTTAATCACGACAACCACTCCCAGTAGCACAGCATGCTTGACAAGTGTGTCAACAGTGATGATGAAAATGGTGTTATCATCTTCCGATAAGAAAGCCGTCAGATCCATGTAACGCCGCCCAGAAAAAACCCCGTGTCCAATATAACATGCAGGCTCCGGCTGATAACTCCCAAGGACTAACTCAGGTATTGTGAACAGCCGAATAGATAGACAAGGGGAGAGGAGGCGCAAAAAGATGCGGCAAACACTGAGCGCTACGGCATCGGCATCATGATTTATGGCGAAGCCCAGCCACCAGCCACATCAACCCATTCGTTGAGACAGCTGCCTTGCTTGCCCTCGACGTCAACAATGTCCGTGTCACAGCGGCATCGGCAACCCACACCATTCTCCTTGACTGGGTCGGGGTTGGCCCAGTACTCATCTTCCTCGATGCGCTTCTTCTCGTCATCGGTAGTCTTCTCGAGGTAGGGGGAGCGGGCGAGTTGACGAGCGGGAGCGTTGGCTGGGCAATGCTGGATGGTAGTGTGGCGGTAGCCAAAGTCACGGAAGTAGTGAATATCACCAGGTCCGAGGAGTGCACCAGCGGCGAGAGAGTGAATAGGAGCATCACCCCACTAATATGGTTAGTAAATATTCCTCAACAAAGATGGAATACAGGTGGCATTACATACCCGCTCGTTCCAAAATCCTCCACTTCTGTCCATCATGGTGAAGAAGTCCTCGTACTCCTTGCTGCGGAACCAATCAAGACGCGCAATCTCGAAGTTACTCCAGAAATGGCACATGTTATAGCTCTCGCCTTCCATAGCCTCTGGGTCAACGTCCTTGAGATGGTGGTCACCAGGGTCGGTCTGCAAAATTTCATCCGGCAGTTTGTCCTCCTTTTGCTCCTCAGGGGGAGTTTCTGGTTGCTCGGGCTGCTCCAGGAACATTTCCCAGAGACCCTTGGACTTCAGATTGTTCTTGCGCTTGTAAGCGGCTGCGTAACGGAAGATATTTGGGACCGTCTCTCGAAGCTCCTTGACAGCGATAGTGAAACCGTAGGTCTTGTTTGCCTCGGCCATCTTGAGGAATGGATCACTGAAGCAACAAGTCAGCAAATTGGCCAAGAAACATGCCAAGGCAAAGATCTTACTATGTGATATCGCAGAAGTACTTGATTTCGGGCTCCAAACGCCAGTACCACTCGTACTTCATCAGCAAGGGGTGCTTGTAGAAGTGTCTAGCGCAAAGTTAGCTTTAAAAATCTCACAAACCTGGCAGCAAAGACTAACCCAGAGTAGAATCGGCACATGTGGTGGTAGCTCTCCATTCCACCGTACATGATGGCGGCATCACCCTGCTTCCTGATGCCCTCCTTGGCAACTTCGTGGTCAACCCAATCGGGGAATCCCCACATGGTGTTGTCGATTTTACCAAATTCAACTTCCGCGCTGGTATAGTTCTTGACAGTGGCTTTGAAATCCTCATCGAAGTCACCGTCGTTGAGGAAAACATAGGGATAGTGCCACCAGCGGTTGAAGTGTCTCTCAATCGACTTGAGCGACTGGATCACACCATCCAACTCCTTGTTTCTAGCAAGAACGACGAACGCAGCATTGGCGCGAGGGGCCTTGTCGATTCGGTCGGTGTCGATGGGCTCACAGCCCGTCGCAAAGACCTTATCATACTTTTCGCTGATTTTTCTATAAAGCGCAGGGAGTTAGCAATCGCACACACGACCATTGGTTAACAGGGCGACACGAACCGGATAGAAGGCGGAGTGCCTGCTGGAATTAAGATCCCCCCGGGTGAGGAAGGGTGTCGGACGAAGAGGAGCAAAATAAGGACAATTACAAGGCATGGAAATAGTAAAACAAGACCCAGGGGTATAGAAATAGACGAGTTGCCCTTCAGACGTATCCTCCTTCGGAAAAAGGCGAATCTAGGGTGGAGGCGGTCTTTCTCGTGGGGGACGTCCTCCAACGGCAGACTCGGCGCACTAGGCAGCCTCTTCGTGATTCGTTGGATGAAGCTCATGGATGCGGTTGTGATGATACCCCACGGATAATGGTAGAGGTCAGCTGTCCGGCCCAAGCGACAGCACGGGGCCGTTTAGGGAGATAGCGGAGAAATCGTGTCGGATGCGTGACCAGACACAGGGGGATATGGGTCTGGGGGCGGGAGAAATTCGAATCGGGGAGCCAACGGTCAAATCGACTTCGGACCGTATGGATCGCGGGAGGATCCGAAAGTCGAGAGATCTCAAGTGAAAATGGAGAAAATGACAGCAAAACGAGTGGCTGGAGGAATGCCTCCTTTCCTCCCCCAACTTTCTCAGTCCCACGGTAAATAGATGGGGAGAGCGTCGGGAGCAACGCGGAAAACTGTGAACAACAAGGTACACAGGGGGGAAATTGGGGACATGAACAGGAGGTGATGGAGAGAGGAGACGGGGAATTGGAAGATGGGATGGGTTGCTTGCGCCTCCCTGGTCTTGGCGACGTCCGCTGGCCTCTCGGTGTCACCCTGAGACGGTTATTTTGCCCCTGGCTGCAGTGCGGTGGCGTTCCAATGGGTATTGTATGGTATTGGGGTATTTTGGTAATCTACATTTTCTGTGATTATACTGGCTCCCTGGACATTGCGTTGTTTGTATTTGATTCTTCTTCTTTGAGCATCATGGATGGTGCTGTGGCTCCTGTAAAGTTGAGCTGAACTTAAGAGTCGATGGTCTTTCCCTCGCTTCGCCTCGATTCTCCTGATACCTAGGCACCTAGCCCTTTGACTGGCCTCTTATGGCCGGGGGGGGATCATCTATACCGTACTGTAGTTACTAGCCCCCAAGCCAACAAAGAAAGCTTCTGTGCGATAATTTCAATCCTATCTGCTGGAACTATGCTTGTGCTCGTGTCCGAATTTCCAAATCGTGTGCCTGAATCGAAGAAAAAAAAATTCATTCCACGGTACTGCGTACGACTGATGCTACTTAGCCCACTTGATCCACCATCACTCGGCCCTACGCGGCAATCTCATACGGAGTACGGAGTACGGAGTACACATGGCTTCCTTACAAAGTACATTGTACCATTTGTATGGCTCCGGGGTTGTTCTAGCGATGTAGATTGGGCAGATCTATTTTCCGCATCTTCGCTTTGGATACTTCAACAGAGTGCTCCTGATTCGACATGTCTCGCTTGGGTTTACAAAAGATGTAGCTAATGCCCCGTACGGAGTACTCCGTACGGAGTACGGAGTACAACGTCTAGGAGTTAGCGCATGACGATCGAGGGTCCAAAACCTTCTCAGACCGTTGGGGCCGAGAGAGCGCGTGTGAACAATCCTTGGGGACGTCTGATCCTATCATCTGCGAGGGCTGCATTCAGCCTCTCTCTGCTCTATGCTGATGTATTTGGTACTTTCATCATCATGATAAACATTGCACAAAGTATGTACCGGGTACTCCATACCTGCCGTCCGACATCCAAGTTTATAAGAGCACGTGACCCTGTTAATACGGCGTTCGGTTCTGGTAATTTCCCCTTCTGCGTTCTGAATTTAATTCCACTTTATTTATGGATCGTCCAAGGTCTGGACCCCCCGTTCTGTTATAATTAGTCGAACCCATTGCTATTATCCTGGTGATGTTTTGTTTCTCACAACATATATTCTCCTAGATCGACTCGTTAGGCTCTACGAAGTTTATTTTGCTCGTGTGCAGGGTCACTCGAAGCAAAGTACTCCGTACATCCTGCGGACGTATTGTAGATCGAGCTGAATACCATTGCGTGTACTCCGTCCTCTGTGCCGTGGACTTGGAAAGGAGCCTCGATACATCATAACGCACCTTGCGGAGTACTGCGGTACTGAGTTATCGCACTTCATAAGGGTATCATATACATGCACGTTGTAGATCCTAACTTGACGTTGTGAACAACCAGAGGGTCAAAAGGCTTGGTTCCGGCCAAGATCATCCCGTCATCCTCCATCATCACTCCACATGACAATCCCTACTCTTAAACTTCACTATATGGAGAAATTACCATAGGGTGCCCCCCCTTTTCTTGGGATCTTACATTCCTTCTTTTGTACAACCTCCACCATGAATACAGTGCTTACTCGGCCCTCATTCTGTGAGGCCAAGACCCCAATCATCAAAGTCCCCGAACCTGGCCCCTCATCTTATTTCCGCCCGCCTCGCAACGGCGGAAATTTAGGTCCCTTTTCACCTGTGAACGAGAATGGAAGTTTCGAGTTCGATCGGGTCTTGAAATCGGGAAGGGTTTCCCGCCGAGTCAAGCACAAGCATGTCTTTCGCGCCTCATGGAAACAGGCCTACCTCGTACTCCGACCGAACCTCCTTTCCGTGTACAAGGATGAAGAAACAACCCGCCTCCGTGTCTCGATTTCCCTCTCTGAAGTTACCGCCGTTGCACCCGTGAAGTCTCCGCGATCGACCCGCCAGCACGTTTTCGGCGTCTTTACTCCATCGACCAATTACCGCTTCGAGGCCCCGACTGAGCGCGATGCGGAAGATTGGATCCAGCGTATTCGTGCGGAAACCCCCGGCAACGAGGACGAGCAAGCTTTCCTGGCCTTGGCCAAGAAGCGCGAGCTCCCCTCCATCAACAAACAACTTGTTGACGAGACAACCGATCACTCTGATTTCGACCATACTGGCCGCGCCAGCTCGCCCGAGCCACGCCACACGCTGTCCCCGCGCAGTAACAATGCCCAGAAACTCCCTTACATCCAGGATTACTCGGGCAACGAAATCTATTCACATTCAGAGTTCTCGGATGGACCCGCCCCAACCCGTCATCACCAGTTACGTTCTATGCCGTCTATCCATTCCCTGTCTCTTTCGGCGCAAGACGATAAATCAGCACCCCTACCATCCGCATCTTTGCCTCGAGACACAGCCAAGCAGTCTGACCTGGGTATCCTGCGTGACCCGGAGCGAGTCATCTGTCAGGGGTACCTGCAGGGGCTGCGCATCCAAGGGACCGTGCGGCAATGGAAAAGGCTCTGGGTTGTGCTGCGATCTAAGAGTCTGGCCTTCTACAAGGACGAAGCGGAGTACTCTGCCATCAAGATCATCCCCATGTCTCAAGTTTTTGATGCTGCAGAGGTGGATCCTTTGTCTAGGTCGAAGAAGTTCTGCATGCAGATCATCGCCGAAGAAAAGACCTATCGCCTTTGCGCTCCAGAGGAAGAATCCCTCGCGCGCTGGTTGGGCTCTTTGAAAAGTATTTTGGCTGCACGCAGGAAATTGGAGCCCGCCCCGGGCCCCTCTGGATAATGCTCTCCCTCTACCGAGTAGAGCCTGTTTCATCACTCTACCCACTCCTATTCTCTTCACCTATTTCATCCCCATATTTCTTTGGCTACTGTCTTCCGTCTTCATCTTTCCCTTTCTTTCAATATACCCAGGTTGGTGATATCATTTCGATTACTCGTCTCGTGGTGAGATTCGGAGTCTTCGAGGAACGGATTGGCGTTATAACCTTTGTCCACACTCGGTGGGCGAAGGGGAGTTCTTATCTCTATTATGAAGCTACTCCAGCTTTTTTTTATCTTCTTTCTCTCGTTTTTCTCGTTCCCTTGTCTCTCTATTTTATCTACCAAGGCTGTGCATTATCATTATGCAACCAAGCCCCCACTGTCAAGTCTGACATTATCCTTCGTTTGTCATCTTCTGTTTCTTTGTCTATACTGACTGTGTATTATGTATTATACTTTTGTGGCCTACAATACTTGAGTACATAATATGTAATCCAGATGCAAACCAACTACCCAAATGACTAGCCCTAAAACCTAGCAAAGTAAATTCCCACCTAGATCCATGCCCACAAACGGATATTCCAGGTTGATATATCATAGGTATGCTCGCAAAGCAATTCAATCCTATCTCAAGCAGACAAATACTCCTGCTTAAGCTCTTGACCCCCAATAAAAGATTTCTCACTCGACATCAAAACAGCCAACATCCTCGCCGGTTTCGAATCCGACGAATTCCTCCACCGATGCATCGTCCCACGCTGCACAACAGTATCCTATATATCCACCGTAAGCATCGCCTATACCCTTGGAACCTTAGAACCTTTGCAAACCCAACCCAAAACTTACCCCTTGATAAAGCACCTTCCTCTCCCCCGAATCAAGCTCCAACTCAATTTCCCCCTCAATAACAACCACCAGATCGATAGAAACAGTCCGATGCATCGGCGACTGAGCCCCAGCGCTCATATCAATATAAACCGAATTCACGCCGCCATCAACAGTCACCTTGTTGATTTCTCTGCTGCACGATGTCGCCACTGTCCCGTCATCGGGGGCCATGTAGAGTTTGAGATCGGCGTCTTCGTCTAAGGGCGCTGGTACCCGGGGTAGACTGTATGCTCTTGCTACGGCGGAGCCGAAGCGCTCATGGTAGAAGAGGTCCGGTGTTGGGAGGAAGACGCTTCTGGCTGCGTCATCGTGGCCTATTATGTAGCGGGTGCATGGCCTGAGGGTGTTTGGGGTGGTTGTTGCGCTGGCGGACATTGTTTTTGGATTTCCTGTTTGAATGCTCTATGAGCTATGTTTCTGGACAGAACAATCGATAAAATAGGGAAAGATAGTCTGTTTTCGAGTTGCGGGGTGCTACTGTTCGTAGAAAGGTTCTTGAGATTCAGGGAATCAGCTACCCGCGGGTCTGTAGATGGGCCCGGGGGTCGGGTCTGTAACTCTTGCTTCTAAGATGACCCCCGGGCAAAGAGGACAAGCAGCAGGAACTCTTAGACTGCATTGGAGTAAGGGCGTCAGGTCTCATCTATGCACATGTAAGCATATGTAGATTATATCAGACGAGTCAGGGTTCCGGTTGAAGTGTGATCTCTACGTCTAGGTCCTGTTTACACAATGATAAACTACCTCAAAGCTAGCATACCCAGTCCTTACAATATATCTGTATTTCTCACATTCTTTACTCTGTACTATTCACAATACCCCTATAAAAAAGATAAAATAAGATCGATCTCATCAGCGACAAGAAATTCATCCTATTCAAAAGTCATCCGTCACCCCACCCCGGAACTGCCTCAACAGCTCCCTCCCATAATCATTCCCATTTGGAGTCCGGGTGATGGTATGGGCATGGTGCTTAGCCGGTCCCTTGTTGAGCAAGAAAACACCCGAGTGATGATCAAACTCGACCATAACGATAGGGCTCTGGATGCGATAGTAAAACGGATCGTCATCGCCGAAACCGCCAATCCAGGAGAAATAGGTCTCATCCAGGTGTTCACCAATCTGGCACATGCGTGCCTCGAGAGGATTTGGCGGGAGAAGGACGAGGAATGAGGCGACGGCTTTGAGCAGGAGAGCTTGCTGCGCGGAGGGCATTTCGGTGGCTTTGATGCCCTCATAGGGAATTATGCGGTTGTCCTGGAAGGCGCCGCCGAGATGGCGCTGGTTCTGTTAGTTTGATATAGCTTCTGGCTTGTTTGGGTGCTTTGATAGGTTATACCTGGTCATACGGGTTCCACCGGCCGGGAGGCATCTTCTCGGTAAACATTTCTGTGTAGATTTGCGCCTTTTGCTGGAGGAACGTCGGCAGGGTCTGCATCAATTGTAGCCCATAGGTACCTTCCTCAACGCAGAGAGTCAGACCTTTGCGTTGTCCGGCGTCAATTTGCTGCATTGTTGCAATTAGTGAATGTGAAGCATATAGATTGACCAACTTACATTTGGTTCCGCGCCGATAAAGACCGGGCTGATGGTCATCTGTTTCCCCAGGATGAAGACATTGACACAGGTATGATGGCCAGTTAAGGAGAACCCCCACGGCTTTGTTGTTGAGGGCGTATCGTACAGTGCGAACCTATTCATCCACAGAAATATCAGCAGTTGCAGGTAAAGGGACACGGGGAATATATGTACTGGTAACTATATCGATTGAGAATAGGCGCCGCGTTGACCAGCTCTCCCAAGAAATGATTCACTTCCATCGCAGCGATGACCTTCGAGTATCCTTCTTCGCTCAAACTGACCTCTACCAGCCTGAGGATTGCTGCGATTTTGTGTGCCGCGAGAGTATGAAGTCGCACGCCATACTTGAAGATTAACACTTCAGGATTGGACCATTTTCTCCTAATACTAATTAGTAGAGGCCAATAAAATCAATTCTGTAGACTCGTACCAAGCATCTGAATCAATACTGTAGCTCACAGCCTGCAGCTCCGAATCGGACAGTACGGCTTGGACTTCCTTGGCTGCAGCGACCTATTCGATGATCAATGGGAGATTACCACCTAAGATTGCCTTTGTGTGCTTACCATTGCCTCAACTGGAGCACCCTCATCCGCTCTCCTGAAAATTCCCTCCTTACGATGCCCGTCCGTCGTGATCCCATGGAAAGGCTGATTCAACTGGGCTTTCCATTCCTCGAACACCGGCACTACCTGCGGAGAACTTGCGATCTTGTTCGAATAAGTCTCGATATCTGTCTGGTCAAGTCCGATGATGCGCGGATGACCTGGCTGGGGAACATATCTGCGAAAGTCAGAAGGATGAGGTTGAGGCTCAAGCATGGGCAAAGACAATGACGGAGCCATAGTGATGGTGATTGGAACAAGAGACGCAGTGATAGAATTGGCAAGTGTATCGTATGTATCGATCTCTCTTCTTTTTGGTTTGTCAAAGTGTTATTCAATCGATTTCCGGGGTAATGATGTACATCACAGGATAATATGCGGTGTATTGGCTTCCCCGGGGGCCTGGGATGATTTCCGGGGATGTTGCCGAGGATTGAATATAATCTGTTATATGACGCATGTCTGTGCTTACTTCCAGCTCATTTTCTGGCTTTTCTCCGTTTCCTATATTGATCATATCTATTGTTCTAGCAAAGCAAAATGAGCGACTTCTCAGCACAGTACACCAACGCGAATATCGCCCGAGATGCGGCGACCTACGACAGTGCGCGTTTTCTCGCTCTGAATGAGAAGATTCGGAAACTTGAGCCTGCTACACACAATGGATTTACTATTGCGCTTTTGGTATCATTTTGCCATGAGTGCTTTACATTTCGAAATCCGAGTCTAACCAACCATAGAGTGCAATGTTTTGTGCCCAACGCCGTGGAGACGCCGTATCAGCCTTGTTCCGCGATGCGACGAAGGACGAGTCGGATGCAAGCGTAAAAGAGATTTTCATTACTGTCCGTGAAGCTCTTGCGCTCGTTGTGCCCTTTGTCGGGTTCCCCTCGTGCATGCCGGCTGTATTCGGTCTGGTCAACGAGTTGCGGGGCCGAGGTATCGACCAAGTCCCTGTCCAGGAAAGGTAATTTGAACAGGCGCAATGAAATATACGCAAGCTCATCTATGGATTCTAGAGTTGGATTCGATCAGAACGATTATACAACAGCAGGGAAAGCCGCATTCAAACAGGTCTACCGCGGAGTGGGGAACAGTGAGGTGGGCAAGATGCTGGATCAGTATTTCCCTGAACTTTGTGAGTTTCTTTAGTCTCTGATCCTGATATACTCTGTACTAACGAGACAAGCCTACTATGCCGATACAGCAGTGTTTGGATATCTCCTTAGTGGGAGCGACCTCTTCACTCTCAAAGAGAAGGAGTTGGTGCTTGCCTCGGGCATCTTTGCACAAGGTGCAATTCGGCAGTCACAAAGCCATTGCAAGGCCTCTATTCAACTCGGTAATACCATTGAGGTCGTTCAGGGACTATTTGAGGCCAGTGTCGAGGTTGCACTCTGGAATAACTCGCGTTTGCCGGGAATGATCGACGTACCCCAGCTGGCAGAGGATGTGAAACGCAATCTCGCCGCGGAAAGCCAGTAATTATAGATTTTCAAATTGATGTTCATTTACAATTCAGTCTTATAACTGTAAATTAGATTAAATTAAACCAGATCAATGGGTATCTACGTTCAAAGCATCCAAACCACGCTTTGACCCATGAGCGACATATCTTTGCCAAGTGTCATGGAACAGTGAACTTATGGAACTTGTGGAAGTTGGTGAAATTCCGAAGCGAGATGATGAGCAGATGTCCCACATTTCCGAATCGTGTAAACTTCTCCCGGGCTATTCCAATACCAACATTTGTTATCCACTGCTCCCGATGAAAACAGCTTCCGGGGAGGCTTCACCCCCGGACCAGGAGAGATGAGCTACGTGATCCCCGGGCCAGGTGACCGAGGAAGAGTCGACGCGCGGGGTAAACCTCAGAGCTGCTGTACCGGGATATCAAATCATTAATAGCGAATCAGTTCCAGTAGAAAAGAAAAGCGCATGAATTTACCTTGAATTTCTCCTCCCAACGAAAGTATGGCCACCGAACACATTATGCCGCACGAGGAGGATACGCATCTCAATGACGCCTCATATACAATCCAAGAGGAGCCGCTGGGTACACCGAGAAAGCTACGAGTAGTGATGGTCGGAGCCGGTGCCAGCGGAATCAATATTGCTCGTCATATGGAATTGCAAATGCAGAACTATGAGCTGCAAATGTATGACAAGAATGAGGATGTTGGAGGAACTTGGTTTGAGAATAGGTATGTATATCTGCTCTACAACTTGACAAGCAGTGCAGAATCTAACACATGGGCTTTAGGTACCCAGGATGTGCTTGTGATATTCCCGCGCATAATTACCAGTATACCTGGGAACCGAATCCAGAATGGTCTACCTTGTAAGATGATTCAAGGGCACAACGTATTTGAGAGAGAAAGAAACTGACTCGCGGTACAGCTACTCCTCAGCGGGAGAGATCTTCAAGTACTTCAAGAACGTGGCTACCAAGTATGACTTGTACAAGTACATTCGTTTGAATCACTTGGTGACAGGAGCAGCCTGGAACGAGGAAGAGGGCATTTGGAATTTGGAGATCAAGAATAGAGAGACTGGCGAGACCCTTCATGATTGGGGTCATATTCTTATCAATGGCTGCGGCGTTCTCAAGTGAGTTCTTTGATTTGCTTTGACAGTGCCACGACTGGACTATTAGGGCTAACAGGTCGGTACTAGCAACTGGAAATGGCCAGACATCCCCGGTCTGCACTCATTTAAAGGAGATCTCATCCACAGTGCTGCATGGCCCGAGGACTATGATGTGACGAACAAGACGGTTGCTGTTTTGGGATGTGGATCATCCGGAGTGCAAATCGTTCCTACCATCCAGCCAAGTAAGTGATACTAGACACACTTAAGCCCCATGTGACTGACGAAATGCTCTCATAGAGGTCAAATCACTTACCACTTTCATCCGCACTCCCACATGGATCACTGCTGGATTTGCCCAGAGCCATGCAGGACCCGGAGGAGCCAATTTTGAGTGTATGCATTCCCTTCCCCATCAGCTTCTAGACTGCAATCTAACCCAATCATAGTCAGCGAAGAGCAAAAGAAGATCTTCCGCGAGAAACCAGATGAGTACCTCAGATACAGAAAGGAGATCGAGGGCGAACTCAACCAGCGGTTCAAATTCGTAAGTCCACGCAGCCAGAGTGAATGTTGTATCTTTTGGTCTAATACAAACTACCCAGATAATTGCAAACAGCAAAGAACAGGCTGAAGCACGGGAATATTCGACCAAAGAGATGATCACCAAATTGGGCAACGACCCCCAACTGGTGAAAGCTCTGTTGCCTGACTTCGCAGTTGGATGTCGTCGACCAACCCCCGGAAATGGTTATCTCGAGTCATTGACAAAAGAAAATGTACACGTGGTAACCGATACAATTGACAAGATCGTACCGGAGGGTATCGTTCTCTCAACCGGCGAGGTCATCCATGTCGAGGCCTTCATCTGTGCCACTGGATTTGACATGTCCTTTGCCCCTCGATTCGACTTGGTCGGACGTGAAGGTAAGCGGCTGGCAGAGGAGTGGAGAGTGAAACCCACAGCATATCTTTCCCTAGCGGCTGCGGATTTCCCCAATTACTTCAGTAAGCCTTTCCCTCTTCCCTGTAATTTCGGGAAGAAAACTAACCCTGTCTAGCGTTCCTCGGACCAAATGCTCCCATCGGCCATGGCAGTGTACTACCCATCGTTGAGCACACTTCCAAATACATAATCAATTTCATGAAGAAGATTCAAAGCCAGGGGATCAAAGCGGTTTCACCGAGACCCGAGGCCATCCGAGATTTCGATATCCATCTCACTGAGTTTATGAAGCGGACAGCATGGGCTACTCCCTGTCGCAGTTGGTTTAAGAATGGCAAGATTGATGGACCGGTCATCGCAGTTCATCCTGGAAGTCGCATTCATTGGTTCCATATGTTGACAGACATCCGTTTTGAGGATTGGGAGTTCACCTATCTCAACAATAATCGCTTCGAGTATCTGGGCAATGGATTTTCCGTGAAGGAGGAACCAGGGAGGGATACCACTCTCTATTTCGACTCACCGGAGGAAGGATATAGAGACTATTGATTGATGTTTGAGTTACTCCAAGAGAAGGCAGTCTGATATGTCATTATATGTTCAATCTTCAATGACGTTTGTCAATGTTCCATGGCTAATTGTAGATGGTTTTTAGCTCGGTTATAGGAAAGACCACAAAGAGGAATTGAACACATAAGATATGAAGTGTCAATTGGATCAGTGAAGATTGTCATCACTATACACAAACTTCTATGCGAAGACTTTGACCTGATTCTCCTAAACTACTTACTTTCTACGATGAAACATGCAAATTGAAATAACACATAGCAAGCATTTGATTCATATATTGTTACCCGATCAGGGAGTTACTATCCAAAGATCCCCTCAAAACACAGTTGAGATCGTTTCCCGCGCATCCTGCATGCAATCAAATCCATAGGTGAATCTGTGAACGTCCACATCCATCACCTTATCCGGAACCTTTCCAGGAACTCCAGTCTTCATCGCTGCAAATGCCCGATCTCGCTCGTCACGGGCCTTTCCAGCTCCCAGGTGAAGTTCGCGAGATGACTCTGCGGCTAGTCCAACGAGAGTTTCCGCTCGCACTTTCCTGGCCTTTTCATAAGCCAGGAGTGCTTTGTTGATGTTGATAGGGGATGCGTCAGGGAGCGCAGACAGGAAAATAGAAAGAACAGCACCATCTTCAACTGCCTGGGCGGCACCTTGACCTAAATGGGGCAGAGTCGGATGGCAGGCATCTCCGACCAGAGCAACAGACCCTTGAACCCATGTGGGCAGAGGATCATGGACGTGCAACTTCCATTCAACGATCTCTTCATCGGGTGCAAGATCTAACATCCTCAAGACGAGAGGACAGAAGTCCCCGTATACAGACATCATGGCTAATTTGGAACCTTTCGTTGTATAAGTTGCCGAGGCCGCAGCTGCGAAATTGACGTCAGGCTGGGTTGTGGAGATGTTGTAGATGCTTCGCTGGGAGATGGGATATGCAACAATGTGGCGCTTCTCCCCAATCCATCGGATTGTCTGATCTCCATCCAGAAGAGCTAGAAGCTCTAGATCATGCTTCATCTGGTCGCGGGTCAACATGATGCGGTATGCAGCCTGTCCGGTCTCTCTGACTCCGGCTTCCACGTTCAAGTTCTTGAGCATTGCCTGCCGAGTCTTGGACTTGATGCCATCTGCTCCGAGCAAGATATCGCATTGTACTTGAAATGGCTCACCGTCGCCGGTAGTCACCGAAAATGTTGGTCGATCGGTGAACTCGAGAGATGCGTCAACGGTGGAGGAAAAATTGAACTTCACTCCATTTTGCACACATGCGTCATGGAGACTATCGATCAAGGCTGCTCGGTGCCCACCAGTCTGACGGAATCCATATTCGGTTTCGATATTCCTGCAGTCCACAAGTCCCATATTCTTCCCCGACGCACCATCTGCCACCTGGTTAGTGATCTATTCTTTCCATTCTTTCTTTTGTGAAATGAGATTCCTCTGGAATAGACCATACCTCGAATACTGTAGAATTCCATTGCCACTCCATCCGCTGCTATTGGCTCCCAAACTCCCAGGTCCGTAAGGATCCGTGCCATGTTTGGCGCCATTTGAATGCCCGCGCCGACAAAACCCAGCGCTGGGGCATTTTCAAAGACCTGAACATTGCGGAATCCCTTCTTGACCAACGATAAACCGGTGGTGAGACCGCCGATCCCTGCACCGATGATGCATATTTCTAAATCCTGAACGGAGGCGTGCATGGTGGAAAAATATGGAAAACGTGGAGAGACGATTGCATTTACCGATATTGGCTACCCCTCCTTCTCATTCTTAAGAGGAGATATATCTCACTTGCTTCATGCTCTCGGAGATTACAAGGCGAGTCTGGGGTTTGCGGCCGAGCTCCTGGGATAAAATCATTCCCGCTCCCCGGGATGCATCTTTCCCCGGATGATCGACTGAAGCCGTGGCCATTTCTCGCATCGACCGGACCAATTGGAAGACAAGTTCTGACATACGAGATATTCAGTCTTGAGAGCGCTCTAGCGCTCTAGAGTGCTGGGACCATGGATATGAAGCCTTCCAGTCTTGACATCCGGGGAGTAAGACGCGATCCGAAGCTGAGCTTCAACGAGGCGATTGGCGGCTACTACTTATATTCTTTTCTGTGCTGATTGCTCTGATTCGTTCTGATTTTAACTTGTTCTCGGAACTGTCCCATCTCTGTCTCTCCGCATCTTCTCCAACTACTCCGCATATCCGCGATGCCGGTCTCCTCACCCTACGCCTCGGTGGACATCCCTGATGTGGATCTTTGGACATTCCTGTTTGAACGCAAAGACAGACAGTTTCCTGACAATAAGAGTATGCTACCAGTCTTGCTTGATTCCAACAAATTAAGTCTTCTAAACTAACAGCGCTACAGTCATCTACCATGATGCCGACACGAAGCGCCATTACACCTACCAGAATTTGAAGGATGCGGCACTCGCTTTTGGACAAGGTCTCAAGAGCATATACAATTGGCAAAAGGGAGATGTCCTCGCTTTATACACCCCCAACAGCATCGACACTCCGGTTGTCATGTGGGGTACTCACTGGGCTGGGGGTGTTGTCTCGCCCGCAAACCCGGCATACACAGTCCACGAGCTTGCCTTTCAGCTGAAGAACGGTGGTGCTACTGTGCTAGTGACTCAGCTTCCTCACCTCGAGGCCGCCAAAGCAGCGGCCAAGCAGGCAGGGATCCCCGAGTCTCGCATCCTCCTCATCGGCGATGAGCTGGACCCCGAAGGCAAAATCAAACACTTTACCTCTATCCGGCCTACCACGGGTGCCTCCTACCAACAGACAATGGTCAACCCGGAGAAAGATCTGGCGTTCCTAGTCTACTCTTCGGGAACCACTGGTATGCCTAAGGGTGTCATGTTGTCGCATAGGAACATTGTCGCCAATTCTTTGCAGCTAGCCGCTTCAGAGGGCGGAGAATTAACCTGGAACGGCGGTGCGGATGGAAAAGGAGATAGGATCCTTGCTTTCCTTCCATTCTTCCATATCTATGGTGAGTTCTTTCCTCGATATTTCTACAGCCACTTAATTAAGGCTGGTGTTCCTCTTTAATTGCAAGACTGACCTTCCTTCTAGGCTTGACCTGCCTTGTCCATCAGACCTTGTACCAAGGGTATGAACTGTATGTCATGCAGAAGTTCGACCTTGAGAAATGGTGCTCCTACGTGCAGAACTATCGCATCACCTTCAGCTACGTCGTGCCTCCCATCGTGCTATTGCTCAGCAAGCACCCAGTCGTCGACAAGTATGATCTATCAAGCCTACGAATGATGAATTCAGGCGCAGCACCCCTCACAAGGGAGCTCGTGGAGGCCGTATACGCACGTATCAAAGTCGGAGTCAAGCAAGGCTACGGTCTCAGCGAGACCAGTCCTACAACCCACAGCCAGCCATGGGCGGAATGGCGCACCAGCATCGGGTCTGTGGGCAAGATGGTTCCAAACATGGAAGCAAAATACATGACTGTGCCAGAAGACAACTCGGAGCCGCGCGAGGTGGCTATTGGCGAAGTGGGCGAGCTCTACCTCCGCGGCCCAAATATCTTCTGCGGGTACCACGCCAATCCGACTGCCACGGCGGAGAGTCTCTCTTCCGATGGCTGGTTCCGCACCGGAGACGTAGGCTACCAGGATAAAGATATGAACTTCTATATCACGGACCGCGTCAAGGAACTTATCAAGTATAAGGGCTTCCAAGTTGCTCCCGCGGAACTGGAGGGTATCCTTATCGATAATAAGGCTATTGACGATGTCGCTGTTATTGGAATTGACAGTGAGGCTCATGGAACGGAGGTGCCTGTCGCCTATGTGGTACGAAGTGCTAAAAGCAAGACATCTGGTTTGAGTGACCAGCAGGAGGCTGCTAATATCATCAAATGGCTGGACGACAAGTTTGCATATCACAAAAAGCTACGTGGAGGTGTGCGGTTTGTTGATGTGATTCCCAAGAGTGCTGCTGGTAAGATCTTGCGACGGGTACTGAAGAACCAGGCGAAGGAAGAGACAGCAGCTCCGAAGGCCAAGCTGTAAGAGCTTGGCCCGCTTCAGGGTTTGGGGTGTTTTAGATGAACGTGTATAACTTCAACTTTGTTCTCATAACAGTCCAGCGCTGGGTGAATTACACTGGCTAAACCTAGTCTTTCTGATTTAGGCGGCAATAAAACATTGGGCAATTACCAGGTCTACAATTGCTCATCAGGTTCGGCCAATTTGGTTAATTTTTCGTTTCCAAAGGCCAACTACCGAGATTCACCGTACACTACCGTGATCCACCGTATACTACCGAGGCACCTGTCACCAAGGACGATTCGTGAGAACAATACTCCAACACCCAGGCACCAAGAATATGACGCTTGAACAAAGCAACCCGGAGTCTCTTTCCCCATTTCAGGAATCCCAGACAAGAGAGCTGAATAGCAATCTGGATAGCTCCCATCGACAAAAACACAATCAAAGGACCACATGCCTCAAGCCAGTCATTGATGAACCAGTTCCAGATATAGGTCACAACCGAGCGCAAGAAGGTAACGCTGACCATAACCTCTGCCGAGTGCTTGGGATAACAATCCAGGGGATAGGACATGCCCATATTTGCTCCGATCTGGTTGCTCACGGTGATGATTCCAAATCCGACAATGGGTCCCATGTAGTGGACACGGTAGTGCAGACAGAGTGCAACGATAACAGATCCCACGGCAGTGATACCCGCGGCAACGAGAAGAGAGAAAAGACGCATCTCGGGCTCGCGGACGCCACCGTTTCGTTGGGCGGAGTAATTGACGATCTTGTCGACGACGTAGCTGCAGAAGAATGTTGCGGTTAAGGAGCCGACGAAGGGTGATAGGAAGACGAGGCCTTGGTCGATTGAGTCAAAATTGTATGGTCTTGTCGCCAAATCAGTAAACATTCCATGTTGTGTGGTGTTGGGAGAGCGTGAGGAAAGAAACTCACTCTAGGCCGAAAATCTGCGCTGCTGTGGCTGCCAGTGTCGTGAGACTGATAAACGACATACCGTATACCAGACTCGCCCAGATGACGATTGGGTTAAGACAGTACAAGAACGGCCTGAAGAAAATGGCGCGGAGATCGACGTCCGGATTACCGCCGGGCCACAGAGACAATTCACTCATGTAAGAGCGTTTTTCAACGGTGTGCACAGCGCCGACATCTTCAACATGCTCGGAGCCGGATTTCGCCTCCGCTGGTACGATCGCAGCGCGGTCACCGTAATACATAGTCTCCGGCATAGCAAAGATGAGGGTAAGCATATTTGCACCCAAGCACATTGCTAGAATCCAGAAGGACCATGCTGGACCGAGACTCTGGATAATGAACGAGGACAACATGGGACCGATCTGCGCGGCTAGGAGAACGGATAATCCGTAGAATGCAATCTTTGCTCCTTGGTGATGGAGGAAATAAATGTCTGCGATGGTGGTGGGTGCAATCGAGTAGATTGGTGATTGACCCAATCCCATAACGACTCTAGCAACTAGGAAGGACGTGTAGCTCCCGCGGGTGGCAAAGCCCTGCCAGATGAGACATGCACACATCAGGACTGTGGTGATGAGATACGTAGGGCGGCGGCCGAATTTGGCAAAGAATGGCCTGGTTGATGATTGAGTTAGTTCAAGTTCTCTTGTGGAATTGTGTTTTCTTTTCTCTCTCTCTTTCTTTTCTCAGGGGGAGCATCACTTACATCCAGTAGAAACAGCCTACTCCAGTGCAAATGAGGTTTGCCGCTACTGCAATATTGACCTTTTGGAAGGACGCATTGTATTGTTGTGTCAGTTGGAGGACACCTGGTTTGTCTTGGTTAGTATAGCGAATGGCAAGCTTGAAGAAGTTATAATGTACCTGCTGCGATAATCGGACCTGTAACTCCACCCAGGAAGCTGTAAAGACAGGCATTGGCAAAGATAATGCCCTTTTTCATGCGAGACCATGAAAGAGGATCATTGGGATCAGTCCGAGAAGGCTGGGGGACCAGCAAAATCCGTCGCCCTTTGCGCTCGATATGCTGCAGATGTCCATATAGCTGAGACGACGGTCCATCGGAATCAAAGAGGAGCTCTGTTCCTGGGACGGTCTCAACTTCATGGACGATCTCCTCCTCAGACCGAATCTCGGCATTAGACTTCATGGTTGAAGCCAGGCTTGCGGTAAATAGAAAAGATTTGTATCCTTGCACGCGTCAGGAATGGTATCCCCAAAGAGAAACAGGAAAGGAAGTCCGAAAAGCCCATCTTCCAAGCTCTTCAGCCTTTTATGTCTCCCCTAGATTTGTGTTCTGGCCTATCATTGGATCAATGCATCCGGGGTAAAGAGAAGCAAACCACCCGCGGCGGAGACCAGGTGGCCAATAAGGGGGAAGACCAGGGGGAGGGCATCCGGGGAAGATGGACAATCCGGGGTAGTGAGTGTGGGGGTGGAGTTGTCCCCGGGAACGTGCATTCGGCTTGTAACAGCCCGACTATAATAGACCACGCACTTGGCAGAAAAAGAGGCCCCAAAAACAGCATAGAGAAGATCGACAATCATGACAGGCCCAATTGAAGAGTCTCTCGAGACACCTGTTCTCATCATTGGTGGTGGACCCGTTGGTCTCACCACCGCCCTTTTACTTGCCCGATATGGCATCCAGAGCGTTGTCGTCGAGCGATATCCTGGACGACTGGGCCAGCCAAAAGCCCACGCCGTCAACCCTCGTTCTCTTGAGATTCTCCGACAGGGCGGTCTGGACACCGTGCAACTCCGCAAAGTGGCCTCCCGCCCCGTTGACGCGGATTTAGTCCGCTTCGGCCTCTCGCCAGTGGGGCTGGAGCTAGGCACTCTGCCATTTGAACGACAAGGCGAAGAGAACAAAGTTATCACTCCAGAGCCCCTGTTCAACATCCCGCAACCAGAGCTTGAGGACTGGTTGATGGAAGTCATTTCCAAGAACAAGCTCATCACCCTCAAACGCGGCTTTGAATGGAAATCCTGCACCGGTCCACGAGATTCTTCCGCCGAGGTGGTCTCCCAAGTGATCGAGAGGGCAAACCACCGTTCTGTCCGAGTCACCAGCAAATATCTTTTGGCCTGTGATGGCGCCCGCTCCGGAGCGAGAGAAAAGCTGGAGATTCCCTTCTCTCCCATCCCCGATGGTCCTGCCAAAGAATCACACCACCTCACCATTCACTTCAAGGCCGACCTGACGCATCTGAAGTCGGGTATTATCTATTACATCTTTGGATCTAAACAACAAGACGCCTTTCTTGCCTACGATCGATCCAACAGCTGGGTATATGTAACCAACTGGGACGGAAATGAAGACTCCAAAGCCAAATTCACGAATGAAACCTGCACAACAATGATCAACGAAGCTATGGGCCAAGGATTCCCCTTTAAGATTCTTTCGATCACGATGTGGACCACTCACCCCCGGATCGCGGACTTCTACCGATCAAAGATCCAGCCACAGGCATTCCTCTTGGGAGATGCCGCCCACGCATTCCCACCCACAGGTGGTCTCGGCGTGAACACCGGAATTGCCGACGCCCAGAACCTGGCCTGGAAGATCAACGCTGTGGAAAAGGGATGGGCGGGTGAGCAACTGCTCGATACTTACAACGACGAAAGAAGACCAGTGGCCATGGCGAATGCGCGTCAAAGCGCGAAGAACCAGAGAACTGTCTACAAATTCTTCTCTGCGAGGCCTGAGGGGGTCACCGATGAAGATTTGGAGCGAAACACTGAATGGAGAGATCAATTCGGAATCGATATCGCAAATGACGCCGAGCACTTTGATTCGATTAACTTGCAACTGGGTTATATCTATGGTGGCAAGGCTTGGGATGATGTGCCATGCAATGAGTTCACCCCGAGCTGTGTTCCGGGTATCCGATTTCCCCATGCTTGGGTGAAGTTCCAGGGCCACACTGCATCTGCATTGGATCTTGTTGATGGTCTGGGTTTCACCGTTGTGGGCTCTGCTTCGTGCTTGCCTGGCTCTGGTTCCAAGATTGTTGATAGCAAGACTTCTGTTGGTGTCAATATTGTGCGACTAGGCGATGACTTCTCCTGTGATGATAATGCCTGGCTCCAGATAACGGGCTTGTCCGATGAGGGCAAGGGAGTATTGATTAGACCTGATCAGCATGTTCTTGGTGAGGTGAAATCAGAGCAGGATGTTCAGGACTTGCTGTCTCGGTTCTTGCTTGGAAACTGAGTCCAGAAGAATAAATGTTGAGAGTGGATGTTTGCTATTTTGAGATTCTTCCCCATGTTGGATACGCTTCAATGCCGTATCTATACTATTATATAGGTCTATAGAGTCATGTTCCATACTATGTTAGCCTTGAAAGCTCTGTTCTGCTTTAGTTACCGGAGTAGGCATTAAATGCATCAGTAATCAAGCATTGGATATAATCATCAATCGTTCTAATTCAATATCTAGGTTCCTTAATCGAATATACGATAATCAAGCAGCCAGAATTAGGTAACAAAGTGGTACATAATATGTGGTCGACATAAACCTCTTGCTAAAATCAAACATTCATCGTGTTATTCATACACCTGAAAGGACGTGTCGCAGACTCGGCAATCTCTAGCATCTGCATAAGTATCTCTCGCCCCTGCCCAACCTGAGCCGCAAAGAATTCAGAAGTCAAATGATGTACTCCCGCCCGAAGATACTCAACATCTGCCGTAGCAGAGAGACGCTGTGGTTCTTTCAGGATATGCATAAAGATTGTGGATGTTGCAGCCAGGAAGTATGCGGATGGTGCACCAAGCATTCGAATCTCCCTCGTGTCAGACGCAACCGACCGACTATTCGATGTCCGGATCAATGATCGAGCAGAGGCAACACAAATAGCCTCACTCGATTGGAGACGAGGATATCTATCGACAGGGAATGTTTCATCTCGTATGTGAATGAGCAACATTGAGGTCCAATGTAATGTCCGCAGCACATTGAAGAACTGCATATACAACCACGAAACATGATGGCGTAGTTGGATAGGGGCCAGATTCTCCTGTTCCGGGCGGAATTCCAGAGGAATGGCATCGCGCCAGGCAATAAGTTTGATATCCAACTCTGCTAGGCAATACAAGCGCTCATTTGCACATTTTTCACGACCGATGACGTCCGCAATTTGGTTTACAAGACAAGCGAGCGTGACATGCCAGACGTAGATCATGGGTCCTGGTGCCAGTTCACAGTCATCAGGGCACTCCTGAGCTGTTAAGGGCTCTATCAGTGTGTCTGTTTTATCAGACGATGTGCCGGTGGGTCGACCTTCACAGAGTGATGTGAAGGCGTCGAGGCTATACGCAACCCACCAAAGTCTAGCCCGGAGTCTAACAAGGTCGTCACTTAGCTGCAGATCACTGGGTGTATGTCGATGCAAGCCAATAGACTCTGCCACGCGTAGTGCGGTTCCGCAAGTTGACCACGCAATCCCCAGCTTGCCTTGCTGGGTGAAGAACAACGTATGAAGAAGAAGGACCTGGACGGATCCTGTGTATGGATGGGCTAACACATAGTTCATCATTGACCAGGCCCGCTGGTGCAGGGCGGAGATCTTCTCTTGCATCTCCTGTGTGGGACCGCTGGGATGTGCCGTTACACCAATTGCAACCATGATGCAGATGCACATGAATTGAATAGGGTCCGGTGGGCTCGGACAGTCGTCATACCATTGGGTCCATGAATGTCTGAGTTCCAGGCTGACGATGGGGTATCGCAGGTAAACGCTTCTGAAGAATAACTCGACTCCGTGCTCGACAAAAGACCGGTCCGGAAGGTCATGAGGGTCTATCCTTAAGGGAACGGATATGTTGGCTTCATCCATGTAGGTAATCCCTCTGATGAGATACTGTAAAAGGCTAAATTCTCCAAGCTGGGGGGAATGGTTCTTGGCGTAGATAAGGCAAGACGATAGAGTGGCGCCGATAGAATTCAGTCCCTGATACCTACTTTCGCAGGCATCTTTCTTCAAAAAGAGACCAGGAAGTAGGGATGCTGACTTGGTGGACGGGAGCCCATCTTTCAAAAAGTGTACGCCTGCGACTTTTGGCTTTCTCGTGCTCGAGGAGATCGGGCGGTTTCCCTCGTCAGCTTCATCCCCTGTGCATGGTGTTGGCAATCGCTCATTGGGATCATGGAACCCATGGTTGAAATGCGGAAAATCAGCCAGCATAGAGACGGTCAAATCAGACATGTTTGACGAGTCCGCAAAATCGAACACATTTGGCATGTAAAGATTAGGATCCCACGGCTCGGAAGAGGACAGAAGCCCCGGTGTTGCTGGACCTTGGTCGTGGTCACCTGGTAATATCTCCTGCGGTGCCTCTACGGGGTGATTGTGTTGTGAAGATTGCACGACTAAGTCATCCTCTAATGACACAGCTGTCGGTGTTGGTCCCGATGATTCAGGTGTTTCATTCTCTCTCCGAAGGAGATGACCTAAATCCTGATCGGTAGTCTGACGAAATTCGTCTCTCTCACCAAGGGAAGCAAGCGATTGAGTCCGCTTGGATTTATGCGCCCTGGCAGGGACTGCCGGAGAGTCAGTGCATGTTGAGCGATAGAGTAAGCAGTTCATGCACGGGCGTTGACCGGCACTGCACCTAATCTATCGTCAGGTTCTATAGTCAGCGCATATCTGGGCCACGGAACAGCAAAGACGAAAAGTACCCGTTTTTTCCGACAGGAGTCACAGGCGCGCGAGACGCGTTTGGGTTGCATTGGGTAGAGATTTAGGTCCGGCTGCAACGCACTAGACTGCGGTGAGTCAATACTCATGATATATTTGCACTTGACCCGCTGTGAAGATGGTACTTTGGAAGGAATTGAGGAGAAAGTGAGCTTCCACGGGATATATGGACTACCCCGTGGGGATCTCTCGTTAGCGCCATCTTCTGTGCGGGGTCTGTTTCTTTGCCCTCGGCTGAACGCCTAGGGATCCAAGTGGAACCTATTGGGAAATATACGGGGAGATTTAGATGAAGGATTGCACTTGGTGGAAGAGTCGTCACAATCCTGTCGGTGCAGGATTCCAGTCGTTGTGTTTCGTCATTGCTCAGAGCTCAAGGCTCTTATGACTCTACATCAATATACATCCAGATGACTCGATTCATTGTGTTGGTCTCCAACTATCTGTTTTAAATTTGTAAAACGTGTCTACAATCTCTAGTGAAAGTCGAACAGCTCGACCGACTCCCGGATGTTCTATATACATTCAACCAAAGCACACTCAGCGACTCTCATATCGAACCTTGTTGACAAGTGTGCCGATCTGATCAATCTCAACGGAAATCTCATCGCCATCATTCAGAACCACTCTGGGATTGTGGAAGTATCCAATACCAGCCGGCGTTCCAGTCAAGAAGATGGTTCCCGCCTCCAGCGTTGTGCCTTGGGAGAGATACGAGATCTGCTTCTTGATGGAAAAAATCATATCCTTTGTATGTCCATCCTGCACAGTAGCACCATTATGAATCGCCCTAATCGAGAGGGCTTGAGGGTCTTGGATCACAGAGGAAGAGACAAGGACCGGGCCAATGGGACAGCTTCCGTCGAGGCCCTTGGAGAAGCACCATTGGGTGGTCATCAATTGCATCGTGCGAGCAGACACATCATTTGAAGCTGTATATCCCAGCACATAGTCTAGTGCTTCCTCCTCGGGGATGTCGCGACCGGTCTTGCCAATGACCAGACACAGCTCGGCTTCGTAGTCGCTTGTGCCGTCCTGTGCGCATTTAGGCACATTGATCGCCGCGGGATAGGGGCCGATTAGGGCCGTTCGTGGCTTGGTGAAGAGAATTGGGGCTTTCGGAATAGGTAGGCTAGCTTCCTTTGCATGGTCCATGTAGTTCAGTCCCAGGCAGCGGATGTAGTTGCAGTCCTCTCGGGAGACTGGAGAGAGGAGCTGCTTGACGTGCATAATCTCATTTGTCACATGGCCATCAAAGGCAGTGCCATTGATCACATAGACGGCAATCTCGACGCCATTGATGCTGTCCCGTCCGATATCGCGAGTGGTGTCCACCAGTTGGCCGAGATGGACCTGGCTGTCCTCGACGGCGATGAAACGAACCAAGTGAGTCCAAGATGGCATATTTGTGTGTGTATCAACCATATTCTAATTTGAAATAGTAATAGTAATAACGATCAATCTTCGGTCTTGGTTATCGCTCAGCACTGTATTATAGCCCCCAGTAACTGCATCCCGCGGAATGAAGGTCCCGGGGAGCAGGGCACAGCTCAACGCAGACCCGGGGAACCACCACAATCCCAGTTCAAGGCGACTGGATCAGTTGTATTATCCGAACTGATGAAAAGCAATGCACCTCGATAGGCACTTTCATGAGACCTTTTGTCAAAAGGATCGCGGTCGTGAATGTCGAGGGTCAGTCTGCCCTTCGAGCTAGCGAAGTGCTTTCCATCTACTCTACCAGGTGGTCTCGTTGCCATGGTGAGATAGAGTCGGCATATATGAATAAATACCTTGTTCTTTCTTATGTTTGCTTAGGAATGCAGAAAGCCTAGTGGCTATGGTCATTATATGACTGTTTGTTTGTTCTCCCATGTAGTTCATCATGCCCGTCCTATATAAAGCCACCCATCCGCCGTATCTCTTTTTCCCTGTTCACCTATATGGATGTTATAATCTATCGCCATGTCTACTTGCTATCATTTTATATCTCATAAGAGCCTCTAGGACTGAATTTCCTATTTGAATGTCCCCTTCCATCTTCATCGTTCTTCTCTTCATATATATATCACCTGGTCAATTCAACGACAATGCCTTCTTGATCTACTTTGATAATTGAACGCAGTGATGACTTATGGCTCTGGCCGGAGTTTGAAGGCACGGTATTGCTAATAAAACCTTCATCTCTGGGGGATTGATGGTGTGGCATCATCGTGAACCGGGTCTATTGACACACCGAGCATCTTGTTTGCTAGTCTCCAGGGACTAGAAAAGTCCCCTGTTTTCCCAGATCAGGGGATCATATCGTCTCTGTTATCCTTACCCCTCAAAGATGCTTCTAGAAATGGCCTCTGCGCAAAGAGCCGCACCCCTAATTCCCGAGATGTTCGAAGCAAAGCTCCAGCTACGCACGCGAATCTCGCCAAGTCGCTCCGACCAGACCAGTCGTATCGCTGCGGGGAGGAGTTCTTCGATCAACATCAACTGCCGCTTTGACGACTTCTGTATGCCATTCATTGGATGCCGACTAAGGCAACATCGGAGCCTCTTGCGTTACAAAAGATGAGATACATGTTTAGTTGATACATGCTCGTCACGGGGTTACAATTTACTGGGGCCTCGGTGTTCATGATAATGCAGCATTGAGAACTTGCTGTCAAAAAGGGGTGCACAACTCAGTGGCCGGGTATCTCAGGGCGACCGAGGTTGTTGCATCAATTCACATACCAGTCGATCAAATTGAGCACGGCAAAGATGATATGTGCAATTCTGCCGGTCGGTTTGCTCCCTTTTATCCAGGTTGGAAGCCTTGAGGTTGCTAATTGAGCGCCCTTCCACGGCAGCTTTATATCGTCACGTTGAAGTTGTTGGCTCTCGGATGCTATACCGAAATAGCAGCATCTATATCTGATCAATGGGATTATTCTCAACTCCTTTTTGGGAATCTGAGTTTGCCACTCTGCTTCTGTTAGTCTTGCTCTTCCAATCAGAAGATAAAGCCAGGCACTTTATAATATGGCTTGAGAATATGGAGAGGACATTCAAAAGATCAGGTTAGTGAGGGCTTCTGTCGATTTTCTCATTCCAGCCGAGTCTAACATATAGAGATTCATCGGTTTAGAGGCCAGAATGTAATCAACAATATGGCCTATACCGCGGATCATAGCGCTCCCGCCACACATCGACTACTCTGTCTTCAAATCTTTAAACCCTTCAATAATGCTGACTATTTCCATCCCAAGCTCGATCATCCATTGTTGATTACCGTGGAAGAAGATCACCCCAGCGAGCTTATACCATTGTCAGCCCTGATGCTGGGCAGGACTCTTCGCCAGGCGGGTATTCTTGAGGATGTTCTCGATGTTCAAGGCCGTGAAACAGCCCTGATATTGATGGACTGCTTCCCCCGGAAGCGTGGTGGTGGATTGTTTGTCGAGTTATGGACCCTCTGCCTGAGCATAGATATGCCACAGCCTGCCAGAGCCTTCGCTCGAGGTTGGCTATAACATGGTAGCTATATATGTTAATACCCTGGTAAGAATTGAAAGGGGTGTCCGGGAGCTTTGGTCAACCTCGTTTTCCTTTTGTATCTGACCAGACAGATCGTGATTAAACTGTCTTCTTGGCAAGACCACCTGGGCAACCAAATAACCAGATACATAGTAGTCAGAAGAATGAATTGTAGATACAAGGTAAACACGCTATGAATTTGGAGCGAAAAGAGTCAAAAAATATCATCCCCAGACACGCATTATCGCATTTCCTCTTCTTCCACAGGAATACTGTCGTACTCGCCTGAGAACGATCTGCTTGCTCCGCCGGTATTGGCGACATTGTCCTGGGTCTTGCTCTCGTGGTTCACAACCACGAAAGATAAGAACACGATAGCTGCTCCAACCCAGTACATGGGGCTGGCGTATTCTGCCTGCAGGACCATCTGTCCGATCAGGGAAAGGGGGATGGTCATACTGAGTCCGACGGTGACCACGAGTGGTGTGGTAAGAAGCATAGCATACGCCCAAGCAATATCAGAGATGAAGGATGCGAGCGCGTTAGACTGGCGGTATTGAGTTAGCTAGATAAGAACCAGGAGAGGAAAAGATCATAACCATACCAGAATGATTTCCCACACACGGCTAGTATCAGGCAAGGAGAACGGCTCCAATCCTGTCCAGTGGAAGATGAAGAAGCCGGGCCACAGAAGAACGACGTTGAAGAATCCAACCAGTCCGAAGAATAGTGGCATGTTGACACGGGACTCATCGCCAACCTGTTTCTTCATGACGACCGTGTAAAGACCGTACATGATAGCGCTGAACGCCGCCATGGCATCACCGAGAGCAATCTCTCCCGTGGATTTGTGAGGGAATGAGCCCTCACCCCCATCAGGGGTCTCACCTGTGTCTGGCTTGGAGAGGTCTACACGCGAGATCAGGATGATACCGATCAGAGAAGCGATAACACCCATGAATTTGCGCATAGTAAATTTCTCAACACGGACCAAGGCACCAAAGACCAAGGTCCAAACGCCTGCAAAAATGAGCATTAGAGCCAGGTGGTATACACATTTGAAACTGGGGAATCCTTACCACTAGTGGAGGTCAGAATCGTTGTGCTTCCAACTGACGTAAATTGGAGGCATCCCATCGCAAAGTAATTTGCCTAAATAGGAATTCTTGGTTAGTATTTCATGGTCTCCTAGTAGTTACTAGGTTGTGAGGTGTGCGACATACGATAAACTATGATACGTTAGCGAGCTGATCATCTATCAAAACATCATGGCAGTATGCTTACCCAGAGAAGACAGAACTGGACACTGAGCTTAGCTGTTGCTTTCAACCCTAGCTTTCCAGCTGGATCATCCTGGTTGGGCTGCGGAAAGCGCCCGTCCTCTTCATCGGATCCACTGTGCAGCATACTCTCCTCCTCACTCTTAGGATCATGCGAGTCCAGGTGATTCAAGAGGCTCTTCAAGGAAGTAATCTGGGAGAATTTCCGAAGCCGCCAAAGACTCCATGTCCGACGGGCGATAATGAAGAAGAGGGGCATGATAAACATCGAAGTATTGGTATAAGTCACGAAGAAGGGTTTCGGGTAGGTCTTGTCCGCAAAGATAGTCTGAATCGCATTCAATATGTAATTAGCCAAGGTTCCGCGACCATGTTGTGTTTCACATGAGGATCTCTCCATAAAAGGGCCCGCATACACTTCCGAGGAAATTCGAGGTCGTCCATAGCACAACCACCACTAAAAGCAAGATGATTCCCAGTGTCCGGCGCGCCATCCTTAGCGGCAAGGTGCCGGGACCATCAGGCGTGACTGTGGCCATTGTGTCTCTGAATATGTCGTTTGCAAAGGAAGTCGATCTGCTGCGCGACTTGGTCAGGTGTGGTGTTGCCCAGAAAGCTGTGTCGCCGATGTCGCAATCGCTACGTTTGCGTCCGGGAATGCCGAGTTAGGCGGGGAGGTGTCGGACGGCGAGCATCTGAAGCACAACTAGCGATGTACCTTCAAGGTAGAAATCAACGAGCGACGAATGAGATGAATGGCTCGAAGATGTGCGAACATAAGGAAATGGGGGATAGATGCCCAGCATTCGCGAGATAAGGGTCCGGGTGGGGAGAAACGCATTTCCCTCCTCCTTACTCCGTACACGTGTTGCCGTAGTTTCTATGGGGCCCACGGCTTATACTGGTTCCTAATGCCCCATGATCATTGAATGACGCGCCATCTACTCCGTATATTGGAGAGAGATACGAAAGCTATCGTGAAAGATGTAGATGGTGTTGCATTAAACCCAAAAAAAGACACTGCCCGAGCAAAACTGAGACCAGAAAAGAATGACTGAGATGGTTCTCTCTCAGGGGAAATCCACAATTGAAACAAAGACATCTACAAGACACCCAAGGAAGCGCAAAAGCATCCAAAAAAAGCAGAACCCATAGTCTTCTCTACAGACTCAGGACCGGAGACTAACCAAATGACAACAGGAAGAGGAATGACAAAGGAAATAGGTCGCTGAAACAGAATGAGAATGAGAAGGGTATATCAACAGGCACATCCATCGCGATCATTATCCAAGTGAATGTTGATCGGATCGCTGAATTCACCGCTGAATTCCTCGGCCTCTTCCTGCGCAAGTGCACTCCGCGCGATGACTAGATGTAAATTAGCAAAAGAACGGTGATCGTGACAGAGCAACTGCGTAGAGGGATGCGATTTACCTTCGAAAGCCTGCTCGACATTGACTGCTTCCTTAGCACTAGTCTCGAAGTAAGGAATGTTACCCTTAGACTGGCAGAAGGTCATGGCGCGTTTTGAGGAGATCATCCGCTTGCTCTCCTCCACATCGATCTTGTTACCGATGACGACCTGCACATGACTATTAGCACGGACCAACCTATCATTCCTGCCGGCTCCGGCGCACGAGATAAGGCCAAAGAATGCGGGTGAAACCACTTACAAATGGGAAACTCTCTGGATCTCTGGGGCTTGCCTGGATCAAGAACTCATCCCGCCAGCTGTCGAGAGCCTCAAAACTCTTGGAGTTGTTCACATCGTAGACTAGGACGCAGCAGTCGGCGCCACGGTAGAAAGCGACACCCAATGATTGGAATCTTTCTTGACCGGCGGTATCCCAGATCTAAAATTTCCAAATCAGTTATCACCCCTCACCACGATTGTGCCGGGATCGTCAAGTCCTTACCTGCATTGTTACCAATCGGTCGTCGACGAGAACTTCCTTTGTGAGGAAATCAGCTCCGATGGTGGCCTTATAGCTTCCACTGAACTTCTTGTTGACCTAGTCAACCCGGAATATCGAATGTTAGCATTTATAGGGATTCGTGGCTGAACGCGGTCGGCCGCAGAGCAGCGATAGGCTGAGGACTGGGTTGAACGAACATATTGGTTCATCAAACTGGTTTTTCCGACACCACTGTCACCAAGGATGATGACCTAAATTTCCGAAAACTTCAGTTAGCAAGTGAACTGTCTTGGAAGGATTTGCTGCTCGTCACACGGAGCAAGTGCGGAGATCGTACCTTGAGGAGGACCTTCTTTCTTGATGCCATGATTGGGGATCGGCCAAGTAACCGGGTGGAGATGGAAGAGGTATAAACGAAGAGGTGAAATTCAAGCAAAGATCTATAATCAGATCTTTACCGAGCGCCTGTAGATTAAATAAAGGCAAGTCCGTTGGAGAGTTGGGGTTGGGTTGCAGCCGGATTCGATGATGCATGAGGGCCAGGCGGTCGAGCGGGCGGTGGGCAATTGATAACGATTAGCAGCCCGTCTCGCCCGCAACCATCTCCACTCCCATCACCTTCAGGTATATTCCCATTTGCTTGGGAAGGCTTATGGCCCACTGGAGGGAGGAGTACTTGGCTGCCCTGACAGTCCGAGATCAACGAGAGAAGGCAAATGCTACTCTTTACGATGCTTGTCCGTCTACCAACCGTGCTCTTTGTTGAGCGATTACAACTGACATCATTCTACTGAATCTAGATGCCCAGCTTGCAGATCGCACCGGTAAGCTAGCAACCGCAGCAAACAGCACTAGCTTGGCACCAGCACAGAGTGAAGCTCAACCCACTATACCATCTCCGCTGGTGGCCTCATCCAGAAAGCAACGATCAACCGACACAGGTCCTGTCCCGATCGATCTTCTCAATGCTGCTCGTGCAGACTTGTCCGAGGCACAGCGATCCCGATCAGAGCTACAAGATCAACTGAATCGAGTGAATGTAGAGGTCGAAAAGCTTCGCAAGAAAAGTACACAAGAGTCTCGACGGATTAACACTTTGGAAAGCGAGAGGGCACAGCTTAAGTTGCGATTGAATGACAGAGATGCTGAGCTCAAAGGGAAGGCCAAGCTATTAGGGGTAAGCCGATCTCATATCTACATAGAATTTGAAACAACATGCCATTAGAGATAAACAAAGTGACTAACATGCGTTGTTTCCATGGCTACAGGACTTCCAAGATGAGATGGCGACACTAAACCTCCAACTCAACATGGCCGAAGAACGGTCAAGTCGGCTTCAGAAAGAGAACCAAGATTTGGTTGATCGTTGGATGGCTAGGATGGGCCAGGAAGCCGAGGCGATGAATGAGGCGTCCAAATTCTCCTGACTAGTCCCAATGCACAGAGCAGATACTAGATACACTAGCGTCTTCGGTATTAAGGCTTGGTTTCATTGTACGGAGTCTGGAGTAGTCGGCGCTTGAATGATTGATGAATTTATGCACATGACCATACTATTTATGTCGAGGCCTGGTCCCGCCATTTATTGCTGAGGCAGCAAGGGCTAAAGAGTCTCTTAACGACTATCATCCCTTTCCAACTCCTGTACGGAGGATTTCCTGAAAATACCCCATATTAACTATTCTTTAACCCTACTGACTGACTTCTTGATGCGCACTGGAAGGCAGGAAGACCAATTCGTGTTTTTATTTTTAATGTGACCTAAATTTAGGGCCCGGATCTGGGAATAGCAGCCGGGGTGTGCAAAAGGATCGGAAAGGTTCATAAGAGGACAATCGGTTTGTACATGTCAGATTGTCAAAAATGGTATCGTACAGAGACTCATGAGGGGATGTATATCCAAAGACGGATAAGATACTGTACAACAATGTCAAAAGCAAACAGTATATGTGCCATGCCAAAGTAATAAGCCAAGGAGACATCAAGCACTATGGTGTGCTATCAATGAAGGCCTTCAACCGTGAGCTGTCTTTAGTGGCAATGAAATAGGTACCGCCAACATCAGTCCAGCTCACATTGTTCGACCAGTAATTCTTTTGCTGGACCTGGAGGAGGTTGATGGGAGAGTTCAGGTTGCGGGACTGGATTTTGTGACCAGCTGGAACAAACGACTTGAGCGAGACAATTTTGCACCCTTCTTTCATATCCAAAAAGTGGTTGATCAGCTCATTGTTCAGCTGAGGTGTGAAAGCCTGGTTGTTGATGAGTACCACATCGGCCCGCTTTAGCACACTAATGATACTCTCCTGTTCAAGGAAATCGCCTCGAACAAGATGGGTTTTGCCTGGCGCAATGCCCCAGAGCCGGCATCGCGCCTTGAATTCGGATTGCTGCAGATCTGCCAAATCACATGCGTTTGACATCATCTCACAACCCCAACTCTCACAGCCAACTTCGAGTGCCGCCTGAAGAACGACATTACCTACACCTGAGCCAAGATCGACGAAAACCTGGCCAGACTTAAGTTTGGTTTCCTTGAATATTGTGCTGATAAAGCGAGGGAGGAGCTCTCCGTAGACATTATCCGTGCCATTCTCGTATTGCCGGAGAGACTCGACTTGAGGTGATACCGTGCGCGAGTATGTTTGAGTAAGAATCCTTTCCACCCAAGGTAGACCGAGTCCCTGCGTTGCATCCAAATGCTTCGCAAGACTGCCGTTGGCCCGCAACCGCTTAATAGCTTTGTTATAATCATCGACAGCTTCCCGAAATTGGGTCTCGGATGCGACAGCCAAAGCCCGGCGCAATCGACGCTTGATACCGGTCGTCTCATCGTTAAATTCATCCGCCTCCTCGCTAGGGATATAATTGTCGGAGACCGTCTCGATAACCTGAACGATGTCGTCGATAGGTCGGAATTCGTCATTTTCTCGGGGGACCACGGATTCATATCTAATGAGACGGAAAGTTAGCATGTCAGTTCCACAACTTGTTGACCAACCAAATAGCATACCTCTCCTGCTGCGAAGCACTAGGATACTGCAGAAGAATATCTTTAGGCTTCCCCGAAGCGCCGAACGCTGGCTTGAACTTGCCAGCCTTTTTGCCCGACGTTATATCTGCGGCATGCATCATTTTGAACGGGCGAGATCCTTCTTCCGAAAATGCTTTCACAGAGCGGAGACGTCGTTCCGGGTCGGGTTCAACACTAGCGCTCATCCGCGCGCGTTTATGAATTTCAAAGGAAGCCTCGCTGTCGCTCGCATCATCGTCGCTCGAAAGTCGTTGTTCGGGAGTTGGCCTTTTCCGAATGCGCGACGGGGTGCTGAGACGCTTTGCTGAACGTGCTTCCAGGTCACTCGAAACCGATCGAGATTTCAAGGCTTGCGCCTTCCGGCTCCTCTCCGTCGAGGACTGAACTCGAGGCGATCGAGTATCGGGGATTTGTGTTACCGATCGCGTAGGTGCTGCAGGTCGAGTCTGCACAACTTTGCGGATTTGCGCTTTCTTGGGCTGTAAAGAAAAGGCCCCGGCCCCTCCCTTCTGAAGGTGGTCGAAAAAGCCCATGTGGATCGGTGGATAAGATATGAACAAAAGCAATGCAGAAAGTAATCTATGCAAGGTATGCAATGAAAATGAAAATGAGGTATATGTAATGAGAGTATAATGAAGGTAAGGTGGGAGAAAGAAAAGCAAAGGAAAAGAAAAGAGACGGGCTTATCGATTAAGGCGCCACTCGGGGAAACCACGCGATGCCCCGTTACTTGGCGCTGTGCTACTCTACGGCGTACAGCCTCATGCCCGGGGTCCACGATCGACATCTTCATCATCTACATGTACTATGTGCATCGAAATCTGTACCATACATCATGATCGGTTTTTGGAGAAAAATGATATTACTAACATTGTGTCTAGGTATGTTGAAACCCCCCTGTACTTGTGGAACGAACCCTGGGGTATCACAATGATTTTTGCTATGTAAATTGTCTGATTCAACTATGAATACACCGTTTATTTCTTCCCTGCCTTCTTCTTTGCCAGTCTCTTTTCCGCACGCACATCCTTCTTCATACGAGCATCGACAATCTTATACTTGCCCTTGACACCCTTAGGACGACCAGAGATACCACGGTTAGGACCCTTAGCCACCACCAACTTGACTTCCTGCTTGGGCTTCTTCTTGGTTGCCCGGCTCATCAGTCTTGCGATGGCGCCAGCCTTATCCCGCTCACTGAGGGCGTCATCTTCCAACAGAAGCGCGGACTTCTTGCGCAGTTTCTCGAGTCTTTGAGCGGCCTTGTACTTCTTGCGTCCCTTGGCTTCCATGACCTTCTTGATCGGGCGTGCGTTAATGGCACGCATCTTTTCTCTGATGGCGTCCGCAGCAGCCTTGGTGGTAGGCCGAACAGGATTGCTGTGTTTGCCCTCATCGTCGAGGAACCATTCGGGAAGGCCATCACGGTCACGGAAGGCAAATCGGTTGAAGCCATCGTCAACAATGTCACTTGACCTCTTCTCGCCAGTGGCCATTGACTGCGCAAGGGCCATGGCTTCAGCAGTAATGATATCAATGTCTATAGTGAAGGGAGAGATTGTTAGTCACCGATTATTCATGTTGGGTCATCCATGGATGGATCAATTGCAACTTACCAAGCTGGCCATTGGCTTTGCGCGGATCGGCTTTCTCTTCGATTTCACCCTCATCAGAATCATCAACCCACTCAGACTCCGTCTTTGCATTTTTCTTTGCATCCTTCTTGTTCTTTTGCTTGGACGCAGACTTCTCCTCAGCTTCCTCCTCATCTTCATCCATTGCGAAGATGTTGTCGCTTTCATCGTCCTCTTCTTCTGCTTCCTCCTCCTCTTCCTCTTCTTCCTCCTCTTCTTCCTCATCCTCTCCGTCTAGGCCTTCGAAGATATCTTGGTCAAAGAATATGGAGGCGTTGTTCGAAAGCTTCTCTGAGCGAGATGCTTGATCTGCAACGGCAGTCTCGTCATCTGACTCCTCATCGCTGCTGTTGTTCTCCTTATCGGAAAAGCCTTCCCAGGAGTCGACCTCGTATTGCTTGCGGGTCTTCTTGGCACGTAATTTCGTATCTTTGTCCTCCATGCGGCCAGTGTATTGCTCGTACATGTGGTCAAGCTCCCGTTCGAGACGGTCTTCCTCATCATCGCTCTCCTCATCTTCAGATTCAGCTTCATCTTCGCTTCCGCTCTCAGCAGGAAGATCACGAGCATTGACGACCGCATCTCGGGCATTCTCCCGGTCGATGCGTCTCAGGGTGAATGTGGATTCTTCGCCGCCCATGCCGAGCTGCTCCATACCGATATCCATAGGCGTAGTCATGTTCAACTGCATTCGGATGATATCCTTCCTCTTCTTTTCGTTCTCCTTGCGCCTTTCCTTCTTGCCCTTGGCTGTTTGTTGTTCACGCATACGGATCAAATCTTCTTGAATCTGCAATTCTTCATCCATAGGGGCGACCTCGGCTACCTCTTCGGCTTCGCCTTCGTCCCCTGCCTTCTTCTTGACGACGAGTCCGAACTTCTCGCGACACTTGATACGCCATCTGAGCAAGTTACGGAACTCCTTTTTGCCCAAGACCTTCAAGTCCTCGCAGCAAGTTCGGATCTCATCTGTGGTCTCTTCCAATCGCTCGAGTGTGGACATCGCAAGATCTCCTCCGGGCGGTTGGTAGAAGCTGAGTTTGTTGTAGCCACCCAAAATAGCGATGGGATCCGTGCAGTTGATGAAGTCTGTGACCGGAATCTCCTTGAACTGGGTGTAATCTCCTTCCTCGTAACCTTCACGCTTGCGCTTCTTCACTTCGGGGTTGAAAACCTTTGCTTCGTAATTGGGAGTGGGAGCAGAAAGCTCAGCGAAAACGTGTCTTGGGTCGAGGAACTTGGGATCAATGCGCTTGGGGGCCTTGAATCCGCGACAAACGACGAAAATTTCGGCGGAGACATTTCGGGATGAAGGAGGCTTGGTTGCTTCGACGGAGTTGAACAGCTGCTTGAAAACCCACAACAGAGGGTTGTAATCCTTAGAACGGAAGACCTTTGTAACGAAAGTTCCGCCCTCGCCCAAGAAATCAGTGGCCAGTCTCAGGGACTCCAAAACTAGTTCTGCCTGCGAGAAAGCATCCTGTACCCACGCAGCACCGACATTGGGGGCACCGTCGTGAAGCACAACGTCGGCTTTCCAGTGCTTGATGTGCGATCGAATCGTTGCGCGACACTTGTCCGTTGTGATATCGCTCTGGAAAGTAATGGCTCGGGGAATTGGCTTGATGGGTGAAAGATCGACACCAATAATAAGACTTTGCGCCGGCATGTACTCTGCAGCGACTTGACACCAAGACTGCTCAGCTGTTAGAGGAAGACTGTCGAAAGAGGGACCGGAATACATACACCTGGCGCAGCGCAAAGATCGATACAGACTCTGCTCTTCTCCAAGAATCCATACTTCTGGTTCAATTGAATCAACTTGAACGCAGCACGAGCTCTGTAACCTTTTTCTTTGGCAAGGCGATACCACTTATCCAAACGACCTTTTCCATGCTGCAGATAGTCAGTACCTGAAATGATGCGAGGTGGAACAAGATAAACATACCTTCTTTTGGATCGCCATTTTGACAGGAAAATGGTCTCAATAGACCAGATAATCCTTTGAAAATGACGTTGAAAAAGATCCAATGTATACTTTTTCTATCGAAGAGGATCCGAGAAAAAAAAAGTTGCAATACTTATCTTTCACCGCCTTTGACCCGATTCTCCAGTTTGTCGCCTGAGGCCAAAAGTCGGTGCCAAACATGTGACGTGATATCACTCAGGCACCCCCAGTCACTTGTGGCGCTTTGTAGATGCGTTGTTTCGTGAAGAAGAATATGACCTGATGTTTTCACCTTTACCTCCATGACGCCCAAGGGATCTCGCAAGAGAGTGACGACCAGCCCTTCCGGCGTGGACTCACCGGCTACACCGAGCAGTGATGGCCGAGACCGCTTAGACTCCCAGCCACGGGGTTACAATTCCGTAAGTCTTTGTGATTGAACTAGTCATTCCATTCACCGTATTTATTGACCACTTATCATTTATATAGAGCTGGTACCCCGGATCCTGGTCGTCTGTCGCGAGAGTATCCAAAGCAGCGCCAGTTACCGAGGTTGCCCGTGAGAGCATTTCAGCCGCCAAACCCGTAGCATCAAACGTCACGAGCTCATCGACTTCTCTTCTTGATACCCCCACAAAGAATCGACACCCTTCGATTCAACTTACGCGAAAAGCAGGTACCTCAACCAGATCACTGCCCGCTGACGCTACCACGACCCGAGTCAACATTGCATCGGATGGTTCGGCCTCTACTACGGCTATTGAGGACTCTAGCGAGACCAACGCTGCAGAACCAGTAACTTCTGACAAAGAGTCGCTTGGGGAAGGTGACAAAAAGCCCCTAGAAGAATCATCCAAGGAGCTGGAGCCCACAACCGACGCCAATCCCAGCACCTCGCATGAGGCAGCTGCAGGGGCTCCCGGGCAATCTGGTGGATGGTTTTCATGGATCTATGGACCATCTATTACGTCTGAGGTTGCCGCGGAACCGATTACTTCAGAACCTACAGCAGCTACGGAAAGTCCGTTTGGTCTTACAGCAGCTACGGAAAGTCCGTTAGTCGAAGACCAAACGGAAGACCAGAGTACCCAACCTACCCTAGAGGATTCCACGACACCAGGATCAGAACAGGAACCAGTATCCGAGCAACCAAAACATACCGTTGAAGCTACTTCCATCGTACAGAAGCAGTCGTGGCTCCAAATGTGGTATGGTACAAATCAACCAAGCCAGCAAAAGGAATCTACGGAATCCACTGTCTCTCCTTCGGCGAATAACACTTCTGTCGAGGCTTCTAGCACAAGCATGGCACCACAAGATTCATCGGATGAGCCAACAAAACCGTCTAGTGGATCACAGACCCCGGCCGGGACTACTAAGCCATCTGGCTGGTCATTTTGGTCTAAAGGCCCAATCAAAGAAGGTCCTGTAGATAAACCGCAGGAAGGCGAAGCTGTGGAAGCAATAATGGATTCAACTCCACTATCGAAGCTTGCAGTACCCGAGTCAGAAACAGATGCAAATGTCAAGATAATCCAGAAAGGAAGTTTCAAAATCAAGCCGCCAAATGATAACCGTGTCAAAGATGGAGTTGGAACCACCATTGAAGGCACACATGCCATACCACCCGTCGAACCTCGTCCAGCTGATGTGACCGCGTCAAAACAACTACAGAAAATTATTCCCAACCAAGTACTACCAACTTTCGAAGAAACGTATCCATATGAGGCATCGCCGTCGATTTTGCAGAGCCTTGGTCGATTCCTGTATTATGTGAAAGGACCAGAGCTTAAGCATGTCAGCAGGGTGAAGGAGCCCCTGCATGTGAAACGTGCTCTAGCTATTGGTGTTCACGGGTATTTCCCAGTCCCATTCATTCGAAGTGTCCTCGGACAGCCTACAGGGACATCCATTCGATTTTCCAATATGGCAGCAGATGCCATTCGGAAGTACACTGAAAGCCGCGGATATACATGCGATATCGAAAAGATTGCATTAGAAGGAGAAGGCCGCATCACAGAGCGGGTAGACCTCCTGTGGAAGCTGCTTCTGAATTGGATGGAAGAGATCCGCAAGGCAGATTTCATCATGGTGGCATGTCACAGTCAAGGTGTGCCAGTAGGGATCATGCTAGTTGCAAAGCTCATACAGTTCGGCTGTCTTGATGCAAAGAGAGTGGGCATCTGCGCCATGGCAGGCGTGAATCTTGGCCCATTCCCGGATTATCGCTCTCGATGGATCAGTGGGTCGGCGGGAGAGCTGTTCGAGTTTGCGCTACCTTTCAGCAAGGTCTCGAAAGAGTATGAATCCGCTCTGAAATGTGCTCTTGATTTCGGTGTTCGCATCTCATACATCGGAAGTATTGATGACCAACTGGTTTCACTGGAGGTGCGTACATATCTAAGTCTTCAAGCCAGTATCAAACAACTAATTTTCCTTCAGTCCTCTCTCTTCTCACCCGTAGCCCACCCCTATGTCTACCGCGCTGTTTTCGTTGATGGCCGAGTTCACGCTCCAAGCTTGTAAGCACTTATACATCCCGACTTCTACATCGCGATCGAAGATGCTAACATCGATGAATAGCCTCTCTCATCTAGTTGGCTTTGCCCTCAAACTCCGCAACCTTGGTATCGCAGACCACGGTTTGATCCGCGAATTAAGCACACCACTAGCAGGCAGTCTGTACACAGGAGAAGGACACTCTCGGCTGTACGACGATGAAGCCGTGTACGCGTATGTAATAGCCAAACATATATCCCATCTCTCAGAACTGACCGTCCTTTCCAGTATGGCAATTGAATTTGCCCTCGAGACTTCATCTGTCTCAAACCCCATGCTCAGCATTAAGCGGGCCAGCAGTGCCACCACGCCCAATCCATACATCCTCCCCTTCGCCATGCGCGGACTCCTGGAAGAGGAACATGTGCGGCGCGAGCTACACAACGAGACCATGGAATTGCTTCGGCAATTTGATGATTGGAAACCCTCCAGTAAGGTTCTAAAAGATGTGAAGTTTCGGCTGGAGGGTATTCGGTCCAAGCTCTAGGTTTCTTTGTCATAGAATGTACCTGGATAGGTATCTTGTTCGGATTAGAATTTGCTATTAGCGATTAATTAGATATTGGAATACACCTTGTGAAATATGTAAATCCTGCTGCTCAACATGACAACACAATATTGTAGATAGCATCGATCCAGCGAGGCCCACGTATTGCTGCTGTTCCTTCTTCTGATTAGTCTTCGATCTATGACAAGGCTTGTGTGTTTTGGATGCGTGTACATCTGTCTAGCTACTATGTATGTAATCGAGAATCAAGCTTCAATGACGCCAGAAATGTTAACACCCAAAGTGTGTTGAGCACGAAAATAAACATAATAAAGAAGTAATTCGTAGAGATGAGGGGATCATTATAAGAACGCAAATGATGGCGTTGTATATGCCAGTCAAATGGAAGTGTAGAACAAAGGATCAAGATAATCCCCAAAAAAAAGATATAAGAAAAGGCACCCTCTAAACCGCTAGTGAGAACGCCGTTTTATATGCACCTTCGATTTCATCTAGCAGATCGTTAGCAAGGAACTTCATACCAGAGTAGACAGAATACTAACCTCTCATCCCATCCAGAGCCTCAAATGCAAGCGAATAATTCGATACCGCGGCGATGATCCGCTCTAAGCCCTGTCGTAATTCCTCAATGAGCTGGTCCGTTGAACTTCCGCCACGCTCATCTTCCATTGACTCAGGCGAAAGCTGCTTCGCCACGCGCGCCTTGTAGTATATCATGAACATGGCATAGCTACTTTGCATGAGGCAGCATGCGAACGAAGGCATCGTGCGAGGTAAGGCGCGAGGCTGTCGTTGGGGATGTGTCAGAGGCTGTGGAACAGGCAGGCCATTGAACAAGCGGGAGATAACGAGTGCGGCCCGGAGACAGACTTTGGCGGATTGCTGCGTGGTATATGGGAACCCAGATGCGAATGGATACTGCGAGTATTGCGGGCCGTATGTGTGGATATCTGGGTGGATATCTGGGGAAGTGGTGGAATCGGGTGGAGTCAGGTATTCGGATGAGGCGGCTCGTTCGAAGGAGGTTAGGTTTGAGCTGGAACAGGAGCAGGTGATGCTTTGCATGCCTGGAGGCTTTGGGTTGCTGGTTGTGGAGACGCTGTTTTGGGTTGCTGCTGTTAGGTCGCAGTGTTTTTTGATGAAGATTGGGATATCAGAGAATGCTCGGAAGCGGTGCGTTTTGATTTGTGCACTGAGGATTACTGTTAGTTGGTTTGATAGATGATTAGGCAGCCGGTGCACGAACCTGGATAGTTTGATTCGGGATATTGCGCGTATCGTTTGAGCTGTGATGGATTCGTTGTGATCGCCGAAATCTGATGTCTGGGGCACGAGTGGGAGGAGATCGGCTTGTGCAATCACAGAGTTGATCCATGCGTCGAGCTGTTGCATTCGTTCAAACATATAGTACATCCCCGATTGAGAGGAAAGGCACTTGCCCAGGTCGCCAATAAACTGGGTCGCAGATACAAGTACCTGTTGGGCTTGGATCAATATAGACCAACCCTAAAGATCAATTAGCGCATGGAAGACAGAAAGACGGGTATTTGGGAACGAACCTCGGTATCTGATGAAAACGATGGATAGGGAGTCGTGAACTGAGGGTCATTAATGACGATAGCAGGCATCTATTTCTTCGTTAGATTCAACCACCCAGATCAAGAAGTCAATATGCTTACCGTCGTACTAACGATAGATCCTTGAATCACACAGTAATACTAAGTCATTATTAGAATAAGATCAATCAACCGAAAGAGAAGGGTTCGAACCGTCATCCACCAAGCTCTCCGCCGAGCCTCCGAAAATTCATCATTCCCTACTTGGGCATGAAGTGACTTATCCAAAGCAATTGCAAGAGCCTGACCGGCACGATATCGCATCTTGAGCAAATTGCCACGCTGCGAATACTCATAAACTGAAAGTACCAGAAGAGCCAAGAGGCTTTCATTATCTACCGGAGCATGGGAGTGGAATCGTTCCCGTCCAACGAAAGGTCGTGCAGAGGCCAATGCTTGACCGGGGTCCGTTGACGACAAATCAAGATCACATTCCGCTTCGACGGTTGAATGGGCGAGTTTGGCGAAAGTCTGAGCATATGCTCTGCGCTGAAGTATAGACGTTGGAGATGACGGGTCCAAGTCATTTGGATGCGGGATCAAAGCTAGAATTGCGGATATTGCAAGACTTAAAGGTGAACGAGGCCGGTACATCATCATAGGTTCCGATGTATTTGAACATGGGACGGTGCAGTTCAATGGCATATCCCGACATGGTGGAGATGCCCGAGGCGGAAGAATGGGGAAATAGTTGTGAATAAAGTCATAGTAGGCGTTCAAACTGGACAGTTTAGATGATGTACACCTAAGATCTTGCAGGGATATGCCTTACATTTCGGGCTCACTTCCATATGTCCTTACAAAACACTGGGCGCTATTCAATGACGGCGGTACTGGGGGCACTTGCATATGTGACTGGCCCCCATCGCCGGTGAAGAAGCCTTGGAACATAGATGGAACGTCGGATTGGAAGTCTAGGTGTCTCAAACCAGCGCCAGGCAAGGAAAGCTCATCGATTTGGTTGAACATCCCCGGTACTAAGCCTCGGTAAGTACGTCGCTTTCTTAGCGTGATCGCGAACAACCCACCTTCATCGAACTCTGGAGGTGAGGGCACAGCAGTGTATGGAGCAGCTTCATCTTGCGTCGATTCCTCTTCTGGGGACGGTGAGGGCTTTTCCTTCTTTTTGCGTGGCCCGCCTCGTTTGCTGGGCAAATAAGAACATTCTTTGTCTTTGTTGACACACTAAGGGGATAATCAGTCCATGCAATGAAGATGTATCAGACCAAGCTCGATCCATTCGATCCACAAAAAACAAAGCATTGAATCCCGAAGGTAAAGGATACATACGTTCGCGCATGGCATCTGGCCGCCACATCGTGTTCTCGAAGCCCGGCTGGAGTAACCGGTTAGTGGAGTGGTTCCTCTTTTTTTTGCACGGGATTTGCTCACCAGGGTAGACAAGCTACCTTAACTGGCGGTTTGGCAAACTTCTTGCGAACCGGCCGAGGTGCCGTCGAGGCAAGCGCGTTATAATCGTGAATAGTATCGGCCATGGCGGATCACACGATCTAAGACGATCTCAATAATTCTACTCCGTACAAAAGCATTGATTGGGACACCTCTCGGTGTCTTCGCAACCGGTCACTAGTTGAAATGGCGCATTCTGCTAGAATCATCAGCAGGGCCAAAAGGAAGGGCGCTGATATAGAGACTTTTGTGTTGATTGCTTGATCTTCGCAAATCCCGAGCCGTGGGGAGCTTCGGGATTTGCTTTTGGCAATGAAACTAAGCGGAGACGAGCGTAGGATTTGTCAAAATGCACGCATGGACATGAGAATGATTTCGATCTAAATATAAACATGAATCTAAGGGAAACCCAGCACTCAGGAGAACAACCGGACCAAAGGTGGAATTCGGGAGACGGAGGCTCGGAGGCCAACATACCGATACCGTTATTTACCACGCCACTGGCCGAGTGGCGAGCGACCGGCGGGTAATCTGGTAATCTGGTATTGGTAATCTTACCACACCTCGCAGTCACGTGGCTCCACATTTTCCGCGCTATCGAAGCGCGATGATGTAGTTGCGAATTATGGCTTGGGATCGTTTAAGCCCGGGAGGCTTCTATCTGTACATATCTTCGATCTGTCGATCGCGGGTCCCTCCAGCCAACAGGAGCTTCGGAATTAAATTGGGAAAATGCGATCCCACATACACTTCCTAGTGGCCCATTCGCTAAGCGATTGGTATAACAGATATAATTACGGAGTACCATATTGGAGTTGGCCAGGCATGCTATGTATGTTGTATGTACGGACTAGTTACAGGCTCAAGTATACCGCAGGGGTGATGTGCATAGTTCAACTCGTATCCCCCACCCCGAACTCCGCACATATTATAGCGGAGTATGGCTCCTGCCTTTCTCCGCCAGGGGGAGCTTGATGCCTGCAACATGCCGTACACTATCCCAGACACTATCGGGGACTTTCACTGGAAGCTTGTGTCCCTTCAAGTATTGGTCGATCAGCCACATTCCAACCACAAATTCCTCACGCGTTAAAAGCCCGATGTTATGGTGATCAACTAGATCCCACACTTGTTCTAGAATCACCTCGGGCAAACGGCTGCGGGACCATATCTCTCGTACCACTAGATTGAGGACCATCTCCGAAACATGAGGTGGCCATGCCAGGGTTCTTTCGTTGGTGATGCCGACAGGGATGAGGAGCCCTTTATTTGAAGCCCAGACGCCTTCGTATCGTTTGCGCTCTTTCTCCGTTATTTCACGTCGCCAGCGTTTACGATCCCCCTCGTTGTGTTTATGGGGATGTTTGTGGAGTGGGTTCCGATGTTTTCGGTGGTCGGCATCGGTGAGCTTCGGCATGCCGCGAAGTGTCTGTGGCATGCTCTTCGGTGGACTTGGCGTCCTTGATAGATCACCCTTGGATCGGTTTGCGAGTCTCAGAATGGAACGTGCCCGTCGTCGCTGAGGAGGGAGTGGCGGGGGAACTTTGATTGATGGGGAGGCTCGAGCTGACGCCAGGGATGAGGCAACAATGGCGTTAGAGAGAGCCTCCTCACTCATGCTGGTGGAGTCATCTATTATGCTGGGGGTACTCGTAGTATTCGAGTGGCTTGATATAGACATCACGCTGGGTGTTGAAGCTCGCTGAGGTGTTGTCATGACTCCATGGTTTCTATTAGACCCGCGTGATGGAGGTACACGGGGAGGAAGCCTGGGTTTTGATTCATCTGGTGGCATAGAAGAGGTTCGTGACCTCAAAGAGGGGTGAGGGCTTGATTCGCGACTATCAAGATAACCCATGTGCGTCATAGATCGTTGAGGTAAAGAACGCCCGTAGATAGGCTGATCTGAATCAGACTCTAAGTCGCTTTCCGGCGGTATGCGATCCAGGGGATTATTTTGTCCATGGATTGAGCGAACAGGCATAGGAGATGGTAGCCGGCACTTCTCTGGAGACGGTGGCACCCGGCTTGCGCTTCGTACCGCACCAAGCATCGCAGCGGCCGACGGACCAGCGGTCTCCCGTGCTGGGGATCTTGATGCAGCGAGCCGTGCCGCGATCTCGGGCGTTGAAGATACAGGCGGAGCCAAGCTTCGTCCCCGCACACTTAACACACTGGCAGGAGGCGAAAGTGGCCGATTTGTCAATCTCCCGATCTTATCCTTTACAGAGCCCACTTCTGGGCCAACGTCAGATTCAGCCCTTTGACGACTCGGATGACGATCGCTTGCCATTAGGGCTGCAGCTGTAGCAGCAGACCTCGCCTTCACATTGGGGGACGAATCTCTGGAGTGCTGGAAGGCAAGTGTGGCGCCTTGTAAAGCGTCATTCCGGGCCATATGGGGCGCCAACCGCTGGTTCGCGGGATTTGCAGCCTCGCCATTCATGGATTCAGTATCAATTTTAGATCAGAGCTTGATCCAGCCACTTTGGAAACCCCGGGATCGATAGGATAGGATGATCCACGATGAGCGTATGGCTGCTTTTGGGATAGGGGAGATGGCGGAAATGGCCGTGCACCCGACCGCAGCACGTTTTCTCTACGCGACTCGCAGAGTAGACACGAACTCCATGTTTGGCATGAAATAACCTCAAATAAGCATACAATTCTATAGATACTTATACACTCTTCCAAGTACCATTATCAACTCACTCTCCGCTCGACTCCGTACGACCCATCCCCATACTGTCAACCCCGGACTCTAATTAACCGAGCCGGCATTTCGCGTTTAAATCGAAGCCAATCATCCGCCAATCCTTGCCAATTTCTCCGCAGCTTGTCCCCCCTCCTCTGCATCTGCAATGTGACTTGCATAAAAGGAGAGGCTTGCTGCTGTGAGGCATCTCTGGAGGCGCCATGCTCTCGGATAAAGACAATGCTCAAGGTGAGCATCCAATTCGTGTTCTGAAGACCGGCACTAAAGATCGCCAAGGTACAGATGATCAAAATACAGGAGAGCGGGAGGGACTGAGTGCTGGCCACATTCAATGCTCAGTGTGCAGCAGCACCTTCCGTCGACCAGAGCATCTAAAACGACATCTTCGGAGTCACACGAAGGAGAAGCCATTTGAGTGCACCCAGTGCGGCCGCCATTTCTCCAGAACGTATGCGCCTGAGTCATGCCTCGTCTGGCGTGCTGTCCCGCTGACACGTAAATCACAGCGATACTCTTCATCGGCATGAACTTACTCACCATGCACCAGAAAATGAAGGCGGCAAAGAACGGACTCACCGAATCACAGTCAAAACGTTCCGGGCTTGTTTCAGTTGCGCAACAGCGAGAGTCCGATGTAGTGGCGGTATGCCATGCGGGCGGTGCGACGCTCGTTCGCTTGAATGCCAGTACCCCACTAAACGGCGGTCCAAAGCGAAAGCTACGAGAGATTCAAACATGCAAGATACTGACCCGCAAAATGACAACGTCAAGGCCATGCACCTAGACTCAAATCCAGCCGCTCATCTAGGCCAGTTTGCTGCACACCCTACAAATGAGCCGGTATCAACATCCAAAACGTCGCTTAACGTGTCATCTACTTCTAGTAGTGGTCAAATAAAGCCAATATCGGAAAATGCACATATCATCCCAGACAATTCGACTCCTGGTCTATATATCGCGAATGAGACACAACGCCCATCGGCAGCACAAATACCGCTGGAGGTGTACTCGGAAGAAACCAATCAGACATATGATACCTCGAATGCTGGTACATCCAAAGAGTTTGCGGTTCGTTCATCCGACAATTTAGACTCTCAAATCAGGGATCTCCAGCCAGAAATGACATTGGTCGAAAATCCGGAGGTGTCGTTGGAGTTTGATCCCACGTTATTCGACCAATCGATCCTCTCCACTATCAATTGGCTCCCTAGCGAGTTGCTTTCCGGTACTTATGGTCAGGCCCCACAGTCTACGAGTGTTTCTTCGCAGTACAACCAGTCTCTCAGCCCAGACGCCTATTTCTCTCGACCAGCGTGGCAACCGCCAGTCATCAATGCTGGGCAAATTAGCCCTTCGCGTGCAGAGCAGGTCTCCCAGACACCTTCTGTGCATATTTCCTTGGGACGTAACGTGGAAAGCCCCAATCAATCTTCCCACGTTATGAATGATCTTTCTCCTCATGCTGAATCAGTGAATTCTTCCAAGCGATCAGCGGATTACTACATCGATGGTGCCGGAGCAAGACTGCCAAAATATAGGAAGAAACTTACTCCTTGGTCCCGTTCGTCTGCAGAGCCAGTTGATATTGGCAAACAACTGCTTGTCGAAGACGGTGAACGACAGTTCAACTTTCCTAGGATCTCTGAAGTTCAGATAGACCACGTGTCGGAAGATGTAATGCGCTTCGCCCAGCAGATTGAACTCTCGACGTACGATGAGCTATATCGAAATTTTACTCAACTATGTCGCAACAAAAATCCATTTTTTGAGGCATTCGACTCTGAGAATTTTCCTACCGCAGACGAATGCAACCGGTTCATCATGTTCTTCTTCGACGCATTCCAGGTCGTTTACCCGATATTGCATCTTTCCAAATTTAATCCCAATACATGTCATTGGCTCTTGACTTTGTCAATAGTGGCACTTGGGTGTCATGTTTCTCACATTCCTGAGGTCGAACAGTGTACAACTGCCCTTCATGAATTTATTCGACGGGGTATTCATGTTGAGGTACCAAAAGTCTTATTACATCTATTGATACCTTTCCAGCTAACCATGTTGCACCAACAGAAAGAAAGGCGTGGCTCTAGTAAGGCTTCTCTCGAGTTATTGCAAGCTATGTTGTTCAATTGCATTGGACTTTTCCATAGTAGCAGCGAGCGTGAAAAATCCTCTGCCTTGAGCACTTTTGGTGACTTGGTGTCGCTCATGAAGACTTCACGGTTATTGGCACCGACGAGAATGAACTTCAATGTGGCGCCAGCAGAAGTAGCATGGTCATCCTGGGTTCAAGATGAGGTCAGGAGACGCACCGGCTACTGCGTATGGGTAAGCTTTGTTGGAGAATAGATGGTTTGCTTTCACTGACGATGACAGCTCGTGGATTGTACACTCGCTTATTACTCTGATGACCGACCCCTCCTTTCGCTAGATGACGGACAAGCTGCTCTGCCCGCTCATGAAACACTGTGGCAAGCACACTCTGCAGAGACATGGAAGTCACTGTGGGAGAAGTCAACCCGTAAGACTTGTTCGGGGCCTAATGATTGATCAAGCCCTAACTCTTTACAGCCAATGAGTCATTACACGACGCAGTACATATTCTATACATTGAAAAGAGAGTTATTTCTGGGATAGGAGAATTCAGTCATATCCTGCTTATCCACGCTCTTTATCACCGACTGTGGGAAGTAGGAGACTACTTCCGGCGACCTTTATCGTTCTGGAACCCGACCGCAAAAAAGCAATCTCGCGAGACTGCCATCCCCACAGGCTCAGTATGGCTCCCAGGGATCCCATCATACTCCAAATGGAGAAACAGCGCATGCGACTGCCTCGATATCCTCCACTGGACCGCTAATAGCACAGTCGCCAAAGCCGCCGGACTCGAGCACCCAACTGTTCTCCACCTCCACGCCGCTCGACTCTTTCTACTCGCCCCGTACCGTGAAGTTCGTTCCCTCGCAACCGCCCTCGCAACAGAGAAGCTGCGCTGGAGTAAACGACACCAGTCCCTCGAGTGGCAGTACGTCTGGCGCTGGATGAAACACGACCAATACAAAGCCCGTCTATCAATCATTCATGCAGGTGTCACCCTGTGGCATGTAAGGCGCTACTCAACAAACGCATTCCACGAGCCTGTTGCAGCTTTCATTGCGGTGCTTACGCTGTGGGCGTACGGATCTTGCCATGGAAATACATCTGTCGAGTCGACCCCACGTTCGGAGCCCCTCCACGAACCGAGTTTCGTTCATCTCGATCGGCCATGTGATGACGAACTCGTGCAGCTCTTTGTTCGGGAGGGCCACGCTATGAGAGGGAATGTCACTGGTGTTGGTGATATTTGTGGTTCTGAGGGCCCAGAAAGGGTCTTGCGCGTTGGATGTGAGATTCTTTCGGGCTTGACCGCATGGAGTGTTTCGAAGAAGTTCATGGCTATTTTGGCTAGACTTGCGGATTTGAGCTCGTATCATTCGTCTTTGGAGCAGAATCGCAGACCTGATGAGCATGTCTGATTTGCAATTGCAGTGGAGGATAAATGGTACATGGCAAATAGGGACAAGTTGTTCATTTTCAGCTACACATCTGGTGTTTCTTTCGTTCGTTTTACCATTTGCTATATACCCTCTTGAATTGAATTGAAGTGATTGGATATATTCTCTGATTTGAATATATATTCAACCCAAGCGCAAAATAATATTACAATTTATCACTGATCAATTTAGGAAACGACATTCAAAAAATCCTGTCGTTACATGTCTATCAATATATATCTTTCCGACAAACCTCTCGATGTAAATGACCGAAAGAAAGCCCTCCATAGCCCAACAGTTTCCAATCGACCTCAATCAACATCCGAGCAGTACAAGGAAATATGCAGTTCAACTCCTTCACAGTATTGGTTGGGGCAGTTGTCTTTGCCAGCTCTGTTCAAGCGGGATGGGACTGGTGTGCAGCTGATGTTACCATATTACGTTTAGGAATCCAGATATACCCTGTGGTGGGAACTAAATCGCTTTATGCTAGTGTCATTCTCCAGCGAATTGTATAAATGTGGATTACTGATAAGGTCCAGTTCACATTTCCTGAGTTGAATTGACCTGTACACATACATGTAGTTTGAGGCTCATGGGAGCTCTTATCTTATCTATTATCTTATCAGCAGTGCAGCCTAGAATCATCTGGGGTAACGCAACTTCCAGTTCCTCTCTCTTCCTCTCACTTTTGCAACCATGGATTCTGACGAGATCTTGGCCCAGGATGGCCTCAAGCCGGAGATAGAGGAGGATTTGGATGAAAAGTAATCCTGAAATGAAGTTCACATAGACATATCACTAATAGCGATTGGCAGATACCCCAATAGACCTCACAATCGAGCTCCGACATTGCCGTTCCACGACTTGTACATTGACCTGTTTAATCCTTTGAGTGAGCTTAAAAAGAAGCCTACCGTTTCCGCGCCAGCCCGTCGAAAAGTTGGCCCACACGGCAAAGGTGCTGCAAATCTCAACCCGTTCGAACGTCGACGCGATGTGATTGAGCGCTTCATTTCGCGGTGGCGCAAGGAAGTCGGCGATGACATATATCCCGCGCTGCGATTAATTCTTCCTGACAAAGATCGTGATCGACCTATGTATGGCATCAAGGAGAAGGCTATTGGGAAGATGCTTGTCAAGATCATGAAAATCAATAAAGAATCAGAAGACGGACATAATCTTATGAACTGGAAACTTCCTGGCCAGGGTGCTGGAGCTCGTATGGCGGGTGATTTTGCCGGAAGATGCTTTGATGTTCTCTCGAAACGACCTATGCGCACCGAGCCGGGCGATATGACGATCGACGAGGTGAATGAGAAGTTAGACAAGTTATCTGCTGCGTCAAAGGAGGATGAGCAACTACCAATATTGACAGAGTTTTACCGGCGAATGAATCCCGAAGAACTTTTGTGGCTCATCCGCATCATTCTTCGACAGATGAAGGTTGGTGCTACCGAACGAACACTCTTTGATGTTTGGCACCCCGATGCCGAGAATTTGTACAGTATTTCCAGCAGCCTGCGACGTGTGTGTTGGGAGCTTCATGATCCCAATATCCGACTCGAGGGAGAGGAGCGAGGTATTGCATTGATGCAATGCTTCCAACCGCAGCTAGCCCAATTTCAGATGCATTCATTCGACAAAATCATTGCTCGTATGAAACCAACAGAAGATGACAATGTATTTTGGATTGAGGAGAAGTTGGATGGTGAGCGCATGCAACTCCACATGGTGCCTGACGAATCAACCAACGGCGGTCGAAGATTTGGCTTTTGGTCGCGGAAAGCGAAAGAATATACCTATCTCTACGGGAATGGTATTTACGATGAGAACGGTGCTCTGACAAGGCATCTGAAAGATGCATTTGTGGATGGAGTCCAGAGCATCATTCTTGATGGCGAAATGATCACTTGGGATCCTGAACAGGATGCCATCGTTCCTTTTGGCACACTGAAGACCGCGGCGCTCTCGGAACAGCGCAATCCTTTCTCAAACGGACCCCGGCCTTTGTACCGCGTTTTCGATATTTTACATCTGAATGGACGCGATCTGACAAAATATACCCTCCGTGATCGCCGCAATGCCCTCAAAAAGACCATCCGACCTGTCCATCGACGCTTCGAGATTCACCCTTACGAGGAAGCTACCACAACAACAGAAGTCGAAGCAGCTCTGCGGAAGGTCGTTGCCGAAGCTTCAGAGGGTCTTGTGTTGAAGAACCCTCGCTCTCCATACCGACTGAACGAACGCCATGATGACTGGATGAAAGTGAAACCAGACTATATGACTGAATTTGGAGAGTCTCTTGACGTTGTTGTGATTGGTGGATACTATGGTTCAGGTCATCGAGGAGGTGCCTTATCCAGTTTCCTCTGCGGGCTACGAGTAGACGGCGATTCCACCCAAGGAGCAGATCCTACGAAATGCTGGTCCTTTTGCAAAGTTGGTGGTGGGTTCACTGCAGCTGACTATCAGGAAGTCCGTCATCATACAGAGGGCAAGTGGAAGGAGTGGGATGCGAAAAGGCCACCAACTTCCTTTATCGAACTCGCTGGCGGCGACGCTCAGCATGAGCGTCCAGATATGTGGATCAAGCCGTCTGACTCGATTGTTCTGTGTGTAAAAGCTGCCTCAGTCGCAGTCAGTGATCAATTCCGCATGGGATTGACGTTGCGCTTCCCTCGCTTCAAGAAGTTGCGCAGGGACAAGGACTGGAAGACCGCGCTCTCGATCCAGGAGTTCCTTGATCTCAAGTCTAATGCAGAGCAGGAGCACCGGGAAAAAGAGTTCTCTGTTGACAATTCTCGAAAGAAGCGAGTGAAAAGAGCAACTAAGAAACCACTCGCAGTTGCTGGCTACGAAGAGAATGTCGATGCCCAGTACATCGGGCCTTCTGGGCATATTTTTGATGAGCTTAACTTCTGTATGTCCTTCTCCTGTGTTCTTTTCCACAGAATGAACCATACTAACAGACTGTAGTCGTGATGACCGAGTCGAGCGCCCCAGAAAAGAAAACAAAATCTCAGCTGGAACAACTTGTAAAAGCCAATGGGGGCAAGATCTATCAAACTAATACGGCTGCGGTCGATACAATATGTATTGCTGAGCGGAGTAAGTGATATTCCACATTTAGAACAAAAAGCAAGCTAACACTCTAGTAGGAACAGTCAAAGTCGCTTCATTGCAGAAAAATGGACAGCAAAACATAATCCGACCATCTTGGCTCCTCGACTGTGTAAAGCAGAATGTTATAGATGCAGGCCTGCCCGATCTTCTTCTACCGTTTGAGCCCAAGTATGTTTTAGACACCCAAAAGAGACTAACAGGGCTAACCACATTGATGCACCCAGACATATGTTTTTCATGACAGAGGGCACAGAGGAAGAAGTTACAGCAAATGTCGACAAATTCATGGATAGCTATACTCGCGACACAACCGTCGACGAGCTCACGGACGTATGACACTCCAATCAGCGAAAATTCAATGTGCATTGACTAACAGATATCCCAGATATTCAAGCAAATGGACGAGAACCGAGACCAATCGGACTATACCGTGGACCCAGAAACTTTCCAGCGAATCGAGACTCAAATTCAAGACAAAGTAAACGCCGGCTACACAGCTCCATGCGGTTGGCTCTTCCGCGGCCTAACATTCCACTTTTACTCAACCGACAGCGAAAACGAACACAGCCCCCAAGAACTGAAAAAGACCCACCGTCTCCAGTTCGCTCGCAACACAGCTCGATTCGCCGGCGCAGCAAGTGCCACTTCTCTACAAAGCTCGGGCATCACACATGTGATAATTGATCCGGAAACACTGTCTTCGACAGATATCTCATCTCTCCGAAGCTCCCTTGCCGCGCATCCGGGTAACAAAATGCCGCACCTTGTGAGCGTGGACTGGGTAGAAGAAAGCTGGAAGAATGGCACGTTGGTGGACGAGGAGAGTAAGTCGGAAGATCTCGCATGTGGCTTTCGGGGGCGTCTTTACTAATACCTCTTGCAGGATTCCCGGCTCCGCGATGACCCGGTGAATGAAATCGCGCAGGATTCTGCGGCCTCGGGTACAGTGATCTCCTGGTTGTTACGAAGTATCATATATTTCCCGGTTCATGTTGGGCTGATACGCCGCTTTCTTTTTTTGCGACGTATTCAATCGCAAGCGAGTCGGGTCGTTAGATCATATTTTATGAATCATCCGATTTTTTGAATCGAGGCTGTACCGCTGTACTTCGTAGTACGCAGTACTCTGTAGTGGTCTTCGAATGTATAGACCCCGGACCCCAGACTGTATAGCAATAAGGTTTGAACCCTGTCGATTAATAGGAGAATATAAAAGTTTGGGAAAACACCCGAGATTCATCATGCCATGCGGATCTCACGTCATGCAAGGTGATCTCACTGACTTTGACACATGTATGGAGTACACCGTACATATCAAACTTTATGCATGGTAAGCGGTATAGTATTTTGACGTCTTGACATCAGTCCAATAGAGAAGTCAGGGATGCTATTCCAAACCGTCGGAAATTTTGATAGCACAGGCTCAAGGAGAGTCCATCTCTCCTATAATGACCTTAGATTACACTTAATAGGACAAAATATAGTTGATATGTTTCAAACTTCGATTGAATTTGAACTGATATTGTGAATGATGATCGAAAAGATCTATCAAAGGCAAGTGAACAAGGCCCTGCAGAAAGGAGAAAAAACGTAGGCTACCAAGGCACCATGGGGGTATGTAACAAAGAGAGAGAAAATATGTGTGGGGATCATGACACCGTCCCAGCCCAACGCCGCGCTTTGCAGAGAATAACATGAAATGAGAGTGAGAAAAAAGCAAGAAGATCGTATGTACTGAAGTGAAATAGCCAGAGAGATGAAGAGAGATGTATCATGCCCTTCTTGCGCTCTGCGCTAAGATAGGGGTTCTATCATGATCTCTATTTCACTAGGCGGAGATGCCCACCCATCGAGAAGGGACTGAGTTGTTCTCGTCTCCGCCATCGTATTGTCCCGACAAGCGGTAGTTCGTTTTGCGTGCTGGCAACCAGATGCGAGCGCGTGGCGGGATGTCTTCGCGGAGCTTGCCACTGCGGCGCATGTTCATTTCGAGGACCACCACTCGTAAGAAGTCACTGTTCTCGCGAATCTCGCGCTGGCGTGACATTGGTGGGGCCTCTGGTTCGAAAATGACATGACCTTGGTCCTTGCTCGCGATGTGGAAATGGTTTTTCCGGTTCCCACGGCCGCCGCTTCGGCGATAGGTCTGCATTTGGATCGAGACTGGGCAAGTACCAGGGGCATGTGGGGTGTCGTGAGGGTCATTATAGACATACATCTCTGCGGGTGACATCGGAGTGGGATTCATTGGACTCGGGTTCAAGTAACGTCGCAATGCGGGAGAAGGCGTTTCTTGCATTGGGAGCGGACGCCGGTCATCGGTCATCTCCGGGGTGATGGTGAAAAGGGATCGGGTGAGGAAATCCTCCGGTTGAACAGATGGTGTCGCAAATGTTGATACAGATTGGGCAGCAGATTTGATAGCCCGTAAGGAAGCTGTAAGATTCGACTTGAAAGTAGAGCCAAAGCGCCCAAATGATGCAGATCGCTTTGTGGATACTGTATCGGGGGTGACAGGCTCAAAGTCATTCTTTATTTCGATGAAGTCACACTCCTCGAGTTCAGTTTCAAGCAAAGGGTGGTCAAAGGCACACTCCTCGGAATGCGAGTACCGAGGCTGTCGTCTCTCCGGTGTACTTCTGTGACTGGGGGGAGTTGGTGGCGAGGAAAGACTAGAGGGAGATGCTAGACCGTGGTCTAATGATGGCATTGATTCGCTTGATGTTGACCTCACCGATTGTGGGGATTCATGCTCGGAGTCATTGCCAGGCAAGAGTTTCTCATTATCGTCGGGTGGGCTGAGAAGGATATCCAGAGGAGAGTATGCAGTCCCATCCAGGAAATGATCCTCTTTCGACTTGAGATCTTCCTGTATCATGCGCTTGAAATCCTCTGCGTGGTTTCCACGAGGAAGCTTTCGAGGTCTGCGGGTTGACCAGTTGCGTCGCGGGACTGGGATGGCCGTCGCATCCAACATCGAGATGAATGACGTAGGTCTCGGGCGGTCGTTTGACGAGCTGGAAGAGGATCGGCGAGAGGATTCCGATGTTTTCGACGGAGTACGGGATCGACTATCTCGACGTTCTGAGATAGTCCGCGAACCACGCTTTGGGGGAATCCCCACTGGGATAGTGTTGCTCGATCCACGGGTTTCGCTTTGAGTAGCGGGGAGATGAAGGCCCGAACAATCTGAAGGCATGAAGGGTTTCATCCCATTAGACTGCGAGGACTTTTGCGGCGGTGCCGAGCTAAGTAGGAATGCTCTAGGAACCATCATTTTGAGTGATGTTTCATCACACGATCACAGCTACTAGCGAGGCGTTGACCGGATGAAGCACTCTGGTCGAGTGTCTGGACGAGATACATGGATGAGGGAGAAAGTATTTGGCAACAAGATCTCCGGCCTTACGAGTCAGGCGGAAGAGGACTGGTAGCCAATCCGATGGTGAGATGTGTTGGCCCAAAGAGATGCTAGGGAAGCGGATAGGGCCGTGAGACAAGGGTATGCAGGGACGCACGCGATTCGATAAGATAGCAGAGACAGGTGATAAGGTAGAGAGCCCAAGGTAGAAACGCCTGTGAGGCAGAGAGTTTCTTCAGGAGACAAGAGTAGAGAGTAAAGTCGAGAGGCGTAAAGGTAGGAAGAAGAGAGATCATGAGAAAGAAAGTGGTGATCTCAGATAGATAAGACCGTATTGGGCAGGTAAACGCTGGTAACGATCTAAGGAAAAGCAGGACGGTAATTTATTTTACAATGTGATTGATTGGCTGTGCGGGGGACAATGCCGGCTTCCGGATTGTGTCTGATGACCGTTACGGTATCTGGGTATTTTTGCATACAATTCTCATTACTCATGGAACATTCCGCCGGTGGAGTTCGGAGCACTAGAATCGTTTTTTTCAATGAGATTTTCTTTTTTCTTTTTCTCTTTTTTTTTTTTTAATATATGCCAATATAAGGAGGATCAGCTTAACAGATACAGAGGTACAGTAAGTATCACCAATCATAAATTTATCCTCTATCAAAACATATACGGGGTACCTAACTGAATAAGATCTCTCATCAGAAAATCGAGCTGAGCATGTGGGCCCTTTAAGGTTGCTTTTAGTGTTGTGCCGACACCCTTCTCCCCAGAATCGAGACCGAAGAAAAACAAACCCGAAAAAGAAATAATAAAAAAAATTAGATCCCGTTAAATAATGTATTATAAATCCGATCTTAGCTCCTGGGACATCGGGCTTCGAGGGATCCATTTCGATTTATGCCGACATATTCTGTTTTACGCAAAAGAAATCATAAACATCGGGCTACACTGACAGGGATTCCCCTGCGTCTTTTGCCTTCCCATGATGTATGTTGTACGACGTAGGTGGTCTAGATGTACCCCTACGGAGTACATACATTGTATATTTTAGACATTAAAATATTTTTTTTAAAAAAGGGACCGGGTGGCTGCAGTCCCAAAAAGTCAGGTAGGAGACCGACGTGGCTAGTGGAGCGCCTTAAGCGAGGATAATCCGACATGATTGCGGTGAAGCCCCTATTTTCTTCCCTATATTCCGTGCCTATTATTATTGTGGCTTTACTTGTGGCTGTTGATATCCTGTTGCTTCAAATCATGGTATGTGATTGCTGCTGTACGAGTAAGTAAACATTACCTATCAACAGTACGGAGTACTCCCCATGGTGTGATGCCAAAGACACCTCATACTGGAGCCTTGGGCGTAAAAGGCGGTCCAGGTCGACCCACCCACATAGTTATCGAGACATTCTCATTTGACACATCGAAGACGGCATCATAGATGTGACATACAAACACACATCAAGTCGAAAAAACAAAGTCGAGGGGTGGCTGGTGAACCGCTCTAGGCGAGGGTAATTGCGGTGAACCGCTATACAACGTACGGAGTACGGAGTACGCCGTAGACAGTGATATTTTTTTACTGTTCTCGTGTGAGCTAGTCATAGCTCTTGTTTTGAAATGAGTATTAATATTTGTTGGGACTATGTTTCTTACGGCCAGTACTCCGTATAATGTACGAAGTAACCTGACTATGCCCCGTGCCCCCTCCGATATGAATCCTTCAGTAGGCGAGATCTGAAACATGCAATCTGTATCGGAGATACTGCCAGAGACGAATTTGGCCCGAATCTACTCCGTACAACATAGCATCATCACTATTATACTTTTATATATGGAGTAGGTAGTCCATTAGCATCAGCATGCGACATGCACATGTATCCATCCTGAACCTTGGAATGGAATCGCGGGGCCACGTGAAGACCTTAGTCAGCCGCTTATCGAAAATGGACATCAGAGCCATCCAGAGGCCGGCGATAACCACGTCCTGCATCATCGCTGTTTGCATCCAATCATTTCCAGGGCTTCGCCAGCTTCTAATCGCGTGGACTTCCAAGGTTGTGCGCTGAGCTCATCCCCCACCTCCACTGCGGGTCGCTTCAATCGCGGGGTACATGAAACCTCTTACGATTGCTAGGTCTCTGTAGATCTTCAAGCCATACGGAGTAGCTGGTGCGTCGATATCTCCCGGTTGTAACGATTTCCGACCTTAGCGCCTAATGAAACGGTCTCGATCGCCATGGTGGTCCTATAGACTAACATATCCACAGCCATCACGCGCCCCCTTGATTTGGGAAGCCGTCATGTTCTACTAATGAGTTTTGTACTGTGAAAGATGGACTTGCCATGTCGAGGTCTGGACCAGTCACCGGCAAACACGACACTAGGCATGCAAAGAGACCCCGCGGGGAAACTATCATACTCGCGTCTTAAGTCGCACCTATCAATCCGAAACAATGAGTGCCGAACGTGCCCAATCGTCCAAAAGACGATGCGTCAGCACAGCTTGTGTTGCTTGTCGTAAAAGAAAGTCAAAGGTTGGAGTTTTATGTTCCGACGCCAATACGCCACATTCCTAATTTTATATGCGTGCAGTGTGATGGAAACCTGCCCAGTTGTGCAGCTTGCTCCTCTGTATACCATACACCTTGTAGGTCTCTCTAAGAGGAAGGACAACCTATTTCTAATTTTGCTGACGCATCCATAGGTGTATACGATCCAAACTCGGATCACCGTCGCAAAGGTGTTTATAAGAAAGATACCGATACATTGCGGACCCGAAATACCACTCTGCAGACATTGATACAGGCGATACTAAACTACGACGAAGCAGATGCTTTTGATCTAGTGCGCCAGATCCGCTCTTGTGATGACCTAGATGATGTAGCAGCTTCGGTGATTGCCCAGGAGAAGGGGCTTCTGTCTGTTGATCAAGCCGCAGAAGGGACCACCAGCAATGTCAATGCGACTGAGATAGATCGATTTGAATCGGAATTGGCTGGTAAGATGAGTGAGCTGATGCTTGACGGGTCACGCAAATTTATTGGAGGCACCTCGAACCTCATTTTCTTGCCACAAGGTTCAGAGCTACACGAGTCTGCTGCGATTCAAAACAGTCTCGGTTTCGGTACGGGTGGTCAAGCTCACGCAGTCAACCGATGGACCCGAGTGACGGAGGACGACTCGCTAATCAGTCATCTGATGACCATGTACTTTACATGGCACTACCCGTTCTTCACCATCCTGTCCAAAAGTTTGTTCTATCGGGATTACATCCGTGGAATCTCCAGTTCATATTGTTCTGCACTGCTTGTCAATGCTATGCTTGCTCTGGGCTGCCATTTCAGCTCTTGGCAAGGTGCTTTTGATGACGGCCAGAATCTTGCAACCGCGGGAAATCATTTCTTCAGAGAGGCAAAACGGCTCATCGCGGAAAATGACGAACACGAGAATTCAAAACTTTGCACTGTCCAGGCCTTCGCGCTCATGTCTGTCCGAGAGGCGGGATGTGGCCGTGAAGGAAAAGGCTGGGTCTATAGTGGCCTAAGCTTCCGTATGGCTTTTGATTTGGGGTTGAATCTCGATTCCGCAAATCTCGGGGCGAACAATCTCAGCGATGAAGAAATTGACGCTCGCCGGATCACCTTTTGGGGTTGCTACCTTATCGACAAGTAAGTCTTCAATGTTGTCATTGTCCCTAACCATTCCCTAACACTCCGCAGATGCTGGTCAAATTACCTTGGTCGCCAACCCCAGCTGACCTTGACAAACGCCAACGTGCCCAAGTTTGATGTCTTGCCACAAGAGGAAACCGAGTTATGGTCGCCCTACACCGATGCTGGCGTTGGCCACGACCACGCGCAACCATCACGAATCCGGGCTGTTGCGCTCCAAATTTGCAAGTTGTCTGAGATCAGCAGCGATGTACTTGTATTCTTTTATCATCCAACAGAGCTGGAGAAATCCGCGCCCAAACAGTCGGAACTGAAGAAATTGAGTGACGTTCACACCCGGCTTGAGGCCTGGAAAAACAACTTGCCCAAGGAACTTGTGGCAAAAGAAGGACAGCTACCTCAGGTGCTGGTCATGCAGTAAGTCGACATCAGGACCTCGATCGGCATAATTTTATCTTGGCTAACTTTGGCAAAAGTATGCTGTATCAACTTCAGATAATCCATCTATACCGGCCTTTCTTGAAATACACCAAGGCCAACACTCCACTTCCTTCTCATGTCTCACCTCGCAAGATATGCACGCAAGCTGCGGCCACGGTTTCCAAGCTTCTACGTGTATACAAACGAGGATATGGATTGAAACAAATTTGTAACATTGCTGTCTATATCGCCCATACTGCATGCACTATTCACCTTCTCAATCTCCCCGACAAGAACGCCCAAAGAGACGTGATCCACGGCCTCAAGAACCTTGAAGAAATGGCAGAGGGCTGGCTCTGTGCCCGACGTACCCTCCGCATTCTCGATATATCAGCAAACAAGTGGCAAGTAGAGCTACCCCCCGAAGCAACCTCCATATTCGAACGAACCCATAACAAGTGGGGGTCCTGGGGCTCTTGGGACCAAGCAAGTTCCCCCTCAACATCCGACGACTCCCCCGTTGCAGCCATACTACACCAGCCCACAAGCCCAAGTCGATTCTCACCATCTGCCCAATATCCACCCGAACCCCTCCCAGCCAACCCCATCACAATGGTCGGAACATCCATGAGCTCCCAATACGCTCCGGCCCCTGTCCCAATATCATACCCCCCCTCGAGGAGTGCACCCCATCCAACAGTCGGATTTTGCTCTTCCCGAACCAACATATCTCCGGCCACAAATGGCCTACCAATTCCCTCCATTCACAGCTGCAGTTCCAAGTCCCTCTTCCCCCCACCCGAACACATGGTATGATGCCTCCGGCGGTCAGATTCCGCCACCAAACACAACGCCGACATCGAATGAATCCCCCGTCTCCGGATATGACGGCACTGAGAACCTGGTCGACGAGAGCCAGGATTGGTGGTCGAGAAATGCTAGCGCTTACGGAATCGGCATGGATAATTGGAATAATACATGGAATCCTTCTCCGCAAAACCAACCTATGGTTTCCTACCATCAGGCCAATCTTATGCCTGTTTCTCAGCCGTCTCCCACTGGTCCAGAGCAGCCTCGAGCTCATGTTGGAATGTCCACAGTTGGATCACCCGCGGATCCTAGTGATGCTGCCGGGTATGGAGATAGATGGAAATAATGTATGGAGTTTTGAAAGTTGGGGTTGCGAAAGAAACATATATTTTGTTTATAAAATTGTTAATGACACCGTTTTGGAAAATTCGTCCTATGCCGGCATCTGTGTGCGTACCATATGCTAACGGAACCAGTTCCTACCTATGGTTTCCATCATAAGATGGTCGATTTACAGACAAGGAAATTGAAAGGTGCGAGTATCAAAAAAATTGTCATAGATGATCATTAGTTCTCAAGTACCAACACCAAGACGCAAAATGCTACTGCCAACAGAACCATATAAAAGAAGAAAAAGAAGAGGTTGCAGTGGATGGTATCACTAGTAAACGGATGAATTAGCAAACCGGGATCAGTCAAAGCATCAGAGAAAAAAAAAGAGCTTACCAGGAAATAATCAGCGACGGGTTTCTTCGCAGGCATGCCCCTTGTGTCCTGCGCCGCAGCCTCAAAGACTCGGTACCTCCTTCCAGGACTGACGACTGTACTATTTGCAACGACTCCGTTACTCCGGCCATATTCACCATTACTGCGAGCGACGGTGCCACCCCCACTGGCGTCTTCGCCTAGCTCAAGGATGGCAGCAACATTACCGCAGCGGTAGCAATAGTTCGGAGCAGACCAGACGGTAACGATGCCACCGTCAAACATCTCCTTGTATCCCTCCATTACAAGTTGGTGGGCACGGGCGACAAGGGACAGGCCGTTGAGATGGTTGAACTGTTTGACAATATCGCCGCCGAAGAGGAAGCCAGCGCCACGAGGGCTTAAACCCCAGCCTTCAATCTCATCTGGATCTGACCAAAGCAAATCGCACATGGCACCTTCGTGGGGCACCTCCTGTTTGCGGTCAATCAGTCGGATTTTATCGACGGAGTCGATGAGCGGTGACAATCCACCATGTACACAGAGCACCGCTCCGGTGCGACTAGTCACAGCACTGCCGTTGCCATCGCCACTGGCACCTGTTCCTGGAGCACCCGTTCGCGAGGGCGCTGCGGCCTGGCCTGGGGCGGCGGAGATGTCTCGTGGTGGGGAGATGTTTCGGGAATCTGTCGATGCGTCGGAGGAGGAACGTTGTCGGGGTCGATAGCTGCTCTCCGTGACCTCACCTCTGGAATTCAGGACTTCTGTTTCCAGCCTTCTGTCATCGATGGGCATGTTGCCTTGTGCTGTGTTGTTGGTGGGTTCTAGCTCCGAGCTCGCGCCGAGCACGATCGCTCCCAGCGCCAGGTAGTCGAATACTTCGCAGCAGTACCGCCATACGTTTGCACTGCCGTATTTGCGGATACACTCGTCGTAGAAACCATATACTGTTGTGATCTGGCGTGACTCATGGTTGCCGCGGATCAGGGTGATGCGATCGGGGTATCGGACTTTCAAACAAAGGAGGAGAAGGAAGGATTCGAGTGAGTAGAAACCACGGTCGACGAAATCGCCCATGAAGAGGTAGTTGGTATCGGGAACATCGCCGCCGACGCGGAACAGCTCCATCAGATCGTGGAACTGGCCGTGGATGTCGCCGCAGATAGTTACGGGTGCATCGACTGACACGACATTGCCTTCTTCGATTAGGAGCTCGCGCGCCTTGTAGCACAGCTCGCGGACCTGACTTTCGGGGATCAGGCGGCAGGCCCGCAGCTGCTCGATCGCCCTGTTAGACAGAGAATGTTAGTGTGACGAGAAACGATGGGCGGGTCTGGCGAGCTGAGGGGTGCCATACCGGTCTAGGTCACTCATGTTGTCGAAAGAGGGGCAAGGGGGAAAGAAAGAGGGAGTACGGGTATCGAAATGAAGAAGCCCCCAAAGAAATCAGATGGCTCAGTTCTCCCTTGAAAAAAATGGTCTCATCTTTGCGAAGCCATGGCGGTTATGCGCGTAGCAGAGACTTGAGAGAGCGGAACATCCAATCACGCGGGAGCCAGATAAGATTAGATGCACCAAGGCCCTTTCGGTGTCGTCTTCTCCGCTCTCCCTTGGACGGATACCCTTTCCACTCGTGCCCTCGGAGGTTCAGAAGCTCGCCAATCTGGAAAACTATCGCTGATCATCCAATTGACCTCTTCTCCGGGGCTATTACTCTGACCCCCGCTCAACTACACCTGCCGCCAGTCCGGGTCCTCCGATGGCCTGAAAAAATCTAGAAACAACCGGCCACGCCCACCACACCTCAATTAAATATCAACGCTTGTCACTTTCTGTTTCATACACAATGCCGCCACATCTACATCCTCGGTCGCGGTCAACCACCGGCCTGTTCGCCGGGACCCTCCTCGCATCCCTCCTGGTGGTCGGCATGCCGCATGTCTTCCCCTGCCCATCCCCAAGACGTACATTCGCCGATTCAGAGATGATCATGACAGCCGATGGACAACAAGTACCCCGAGTTCGCCGCAGAAGACGAAAGGATTTGGAAATGAGCCCAGATGGCAGTCATCTGGGTGGCCCCACGCCAGTCGTTGTGGATGAGGAGGTCACAACGTTCCTTCAGATGGAGGAGGAAGCAGAGAACCTTTCACACATCAACCGGGAATGTCCCGTTCCCAAACCGAAGGGTGTTCTAGGCGAATTGCTGGGCTTCCGCAACATTCAACAGAATGCTCAGCCGCAACCAAGCGGCGTGTCAGAGGGAGACCGATAATGCTTGTGCATTGACGCTCTCCTCCGAATTTTCTAGCATTTTTGTTTCTTGGCTTGTTTAATGATACCATGGATTTTGACAATAAGGGTTGGGTGGACTGGTGGATGTTGGACAGAAATGCCATGCTCGAGGTCCCAATGCGGGCTAGACCTGTGTATTCTCTATGTACAGTGAGATGTATAAAATATATACCAATACTATCAAGATTAGAAAGAATCGCAGTTTACAAAAAGGCTAAAAGAAAACGTGTTGTCCTCAATTTCTATACAATCGTAGACGCTATCTAGTAGGCGGAGCTTCGGCCACCTTGAATGTTCCCCCCGTCAACCATCGAGCGTACCTCGCCATGGCATTGACAGCCAAGGTCTTCGTCTACGACGTGCTCACCAATCCACGTCATACAAAATGGATCGGGCCTCTACTCATTCTAGGCGATGCGCTTCTCTGCGCCCTCGTCATATGGAAGATTGCCTGTAAGACCGCGTGCAGATCTCGCGTACTGAGGAACCCAGCTAACAGCGACAACCACAGACACCGAGATTGACTGGTCGACGTATATGCAACAAATCTCTCTCTATATCTCTGGCGAACGCGATTACCTCCTAATAAAAGGCTCAACGGGCCCCCTCGTCTACCCCGCCGCCCACGTATACATCTACACCCTGCTCTACCACATCACCGATCAAGGCCGTGATATTCTCCTCGGCCAGGCGCTGTTTGCCGGTCTCTATCTGGCTACGCTGGCTGTGGTAGTCGCCTGTTACAGACAAACGGGAGCACCTCCCTATCTTTTCCCGCTCCTTGCTCTGTCCAAACGGCTGCATAGCATATTCGTCTTGCGCATGTTCAATGATGGCGTTGCTGCTTTCGCTATGTGGGTTGCTATCTACCTATGTCTGAAACAAAAGTGGACGGCTGGAATTGCAGTGTGGTCTTTTGGCGTTGCCATCAAAATGACACTCGTGCTGCTTGTACCTGCTATTGCGGTCATTGCTCTTCTCGGGCTGGGATTGGCGCAAAGTATTGCGCTTGGAGCTATGGCTATTCTCATTCAGGTGAGTCCTTGGTGTGTTAAATGTGATCTCAGTCGGTCAGCTAACGCAAGAAACTACAGGTCCTACTTGCTATTCCCTTTCTCCAGACCAACACTACAGGGTATCTTTCTCGGGCCTTTGAACTATCCCGCCAATTTTTGTTCAAATGGACAGTGAACTGGCGGTTTGTAGGTCAAGAAACGTTTCTGTCAAGGGAATTCTCTGTGGGTCTGCTAGTGTTGCATATTTCGCTGTTGGCTATCTTCCTCCTAAAGTGGGTGAAACCTTCAGGGAAGAACGTGGTTCGCTTCCTCCGGGATACCCTCCAGGGACGTCAACAGTCCGTCCCACTTCCAAAGTCCTTCACCATGACTGTGATGTTGAGCTCACTGGCCATCGGCTTGCTATGCGCCAGGTCCTTGCATTACCAGTTCTTCGCGTATCTCGCGTGGGCAACCCCCTTTCTGCTCTGGCGCGCAGGCATCCACCCAGTTCTTATATACGCCGTATGGGCGCTGCAAGAGTGGGCTTGGAACGTTTTCCCCAGCACAAACGCAAGCTCGGCAGTCGTGGTGTTTTCACTCGCGGTCCAGGTCTTTGGCGTGTTGTTCAATAGCTCGAGTGAGGTAGGTAAAAGTGACCAGCGGAGCAGCCGTGGTAAAGCGACTATCCAAAAATGAGAGATACCCCAGCCCCAAATCATACAGTTGAGGCATGCATATTTCAGGAATCATCGTTGAGAGCCCATAATCCTTGTACACCGTAGCCGCCGTCATTGAACAATCGCTTGATGCCTTGAGGCGATTATTCAGTCGGACTCATCCGAAGAAGGCATTTGGCCCACACGAGACTCTTCCTCTTCGTCGTCAGATCCAACCAACACAACGGGCTGTTTCACGAATTCCTTGGGCCTGAAACGATGTCAGTTAGCGGATAATCCAATAGTCAATCACTGCATCACGAAGACATACCAGAATGGAGCTTTTCTCCAAGCCTTCTCATCCCTGACAACGTTGACAATCTCTCCTGCAATTTTATTGTCCCGCTCCTCCTGGCCCTTGGAATCGACCACGACGTACGAGCTGCGCTTGATCCAGATGGTCGAGCGGAATCGAGCGGGCAATTCAACCAACATTTGCTTCTTGTCGGTCTGTTCGACGAGGTAAATGTTGTTTCCGGTGGCTTTGATTGCGCGCACGATCTGCTGGGTGGGGGATAGGTTGTCGGGAGGGGTCAAGGTCTCCTCTGCTGTAGCCAGCATCTTTCGGCGAGGTGGTCCCATTGTTGAGTGTTGCAGGGTATTGATGATGGGGTTGAATTGGTGTCGAGAGAACCTGTGTGAATGGAAAGTCCGGGGGATTGAAAGAAATAAATTCGGAAACAATTTGATCTTATCGGCGGGGCAGTTTTGCTGGGTCGGCTCGGAGTGTAGATCCAACGGTGGAAAGATGTAGGTACATACCTAAGGTACATAGGTATGATCGATCCTAGAATCCAAAGCAATTTGAATAGTATTTCGGGTCTTCTGTTCAAGGTATGAAAGTCTTCATGCGCAATCTTGTCCTTCATTCAGGGTAATCCGTGCATAGACCATTGATGATTCTGGGCCACATTACATCCTGTCTATTCAGATAAATGGGACGAGCACGGAGTAAATCGTATATCCAATTAGCATGTCAGTTTGGGGAAAGAGCGCCGGCCTTACATTCCGAAGGTCCCTCCAGGGCTGGCCACTACATATGGTTTTTCCTATCCCGAATCTTCAATCCTCCGCGCTTTAGCATTTATATTTTTGTCAAAGTATCTATATTTTTAGATATGACACGTTGAACCCAACTATGGCCTTGCATCATGACTTGATTACAATAATTTCGCAAGGCTGAGTGCATAACCCATCTAACGATGGTGCAAGTATCGCCGCATTGGGACGAAACATGGCCATCCTCAATGCCCAATTACTGCGCATACGATCCAATGATCAACTATACGAGCTACTCAAGCTAGCCCATTTGATGACGCACAGCAGGATCTCTTTCATACGGTGGGTAGGGCAGGTAGAGCGCCTTTTTCTCTCACTTGAGGACTTCATATTAGCATAAGTGCAACCCACATTCGCAACTACGAAGGGCAGTACATCACTAACAGCAAAGTTTGGGTTGATCGCTTCACTCAAATTCTAGAGGATTACTTGAAGCCATTTACATTTTCATCGACCAAAAGGAATCGATGTATGCTACACGCGAGCGGCCAGCCAACAAGGAAGGTTCCAGTCGCCCATGCCCAGGATCGTAGAAGGTCGCCTCGGCTCCGACTCGCTAAGCACGGACTTCAATATAGAATATTCAATCTCTTACAACCCTTCCGCGCAATGCCAGATTATCTTCATTAGCTTTCCGTCGAATATAGAATGGCTTATGCAGCCTTTTGGTGATGGGTTTTCCTGGAAACAGGAAAACTTGCGTGTGCTATGAGGAAGTCGATGACGAGCAGGCCTGCTTTCAGGTTCTCCGTGTAGTCGTGAGAGAGCGTTGAACCTCCGGGTTAATAAACACATACGTTTGACATACTGATAGGATATTGACTTCATCCCTGTGCAATCGTAACTCAAATCAGCCTGAAGGTATCACCTCTATCCCTAATGTTTAAGGCAGTATTGTACGCTCTTTGGGGATGTTATAGATGTCCGTAGGTAGTTCGCAACATGTAGCCATTGACTAGGTATGTATGCAAATCGACCATGATCATGTCCCATGAAGACTATTCTGGATCAAGACATGCTCCTACGAGGCTCTCGCGGGCTTTTGGTTGGTTTCATGGTACTTGCGGCGAAGTATGTAAGTTTGTTGAAGTTGGAAATTGGGCTTATTATATGTGACTACCTAAGGCGCCTGTATACATTTTTGTAGGTAATTTAGACAAAGCAATAGCAGTGGCATCGAATACAACCCAATTAATCCACACGTTTCACCTAGATGCTTTATTCTAAGCGAAAGGTTAATTTCTACTTTTGTTGGGGGCTGTTTGGACGAAACCGACACGGGTGCATTCTACAGCATAGGCTTCATCTTTACCCCCAGGCCGAATATGCAGGGTAGGTCCAACATAGGACCCGAACATTGATCATTCTCCATTCGATTCTGCCTCGACGTCTTCGTCGTCTGCCTATTCGTGGACGTAGTAACATCACCAGTTTCAACATCTCCCGTAGGTATGACCAAGTCATCAGATACGAAGAATGCAAAGATTAATTCCCAATATGGCACACTGCTTTATGGCAGCAAGGGGGTACTCGGTGGCACGATCTGTGCCCGATAGATCAAGCGGTGACAGCCCTCATGGCTGAATATCACGTTGTAAACAACCCGTGCCAAGGGCCTGAAGACCGTTCCGGCTCTTGTCGATCACCTCGCGTTGTAAGCGTTCAGTACTCCGTACGGAGGATCCATGGCTCTTCGTACAAGGCGTTGTGGTGAGGTACTTTGGTCCCGGTGCGCCGTACCTGGAATCAGCAATAGCACAATAGGAACAGGGTATCTGAGCGTGTACTCCGTAGAGTAGATGATACTCATGCTTCACATGTGTTCTAATGCAGGTAATACATGCCTCTCGCCACTTTCTTATCGGAGGTGCGTGGGCATAGGAATGGACTCCCATCTTCACCTTCCCGAAATGATCTAATCCCATCTGGGCTCCTGGGTAAAATCCGAAACGTGCTGATTCTTTTGCTTTCATTCTGAGTTTTCCCATCTCTGAATTTCCCGTTTCTATCAGCTCAATCATAGCTGTAAATCGCGTGGGCGATCATTGCGGGCAGTCTGTCTCACATTTTCCGAAGTGGCATTACCCGCGCCCGTTGCGCCCCTTGTCAACAACAGCCCCGCGAATCCTCTTCCACCAACAACCCACCTTGACCTGGCGCAAGCGCACCCTCAAATTTTGAGCCAGCCTTGCTCTTTGTCCTCGTCAAACCTGCCATCATGGATGGGGACGAGCTGATCGCCTCGGTCTTCCGCAAGATCGAGCGGGAGAAGGCCCTCATCACCGCTGCCAGTAACATGCGGCAGTCGACTGACAATCCCCTCGTGCAACAGAGAGTCGACGCCAACATTCGCGATGGCCGCAAGAACATCGCTTACCTGGAGGAGAAAATGCGAGAATTGCAAATCCGCCAGATGAACCAGGAAGCTGGCTCCCCCGGCCAACGTGGAGGCCCGGCCCCGCCGCCGAAAGATGGATACACTGGCGATCAAGGTGATCATGGTGATGGCCACCACCCCCAGGTCGGCGCTGGCTCGATGCCTTCCGGTGCCCCATTCTCCGATCCCCGACCTTATGCTCCGATCCCGAAGGCGCGGCCCAACTACACGAAGCTCGGTACGTACATGACATCGCTCCTGTCAAATTCCCTCGCAAAATGCGGCGTCGAGCTTAATCGGTCTGGAATGCTAACATGACTATGTCTTAGATTTGATCAAGTATGATACTCCGTACCTCGGACCGAAGATTCAACTCATGCTGTCGCAATTGGAATTCAAATTGAGCGTGGAAGTGCAATATAAAGCCGGTATTGAGAAGATGGTCCGCTTGTACCAAGATGAAGGCGACCGGAAGAGCCGTGCTGATGCCGAGGGCCGTCGGATTGAGAGCAACCAAAAGATCCAGCTTTTGAAGCAGGCCCTGAAGCGATATGAGGATCTCCATGTTGATATTGAGTCTTCCGATGCGCCAGATGGTATGGACATCATACTGAACTTGTTCCGAGTATCATGGTTTTGCTTGGGTGCTGACTAGTATTTTAGATGAGAGTCTTAGCAGCCCTAACATGCGCAAGCCGCTGACTGGTCTGCTGACAATGCGCATCCATGCGGTCAAGGACGTGGATCACGCCGCAAGTTCGCGCTTTTCTCGTGGCCCCGAAACATATGTTGTCGTCAAAGTCGAAGATGCCATCAAAGCTAGGACCAAAGCCACCCGAAACGACAAATGGCTGGACGAAGGCTTCTCCATGGATATTGACAAGGCAAATGAGATCGAATTGACTGTTTACGACAAATCAGGAGATCGCCCGACACCAATCGGTATGCTCTGGGTGCGCATTTCTGACATCGCAGAGGAGATGCGCCGAAAGAAAATTGAGACGGAGCTCAATGCATCTGGCTGGGTATCCGCAGATAAGATGGGCGAGGGTGGTTCTCCTCGGCATGATCACCCTGGATCCCCCATGGGCTCTTCACATGGTCCCAGCTCCGGAGGACGTCCAGGCACTGCGGGACAGGGTGCACATGGACAGCACGGCGGCGAGAGTTCGAATGCTCCCCCGACTGTGATGATCGATTCATGGTTTGCTCTGGAGCCAGTCGGTCGGGTCCAGCTTCAAATGAGCTTCGGTAAGATCAAATCCCTCTGGTTCCGAAGGGGGAAGGGCTTTATGCTAACCGGATTTAGCCAAACAATTGAAGGACCGCCGTCCATTCGATATTGGTCTCAACCGTCAAGGTGCCGTGCGTCAAAAGAAGGAGGAGGTGCACGAGAAGCAGGGCCACAAGTTCGTCACCCAGCAGTTCTACAACATCATGCGCTGTGCGCTGTGTGGAGAATTCCTCAAATATGCTGCTGGAATGCAATGTGCGGATTGTAAATATACCTGCCACCGCAAGTGTTACTCCAAGGTTGTTACAAAGTGTATCAGCAAAGCCAACTACGAGACCGATCCGGACGAGGAGAAAATCAACCACCGTATTCCCCACCGTTTCGAAGGTTTCTCCAACATTTCCGCGAACTGGTGTTGCCACTGCGGTTACCTGCTTCCATTTGGACGCAAAAATGCCAAGCGCTGTTCTGGTAGGCAGATTACTGACATCGCAGCCTCTGTCTGGTTCATGCTGACCTTCATCTCTTTATAGAATGTAGTCTTACGTGTCACGCTCACTGTACTCACCTTGTGCCCGATTTCTGTGGAATGACTATGGAAGCCGCAAACCAAATTCTCGAGACATTGATTCGCACGAAGAATCACAACAAGTCTGCTTCTGTTAGTTCCGGCCTCAGCAACCGTACCCTTCGAGCAGGCGGCCCGCCACAGCCCGCTCAAGACAACGCTGCCCTCTCCTACCCCCAGAAACCAACGGAAGGACCCTACGGGGCCCTTCCTAGACAACCCTCCGCCGAAGCGGTAAGCGCTGCCACTAACTCCTTCATGACTCCACAGTCACCAACGACTGCTGCACAGGCTGCACGCCAGCCGCTGCCACCGAAATCGCCCACTGGCCCCTCCGCTGCCGCTGCCGCTGCCGCCGCAGCTACCGGGCTACGTAGCCCTCAGCAACCACCAGGTATGCAATCCACTGATCATGCCTTTCGAAAGCTTTTCTTGAGATTAACCAAATCTTAGCCGAAATGAACCGTCCAATCCAACCTCCGGCACCCGCGCAGCCTCAACACGCCCATTATGACCCATCCGCTTATGCCAACTTCCCGCAGCAACCTCCGCCCCAGGCTCCACAGAAGGTGCAACCTGCGGCCTATCCGATGGCGCCACCTCCACAGCCCATGCAGCAGATGCCTCAGCAACAGCAAGTTGCACCCCCCGTCAAGGACGATGCTGCAGCGCAGGCAAAGACTCGCATCGGATTGGATCACTTCAACTTCCTTGCTGTTCTTGGAAAGGGTAATTTCGGAAAAGTTATGCTGGCTGAAACAAAGAGCACCCGCAAGCTGTATGCCATCAAGGTGCTGAAGAAGGAATTCATTATCGAGAACGATGAAGTGGAGAGCACCAAGTCTGAAAAGCGTGTGTTCCTGATCGCCAATAAGGAACGTCATCCGTTCCTCCTTAACCTGCACGCTTGCTTCCAAACCGAAACTCGTGTGTACTTCGTTATGGAGTACATTAGTGGTGGTGATCTTATGCTGCACATTCAGCGTGGCCAATTCGGTCTCAAGAGGGCCCAGTAAGTCATATTCTTGCTCTCATCCCCATTTGAGGGTTTTAATGCTGAACCAAATGTTCTAGATTCTATGCCGCTGAGGTTTGCTTGGCGCTCAAGTACTTCCACGAGAACGGTGTCATCTATCGTGATTTGAAGCTCGATAACATCTTGCTGACCCTGGATGGTCACATCAAGATTGCTGATTATGGTCTCTGTAAGGAAAATATGTGGTACGGTGGTACAACCAGCACTTTCTGTGGTACTCCTGAATTCATGGGCCCCGAAGTAAGTGAAATCACGTTGAGTTATGTTTTTGGATATATTGATGAACTGACTTCTGCCATAGATTTTGCTGGACAAGAAATATGGACGGGCTGTGGATTGGTGGGCTTTCGGTGTTCTCATCTACCAGATGCTTTTGCAACAATCTCCTTTCCGTGGTGAAGACGAGGATGAAATTTACGATGCCATTCTTGCCGATGAGCCTCTCTATCCCATTCACATGCCTCGTGACTCCGTGTCGATTCTCCAGAAGCTGCTGACTCGCGAGCCCGAGTTGCGTTTGGGCTCTGGTCCCACTGATGCTCAGGAAGTCATGTCTCATGCCTTCTTCCGCAACATCAACTGGGATGATATCTACCACAAGCGGGTCCCCCCGCCCTTCATCCCCACAATCAGCAGTCCCACCGATACCAGCAACTTCGATCAGGAGTTCACCAGTGTGACTCCAGTCCTGACGCCTGTACAATCTGGTAAGATCTCCCTGGCCTTTCCGATTTGCTTGCTGGGTGAGGAGCAGTGACTAACCGTGATATTTTTCATTTAGTGCTTTCACAAGCCATGCAGGAAGAATTCCGTGGATTCTCCTACACTGCTGACTTTGCTTGATTCCACCGATGTGTGATCGGGATGATCATTGCTTGCTTGGACACCTGTCATGAGTCGTTGACGGGGGTGTTAATGTGTCAATTCGGTCCCTCGGGGTTTAACGCCGACACGTCCAGTTTCTTTAGGGCGCCGCGGGTCTCCCGCCCTTTCCAGCACTTCTTGCTCTTCAAATTGCTCCAACATACCCAATTGCCAATTGCAGTTTCGTTTTAAGTGCCGGTGTGGACGCCGGTCCTCTTCACTGACATGTTTCGTTTGCCGGATACCATGGTTAATGAAACTTCCAGGGTGCTTTTGCTTTCTCGATTTCCTTTTGTGCTTATCTAAATTGCTTTATCTTTTTTCGTCCTTTCGAGTTTCCTTCTGTTCGAGTTTTTCTTCCGACTGGTCGGGTTTACGACTGTGTTCTATGCCGGGTGATTGATGCCCCCCCCAAAATGGAGAGGATGAGGACGGACTTCCATGCGGAAGTTGCGTGAGGTTTCATTGAGTTTGATGAGAAATGACGAAGTTTGAAGATCTATGAAGATTGTGTAGATTCCTTCGGGGATTCTGCGCGTTATGTCCGGTATTATGTTCTAGCGGTTCGTGGTAGGAAGAGAAGGAGATACAAATACGAACTAATCTGTCCTATTTGCATGTATGATGTCGTTAGGTACCTACATGTAGGTCATACATCATACATGTGGTCTTCTATGCGTCTCTATATTTACACGTATATATGTCGATGATATCAAATTCTGCGTGGAAGCTGTTTGTGTCGCCAGCCGGTTGCCCTAAGTACCTCGTTCCTTCCCAATTAGGACAGCAAACGTTGCGTGCCTTCCTCTCTTGATTCAGAGCACGTAGACCTGACAACGTCCACTTCTTTACTTGCATCGTCTTCTGCCTTCTTCTTCTATTTTCTCTTCCCTTTCTTCGTCAATTTCAGCATTCCACTTTTCTTTGCCCAACTGTTCTTCCAGAGTTTCTACCTTTGTTCTACAAATAGATCAAGCCTCCAAGCTCTGTTTTTCAATATGCTGAGAAAGGTGAAACGTCTTTTTCGCCGGGACCCTCGGTCCTCGAATGCACCTGCCGACATCGTGCCTCTGGGCAACAAAGAGGCTTCGTCCCCGGGTAACAAAGAAGCCAATTTTCTGACCCCAAAGAAAAACCACCGGTCTTTGAGGTCCCCCTCTATCAAGAAGTGGCTCAAAAAGATAGCTCGGCCTGTTGATGGGTTCACCATCAACAATGTGCGGCCAGAAGTCGACAACGTCGACTACCAGATTCGCTTCCCTTCGACCTCTGAACTGGGGTCTCCCCCATCTTGCTTCAAAGAAAGCTGGGACAACGATCCCGAGATCCGACGCTTCTTGTAGGAAGGCGCTACTCCCCAGGATCAGATTAACTGGAGATTCCGTGAAGATCACCGCACTCTTCAATACGGCCCACACACTATCCGCAAGTCCTCCCTTTCTCCTTCTCCTACGATCCGGGTCCTGCCACAACCAATGTTTTCAGCTATTCGAAGTCTTGTTTCTCCCACTCGCGATCCTACCCAGGAGCTAGCAAGCGATTCAGAGCTGGGTACCATACCCGGAACAGTTATTGGATTCAATGAGAAACACCAGGTGGTGAGTTTGTCCTCAAAGATTCTTATATCACTTATGCCTCACTTCTGCTGTATTTCCTCTTCTCTCGCTTATACCTACTAAGCTCTATACTACATAGCCAACCTCCCCCCTCAAACGGGCTTTATCCACTGACGATACGGAACCTGAGAAGCCGGTCAAGCGAGTCAAGTCACTTGAGGCAGCACTCCCTCTACAAGAGCCGGAGTGGCCTGTGAGCTCTGGCATCAATAAAAAAGATGATCTGGAGCACGAGCCTCCCATTCCTTCTGAATCTGAACTATCGGAGCCAGAAGCCTCTCCCAAAGAGCCTGTGCTGCCTGAGGGCTCTGGCATCGATAATAGAAATGAACCAGAGCAAAAGTCTCTGGTTCCTTCTGAATCTGAACCATCAGAGCCAGAAGGGTCTCCACAGAAATTGAAAAAACGCAAGCGATATGAAGACTCCGACATCAGTGAGAGCGATGAGTTTGGGTCCGATCTGAGCTCGCTTGAATACGACAGCTTCAGTGTAAGTTGCGATAGCGAGGATAGTGATGACAGTGAGTCTCTATCCTTACCATCACCAAAGCGAACGAAGAGGACTGCTGTAAATCGTCTTAAGGCTCAATCAAAGAAGAGAAAGGACTCGGATAAGACGATGTCTGAGCCAAGTGAGGTCGAGTGCGATAGTGAGGAAGAATTTTCTATTCCGAAAGGTGAACGCAACGAGCTACTCAATAATCTCACCAGAGAAAGAGCAAAGCGTCTACTTGACACAGTGGAACTTCCCCAAGGCCACCACCTGTCACCAGATGAGCAGCGCACTGCCCGTCAACTCCTTACTCGTGGCTGTATGCCAACGATCCACCGACACTGGGAGAAAGACTTCTCTACCCTACCAGAGTCATTGTTCTTTAATGAAAAGGATGATGATTCCAGACACACAGAATCCAACTTCGTTCTTGGAAACGACAGAGGATCTGAGTTCTATGCGATCCGTGCCTTCCAAGAACTTCTGAAAATTTGCGGCAATGTGCGAGATTATGCGAACATTCTTGAGACCTGTCCTTCAACCTACATCAAGAGGTCGATTGAAAAGTACCTGCGTTGGGCATTAACGGATGCTGGTATCGTAGTTCAGCCCACCACGATTCCCGTGCACTTTATCTATTGCAAGAGGCAGACTGAAAGTTCGAAGGACGCCTTTGACAAAGTGGCCAAAAAACTAACGAAACTATCGGATACCTGGAAAAGCCAACTCGGTTCATCTCACGGCATAAGAAACGTTTGGCCAGCAGTGATCGGGCTCGTCATCTGTGGGCCTGTTCTTTCGACGATCACCCTGAATACAAATCCAAAACCGCAGGCATCAATACCCGGAATCAAGTTCCTTGGTCATTTTGACCTTTCGGATTTCGATAACGATGTCTGGAACACCCTGGCGGTCGCAATTATGGTGATGCACATCAAAAGAACCATGAGAAAACTGGCTAAGGCCTACGATTACCCCTTCGTGGCCCCGATGGTTGATAATCATGACATGGAGTCCCCGGATATTGATCTCTGATTCCGAACATACTACTTCGGGGAGTTTGAGACTGAGGTATTAGCTATAATATCTTAAGAATGTCGAAAAATATATATCTAGATCGCGCAACATACAATCCATGATTTTGTCGACGCTGTCAAACTGGCAGTCAAGACTTAATCGAACTTCTTGGGCATGAGAGGCATCAGAATGGTGCTTTTGTGAAACTGACGATCTGGAGTTCATAAATGCCATTCAATCCTTGGGTTTCCCGGCGATGGCAACAGAAATGAGGCATTCTTTTATTGCGTCAGAATTCACAATTGCACTTGTGTATCTTTTGAGATGTCAATCCTGGGATTTATTGGAGAGCCATTTGAAGCAGATAGAATTCAGTTTGTGCCAGTAAATAGATGTACGATGTACATTAGGGGTCGGTTGAGCGGGAGTTGGCTTTTAGAGACATCGAATAGCACTACAAAGCTACTAAAACACATTTGCTTTCGGAAAACTTCGGTGAATCATAGGCCTTAGGTGAAACTTTGAACGTATCTGTGCTTGGATATAGTGGTATGTTGTCGGAGGTTGTGTATTGGGAAGTCAGTCCCTCACCTAAATGAAGGCTTTTCCCACATTTTTCTGCTGTCTACCAATAAATCTCGAGAAAGGAGGAAGAGGTTCGTAAAAGGGACTTCCAAAAAGATTTGAACACATTTGCAAAGACTAACAAAAAGGACACCGTAAAGCTACAACCATGGCCGAATATATGGTGTTTTATGCTGTGTGAAAAGCTTCCTTTTGCCTGCCTGCTCTTTGAAGGACATTCTAAGGTTGAAGTTAGGTACCTTGCTTATCAAGATCTCTATCATAGTACTTCAGGTATTCTATTTCTGCTGGCTTAAAATTCGACATATTCTCAGGCGGAAAATTCGATTTCAATTGAGACGGAACCCTGAGCGCTCTACTCTCCACCATCGTACGGAGTATACAACATAGGTGTAGGTACATAACTAGCGCAATAAAAGTGGAGAGAATGGGTTTGATTGGGTGCCACCGGCTCTTGGTATCGCTTATTTCTAGTCCATACGCTAGCTACATACCCAGTTCCCAAACACTCTGGTCCCCAACTCTCATGATGCTTTATGCTTCATTCATTCAACTCGCACCCGAGTGTCTTCCCAGTGAAGATCTCTCCAGTGACGTGAAGCTCGGCCCAGAGCTTGATCGAACAGATATGTCAAGCTCAACTGAATCAGACAGTTAATCCGATGATGGCCGGGAATATGATCATGACCAATGCCTCGCCACGGTGGAGGGGAAGAGAGTCCTAGAGGACTTAGACCCCATCCGGCATCGTCATTTGACTATTCGTGGAATTCGCACTTCTCTCGGATTTGCACGCAGCGCAATGCACGATTGATCATGAGTAACATAATACCTGATCTTGACATCGTGGTGGTTCAACCATACTGTATCTGATATCTGGACTTCGCAGGTGAAAAATATCTCGTCAAATTGCTCGCCGATGTCCGTTGATGTGCTATCGGGTTGGTCAAGCGTGTGCTGTTGCGGGGTCTACAAGTCTCTATAGAGAGCTCGATCTCCTCCCTGACATTTCTATTGCCGAAGGGGAAGAGATCTATGGAATAATCATGACAGCACCCAAAGGATATGCTGTCATAAATTATTACACTCGATCAATAGATCTGGAGACTCCGCAGACACCTGCGTTCCTGCAAGGGGAAATGAAACCTCGATGGAGTCTCGAAAAGCGTACACCATCTCAGGATCTCCCAATTACGAGTGCAGATGGTATTTATATCGAACAGAATGGCGTCATTGGCATTGAAGCAACAGCGCCCGACGATTCTCATTTTGTACTTGGCCCAGAAGAGGCCAAAGTTCTGTGGACGCCTCCTCCCCTGAATCCCGATCTTCCGATTTTCGAAAGGACTATCTTGACGCAGATGGCTACATACGACGAAAATATGGACAGATATGTCCGGCTTATGCATCCCGAAGGATCAGAAGTTCTGATGGGTTTTATTTTATTCTTCGTGGAATTTATCACAACACGATGTTTGCTAGATGGTGGGCAAGCGTACTCGGGGCAAGTTAATCGGTACGTGTGGCTGTCGCCTGGGACGATTTGCAGGACCGAAAAGGATGAGGATGGATTTTATGTTGATGATACCGACTGGTTATATTCTGATTTTGAGGAATAAACCGCCTGATCGCTGTGTATTCTTGTCTTGGGCATAGGTCAATAGAATGCATGGTTTTAATAGCACCAAGTCTCCGCAAGTATCAACCGTAGCGTCTGGATGATTTTCAGGCCATTTAGCGTGTCTTTGTTTTCACGTCGGTATATGCTGAATGACGTGCTCCCTAAGCACACTGATGTAGATGGCAGGTCTTCACCGTCTGAATGTCGATGTATGACGGTGGAGCTGGATTGTCCTGGGCCATTGGAAGTGTCGCGACCGCTGCAAGGACTGCCGGATCTCCACTTTCAAAGACTCGTTTCTTTCACATTGTATTCTCTTCAATCACCATCATTGTACATGAATGGTTCGATGAACTGAATTCTGTACAAGAACATAGTGTATTGTTGGGAGAACTGCCCCTAAAAGAAATCTTCAATGATCTCCGACGGGCCCATGGAGTCCTCCCCGTTGCTGCGCGACATTGACCCCGAAGCAGCAGACTGTTCCAAAAAGACAGGATGGCGACAAGAATTGGCCATTATATCGCGATATTCAGCCCCGCTCATGGTAGCACTGGTGCTTCAACATGCATTGACCGGTTCTAGCATTTTCATGGTGGGCCATCTCGGGAAACGAGAAATCGGGGCCGTGAGTCTGGCCAATTTGACGTGCCAGATCACTGGATATTTCGTTTTTCAGGGGCTGGCCACCTGCTTGGATACTCTATGCCCTCAGGCATATGGATCGGGGAAGCTGCCTTTGGTTGGGCTGCATGTGCAGCGACTGACGCTGTTCATGCTCCTCCTCACGATCCCAATTGGAGTGTTATGGTACCATGCGGATCGGATTTTTCTGCTCATTCTACCAGCTGAATCACACGAGACTGCCTTGCTGGCTGGATTGTATCTGAAAATTGCCATAGCGGGAGCCCCCGGTTACGCTTGCTTTGAATCTGGAAAGCGGTTCTTCCAGGCACAGGGATTGTTCAGTGCTAGTTTGATCGTTCTGATTATATGCTCTACATTGAATATTTTCATGGGCTGGTTATTCGTCTGGGTATGTTCATTCGTTATTAGAATCCTCCCTCATAACATCCACTGACATCCGCTCCTTTTTTTAGAAACTGCAATGGGGCTTCATTGGCGCACCCATTGCCGTCGCAATTGCAAACAGTCTTCTACCAGTATTGCTAGCTCTCTATGTTATCTTCATCAAGGGCTCTGAATGCTGGCACCCCATTTCTGCCGAGATGTGGCGCGACTGGGGTCCGATGTTGCGACTTGCCATCCCAAGTTGCTTAATGATTGAAGCTGAAGTCCTCGCATGGGAAATCATGACAATTATTTCTTCGCGTCTAGGTGCAACCGAACTCGCCGCCCAAGCTGCCATGTCAACACTTGCAGACTTCGCATTCCAGATCTCATTTTCCATCGCCGTCGCCGGTGGCACACACATTGCCTATCTGCTAGGAGCAGGCGCCCTCAGACGCGCGGCAACAGCAGCCAACGTGATGCTCTTTGCTGCGCTCGGTGCTGGTTTGACAAATATGCTTGTCATCTTTGCGCTCCGGGGTGTGATCCCGGGTCTATTTAGCGATATCCATGAAGTCTGGCATTTGATCTTCTTTCTGCTTCCACTGGGAGCTGTTGTTCAGATATCCGACGCCCTGGCTACTTCACTCAATAGCTTGCTGCGGGCTGTGGGTAGACCGGAAGTGGGTGGCTATGTTCAGCTTTCGATCTATTACCTTGTGGGATTGCCTTTGGGCATTGCGCTCGCATTTGCCTTGGATTGGAGCATTTTCGGACTGTGGTGTGGGATTCTTACTGGGCAAGCGATTATTGTGGCGATCGAGGGCCTTTATTTCTGGAAAATGGTGGACTGGGCGAAGGCATCCCGAGAGGCTATGGAACGGATGTGATATGGACATACATTAAACCGTCGACGAACGGAATAGTTGCATATTTTAGAAATATATGTTATTCGATGTATTATAAAAGGGACAGCTTCTTTTACTCTTGCTTCGTTTCTATGTATACCGAGATACTGGCACGGTGATTGAAAGAGTAAATTCGCCTTATATACTTGTACGTCACATGACCGGTCCCGCTGTTGACGCTATTCCCAACACTGCACTCTTCGAGATGCAATCTGCATCACTCAGGACTCCACCATGGATGCAGCTGAGGATCGAGACGTGAAGCTCCAACGGGCCTCTGGGGATTTGGTGGCCGAGTTTTCGGCGAAGCTGCCCTCGTTATTGTGGAGATCCCAAAAGGGGACTCCCCTCCGTACCCCACGCAAGTGGGCGCAAATCACCAAGACAGAGAAGCTTGTCAGCCTTGTAAGATCCCACCATATATCTTCCACTCAAGTTTCTCTTTTGTGTTCCTATACTAATGATACTTCTAGCTTGAACCTTTCCAAGAGTGGCCTCAACTCTTAGATCCACACTTGCAGAAGTTGCTGCCTCCTTTAGTGGACGCTTTTCTAGCATATTTGATCAAACATCGCACCCAGTATGGGTCTGTTTCAGCCAAGTCCTCGCAGGGAGGAAACACTTACCCCCTACCAAGAGCCATCTGCAGGCTACTGTACACGTTCTGCAAAGTCCGTGGCGTCAAGGTGATTAGCAGGTTCTTGAACAATGAGCCGAAATATCTTGACTCGATGCTACGGGCCTTCATCGAATGGGATGCAGTTCAGTCATCCAATCCAGAAGACTTGGTGGAACCTGAATCCCAGAGGCTCATCTGGGAAGAACGTTATGTGATGCTAGTCTGGCTTTCACATCTATTGCTTGCTCCATTTGACCTGTCTTCCTTATCGTCCGACAACATTCCCGTGCCATACGAAAATTTGCAACAGTTGAATTGGCTATCATCTGAGACTCCTATGGTTGCTAAGTCACTCCTTTCCTTGTCCTTGCACTACATTGGTGCCTCGGGCAAAGAACGAGAGGCAGCAACGGCGCTCTTGGCACGATTGGCTTTGCGTGGAGATATGCAGGCTCTCGGGATTCTTACGGGTTTGACGAAATGGGCATTCGCTACAATCCAACCGGCTAAGAACGTCGAGTCGCCCTCTGTGTATGCTTGTATTGGAGTCCTCACTTTTATTGCTCGTTTGGGCGCATCCGGCCAAGTTGAGGACTTTGCTCCCTTGATCAATTATGTCTTCCAGCAGACTCTCAGTGTTTGTCAAGGGCAATCTTCTGTGTCTGCGACAATTCAATCCTCCGCATTGGCTAGGAAGATTGTTGTCAAGATTCTTCGCAACATAACAGTCATGGCATTAGCTGTGAACGAGCGAGGTGATGGACGCATCACAGACGATGAGCTATCTACCATATTGGAAGATGCGATTGATCATTTTCTGGTCTCCCTAGCTGATAAAGACACACCTGTGCGATTTGCAGCAAGTAAAGCACTCAGCATTATTACACTGAAATTGGACCCAGAAATGGCCACCGAGGTCATTGAAGCGGTTATTGGCTCGCTCGGGGAGAATATCCTCTTTGAAAAAGATGATGGCTCTCTCATAACACCATTTGAGGCTCGCAAGATTGGCATTCATACTCTCAAGCGTAATCTCAGTGCCGTCGATGCCCAGCAATGGCAAGGATTGATCCTGACACTGTCACACCTGCTTTTCCGTCGGGCACCGCCTATTCATCAACTTCATGAGATTCTGCAGTCCCTTGTGGCTGGTTTGGGCTTCGAACAAAGGTCCTCTACTGGTAGTTCTGTGGGAACCGGTGTACGAGATGCGGCGTGCTTCGGTATCTGGGCTATGTCTCGAAAATATACAACAACAGAGCTCCTGGCATTGCAATCTCAGGTAGTAGCATCTCCATCTGGTCAGAGGGAAGTCGATGTACTTCAGAAGCTGGCTGTGGAACTCGTCTGTGCAGCTTGTATCGATCCATCTGGCAACATCCGACGCGGATCCTCTGCTGCATTGCAGGAATTGATTGGTCGCCATCCTAATACCATTGCGCAAGGTATTCCGCTAGTCCAGGTTGTGGATTATCATGCCGTTGCACGACGTTCTCGTGCACTGATTGATGTCGCCAAAGCAACAGCTTCCCTGGATCAGATTTACTGGAGTCCACTTCTGAATGCTCTCATGGGCTGGCGAGGTATTGGTTCACCAGACGCCGACTCTAGAAGACATGCGGCCAAGTCTATTGGAAGCTTGAGTACTCAGGGGCTATTCAAGACCATGAAGCAGGTTTTGGATAATTTGTTGCAAATGTTCTCGAGTATCTCTCGGAGTGATGTTGAAACTCGACACGGATGTCTGTTGTCCATTACTGCTACAGTCGATGCTTTTAATTCTCATTGGGAAGAATCAGTGGATATGAGAGATACCCCCGAAGCAAAGGCTGTCTCCTCTCAAGTGGCGAAAATCTGGGACATCTTTGGTTCTTTATCAGGCCCTACTGATGACGACTTGACCTTCCAGACTTCACGTCCAGAATTGACGGCCGAGGCATCATCTTGCTTGATTTCCTCGCTATCTCGGTCTACCACTACCATAGGACTGCCTCAACCTTCAGAACAACTGCTGGATCGCACACTCCAAGTTCTGTCCCTCTGTGTTTCTCGCAGTGATGATATCTCGATTGAGACATCCTCAACTGCCTTAGCGCATCTGTTTCCCCTTTTATCGCCATCAAAGCAGGAAGAAACGATACGGACTTGGTTTTCTCATCTTCATGCTTCATGGAGATTGCCGACAGGACGCGGCCAAATTTTGGCACTCGGTGCAGTATTTAAACAACTCGGTACACAAAATGATCTACAGGAGAATATTGTTGCTGAGATTCTTCGGTACACTGGAAAGGAAGAGCTCATCGAGAAACGCGTTGCTGCGGTGAAGTGCTTGGCTGCTAATATCTTGCCATATATGAGTATGTCCAACATGCATTATGTGATGACACCTGAGACAGGGCTAACGTAAGATCCAGGTTGTACTGATTCAGTCGCGGGCAAATTTTTGGACTTCTTGAATGATTACACCACAGACAGACGAGGTGATATCGGATCTCTCATTCGAGTGGAGGCGATTCAAGCAGTCAGTATCTTGCTGCAAAAGGAACCGAACCGCTCCCCACTCATTCAAGATTTGGTTGGATGTCTTTGCCGTCTTGCCTGCGAGAAGCTTGACAAAGTTAGATTGCAAGCATGGATCGCTCTAGAGGGCTTCTGGGAATCAGCAGGTGATCTACCTCCACTCGAAAGGTGATTAATCTCCAACATTTCTTATATTTCTGGGTGGATTCTAACTGAACTAGAAAATTCGAACACTTCAGTCACGTCTCATCACAAGAGTATTTCGCTCAGCTACTCACCTTGCAGAGTATCGAATGGCTGCGTCTTCCTTTATTGCAAGGACTTGCTACGTCGGCTATCTCAGGAGCGGAAGGTCTCGTCCGAGCAACCCGTTCAGCTCTTACTCAGTTCCTCAATTCCCAAGATCAATCTCGACGTCAGGAGATATTGATGGTCTTCTTACAAGATATTTCCACGATACTGAGCGACAACCTCCAAGATGATCGTTTCGCTATTCCTGCCGTCGAGTTCGTCGCTTTCCTGATTGACAGCTACGTTATCATCACACCGGAAACCTCAGATCCAAGGTTGGTGAAGACTTATTGATTGCGCATGTATTTATAACCCCCGCTGACACTTTCCTTTTACAATAGTTTCCGAAAATTGTTTACATTGGTCCAGAAAGCACATTTCAAATCGACAAATATCGCTCGATTGGAAGCGGCAGTCAAAGTCTATGCTTCCCTGGCAAGGATTGACTCGCTACGACAGGGTGTTTTGAAGAAGCTGACTGGGCTGCTTTTGCATCCTTTCCCCAGGGTATGTTGATCCTTGGATATTTGGTGCGACGGTATTAACAACTGTTCTATTAGGTTCGATCAAGCGCTGCAGAGTATCTCTTCGTGGTGACAGATTCTGAGATCACTAAATACGAGGACTGGTCTGCTTCGCCCAAACTCCTGAAACCTCGGGTGGATGACTTAAAGGTTCTTCTTTCTGTAGAGGGCTAGACGGTAGCAAATTCAATGAATACAAGAGAAGTGTACTTCTGCAGCTTCTCAAAAGTAGCTACAGATGTATGTTTGCAATATATATCCTCGGAATCGAATAATCCCTGTGCATGATCATGATCGATAGAAAGTGCAGGCCTTCAGCTGTTCCTATGTATTTCAAGACAGGCTCTCGCCAGCTATACAATCTGTGTATAATCCCCACTGCTCATTCTAAATAACAAAGTACCCAGCAAGTAAAAAGCGATCACGAGAGAAAAACATCACTTGTCTAGACTATACTCCCCGAAAAAATCAAAGATATACTCCGTCGCGTTGAAAACGTATTTGCCCAACGTGCACTGGTCAAGATGTCGGTCATAATCACCATGACCGATAGTACTCGCCCAGCAATGACCATTCTCACCCTCACGATAATGCTGAACAATGCCCTTCTTCCCATCGCAATCCCAAGAAACATGCTTCACAAGCGGCTTCTCAAAGATAGTCTCATTCCTAGCCCACTTTGCATTGTCTCCACATCCATTTCGAGCCGCCCAGCCCTGCAGAATACCAATGAGAGGCAGCTTAGGATTACTCTTCGCGTTACCATCAATGGGTGCAGTAGCATCTGTCGTACCATGGAACTCCAGAAATGGATATCCCTCTGCACGTTCTGCGGGCGAACAGGCTCCTACACCCTCAATTTCGTCGGTATCATACCAGGCTCCGCTGACAGCCGCGAAAGCCGCAAATCGGCTTCCAACTGTGGCATTGCAGGCGATTACCCCAGTGAATCCGCCGCCGTTTGACTTGCCTGCCGAGTATACTCTGCTTGTATCAATACACAGAGTGTTTTCCATGTAGTCAAGCAGGTCATTGGTAAAATCTAGGTCGTTGGGACGCGATATTTCTGCCTTCGGGTTGGAGAGCCAGTACCCGTTTTTGCTGTCTGGGTAGATAGCGATTCCGTCGGGGTTGAATTCTGGGTTCGAGAACTGAGATAGGGTTTCTTCTTCTAGCATGTCGCGGGTCGCTCCGTGGAAGGAGAAGTATAGTGGTGTTGGCTTGTTCTTGTCATAGTTGGCTGGGATATAGAGTCTGTATTGCCGCTCTGTGCCTGGGAGGGTGAGGTTTTGGCTTGATCCTACTGTTGGAAATCTAGTAGGTATGTCTTTACCGCAACCTGGGGTTTTTCCTGTAACGATGCTCGTGAGGACTGCGAAGCTGAGTAGGATTGTGAGATGCATGTTCTTTCAGGTTGCTTTGGGGGGCACTACACAACCCGCTTCTCACAGAACACCTTTATATTGACGGATCAGGCCGCAGAGCTGGCAACCAGTGCGGGGCTGCGAGGGAAGGCAGGGATATAGGTTGCATATTGTCCGAGGGGTTGCTTGGGGGAGTTGGGTGATCAGCTCCTTGCTGGATACAGAGAGATACGGTGGAGTTAATGCACATATTGCACATCTTTGGTACATTGAGCTGGACGAGATTACAATGTCCTCTTATGACAATTACCGTAGAACTGGGACTCTCTGATACCCATCTGCTGAAAAAGCATTGAGGGCGATTGGTTGACGAGTGAAGCCGCACCCATGTATATAGTTTCCCAATCGGGGAGGCCCCCGGCCCCAATATGCGGGGTTGATGAATCGGGGCAGTTCGCGCTGTTGAGACTTGTGCTTCGGATATGTATATAGCCCGATGAATAATGAAAAAGATTCGGCATGATGATTGGCAAAAGAGAAAAAAACAGAAGGGGAGAAAAAAAAACAAAAAAGAAATGTGCATCATCCGTGAATCGAACACGGGCCTCGTCGATGGCAACGACGAATTCTACCACTAGACCAATGATGCTGGTTCATGTATTGGCCCACCGCTTTGTGTATTGTATTCGTATTGCAATTTAGATTTCATCGCTCCCGCCTCAGGTCAATCAGAAGCTCGCCCTCGCTATTTCCTGGAGCTCCAACAGTCGCAACCATGGCAGCCGTTTCTGCAGCTAACATTCCTCCCAATGCGACGTGAGTAACACATGCCCTCCGCTGATCAACTCCCAAGCTAACAAGTCTTCGCAGAGTATATGTGCGTCTGTCCTTCCCCCTCTATCATATCAGCACTCCGCTCCCGCATGACCGCTCGATACTGACGGCTTCCTTTGCATTAGGTCAAAAATCTAGACGAGCGAATCAAGGTCGAACAGTTGAAAGTCTCCTTGGAGGAGATCTTCTCTGAATATGGCAACATTCTAGAGGTCGTCGCAAAGACCAACCTCAAGGCCAAGGGCCAGGCTTTCATCGTCTTTGACAACGTCGACTCCGCTACCCGTGCTATCGAGGACATCAATGGCTTCGATCTCTTTGATAAGCCTATGGTGCTAGCTTATGCGAAAACACAGAGTGATGCGACAGTCCAGCGGGAGGGCGGCAGCGAGGAGCTGGAGGCTCACAAGCGGAGACGCTTAGCTGAGAAAGGTACGTTGGGCGACACTTTTGTTGCAGTGTACGAAATGGCCGAATCCATGCTAATTACAATTGCTTTACAGAGCGGAAGCAAGCCCACGAGGCCCTCGAGGCACAGAAGAAACTCAAGCGTCCTGCCGCCGCCGTCGAAGCCGCACGCCCAGCCAAGACTATCAAAGGTGCAGGTCTCAAGCCCAGCGCTGGTGCTGCGACCGCCGTCATTCCGGACGAGTACCTGCCGCCCAACAAAATCCTGTTTTTGCGGGAGCTGCCCGACGACGCAACCGAGGAGAGTCTATCTGCTGTCTTTGGCCGGTTCGAGGGATTCCAGGAGGTCAGATTGGTTCCTGGTCGCAAGGGAATTGCATTCGTCGAGTACGAGGCCGAGGTTGGAGCAATCAGTGCGAAGGAGGCTACGTCGGGCATGCCCATGGGCGAGCAGGGCAAGGCGATTCGCGTTACCTACCAGCGACAGTAGTCATGGGTGGTATGTTGCATGCTACAAAATATCCCGGTCTTGTTATTTCTGGCGTTTGGAAGGTCTCGTCTCCAGTATCTGTGTATTAGAAATTCGGAGAGCTGTATCACTGTTCTCTTGCTGAGGCAATGCATCAAGGGTGCGTATCACATGAAGTTCAATATGTCATAAAGTAGATAAAATGAGCCTTGGGGCTAAAGTGAGTATGGGCGTACAAAGTAGTACATGTGGATGGGGAAAAATATGCCAACGATGAAAGAGTATCAATGCGAAACAAAATAGCAATCTAGAAAATAACATCATTGTCTTCCTCTTCGCCCAGAATATCTGGCGTCTCTTCTGGTTGAACGGCCACTACAGCAGCAGCCGGTGCGTTTGCCGCCTGCTCTTCTGCTTTCTTTTGACGGGCAGCTTCCATCTCAGCGTCCGCGGCAGCAACATTTCTCTGCTTGTTGCCCGAGACCTTCTTCAGGCGGTAGAACTCCTCTCGATCAAGCTCATCGAGTTCGGAGTTGATGTCTTGAACATGGTTAGCCAGTACAAGGGGAATTCGATATGACGGTACAAACATTTAATGGTGTTCTCAGTTCGAGGGATGATAACTTGCTCACTGTTGGAAGATGTGTTAGTATGCAGAATGAACACCCCATTTGAGAAGTTCGATCCTACATTGCATTGACTATATCATACAAGTTAGTAACCACACGATAGCTGTCACAATCCATGGGAGTATGACTTACCTCTTCGGTTGACAACCTTGATAACCTCATCCAAGATCAGGAATGCAGTCTGACACCAGTAATCAGCGATATTTTGGCCATTTCATATAAATCATGCATACCTGTAAGCTCGCCAGTTCCACCAGTGTCTCGACAGCACGTGCATATGTCTCCCGGCAGCGTGCAATCTGTTGTCCTCCCTTTCCTAGACCTGTTAAACCGAAGTCATTGACTCCATCCTGTGTGTAGCTTTCGAATGCCGGCAGCAAAACTCCGGAGACGTTCTCTTGCTTAGCTCGCACGCGGAAACGTGCCTGCTTGGCGGACTCCTGGATTTGGTAGCCGATATCTCCACCGACAGCGTAGCTTACTTCGGCCAGCGAAAAGGCCGCGATCTGCATGACCCGTCCCATCTTTTGTTTGGCTTCATCAATGCGACGTGTGATGTCTGTCGACTATTATTAGCGGCCCGATAACGCGGGGAGCGGGAATGTGTCGGTTCATACCTCGGAAACGCCTGTTGAAGATGGAAGGTTAGCATATCGTTTGATAGCCATCAAGTTATATCATCCATACTTTGTTAGAGCTTCACTCTTTCTCTTCAGTAAACTATGGCCGATCTCCGCCCCCTTCAGCTTGTTCTTCATCAACCCCAATGACTGGCGAGTTGGGAATACTGCCTCTCGGCCCTGAACAAAAGTTAGATGAATTCAATAGACATAACTACACATCGAGAGTCGACTCACCACGGCGCCGGACATGACTGCAATAAATCAAAAGTCACAACAGATCCTGGTTGTTTAGTGAACCCAGTGCGCCAGCGGCCACATTGATATGACGCCGATAACGCTCCACCGCCCGCCAGATATGGGTATATCACGTGACTCCAATCAATGTGGGAACCTCATCCGTTTATGGGTTTGGCCTTCGACGCGCAGCCTACAGCTTTCTGTTTATGCGATTTCTCTCTATGCTGGTACATTGACCGCTCAATCAGATTTCGCTCGACTGAGTGGCGCAATGCCAGGGACGCTTTTGCCCCCGAGATCACACCGGCAGCACGCAGAGATGGATCGATCATCTGCGTCCAGGCCGGACCTGTACTTGATTGTAAGTTTTGACTGTTCGTATACTTTGAACATGAAGCTTACTCCAGTACTATTAGACCGACCAGGACATTATCTACGAACAAGATCTGTTACGCGACGCAAGCAGTGTCAAACCTTGGCTTGCCTACATCGAATTCAAGCAGCAAAATGGCACCCTTTACGAACAAGCATTTGTATGTGACGATCAGCTCTTAGGCTCGAGCTAGGATGATAACTAACTATATGGCTCCTATCAGGTCATGGAGCGTGCTTGCAAGCAGCTGCCACGGTCATACAAGTTGTGGAAGATGGTAAGTTTCTATGTTATGATGGTAAGTACCTGTCGTGCTGATAATTTCTTAGTATCTTGAGTTCCGCACAAAGCATTTGAAGGGTCGCAATCCTACGGTATATCGCGCCGAGTACCAGAAAGTGAATGCACTCTTCGAACGAGCCTTGATTCTTCTGAACAAGATGCCGCGCATCTGGGAAATGTACCTCTCGTTCTTGCTTCAGCAGCCTCTGGTGACCCAGACTCGGCGAACATTCGATCGTTCTCTACGCGCTCTGCCAGTTACCCAACATAACCGAATCTGGAGACTTTACAAAGGCTTTGCTCGGTCTGCTTCTGGACAAACTGCCATCAAAATCTTTGCTCGGTACATGCAAATCCACCCCGAGAACATTGAGGACTACATCGAACTTCTCATTGAAATGGGTGAATACACAGAAGCCGTCAAGAAGTTCATGGATATTCTCGACGATCCACGTTTCAAATCCAAGAATGGCAAGGGTCCATTCCAATTATGGTCAGAAATGGTTGATCTCCTAGTCTCCAAAGCTAAGCAGATTAAGACTGGTCCTCAGGTTGGAATCGATGTCGATGCTATTCTCCGGAGCGGTATTGCTCGCTTTGCTGACCAAAGAGGCAAGCTTTGGGCTGGTTTGGCTACGTACTGGATTACCAAAGGCAACTTTGAGAAGGCACGGGATGTCTTCGAGGAGGGAATTACTACTGTCATGACAGTCCGTGATTTCACTCTCATCTTCGACTCCTATGTCGAGTTCGAAGAGTCTGTCATTGGCAGCCTGATGGAAAGCGCAGCTGCGCGGTCTGACAAGGGCAAAGCAGACGAAGAAGCCGACTTTGATCTTGATCTTCGCATGCTGCGTTTCGAGCAGCTGATGGACCGCAGACCATTCCTGGTGAATGATGTACTGCTTCGACAGAACCCCCACAATGTCATCGAATGGGAAAAGAGAGTAGCACTTTGGGGTGACAACAAGCAAGAAGCTGTCCAAACTTACACAAACGCCATTGCCGCAATCTCCCCGAAGAAAGCCCATGGGAAGTACTCTGAGCTTTGGGTGAATTATGCCAAGCTTTATGAGAACGGCGGAGACTTGGACACTGCACGAGTCATCTTTGACAAGGCTGTTAAAGTTCCTTTCAAATCTGTGGCCGAACTTGCAGAGACATGGTGCGAATGGGCCGAGATGGAGCTCCGCGCCGAGAACTTCGACAAGGCGGTCAGTATCATGGCGAAGGCAACACAAGCACCTAAGAAGTCGACTGTGGACTACTTTGACGAGACATTGTCCCCGCAACAGAGAATCCACAAAAGCTGGAAACTGTGGAGTTTCTATGTTGATCTTGTCGAGAGTGTCTCGTCTTTAGAAGAGACCAAGAAGGTCTACGAGCGCATTTTCGAGCTGCGTATTGCCACACCCCAGACTGTTGTCAACTACGCCAATTTGTTGGAAGAAAACAAGTACTTCGAAGAATCCTTCAAGGTATACGAGCGAGGATTGGACCTTTTCATGTACCCGGTTGCCTTCGAACTCTGGAACTTGTACTTGACCAAGGCTGTAGATCGCCAAGTCGGTATTGAGCGACTCCGAGATCTATTCGAGCAGTCATTGGAAGACTGTCCCCCCAAGTTTGCCAAGCCTCTTTATTTGATGTACGGCAACTTGGAAGAAGAGCGCGGTCTTGCACGACATGCGATGCGAATCTACGAGCGCGCGACTCGGGCAGTGTCCGACGAAGATCGTTTCGAGATGTTCGAATTCTACATCACGAAGTCGGCTTCGAACTTTGGTCTCACCTCTACCAGACCAATCTACGAGCGTGCTATCGCAGCTTTGCCCGACCAAGAGGCCAAGGAAATGTGTCTTAAGTTCGCGGAGATGGAGCGCAGACTTGGTGAGATCGATCGTGCTCGTGCAATTTACGGCCACGCATCTCAATTCTGCGATCCTCGCACAAACGCCCCCTTCTGGCAGAAGTGGGAGCTATTCGAGAGTTCACACGGCAACGAAGATACCTTCACCGAGATGATCCGTATCAAGAGAAGTGTCCAAGCCCAATACAAGTATGTTATCTACGCCACTACAGTACTAATGATATGTGCATCTGCTAACATTATTTACAGCACCGACGTCAACTATATTGCCTCCCAAGCCATTGCTAGGGGTCAACAGCAACCCGCGACAGGTGAACAGGGCGAAGGCGACGAGGATCAAGAACGCGCAGATGCCATGGCAGAGCTGGAACGTCAAGCCCGTGCTCCAGTGGGCTTCGTGGCTGCCAGCAGCGGTCCAGAGGGTGGTACCCGTCCTCCACCCGCGGCTCAAGGGCCCGTTGTCCCTACTGCTAATCCTGATGCTATTGATCTTGATATGGACGAGGAATAGACAGAATAGGCTACCCAGGTGATATGGGTCATGTTTTCAGAGGAAAGAAACATCTCACGAAACTTTTTTCTTTCATATTTGCTCATCTGTGATCTTTTTTTTTTGGGTCTCAACCATCGAACTGTATGTTGTATGCAACTTGCTATCTTTCTCCATTTCAGTATAAGTATTTTCTTGTGATGGATTGTCATCTCCGTCCCATCTCTTCTCTTCTTCCCACAACTAACTGCATTTCAAATCATGACTTGTTCTCTTTTGTTTTTCAGGAGGCTTCTGCCCTGCTATGATTTCTTGTTCAATTTCTTTTCTACTCTCCAAGTTTTGGGATACCTGATTATTGACAATGGGGCGTTGTATTATTGTATCTGTATGTGTATAGATTAGGTAGCCCAAAGGAAAGCTACATCTGTGTTGTGACTCTCGTTCTGCTCATTGTGGTTCAACTGCCGACAAATGTTCGTTTTACTGGGAAATCCCAAGCCTTATTGGGACCTAGTGTATTTTTGCACGCCTAGTGTTTTGGCACGTAGCACCGATCATTAAATCAAGCTATTATCTACATGTGGGACATAGAACCGGGGGCTATTCTAAGAAGAAGAAAAACGCAAAGAGAGCAAAAGAATCGAAAAATTAAGAAAGATACGTCGTACATCCACGGAAATATTCATCATCCCTTCCATCTAGGGAGTACCTTCCTTGGACTCTTGAGGCTGGGTCTCGGCGTTGGCCTCCACCTCCCCGGTTTCTTGTTGAGGTTCGGTATCTTCACTCTTCTGCTCTTCCTCGCTGGCCTTTTCTGCCTCATTGGGCGGTTGTGGAGATGAGACTGTAGAGCCTGGGTGAGACTTTACGAGCTCCTGGGGAACATCTGGGAAGATCTCCGAGAATAGATCGGGCAAGAACCGGCCAAGGCGTTTGCGGGTCTCGTTCCAGATTTCTTCCTTGCTCGGGTCTTGGGATGGGGATACGAGGTAGCCACCATCGGCCATGACAAGAAGAATGTTCTTCAAGCTTTCGGGGACTGCTTCCGCCTGCGAAAATGAGAAAATAGATATGTTAGTCGAGATCGATATTGGTCGAATCGAGTAGTGGAGTGGAATCATTAACTTACCAAACTATCACCCTGACCACTGTTCATCATACGGTCTAGGATGTCCAAGATCCTGAGCCAGAGAGGAAGCATACCCGTCCGGTTGGGAAGCTGATCGAGGAAGCGTAGGAAGATCTTGCAAACCAAAGTTGCGGCTTGGAATCGTGTCTCACTCATGCCAAAGGGATCAGAGTGGTAGACCTCTGGCTTCAGAAGCAGTATGACAAGCGGGAATAAGACCTCATCGAAGATGCTAGTCCACTCTTGATCATCGCTCGAGACTAGTTCGGCGGAGAGAAGGGACCTCTGTAGCGTGGAAATAGCATGGTGCCGGATATCGCGACATGGGTTGATGCATTGGCCGGTCAGTGACTGGAAGATAGGCGACCAGTAGGCGGCCCAGGCTAGAATTTCGCAAAATATTAGAATATCGCCATAAAATATATTGTAGATGGTATGTTATTACCTTCGTTCTCTTCGAGATGGGATTGTTTGATGAGAGCCGGAACTCGTCCAGTCAGATGATAGATCAGGCCGATTGCCTTCACGCCGCGAGTCACGACTTGATTCTCACTATGATAGAAGAGGTAAGTAGAAGTACGGAATATGATTGCACGGCAATATACCTTGACTTGGGTTGTTTGACGCCCTTGTTACGACGGGCTTGAGCATCTCTGTGCCGTTCTTCGATAGATCCCACACGTCCCGCGCTGACGAAGTCGTTGGCCAAGCTGACCACAAATTCGTAGTTGTCAGCGGTGATGATATCGGGCATTGACTGGACAATGCTTTGGAGGAGATCGAAAACAAGCGAAGCGACCGCCTCATGTTGGTGAAGTCTTTGCAAAATTGACCAGAAATCCGGAGAAATTGTGATCTCATTTCGTAGACGACCTGTGTGGCCAATGCACCTGGCTAGACCTTTCACTGTGGGAGTCGCCACAGTTTCCAAGATATCCTGGTCAAATCCAGAAATAGCATGGAGTACAACAGGTACGCGCATGAAGTGTTGGTCCTGAAATGATGTCAGTACAGAAATGAATGTATCGGAGGCACAACATACATGGCTCAGTCGCAACAGATTCAGGAGGTATGAGACAACACGAGACACGGCCAGCGGGTGGAGGTTTTTCGCATCGCGCACCAGTGTCTGAAGGGTTGTTGCTAAATTTTCACCAAGGACTTCCAAAGTCTTTTCGTCACGGAGAGTGAGCACGGTTGCCAACTCCAGAACGAAGATCATCGAGGGATCATATTTGGGCTGGTTGGGATCAACCCTGTTGTTTGCAGGTCTTGAACTGGGTGTCGGGCGTTCGGGTTTTACAACAATCACTGCTGGTGCATTCTCCTCGGGAAGCAAGGACAGCAAAGCCTCCACAAGCATCTCCAACGAAGAAAGAGGAAGAGACCTTTGAGAAATGTCAGCACCATGGCCATAACTAGTTCAAATGTAATGTTTACTGACTTGATATTTGTCAAGATTTCGGAGATAGAGCACGCTGTCACACAGTCCACTGTGCAAAGGGTGTTGTCAAGCTCCTCATCTGAGGGCTCAGGAGGATCATCTGCTGCATAGCTTGAAAGGTAAGATGTAAATGCAGACAGGATTCCAGTGTCGTTATTACGTCCATCCCGATCAACCACCTGTGACGGAGGCTGCAATGGAATCGGAGATATTTCAAGCTCGGATGTCAGTTCAGCATCAAATGGAGGGATGAGAGAGTTGATGAACAAGTTGCTCAAGATGCGGACGACATATTCCCAGCCTTGTTTGACGGTTGCCTCATTTGTCGAGAGTACTCGGAACAGTACAACAGTTGCTAGTTGTGCTCTGAAGTCTCGGCCAAATTTGACAGCCAGCTCGCTTACCATTACACTCTTCTGACCGACCTGTACCTCTGTGTTGAGCGCTGTGCTTGGAGGCTTGCTAGTAGCCAAAGTACTAATTGACGCAAGAGAAAAGATAATACGATCAAACGTCTCGGTCAAGCCATAGCGAGCAGCGATCTGTGCACACTGGTCGAAACCATTGACAACACGAGAATATACTGCATCGTCGGATGCAGACATGAAGACGTAAGAAAGAGTTGCAATCACTGGTTTCCATGTAGCCTTGAACATCTCGGCATCATACACGTTCGTCTCTCCGACAATGATGTCGCCATCAGATGAAGACTTTAGCAACAGTTCTTTCCAGGCATAATCAAATGCATGCTTGTTTTCATGTTCGTCGGGAAGAATGATCTCCTCGTTTTTGATAGAATTAAAGATGTCCTGGAGGAAATCCTCTGTGAAGTCACCACCCCCATTAACGCCTCGCAAATTCTTTGCGAACCCAGCGTAAGTCATACGATTTTGGGATTTCACGTTGGGGTTGTAGAGTTCGGTGTTCAGCATGATGATAGCATAGGTCAAGATGTAGAGTGCGTCTTTGTCGGCGATAGTGTCCGGCTTCACTTTGTCCATATAATGTTCCGCAAACGTCGTCACAATGCGCTCAATAAGGGGCGATTCACCGGGTAGACGGAATGAACTAAGTAGCTCTCGAAGTGCTTCAATCGCAGTACGTCCTGAGAAGTCAAGAAGATCGACAAATGCGCCTAACAGCCCCTCGTTGTTACGTTTGGAGATATACTCTCCGAGCATCTTCTTTGACACGCGGGACGTTCCTTTCAAGAAGCGAGCGACCAGAACGGGGTTCTGAGCATCCTCAATCACACCATGGCTTGCGAGGAAGGCGATGCCTTTCTTGGGATCTTCATTGAACATCTGTGTTCCCTTAATAATGAGCTTTTTTGTCTGGCGTTGTTTTCTCAACTTCTCTTGGGGAGGATAGTCTCCCTGTACGTGTTCATCATCCAATCGATCATAGATAAATTGCACATAGCCCAAAAGAGCGTCCAGACATAATGGAGGAACATTGGTAGTGCTCCAAGTCGCAGAGTCAGGGAAAGCATTGCGAGAGAGCAATCCAATCAGGTCCTCGCAAAGATCCGCTCGGTCCACTTCACAATCGTAGTTGACGAAAAGTTCAACGATGAAGCTAGGTATGCGTGACAACAAGCCAATGCTTTCAATCATTGCCTCTCGGGCTTCGGGCCTTCGTGATCCACCCTCAAGTCCTAACTTCTGTCGATCTTTGACGGGAACAGGTGTAGATCTGCCGCTGTTGGCTTGTGAAGCCGGCTGCTTCACCAACTTGGGTGATTGAGGAATGCCTTCATAGAGGGATGGGTCAATGCCAGGTTCTCGCGGTATTTCCACGCGAGGGTGCAAGCAAGCCACCAAGTACGAGATATAAAGTTCTTGTTGCAATTTCAAAACCGGCCTGCAGGTTGATAGCAATGTTCCAGCCACTCTCAAAGAGCCAGTCAGGATAGCCATCTGTTCTGACCTCACTAATTGGAAGAGATATCGACAAAGATCGTCCTTGGCCAAAGCAGCCAAACTGGGATGCCGAGCAATAGAGGGACCTGCCACCTCCAAGGCAACATCAATAATGCGAAGTGCCATCACTCGCATTGCGTCGGTGTGCTGTCGGTTATGAGGATCCAAGAGGTCGATCAAGACACGGAATAGCTCTCTGATTGATGGCAATGAATAAGGCTGAAGCTCAGTCTCGGTATCATCGTTCGGGCTTGGTGGTGCGGCTTCTGCGCTACCATTTCCGGATTGCTCAGGTGAGCCCTCCCGGCTGGTGCTGCGTCGCTCTGCCACAGCTGTGTCTCCGCTGATGGCTGACAGGTGCTGCGATGTGACGGTATCTCCATTGACTGACGGGTCCATCTTCAGACGAGATGTTGAATCATCTTTTGTGTCTTCACCTGCAAATGGTTCCGGACCTGCGGGAACTTCATGATCAAGATGCGACAGGCGCATAAAGATTACCTGGCACATTTTAACCATTGCCATTTCTGCAGATCTCCGCAGTACCTCCGACAGACGGCCCTGACAGCACATGCTCAATCCTGTTTCCATCATTTCGCAGACACTCTCGTCGCCCAAAAGCTCGCCTTCCGGTCGCGAAAGTATGCCCTCCATCAGTTTCAGAATCCTCAGTAGCACTATCTCGTCTGCCGATGAGTCGCTAGCTTCGAACCTGCAATGTGTGATCGCAGCTGAGAGTAGCTGCATCGCCATAGGGAGACGGGGAGAATTTGGGTTGATGATATTGTACGAAAGGAACTTGGTAATGGAGACCAAGGCGATAGATGTAATTGCGGCGGAGGTCGAGGAGGAGCGGATGACCTGTAAGAATGGATGGAGTAAAGCCGGGGTATCAAAAGTTCGGATGTCTTTGCAGTCTTTCAAATCGCTTCGCAATCGTGTGAAAGCCGATATCAATGGGTTGTCCTGCATGCTCTTCCCCTTCTTCCCTCGCAAACCCCACCGGTTGGCCAGAACATGGTCTTCGTCGAGACGAGGTGTGGATTGCCCATTTCTGCGTGGATTTGGGCTCGGGGGAGCAGATGTATCCCGCTCATAGACACGAGAGGCTCCATTGCCGCCCAAGATGGCGGAGACCGAGGAATGAGCCCAGCGGGCATGCTTGCGCATAGACGAAGTGACAGTGATACATTCAGTGGTCACCAAAGCCACGGGATCGATGGCAATGGTAAGCGATGACGAGTCCATGGTGGGATCGAGCATCGCAAAAGATGCTCGCTGCTGTGACACCATTTTGGAGGTTGGAACGAAACAGCTGGTCTCTCCATCATCATACTGCTGCTTGCCTTATCGAGCTTAGCGTCTTCCCCGCCCACTCACCGCCTACGCCAGGGGCTGTATCGAAGCTTTACCACGGAAGCGGTATTGGAGCATTTCTATTGGACCAGAATCGGAAACTTCGGGGTATCGGAGTACCATGGAGTATTGGGGTGCATCCATGGATGCAAAATGTTTGATTTCGCCAATATTGACATCCTTCAATGTCCATTTCAGACTACATGGCACTATAACGTTATTAGATGTTTGAATAGGAGATTAAATGTGACAGCTACCTCCGGCTACATGGCCTGGGTATATGTTTCCGCATGCACGCGTTTATCGGCGCATAATATATTCCCTCGGCGATCATTGATATAGTGGCTGATATATTTTCCGAGTAAATAAATGTGGATTTCCGCATCAACCACGCGTGCTATTTATGGCGAAGGTATCTTCAGCTGTCCAAGACATAATGGCCATTGTATTTTAAACCGATCCATATAGAATTTGGACCCGTGCTCAGTAGATCTGGGACCCTGCCCAGAAAGTCATAGCATTAAGCTCGTGTACGACGATTTGGGACTAGGTGGGATGAACCCCATATATTCCGTGAATCGTGCAGATATGACTGGTCACACTAGTAGTCCTTGCAGCGGTTGGGGATCGCAACGATAGCAACGGTGTTGATACCGTTGGCCGGACAAACCTAGTAGACTAAACATTAAAAACAAGTGGACAGCACTGTCTTCGGAGAGCGATTCTGATTCTTAGCAAATCGGGGGTGTCTGGGATATACCTTCAAGGTCTTTTCTATTCTTAGTGTGCGGCGCTAATACCCGCTCTTGAGCTATCGGGGCTATCGTGATATCAACCCACCGCTTCTCTGTCCCCGCCTCAAAACAAACGCCTCCCCCTCAGTCCTACGCTTCCCTTTACTTTCCCTCGGGGGATTTTCCTTTCTTTTCTTTTTGTCCACGCCACTGCACGTGCTGAATTTGGTGTGACTCTATGAATTAAGTGGAGATCATTTTTTTTTGTTCTTCCATGGAGGGGAGCGCGAATGTCGCGATCGCTTTACCACAGGATAACACATCCATGCGATCATAAACTGTCCTTCTCTTAAGCCCGCCTAAGAACAATTCTCTCGTTTAATCCCAGACCCTGTGACCCCGTGACCCTACGATATTGCGCTTTCCTTCACTCGCTACCTCACTGCATCGACGTCGTTCCTTCTACGCCCGACCTCGGCGCATTTCATTTGTTTATCGCGGACGATAGCGCCTGCCTACCAGCTTCTTCCATTCCGTACTTGTATCGCAAGTGCATCAGCATTCGTCATGGCAACCATTCCACCTCCGCCCGCGAGCCTTACACTGGCAGACCTGCCTCTCGAACAACTCAGCCTTTACCATGTCGTCGACTCGTGTTTAGCATCGATCTTCGTGTTCTATGGTGCTGTCTCCACAGCCAACGCCACTGTGAGCAGCTCACGCATCCAGGCTCATATATTCACACCAGCCGGGTTTCACAGTTATCCTCGAATTACGGTCTCTCCGGCTGCCCCTGTGTATGCAGCAGTCAATCATCTGCCCCGCGAAAAACAAGGCGATGAGGTGTGTCGCGGACTTGCAGTAAGCATGCTGAGGTACTTTGCCGAGTTGTCTGACCCGGTCAAGCACCGCCTGACGGGGGTGGCTCGTATTGGGAAACCGGGAGGAAGGACCCCCAAGATGTTCGATGAAATGCATGCTGCGGATCTCGCCAATCGTATGGTAAAGGTGGATGACTCGTCGGAAATCATTCATGACATTCGGAGCGCATACCAAGAGCGTAAGGTGCCGTGGATTGACATCGATGTGGTGCTTCCTGCCGGCACTATACAACCATTCCATCGACGGGAGAGTGCGGGATCAGACCTTGAGGAAAGCCAGAGCCCCCAGTACGGACCTTATACACCTCTAATAGAGGCTTTGGGAGATCCTATGTTTTTGCCAACATCTCGACTGAAACGTGCGCCTTCTCAGCCTACCAATGTCAGCAAATCTCGACTGTTTGCAAGAAGTCAAAAAGAAGCCCTTCGTCTCACCATGTGTGAACTGGTCGACACTGAGGAGAGGTATGTCGCTAAATTATATTCCCTTGTTCATGAAGTGGCCGAAGAATTCCGACAAAACGCTATGGGCAGAGGGCCATCAAGTAACAGCCCCGACGAGGCGGCCTTGGCGGCACTATTCCCACCATGTTTGAATGAAATTCTGGAAGTCAATCTAGGGTTTCTCGATGACATGCGACATGTGCTCGATGAGACAGAGAAAGATGCCATCACAGATATTGGTCAGGACACAGAACTCCCTGCAAACCATCGAGGGTTGCCCAGAGATCGAGCGGATCCGCTTGGAGCTCTGGCATTCGCAAAAGCTCTCTTCCAGTGGCTACCGCAATTTTCTCAGCCATATGGAGATTACATGCGAGCACACACAGGTTTTGCACAGACCCTGAATTTTTTCATGCGAGATAAGAATTCCAGCTTCTCGAAGCGAGTATATGAGACCGGCGAACAAAAACTGCGCTCTTTGCTGATGGAACCTGTTCAGCGACTCCCTCGATACAGTCTGCTGATCGATACCATGACTAGCAACCTGCCATTGGTTCATCCCGCGGTGAGAACTTTGTTGAAAGCCCGAGATATTGTGAAGGACATCTGTGCTCTAGAAAACAATTCACCATCGAGCCACGTTCAAAGCCTGCGACGCCTGGAGGAGCTTGTCAATGGATGGCCAGCGAAGACATTCCCCGAAGGTCGGCTGATTACAGCAGTCGATTTTAACGAGATTACGTCTCCTTACCGCCTGGAGCCACAGTCATCTGCCTACACTACAGGGATCATGTTGATTTACAAGAACTGCCTGGTTCTATTAACAAAGTCCGCTGAAAGCCGGGCCACGGCCCGGGGTGTGCTGGCTGATATCGACAACGCAGCATCATCAACCAGCGATATGTCCACGGTACTGCCACAATCAGAGCTGCAAGTTGTGCAGGTATTGGAGTTCCATCGTGTGCGTTGTATGCAATCTACATGTGGCCGGATTTTGTTCGTTGTTCCAGTTTCAGCCAAGGCCACGACATCTGAGACTAGCGGCGGAACGGACCTTATTGCCTTGGAATTAGCTACGACTTACGAAGGAAAAGCCAGCCGGTTGGTTGAAGAGATCTCTAAAGCAAGGATTGAAGGCCGATTCCCGGAGAGTGAGAGAGAAGGAGGCAAATGGACTTTGCGAAGTCCTTCCACTGGTTCTGCAAGTAACGTGGGAATACTGGCCTGTGTATGTGAGGACGGGCAAAGCGCTGCGCTCGACCAGGCTCAGGCATCCCCGATACGAGTCGTTTTCGATACCACGAAAGCGACTTGCGGTCAGATGTTGAAAAGTTCCAATCTCGATGTTATCATATCGATCTCTCCTCCCAACGGAGATCAATACCGATTGGATATTGATTCCGTGGTTGGATCTGGATCTACAGACTTGATCACAGTGGAAACTTTCATTCCAACACTTTCAAGACGTCGTAAGTGGCTCTTGACAATTCAATCATTTTTCTTCTTTACCACTAACTCAAATAAACAAAGTTCAATATCTGCTATCACCGCTATACAGTGCCCGAAACCCGGCACTGACTGAACCGCTGGTTCACTCCAATTTCGAGATCCTTCGGTATATTGCCAGCAGCCTGATGACACAGGTAAAGTCCTCACGAGGGTTCCGGGCACCCTCACCGACTAAATTGATCTCAAATCTGTTGGGAGGAAGTCGTGACAACGGCACCAACTCCAAAGGACCAGGATCGACCACTCTCACCGGCGAATTCCCAAAAATGCTCCCGGTAAGAGGCACATTGTCAAGATCGAACACTTTACCTTCGTCATTCCCAGGAAAAGACAAAGAAAGAGACAAGGACAAGGATAAAGATAAGGAGAAGGAGAAAGAGGAAAGCGCAAATAAAATTTCAGTCGTTGGAGCTTCGGCATCAAAAGGATCGGATACTCAGTTTGGATTGCTGGAACAAACCTTTGCGGCATATGTGCTCTCTCTGCAGTCTCGGAGTGGAAACATCCTGGGCCGAATGCTTCGAGTTAGGGACTATGTTGACCGAGCGCCGGTCAATGAGCTCTACAACATTTTGCTCGAAGACCCCAGCAAAATTCAAGCGGCGGCTGAAGTGCCAGTTGATACTCTGTTTGTCGCATTTGAAACTTTTTTGGCCAATGCTTGGAGAAGCAGCATGGGTCCCGTCTTCAGCTCCTCTTCTCTGAAGTGGGTTCAAAGCCAGTTTGATACCATGATTCCACGAGATTTTGATGAGCAGTTCAGGAAGTTTCTCACAGAAATGAGCCCACAGAATAGACGAGCTTTAGCTGCGATCATCCGTCTACTTGCAGAACTACTTGACGCATCTGGAAATGACGGAGATCGCGGTGCTTTGACAATGGCGTTTGCCGAGGTACTCACAGAAGACGGAGATCCCAGCCACCACGTCTCTCTTTTGGATCGACTCGTTGAGGACTTCGATACCCTCTTTGAAGATTTCATCCCGGGCGGCACCTCAGTGGAAGGCACGCTGACCTGTGATACATCGAAGTCCCATGCCAATACTGGATCAGTCGGTTCCAATTCTTCCTCTTTCCGGAAGCGCTTTGGATTTGGTATGCACACAAATGCCAAAAATGAAGGGGAAAGTAAAGTCGCAGCGATCCTACGGACATTGAGCAAGAAACAGGCCGCGACCGGGTCAGAGCCGAACACACCCAAAGGCACTTTGATTCGTTCAAAGTCGACTGATGTGGACGCCCGCCTAGGATTCTTTCGTCCTGCATCCCGTGATCGCCCTATATCTCGTGATCGCCCTGCCTCTCGCGATCGTCAGTACGGATTCGCATCCGAGGAGCAAATATCGAGGCCAGGCACTGGCTATGAGCAGCCGCCTTCTTTGTCCTCTTTCAAAGGATTCTCTGAAGATGCCGTACCAAGGACTCGTAGAAAACGCAGAAGTTCCCTTTCTGATTTACGGCCACCCACATCATCCTCGGATGCATCTAGTATCTCTCCCACTCAGCAGCTTCGTCCCACGACTCCCTCTACCCGCCCTCGAGGAGAGGTGGTCACACCCACCAAGCAATCCAGACCCCATAGCAGTTACATATCAACATCGCCTATGCGTGGTCAATCACCAACTCGTGGTAAATCTCCAATGCGTTCCAAGTCACCGGCAAAGTCTGGTTCTCCCACGCGGCTAGGGTCACCAATCCGCCGTCTATCCCCATCCCGTCCTACTACACCGAGTAGAAAAGAGAACATTGATCCTAGGACCCCCACACAGAGCGTACGACCAAGTCTCGGGGAGATGTATCAGACCTGCCATGCGATGAACCAAGGAGGCGATCTCACGCATCAGGCATTCCCCAACGAACCCCAGGCCTTCGAGAAAGGTCAGCCACCAATGGTTCTGATGCCAAGCGGCCGCAATCTTCCTCTTCCTCGCAAAGACCACAGAGAACGCGAATGCAAAGTCCACAAAAGGTTCGTCTCCCTTCTATTTAGATAATGGCTTTAGCTAACCTCCTTTTTTTAGTTACGTGATCGTGTTCAACTGGAAAAGAAAACCCAAAAGTCCACCGAATTGAGCCTGAAAGATGAACTTTCGGCGATTGGTAACGAATTGCGCTCCTTGAAGCTCACACCACCAAGACAATCCAACCCAATGAATCTCGAGTTTGACTTTGACCGCGCAGACACCAGCCCAACTTCTGCCATCGCCGCATCTCTTGAGACTCGCATGCGCAATCTTGAAGCGCGATTTGAAACATTCGCCGGGGAGTACAATGGCCGCATATCCGCCCTTGAAAGAGACTTAGAGTCATCCTTGGTTCTCAGCGACAAGCGTGTCAAGAAGTTGGACGAACTCTACCGCGAGGCTAGTGCCGAAAACGAAGCTCTCTATGACCGATTCAATACGGAGCTTAGCAAGATCGCGAAAGATGTTCGATCTGGACATGCAGAAGACGCTTTGAAGTCTCAGCTCGCGAGTGCTCTAGACGAGATTGGCCGGGTGAAGAAAGAAAACTTCCGCTTGAAGCGAGAAGTCGGAGGCCTCCGAGCCCAGTCAGCGGCCGTTGCACTGCTCAAAGCGAGCGACCAATGACAGAATCTACAGCATTCAGGTCCTGTCCCATTCATTCATTCCAATCCTTTTCCTTGAATCATATTGCCCAATAACCTGACAACCGTCACATCTATTCTTTCCTTTCACCCTGTATTCTGATACCGTCGAAGCCTCTTTCTTTTGATCACTCATTCATTCGCATACACATCATGTCCATGAGCCTTCCTTACTTGTATTCATCCCTATTTCTTGTCACTCTTCATACTGGCAAATTCGCACAGATAGCCATTGATTATGCATGCATAGCTCAGGAGATCAATTTTTCTGCCGGGCTTGTTTTTTTTTTGTTTGTCTAAGTCTTGTCATGTACACTAATTGTCTGAGATATCTTTATCAATCGGCCAGCCCATTAGGCGCAGTGCTTCAGTGTCAATCATTTTATACATCCACTGCCACTTCAACTTCCATCGCCAGCGTAGATGTGTCAGTTCCACCTCACCGAGAGAAGAATACTCAGCTGAATGACCAGATAGCCGATAGTCCAGAGTCGGCAATGCCAACTGCTGCCGAACCTTCTGATCCACAGGCTTTCCCGGTCTAGAATTTATACCTTCCCTCGAGATCACAGGCAGAGTAAAGCGCAGCTGAGAAGGCGCTTCGGCAGATAAGAGTGCTTTAATATGCTCAAAGGTCCCAGGCTGTTTCCGATCAGCAGCAGAATCCTTCTTCACACCCTGGGGCCTTGCATTAACCGTATCCCTGCGTATCCGTTCGATATCCAATTTATGGAACGGGCGTATCGTAAGAGGAACCTTTGACAAACGATTCCCTAATTCACTAGGATCGCGCGCAGGATCGCTCGGGACGAGACGAAGTCTCATCCAGAACCGGTTATCCCATAAAGTCCACGGAGTAAAATTGCCATTAGGCGAGACACTGATTTGCATTACGGGATCTCGGTCTCTCATAAATGGTTGCCGGGATAACAGCCAGATATTATCGCCGGTCTGTGGGTTTTGTGATGATTCATTTGCGAGAGGCTGGAAGAGAACACCCGCTAGCGTGAACGCTTGTTTCGGACGGTTTTCTTGGTCATTTGGTGTGGGTTTTGTGCCAAGGGAACTGTAGTCTGCAGTGGGGAAGATATTGGGGACTAGTGACTCGTAGTTGCGGAGGGAGAAGTGGCTGTCGGGGAATGGGGAGACGAGTTCTGTGATGCGTCGGAGAACGAGGGTTTGGATCTGTCGGGTTTGAGATGTGGATAATGATGCGAGTTGGGGGTCCATGGATGCGGGGCTTGGATCCAGGAATTGGATGACTGCTGACCCTGCCTTGGGGTTGAAATCTAGGATTCGGCATTGGGAAGAGAGAAGGGAGTTGGATAGGTCGTTTGACTTCTGGAGGAGATCCTGGCTTGAACGGATGAGGGAGAGGATGGATTGTGATTCCAGCGCACGCGGTAGGGAGTTTGAGGTGCGAAGGCTGCGGATGGCGTTACGGGGAGTGAGGGTTGGGTCGAAGTTTGTTGGGTCGGAGACGTAGGGGACTTTGTTCTTGTGACAGGTCTCCACGAGACTTGTTTTGGTGAAGGGAAGCAGAGGTCGGCAGATGTATATGCCGGGACTTGCGATTTGTACATCGGATGTGAGATTGAATTGGGGTTCATCTGGTTGCTTTTTGATGGGCCCAGCATCTGTATTAGGAAATGTGATCAAACCACGATTTCGATCATTGAATCGGACTCGGGTTTGGGGCATTGTCTCTGGTTTCGTCCGGATTGATGTGGTCGACCAGCTTTCAGAAGCCCCGAAAATGCCGTGGCATTCGGGGATTCGAGCAACTTCGGGGATGCCCCCTAGACCTAGCCCGTTTGCACCGGCGGAAAGCCGCCATATGGTGGTTTCGACGTTGTCATCTTGATGATGGCCCAGGAGTAACGTTTCAAGTTTGAACTCATGGCAGGCTATGCCGAGCGCTTGAAAGCGAAGTCGGCGAGCATGCGTCTCAAAGGCGGATGGCATGGAACTCGATGATGCTGACTTTGACGAAGACAATTGATTCTTATTTGAAACGATTTCAGACCAGTCTAAACTAAGGATCTGGGTTTTGATGTCTGTTTGGAATTTGTTAGACCATATAGTTTGAACATTCAGATTAGGGGAGGTGAACCCATATCACGAAGCCAGCCAGCAACCTTTTGTGCTTCAAGAGTGCTTTCTGGACGAGCGCGATGATCTACCACAAATGCAGTGAGAGAGATAGCCCCGGCGATATCAGGCGAGCGTTCTAATTGCTTGCATAGATATGCCAGAGCCATTGAGTCGGCGCCGCCACTAACGGCAATGCCTACCAAATCGCGCGTTAGCTATGAGCAAATTCGAATATAATGACAATATGCATGCCGAATAAAAACTCAAAAACTTACCGAACCTCCGCGGAAGCTGTAAAGCATCATAATCATCGGCATTTTGTCCATATTTGGGGTTGCCGTAATTGACGCGAGCCCGTCGCGATCCGGACCATGCTTGCTGGAAACAACGCTGGAATAGAAATGGCGAGATGGATATATTACCAGCCATTTCTACTCTCCCCAGAATCAAATACAGGCTCCAAAATTTCTAAATCATCCTTGAGCCAGTTCAATTCTTGGACAGGAGAAGCCCAGGATCAATATCATCGGCTCGGCGAATCAGTTCTTCCGGGAGCGTGGCTGGCCTTCGCGCAAATACCGGAATTCCCCGAGAGATCGCGATCAATGTTATGAATATGAACTTGTCAATTTTAGAGAGATTTGATTGAATTATTTGTCAAAGTTTGAAGACTGGCAACTATACAAGTGGTGGCTGCGGCTGTTCTATCTGAGAAATGGTTTCCAGTTTCTTCAGATCTATATCTCAAAGCAATTAGGAAAAGCAGCCAAATAGGCGCCCTCAATCTCACGGCCCATACCCCCGACGCCCTCAAAGATTACATCCGACTTCAGGCTCCTTCCAAGGACTCTCACGCCATGCTGCAGCTCCTCCCTCAACCTCTCGACATCAGCAATCTCTGATGCAGGATCAGGCTTATTGAGCAAGTGATAGCAATCTGCAAGCTGATCTGTCGCCAAAGACGCCCGCAGTTGATGTAATATCATCAAAAGAGCATAGCAACTTTGCATAGCTGAGCATGCAAAGTAAGGGATGGTCTGAGGGTATCTGAAAGATGCAGAAGGCGCGGATCTTCCCGTTACCAGGGAATCATCCACAGAAGAGTCGGATCCGAGGGGATTTGGATATGGTAGATTCCGATATATTCTCGTTATCGAAAGAGAGGATTTGAGGCAGATGTTGGAGGATTCTTGTTGGGTGAACGGAAATGAGGCCTCACAGTCCGTCACCCACCTGGGAGTGGATGTTTGATGCGAGAAGGTTTGGTTGTTGATTGCCGCCAGATCGCAGTATTTATCTAAAAATAAGGGTATGTCCATAAAAGCCCGAAAACGGTGGAGGCGAGTACGGGCACTGGAAATTTCAATAAGATGCACATTTGAGGTTGAAGATGGTTCACTTACGCGTAGATGAACATGCGGCTGAGCATCCACATAGTTTCGGCTGTACATGCCTCAGGTCCTTCGTCGAAGATGGTCAGAAGATGGCGATCTGCTTCACTTGCCAAAGACACAAGATGCGAATCTAGCTTGCGGATTTGACTGTCGAAATCTGATAGGACAGGTGTCTGGTCCACACGTTCGATGTTGTGGACCATTTTGTTAGACTCAAAAAGAGCCTCTTGCGCTTTCATCATAATAGGCCATGGCTTTGCACGGTAAGCAGAGTGTCAAACAAAATTCATAGTAGAGCTTGAATATATACCTCCAGATAGACCTCAAATTTGGGATAAGGAGTAGTTATTCGTGGATCATCCCAGTAAACAATTGGTGGCTGAATATCAACCAGTCAGATATAGCAAATGGCACGGTTAGAATGGTCACTTACGGCATGAAGGAAATTTGACGATAGGTAGGCCACCCAAATCTATATAGCACCGGTGAGCACGGTTCTAGCAATAACAAGCATCTTCGACATACTGTCATCCACCAGGCTCGTCTCTGTGCCTCAGAATATTCAGTTGTCGTTGAGTTCAGCGCATGGAGCGAGATATCCATCGCAGTCGTGATAGCCTGGTTCCCACGAGCCCGCATTCTGGATACATTACCACGCTGGCAGTACTCATAAATACTCAAGACGACGAGCGCCAGAATAGGATCAAGCTGAGCAGGAACTTGAGGGTGCAAACTACTTTGCGTACGAAAAGAATCTGTATCTGTAACGTTAATGCGCAATGTAGGGGACAAAGCGTCAACCTCTGTCTCGACAGCAGCCAGTGCTGCCTGGGCAAATAGTTGCGCATACGACCGCCTCAGTGAAAGACTATTTTCGGCCACTGGGACTTGGTCTGCAGCGGTAGGTATGAGAACCAGCATTGCGGACAATGCAAGGCTCAGAGATGATGTTGGCCAATAAGGCATATGGGCCTTTTCTGGTTGAGTACTTTCCCCAGGAGGTCGGATCACTGTGGGCTGATCTTTATGCTGTTGACTCACTGGCGGTGGCAACAAAGGTAAATATGGATGTACATAGATATAGTACGCATTGGCACTGCACTTCCAGTCAGTTGTCATTTCTTAATCGTGTGGCTTTTGAACAGACATTTCCGCTTCGGACTGATACGCGCGTACTTGGGACGATCCGGCGCGAGCTAAAGGAACAGATCCAGAAGCACTATCAGCATGTGGTGTGAGCTGACCCCAGATCTGGTTGGCTCCATCCGCTATAGATAGAGAATCCGGGGACAGATCGAGGTTGTGGATCCCGGCGAATGGTGAAACTAGGCCGATCATGTTATCAAGGAATGGTTCTGGTCGATAATTAGACTTTGAGATAACCTAATAGTGAGAAAGAGCTTACCGAATTCATCATCGACATTTGATATTGAGGACGACGGCAGCAGTGAATTGCCTGGCGCAGTTCGACGTTGGGCCTCTTCATACCGTGCTCCCCTGCGAGGACCACCGCGGCGACTGGGTTGATACTTGCATTCTCTACTTCTACTCGAGCACTAATAAATAAGTCAAACAAGCTGTTTTCCATACTCGTGGCGTTGAACATACACTGCCACAGGGATTTTGGCCGTCACAACGTGTTTTCGATGTTCGACTGCAAAATGTGAGCGTAGGAATGAGTAACCGACAATATGCAACACACCATGCCAGACAAGCAGCTTTTGCCGGTGGTTTTGCAATCCGAGGCATTCTGTGCACTTGATGGAATGCTGTCGGCAAATGATTCCTGTTGCCGATGTATGGAGGTCACCCCGCACGTGATATCGATACCCTCATCGGCAGTTGCGCTAGCGTGCAGTGGGATGATGAAGCTTAATTCAGTTGCGACTTCATCTTGCTTGGCGAGAGCTTTGTGCGGTTGTTGCTCATACAATCCATCTCAGTCTGAGGAATCCAAGCACACGAAGTTCTTCCATTCGGCCTTTGATTTTTCGATCAAACGCCGAGTCAACTCGTCATTGCGTTCGCCTTATAAGACTGCCGGAGGTGATTGTTTAGCTTATTGTTGCGATTACAGAGAATCTACTTAAGCTAGAGGGGTATTTTGGAAGTCCTTACAAAATCCAATTTTTTTTTTTTTTACATTAACAATAAATTGGCTATCATGATCCGCGGCGCTAGATGAGAACAAAAAAAGACCAAATGACTGTATTGCAAGACACCAAAAACAACATGAAGATCCCATAAAAGTGCCACTCTAAGTTAAAAACAATTTACATCCAAGATCAATTTTATTTGCAGCAACCCTTGCCAATCTTCGGGGCGTGCGAGGTATCAAGACGACAGAAACAAGAAGATGTCACAGGGACATCAGCCACGGCCATCGCGATGGTCAATTGTGGCTCAATAACACGGGCCTCATCATTTCGGCCAAGACGTACCAGACATTCATGGTAGCCCTGCAAAGCCCACACATTATTCGGGTGCTGACGGGCACGGATGAGAGTTCCATCAAGACCCAAGTCAGCACGGTAAACAGCGGCCGCATCCTCGACATGATTCTGTTCTAGCAAAAGAGCAGCGTATGCATGGCGGGTAGGCTGCATCCAGCTCCAGGGCTCACTGTACCCTAACCCATCGTCCAATTCAATTGAACGACGTAGATGCTCGAAAGCCTCTGTGTAATTCCCACGCCGGTATTCGATCTCCCCGTCCAGCATCTCCGATGCCACGCCGAGGATATCAATGCACTTGTTGGGCCAGTCCAAGCGCGTGTCTGGTACCCGGTCCCGAGCTGCTCTGTAGAGTTCACGCTGGCGCTCTGCATCGACCACGTTCCCCGTGGCTGCATATGCTACACCCTTGGCATAGTGAAGTGTCGCTATCGTCATACAGTACAGCTCTGATTCTGAGGGAATCGCAATCTCGATAAGTTCATCCCACATGCCGAATCGTACCATGATATGCGCGCGCACAGACATGAAGACTTCGATGTAATCACCCAGGACCGCGAGCAATTTCTTTGGTAAAGTAGCTTCCATGCGATCCACGGCTTCCATCGCGGCCTTTTTCTGGCCTGCGAACATGGCCGCATAGATGAGTGAGTGATATGTGTGCATACGGTAAACAGAGTAGAAGTTGTATGGGCCTTCCAGCGCCAGGTACTTCTCGTCTGCAATGGCAGCATGCTGGTTTGCGCGGACTGCACTTCGATAGTCTCCGACCAAGACATCCAGATGGGACGGCATATGGTGGATATGCCCCGCATCTGGAACAAGATCCCGGAGGTGATCTGCTGCTCGCAGGCCGAGTTCTGGGAAAGGAGACATTTCGATAAGATGAATGTAGATGTGCAGGAGACCAGGGTGCTTCGAAGAATCTTTATGCTCGAGAGCTGTCTCAAGCACCTTCTTTGCCTCCATGGTGCGGGCTCCTGATCTTGGTTTTCCGGTTGCCTGGTCCCACAGCTTCCAGGGGGTGAGGCTGATCAGGGAATCAGCGTAGAGAGCGACCACATCCAAATCATCGCTAAACTTCTCGTATGCTTCTTTCATTGCATCGGCATATGCAATATTTTGTGCATCATATTGTTCCATACTACCGGGTTTATCACTCTGATAGCGAGCGGAAATTGCCTTGGTCAGGGCCTGTTCCACAGGCGTTCCTTTTGAGGACAGGAACCGGGCCTTCTTTGCAGCCAGATATGTGTTCCCCACGACGGATGGCAACTCATCGCCTAGAAAATCCCAGGGTTGATTATAGTTGGGACCGAGAGCATAGGCCAAGCCCCAGTAGGCCATGGCACAACAGGCATCATGGTGCAGTGCCTGCTTGAAGCATATGACAGATTCCTTATGGTTGAAGGCATATGCCCACACCAGACCACGATTAAACCATGTTTGTGCCTCGGGACTGCGGGTGGTAATCTTCTTCCCGTATGAGCCCAGATTGTATCGATAATCTGGTTTGGGTGATGCTGTCATCTTGAAGATCTGTGGTCTGATGTCCCCGGGGAGGTGAAGAAGAAGAGTTCGGGTTTCGGCGGGGTTATTCCCGCCACTACTTGTACCCAACGGAGTCGGACTTTCACGACTCCATATAATCGTCTGGGATTTTACTTGGACTCTTTGTGTACTATTGTTTAAATGACTCGAGCACGGTCAGCTTCTTATTGGATCTTGGCGCACCCGCGGTCGATAGACTATGCAGAAACATTCGATTTGATAGCCTTTTGTCCACGATTTTGGGTCATTTAATTATCCCCAGTCTTCCCTGTCGCAAATGACCCCATACAATCCATTTGAAAGCAAGGAAAAGTACCAATCGAACCGGGGTGTGCAGTGATGGCCGCATCTCAGCCTCAAAAGCAGCCTCTAGCGACTCCTATTTTCCCCGCTGATCAGCCCACACTTTTCACTCGTTTTTTTCTCCATCACATGCTGTCCCCCAATCGGGAAATTCCGCCCCAAAATTCGCGATCCCAGGGCCTATGAGAGGATTGCAGCAGCTTCATTGCTATTGTAGAGTTTCGCATTCGTGATCGGCTTCTCGCAGCGGCTTGCATCAACACGAGGGTGTGCTGGCAATGGCATTTTGTAGGCCAAAGACTCGACATCGGAGGTCAATCAAGAGCCTGGATCAACGGTCAAACATCATAGGCGGCTGGAATAGTGATCATAAATATGTAGTAGAATCTGGGCTGACTTGGCGTAGCAATCAACATGGGATTCCGTATAGCATCTTGAACGGAAGAATCGACTTGGACCTATCACCTGGGTATGCTCCGAAGTCAGCAGTTCTATATGTTGTAGGCAATCGGAAACACCCAGTTTGCTCATCTCAGGGGCTGAGAAGTCGATAGAGCAAGAGAAAAGAACGATCTATTGCGATTCGCAGCGCAGACGGCTTTGACATTCTACCCCAAGAGGGCTGTCCCAGGAGGGTGATGAGAAAGCCAAAATGCCCAGAATCAGGAGCTAGTGATCGGATCACCAAGTTCCCCCTCTTCGGCGATTAGGAGCTTTTAAACCAGCCGATACGGGCTAAAGCCATGAGATGCACAGAGGAAGAAGATAAAAGACCGAATGGATGGGAAAAGCAAGTCAGCTGACTACATGGCTTTAGCCTTTGGTTTCATCAGACAAAAGCCTTCCAATAGCGCTGCAATGATTTTTAATGACACTATAGCCAATGAGAGTAAATATGGATACAGTGGATCACATTCGGCGCAATAGAACAACAAATAAATAAGCGTGATGAAGTCTGCATTGAGCGTATTCCCCGATTTTCCTATTTGGGAAGTAGATCATTCCGCGACGGTCATGTTCTATCGCGTACGTGTTTTTGACTCAGGTGTCCCCACGTACACGTACGGGATAACTTCAAACGTTGTTTACGATCTTTGCGTATCTTTTCCCTTGACACTTCTCCATTCACCTCTTCCTCTAGTCTCAGTTTATCATCGTGCATTCCTCTTGCTGAACCGCCACCTTAATCCTCAATCACCGGCACCATGATGTTCATAGCAGCCGCTATGAGTTTGATCCAGCGCTTTGGCGACTACCTGAGAGACTCACTCGCTGCAATTCCTTTTAACAGCACTTCCATGTTTCTTTTTCTATATTTGGCCTGGACTCCGATATTCACATACTGGGTGCTCTATCGCACACCCTTGTTCCGCCATGAATCCACCGTTCTACTGTTTCGATGCGGCGCATGCCGCAGCCTCAATGTCGGCAGGACCTCCAGCGCTGTGGTAGTTCCGACTCGGGCTCCGAGATAAAGTAATTCAGACGCCTCACGCCTCATGGGACTAGCACCGGCCGGTCTCCAGCGACTGAGATAGGAGGAACGGGAGTTCGTTGATAATTGATTTTCTGTCAGCCCTAGGCAAGCGTTACCGGTGAATAGGAGATCTTATTGGCTAATGCGTTGTTCTAGTTGGGCTTGTTTTTCGTGTTCACGCAGGCTAAGCTCATTTAAGCATGGTTGGCGTGACGGAAAAGGGAACTGATGTGCGGAGGATCGGCGTCTCTCGCTGCTGGATGGTTCATACTTCTACTTCTTGCTTTGACTGTCTTGAGGCATAATCCTAATAGGTACACACTGAAATGGAGAATGGGAATAGGGAAATTCAGGACAGCGTGTCCTGCTCTAACGAATCAACAAATTTCGCTTCATTACTTGACTCCCATTGTCCCTTCAGCTAGTATCTGTATACCCTCGAGCCGTACGTACATCTAGCCTGCAAGCCATTTTCCGCCTAGTACTGCATCTGAATGCCTCACCCCAGCGCCATCACAAAATTGGACACTCCCACTGATGTTATTTGCCTAATGCTGGCCAAAGAGTCTAATGCAACAAGGATAGATGCCTCCCTGATCGGGGGATACGAGAATACTCAGCACTAAGGAGGTCATTCACTTCGCACCCGCATAGATAGAACCCTATGCGGACCCAATTTGGCGCATGAAGGCTGCCCAAGAGGCATCATCCGCATGGGAACTGCTTCTTCAGCCTAGCCCACCACCTCACTTTCACATCGCTCGAGCACCTGCGCAAGGACCACGAACGAAGACTCGGGCTATAAAGACCCCAAGAAGGAACGCGAGAAAAAGGAACATTCAGACAAAACAGAGACCAACTCAATCCAATATCATCGCATACCAAACCAAGCACTTCATCTCCAAGTTCTTGTCCACCCTCTTCACCAGTCTCATCCTGTGCCTTTCCCAGATAACAGCCGGCGCTGTCCTCCCCAAGTCCGCGACACCATCAACCAACTTCATCATCAGCCACATAGCCTCAGACTAATTCCCCCACCAAAGGGCGACCTCAGCACCTTCGACGTCGACGTCCGCTATGTAGGCTACTCAGTCATCAAAGAATCCTGGCTCACAGGACTCAACCCACACACTGGGAGCAGCGACGAAGAAAAAGCGCGCATGCTGACGGAAGCCGCCTGAATACGACGAGAACGACGCCTGCATGGCGGGTGATGTGGCGCTACTGCTTATGCGCGTTGACGGTAACCGCACGACCAAGGCCCTGTCGCAGAGGTCCAATTTCTCGACTAGCACGGCGCATGCTGTGGTGTGGGGTGTGTGTGCGTCTTTTTTCTCTTTTATATCTGGCACGACTTGTCAGTTTGATCAGCAGATCGGGGAGGCGCCTTGGGGTCATTGTGAGGAGTACGGGGGGTCGAATTGCTGTATTAGTTAGTCGACTTATACTGTGTGTGATGGGCTATTTTCGACTACTTGGACGGCTTTTAATGAGGAGGTTAAGGTTAAGGGGAAGAAGAAGGCTTCTTGTGAGGGGTATGGGAGTGGTGACCAGGGTGGTGATGTTTGTTTTGGCAATCGGGCTTCTGGATGTACTTAGATGCCCAGGTGCATTGGTCTGGACGGGGTAGTCGGAGTCTGCAGGGAGGGAGATGGCGTTGAGACTAACTGGTTGGTTAGCTTTGGTTTCGTTTTGAAGGTCAGAAGAGAGAGGGTGCGTGTATAAAGCAAAGGGCGATGTTCCTTACTCCATGCTTGCGGTCATGACCTCCGGATGATCTATGCATAGTTGTAGATATTCCCTACAGCCGTCATATGGAATGAAATTACGCTTTGCTAGGAATTCCCAGAATGCTTATATGCGAGAGAAATGCATCATTCAAACACATTGAACACTTGAGTAGTATTGGAATCACTTGCAACTACAAGAACAATGGAACTCTGGTTAGTAGCTCACGAGTCTTTTAAGCCACTCATCCGATTCATCTCCTCGTCAGCCTGCGAATTGCCGAGGATTCCTCATAATCGATACGTTATGCGGGGCCTAAATGTACACTCAAACCAGGCAGGGCAGCTACAAGTAGTTAGTGAGACCGCAAGCAAAGGCCAATTACAGAGCAGTTCAGCCCCATCTGCTCTTTATTGTCGGCATTCTTTTGGAACTAATGTGAACGTCGATTGGACGGTGCAATCTCATAATGTGTGGTTCGACCTCAGCGGGACCAATAGTCGTCTCGAAAGATCCGGGTATTCGATTCTTCACCAGGGCGTCCGTCAAAAATCAATGGATATTACATGGACTGCAAGCTGTAAAGCGAAGCAAGAGCAAAGCTCGTGGCAACAGCCAACAAGCCAAACGCGCTCGGAATGAGAAGAAGAGAAATAAAAAGGGGAGATGTAACAAACATCTAGAAGGCAAAATCAAAACCAAATCAAGGATCTCGCCCATATGTACTAGAGATCCATCGCTCGTTGACGTAGGCCGATAGCAAATGTACCGTTCAGGAGAGAATAAAAGAAAAAGAAGACTCAAAGGCTCTGGAGGCTGGCGTTTCTCACTAGGTGATGACGGAGCCTGCGACAGAGCCCGAGTTAGTCATAGAATGGATACTCCCAGGGGGTGCATGTCCATTGCTATCCCCGTTCGAACCATGGGGATCTCCCACAAGGAGATGATTCTCATCAATTCCAAACAAAGATCGAGGAGGGTGGATCTCTTTCTTGCCGTTTGTCTTGTAGTAAAGAACCATGTCTCCTGAGGTGCGCCAAAGATGCGTGCGAATCGTTGCTAGGGTCATATTCGGGGGACAGATCTAGTGCAGAATGATCAGTACGATTGATTTTGTATTCAAAAGGGGAGAAAAGCCCACAATATTATGGCAGTAGAGGTCGAGGTACTCTTCTGGCTGCATAGCGGATTCAGCAGGCTCATCGGGATTCGTAGGATCGATGCGCTCTGCGACGTAAGCGATAATTTTCTTCGCTCGCAACATGCGGTTGGCATTGAGACGAGAGCCGTTGTTGTTATTGTTGTTGCTGTTGGGGTTCAGGGCACCCGGTGGTGCGCCATTAGGAATCGGACTAGACAAAAAATTGAGATTAGTATCATAACCAACGTGCATTTCAAGTGGAAGGGGATAAAACCCATACGGCTCGGGCTTGACCAGTGGTGGCAAGGTATCATCGAAGGGCTTCAAGATAAAGGCGATCTTGACTTGCTCCTTGAAGGGGATTTGATTCTATAAACAACCATCAGTAAGACGAAAAGCAAACCGGAATCGAACAGTAGAATTACCTTCAGAAGAAATTCGCCAAGCCAGTGAGGAATCGACTTCTTGAGCATCTCGATGTCCTCGCCAATGCGCTCCACGTTGCCTCTGTAGAGATCCGAGGCAACAGCAGTATCAATTGTTTCCTCCTGGATGAAGACTGAGGTTCGAGGCGGAATCTCCAGCCGTGGGGTTTCATCTTCAGTACTAGGCAAAAGAGCAGTCTCCAAATCCTGGTCTGGATTTGTAGCCAGGAATTCTTCATAGTCATTGCGTATGCGCTCAATCACGCCACAAAGGTTAGGATCATAAACTTTCTCTTCTTTGATAGAGGATATCTCCGACTCTTCGGCCTTCTCTTCCACGATTTGAGGCTTCGTTTCTGTGGAGTTCCGACCTAGTTTCTTGGGGAAATTCATTTGGAACTTCTTCCCAAATAGTGATGATTTCTTGCGTTCTTCTTTATCGGGCTCTGCAGGAGACAGAGGAAGCCCTGAATTTGAGGCTGCATCTGACGGAGACAGAAGACCCTTGTCGGTGTCCAGTTGTGGGACCGCTGGAGGTCTGTTTGAGAAGTAATCGGTTGACCGATCTGAGAAGGAGGATTGGCCACCATCGAGATGAGAATGTGTTGGCCCGGAGGGGTCAGGCGTCTCCGGCTCAAACATGGGGAATGGAGAGTTGCTCTGCATAGAAGTGCTCAGGTAATTTGATGATGGCGTGCCAACGTTGATTCCAAACCCGATGCTCGGGCTACCAGGGAATTCTGAGCTAGGACGCAAAGTCGACCTTGAGCGAGGATTTGAGATAGGAATACCGACGCTGCGAGGGATATCATCGGGGAGCACCGATGTACTAATCGGATTCAGTCGAGCATGTTCCTCTGCTCTCGCGACGGCAGCTTGGCGGTATTCGTTATCCTGCCGAATCTCATCGTCCACTACCGGAGCGAACAGCCAACGCAAGATCCATTTACCGAGATTGACTGCATATCGTTAGTAAGCCAAAGAACGGTCCTGAAGAATGGAAGCACTGCAAATCAACAGCATTAGAATAAGGACACTCACTTCTTTGATCATCTCTGTGTTGCAGCACATGAGATGGTGGCAGGTCGGTCTCATCGGCATAAACTTCTGCGTCGAAACAGCGGTTGGGCTCGAGAATGACCGATAGCCTACCAGTACGCACATCAATAGCACACCAGTGTGCGATACTATCAGTGGTGTTGACCTCCGACTCAACATCATCCATGTGACGTTTGCCGAATGTTTTGATGGGTATGCACTAGGCTCATGTCAGCCGATCTCTTTAAGTAGGGCGTAATGTAATCCACGTACCTTCAGCAGATCCCACAGCACAACTTCTCCAGCCGAATCCTGAGTAAGTGCACGCATCCGATCATTCAGCATCAAGCACTTGATCAACCCATGTTGGCCTTCAATAGTTTCCTCGGGTAGTGAATGAACAGGGATCGTGAGCCCGATTGCGCCCGGAACTGGCTCCGGCGCACTGATTTTAGAGGCAGGGGCACCCAGGACCGATGTCGCCGATACTTGTAGAACAGCGTGAAACGGAAGCTTTTTGGGTCCCTTGTCTGCAGCACTGGGCGGCGCAGCAGAGTCTATAGTACGGCCAGGGTCGGGCGGCGGCTCAATCCCAGCTGTGGTATCGGCATCTCGCCAGCGGTTGACGCTCGATTTTGGAGTCGCAGTCCAAATGTAGTCTCCCGCCGCCACAACTTTAATAACTCCCTCGTGCTCTTGCAATGCAGCGACACAGATGCCCTGCTCGGGATCTGGCGACCCTCTCATATCAGTCTTTGCCACTAATCCAGATCGGTCACTTGAATAGAAGACAGAGAGATCAGGGTGGTCCGAGTAAAGCGACCACACACTGTCATTGTGCATGGTCAGGGTATTCATGCATCGACCCGCGGTGAGGGACCAGATCTTGATCGTTTGGTCAGACGAGCCCGTCATGATTTTATCACCATTCTGGTTGATCAAGATATCACGGATGTTATCCGTATGGCCCACGAATTTGGTGACCAGCTTTCCAGACCTGGGATCCCATACTCGCACGACATTTTCTGGGCCCCCACTAGCGAGCACTGACGAGACAGCACCCAGCGCGTACACAGATCCTTTATCTGTGGAATCTTCTCCACCCGCATTGATGCTCAATATCTCTCCACCACCATCTAGATCCCAGAGGTAGACCTTTTGATCGAGACCGCCCGATGCGACCCAAGTCGCATGGCTGCCGGGACTTGCCAGAGCCTTCACATAATCGGTGTGCTTTCCGATGCGCTCTGGCACTTCGGTCGACTCGGAATGCGGTCGCCAAAGCCGCACGGTTGTGTCGGATGAAGCGGAGACGAGCGCGGAGTTGTCCTGTGCCAAGACTATGTCGTTGATCCAGTGGCTGTGGGCTTGAACTTGGGTTTTGAAACCGGTTGGACTAGAATTCTGACCCGATTCTGATGTGTCCTTTGATGCGACCGCGGAGGAAAGAGGAAAGCCGAGATCCCACGAACATATGACGCCGTCGCGACCCGCGGAGTATCTAGGAGAGGGCGCGGCACATTAGTCTCCGTGCAGCCCACATGTAGGGGAAGCCTGGCTTTCGCGGAAGATCGCGGTCGCAAACATGGTAGCCGCTTGAAGCGCGATCCTGGATCCCAGCACAGTGAGGGGAGTATACTTACAGGATCGAGTTTTGACGGTCGACAGTCAGGCCGTTGATCCCCAGCCGGTGCCCGCCTGGGGCATCAGGCAGCGGGAGGACTAGCAGAAAGAAGGGATCCTGTCAGTATTCTGAGTAGACCGGTGTCGCCTGATGCGACTTACCATAAGTAACCCTCTGGTGGCTCAGTTTGCGTGCCATACATGCAGCGTTGAAGGGGTGAAGCCAATTGCGGAGATGAGAATGCGGAGCTTATCTGCCCTCGAGGCTGATCGCACGTTCAGATTTGGCGGGGACAGGCGACCTCACATTCGCGATGGAAAATGAAGAGCCCAAAGTAAACAAGGCAAAAAGAAAGAGGAGAAACGTTGAATGTCAAATGAGGGGAAATTCTAAACCAAAAAGTTGGAGGCGCCAGGGGCAGCCAGTCAGCCCACGGCTTTATACTTCCACCTCTCACTGGCAAGCAATTTACGCGCATTAATCTCTGAGCTTAGCACACTATCCCAGCAAGATTCTCCTGGTACTCCGTACTTTCAATCAGATTTCGAGTGCGACGAGCTGTCTGCCTGGTCAGCCTGGATATCTGTCCAATGCCCCGCTGGGGGGTCGCTGAGAATCCTTGTATTCGCGCCCCGTCGCCCCGTCGCCCCTCTCCTTACTTCTTCTTTGACGCTGATTTGTGATAGCAGATCTCTCAGCTTGTCTAACTGCCCAGGTGCGCTCCATGCGCTCCATTAAACCGGAACCGCCGTACCCCCAGGGCTATGACCTCCGCTTATATACCTCGGGGCTCCGAGAGAAACTAGGCGACAAACTATGATGCACACGACCTCTTGCTACTTCATATAAAATCCCGGACAATGGGGAATCCCCTCATATAAGCTAGGTTTCACATTAATAAATCCGATTCAATCTAACAGAACGCAATGTTCCCCACACTCGAAGATTCTAGAGTAAGCTAGATTCAAACATGGCCGTCCAAGGTTCTATTCTATGCGCGAATATTCCCCCAAATGCTCATTCAGTTGTGAGATTGTCCCAGAGTCGGGATGATTCCTTCTCTGCCTCGTTTCTAGTCAAAACAACTCGCCAGTCCCACCAACGGAGTAGTGATTTGGCCCCCGCGAATCGCGTCATAAATAGTGGAAATGGAAGACCCAATCGTCTTGCGCTCACGATTGAGTCCAAACTCCTCCTTCACAGTCGGGTGCTCAGCCAGTCCCGTATGAAAGGGAATCCTGAGCTCGTGTCGAACAAATTGATAGAGCAGTTTCGTCCCTCTGCCCAGATATGCGCCGGTTTGTGGCTCTGCGAAGGCTGCAGTTCGCATCTTCTGGAATAGATGCTCGCACTCGGAAGCGATGCGAGTCTTGATCTCCGATATAGTCGCAATGCCATCCTGGAGATGAGAAGACCTCACACCATACTGCTCGGCAGCATCGACCAAGGAGTGTGTGACATCCTTTGCAAGCAGGTTTGCGCGGACCTGAATGTTTTCTCGCGCAGAGTGTTTCCAGGAACCACGAGCGACTTTCGATAAGTTCTCTAGCAATGGATTGACTTGCTCTTCTGCAAGTCTGTCCCAGATTTCGCGCACAACTTTGCCGATGGTCTCGTCAAGAGCATCTAGGAACCGGATGTTCAAGATTCGGAGATCGAGGGCCTGGCAGACGACGTAGAGATGGGCGGCGCACATGAGAGACAAAACTTCGACTGCTTGCATGGTGTATCTCGAGGATATTAAGGCGAGTGAATTGATCGGCTGATTGTTCATTTCTGCAGATTGGACATGCGACGACACTGGATTTGCCAAGTAGGCAAGCTCCGACATATACGCGGCCATGTTGATGTCGACTCCCTTCATCGTAAATGACAGACTCGGATCATCAGCCGCGAGACTGGGAGGTAGCCCGTTGTTGAGATCGGGGTTGATCAGTTCACTAGAGACACTAAACAGCATTTTGCCCATCATTTGCAAAGCCAGACGTGTCTTCTCGGTTGCCGTTGTAACTGATGCCGCCTGGAAATTGCATCCCGAATACACTTCTCCTGACACTGTATCGATCACAGGGTTATCTTGTGTGGAGTTTAACTCCGTACTCAGCTGTTTGATACTGAGAAGAAGATCTTCAAGACCAGGACCTAGCCACTGCGACGCACCACGTAGCGCATACCGATCTTGGAATAAGCCTGGGCGCGTGCGATCCTTTGTCTCGGACGTCTCTAGAAGAGATGTCCCACGCACAAAGTTTCGTATATTTCGAGCAACCTCTATCTGGCCTCTGTGAGGCCGGATGGAGGCAACAAAATGATGATAATTTTCGGCATTGCCCAATATAGCCTCACAAGACATCCCAACAAGTGCCTGCGTCAGAATAGCCAGCTGGTGGGTCTCATGCACAGCCAGACTTGCCACCGCTGCAGACGCTGCAGCCCCGTTGAGCAAGCCTAGCCCTTCCTTGGGACCCAACATAATCGGTTCGAGGCCTGCGATGTGCAATGCCTCCGGAACAGAAATGACAATTGGAGAGCCGTTATTGTCCTTATCCCAATGCACTTTGATATCGGGATTGCCTTCCAGAATTCCAGCAATGTACGCCAAGGGCATAAGGTCCCCGGAGGCTGAGATCGAGCCTCGCAGTGGAACAATTGGAGTCAACCCAAGACTGAGCAACTTGAGCAGGTTGTCGATAATCTCATAGCGAACGCCAGAATGCCCCCGCATCAGATGATTGCAACGAATGAGAATCGTGGCGCGTACCCATGTGACGGGCATGCTATGAAATCCAATGTCATAGCTGCCCTTCTCAGGCGAGAGATCCGACTCTGCCAGGACGCCCGTTTGGGTAAGTTGCAACAGCGCAGCTTGAAGGCTGTGGAAGTCCAGAGTGCGTGCATCAGCACTTCCGCCAAAGCCGGTGGTTACGCCTATTTAACATTGTATGTCAGCTACACTTCCGGTATTTACCTCTCATAGAGAACACAGACCATAAACCTGGTATCCCTTCTGAAGATACTCCCGAAGCCATCTGACTCCCGAGTTCACACGCCCAGCAATATCAATATCAGGATTGACGGCGGCACGGCCATGGAATCTGAAAGAGGATTATCAGCTTACTACCACTTGGAGGAAGTTGGTCAATATATACCGAGCAACAGCAACAACGCTCGGGATATCCAGGTTCTCGCCATCCAAATGAACTATCTTTCCATTTTGGAGTTCTCGAACCTTGGCCCATGAGCTCCATGCTTGGTCCAGGTAAGGTGAGGTGCTTTCTGACTCAAGAGGTAGCTGGACATTGGCCATTTCTGCTGGGCGATTGTATAAGGGGTTTCTGGCTATAGAAGATGGAGCTGTAGTAGATATGGATCAATACGGTGAGATGGGCAGTCGGTATTTATAACCCATTGACTACTCAAGCAAATCCCCACGAGAATGCAATCTGTTCAAAGACTCATTGTCCAAGGATCAACAAGTACGGTGTACATGTAGTCGGCGACGAGGTCAAGGGCTCCAGGCAATGTAAAAGAGCATGACTTCACGAAAAGAACGTGTCGAATGTCAACGCATAGATACGTTGCACAGATAATGCCAATCCCCCCAATCTATGTTGTATAGACCTCCTACAGAGTCTTTAGGTTGCGTTGCAATTCTGCAGTGTTACTCTTCTGCTGTTCAAAAAGGGCTAGGGCACGTCGACAGGTCATGGCGGCATCTCGTCTACCTCCGACTCCCCTATGTGCATCTGTGCATATGACCCAACATCAGCCTCATAACCTGTATGGTGTATATCACTATCTTCACCATTCTGCTTCCAAATTTGGTATTGATTTGCGCAAGCATACTGCACCCACCTGAATGATGCTGCAGTCGATGTCCTTGAGTATCACATTCTATCATGATTGATAGCTCTCAGTGGGAACCGTCCCACTCAAAAGGCATGATCACGCCAAATGAACCGAACGAACAACATCTGGTGATTATATTTGGAAATTATTTCAATTTCTTTCCGAGGAAAAACACCTTGCATGTCGTATACGAAGCCGTGTGACTCTATCTGCCTCTCTCCCGTGAAAAAGGGACACCTTGCATGGCTATGTAGGGACTTCTTTCAAACTCTGTCATCTGCAGTACAATTCGGCTATGTTACTCGCAGACTAGGACACATCGTGACGACACCGTCTTATCTACTTCCCGCTCACCTACTCCCATGTTCGCAAAGAGCCTCATGCATGATAGAGACACCCCAATTCCGGAGCCCTGCAGACCTCCTATCTGAGATTGACAATGACCATCATCTACAGGGTGAGCTGCATGAGTGCCGTAGTCACTACCAAGTCAAGGGAGTTCCCCCCTCCATGCAGAAAGAATCTGAAGTATACAGCAGGGAACTATGTCCAATTGACCTGTCCAAATCATACTTCCCCACAAGAGAGATATAAAGATATACACAGTACAGTGATATGACAGACAGATTGATAACTTAACCCAGATCTCGCTACTCCGTACAGAAAAGCAGGTAAACATCAAATACCTTTCGTCATGCTTCGTCATAACCTCTTCTCTCCACCTGTCACATTCAATCCATTCACCCGGTTAAGCCATGAAAAGGATAGCATATAGCATACGCACAAACACGAAAACAGAAAGAAAAGAAAATGGACATCTCTCTATCCCAAATCAAACCAATATACCCCCCAAAGCGCCCAACCCCAGAAGCACCCCAAACCCAATCCATCATCAGCGCCCTAAACCTCGACCTGCACCCAGAAGGCGGCTATTTCCGTGAAACAGATCGCCATCCGCACCAAGTGCTGAACCCATTCGTACGTTCAACGTCTGACAGGGACATCGAAACCCGCTCTGCAAGCTCGTCTATCTTATACTTCCTCACGCCTCAGCGCCCGTTAGGAGTCTTCCACCGCAACCAAGGACGGACGGTGCATGTGTGGCAGAGAGGACGGGGACGGTACGTTATCATCCATGCGGACGAGGTGGAGAGTGAGAGTCACGGCCAAGGGCATTGTCCTAGGGCCAAGGCAAGGGTAGAGACGTTTATTGTTGGGCCGGATGTTGGGTCTGGGGAGCGATTGCAGTGGGTTGTTGGAGGGGGTAAGTATAAGTCGTCTTTTTTGTTACCTGATGAACCCGAGGGAGAGGCTTCTTCGGGTCTGTTGATTACTGAGGTACGTTTGGGGTATATATATCCTTGGAGATGGAGAGTATAAATTCATAACGAGTGTTTAGGTTGTTGTCCCAGGCTTCGATCTTGCAGACCATGAATTCCTGCGCAAAGACGAAATGAAGGACCTTCTGACTGCCGACCAGGTCGAGGAATTAAGTTGGATGCTGAAGGAGTACCCAGATCAAGAGAAAGAATGAAATATCATGAAATCCATACGATGATACGTGTACATACATAAACCAATGATTGTCCAAATCTATGTTCTTTTTACCAACCATCTATAATAGCAATAATATACAACACCCCCCAACAATCAAAGCCCCTTCTCAGCCTTCGCCTCCCGACGCCCCTCAAGGGTATTCGAAGCATACTGATAACTTCCAAGGAAGACAGCACCACCGATACCAATCCAAGTCACACGCGGCGTGATACCACGCCAGAAAGCACCAGGCCCCTCGCGCGCAATCCCACGCACAATCTCCTTAACCCGGACAGGGGCATCAGCACCGCCATCTCCACGGCGCGCAAGCATAACACGGGTCTTGATGACGTCCAATGGGGTAGTCAGACCAGCCGCAATGGCACCGGCAACACTACCGAACATGGCGCTCGTTGAGGCCGGGATCTGCGTCTCGGCAATGGATGAGGCGGTCTCAGCCGATTGTAGGTATCGCTTGCCGTAGGCTTCTTTCATGGACTCCCACATCGTGAACTGCAGGACGGTGAAGGGGATCTCGCGGGCGATGGTGATACCTGCGCCGCGGTAGAGTTCGCGGAGGACTTGGCCATAGCCGCGCTTTGCGGGGACGGAGCCGGTTGTGTCAGTTGGGACTGCGGCGTGCCGCAGGGATAGGATGTCCTTTAGGGCGAGCAGACTGGAACCGCCGAAGAGACCGGCTTGGGCGCGCTGCTTGATCACTTCTGTTGGGACGCGGACGGCGCATGCGGCGATCTCGCCGAGCGAGGAGGCGAGGGAGTGTGTGAAGATGATGTGGGCGCGGGATTGGGTGGATTTGTTGCCGGCGGACTGGGAAGGGAGGAGAGAGCGTTTGACGCCATCATAGACTATGAAGAAGGAAGCGGCGGAGGGGGCGGAACCGAAGAGGACGGATGGGAGGCCGGCGTAGATGCCGCGGAAGGTTTGGCGCAGGGAGACTCGGGCTTGGGGTGCTGTGTGGTCGCGTGCTTTTTGGAGTCGGGTTTTGATGGTGTCAAGGGGATAGAGAGAGCAATCGACAGTCAAGCCTGCAATGGCGCCGGACTATACAATCGTAAATCTGTTAGAGTGTTGTTGGGAAACGGGTTGAAGCCATGCGTACAATTAATGATCTCGTCCACAGGGAGGAGACCAACGGCTCGCTATCAGTTTGTTGGGTCATTCTGAAAGGTACAAAGTGATATGTGTAAGATGTCCTCTCACCATAACATGACCAATTGAGGGTAGGGAGCAAGGATGCAATGCGACGTCCAGGAAGCTAAACGGAAGAGCTCCGCAGATGGCAGATTCATTTTGCTCCGCGGTCAGGCCCATCCGATATCGCCGATCGTCGCTACGTCAGGCGCTGGCCAAATTCGAGTTGAAAAATGAATATATAGGACTTGTATTGAAATGTATCTACCCGTGGACTACTTAAGAAATGAAACACTTCCCATACAAGCGCTTTGACAAAAGAATGGCCCGAAAACAAACATCAAGATCCCACACCCTCTCTATCAGTAACAACCCAATGTCCGAGTCAGAGCCAACAGTGTTTCGGTTGCTGGGTGGGAAAGGATCATAGGACTCGAGCGCAATGAGATGCCATGGAAGTTTATTCAAGAAAATCAAACACAGATAGGATGAGGGAATGAGGGAAACCGCCAAAATCATCTACAGTACTCGTAGGGAATCACACAGGGAACGCGAAAGAGAAGGGGGTCGAACGTCCCACCCCAGTCCGAAAAGATGAAGGGGAATTATAGACAGAAAATGATACAAAAAAGGTATATTATTTGGCCTTGACGGCTTTGCTGGCCACGGCAGGGCTTTGGGACGGAGGTTCAAGGACGTGGGTGTGACCGGGGGCGGGGATGATTTCACCAGTTCCATCCTGTTGGCACGCATGGATGCTCTTGATCCACTCGTCCGACAAAACCTCATCGAGTGTTGCTCGCTCCTTCGGGTCGACCTTGAGCATGCGACCAATGATGAATCGACTTTCCCGCGGCAAGATGCGGAGGAGTCGCCATGGGCCCTTGATGACTTCCTGGCGTTGACCAGAATTCTGGGTAGATCCTGCTGGAAGCGGGGGTGCCTCCTTGCTGGTGGTGCGAGTGGTCCTGTCATTGGCGTTGTTGCTCGTTTGGCTGACCTGCTTCTGGGCAGTGTCAGGAGACAGATCGCCGTCTCTCTGCGAGGACTCTGAATGGCCATTCGCATTTCCGTTCTGCTCCGATCCTGACTGGTCGGAAGGTCCGCTCGAGCGAGGAGTGAGCCGCTTATTGTCCTGCCCCTGGCCAGGGAGATCGGGGGTCGACTTGGGCCGACGGCGAGTATCGGACTCAGGAACCGGGGTGCCAGGAGTCGGAGTGGAAACAAACAGCTTGTAGGAGTTGTCGGTCATGCGCGGTTGCTTCCATGGGAATCGGCGCAAGGTCATACAACAGAAGATGATCGCCAGCGACCAAACATCCGTGGGGCGAGGGTCATATTTCTTCTCATCGTAGACCTCGGGAGCGAGATACGGATCCGAGCCAACGATACCTGGTAGATAAATTAGTGACCATTCATTACTGGTAGGAAGCGAGCAAAATGCATACCTGAAGCAGGGACAATATCGTTCTCAAATGGATAGCGGAAGACGACTGCACTTCCAAAGTCAATGAGCTTCATGATGCCCCGATCATTCACCACCACGTTATCAAGCTTCAAATCGCGATGAGCTAGACCCATGCCGTGGATATAGGCCACACCACTCAGGATCTGCTTGAAGGAGCAGGCAACCTCCTCCTTGCTCATTTTGCCTGTCATGACGATGGCAAATAGATCGAAAGGAGCATATTCCATGACCTCGTACCAACGAGCGCCTTCTTGGATGATATCCAAGGTCTCAATGATATTGCCATGATGCAAGGTGGAGCCAATGCAGAACTCAGCAGTCACCTTCTTCGAATACTCCTTCAGACTCTCCCAGTTATGGCGGTCCCGGAATTGTTTCACTGCAAATGTCACACCATCGCTGTTGCGCTTCAACAGACGCACGGAGCCACCAGCACCGGATCCGAGTACTCTGCCCAGCTTTCCATATTTAGAGTTCAAACCGTGATCATCCGCAAAAGGAACATTCTCTGGAGCCATTTGATAGGGGGTGTTCTTTCCAGATGATCGGCTCGATTTCTTGGGCATGGACGTCGGGGACTCGGACCGCTTGTTGCGATGGCCCATCTTGAAAAACCGTTTCAACTCAGACATCGAGCCATGGTGCTGATGGCCATTATGACCCTTTTCACTACCATGGTCTTTCTTGCCACCAAATATGCCCCGCTTATCACTGGATTTGCTCAGGTCACTGGCGCTGGCAGATCGGGGAGCTCCCGGACGGAAAGTGCGTTTGACATCTCGACCACTGAAGATAAACCGGGGATCCAATTGAGAAAGGTTTTTAGGTTGGGGTGGTCGCTTGTGGCGCGCATATGGGTCATTAGGTTCGCCTACAGGGGTCATAGCCCCGGGCGGAGTAAGGGACTCTCTTGGAGTAGGAGGAGGACTTTCTTCCTGCGAGCTAGCATCATTCCCTATAAAGAATTGCGCACGATGCCTCGGTGGCTGGATGACATGGGGATGGCGGTCGGAGCCTTCACTCTGCCTCGAGGGCAGGTGATCCGTGGATGGGGGTCGGGACGATGAGGCGGGTTGAGGCGTACCGTTCTTATCAATCGTTCCGACTGGAGGCGATGCTTCCGGTGTGAAGTTTGTTTGCACATGTGGTCGGGTGGGGGATTTTACAGAAGCATTGTCGCTCCTGCTTTCACGAGAATAGGTTGCAGCCGGGGTAAGAGGGGGCGACTGAACAGCTGAGACAGGAGGCGAGGTTTGTGGAGATGCAAAGGCACCACTGATATGCCCGCTACGGTCACTCGAGTCTCGAGATGCGACCTGAGAGATTCAGCGTTAGTGAGACTGCAAGGGTTCCATGGCCCATGTGGCCCCCGCAAAAAAGCCTAGCGTCGGGTGAAGGGAGATACACGATCAGTCGAAGCGGGGAGCGATTGAAACACATTGGGAGACCAGTCAATGGCAAACTATAAAGAATGGAATACATACCCTGGAAGATGGGAGAGACATGGGGTCAAAAGAGAAGTTTCGCAGGCGTGACTCCTGAAGCTGTGCACCCTGCATACTCATCGCCAGCGACCGTAATTGCTCCTCATCCGTAGCTTGCTTCTGCGCCTCTGATAAAGATTGTGGCACTTGCTCTGGGACGGGAGACAATTCCGATCGAGATGGTTCAATCTCCTCCGTGATGGACGAGAAACGGACTTGAGAAGGATGATCTCTTGACTTGGCATCGGCGTCACCGGGCTCCGAGGCCTGGCCGGATACCTTGGCGGGGTTATGCATGGCTTGGAATCCTGGAGGGACAAATATGCGTCAGACTGTTGGCAAGAATTCACAAAAAGGAAGAAAAGAAAAAAAAAAAAAAAAACGATGCCATCACCAACGGATCAGCATGGCCAAGACATACCTGAGTCCGTAGGGTTGGTCGAATCTGTCATTTCAGACGTCATAGTCTTCGACGCCAGCTCGGAACGTGATGGGACACATGCCCCTCACGATCGAGACTGTAGAGAGAATGCTAAATAGTGAACTGAAGATAAGTTCAGTGTCACCAGGATTGGTGTCCGGCCAAATACTAGAAGGGTTAAGTGGGAGGCGAATCTCTCTAAGTTTTCTTTTCCGAATGCGATCAAAGGCGCTCGACCGCGTCTAGCCAAAGGAGGAAAGCGGGAATACCGGGTGCTTTAGAAGAAGTGAAGTGAACAAAAAACTCCCCCCGTTGCAATGAGGGAAAAGTCAAGAAGATAAGAGTCAGAAAGCTAAGAAGAGGGGAGAGAGATAGAGTCTGGGGCCTCAGGCAAACTTAGGATTTGGGGGGAAGAGAGTGGGGGTTGAAAGTATTTCTCCTCCGGCTTTCATGTTTCTATTTCTCACTCGTTTCTTGTTTACATCTTTTCTTTATTCCTACGAAATAAACCCAGAAACCCCCGAACTATTCCAAGGGAATCGGATGACCGCGGAGTTGCCGTTGGAGATGATGTCGTTAACTGTGCCGACTTCCCGGTCCAGGCTTACTTACCTTCTTGGGGAGGACTCCCAGCGCTGCAATTGGGTACATGTATGGAGTACGTTCGCCATCTTTCGTCCGGTCATGCAGCTGTACGCCATTTGAGAAGGTCTGGAAGTTTGCCTGAACGGGGCTAGTCCACTAGTTCATCTGCCATCTGGTGACTCCACTGAACCTCTCTGGACCGTCTCCATTTCCCCGGGGTCTCCAGACTCCAACCTACTCGCCAAGTGTCAGAAATAGACGTCAAAACCCCATACTTGCCAAGCCCCCGTACAACTTCCTGTCCTACAGGGCTGCCAAGCTCTCCGCTCCGGTTCACCGTGACCTCTGTTTCTTGGTCTCTTGGCTCAAAAGTGAAGACTTCGGGGTGTCGGACCCTTCGGCCGTGACACACGGGCGTGAGATCCGCGGAGACACTAGGGAGTACTTACTGGGTACCTGCGGGATACTTGCGGGATACTTGCGGGATACCTACGAGATACCTACGGGATACCTACTTGTAGACACAGGGATTTACCTCCAAACACCAAACGGTGAGAAATAAGGCGATTTTGACTCGACACTCTTCTCACGTACGCCCCATTCCCATCTTTCGGATATAATAAATTCCATGCAAAAATGTCCCTTGGATGGTTCACAGATATGACATGCAGTCTGGAAATAAAAAAGAATCGGTATCGTACAGAAGGGGGAAAACCCCCCCAAGTTCCCAGAAAAAACGCCCGGTAAAATGTTCCAAGTCAAAACGAGTAGGTCCCCTCGGCGCGTTACTGCCAGTGGCAATCATCCGATAATTATACAAGTCTATGTCTCTTCGCTGTTCAGGGGACAACCTGGATACCAATGGACTTGGCCTGCGACATGACACTCTTGCACAACCCCTCCAGGGACAAGCCTGATAACCGCGTCTCGGTGTGCTTGATCTTGGCGATCTCATAAACGTGCTTCAGAGAGATCTTGCCACAAGTTTCATGGCCGGGGTTCATCGCACCGCGAAGCCGGTTCTTCCGGGGTTCGACGTTGGCGGCGTTGAGCAGAAGGTAGGTGGTGGTCGGAGTGCGGAGGTCGAAAGTGAACGAACGGTCGGGGCGAACAGTCACACGCGCGGGAATCGGGACACCGGTGGTGATGTGAGCTGTGCGGGCGTTGAATTCCTGGAAGATCGTTAGTAGAGAGCTGGCTACCAGGGTAAACAAAAAACCGACCTTGCAGAAGTCCATGGACTTGACACCTTTACTTCCCAGGGCCGGACCGACAGGCGGACTGGGACTGGCCTGGCCAGCTCCAACGATGAGCTTAACAAATTGCTCCTTAGCCAATGCTTTTCCGGCCATGATTGTGGTTGGGATATCGAGTTCAAAGACCAAGGAAAACAGAGAAGATGAATTCAGACGCAGATTTTCAGAAGGCGGATGTGATTGGCCGAGGCGGCAAGCGAGCAAGCTGCGCCCAACGTCATAAGTTACTTTCTTCTCGTCGCTCGTGGGCTGTTCGAGCGTCTTTTTATTTCATCGCTGGCAATTCTGATCTTGGTATTCTGTCTATCTGGATCTACTTGTTCTTCTCATCCTTTGGATCAACTATTTGGTCGCTATTCCTCTCATCCGGAGGGTCCCATTGGCATCCGAACTAGAGTCTCGGGCCCCGCGTGTCGATCTCCCTTCTTCTCACCTCCCTTTTTCATTTTTCCCCTTCTCCAGTTTTGATTAACCCAACTGTATTGAAATCATGAACTGGCTCAAGTCGACGTACGTTCCGATCGACCCTTCCCTGTTGTGGTTACTGACCGATTCCATGCGGGCAGTCTCTCCGCCGTGGTGGGCACCGAGGAGCCTATCTATGGCCCCGAGGCCATCCAGTCTGTTGCGCAACAGACCGAGACAACTCCTTTCACCAATGTAAACAAGGACATTCTGCGCTGGCGCGCATTCTCCTACACCAATGTCGAGACCCAGACTTTCTATATCATGGCCGACAACGGGACCCTGGTTTTCGTTCAGGTCATCTACAGCAACATTGTGTAAGATACTTCGAGTCGAAGCTTCAGGTCTAGAACCTGGAGTCGATATGTACACTGGCTGACTCTAGTTCTTGACGCCGATCACAGCGGAATTCACACTACCGCCCAGTTCAACGTGAAGATTTTCGACGTCAGCGGAAAGGGTGACAACAAGTGGTACTCGGATCCGCTCTCCAACTTCATGTTCGACGAAAACATGCTCTCCTTCGGCGCCGATAACTTGTCCTTGACTCTCAACGAGGAGGCTAACTCCTACACCATCAAGTCCACCGTGAACGAAGGCAGCTTGGTCGACCTCAAGTTCTCCCAGACCGCACCCGGTTTCGTCGTTGGCAAGGACGGAACTTCATACTTCGGAACCGATCCCAAGAACCCTTGGGGCTCCATGCGTCATGCCTTCTGGCCCCGCTGTGCCGTCGAGGGTACCATCACCACCAAGGACCAGACCTACGATCTGGCCGGTCGTGGTGTCTTCATCATGGCTCTGCAGGGCATGAAGCCTCACCACGCTGGTAAGAAGCCCCGCACGAAACTTGACTAGAGAAACACAACATGTTAACAAAGGATCCAAAAATAATAGCTGCCCGCTGGAACTTCATCAACTTCCAGACCCCCACCTACTCCGCCGTCATGATGGAGTACACCACTCCCCCCTCCTACGGCTCCACTAAGGTCAACGTTGGTGGAATTGTCAAGGATGGTGAGGTCATCTATGCCGGTTCAACCAACGCCGTGGCCCACACAGCATCCGGCCAGGACGAGGGCAGTGACTGGCCCGCGCCCACATCGATCAAGTGGGAGTGGAGCGGCAAGACAACCGACAACAAGGAGGTCACAGCCGAAGTGAATGGCGCTCTCGGCCCGCGACTGGATCGCATCGACGTCATGGCTGAGGTGCCAGGCTTCATTAAGAGCATTGCTGGCAGTGTTGCCGGTACCCGGCCATACATCTTCCAGGTAAGCACTCCTCACATGATCAGGTTCCAATCTCATATCTAACTCTTCTTGTGTAGTACTCCCCCCAGCAGAAGCTGTCATTGAAGCTGAAGATCGGTGACGAGGAGATCACCGAGGAGGGAACTATGTTCTCCGAGTCTACCTTCATCTCGTAAAGACCTACCTTGCTCAATTCGCGTACATAAGACCTCACTCTCCCCTTTGGGACCTGATTGTTGGCGTTCATTATTGATGATTTTCGTGATGCTACATTTATGTCTAGAGGAACGGCTTGATTGCTTTTTCACTCGTGCGGACAAGATAATCCACAGACTGTATACATGATACTTAATGCTATTGACTATATTTTGAAAATGCCGGGGGCAAAGAAACTGATTATGTTGAAGAGACTACTCAGATGTCCATTTTCCCCAAAATAATAATACACGTAGAATGCAAAGAGGTGAACGTTACAAGTGATTGTACAAGAATCAGGAATCCCCGCCCTGTCTAGAAAAATGAGGAAATATACAAAGGTGCAAAGTTGGATACACAAGTAAATCAATTTGATACAACAAACAGAAGTCCGCCAGCGGTCTTTCTGTAAGGGGAATCTGTGCACGAACGACAGAACATAAACACAACTCTTCTAAAAACAATGAAATAAACAAGGAACGTGGAATAAAGTAAAAGAAAGACGAATCAGTTATCAACCATCAGCTGTTCTCCTTCGTCAAGGAGAGTGGTGACGCGCGAGAGATCAGAAATCATCTTACGGCCATGACCAACCAGCAACAGCTTCTCGGCATTGGCAGGGAGACCCAGGTAGGTAGGGGGGCTCACGTTCCGGCAGGTTATTGACCCAGGCGACGAAGTCGCGCATACTGGTGGTATCCGGCAGGGTCAAAAGATTGTCGTTCTCAACACCCGAGACGAGCTTGTAGCCGTCCTCGAAGGCGGCGGGTGTGAGGAAGCTGTTGACCAGGTTCTCGAGTTGCTGGTAGTCACCTGCGTCGTCGATTTTACCACCGTACATTTCTGTGATAAGAGTGCGGATCATCTCCCATGGGATCTTCTGAGGGGCAACGTTGGAACGGCCCTGGGAGACAGAATCAACCCAGTGGTCAATGATGTAGGCTGAGCATTCGTACTAGGGAAAAAGGAATGTTAGTGTTGGTGTAGAGACTTCACGATTGGAAGGTACTTACATCGCTGTCGTTGAACTCCCAGAAGCCCTTCCATCCGAGGCTTGGTGCATAGCGGAGTCGCTCCTGGACCACGGCGTGCAAGAAGCAGAGCAAGAGATAGACACGGGCCTTCTCAATAGGAGGCTTGCTGGCCCTGATATTGAGCGAGGACAGTGAATCCTTCATGTTGGCACGTACACCGGCGGGCTGTTCGTACATCAGAACACGCGAGGCGCGAATCAAATTGACAGGAATCTTAGGGCTAGACTCCATAGATAAGAAGAGACGGAACTCCTTGTGAGGCTTGAGAGAATCCAGTCTCTTCTCGAGACTCTGCAGCCAAGCCGGTGCCAGGTGGACGTTCTTGACCAGGACCCAGTTACCAACTGCAGCTGCATTGCTGATGGCCTTATCGGCGCTCTGGAGACCTTCGTTGGAACCCATGGCAATATTGGCGCAGGTTGCGCGTGTGGCTTCAACCAGAGCATCGACCTTGTAACTAGCATCGAAGCCAGGGCTTGAGCTGAGTGCAATGGGCCTGGTCGCAGTGACTTGGTCGACAACGTCCTTCAAATCGGCAGCACCCTCGAATAGTTCGCGGCCGAATACAGCCTCGACGAAACGCTCGGCAGTTGGCACGAATCGGTCCATGCGACAAATCTTGACAAGAAGCACGGAGCGAAGAAGCTGATCGAGCTGCGAAACACTCTCATTCCACATGACCGGAACAACGTTCTCTGCAAGCTCCTCGGTGAAGAAGCGATCCCATTGTTCTTCAGTGACACTCGAAAGGTGCTCTTTGAAGATAGACATGTTGCCCAGCTTCGCGATAACTTGATCCCGGGCGTCTGTGGTAGTTGAAAGATCTGTGCCTTCTACTGTCTCGTCCAGGACTCGGTCAAGGAGGGTCCTATCCATGGGGAACGGAGTAGCTTGAGCAAGCAAGATGGCAAGAGTGATGCGATCCTTTTGTACAAGACCAAGCGAAGTTCGCTTGTAGGTGTTGATGAACAAATCCCTGACAATGATCTGAACACGCGCGGAATGATCCTTCTCTTGAGCGAGATGCTTGTTCTCGTAGAGAACAGAGTTGAAGATATCGGTAAAGTACTGCAAAGAGAATTGATAGAAGTGGTTAATGTGGTGAAGCTGCTCCAGAACGGCGAAGACAGCACTGCATGATCGGGCGATGATGCTGTAGTTCTGCGTAACATTTTCTACCTCAAGCATGACACCTTCAGTCTGGTCCATCTTGTGAGAAATCTCGGCAGCCTCCTTCTTGAGAGTCTCAAGGGTTTCAATGACATTGTCATCATCAAGAATATTACCACGAGACTCGTTAAGGGCTTGCAAAAGTCGCTTCTCAAGTTGTCGGAGATGGACCTTGAACTCTCCTTGCATCTTAACAAGATTGTTGCGACGTTCATCGACATCGGGCCGCTCGAACTTCAGCACATCGTTGAGAGACTGTGTCTGCAAGCTGCTCTGGGTGACAGTAAAGTTGACAAAGGTGGTACGACTGCAGATATCCGGCGGGAATGACGCAGAGGGATCCCGAGTCGAGAGGAAGAGCTTGAACGACGGGGAGAAATCAATTTCTTGCTTGCCCAATTGAATAAGAACACGGCCACCAGTCCTCTGGTATTCCTTGTTGAGGACATGGTTGAGGATAGGGTCGAGATGCTCGGCATCCTGGATAAGGATGGGGTTTCCGAAACGCAAGGCACTCTCCAATTGTTTGACGAAGGAATCGTCCAGGAAACTAGTGACGGTAAGTTTCCGTTCTTTGCTTTGCTTCTGCAAGAACTCTGTAATGCGGCCAGATGGATCAACAATAAGTGGGTATCTGTTGAATCTCTTGAGAATGATGGCGTTCTCTGTGCAAAGGTCGTCGACGGGTAGGGAATGACTCTGCCAAGTCAAACGTTCATCGGCATTGGACAAGTACTCTGTAATTGGATTGTGAGGCTTGAAGTGAATGCCAGAAGCGCCCAGTTGGTGGACCCAATCCTCGGCCATTGCCTTACGGAACTGCTGGTCGTAGAGACCAGCATACGCAAGGAAAGCAGCTGCAATGAGAACGTCACCAACGAGGGTGCTAATCTGAGTTTCGAATGACTTGCTGCCATCTTCCCAACGCTCACGCTCGGAAGACAAACTGTCGAGCAAACGAACACTGCGGTCGACCTTGAACTGAACACGGCTCATCTCGGTCTTGATCGCCTGTGTTTCGCTGATCAAGGCCGCGTACTCAGCCTTGTAGGTAGCGATACTGCTTTCCAGGCTGTTGATGGTATTTTCAATGGCCTGGGCTTCAGCCTTGGTTTGCAGGGCCCGTTCCTCGAGTTGGTCAACCTCGTCACGCAGAGGGCCGACGCGGTCAAGAATTGCAGAGTAGTTAACCTGAGCTTCGACCCATTGCACCAAAGGACCACAGGCCTTACTGGCGCGGTTGACTCGCTCATATGTGAAGTCCTCCTTCGAGAGGAACTCGTTCTGCATCTTGGTACGATGTCTGCGCGTCATCTGGCGCTCATTGTCATAATTGACAATACTGGCAATGAAGTCGTCTCGACGAATGAGACCTTGAATTGTCTTCCAACTGTCGACAGTGTGGCCGAGCAGTGTGCATACGGCTTCCAAGGCAAGTCGGACGCTGGCTGGGGGGTTACCCATAGATCGAACTTCCGTCAGGTGTTGACGTTTGATGTTGCTGACACTCTTCTGGGCTTCCAAAACAGCTGGCTCAGCTTGGGCCAAATCATTCAAAACAACTTCCTTTCGAGTTGCCACCTCCTTCTCCTGAATTTCCAACGCAGCCTGCACTTCCAATGAGACCTGCTTCCGCTGCTCTGCCTCTTGCTGATCAGCAACCATGCGCTGCAATTTCTCGTTCGCTTCCGTATCCTTCTTCTCCAACTGCATCTTCTTTTGTGCCAGACTAGCCCGAAGATCGCTCACTTTGTCGACAGTGTCGTGAAGCTTTTCGAGACCAATATTCAAGTGACGCTGTTGTTCCTCGAGGTCCTCACGCTTCTCGTTGAACAACTTAACATACTGCGCAACAAAGTCGAGGTAATGGCGAGGAGTGAGGAAAGTGGCCCGACCCTGTTGCTTCTGCAGCCGCCCATTGAAGCGGTGCAAAGAGTGGTGGATATAAACCATGGAATTGATAACCGTGTCTCTGTGTGATGCAGGGAGAGCCAAATCACGGTATGCAACGGGAATACTGTCAGGGGAGATGAAGTTGGGCTTGTCGAGGTCGACCGATTGAGTGAGCTCGGAGCCAACCTGGAACAGGGCTTGATCAGACCAGTCGCCCATCCAGTTCAGCACACAACGATTGAACAAGGCGGGACTGGTAGCTGCCTTTGAAGACAGGCCCTCCTCTGGCGGGTTCATGGTGAACACAACATGGAGGTTCTTGATAATCTGCTGGGTGAACCACTTGTATAGCTCCTCCTGTGAATCAAGAAGCAAGCCTTGACGCTGGGCTCCCTCCTTGCAAGCAGTCATCAATGAGGAGAATTCATCGCCTTCGAAGAGACCGGGGACTTCTGCGTTTGCAAGTAAGGTGTTCATGCGTTCCAGGAAGCCAGAGTCAAGGACGTTTGCTTCATCCATGATGAAACAAATCTTCTCGCCCTTGCATCCTGCGCGGCGAAGAACGCTGCGAAGATCATCATCGAAATCTTCCGAAGAGTACTTTCCGTGCACCTTGATCTGGAAGACCTTGAGACCATTCATCCAAGCAACAAAGCGAGACAAGGTTGTCTTTCCACTTCCACTCACACCGATAAGAATGAGATGGCCTTGGGGTTGGCGGAAGACTCGATCGATGCGTAGTGCGTGCTCAAGGACGTCGTTGAACAACACGAGCGGAACGTCTACCTCCTCTTCGCAGAAGGTTCTAAGACGTGCCTTCACAAACTCGCGGAGACTCTCTTGCTCGACAGGAATGTAATTCTTGGACAACCAGTTGGAGAACAGGATTGGGCCCTTGAGTGCTTCTTGATCATCAATAGTAGGGAAATGTTCCAAGGCGATCCTGCGAACAGCATCTGCTGTCCAAGCTCTCTCCTCTTCATTCACGAGTCTGTCTTGGAAAAGACGTAAAGCTTCGTGTGCCCAAATACGGACCAGACCTTCAACAGTGAGGGTTTCCAAAGGCTTAATAGCTTCGTAAAGACCACGAACCCATCGAGTGAGCTCACGAGGCGAGTAAACATAGTGTGGCTGAATCTTGGGAGTGAATCTAGATTGGGATTCGAGATAGAACTGGACCATAGCCCGAGTGAGGGCTTCAGAGTATCCACGCAACAAGGGAAGAATCTTGAGAATAGCCGAGTTGAATGTGCCGTAAATCTGGTTGAGAGAAATCTCACCGGGGTAATCGACCATGATAAGTGGTGCATGGCGCAAGAATCTCTCGGCCATCGGTGTACGACCAGCATCAGTAGGAGGGTTACAGGCGCCAACAAATTGAATGCGATCCAGAGTGACCCAGGTCTTGTCGGTAGTTCTCCAGAATCCATTTTGCTCCACAAGTTGACGCAGGAAGGAGATGGCGCGCTGAGTACCGTAACGATCAGGGGCCGGAAGATTGATTTCGTCGCAGAAGATGACAAGCCAGCGACCGATCTGGTTAGGGGACATTACCACACCGTTCAGAGTCTTCTTGTACTCGCAGTATTGCTCGAAAGTTTTGATCAGCAGATCAGGAGTGGTAGCGCTTGAGAAATTGAGGCCAACAACCTCCATGTTCGGAAGCTTTCTGAGCGCGGCGAACAATGTCATGGTCTTACCGGAACCAGGAGGGCCACAAAGCAGCAAAGGCTTATGCTCCGCAAGCCATGAATAAAGCACATCCTCGTGACGGACAGTATCCACTGTTGGAATGATGACATCGGTTTGGGTGACGGAATGTGTGTTGATATCAATCGTGGGCACCTGTGACTGCCAGCTGGTCCAGTCAGACTTGGGGAGGGTGACATCATAGTCAATGAGAGATGAGTCTCCGTCAGGCGGGAGATCGATAGTAGACATTCCAGTAATGTATTGTCCAAATGCCTTGCGGTCAGCGAGTGGGCAATCACCAGTAAGAGACCAGACCAATGCAAGAAGAAGCTTCTTAGAGATATATGACTCGATCTGCTCGGAATCCAGTGGGAAATCTGGGTGTTGGGCATTGTATTCGAGAACGTTCCGGCAGGACTTGTTCAGCAAACTGAAAAGAGTGTTGAGGGCCCGGATGTCCGTGAACTCCATGATATGGTTGTATTTCTTTGCTTCTTCCAGAGCCTTGAGAACTAAATCATCAACCTCGAGGAATTGTTTGAGAATGGTTGCAACAGTGTCCTGGGCATCCTGCGTGCGGACTACTGCTGTTCCGGCGGGCGCGTTGTCTTCATCTAGGTCTTCGAATGTCTTCGTTCTGAGGCTTTCAACGTAGTTGGAAATCATCATGGTTGGAGTAACGGTATCGGCATTGAACCACACCATACCGCAACGACTGACCGTGGCGAGTGTAGCATACTTCAAGCTTTCAACTTCGAACATAATGCGAACATTCGGAGGCAGGTTGAGACGTTCTCCGTTGGGGAGAGTGAGGAGTTTGTTGTCATCTAGAACACTGTTCAAGTTCTCAACCCATTCAGGATCAACATCACCGTCAAATACGATCCAATGACGTTTGCCATCTTCACCTCGGAGGTTATCCACGATCTTTCTCAGGATTCCAGTGAAGAGACCGTCAGTCCATTCACGAGTGGTACTGTCAAGGTTTCCATAAAGAGACTCCTTCGACATGACCTTGGAGTCGATAATGTGGGAGACGCCCTCCACACCTTCGATGCGTTGCATCGCTTGTAGGAGAATCTTCCAGGCTGCTGATTTACCGGCTCCTGACTTACCCACCATCATGACACCATGGTGGATGGTTTGAATCTGGTATAATTGGAGTGCCTTGGTAATCCACATCTCACTGTCCACGAGATGTTGTTCTTTAGTAGCAATATCACGGATCGCTTGAGTGAGCTTCTCAAAGTTGGCAGGCACATAATCAACACCAGGGAAGTCTTCCATCTGAATATCCAACATCGTCTCTACATCGTCCCTAACAAGTTTGGGAGCAATTGTCTCCCGAAGACTTTGGACAATAATTTGAGGCTCAATGACCGCATCGGGGCCTAACTCTCCATCGGAGGTGGCAAGACGAGCGCGCTTGAGGCCACCTGAGCTCACGAGCACACTCTTCAATGCACGGAGACCGAAGTCGTAGTGAGCCTGCTTAGAGAGTCGGGAAGCACAGTGGTCGAAGAAGGGAACAGTCTGCTTGGAAAGGGCCTTCGCTTGCTTGAAACCTTGAGAGAAAAGCATAACTTCGGCAATGAGCTCCTTATCAGGTTTGGACATGGCAACACTGCGGAACAACTTCTTCAAATTGTCTGGCAAGTTGGATCGACCAGCATAGCCAGGATTCATGGTAATGAAAATTCCGGTGTTGGAATTCACGGCAAGTCGTCTACCCACGAGTTCGATCTGGGACTTCTCGCCATCTCCGCTTGTTTTCAGACCAATTTGAATGTTCTGAATCTGCTGGGAGACAGCCGACAGAATACGTTCTTCCAGACGATTGAACTCATCGAAACAACCCCAGGCACCTACTTGACAGATACCGAGGAAGATGCGACCCATTGCCTGGAAATCGAATGTGTCATCACAACAGAAGACAAGGGTGAAACGTCCAAGTTGCAGGCCCAATGCCTTGACTGACTCGGTTTTTCCGGTACCAGCGGGACCATAGGGAGAACCACCCAGTCGTTGACAGAGAGCTTGAGTGAGGGTGAGGAAACAACGATCTGTGAGAGGGGTGCGGACAAGACGCTCGGGGACACCCAAATACTCAAATCCGTAGGCCAGCTTGGCATTGGCCATGTGAACATACAGGCGTTCCAAGTAATCATCTTCAGCCTTGTAGACATAACGCATCTGAAGGAGCCAGTGGTAGTGCGTGGGCGTCGTAGCGTTGAGACTGATCAGCTTCGAGATGCAATCGCGTTGATGCACGAACTCCGTGATCATATGTTCACATTTCTTGCGGGTGATTGGATCAAGTTCACCCAGCACAGTCGCTGCCAGCAATTCGAGAATTCGTACCTCAGCAGCGTGCAACGCAGGAAGAGTTGCTCCTCCTTTCTCGAGGGACTCCTGCACTGCGTTGGTCCAAGTAACCTGACTAGCAAGGACAACAATCTGGGCAGGATAGTTCGCCAGGAAGTCATTGAAGCCCGTTGGATCCACATCGTTGCTACTATAAAGCGTTTCGAATTGTTCAGATGCCTCACCAAGAAGCTGTGCAAGGGTGATCTTCATGTTGGTCTCTAAGGCCGTAAGCCAGTCATTGATTCGCGGAGTCTTGAGGAGGTTTATTTGATTCCTCAGGCGGACTTCCTCGCCCTCCTTCGAGGTGAATGCGACGATGTTGTTATCATCATCCATAACAAGACCTGACATTCCAGCGAACATCTTCTTGAAGTGCTTGGCGACGCGGAAGACGTCATTGCTGTTACCAATAATCTCGAGCAAGTCCTCATCACCAACGAAGTAGAATCGAGGGAACGAGACACGCTCACGCTCCAAGTATTCACCGAGAGCCTTCTGGATCTTGTTCAGCAGATCGGCCAACCGCTCCAAGGACTTCTGTACGTCGACGATAGCAAGAATATCCAACACAAATGGAGACTTGTAGACCTTCTTCATGACAGCAAAGAATTCGGAATTGATGTTCTGGAAACGGCCCGATTCCAAGGGAAGGAGATGCTTGATATCGGCATTGCCAGTGAACACACCTTCCAAGTAGACCCACTGTCGCTGGACATCGATCCAGACGTCGAAAAGAACGTGTACTCGGTTCAATTTATCTTCCCAAGAAGTGGCTTCTTCTTCGAATTCCTTGTAATACGGAGAATGTCTCATGGCCTGGAGGGAGTTCAAGTTCTCACTGCACTTGGCGAAGAGATCGTCAAAGCCTTTGATAAGACGGCATTTGTTCTGGTAGTGCACCAGATCCAGGGAGTAGTTCTGCCAAGTTTCGCGAACCGACTTCAAGAATTCTTCCAATGCCATCTCGCCTTGGGCCTGTGCAATGATAGCGCGAATGATGGTATCGCTTGACGAGAGCTGCAAATCCCAGACATCGCCGAGAGTCAAAGAAACGAGGGAGAAACGCTTGTCTGGTTTGAGGCTCTTGTAGATCTTATGCCAGTGTCTTTCCTTGACAGCTTCAGATTTCATGTCCGAGAGAAGGGAGTTGACCTTCAAAAGTTGGCGAAGGACATTCTGAATGTGTTCAAAGGCAGCATATTGCCTCATACGGCTGGGCATCTCCTTGGTCATTTTGATCAAGTTGTCCAGAGATTGGCGGAGCTTTCTAGGCTGAATGCTAGTCCACAGTCCATCGCGAAGATCATTGAGACTATTCCAGATAGTCGCCAAAGCAGCCCACACAGACATAAAGTCCTGAACCTCCTCGAGAATAGGAGGCAGTGACGATTCCGAGCTTTGGGGAAGATCAAGAGCCTCCTTGGCCTTGGACACCATCTCAAATTCGGATTGCAGAGCTTCGAGGCGAGACTGGAAAGAGCTCAGGGTACGAGAGGCTTCCTCGGGAGGGATAGTGCCAGATACAGGCTTCTCGTCATTCCATTGACCAATGACCTCAGCAATCTTGCCAGCAATGACATGATCTTCCGCACTGATCTTCGCACGCAGGCCCTCGGTTTGTTCATTGACAATTTTGCTCTTGCGGCCTAGGAGTTCATTGAGAGCTGCCCATTCACCATCAACATTGTCAAAATGAAGCCAGTCATATGGGAACTGGTAACGCTGACGGGCGAGCGTGGTTTGACCTTGGCGGAAAAGATCAACCTCGGGCTCCCACACGCGAGTCTTGCGCTTGCATTGCTGAACAATGGTGATGAAAGACACAGCATGTGCCGTTGAAGAAGCTTCCAAAGTTTGGCCCTCGAGGTCTCGGCGAGCAGCAGCGATTTCCGAATGAACCTCTCTCATACGGCTGCCAAGCTTAGAGCCAAACTTGACAAGTATCTCGTGCTGCCATTGGTCGTACTTGGCATTGACCTTAGTTTGCACTTGCTCATAGTCAATTCTGATGTTACCAAATCCTCGGCTGACCTCCGAAGTATCGAATGTAGCCCGGCTCTTTCTAATTTCCTGAAGAAGTTGTAGCCATTGGGACAAATCATCACCCAGAATCTCGTAAACCTGCTCAGACCGAAGATCCCATAGGGATTGGAACTGGAGCCACTTATCGACATACTCGGAAACGTCCTTCAATCTTCCCTCGACAACATCATAGACTTGATTGAGCTCCTTAGTGCAATTTTGTGGCAGGTCGGAGAAGGAGACTTCAGATAGGCGGACATTCTGCACACTGATGGAGATCTGGTAACGGGAAGGTTTGATCTTTTCCAAATTACAGATCACTCCGAGCCACGCATCAAAGTGCGAGAACCAACTTGCGCGTGCGAATTGCAAAGGCGGATCCAGGTGAAGGACTTGATTTTTCATCAAAATCTCGTGGAAAAGCTCAGGGAACTGGATCTTGTAGTTCATAGCGTCCGTTTCGGCCGCTGCGAGTTGTTGATGAGAAACCGTCGAGTTCTCGTTTAAGGTATCCTGGAAGATAATAATCCACTCGCGCACAGCACGAAGGAGGCGATCACGCAAAATTGCCTCGATGCTTCGATTGAGCTCGGCAACCCAGTATCCAAGATTGACATAATTTTCCAGGTTAAGCTTATCAACAGCGACTTGAATGCTGTCCAGGCGGTGTTTGAAAGCCGATGCATCGTATGGACAAGTCTTGAGTTCGTGGATCGATTTCTGGATATTCTCGTTGATAGTGTCAAGTACAGTAGTCTTGGTCTGGAGAGTGGATGCTGAGATGGCAAACTCGCGCACAAATTGAACATGCTTGCTTTCAGAGCGACCAGGCAAAGAAGCCTCGATAGCACCGTTTGCCAATGCCGATTGCTTGACGTGCAGCTCGTAAGAATGGACAAAGGATTCCCATCGGAGAGGAATACCCTTGGCAACCATGATCTGTGCATCATTCATGTAGCCGTTGAGCAACATATTAACACCGGTCATCGACGCGATTGCTCGATTGGTCTGCAGCAGAGTGCGAACACTCTCCATCAGACTGATCGCGTAGGGATAAACACGCTTCGCCTCTTTAGAGATATTGCTGACAGCATGAGGGACCTGAAAGTTAAGCCAGATAAGATTCCGGACCTCCTTGAAGAGGGCAATGATTTGAGCATCGAAGTTGACTGCCAGTTCCAGAACATTTCCTGCTGATCGGTTGCGCACAACATTAAACAGCCGTCCAGCGATTGTAAAATGGCGCCGTTGAACATCCCACAGCCAGGACTCGAAGACGGGCCGAGTATCGAGCTTCTTGCGGAACAAGTTGCCCTCGTTCTGTAGCTTCTGGCCCTCGGCATGCAGATGCCAGTTCTCGCCGAGAACATTCTCGACCTTGCGCATGTAGCCGTCGAGTTGGTGCTCGATCTGGCGGGTCCAGATAATAGCACCCGACACGGGCGGCAGATCGCGTAATTGAGCCATCGCATGAGCTTCAGAGTTACCATACTGTTGCTTGAAGCGCTCATGCAAAGCACTGATGTCTCGCTTGACATTATCAATGAGCTGTGTCTGATACTCCCCAATTGCACCACGAATCTTAGGGCGAACAAGGAGGGCGTTGAACTTTGAGAATACACGGAACATCTCATTGGCATTCTTGGCGGTCGCTAGTCGGTCACGTAGACGAGCAATGATAGAATTCTCAACACGCGAAGTACGCTCACTGTAGGCAATTTCAGCCTGCTCCCAATTCAGAGCTCCTTCCTGTGAAACATCCAACACATCTACATTCTTGAGAGCAGCGTAGGCGAGAGCAACTTCCTCCACGGCATCGACATCGCCGATCTCTTCAACGATCACAGCACCATCGGCATCAACTCCAGTTCCATTCTCAGCAGATGAAGAGCTATTGGGCCCGAGAACGTTGATAATGGTCTTCTGAAGTTGCTCGTGGTTGATCCTGAAAGTGTCGACGTACTTCACCCGCTCACGGGTCTTATCGTGTCTCGCATTGATCTTAATCGGGATGAATTTTTCGTTGCGACGCCGCGTTGATTCACGTGCAACGTTTGTGAACTCCTTCAGGTTCTCGTCCCAAGTCCGCCAGATCGCTTGTGTGGTTTTCATCAATGATCGGAACTCACGATAATCCAAGTGCAAGATAGTGCGTCCCGTAATCAACTCATGGATCTTTTTATCCAAATCTCCTGAGATAGCTTCAACAAGTGAAAGGGCCCGCTTGATAGGATAGGGGCAAATCTTCAACTTCTTATTCAGGTGAGTGAAAATGAGGTTGAGTGATTCCTGAACCTTTTGTAGGGAAGTCGCAGATAGAAGCTCATCGAGAGGGAAGTCCCGCATCAGCTGGTTGTATTTCTGAACTAGATCGGTAGCTTCTTTCAGCCCAGTATCTGCCACGAAACTCAGGGTCGGCTGATATCTTTTCGCATGGCGCAGAATGTCCATAGTTAACCGGACACCCTCGCTTTCCAGCTGGGCATCGATGCCCTCTAGAGCAGCCTCAAGGGAGAGCCAAAAATTGACCTCGGGACTTGCAGATTCGCTATCCGGGTCACGAGACATTTTGGTGATCGTCTGGATGGATCTGATCCAACCGTTCACGACACTTTGAATACTGTTCGTGAAAGCACTGCTCTCCAGCACTGTCGATGGAATCAACTCGACCGACGGTTTGATACCACGCGCTTCCGCCTCCTTCAGAGCAGCTTGCACCACTTCATGAAGGGGCAGGTTCAGAGCCGGAATCTCCACATTCTGCTGGAGGTGCAACAAGCCCAGCTCCAAGTCCGCGAATTTCTTCTTGGCTCCCGGAATACCTGTCTTCGCCTCCGTATCCGTTTTCGATTTCGTGCCAGCGGCCGTCTCCTGGCTGCGAGTGTATGATTCAAAGTAAGGACTCAGTCCGTGGTGTAGCATCAAGTGAAGGATCTGGTATGGCGACATTGAATTTCCTTGCTGGGCGGACGAGTTGCTAAGTGAAGCAGGGCCAGGAAGGTTCATGACCTGGACTTGCGATGCCATGGGCAGACTCATGTCGATTGGAACGGGCCGTTTGATGATAGCGACCGAAGCCACGGTTGTAGAAGCGGACGAGATATCGGAGGAGAGGTTGTAGACATATTGCACTACTGCTTCTTTAGCAATATAGTTAGCATTATACCAATCAATGGCCTCAGGATCTAATGGACCTACCTTGGTCCTCCGTCTCGCCATTTGTTTCCTCCGCTGTCACAATGTCTTTCTGCACATAGAGCGCCTCTTGCGTTTCCGAAGCAAATCGTGTACACCGTTGCAGCGTTTCATTGTACTTGGATTCCGAAAGCAAGCTCCCAGCGCTTTCCAGCTCGGACCGTTGGGCTCCCAGTGTTACCTGCAGCACATCGATCAAGTACTGAATGACCGCGCCGGAATCAACCACAGCTGCAGTCTCTGATTTCGAGACGCCATTTGGCACGCCTGATGAGGCGACCTCCATAATGCCCAGTTTCTTATGACAAATTCGAAATGTTCATGGGTGGTAAGGAATAACAGGGGCGCGGATCGGAGGCGTGTTCAAAATATTGACGGAGATCGGGTTGAGCGCGAGTTGGGCTGAAAAACTGGGCAAAGGATAACGACAAAGGCTGAAGAAAAAGAAGAAATCTAATAGATTAAAAATGATTGCAAAGATAAGTTCCAGACCTCTGCCCTATGTTGAAGATCAAAAGATACGCGGCGTGTTTGCTTTACTTCAGGGGATGTGCACTATTCCGTATTGGGTTAGGCGTGACACGACCCCCATGTGACAACTCACATCCATGTCCCAACCCTCGAAGGCCCTTGCCCGGTGCAGGATCCAAGGGCATCCGTGGCTGGCCGGATCACTACTCTGTACTTGGAACACTCTGAACCTCACTCGCTCTGGCATCCACCTCCATTCTTGTCTAGATGACTTTCTGTAAGATACCACTTAAATAAATAATAATCAATTTCCCTTGCACTTTCCTTCAGAATCTCGTTCTCTTCAAACTGCGGTTCCGATATTCGCGCCATCCTCGTCAGCCTGTCCATCTTGACAATCGCAGTGATATTTCTCCCGGAACTCAGACAATGACATTCCATCTATCACAGCCAATGCCCTGGTGCTAGCCCTTACCTTCGCATACCGGCTTGAAGATGCAACTGCGTGGGCGATGGATTGATTGTGCACCATAACCGCCGCAAACACCGTAGGAACTTCTCCATCCACAGTAGGAACTTCTCCAGACTTCAAGCAGTAATCGCTGCACCGATATTTCTGATCCATCTGGGCATGGAGGAATGTCTGTAGCCTATCAATATCAAACGTGGGAATCTCGGATGAGAGGTGAGCTTACCGTTGGATGTCTGTTTGCAAACGTGTCATAGATGGACATATCCCGAAAGAAAGGCAGGATATGTTTTTCAAAGAACGCCTCAATCACTGTGAAATCGAAGCCTGAATCAACAAATATGGCCCCAAGATAGGCTTCGAGCATGTCTGGAAGGCACTAGATTTTTGTGAGTATATATATCACGAGCATGAGTGAGAAAAAGGAGACTTGCCTTTGGAGAATCGGATGTCGACAGCCAATAGTCCACCTCTCCTTTACTTTCACTCTCAGCAAGCTGTATCTCATTTATGTATTTGTTGTTTTGAATCATGATTGGATTACTGAAATGCTGGAGATGACCATGAAGCTCCAGTTTGACAGCCAAAGCACCGAGGAACTTGTTGGATACCATAGCCATCTGTTGTTCATATTAGATAGTGACCTAGTGACTTTAATGTAAGCGAGTACTGACCTTGTGTTCAGTCAACCACTGTGGATCTCGATCAGGGAAGCGATGAAACAGATGTTCCACACACACCATATCCAGGAGCGCATCACCCAAGAATTCAAGCCGCTGATAACACGGAACCTTGGCCCAGGCGAGTGGATAAGAAGGGTGCGTAAAGGCTGATCGCAACAGACGGGGGTATCTGAATTTGTAACCTAATCTCTTGAAGATCAGCTCGGCCAGGTTCTTTTCGAATCCATCGGACGCCCTGGACTGGTACGATGGGATGGAGTATGCAGAAATGTAGTCCTTCCATGAGGTTGCCGTGTGGCTCGGACTGTTAACAAAGATGGTCACAGCCTTTATGGCCCTATCAAAACGATTGTCTATGCCTCCCGAGAGCAGCGAGGCTCCTATCAATGCCTCACAGACATCTGCTATGGTCTTCTCGGCCAAGGCATGTCTTCCTTCGCTGGCAAAGAACTTGGCATGATCCCGGCCATACTCCAGGGAAAGGCCCGGTGGATACCACAAATGCCTGTGGTGCAATGTCAGTCAAATAACCACCTATTTTGACGGATTACAGCAAACATACCGAGAGAACCCGCGACTGCGTATGTACTCATATAATTTCACTTCAGTCGCGTTTTTAAATAAGTTCTTGTTGCAGATGAGACACATTCTGTTGACGTGGTAGTCGTACTCATCATCTTCAGGATTCTGAGCAAAGAGCGAGATTGAGGTGGCCATTTTGAGAACAGAGTCCCCTAGCAGCTCAAGGCGTTCATAATTCTTACCCATTCCTCGTTGAACGTGAATCTGTTGACTCCGATGCTCTTCTGTGTTGTCGGAATCTTTGGTAAACGCCTCCAGTGCATACTCCAGCTTAATATCATCAAGTCCCAACATTGTGCACCCCTCCTGAGCAATCAAGTAGGACTCCATTCGAGTGATAATTGCAGGGAAGACAAAACAAGTCACGGCTACTGACAGGGGAATCTGAGATCTATTAGTATCTAACGCCAGGTGATGTGTATACTTATATTTTCACTTACCGGCGATACAACCAACGGCTGAGGGCAAATGACGCATCTTGAGTTGGAAGCCTTGTCTTCATCGGCAGCTCTGTCAAGGAAGTTCCGCCGAAGACATATCAATTCTGCCTGTAAGACAGGTTGATCCCAGATGCACCGGTCAAAAAACTTTGGGCGTGAGTTTTTGCTCAAGCTCAATGACCAATTCAAAATGTCACTGGACCACCTTCGGGATGGCACGTAGGATGGGGGTGGATCCGAAGGTCGTAAATTCGGATCAATAGCAAGCGGGAAATATCGATACTTTCCATTCCAATCGTCGTAGATGAATCGTGTCAGCAACCATTCAGGGTCTGTATCCGGGGACCACATGAGCTTAGGGTTGTTTTTGACATAATGTAGAGTTTCCCAATCAATTATTTCAGAGACACTGGAAATTTGAATGTCAACATCCTCTCGAGCAGGCACAAGCCAGTACGGAAATTGTTCCGGGACAGGCTTGTAGGTCTTATGGAATACATCATGAAGAATAGCAAGTGTAAAACCAGCCACAAGTTCAAGTTGTGGGGAAGATATCTCAAGGAACCCATTAATACAAGTACACTGGACGATAGTCTCGATATCTTCTTCCAGGAAAACTGGGAATGCTGGGATTTGTGGGATTCGCTCTCGTGTTAACAGGATGATGCTTCCATGGACTCGAGTCAGAGGCGCCGATGGGCTGAGACGGATAATTTTCGCGTAAAGGCGTGACGGAATGGTGCCTTGTTCTCTGGCCCAGATTGAGGGCTTGGTACGCATTTTGTACTGGTCAGTCCTTTTTGAAGTAATGGCCAATTTGGCATTGCGCATCGCTGGCAGGCGCTTGTGGTATATTGAGTTGAAATGATCATCCAGCAGATGGTGTTTTCGAAGCAACAGACATGTGTCAAAAGCAGCAGATTGCTTCGCAAGAGACTTTGTTGACTCTGTATGCCCAATTACTCCTCGAGCAGGCGACTTCTCTGGCAAAATTATCTCACAGCGGAATGATTCCTTCTCCGACGTGACGATGTAGGAAACCTTGGCTGAAACCTCGTTCTCGTATTGCTAGATTTTTGATACCATTAGCTTCAATGTTAAGATGGGTCAACGCAGATTTGCTCTTACCAATGAACTGGCAAATCGTGCCAGAACACCAATCGCATGGCGGTATGTTAGTTTCGCTCCAGTGGATGCGACAGTATAGGATCTCTTCCTAACTTCTTCGCGAAGAAGTGCTCCCTGATTGTCCTCGCTTCCGAACAATTTTCGATCATCGGGCAGCTGAGAGCAAAAGGCTTTCATTTGATGCTGTGCACGTTAGAACGGGCTCGAACTTGTGAAGATAGCCCCCAAGGGACATCAGAGAAGAACCCTTACCTCTGCTTTTCGCACCTCTTGTAACCTCATGCTGTGACTGCGATTGCCGCTTTCGATCATGGTCGCGTACTGCAAATCAAAATGAGTTCACCAGTCTAATGACATATATGGAACGAAAACTGACCACTGAATCAATTCGGCGAGCACGGCCGCGGCTTTGGACATATTGAATGACTGTATCATAAAGATTGAATCTTTTTCAGTCAGCGACAGCAAAAGAGGTATTGAATTAATAGGCGACACACCTGATCACCAGGTTACAGTCCGGGATGTCAAGGCCTTCCTCTGCAACTGATGTAGCAAACTGAGAAGAGTTAGAAGGTTTACCAAAACAGCATATGTGTGTGCATGTACTCACCAAGCAGTTCACCTCGCTTTTTCGAAACTTGACCAAAACAAGAAACTGTCGACGAAACGTGGAATTCATTCCTAGGGCATCTCCTTTGCGCACACCGACCAAGGCTTCAGGGCGGAGATTCGGAATGTTCAGCCGTTCACACAGCTGTAACAATACTTTGGCTGTGTTACGCCGTTCCGTGAATACGATGCATTTGGTATCAGGCGATTTTGTGAACTGTTCTCTTAGCTTTGAAATCAAAAGTTCGACTTTCGAGCTGAGATCATTCGGTGTGAATGCCTGTCTTTCAATGTAATCCTTGACGAGCTGGTTGGCTTCTTGAATTCGCTTGATTTCCTCTGTAGCCTTTTCAGAGTCCAAAGGATCGGAATCGGTGTTTTTGTTGATGCTACCCTCGAGCTTGGGGAGTACTTCGTCCGCCAGCGCCAGCGCCCATACATGATCGGCGCACCAGGCGCCTAACTCTGAGCTTGCAACTGATGCAAATCGAAACGCGCTTTCAAGGATAGGGATATCTCCATACTTAGTCTTCAAAGTGACATGTAGATCCGTTTCAAATGGCGGGGGAAGCTTCTCGTAGACCCATTCTTCCTCGATTGGTCGGTTCACAAAATGGCGTAGGAGGGCGAGATCTGTTGTTGTTGCAATGCGACTATCTAATAGAATCTCGAGTTGTCTATACAGGGTAAGCCGGATATTCCATTGTAAAAGTTTTTGGGGCACTCACGTTGCTGCTCGTGCTATGTCACACTTCGCATCGACTGGTGAAGCAGTCATCCCAAAGATTTTGGGACGTTTCTCAAGCTCCGTCTTCAAGTATGAGTCTCGAATAATACTATTCATGCATTAGTAAGCTTTTGGAAAGGTACGTTCACAGCATAAACTTCTCACCGGGCATACGGATGCTCTTTTTTGGCGTGATGTGCTTCGTCGAAGATAAGGAGGTTGATCTGGTCAATTCTCACATGCCCGTTCAATAGGGCCTGGCTCAGAATTTCTGCCGTGCATACTATCACCATGTACTGCTCAAGGTATTTGCCCCATATTTGTTGATCCCACAGGTCGGGTCCTAGGTCACCGTAAAAATGAGCGACCTTTTGATTGAGATTGCATCTCAGTACTGCCGCCTGTTGGAAAACCAAGGTAACACTATCCACCAAGAAGAACGATACGCGATGCCGCATTCCATTCGAGCGGTCGTTCAGCTCGAGTTGGATAATATGCTTAATCAAGAGCACAGCCACTAAAGTCTTCCCAGAGCCTGTATCGAGAACCGCGATTGTGTTCTGGGCTTTTGCCCTCTCATAGAGCTCGACTTGGTATTCGCGAGGGTCCAAAGTTCCACCACCCAACTCGGTGTTTGCAATTAAACGGGCCGTAGAGAGTTCGGCATCTGGGAGAACGATTTGTGCCCTACTAGAGCCGTCGCTTGGGCCATGAACAACATGCTGTTCAAGGCTTGCAAGAGATGAATTAGCAAAAATGGATATCAAAAGTAAAGTAAATTCCAACTCACAGTGCGCTAAACATGGCATTCCGGGTTCTATGTTTGTCGGTTGCCTTCAACGTCGGGGCTTCCCCCTCATCCCCAGATAGATCCGAGGCGGTCTCCTCAGGATCCATGATGAATGTTGGATGATGTGGTAGGAGACAAGACGGTCGAAGACTAAAGTGAGAGATGAGACAAGAAAACGAGGAAGTTGTAGAAAAAGATGCGATGAGAGCTGTGAGGTGCATCGAGAGCTAAGTTGGAAAGAGCCGTCGAGATATAACGTACATGTACGTATCTGAAGGCCCCTTCCGATGGGTTCTCTGTCTGAGCATTGATATTTCTTACATGTAAATCGCTAGTAATGTCCTACACCGTTATACATACATACCTACCTACCTGGTACTAGGTATGTACATGTATCCATCGATATACTACATAGGAAAGAGAGCTTTTCTGATAGATTAAACTCTTTGACGGGTATACCAAGAGAACCTGCATACGCTTGGCAAATACATTTGTGTATATGATTTTTCTGGTCTCTTTTTGACTTTGTTCAAGGTTAACTTTTGGACTTTTATGTCGCTTTCTCTCCCATTCTCTTTTGGTGGCTGAGATCTGTCATGCAACATGTATGAAAAATCGCACCCCCACGGGGCTGATGACCACGGATATATTGCTGGGTAAACTAATAGCAATGTAAGAGTGAGGTTGGATCCATCCAAAAAAGAGCAAGAGGTACTAGGTACCTTAGGTAGGTAGGCGCCTGTGAAATGGTGTGAAAAAGCGAGAGATCTGAAGAGCAAGAGAGGAGAACGGCAACCGGACAACCTGAATATATACAGACTTCCGTGTCACCCAACAATCTAGGACGACATTTATGGCTCTAGCATTCGGAAACTGTATAGAAAAGAAGGATATTGAGAAGTCTTCTAGCCACAGAGAATGGCACCTAGACAGAATCCCAGGTTGATTCAGGAGGAATCGTCCAAGTATCATAGTAGCCCGCATCAAAAGGCTTATCGGATAAAAAGCTTGGCCTTATCTTATCGGATTTCCAAAACTCAGATCCAAATCGCGGGGACATGTGCACGCTTGAGCACCCCCAACACCCTACCTTCTATCTAACTCCAAATCCTCAAGAACGGAAGCTGAAACAATGGAGGAGCCACAAAGTCTGCGATCTCTGTTTGCATCCGCAAAGGAGCAAAAGAATGCACTGGGATCGCGGGGTGATACCAACGCCGAGACCTACAGAGATGAGGTCAATGCGACGATTGCCAAATTCCAAGAATGCCAGCGACAAGTGAGCATGCTATCCCTGTTTAGCTCTAATGAGCTGCTGGAGGATATATCAACGGCCGATATCCAGTAAGTCATTTTGACACCGGCTTCATCTCGTCCATTCGGCTGATAATGTTACCCAGGTACATGACACTGGAATTCCACCTAGCCGAGCTTTTGCAGCGAGTTGCCTCCTCAGATCGTGAGTCTGTTCTCAAGCGCGCGCTTGAACAATACGAGAAATACCTGGTGCGCCTGGAAGAGTACCTCCTACTCTCAGGAGGAGACAAGAAGCTCTTTGAGCAATACATGGCCAATCCGACCTCGTTTACCCTGGCACCGGCCAATGATGCTGCTGCCCGGCGGGAGATCAAAGTAACACGGTTTAGGGCAGAAAAAGAACTAAAGCAGAAATTGGAGGTATGCGATATTCAGTCCAGCAGAGTGTGTCTTGTTCTGTTGCTTACCTTATCCGCAGTACTTCGCCCGCAATGAAGCTCGACTGCAAAGCGACGATGATGATACCCGATCCCTATACCTAGCGGAGCTCCAACTCTACACCCATCAAACCTTCCAGGCACTAGATCTCCTGGTTCAGGAATTGTCGATACTTTCAGCGATGCGCAATGCGCCACCCCGGCCACCACCGACGGATGATCCCAGACAGCGAAGCAACATCGGAGGATTAAATTATTCAGAACGTTTGGACCCTTCAATTTCGCAGCTTCTGAGGGGAGGCAAGGGTGGTCCTATTCTAAACAGCAAAGGAAAGCCAATGCAGCCATTTACATTGCTTGGCCGGCGTACAGAGATGCAGCAAGGAGTGTTTCGTCCGGGTCATAGCCTTCCTACTATGACTATTGAGGAATATCTTGACGAAGAGCACAGACGAGGAAATGTCATCGAAGGAGGAGGCGAGAAGTCCGGCATCAAACCGCAAGTTGATGAAGATGATCACAACATTGCCGATCAGGAAACGATGAAGGCAAGAGCCTGGGATGAGTACACAGAAGCCAATCCGAAGGGAGCTGGCAATACACTGAACCGGGGTTGATCTGGAATATCCAACATGCACAGAGCGGCTTGACTACAATTCACAAAATTCACGATAGACGGTTCTTGTTAAATTATCTCTGGCATCTTGTGCGAGTATTTGGGACAAAAAAAACTCGTTCACTTCATTTTTTCCCCACAGGGTATATCAATCTAGTAATAGTATAGGTCCATTTAAACATTTAGACAGCAGTAGAGACGCTCTCCTTGGCCTTGTTCTGCTGGATAGCTTCGAGGATTGCGCCGGCGCCATCGGCAACCAGAGCCTTGGCCACAGTGATGCCAAAGGCCTCGGCACTTTCAGCAGAGTTGACATCGCCATTCAACTGTACCTGAGCGCATTCCTTGCCATCAACACTGACAACAACCGACCGCATCCGCAACTGCTTAGATCCCTCCGCAGTTTGAACCCATTCGGTTTCAACTCCGAGTGGGGCACTGCAACCTCCCTCAAGAGTCCGCAAGAGACTTCGCTCAGCCAACACCGAGAAGGTGGTATCCTGATGACCAATCGTGTCCAACATTTTCTGCAAAGTTGTGTCTTCCTTGCGGATTTCGATACCAAGGGCACCCTGTCCGACAGCATAGAGCATGCCACTGTTCTTGGAATCCAGGTATTGGGTGATACGATCCGCCAAATCAAGACGCAGCAGACCGGCAGCCGCCAGAATGACACAAGTGTAAGGGCTATCTTCAGCATCCAGCTTTGACAGTCGGGTGCCGATGTTGCCGCGGACATCCTGGACCTTAAGGTGAGGGTATTTCCGGGCCAATTGGGCTGTGCGGCGGATGGATGAGGTTCCGACCACGGATCCGGCGGGGATCTCAGACAGACTCTTGTACGGCAGGCCTTGTTTCACCACGAGGACATCCCTGCTGTCTTCGCGGGGCATGCTTGGGCCAAGCTTGCAGGAAGAGGGGAGAGTAGTGGGGACATCTGATAGGTTCGAAGAGGGATTGTCAGCATTCTAAAAATTGAGACAGCTATGTTGTTCGAGACTGAGACATGTTCGAACCTTTCAGCGAGTGCACGATAAGATCAACCTGCCCGCCGATCATTAACTCCTCCAATTCTTCGGTCCAGAGATTCTTGGTGGTGAAGTCCCGCAGCGCGATGGTGGTGTTCAGGTCACCAGCGGTCTCCTTGGAGAAAACCTTATATTCATATTGGGGGAATGCCTTCTTCAGTGCCGCAAGAACTAGGTCTGTCTGGAGCAGAGCCAATTTAGATTTGCGGGTGCCGATGGTGAAGGTCCTTTGAGCGGGGGCGGGGGTAGCCATTTTGAGGGGCAAAGAGAGTGTATGCGGAAGGACGGAAAGAATGACAGATAATCACAGAGGATCGGATGTAAGATCTAGGTATGATGTACGGCGTATGTTCCAGTATGTACTCCGTATGTTGTAAGAATACCAGCCGAGGAAAGTCAGGCGAGGCAATAGTGGATTTGGAGAACTCCGATCACGGGACACGTGCAAAGTAATGCCACAGTCCTCAAGTACTGGGGTATCTACCACAGCACAACACACTTGATGTGTAGATAAATTAGAAACTTACAGGAATATGAAGTATAACAGGTTTATTGCCGATCATATGAGTTTCGATATGAACCATAAACAGGGAACATGTATAAATAGTTGCCAAATGATCTTCCCCAGTTGATCTGCACAGCCTTGGAACCTCGGCTTCGGGACGTGGAGATTACAAGACATGCGACTCGCCGTTATCTCCCCCGGACTTGTCATCTACGTGATTCTGGAACCTCCATCTCTTTGCTTCTCCATATAATTCATTTGCATCCCGCTATCCACATTCCCCATTCCCCATTCTCCATATATCCTCCAACTTGATACCATCTTTCCCTTTGGGTTCCCATCTTTGCCACCCATTTCGTCATCAGGGCCGTACAAGATGGGATCCAACAGTAGAACCATCAAGCTTCCTCTCGTTCCCCTTGCTAAGGGCTCGGTACTTTTACCCGGTGTGACATTACGCATCCCAGTTGCCAACCGTCCAGATCTTGCCAATCTACTTTCGTCGCTGGTGGACAGGCCTTCGAGGCGAGATGCGAATACCATCACCTTCGGCTGTGTTCCGCTCAACTCGCCGTTCTTGAGCCGAGATGGACAGCAGCTCCTCGAAGGCGCTGACTCGGATGCAGAGCGAAAGGAGGAATATGATTCGATTGATGCCGGTCAGGCACGGAAGGAGGACCTCTTCCGATACGGAACTATTGGTAAAGTCATCGGTGTTCAGCGCCGGGCTTATTCCGAGCCATTCTTGCTTGTCCAGGGCTCGCAAAGATTCTCTATTAAGAAGGTCCTACGAGACCGGCCCTACTTCGAGGGCGAGGTGTTCCTCTATGATGAAACCAGTAGGTGTCCAAATACCAAGCACAGATATCACATGGCTGGATCACATGGTTAACCATATTTCCTATGCTTCTAGACTCCGGTCAAGGTGATGCTGAAGTCGCCGACCTATTCCAACAATTAAGACAGCTCTCTAGAGAACTCCTCACTCTTCTACGTCTCTCCTCATTGCTGTCGGCAGCCTCCTCTCGTCTTTCGCCACTCGTTGCCCGAAAGTTCGAGCTTTATATATCGAAGACAGAATTGACCCAGGCCGGCAGGCTAGCAGATTTCATGGCCGACGTTTCTGATGCCAGCTTTGAGGAAAAGCTACGCATCCTCGGGTCACTGGATGTGAAGGAACGCCTGGAGAGGGTTGTTGAAATCCTCACCAGACAGGCGCAGCATATCAAGAGTAGCGTTAGGGTCACCTCTGTTAGCTCAACTTCATTCCCCTCATCGGGATTGGATATCAGTCAAATCGACCCCCGTGAACGTGAGCTGCTCGCTAAGCGTGCAATCTCCGGCCTGTCTGGCATGTCACCCGGTGGCGGTCGTGGCAACGACGAAGAGAAAGAGCCTAACGAGATAGATGAATTACAACAGAAGTTGAATGATGCGGAGCTTAGTCCCGAAGCTCGAAAGGTCGCCGACAAGGAACTGAAACGCCTGCGCAAGATGAACCCCGCTAATGCCGAATACGGCGTCTGTCGGACCTACTTGGAGAATTTGTCCGAAATCCCATGGACTAAAGTGACAGAGGATCAGCTGGGACCGGACACGTTGAAGAGAGCCAGGAAGCAGTTAGATGAGGATCACTATGGCCTGGAGCGGATCAAGAAGAGACTCTTGGAGTACCTGGCCGTGCTGCGGTTGAAGCAGTCCAGCAACGCGGATGTGGAGCGGCAGATTTCAGGACTCTCAAGGGATCTGGATTCCTCTGCAGTTGGTGATGTCGAAAAGGATGTCCCTCTGCTGTCGGAATCTGACCGAGTTGCATTGGAGACTCGCCTTGAAATGTTGAAGTCCAAGCGTATGACCGACAAGTCTCCTATCTTGCTTCTGGTTGGGCCTCCCGGAACTGGTAAAACTAGTCTTGCAAGGTCGGTCGCTGCCTCGCTTGGCCGTAAGTTCCACCGGATCTCCCTCGGTGGTGTCAGAGACGAAGCGGAAATTCGCGGCCACCGTCGCACATACGTTGCAGCCATGCCTGGACTAATTGTCAACGGGTTGAAGAAGGTTGGCGTCGCCAATCCTGTTATTCTGCTCGATGAGATCGATAAAGTTGGCGGCGCCAATTTCCAAGGTGACCCGTCTGCTGCTATGCTGGAGGTTCTGGATCCTGAGCAGAACCACACTTTCACCGATCACTATATCAATATCCCTATCGATTTGAGCAAGGTTCTATTCCTTGCCACTGCCAACTCACTGGATACAATCCCTGCGCCTCTCCTCGACCGCATGGAGACCATCGCCCTGTCTGGATACACAACCGTTGAGAAGAGACATATTGCCAAGCAGCACCTGATCCCGAAGCAAATTCAATCTAATGGTCTTACCGAAGGCCAGGTCAACATGTCCGACGAGGTGATTGACAAGACCATCACCGCGTACACCCGTGAATCAGGTGTCCGTAACTTGGAGCGGGAACTTGGCTCTATCTGTCGTCACAAGGCCGTTCAATATGCCGATGCTGGAGACGCCGATCGCGTGGGTGATTACAACCCTGTCGTATCAGTTGACGATCTAGAGGACATCCTCGGAATCGAGCGCTTCGAGGAAGAGATCGCCGAAAAGCATGGTCGTCCTGGTGTTGTCACGGGCCTTGTCGCCTATTCTACCGGTGGCCAGGGGAGTATCTTATTTATTGAGGTGGCAGACATGCCCGGCAACGGACGTGTCCAGCTCACCGGTAAGCTGGGCGACGTGCTCAAGGAATCTGTCGAAGTCGCCTTGACATGGGTCAAGGCCCACTCCTTCGAGCTCGGTCTCACACACGACCCCAATGAGGACATCATGAAGACCCGTAGCCTGCACGTCCACTGTCCCTCCGGTGCTATCCCCAAGGATGGTCCATCCGCCGGCCTTGCCCATACTGTTGCCTTGATCTCGTTGTTCAGCAACAAGCCTGTTCCGCCACAGATCGCCATGACCGGCGAAATCTCCCTACGTGGTCGCGTCATGCCTGTTGGTGGTATCAAGGAGAAGCTTATCGGTGCTCACCGCGCAGGTGTCAAGACTGTGCTTCTGCCCGACCACAACCGCAAGGACGTTAAAGATGTTCCCCAGGAAGTCAAGGATGATTTAGAAATTATCTATGTCAAGTATGTTCCATCCCCGCTCTCTAGTCTATCTTTGTTACTGCTTCTAACGATTTTTCACAGGCACATTTGGGAAGGTCTGCGCCAGATTTGGCCCGATGCGCAGTGGCCGGGCCAGCACCAGATGGACTTTGTCGAGAGCCGACTGTAGACCATCAACGATATTCAAGTCCGGCGCGCCTTTGTTGTCTAGCATTTTGATCCCCCTCCCCTACTCTCGTTTTTGCATAGCGTATAATGCCCCGATGCCCCAATGGCTTGTACTTAATATGCTCCTTTCGCGTGATGCGTTCTTGCCAGTCCATATTTCTCGTGTCTATATCACTTCTCAATATATCGGGTTCCGTTCTACCACAAATACACATTTAAGAAAATAAGACTCCCCTCATCTTCAATAGACACAGATGAAAACAGAAATTATGAGACGCCACATTCAAAATGTATACAATCTACCCCAAGAGTATAATACACAGATCCAGCCAGAATAACAGGGCTAGATGATAGAGCAAGAAACACCAATTTTCCCTCACAGAGGACAGGAAAAAACCATGAAGAACAATGCAAGGAACCCCATCATATCCGATTACCGCGCGCCGTACTTGCGTCCCTTAGAGAACCAAGCCGGCAGGGTAGCAGAAGGGAAGAATTCGCCCTTCTTAGCATCCTTAGCCTTATCCGCCCCCAAGCCCATAGCCTTCCAGGTTGGTCTCCAGCTCTCTTGGTTCTCAAGCAGCTGCTTAGCCTGTGCCTTGTAGGCAGCGCGCAACTCATGGTCGGGCTCTTCGCCGGCGTTTCGCTTGGGGTTCTCCTTGTCTTGTTGGGCAATCTGCCACTTCTCAGCCTTCTCCCAGCCTTCATGCTCCCAACTGTTCGTGAAAATTGGTTAGCAATGATACGCGGTTTTGGTTTTTGTTGTGTGTGTATTTGTATTGGGGGAGAGAGATTCTTCTTAAGATGAAGAGGAAGAAGATGCTGGGAATGGATATCACATACGGGGTGAGATCCGCGGGCTCCGCAGGGTACACGAAAGGCTCCTTCAATTCAACAGTCATGCGCTTCTGCGACTTGGGTCGGCGCCACGGGCCGTAACCCTTGCCATCGCGCGAGATTCGTGTGATGGGTTGTGCCTGGACATAACTGCGGATGCTAAGAGTTCCGACTCCGTACAAGTTCCATAGGTAGCTGCGGAGATCGAACTTGTTGAAGTTGAGGGGGACGCGGAATTGAGCATATCGGGGAGTGAGGTTGGGGGTTCGGACAAGAGCAACGCGGAATTGAGGCCTAACAGGGGCAAGATGTTAGCCGGATCTCTTGGGAACTTTCAAGGCATTGTCCAATTAAGCCAGCCGTAGGCCATTGTGGTGTTTTCGCCGAGCCAATATGGGAGTTTTGGGAAATTTTGGATAACGTACAGGTACACCGGCTTGCCGATGACGCTGGTCCATTTGCTTTTGGGGGCTTGCTGGACAGCAGCCTGGTTTTGCAGGCGTTTCAAAGCCTTTGCTTCAACACTTCTGAGACGCACCATTGTGTTGTTGAGTTGAGGGATCTGGGGTTAGAGATGCTTGCGGATCGTGCTTCAAAACTGCATTGGCTGGCCCGGACACGTGACCCCGAAGTATACGGCAACACCAGACAACACAACATTTATTGTTAGAGGCTCTCAAGCCAGCGCTCAAATTGATTACATTGTGTTTATAGGTGATGCCGAATCTTATCTATGGAAAGCAGACTCTTTGTGACCTGGAAGACGTCCATTGGGTGGTAATAGAGGATTTTGAAACCTATATTACATGCTTTATTCATCGTAAATAGTCATTAAAAAAAGCCCAAGCCTAATCCCTTTTATTGTGCCGAAGACCCCGAAACGCGCAGTTGTTCTAGACGCTTGGTACTGTCATCAATGTCGTCGGAGTTCTTGGTCTCGTGGGTATCACTGGGCTCCTCAGCTTCGGACCCAGACTCTTCTTCCTCATCATCATCCTCATCGTCATCGTCATCGTCATCGCTATCCTTGGAGGTTTCTCCGTCTCCCTTGACACCTACATCTTTCATATAGGTCTCAAGTTCACGAGCCATCTTCCGCGAGAAACCGGAGGCTTCGACTTCGACATCCAGACGCTTGCCAGGGTTGTTCAGAAGCTTCTTTCTAGCTTCAGCAAAGGTAGGGCCCTTTGAATCGCTCACGAAGTGGAACTTGCGCTTGAAGTACCGCTTGATACATTCCACATCGCGATCGAAGTACATTTCAGCGTTCACGTGGTCCACGGACACCATCTGCGGGAAATCAATAAGAACCGGGACCAGCCGGATATGCTCATCTTCCTCCTCCTCGGTGAGTTCTTTCCCCTTGAATTCGGGATCCAGCTCTTCCTTGATAAGGATATTGAACTCGTTGAAATCACCGTGAATCAGGCCATACCGTGCCAATTCCAAGATCATGTTCATGAGCTCTGAGTATAACCAGGCTGGGTTGGCAACTTTGGAGATCTGGCGCAGAGGGAAAGCATCGATAAGACTCATGACAATGGTGTGTCGGTTTTGCGCAATAGGTTCGGGGACGGAGAATCCGTTGTCGCGCAAAGCAGTCATGAAAGCAAACTCCTTCATTGCTGCCAACCGAGACATGTACATCCATGAAGCTGAGCTGCGGTGTCGTAGATAGTCGCGGTTTGTCTTGACGGTTCGGAAGGAGATACGGCCGAGACGGTGGATTTTCATAATGCGCTGCGATCCGTCGCTCTGTGCCACCACGATGATGTCTGATTCCTTGCCCACGCCAATTTGGTTGCCGACCGAGTAGATAGCCTTTGACTTCTGGTGCGCGTTCAGCGCAAGATAATCCAATCCTCCGTATGCGAGTCTGTAGCCGTCATCTATTAGGAAGATAGGATATATTAGTTATAAGACCAACGAGCATAGCATAGATGAAATACATACACTTGGCATTCTTTACTTTCGCAATCAGATTGATTTTGGCAAGGTTTGAAATAGCGCGGTTGACACCGCTGCCGCCTCGGAGACCCGAAAGCTGCGAGATCAACGGAGTAGGAACAACCTCATGGTTTCGGCTTCCGGCTTCGACCTGAAGAATAAGAGCACATTAGCTAGTGCAAAATACGCGATAAATGCTCCTTAGCAAAAGACATCGCGGGGTAGAGTCAGGAGGAGGGGCCGATAAGTACCGCTTGAAGAACCCGGAAATCCTCAGAGGTGAGGTAGCGAATGGCCTTGGCGTCGAGTTTCATGGCTGTGAGGAAGTAAAGAGATTATCTATTTTCTTCCGATTCCCAAGAAACAAATTCGTTGGACAGAGCTTCAAGACGAGTTGGACCAGTCTGCGATGCGGCGGAGGAAAAAAGTTGATAAGAACCTAGCCCTATGCCCTATTTCCTATCCGGGATGGGAACCTTGATAGCTTCGCCTTGATTTATGGTGTAGGAGCATCGTTTTCAGTAATTATGAGGGAATCGCTGAGGATTTGAAGCAATCAAACCATAAATAACTGGTTTTAAGAGTAATGCCTACTCGCACACTAGACCCAAAGCTGCTATGGTCTAAGATATTATCTATCCGAGACTCCAGCAGTGGTGGAAATCGCAAAACAAATATAAGTGTAAAACAAATCCATGCTATTCTTCATTCGTTCTGAATACATTAGATCCAACGATACCCCGACCACTATACGAGTGTCGCTGGTTGCAAGCGATGGATGTAAATCGGGGAATATCTATTTTAGCTTATTCAGGGCTTTCATAGTCCGGGTTCTAGAAAATATGTTAGTACTGGCTACATCGGAGTGTAAAGGGCGGAAGAACATACCTTGCGCAAGATGACCAAGCCCTCAAGTGTGCTACTCAGAGGGATGTACTGCTCATCCTCAAGCTCAGCTCTCTCACCGTGGGCCAGGAGGACTGGAGTGCTTTGAGTCTGCCATCCAGTGATGGTCTTCGGGCGACCTGCCTGGCCGACCACGTCCACAGCTTGACCGACACGGACGTTGACGGTGAGTGGCTGAAGGTCCTCATCGAGGGTAATAAGGAAGCGGGGGAACATGGCGGTGATAAGGAAGTAGAGCAGGTAGTGGTGTTCAGCGAGGATGAATTGCTTGGCATCAATGAGTGATACAAGCACAGTGAGCAAACCCGCTGCTGAGACACGGGAGAGGACCTGTCGGTCTGTGTGGAAGGGGTTGAGTGTCATTGTGCCCTTACCCATGTGCAATAGACCCTGGGCGATGCGAACCATGAATAGTGAGTTCTGGTCGCGGTGGTAATAGCTGGCCAATTGCCGGAGGAGTTGTGCGAGACGGGCATTGTTGGTACCAGCTCCACAGAGACCCATAGCGAAGATTGCATTAATAGCAACATCGTTGTCATTATCGTGACTGTACCGGGACAGTGTGTCGTAAACCTTCATCTGTGGGTTGCTAGGACTGATCAAGCCCATAGCCAGGGGAACTGCCCGGCGGATGTTACTGGATCCATAATGCATGAGATGACCAAATTGGCGGAGAATCATGTCCTGTCCAACATCCTCGCCCATCGCAATGAGGGATAGACCGAGAACAGCATATGATTGAACAAGCTCGTCGCCTTTGTTCTCCTCCTTTTCTTCAATGATATCATTGCAGATGTGAAGTAGCTCTTGCAGCTTGAGCACCGTTCCAGTACCTGCCCAAGCGCATACTGAGGCAAGTACTGAAGTGGGCTTGGCCATGGGGTGATCTACTGCCTTAAGGATGTCAAGAATGACATCAACCTCCTCTTGGCGACCGAAGTATAAAAGAGCTAGACCGAGGGCCATGAATCTTGTCCACTTGTCCTTGAGCTGCTTCTGGCGCTCCTCGTCCATCAAGGTTGTCGCGATTGCCTCACTGACCTGGTGGTTCGATGAACCAACAAAGATCAGACCCAACGAAACTGCTGCCATGGCGGACAGCTGCATATCGAGCGAGGCGTCCTCTACAATTGGAAGAAGGACCTCGAGAAGCTCCTCCTTGTTAGAACCGGCGTATGCCAGACCGAGACCCATGATGGATGCGACTTTCATAGGCACGCTCTTCGTCTCGAAGTTCTCGGGGTCACTCAAGAGGGCGAGGGCGGGGTCGGAGTCAAGTCGGACGCCGGAGTTCAGAATGCCAATAGCGAGAAGTGCACCGGCTTTGACTTGATCTTCCTGTGCGTAGGTGAACTTGTCGATCTTGTCCAACCCGTCCTCAACATCACGGTGCAGCAGCATACCCAGCGACGCAGTTGTCGAGAGCATGCCATCGTCCTTGGTTTTCCACACCCACGGGCCCTTGTCACCCTCCACTAGCATCATCTTATCATTACCAAAGCCAGCATTGGCAAACGAGTTGACAAAGGCGCTGGCCAAGTTGTGTCGTGCTGAATCAAGGTTGGTGAGGCCGGCTCCGCGACTGCTCTCCAGGTGAGTCTTGTAGATATCCTCTGGCATTTTGGGCTCCAGAATGTTAAGTTCCTTTGCCAAAGACTTGAAGTGCTTCGGAATGGAAGTGTTGTTGAGACAATCGGCCAAAGCCTCTCCCTCTTCATCCTCGGCCGGGAGATCGAGCCAGATCTGCTGCCGGGCGACAAGGAAGGCCATCTGTTTCTTCAAAGCCTTGTCGGTCGTGGCGTTGATATCACTCTTGATAAGCTCGATGTCGTTCAAACGGATAGCGAGGACAATTGCTTGCGAAAGTTTGTTGTAGCGGACGTAGATATCATGGGCGGTTCGAAGGAATTGCTGATCTTCGGGATAAGTGAGGAGATTGACCATGCTGACCATGTACAAGCAGACTCGAGCATATGTGTTCTCATCAACGAACTGAGGGATATCTTCGATGATTTCCAGTTCGCTCATGAGATCAACTGCATCGGCCTCGGCATTGTGACTCAGGAAATAAGGCACCAGCGACAACGCAAGATCCACGAGATCCTGGGTGTCCTGGTCTGCGTTCAAGCGATTCTGATATTCCTGTCCGATTTCTAGTGCGAGGTGTCGGACGTATTCGTGACCCCAAGAGCCAAGGTCCTCCGATTTAGCCAACAGCCGGTATTTGATAGTCTCAAGCTTCTCTTCGTCTCCGTAGGTCATTCCAAGCACCGACAGCATATCAGCCAACGAGTTCTAGATAAAAAAAACTGTCAGTTTCTCAAAAGCAATGAAAGCGCTGCAATACCAACCTTCACAGGTCCTGCAGTCCATTCCTCGTATAGCCCTGCCAGGTCATCGTAATGCGGTCGGAGGAACTTGAGGGGCTTAGGAACAGCCGTCATGGAGGATGTGGATGTCTTGATGAAATTCTTGATCGCGTCCAGTGCAGGTGCGTAGAGCGAGGTATCGGGTTCCTGTTGGGGGTAAAAAAGATGATTAACGTCATTGTGCCATGCGCAGAGTGTAGGAAAGCAATCACCTTTAAACGCTCAACAAGCATCTCAAGTTCGCTCTTCAATTGTTGATCTTCTTCACTAAGCTCCTCTAAAAAGTCTCTCCATCAGCATGTTTCTTCTAGCGCCACCGTGGTTCTTCAAGAGAAACCACATGCTCCGTTGGGAGAACCTTGAGACGGCCTTATCGCAACATACCATCTTGAGATGTCTCATCTTTCTTCTTTTCGTCTGCTGGCTTCTCGCCATTTTCGGTGTTCTTGCCGTTCAACTCGCGAACATCATCAACCTTGCCCTTGCCCTTGTCGGCGGAGGTTGGCCGTTCGCCCTCGTTGGCCATTTCTGATGGTTGCTGGGGACCAAGTCGGTGGGAATCGAGGGAGCGTGGCAGAGGGATGTATCAACTAGATAAGTAGAAGATAGTGTTACAAAGCAGAAAGAGATGGAATTCTGCAAGGAAAGAGTAATGCAAGTGGATTGTAAGCTGGTGATGGAGAAGCAGAGCTCGGTCTGGTGCAGCTCCGGATTTGATTACATAATGTGCCAAGGCCCTCGTCATTGTTTTGGACTTGAGATCCTACAACTTCGTTCGCTTGCCTTGAGCACTCGTTGATTTTGATCTTAAGGGTTAAGAGTTACTTGAGAGATTTCAGTCTTTGAGACTGTCATATATTATGAACTTGGTAAAGACATTGGTGAAATAATTACTCAGATCTTGCCTGCTGGAGATTCCACCAAGAGCTCATTATTAAATGCAAAATATGTCTGCTGAGGGAGCGTCCATCATATCCCCGGTACATCCTCCATAATGGCCCCGGAACTGCTTGGCATACTCTTCTGTTTGCTTGGCATAAGCCGTGGGGGTCAACTCTTCGCCATCATACGAAAGTAGAGGCAGGTTATCAAGATCGGGAAGACCCAAGGGAAACAGGTCAAGCAGCGGCATGATGGTTGATACGCGGCCTAGTGGTCTTTCGACATTCCCCAAGCCGGTGGCAAAATCCCCTGTAAGCGGCTTTGTAGGGTCATCGATATCCAAAACCACTTCTCTGCCCGAGCTGATGGGCTTGCTACTCCCGAATTCTTCTGGCGCCTGGTATAGCTCGTTGTGTACTGTAGCAATCGAAGGAGATTTGATGACCGGAAAAGATGGGTACAGAAGATAATATCCTTTAGCACGGATCATCTCCAGCAAGTGTTCCATAAAGGCTGGATATCTCTCTGATATCAACTTTGTTTGAGAGGCCGCCGCAGATTGCGGAGTAGACAAGCGGTTAGCCAGGAATGAGTGGAATTCGGCCCACGCATCGCCAAAGTACAATGCTGCATTGCTATTTGGGGCCTGCCAGAGGAACGAGGGAAGATACTGTTCATTATCTTTACCGGCCATGGCAGGTGGGGTGAACGATTGGCTGTCAGACGTAGGTTTCGATGATGGTAGTTCAAGGGAGATGCCAATAATATTGGGGAATATATGACTGGCCCGGGCAGATTGTTTATAGTTCAGAACAGCAAACTTCAGGTAGTGATAGAATGAGGGTGCGAGCTCTGCCTGTGGAGATAGCATAAGCAAATGTGTGACATCCGGGTTCCGAGGATAAAACGCCTCCACAGTCCGAAGCGATGACTCTGTTGCATCCATGCCATGTGGCTGGATGTGCCGCCGAATACTGATTCGGCTAGTAAGCTGGGTCAAGCCATCCAAATGCTGTAAAAACTGAAGCAGTTGCGGATCCACCTGCTGAGGGAGCTCTATCGTCAAGCTCGGCGTTGATCCTAAATAGTCGGCTGCATCTAATGACTGCATAAGCCTAATCAAAGAACCAGAAGACTCAGACGGTGCATGCACCACCATTTCGACCTGTACATCATTCCATGCTATTGTATATGTAGTCAGTATCTTCGAAAGAAACCTACAATGGGAGACGATAGATCTTACATCGAAGAGCCACGCTATCCAGCAGAGCTATCCACATAATATTCCTTGAAGCCGTGGAAAGAGCGACATGAGGGGTGGCATTCTCCTGTGAATGTATCTCGACTCCGTTCCAGAAAAAGGGATCCTCCCAGCTCCGGCCTTGCGTGACAAGAACATCGGGTCTAATGTAGGTCCGGATTATTTGAAGGCCTGATACCACGGATCGCTCCATGCGGTCGTCGGTAGATTTGGATGCATAGTCCGGCCGGGCATCTGTTGATCATAGTCAAGTCAGCGAAACATTCTTAAGAAGCACGAGTCTCGTATCCTACCATGCCATGTCAATGGGCACTCATCATCTCTAATGCCATTAACCCCCTTGATGCCTTCGATTGAAATTTCCTCTTTTCCCATCAAAACAAAATGCACATAGTTCAACTGTTCACCAGCCATGCGACAAGCTAGGGGCAAGAGATCCGACACACTGCGAAGACTGGATGCTGCAAAGACAACTGCACGACTAGCTGCTTTCCGCGAGTACTTATCGCGGGGAAGAGAGTGGGCCAACTCATAGAACTTGATCTTTCCATCGTAAACCTCCTCCTCCCGATTCGATTCCAACACCTTGACTGGTGGTGCAATAACTGGGTTGGAAACAGCAGGTGGTTTATCTGGGTTGGCCCATTTAGCAAGGTTTTCATCTCGTAACCTTGCAATCGCAGGGTTATACCGTTCAACGGCGGGGCCCAGGTCCGTCGGCATATGTTTGAAGAACTCGTAAACGAGAACAAGCGCAATTACAGCGAGGATTATCCGGCGAGGTCGGGGTATCGCTCGATGTCGCAAAGGTAGGAAACGCGCTTGATCAGAGGGCCGATGGTCGTCATCCTTCTTGCCCATCTCTTCATCAGCCCGAAGGGGCATTTTTGCGGGTGTCATAACGCGCACTCGCGATGATAGTCTAAAGCTCGATGAGCTCTGTATTTCCCCTTAGGGCATTGAGGCAACGACTAGGTACAGAGGGCACATGCGACCGAGTTGTTACATATTCATTGTGAGAGGCAGAGTAGAGCGGAGAAAACCGTCTCCACAAACGATGACGCCCCGGCGCTCTTATCGCCTTATCGTATCTCGGCCTTTTCTCCAACTACGCGCGCCTCACAACTTGTTTGCCTCGAATTCATTACTTACACTTGCAATTTCATGATGGGAGATGATATGGAAATCGAGCCCACAGATCAACGCGGCACTAAGCGCGCAGCAGAGGATGTGGAGGCCCAGGAGCCTCCTAAGCCAAAGAAGATCAAGGTAAGGCAACGCGTGTGCATATGTCAATCAGATTGTGTACTATCATCTAGAAGAAATACTGAATCTTATATAGGCCCTGGATCCTGATGTCGTAAACAAAATCGCTGCTGGAGAGATTATCGTTGCTCCAATGCACGCGCTGAAGGAGCTGATAGAAAACGCCGTCGATGCTGGTTCCACTTCAATCGAAGTTCTGATCAAGGAAGGAGGTCTGAAACTGCTTCAGATTACTGATAATGGTCATGGAATCGATGTAAGTTCATTCTTTATCTGCCAAGGAGTTGCATCTGACGCAATTTAGCGAGATGATCTCCCTATTCTTTGTGAGAGATTCACTACGTCTAAGCTTAAAGAATTCGAGGACTTGACCTCCATTGGAACCTATGGATTCCGCGGTGAAGCTTTAGCTAGTATCAGCCACATTGCACATCTCACTGTTACAACGAAGACTGCTGGATCTAGCTGTGCCTGGCGCGCGCATTACGGAGATGGCAAATTGATACCGGCCAAGCCAGGACAGAGCTCTGCACCTAAGGCAACGGCTGGTCGAGGTGGAACCCAAATAACCGTGAGTTGAATAGCTAAGGACAATCTTTGCCTGTAAGCTAACATCAGCAAAGGTCGAAGATCTCTTCTATAATGTCCCCACTCGACGTAGGGCTTTCCGCTCGGCAAGTGAGGAATATGCGAAAATCCTCGACGTCGTTGGCCGGTATGCAGTGCATTGTTTTGGGGTTGCCTTTTCATGCCGTAAGCACGGAGATTCTGGCGTCAGTATCTCAACTCCAGCTAGTGCGAATACTGTCGACCGAATCCGCCAAATTCATGGCAGTGCTGTGGCGAACGAGGTTGTTGAATTCAAAGCCGCGGATTCAAAACTCGGATTCCGAGCATCGGGCTACGCCACCAACGCCAACTACCATGTCAAGAAGACGGTGATTTTGCTTTTCATCAACCATCGCGCAGTGGAGTCGACTACTGTCAAACGTGCGATCGAGCAGACTTACTCTCCCTTTTTGCCCAAGGGGGGCCACCCGTTCGTCTATCTTGACCTCGAGATCGAACCCAGCCGGGTAGATGTCAATGTACACCCAACAAAGCGTGAAGTAAACTTCTTAAATGAAGATGAAATTATTGAGCTTGTTTGCACCGAAATCCGATCCAAGCTGGCTGAGGTGGACTCCAGTCGCACATTTCTCACGCAGAGCCTTCTACCGGGTGTACAGGCCATCGAGTCACTGCAGCGTGTTCAAGAGGGTCAAGTCAACGAGGACACAGGAGAAGCAGCAAAATTGGGAGCAATACCCAAAACACCCGCAACAGCAAAGAAACCCTATGAAAACAACCTTGTCCGGACAGACTCCAAAGTCCGCAAAATTACAGCAATGTTGACCCCAGCGGCAGCCTCACCGCGAGATCCATCCAACCCCGACGCCTCCATAGAAACCGACAAGACGACATCATCAATCCTAGACGACGGACTCCAATACGAGACCACAGATCGGCAACCACTAAAAATCGCCCTCTCATCAGTCAAAAGCCTCCGCGCAGCCGTCCGATCTGAAATGCACAACACACTAACAGAGATGTTCGCCGCACATACGTACGTCGGACTCGTCGACGAGCGGCGCCGCCTAGCCGCAATCCAATCCGGCGTCAAGTTATACCTAATCGACTACGGACTAGCATGCAACGAATTCTTTTACCAAGTGGGCCTAACGGACTTCGGCAACTTCGGCGTAATCCGACTAGACCCAGCGCCGAAGTTGGTAGATCTACTAAAAATTGCAGCAGACTCAGAACGACAAGAGCACGCAGACTCCAACGGCGAAGAAGCCGATAATATCTTCAATAATGCGCCGGAGATGATAGCACAAACTCTCATCGAGCGTCGCGAGATGCTAAACGAGTATTTTTCGTTGCAGATCAATGCAGACGGAGAGTTACTCTCCATCCCACTGTTGCTGAAGGGATATCTGCCTGCACTGGCGAAATTGCCTCGTTTCCTGTTGAGGCTTGGACCGTACGTGGACTGGAGTAGCGAGGAGGGCTGCTTCCGCACGTTTTTGCGTGAGCTTGCTGCTTTCTACACACCTGAGCAGCTTCCTGTGCTTTCGCAGTCTGCTGCCCAGCCCACGCCGGCGGGGTTGGCTGCACAAGCTCCCGCGGTAGCCGATGGCTTGGAGAATGAGGAAGATTTATTTGTTAGGGCGCGTCGGGCACAGATGATCCGCATGTTGGAGTATGTTGTCTTCCCTGCCCTGCGCGCGCGGTTGGTTGCCACGTCACGGCTGCTGCGGGGTGTGGTTGAGGTGGCAGATCTGAAGGGATTGTATCGGGTATTTGAGCGTTGTTGAGAGGACGACATACCATGGTACTGCTGTATTTTATCAGTCTAGGGATTTTCTTTATGAATTATGAATCAATATCTGTCTGCGTTCTGCAGGTACAGCCTTTTCCCTCAGGTCAGCATTATCACGAAGAAGCAGTTTTGGGCGCCTTGGCCTTTTTGGAGTACATACATCTTGTCGGTTCAATATACTAGACGCCTTCGATGTGAATATTGGTTGGTGGAGGGGATAATGTGTGATTACTCTCAAGCCCATATGTATGAAGCTTTTGCGAATATGCCTGCTCTTCCTTCACGCTTGAGAATATGAAGTGTCAATACATATACCGTTAGGTCCCTAGGGTTGTCACAGAGATCACTTGAATTAGGTATTGTCATTTCTTAAGAAAATGATAATTGGACGAGAAGAAGAAAATAGAAGAGAGAAAAAGAAAAAGAAAAAGAAAAAGAAAAAAAAAGAAAAGAAAAGAAAATTTGCATGAAAAGAGACGTGAGAAAATCATTGCATCGCTGGTAGTGGAGTGGTCACAATATCTCTCCTGCCCCAAGATTTTCAAAACGCCGAGCGCCAGATATCAATCAAAGAGTCGACCGATATTCGTAGAAATCATGCAAAATCATTGTATCATAATGCCTGATAGGTATCAATGAGAGGCAGAAACACAACTTTGGAAAGGGAAAAAAAAGCGCGAAGAAAGAAGTCTCAGACTGGCGTGTGCAGCGGAGGGTTCAAGGTCCTATTGGACAGGCAGGCCGAGGAAGAACGATGTGGAGGATGGAAGATTTGCCTTTATGGCAGGAAAAGCCATTTTGTAGTAAATATGAAGCCGTTCTTGTCGCGCTGGCCGTATGAATATAATAGAATTCTGTGGTCAGGTCGGAGCAGCTTCCGAGGCTGCATTTAGTGCCTTGAATAAGGCTTGTTGAGCAGAGCTATCTCACGCGCAACAGTGGTCCATTCGAGCTCTCGCTTCATGGGCTCGCCTCGTCTTTTCTTCTGGTATTCCTCCCACTGAAGAAGTTCGTAGCTGTATATGGGTATCAGTAATATTTCTTAAATCAGAGTCAGTCACAGGATACTTACACAAACCGCAGATGAGGCTGGATTATCACGTTGAGTCGCCTTGCGCGGACAAAGCAGCTGTCGTGGAATTAGCATTCTTCATGTCAACAAATAGATTCATTAGAATGGAAGCCAACTCACTATGCACGGGGAAAAGAGAGCTTTTTGGCAACCATGACTGCGGCAATGCAAATGCTGGCAGATCTAGAAACACCGACCCGACAATGAACGAACGTGGCCGTACCCTGACGCCAACCTTGTTCTATTGATAGTCAGCAAATTGAAAACATGATGTGGCATACGGACTGCAAAACCTTACCAATAAAATCAAGACAACGCTCAAATTCCTGACACAAAGGATCAATGCCGTTGTCTTGAACGTTGTCAATGTACATCACATGTTCAGGTCTGAATCTGGTGCTGTTCGTGTCCTTCCAATTGACAGTCTCGCCAATACTGAGCACACGCCTGATTCCAAGCTGCCACAGAAGGTCTGGGTTGTTCGCGTGATTCAAATTGCCCAGATAAAGATATGGCAGGATGCGACTGGGGAAGGAGCCATCCATGCTGTGAAACCAGGATGGATCCCATAGACCCGAATGATCCAAGGACTGTGCTGCGGGGCTTTCTTGCAGGAGTCGTGTTTGAATGTGAACCAGGAAAGAGACGTCTGTAGAATATGCGAAGAAATTGCGTCCTTTCTCGCGGTGAAGCCGGAGCCAAGCTTCGTGGGCAGGCACACCTTCTGCGAACATGAAGTACGCCAATGCCAATAGCGAGCTTTCGGTATAACCATCCGGACAATGGATAAGAATTTTCCTGCATTTCGCGCCTGAATCGGTGATTGTGATATCTCCATCTGCATCGTGTTCCACTGCGTCGATGTCTATCGCTTCATCGTCCGATTCTAACGCTTCATGATTCTCGGGTTCTACATCGTCGGACTCTAGTTCTTCCGAAGGGGTTTCTGGGTGTGCGAGGTAATAAATCCATCTGACAGTATTGATAATATCCTCAACCTCTCGGGTATTTTCCGACGGTAGCAAAAGAGATCCCGATGAGGGAAACTCCAAACGCTGAGGACCACTCTCTAGCTGCTTATCAAGCAGGGCTAGGTACCGAGGACCCGGAATATCGGCCATATCGCATGTTTCGATCAAAAGGTCATATGTGTCTTCCTTTGATGACTCAAAAGCTCCAGTTTTGTGGAAGTAGTCTGGGGTAGACCCGAGCCAAACATTAGACGAGATCTCGGATGGCCGGGACATCGTAGCCATTTCCAATCGCTCCCATTGGACTATCGCACTGTTAGTAGATACGCTGGGTGCGCTAGGATCTTTTGACAACTTACCAAAATCCATAGTTTGGCCTGTCAGTTGACCCTTTGCATCAATAGCAATGAGCTCGGGTTGTCTTTCCGCAACATCGGAAAAGTTGTCTGGGTAATCTAGTCAATCGATTGCCCATGGATGTGGGAAATAGAGTTTAGTAACGCACCGGCCAGGATGAATGTGTTGTAAGCTGGCCGCTCCTGCAGCGGATCCATCTTCAAACGCCATGACTGTTGCGCCAAGGCAAACTGATTAGCCAGGTCGACAAGTGCTCCCTGGCTATCGTCATCCTCGGCATAAATAACGATATCAGACATCGCCGCCAACTTGGCGGTTTGTATTTGAAAATTCCGAACGGAGAATCCCTCGGGAGGATCGGCCATCAAGAACCGAGATGAAGGAGCCAGCACCTCATGCGGGCTGACTGCACCCTTGATGCGTGATCTGGTGAGGTCACCTCCAAGCTTTACCACGGTAATACCTCTCCAACATCTTGGAGTACGACGTGCATGGCGCTTGCGACTTGAGAAGAATCCCAACTGCAGATGATTGTCTTGGTGCAATCCATGGAGCCAAGGGAACATGAGGGACGGGTCAGGCAAAGGTTGGGATGCTTGGTGGTCGATAGCGGCTGACAATTTGGCCCCATCAATGGCGTACACAGCAGGGGATGATGGTCGTCCAATGCGCATATGTTCATCTGGAGGGGACAATAGCGAAGAGGGTTGATCATTGGGTGAGGATACAGGAGTTGATTGAGAATGGGGAGCAGGGCCTGGTGGGCATAAGGAAATGTGCTTATTCGGGATGGGGCTTGGCCGTCGATTTACGGCCAAGCCCGAGGGGATCGGAGAGGAAGGAGGAGTCGGGTGGTGCAGCGCCTGCTGCTGAACCAACACCGTGGCCATGTTGACCAAATGTGCTGGAAATTGGTATAATTGAGGAGACTGTATCGACAAATGCAATTGCAATGCTCTTGATTGAAGAAAGAGATGTTCACATCCTTTGCAGTTGAGATATGGTGGGCAGAACCCAAAGCGATGGCGATCTGATCCGTGTGTGATCGGAATCACCACTACGCAATAAATGTCAGCGAATATATCTTGGATATTTCTGGAGTTGAAGCATGTTGTAGATGTTAGCAAATTTAAGGAACTAACATGGTGGCTTGGGGAAAGAGATTGGGAAGCACATGATCCGAGGCCAAGGGGGATCATACAATACCAGCAAAGATAAGGGGTGCAGGGGGGAAGGAACGAGAAGATATAACAAAAGATAAAATAGTAGTTGGGCGACAGAAAGCGACTTGGGGATAGATGCAGGAAGTAGAAGGACAACGGAGGAAGAAGTGAAGCGAAGTGGAGAGCAATTGCAGGAGGGGAGGGGGGAAAGAGATAAACGTGGGACGAGATCTGACAGCGCAAGTACATGTACGTGGTGTACGTTGTGTACGGATGTACTCTACGGGAACTGAGGAACCCACAATGTGATTCTTATTATAACAGTCCAATATCATCGGATATCTCATCATCATCACTTACCTTCATCGTCATATTGGTCCCCGCCCCCATCTTCTCCAAGCTCCTCTGTATCCACTACGCTCCACCACCGCGGGTCTGGATATCATCCGCGTAACCTTGTATCCTGTGGACATCCCCTACTCAACGACGTTGACTCCTCTCTAGAGAACAGGGATTCTGACTACTTTTTTTCTTAAGATCAACTTACCCCTCGCCAACTTCGTCCTAAAACAAAAGGAAATGCCGACCATGGACAACCGCCAATTAATGTGGCCAATCATCTCACGGGGCAGACCCTTATGACGATGAGATTCCCTGATATCGTTCTCGGTCCAGATTGCAGCCTTGTCTGTGCGCTTAAGAGAGGGGCTTCACTAAAGCCTTCTCCGACTCTCATCTCCACGTCTAACGCCCCCGTTGGTCAAGGCCCTACTCAACTTGATCGCGCCCAGCCATTTCGGAGACAAAGAACTTATCAAACCCCCGCTCCACATCGGACGAGAAACCCCTACCAGCCGGAGTTGGAGCCAACGTTTCGTGTCCGTGGAAAGCCCGGAAAGTCAATTTCCCTTCAATTCCCCTAAATGACCCAGATGTTGCAGCATGTATCGTAAGATCTCTGTTGTTTTGGCTTGATGCTAGGTCTTAAACGCATTCATACTCCATACTGTATAAGGGATTCCACCGCATGTATGACGGGTCTTTGAGATACCGCCAAATGCCCCTTCTTTGAGCCGTTCATGCATGACAGTACATGGATCCAATGTATCCTGTACTTTATACTCCGTACTCCGTACAGGATTGGAACTAACCCCGGATCGCCACTGTGATCCACTCGAGGTGGGGGGCGAGCATCAAACCGTTATAAGATATCCAATAGTAAAATGAGGCCTTAACCCGTCAATAGCCTATGCAGAAACGAGAAATTAGATCTTGTGATGATCATATCTCAATGCAGGTGCCCAAATTCCAAGCCAGATACCTGAAACCGCCGCGCCAGTGCCTAACAAGAAGCCCACGTATCTATATGTAGGCAGGTATACCCAGGTAATGAGAGTTTAATGGTGGCACAGCAGCAGTTTTTATGTCTGATCTTCCCCTCGCGCATCGTTTGGGAATTTTGGCTACACCGGAGAATCCTTCCATGTAAGCCCTCATTGGTCACTCATCCCCCACTGTTTCCGAGGCAACTACTACAGATGAAAGCGGCCCCATGTCAGGCGAAATGTTGAACAATCGGGCGACTTAATGCAGATCTTGCCTCCATTGCTGCTGGATCTGCAGATCCCAGCTGTCCTTGACATCGTGACTGGATGTACGGAGTATGCCCCCCTTGGATCGGGTTGGAACACTCTGATCCACAACCTGCAACTATTGCTCGGCATCAAACAGACCCTCTCTACACAGTAGTACGGCATCCATACTACGTACTAGGTGATTTCCCTAGAATAGCCATGGTTGAGTCAATACCGGCGTTTGGATATGAGATGTGTACTCAATCCACCAGTCGGAACGTGCATGCACTGCACATCATTGGGCAGAAACAAAATAGGCTGTTCCTTGCAATGAATTACAGCACAACCTGCTGGCTATCACCTGCTCAGTCAAGATTGTTGTCCTGCATAGTCCATAACTGTTTCCTACCCAACTGTCGGGTTCATTTCACATTTCAGTGGAACCACATGGCGGTGTTCTATGCATATTAGTTGTGGCTAGCGCCCCACCAACGATCTGAGGTTATCTGATAGCAAGTTTGCCAGCGATATTGGTCATTGCCTGTTTGATATGCACACAGTACAAGATCCTTGAGTCAAAGTCTTTATCTAACCCAAGTTCTGTAATCAGACGACATGAACAAATACCCAATCAGGGTTGTTTCAGGGGGCCACGCATGAGGGACTCTGTTGTGTGAAGCGGGTAGCTGCCGCACCTTGTTTCCTCATGTTTGCAAGGTCTTCCTTCCATATTCCGGCACACAGGCTATATTGAAATTTTCTCGAACTATCCGGTTTCCCTAGTGACGCGCGGCAGATTCGGTTCTTGGCCGAGGGACTTGACCGGACCTTACTTCCTTCCAGATAAGACACTGTGAGTATTGAAATAGTGAGCTTTAGTGACACCCTCGGGGCGAGAGATGTAGCCAGTGGGTGAGGAACCACATTGTTGACTGCATCATCGAGACGAAGTGGTGGGAGACCAACATGCGTTAAACAAAATCCACGTCATCTAGATTTTTTGCGTTTGTTAAGCGCCAGTACGGAGTACACTGGGTCGCATTGCTCACAGTATGGATGCGAGTCGCTTGCTTATATGAATGAGTCTCTACGCCCTGGGAAGCCGAGTGGCATTTCTATACTTCGTATGCTAACTGTATGTGGTTTGCCATGGGCTGCTTCAGAATTGGCATTAACGATTGGAATACGCCTGCCTAATATGCCATTATGTTCTTGATAAAAATGGATAAGAATCATAGTTATCCTCCATATTCATTCTGTATCACCTGCCGCTCCTAATATATATCATGGACGTGCGGATCTACCCCCAGCCCGAAAGGGATTTGATACGGGTTGTAATCCATATACCATAGCAAATAGACAAAAATGCTATCGCCACGAGGTCGCAATTCCAAGGCGATAAAGATGCAGAATAGATCTTGGGGTATAGATGAGGCGGAAGATCTTAGTAGAGAACCTCTACGTCATTTGGACTAAAGCTGAGAGTGCTTCCGATCGTCTAGCGGAAGCAGGGAACTAGATAGCGATAATCAGTCCCAGAAAATACCGGCCACGAAGGAAGTATCTCTTCCAATCTCCAGTTACTGTTCTCGCCTGCAGACTCGCCAAACGCAAGTGACGTGAAAAGAGAACCCTGGAAAGTGCGACTGCTGATAAGATAAACCCGTAGGCGGTGGGCAATCAAGGTGTGGCCCAAGCGCAAACCTCACAAGTTCGCAGACTTCACGGCGATCAGAACCTCTCTTCCTCACATCCGCGTCTCTAAAGCATCTCCCGTTGTCTCTAGCTCAAGATATGCTCGGTGGTGGCCAGTGACGGGGAAAGAGTTGCTGGTTCGACCCCCTCTTGATCTCGCTCTAAGCGGGGTATCTCCAACATCCGAAAGCTGCCTTGTATCAATCTTGACCTTTAATCAAAATGGCCATGAATTTTGTGACCTTTAATCAGGACTATAGCTACCTGGCTGTGGGTATGTAACCGATGTTTTCTTGCATTTTCCTACATATTTTTCTTTATTTACAAGCGCGTCTACTGACCACATCAATAGCAACAACCAAGGGATTCCAGATCTTCACAACTGAACCCTTTGCCAAGAGCTATGAAGCGAAAGAAGGAAATATCGCCGTCATTGAGATGCTATTTTCTACCTCTCTCGTGGCTCTTATCTTGTCGCCGCGACGCTTGCAGATTCAAAATACCAAGGTATGTCGGAGTCATTCGATTCATGTGTCCTATATTGGTCATTTGACGTACATCTGAAACTAATATTTGGACTAGCGCCAATGCACAATATGCGAGTTGACATTTCCAACAACGGTCCTTGCAGTGAAGCTGAACCGCAAGCGACTTGTTATTGTCCTCGAGGATCAAATCTATCTTTACGATATCCAGACAATGAAGCTTTTGTCTACTATTGATACTTCACCGAATCCACATGGTAAATTGCCCTTGGAGACTTTTTTTTTGGCCTCCTATTCTCATGCACGCATCTGACGACTAAACAGCAATCTGTACTCTGGCACCATCCTCGGAGAATTGCTACATGGCATACCCTCTTCCACAAAAAGCACCTGCAGCAGCAAATACACCAGCGCACGCTCCGCCTGGAACAACACATGTTGCTCCCACAACTGGTGATGTTCTAATATTCGATGCTGTAAAGCTAGAAGCCATCAATGTTATCGAAGCCCACCGCTCTCCCTTAGCACTCATTGCGCTGAACAGCGATGGAACTCTACTTGCTACTGCCTCAGATAAAGGAACCATCATTCGAATTTTCTCCGTGCCAGATGGCCAAAAACTGTACCAGTTCCGACGTGGCTCCATGCCATCACGAATCTACAGCATGTCCTTCAATACGACATCCACACTCTTATGTGTTTCATCATCAACCGAGACCGTTCATATATTCAAATTAACCCAGCAAGGACCATCGTCGGATGGGTCTTCGTCGCATTCTCAGCCAGGCCGGGACCAAAATTCTCCGCCCAATGCTTCCGGATATTCTCATGATGATGATGACACGGGCGGTGATGCGGGCTCTGATTCTTCTGTGCGGAAACATAACGGCACTTTGATGGGGATGCTTCGCCGGACGTCACAGAATGTCGGTGGTGCTGTTGCAGCCAGGGTGGGCGGATATCTTCCTAAGGGAATGAGCGAAATGTGGGAGCCAGCGCGCGATTTTGCTTGGATTAGACTCCCGCGATCAAACCCGGCACTCAGTGGAAATGCAGGCTCAGGACCTTTGAGGAGCGTGGTTGCAATGAGCAGTAACACTCCTCAGGTCATGGTTGTCACAAGCGATGGCAACTTCTATGTCTTCAATATTGATTTGTCAAAAGGCGGAGAAGGAACTTTGACGAAACAATATTCGTAAGTTTCAATGCTCTCCATCGCCAATTTGATTGACACTAACGTTCCCGTCACAGAGTCGTTGATTCTAACGATAGGTTGGGCTACACTGCAGAGTACTGAGAGGGAGATCTCCTGCAATACAAATCAAACCATACAGGGTTGCAGTCGCGTCTGCTCTTTACAATCCATTGGACGTCCATTCGGCCTAGTTTTCTGGCTCGAACACTTACTTGGCTATTCCTATCCTCGAAAGACACGGGGTCAACTCTGTCGTTTGTCGAACATCTCATGTTCCCCCCCCATTATTCTCCTTCCTTCGGCATTGACGATGACCCCACCGGCCCTCAACTCGGTTCCTAAGCCCTTATGCCCTGAATTCTTCCTTGAGTTTCTCTCTTTTAGCGTCTCAATTCTCTCCCCCGGCGTCTTTAGTCATGGGTTATTCTCTCGTACATAATGTTCCGGCGGATCTGCTTCATTTCATGGCTGCTAGTTATCTTTATATCTGCTACTTCAAATTACAACATCTTCGATGGCTCCTACAGCCTGTGATACATTTGCAGAACAAGATGAGATTCAGCGAGATCTCACAAGATCCTAAGATAGAAAGAGATGAGTTCGATGAATCATGAATCCTTCAGGCTGAAACACTTGGGTGGGGATATGTATAAGGGCATATGTACACAGAAAGCAGCATGGAATTAACAGATCAATATTCTAGAAATTCCGACGGAACTTCTGAGGAATATTGCTCTCGACAATTTGGATCTGCTCTAGCTTCTCGAGCCGAAGAGCAGCATCCTCCTCCTCGTCGTGCTTGCGGAAATGCTCAATATCCTCAGGATGAGTCAAATCCTCCTCTGTGGTATCATCGCCATGGTACTTTTCAAAGTGATGAATCTCATATTCATACTCAATATCGCCATGGTGTCCAGGACCATAACCGAGATCGGGCAACCGTTTACCAGCCGCAATGCCCGCCAGCCAGTCATTCCGGTCGATGAACCCTGTGTTTCCAGTGTCGAAGAGTTGGAACACTGCGCGCACAGCTTCTTGTTTTTTGTCTTCACTAACGCCATCGTTGGATTCGTCATTGAGGCCGTATGTTTTGCGCACTTCATCCCGAGTCCATGTCCCCGAGGAATCGTAATCGTGGAGGATGAAGAATGAGGTGGGGTCAAAGGTTTCAATGTGGTGTTCCTCTAGATATGACAAGTTTAGTATCATCAAATTATCAATTGGCGCATCAGTATTGTCTTACCGATCATATGCCTCGTGGCCCAATCATCCGAGGTAGCTTGTTCACTTCCATGCGAGCCGTGGGCATTTGCAAGCCCGCTCAACGCAAGCAGGCCGGCGGCGAGCCCAAATAATCCATTGACCATCGTATATCGTAATGAAAGAATCCGTAATAAACAAAACAAATAAACAGCAGACGGAAATTACCCAGCTCGCTGATGGCCAAGTCCAGGAGATACGGGGGGTCTTAGCTCGTTTGCAGTGTTTGCATCGCTGACCCGAGCATTTGCAGATTGCAAGATTATTTTGCAGCATTGCATGTTACCCCATTGAATCCCATACTATTTGCGCCGGGGCTCCGAGAGGAGTCCAATTGATCACTAGTGTATCATATTACCCTTTTGGATCAAATTGCATGATAGCAATGACCTGAGAATGCAGGGTTTGTGGTCCCGCGCTGTTTCGAAGCAGTCTTCCTGCCGCTGCGTCGGGTGTTTGAGTACTACTGCCAACGGGGTTACTTCGCGGGCAGCAACTGCCAGTAGCAAGAGACGACTTCGAATTGGAAACTCCGTCACCGCACTCTACGGTAGCATTTTCGCTGCCGCCGCCCTTGCCGATGCCAGTGTGAAGGATCGCCGCCGACATGACTGGGACGAAAAGATCGCTGCGGTAAAGGCCGAGGTGAGCGAGTTGGTGGATGAAGAACAACGCATTTTGGCGTCATTACAATCGCGAAGAGAAACGAGAGGACTCGACCGCCTCATTCAAGCGGGTGGATTCGGCTCTATTCCTCGTTTCCCCCTCGGGTCCCCATCTTCCACCAACTTCAACAGATCAATAAGGGCCTTCCACACGGAACGAGGAAGGTTTAATGCCGCTGGGGCTCGGTCGGTGGAAATTCAATCGGTGGAGGATGAACACGGAATCGATGAGGGGGATGAGAGCGAGATTTTCCTTCCACAGGAGACCCTACCCAGCTGGGTCTTGGAGGACGATCTTCGCCTCAAGGCCATACAGAAACTTGCTTTAAGGCAATTCGCCATCCGAATCTTGTTACGGCCGGCTATCGCCCATCGTTACTCGGGCATCTCGATGAATTACGCTGCCGATTTCGAGGCTCCCCAAGTGAACGTCTCTCAGCTCCTGGAAGAGTTGAATCATATTCGCAACCGAATGATTGCGCTTAAGACGAACAGGGACGCTGTATACAGTGATGTGACACAGGAATATGCCGCAAGTCAATTGGGCGAAATGAAAAGAGAGCGCGAAGCCCTTGATGCCGAACTCACCAACGACATCCAAGTATACACGAGCCAGGAAATGTCTCTTCAGGAACTGCTTCTGCGGATATCTAACAATATTCTGAGCTCAAGGGACCCGGATCGCCCAACGGCTTTCCGGCTCATGATCATGGCATTCGGCCAGACACGCCAAAACGACCTCGTTGAGCTGCTCCTGCGAACATTATTACCCAACCGATTTTTCCTTAATCCATCGCTCGTCATCACAATCATCACTTTCTTCAGGAAGTCTAAGAATCTGAAGGACTTCGATTTGTTTTTGAAGATGCTCGGCGGAGAAGGTTATTCTGTCAATTTGGGAAGCAGAGGCGTTTATAAGCACCGAAAGGTCAATGGGCTGGACATTATTGTTCCGCCTTTGAACAGCAGCAACCCGGTCATCTATGCGGCTTTGATCGGTGCTGCATTACGGTTTGATCAACCGGAGCGAGCCGATGCCTGGCTCCAGGCTGCTCGGGGTGGTGGTTTCTTTGACAGTTGGGAAACTCTGTTTACCTATCTACGCTTTTACAGCCTTCGACGGGACTGGGAGAAAGGTGCGAACGTTTTGAAAAGAGCTGTGACCTACCTTTTGTCATCAACCGATCACCGTCTCGATTCAGTTGAGAGGTTGCTAGGCCGAATGGTCGGTCTCTGCGACTCCTGTGACCAGTTAGATGCATCGGATGCATTAGTAAAGGCCGCCGTGCACAGTGGCTTTGATCCCAAACTTCTATCACGACAGTCGGATTCAGCACCTTTTGTTCACACTGATCCTAACCGGTGGTCCAAAGCTGCTAAGCACACGCCGAAGGAGAACATTGACCGTCCCTTGTGGCAAAAGTGCTATGACTTTGGCAATACCTTTGGAGAATATCTGAGTGAAATCGAGGTTCCAGCGGAAAACACCTTCTCTCGCCACAATGCCAGATTGGCGGACCAGCATGCAGATAATGCTCTTTCAACTGCCCTTGGGCGTGGCCGAACATCCACAACTAGAAAAGCACAAGCGTCTGCTGCGAATGCGTCAAATGACGACATTGCCACGCTGAAGGACGAGGTCGCCCATCTCCGTGAACTTGTCTATGAACTTCGCAAACACCACCTCTCAGACTCCTCAAAAGATTCCTCCGATAAGTCGATCAGCGAAGAACTCCTCCCTCCTTCCACTCAAAACACTACACCTCTCAACACCTCACAACCTCAAAACCCTTCGATAAGCCACAGCTTCACTAGAACCTCGACGAAGATCGGACTCGCCAAACCCCAAACTCCCCTTTCAACCCAACAGATACCACGAAAGCGCAACACGCGGCGCAAAACCCGCGCAAATAAAACGTCAATGGACAGCACGGCCCCTATTGCTGAGAGTCCGCATTTTTTGCCGGCTGAGATGTGAAACCCCTTCGTCTCTCAAGCGACGACATTCTGGTTGACCATGCTGGCAGCAAAGGATGGAGGTGGATCTTTTTTGTATATTACATGACTACATTTTGTTTCCAATAGAGCATCCGGGAACCCTTGGGAATGCAGCCCCCAAATGTACTTAACTGGCCCAAGGCGTTGGAGGTGCATACAATCAAATTTTCGAATATTCAATGATTCCGCTTTTGTAAACCAGGCTTAGGCCGGTGGTATATTGATTTTTGGATCTTGATCAGAAGTTCTATACACTCCAGAATTTTGGAGATCAGGGAAAAGCAAGCAAATGATTCAAGACATATAGCAGAAAACAGGCTATCAGTTGAGGATGGTATGGCAAAGAAAGGAAGAAAATGTTCTATTCAATGTACTGGCACCGTGACGGAAAGGGAAAAAAATATACGACAAAACAAATAAGCGTATCATGCGTGATTTCAAGGCTGAACAGAAACAAATTGTCTATCGGCGCTTCTCGGCGCGCATCTTCTCCTTGCGAGCGAGGCGATCAGCAGCCCGGGTAAGGGCAGAGCGGATATCACCCTTGGGGAAACTGTTGATATCGTAGTAGGTAGGAGCAATATCCTAAAGAAGAGTCAGTAAGATATATAGTGGTGTCAGGGTAGGGATAGGAAACGTACCAGAAGCCATTCAGGCTTGACAGCAGTGACGGTACGGATATAGTTCTTGGTAGTAAGGACGAATTCGTTGTACAAGACCCACTCGGCCTCGTGAGCCAAGACGGTAGACGGGTGCAGGAGCACACTCTGGTTATCCTTGATGGTAAGGTATTGGCTCTTGCCACCGGTATCCTTCTTGGCGACTTGCATGAAGAAACCGGCGCAAAGAGCACGGCGGATGTTCTCGTAGTATTTCTTGTCTTCGAAGGGAGTAGAGATCATCTCGAGATCCTCACGTTCCATGATGCGCAGCAGCTGAGAGCGCACGTTATCGGCGGACTGGAGGGAGCGCAAGGAGAGGAAGTGGTCGTGGCACCACTGCTTAGCGTTCGCCTGAGCTTCGCTGCCGCGGTAGGCGTGGTAAACGTTCAGCATGGTCAATTGGTCTCCATCGGGATGGGCAAAGAGGTTCTTCATCTCATCGGCACGCTTGCGTTGGGCAGCGGGACGAACGAAGACCTGGGGCACGGACAGGAGGGCGGTGATTGACAGGATTTCATTAGAGCAGTAGAATTCGGGAGAGCTGATCAACATGACAGCAAGGGCGGGATCGAGGGGGAACTCGGATGCCAGACGACCCAAAGGAGTAAGGTTTCCATCATCATCTAGACAAGCCAGGTAGTTGAGCTCCTCCAATGCTCTCATCAGAGTCTCTGGCGCGGGTGGGTCCATCAGATCAAAGTGGACAAGATCATCGATACCAAGCTTCTTGAGTTCGAGCACCGTTGATGACAAGTTGGAGCGAAGAATCTCAGGGTAGGTTGACTCGATCAGTTCCTTCTTGAAAGCGCCCTCAGTGTAAAGACGGAAGCACTTTCCGGGACGTGTACGACCGGCACGACCAGCTCGCTGCTGCGCGGAGGCCTTGGAGATGGGAGAAACAAGGAGGGACTCGACACGGATACGGGGGTTGTAAATCTTTTGCTTGGAGAATCCAGGATCCACGACATAGACAATACCATCGATGGTCAAAGATGTTTCGGCGATGTTGGTGGACACAATGACCTTGCGTCCGGGGCGACCGCCTGGTCGGCGAGGAGGGGGCGCAGGGTCGAAGATGCGCTGTTGCATGTGTGGAGGAAGACTGCCGTACAATGGGTAGACCTTGATAGGACCCGCGTCGGCTTCCCGAACCATCTCATCTCCCTCAAGCGCAATCTTACGCGCAGCATCCTCAATCTCTTCCTCACCAGTCAGGAACAGCAGGATATCTCCCTCAGGTTCGGTGGCGTGGATTTGCAGAACTGTCCGGACAGCGGCCTCAACGTAGTCTTGCTCTGGTTCGGGTGTGTAGAAGATTTCGACAGGGTGGGTACGGCCGGGAACTGCGAGAAGGGGTGCATCCATGAAGTAGCGCTGGAACTTTTGCGCATCGAGAGTAGCAGACATAATAATAATCTTCAAGTCAGGACGACGCCCCACAACTTCTTTCAGAAGACCCATCAGAATATCGGTGGCCATGGTTCTCTCGTGAGCCTCGTCAAGCATGATTGTGCTGTAGCGGGACAGGTTGTGGTCATGCATAGCCTCGCGCAGAAGCATACCATCAGTCATGTACTTCATGATGGTCTTTGGGCCGGTCATATCCTCGAAACGGATACTGTAACCAACTTCCTCTCCAAGCTTGACATCCATTTCAGCTGCGACACGTTGTGCGACGGACATGGCAGCCACACGACGGGGTTGCGTACAAGCTACCATCTTACCCTGGGTTTGCGGGAGATCATCATAGAGGACGAATTGTGGGATCTGTGTGGTCTTTCCGGAACCAGTCTCACCAACGAAGACAAGAATCTGGGATTGCTGGTACATCTGAAGGAACTCATCACTAGATGAAGAGGTCAGTATATCGTTCCGACAAAATCGGTGTCGGGCAGTACTCACCGTTGCGCGTGGACCGGGAGATCACGACGGGTCTTCAGAATGGAGAAGTATTTGCTGGAGAATGGTCGGCCGCTGAAAGGGTTGATGTCGCCATCCTCAGCCTTTTGCGCCATCGCCGAGGTGGTCTGGTGTCGCTTGAACTTGGCCAGAGCCGTGCTTTCGGAGGCATTGTCGTTCTCGTACATGTGAGCGAGGTAGGGGTTGTTCTTCGGGTCGCCGGCATCCATCTTCTGGCGCTTTGCTCGGGAGCCACCTTCGGAGTCAGATCGGTTATCGGCCATGGCGGAGGTGAAAGTGGAGAGAATGTTGAAGGGTAAACCCGGCGAGAAGAAGACGCTGAGATAGCGAAGAAAAAAAATGTTAGATAGGAAGGTCAAGCGATCGCCACAGCTGCCTATCAAGCTCACCGCCAACCTATTCTGCCGCGCTCCACAAAGGGATCGAGAATCTTTGGGATTGTTGACGCCCTGTGTGTTTTCGACTAGGCTTCTCTGCGCCGGCAAATCTGAGGCGTGTAGTTTCTTCGGATAGTTCGAGCTGGTCCCAAGTTCATCGGCCGCTTCGGTGCTTGTCAAGCGCATCCGTCCGCATCCCTACCACCAAACCACCCCGCTATTGCGCCAGACTTCTTTGTCAATATGGAGAGCTACAATCCTTCAGATGACCCGGGACCAGCGTTCTGCATTGGCCATCATGAGCACAATAGGCTGGTTACTGTGACGCCTCGGGTCATCCAAAACGTGCATGAGAGCAATGTTTGTGCTTTCTTTTACTCGGTTACATTGCCTTCATGAGTGCTAATTTGATTGCATAGTATGATATGATGACTGTCCCAATTACGACCTCGCATTTCCATTCCCGTGTCCTCGGCTTATTGTCTTCTTATTTGGCCAATCTGCAGTCCCCGACTTATGATCCTGTAGGGACTATGGCGACTACTCAAAACATTCGGCCTCTGGTGGTCCCGTCACTTTCCAAGGCAGACTCATACCTCACTCCGAATGATGCGACCAGCCAGTTGGTTGGAGTGACCAGCAGCTGGATTGATCTATGCTCACCTGACCCGTTAATTGCGGACTTGTCTCGCCAAGTTCTGATGTTGGAGGTTGCGTACGCTGCCTTTTGCGGAATTGGGTATCTTTTGATACCCGGCCCAAAGCTGCATCACGGTGCCTTGCACTCGGAGGGTGTCATTTACTATGCGCGCGCAATTCAAGACGCACTGAACCTCGGCCCCTACATTCAGTTCCACATTTGGCAGCCAATGGTTGATAACCCGGAGCTCGAGCTTGACACAATGGGTGACTTGGCCCCGCTTGCTAGAGCAGAATTCCTGGAGCCAAGTGAGGAGTCTTCGCTCAAAATTGATCCTTTTGGAACTTGGGAAGCCTGGGATTCTATCAGAAAGACCTGCAAATACCATACTAGATTGCTCGTCGGTATGTATCATCCCTTGCTTTCCACGCCGTGATAGGCCATGTGGCTCTAATTTTGAAGCTTGCGCTAATTTGAATTACAGCTCTGACTTTGCCAAAGCAACTGCCATCTATCTTCGTGCAATCCAGATGGCATTCGGAGCCGGTTCATATACTCACGATTGACGCATCCGCGTTCCTAAAGAACCAAAAAGGTTATCCAGTCTTGTCCAAGTCACACCAAGGCTTTATTGCGAAGATGATGCGCCTCCGAACCGTGCCATGGATTATTCTTTGTGGTGTTGGCCCGATCCCGGGACTCGAGAATACCGAAGACCCGGATAGCCACCAAGCTTCGCTGTCTGGATCTGACTACCCTAGTCTGTCACAGGCTGGCAAGAAGCACCATGACCCCACTCCGCACCTCTCTTATGTTCGCAATCTGCAACAACGCCAGCCTGCACGGACAGCAATTGAGAGGTTTGGTGTTGGATACCAGGACTATTTGCAGGCACCTCTGCAGCCTCTCACAGTTAATCTGGAGAGTATCACATATGAAGTGTTTGAAAAAGACCCCATCAAATATGAGTGGTATGAGAAGGCAATTTGCAAGGCCCTGAGGGACTGGGCGGACCAGAAGAAACCCACATCACACCCAGACGGAAAAGTCATCGTGGCAGTTGTGGGAGCTGGTCGTGGGCCCCTTGTCACTCGCGCCCTGAAAGCCAGTGCGGAAGCCGGAGTAGAGATTGATCTCTGGGCCGTAGAGAAGAACCAGAATGCATTTGTGTTGCTACAGCGACACAATGACACCATCTGGGGTGGTAAGGTGACCTTAGTTCAGTCAGACATGCGGAGCTGGAAAGGACCTCGGGTTCGACAGCAGCCCGCTCCGGCTAGTAATGAGCCCGTGGGTGAATCTTTGGGCATTGAGAGCTCATTACTCTCCACATCAAAGGTGGGCGAGAACGACCCAGGTCGACAATCTGAATTTGCTGCGCCCCAAGCCCCGACCATGTGCCACACTCACGTTGATATCATTGTATCGGAGCTGCTGGGCTCATTTGCAGACAATGAGCTTTCTCCGGAATGTCTGGACGGTGTGAACGACGTGATTCATCCCGACCATGGAATTTCCATTCCGGCCTCATATTCGGCGCACTTTACCCCCGTTTCTGCCCCCAAATTGCATGCAGATGTTGTGCACCAGACAGTCTCCAACCCGGCGGCTCCAGAGACTCCATATGTCGTGATGTTGCATGCTATCGACTTCCTTTCGACTACTGATACTCCTGCCAGTGATGCCGCCAGCTCAAACAATGGAAACCGGGCATCCACCCCGTCGGTGTCATTCTCCACTACAGAGTTTGCAACTCCCCTTGTGCAGACCGCCTGGTCTTTCTCTCATCCGAACCGACACATTCCCCCTCAGTCTCCCATGCAGTCGACTGTTTCAAATGCCCACAATGTGCGACAGACACGTCTGGCCTTCCCTTCTCAAAACCGAGGTGTGTGCCACGGGTTGGCTGGCTACTTTGAAACAGTTCTCTACGGCGATATTGAGTTATCCACCAACCCGGTGACCATGGAAGCCAAGAGCGCAGACATGATCAGCTGGTTCCCCATATACTTCCCCTTGAAGGTCAGTTCCCGTAAAAATTCAAATCGCTTTCTCTCTCTCCTTTCAAACCATGATCATACTAATGCCCCTTCCCTTCTCAGACCCCCCTCAGTGTCCCTGAAAATGGCGAGATCGTCGCTACGATGTACCGTCAGACCGATGACCGCAAGGTCTGGTATGAATGGATGGTTGAGGTCTATGCCCTTGAACGCACAGCGGCATCTGCCAAACCCACTCCAATGACTTATTCACAGGCTGGATCTCTTAGCGTGGAGAACTTGAATAAGGAAACCGCTGCAAAGGGCACCCGTGCTGGCTATCGCCGCGTGCGGGTGGGAATGAGTGAGTTGCACTCCAGCATCAAGGATGGATGCTTAATGTAAAAATTATATGCCCAAGATAGTGAGTTCTAGTATGATAACTTTTATATGGTAACTGCGCAACGCGAAGAAACGATATTCAAGAACCCATGCTGGGGTATTTCTGGAGATTTCGTACATATGAATAATCGCACCTTGTAAAAGCCGAGAAGTGCAGGTCAACCGGCACTTTGACGCATTTAAGGATCCCTCCGAGGCCGGGGGCTGCAAACCCCTGCAACACATGGCAGTCGGGCCGAACGGCTCACGCAATAGGGTTGGATCTACGGAGTACAGTCCCTCCGCAAAAGTTTCCGTACGGTCGGGGGTCCACACCCGCGTTTTTCGCGAATAATTACATTTTTGACCCGCGTCTTCTCCCAACCCATGGTTTTTAAAAATTCACCATGGTTCCCAGGACCCCTCTACGTCCTATTAATTCTAATAGGATAAAGGGAAATGAGCTATCTCCCTATCTCCGGGGTCAGATCTTTGGTCAAGCCCAGCTAGGCCTGTCAATCGCGAAAATTGCCCAGCACTTCAGTTTATCCAAATCCACAATTCAGTATACCCTCGAGAAAGAACCTCTCCGACACGAAGGCAATAATCAAAACCGCGTCGGTCGCCCCTCGATTTTATCAGCAGATGACCGTTCTATGGTTATTCGATTGATTCGAAACGATCCCTTTATTACCTATTAAGAAATCCGCGAACAAAGTGGCTTAACTGCTTCCGACGATACCCTTCTTCGAATGGTCAAAGCCTCGGGCTACGGATATTGGAAAGCGAAAAAAAGACTATATTTAAAACCGGAACACGCCGAGCTACGCCTTAATTGGGCTTTGGAGCGACGAAATTGGACGTGGGATGACTAGAAGAAGATTGTTTAGTCCGATGAATGCTCTATTAAAATCGGGAAAGGGAAGCGTTACCGTTAGGTCTTTTTTATCAACCACCGAAATAAAAAATGGAAAAAAGAATATATTACCACATACTCGAAGTCGAAAAATATCTCAATTATGATTTAGGGAGTAATATTCGGTGGTGGTTGCTCCGATTTATTCCAAATGAATCGTGACTCGGAGTCAGCACGCAACGGATACTTAAGGTTCTCGTATCGCGAGGTTCTCGAGGAGAATTTACCCCAAATTTGTATGGATTCGACGCGAATCTTTATGCACGATAATGCTCCAATCCATACTGCGCATATTATTCGTGATTGGTTGTGGGAGAATGGAATTGAGACGATGGTATGGCCGCCGTACTCACCTGATTTGAACCCTATTGAACATGCATGGGCAAAACTTAAAGAAATGATCGACCGCCTTGATCCGGACCTTGATAAATTTGAAGGTCCCAAAGAAGATCTGATTCATCATTTCGAAGAGTTAATTCATGCTGCATGGGCGATGCTAGGCCAGGATTACTTTGATGGGTTGATTTCGAGCATGGGGCGCAGGGTTGAGGCAGTAATTGAGGCAAATGGGTGGTATACTAAATATTAAAAATATAAATTAAATACTATGTCCAATTGCCTATCTAATATATATTTTTATATAATTTTACTATATAAATTGGGGGTATAGTATTTAATTGAAGTTAGCAGGTTCGATTTGCTAAAATCAAAAATGGGAGATATATATTTGATGGGGTGCGGGTCGTACGGAAACTTTTGCGGTAGAACTGTACACGCATCCATGTGATTGTCTTCACGTTTAATAAGGAATGCCCCTTAACAAAATGGGCACAGCATGCAATTTTCATAAAAGCCCCCTTTGCACGCTGACGGACCAGCCCGGAACGAGTCAATCCTCCGATCTGCTCCACCATTGCCAGCTCTGGAACCGAGATGCATTGGCTCACGATGGATCCCCCTCGGCGTCTCCTAGTGATACAATATAAGATCTGATCGGTGCCTTGCCGATCATTGATTGCATTCGGACATTCCTCCGTGATACCCGAGCTGGATAGTGATGAATTTTCTAACCACTGACGATCGCCTATGGAACTATCGGGAATTTTATGCCGTTCACCAATGCAGATATGACTTGTCTCCATAGTGGGAACCCATCGAGAAATTATATGGAGCTGCCACATGCAATCGACGACGGTATAAAGCCGCGGAATCCCGCGGCTGGTGGTATCTCCAGACTCGATCAGGTACCGGCATTGACTCCAAGCCACCATGCGTTTTTCGCTTTTCGCTGCCCTATCGGCAGTGGCTTCGTTGGGTCATGCCCTCCCTAGCCCGGTGCAGCCCCGAGGTATATCACACTTCCTTACCTAACTTTAATTAACACGTCGCTCACACATGGTTAGATATCGCAACTGACACATTGAACCAATTCGACTTTTGGGTCCAGTATGCAGCAGCAACATACTATCTCGATGTCTACACAGCTCAAATAGGACACAAGATTAGTTGCTCCGAAGGCAACTGTCCGGATGTAGAGAAAGCAGGCGCGACTGTATTCTACGATTTCTCCAAGTAAGTAATCTCAATCTATCACCCAGGGTGGCAGTAACGCTTACACACACACAGTGCGACAATAACAGATACCACCGGCTACATCGCAGTAGACAACACCAACGAGGCCGTTGTTCTCGCCTTCCGCGGATCCTACTCCGTGCGTAACTGGATCGCCGACGTCACATTCTTCCACACAAACCCACATCTATGCCATGGCTGCCTCGCCGAACTCGGCTTCTGGACCTCCTGGAAGTTGGTCCGCGACGATATCATGCAGCAGCTGAAGGACGCTTTCTCTCAAAACCCCGGCTACGAGCTGGTGATTGTGGGCCACAGCCTCGGCGCCGCCGTGGCAACTCTCGCTGCTGCCGATCTCCGGGGTAAAGGCTACCCGTCGGCCAAGCTGTATGCTTTTGCCTCGCCTCGCGTGGCAAACAGGGCTTTGGCCGAGCATATCACAGCGCAGGGAAATAACTACCGCTTCACTCATACCAACGACCCGGTCCCTAAGCTGCCTTTGCTGTCTATGGGATATGTGCACATCAGTCCTGAGTATTGGATCACAACACCCGACAATACTACTGTCAGTACCTCCCAGATTGAGCTTATTGAGGGTGATGTATCCTTCAATGGGAATACCGGGACTGGATTGCCGTTACTGTCTCAATTCGAGGCACATCATTGGTACTTCACGCATGTTGATGCTGGGAACGGGGATGATACGCCGTTCAAGATGGTTAAAGCTTGAGCTATTCCAATTAATCTGTGGCATTGATTGATGGCTGGCGCTGGTGGGTATAAATACTATGATCTCTGTGAATATGTACATGGCGTTTAGAAGGAATCTGTACTTAATCTTAACATAATTTACCCTCTGTATTTATGTCAACCAGACAGAAAAGGGGAAGTGACTAAAATCCCAAAAAAGGACGTTTTAAAAGCGAAACAAGGGGTGTTATAAACAAATCGGATGAATACCTGCACTCACCCCAACTTAATCGCCTGATCCCCGAATCCCCGTTAATGCCAACCTTGGAATACTGCATAATTAAGCAATCATAAGCAATTCGGCCACCTCCGATCAGACGACTTTAGCCGGAAGTCCGTCGGATCAAAACAAATCAAGTCGACGATCTTAGCAGTTTCCGGTCCCAGCCTTCCCGTTTGATACTAGCGATATGTATGAGATGCCCCAGTCGAGAGGGGGTGGTGGGTATTAATGATCACCCCCAAGACCTTCTAGGGGAGCAGGGCTCATCTGCATTAGTCCAACGGCTTCCAAAATGGTGCTCTGGACGACAATTTCACTGGCAGTGTGGGCTCCATTTGTCACGGCCCAGTTTGTGCCTGCACCAACTGACCTGATCACGAAGAAGGGACATGCCGGTGTTAATGTTCGATATAAGGAGGTGCCTGCCGGAATCTGTGAACAGGATCCTAATGTGAAGAGTTATTCTGGTTATGCTGATGTTGGCGAGGACCAGCACATCTTCTGGTGAGATGCCAATTCCGATACAGACTGGCCAGCAGCAGCATAATGTATTGAATTCCAATACTTGGTGCAACCACAACGTTGCATGAATGCTTTTCATTTTGTACATGCTTTGGAATAGGCAGGCTGACTGGAATAGGTGGTTTTTCGAGGCTAGAAATGGCGATCCGAAAGATGTATGTTAGAACATCATTGAAGGCCTCCTACAATTAACGATAATCTAATATAACTAGGCGCCACTGACAGTCTGGATCAATGGAAGGCCAGGCTCATCTTCGATGATTGGCTTGTTCCAGGAACTTGGCCCTTGTGGAGTTGACCATGATGGTAATGTATACAACAACCCTTATTCATGGAGCAACGTGAGCAATATGGTAGGTTATTGCCCTATCCCTGCTACCATGAACTTAGCTCAAATGTTATTAGCTCTTTGTTGACCAGCCTGCGACGGTTGGATTATCGTATTCAGTGCCCATCCCAGGTTACGAGGATGATGACGGAAACATTATCCAACTGCCCAGCGAGGAATGCCCTGACTATGCCCAGAAGCACGAAACATGTGGCACGTACTCTAAGCCGGACATTGCGCTAGTTCCCAATACAACCGCCAGCGCAGCTCCAAACATGTAGAAGACTCTCCAAGGCTTCATGGGTGCTTTCCCGAAGTACTCTAGGAATGGCTTCAATTTCGCCACAGAGAGCTATGGCGGTCACTATGGTCCTATCTTCAATGGTCAGTATTGATCAGCTCATAGATGGGATGAAAGCTAATCCCACACAGAGTATTTCGTGGAGCAGAACAAGAAAAGGATTCACAATGCTGTCAAAATTGATCTTGAGAACATTCTTATTGGAAACGGATGGTTTGATCCACTGATCCAGTACCAATCATACTACAACTTCTCCATCTTCCCAGGGAACTCATATGATTACAATCCATACAACGACTCCGTCAAAGCAGAATGGTATAACAACCTCTACGGAGAAGGAAACTGCCTTGATCAAACCCAGGAGTGCTATACCACTGGCCGAAACGACATCTGCTTCGCGGCCGACAATTTTTGCGCTTCAAAAGTCGAATCACTTTACGGTATCTATTCCGGACGAGATGAGTACGATGTGCGCGAATTGACACCCGACCCCTTCCCATACACCTTCTATGTGGATTATCTCAACACTCCCAAAGTACAAGCTGCTATCGGCGCGTATCAAAACTTCTCGGAATACTCTATAACTGTGGGCAACGCCTTTTGGAACACAGGTGATGATGATCGTGAGTCCGGAACCATCGAGGCCGTGAGGAAGTTGCTGGATGCTGGTGTACAGGTTTCTCTTTATTTCGGAGATGCGTAAGTCATCCCGCATTAGAAGTTACTGTATCTCCATTAATTTGAATCTCCAGTGACTACAACTGCAACTGGCTTGGGGGGCAAGTCGTCGCGGAGGAGATCAACGCCCGAGGCTACGAGCATGCTGGATTTGTCAACATCACCTCCTCGGACGGTATTGTTCATGGACAAGTTCGTCAAAGCGACTTGTTTAGCTTTGTGCGTGTCTACGAGTCCGGTCACGAAGTGCCTTTCTACCAGCCCTTGGTGTCGCTAGAAATGTTCGAGAGAATTCTGCTGAGAAAGGACATCGCGACTGGCAAAAAACATGTGAGGCCACACGGTGGATATCGGACGGTAGGAACTCCCACAAGTGACTACCGAGAGGGCAATAGTACAATTGTTCTCACGATCCTGGATGACAATGCTACCTACAACACCACCCTTAATGGACCTAACCCGTCTAGTTCAACCAAGTTGCGAAGACAGGGTATGTGAGAGAGGTAATGGGATGTACGCTAGTTAGGTATTGGACCGTATAAGTCTTTACATCTAATCCATGAGAGTTTGATTTTCATCTGCGAGCAAGTGGTTGTGGTCAATTCATCTGTGGCGGATTCAAATCAACGCCTGCAGGTTTCTGAGCCAATTCCCGATCCAAATATGCAAAAAACCAAAAAAGGCAAAAAAGGCAAAAGCAAGTAACACCGTGAAAACATCCGTCGTAAACATTGTAAACAACCAAAAGCAACTGCACTCCCCTGCGCCAATCCATGCTGTCATCGAATAAAGTCATCTCTCATCTCATTTTCGGAGCAAGTGAACGTAAAGGTGTAAGGGGGTTTCTACTTGAAGTAGCCAAAGTCAAGTGCTTTCGGAATTTTGATGATGACCAAAGCCCGCCTCTTCTTTGGGGGAGTCCTAGCACGTAGTTCGAAGAAAAAGTTGATCTTTCGGCGCTTCAGGATACGGCCGGCACCGTCACATGGGGAGTCATCTTTGGCCTTCCGCTTAACACCGGTGACGATACTAGTAGGGAAAACCGTAGACTGCCTCCAAATTGGTATAGATCTGTCGCTGAGCTCCCAGAGAAAGTTAATCCTGTGGCGTTTGATGAGACGGCTGGAATCATCGAACGGGAAGTCATCATCGGCCTTGCGCTTAACTCCAGCGACGGTACTAGTAGGGAAAGCCGTAGACTGCTTCCGAATCGGTATCAATCTATTGCTGAGCGCCCAGAGGAAATTGATCTTCTGGCGTTTGATAAGACGGCTGGAATCACCGCATGGGAAGTCATCATTGGCCTTGCGCTTAATACCGGCGACGGGGAGAGTAGGGAAAACTGCAGACTGGTTCAGAATCGGTGTAGATCTTTCACTGAGCTCCCAGAGGAAGTTGATTCTCTGGCGTTTGATGAGACGGGTGGAATCATCGCACGAGAAGCCATCTTTGCGCTTAACACCGGCGATGGGAAGAGTAGGGAAAACTGCAGACTGCCTCGGAATCTGTGTAGATCTTTCACTGAGCCCCCAGAGGAAGTTGATCCTCTGGCGTTTGATAAGACGACTGGAATCATCATACGAGAAGCCATCCTTGCGCTTAACACCGGCGATGGGAATAGTAGGGAGAACTGCAGACTGCTTTCGAATCGGTGTAGATCTGTCACTGAGCTCCCAGAGGAAGTTGATCCTCTGGCGTTTGATGTGACGGCTGGAATCATCGCAGGAGAAGTCATCGTCTGCCTTGCGCTTGAAACCGGCGACGGAAATAGTAGGAATAGGCGCAGACCGCTTTAGAATGGGAGTGGATTTAGGGTGCGGCTCGCAGGGGACGTTGACCCTGCGGCGTTTGGCGGGACGGCTGAGCTCTTCGCACGGGGATTCATCTTCGGCCTTGCGCTTGGAGCCAGAATTGAGGATACTAGTAGGAATGAGGGAAGACTGCTTCCGAATCGGTATCGATGTAGGGTGCAGCTCCCAAAAGAGGTTGGTCTTACGGCGTTTACTCGGATGGCTGGAATCCTTGTACGGGGAGTAATCGTCCTTGCGGGGAGGGCTAGTCTTAGGGGTGCAAGGAGGAGCAACTGTGGACGTCTCTTCATCAACGGGTATCGAAAGATCATGTTCGACTGTCAAGTAGTTAGCATTGAAAGATTGATACGTTATGCTAGTGATCCGACCATAGTGCTCGCTTTCAAACTAATGGATAGATGCTGTTAGCTTGAGACGATGATGCAGAACTATGAGGCTTACAGTCTCATCAAGGGAAAGGCTGCTCAAGGACAGTAGACTAGCTTCATCGTCGCTCATATCCGCCATCTTAGTGGGACCGTCGTTCTTTGCTACGAGCGGAGGGTCCCCAACAGATGAAGACATGGTGTTGAATGGAGATACTTCTTGGGATAGGTTATCCGAAGGTTGGACTAAAATATTGATGGATGAGAGATGAAGCAAGAGAAAGAGAGGAAGAAGGAGAGGAAGAATGAGAGGAAGAAGGAGAGGAAGAAGGAGAGGAAGAAGAGAGAGAGAGAGAGGTAGATTTAGCAAGCAGAGGGTGAGAGTCTTCGCTCTGATATCAAGTCGCCTACGAAATGACTGACATGGCATGCTTCCCTTCCTATCGAACGTAGCCTTTCACTCGAGAAAGCGACATCAACCATTGTAATGTTGAGCAGACTCACTCAATAGATTACACTAGCTGCTGTCTACGCATGATGATACTGTTCTCGCAGAGCTACTTTGAGTCTGGGATGCGCACAGATCCGCTGTATGGAGATGGCATATTGCCAGTCGTACACTCAGGTCAACCTGATGGTAATGTTCGAGCTAACAGGCACTATCAAATGTGCAAATTGCGCAAAGCCCGTCGTTTTTGGGAAGGGAGGAGCCAATGGAGGAAGGCTTATATCCAGCGGTTGTCTGTTGTGACCGAAAAGCTGTTATCATAACCGGGTTTGTTCATTTTTGGGGAGGTCATTATAGCTGCGGAGGATGATGAAGCTTTAGTCAGAGGGCAAAATCGGCATAAGAGCGTGTTCAATGGCTCAAAACCATCTAGGTAGAGATGTAGTCAGTCTTGAGTAACAAGATTTAGACAGGGGTCAAGTAACTATGTTGTACGTCCTACGGAGTATATAGTACTAAGATGATTGGCTCAAGAGATAAAGCGGCAATGTGAATTCGGTAACCAGGTCTATAAGCCGGTAGTGCCTGGAGAGGATCTCTGACCAGAGGCCGAAATTGAAAAACACGCACTCCAGATAGGGTTAGCGGCTAGCCTATATAATCTGATCACATGACGAGCTGTTGCTGTTAGAGTCTTTGCTGCGCCTCGGCTACTAGATGATACCTTATTCATATGGTTGCTGCTTGAATGGAACCCCTAGAAGATGGATAACAAAAAGAATGGAAAGCATTACCGAGTTTTCTCAAACTCAGGCCAAGTTGAGGTAAATCGATCAGCGAAACCATACCTACATGTAGATATTGCGCGTGGCGGGTGAAGGATTGCTGAGCATCAAAAATTCAATAGCGCATGTGAACGTGCCTTAGTGAAGGTAAAATAAAATCTAATCGTCAATGAGGGTGCAATAAACAATGCTGACAGGTCAACATATGTATGATCAAATAGGGCCAATATCCGAGAGTTCTAGAAAAGACTATGTGGCAATCAGCATTCGTACAAATTTGTCATGCTATACTGCGTAATAACCCAGGCACGCTTCCCTAGGGATTAAGGGCTACAAAATTGCGCAACGATAGCGTGTGTTGTGCAAATCAAATGAACTGCGATCGCTTCAGCACCTAAGTGGAGATACACCTGGCTTCAAACGAATGGCAGGGCGTTAACGCCCCCAAACTATGTATTGCATACCCCTGCAACTGTAATCTCCCTGATTTTCGTCGTAAGATTTGTGATTAACTCGATACGGAGTATGCATTCCGTGGCGCACGGCCAATCATGTTTCAGATGGCATTCCGTTGCAGCCCACGGACATGGTCGCTGCAGACAACTTTTGAGCTGAGGGAACCTAAACGCCTTGTTAATAATGATGCTGAGGCCGTTCTGAAAGTCGTACGCCACATGATGTTGAGCTTCTTTCTTTTGTGACCCTTTCGATTTCTGTGGCCGCTATGCATCCGGAATTGAAAAATACCTGGACTCCCGCAGTCAATGTCCTTACCTGGTTTATGCTGGTGACAGCTATTCTGAGTGTCTTGACTCGTCTGGGAACAAAGTACTTCATCTTTCGAAAATGGACATTCGACGATGGCCTCGCCGCCGCATCACTGGTTTTCTGCATCGCGCAGTCAATTGCGGTCTCGGCAGCAACAGCAAATGGATTTGGACAGCATCGTAATATGTTGTCGGATCCCAAGCTTGATATCATCATGAAGGTATGAATCTGACAAGGCATTTCGTTATCGTCCAGAGGAGATGTTTCTAATCGGACGAGTGACTTTAGGCCGAGTACGCCTCAACGATTCTCTTCATCGCCAGCATTTGCTTCTCTAAACTATCTCTCTTGGTCTTCATTCGCAACTTGACACCGGCAACCATGGATCGCCGTGTTGCTCTCGTACTCGGAATATTGATCGCGCTATGGGGTGTGGTGAGCATCTTCACGGCTGCCTTTCAATGCCATTTACCAGAAACATGGAATTATCTACACGGGAGTTGCTTCGATCGGGTATGTCGCCACATTGCCTATTCACGAAGAGAAATGACTAATTACGTATTAGGCTGCGTGGTGGAACTACCTCGGCATCACTAATATCTTGTCTGAGGCTGGGATAATGGGCCAAGCGCTTCTGGTTATTATCCGCATCCAGACTGATTTTGGCAGGAAAGCAGGTTTGTCAAGCGTGTTCTTGATCCGAATCGTGTATGTATCTCACGATCCTCACTTCATCTAATGCATCTTACTAACATGAGATATGCGACCAGTGTAATTATCGCGATCATTTGCCAGCTCGCTTACGCCAGTCAAACTAAATCCTCGACCGATTTTACCTTCGATACTTGGATTGTCGCGGTCTCAACGCAGATGGCTCAGGCTTTAAGCATTGTTACCGCCTGTTCGCCGCAATTCAAGCCGTTCCTGGATAACCTACGATCATCGGGAATGAGTCTTGGCCTGACCAGCTCCAACGGTTACGGCAGCAAGCACAAGACATATGGCTTGAGTACCTTCAAGGCCTCCCGGCGTACTCAGAACACTCAAAACACTCAAAGTGATACTCACGAACTAGTCCCCATGGCCCACGACGGGACCCACCGCGCACTGGTTACATCGGGTCCAGAGGACGACACGGAAAGCCAATCCAGTCGCTCCAATATCATTGTGGAGACAAGAACGTGGACTGTGACCGAAGGATTGCGGGATTGATATATAAGAATGCGATGATAACCGTGATGAGCTCCTATTGCAGCTAGACGGTATTATACAGTGTTTCAACCCACTTGCCACTTCCATACATAATGTAACCCAAACACCGAAGAGATTTTGGAACTAGACAAGGATCTTGAACCTTAACCTTCACTGAGATATATTTAAATTAACATTGGTCTTACGATGAAATTCAATTTCGCATTCGTATCTGAGGGTTTCATTCGACCGACCAGGTACCTAGGTACCTAGGTAGGCACATGTACGGCGTAGGAAAAGCCAAGATGGCAGGATGACCAAAAAAGGTTTTTAAGGTTCCATCCAACCGTGGAACTTTGAAAGGTTCCAGTCCGGAGTGACCAACTGAAACCCAAAGCGGTGAAACTGGAATGCGCCAGCTGAAGGGGAAGTAATTATGAAACCTAGGGGGGGGGGGCTTGGGATATTTGAATAAGTCTGATCATATCGGGGCACGAGATGCGAAAACTGGGTCAGATAACAGCTCGATTGAACGTACCACATATGTATTTGACATTGGCCAGAGATTACAGGTTTATCAATCTAGATTCCGACAAATTATAAGCCCTACAGACCATATCGTGCAACCCACAGTAATATACAAGCCCAGTAACAAAGGCATTTGAAGTGTACTCCGTACGGAGTACGGAATAATTGATTAACCTCTAAATCCTGCCCCACTACGCTAACGGGACGCTTAGGACTTAAGTTGCAATTGGCGCTGGGCCTGGGCTCGCACGCGCGGGACGCCCACGCCACCAATAGTTAGCGTTCAGTGAACAATCAGCTTGTCATGGATCGAACGGAGTGCTCTTCCAGAACGTCCTAGGTTACTTCGCTTCGGAGATTGTCGCAACCGCGCAAAATATTCATGTTTAACGCCACGCCTCGGAGATGTCCTGATTTGTTGCTACAACAGAGTTCATCATCCCTGTCCATGCATTAGTGCGCACATATCTATGCCGTCCCAACCTCATGCGACAATGTTCAGAATTGATTACGCTAGTGGCAGATAATTTCCCCCTCAAGCTGGTGCGACAAAAGGCCAGGGTCTTCTCCCTTGACATACATATTGGTTTTGCCTTTGTTCTTTTGCTGTCGGCAATCACACGTTCGTTATGCCGTCACAATATTCGAAACAAATGTCTTCAACAGCCGATAAGGAGATCGGCGAGATCTCAAGGAAGGAAATTGATGATGCTGACCTGGCACGCATGGGAAAGCGTCCTGTCTTAAAGGTAAGTGATCTGTGATGCATATATTTTGCGATCGGGAATAACCAAAACAGCGCAACTTTGGATTGATGTCCATGCTGGGTTTCAGTTGCACTATTCTGATTACCTGGGAGGGCATTGTCGTGTGAGTTTCTCTGACTGCAAACACAAAACTTTGTCTCGAACATTGGCTAACAATCGGGCAAAGGCTTTTCTTGCAAGCATATCAAAAGTAAGATACAATGACGAATGTCGATGCTCGACATTAACTAACCAGGGTCACACAGTGGAGGTCCCGCTGGAGCAGTATACGGATATATCTTTGTTTGGGCTGGTGTCGCGGGAACCTTTGTGCTTCTCTCCGAGCTGGCATCAATGTATGGAACTATATCTATCTCTGCCATGTCTCACTATGATGGCTAACCAGAAAATAGGGCACCAACGTCTGGCGGACAATACCATTGGACTTCCATGCTGGCTCCGCAATCGTGCATGAAACTCATGAGCTACTTAACAGGTCAGTGAACGTTCTCTCAGGAATGACGGGGCACTGGAACTAATACCAAACACAGGCTGGTTGACTGTCATTGGATGGCAGGCCACGTTCGCAACCTCATGCTATCTGGTTGGCACGCTGATTCAGGGCTTGGTCGTCCTCACAAATAGTACATATGAGCCTAAGAACTGGCATGGAACCCTCATATTCTGGGCAGTCGTGGTATTTTCTGTTGCCATCAACAGTGTCGGAGGAAAGGTTCTGCCTCGATTTGAGGGCATGATTTTGGTTCTTCATATTCTTGGTTTCTTCGCAATTCTGATTCCCTTGACCTATATGGCCGACCATGGAAATAGCAAGGAGGTTTTCACTCAGTTCCTCAACCTGGGAGGATTCCCATCTCAAGGACTATCCTTCTTTGTCGGAATTGCGGGATGTATCTTTGCATTTGCCGGTGGTGATGCCGCAGTCCATGTGAGTCTCTTCACTCTCCTTCAACTGATCAAACATCTGGACTGAGACTAACGCCCACCTTTAATCTCTAGATGTCCGAGGAAATCACCAATGCCGCAGTTGCAGTTCCCACCTCAATCATGCTCAGTGTCCTGATCAACGGAACATTGGGCTTTGGCATGCTTATCGCCATGCTGTTCTGCAGCGGTGATCTTGAAGCAGCCCTTGCGTCACCCACTGGGTACCCTTTCATCGCCATTTTCCAGCAAGCGACAGGGTCCGTAGCCGGTACCGCTGTGATGGGATCAATCATTACTACCATGGGTACCACTACCTCGGTGGGAATGTTGGCGTCTACCTCCCGCCAGTTCTGGTCCTTTGCCAGAGATCGCGGTATTCCCGGCTGGCGAGTTTGGAGCAAGGTATGTTGTTCTTTTCTTTTTCTTACCCCAGAGAGCAAAGTATTGCTTAGAATTTCTGAGCTAACCTGGTGCGAATTCAAATAGGTCACCGAAACCTCCGCCATCCCCTTATACTCCGTGCTAGTCACATCTGTCATCGCCTGTCTACTCGCACTCATCAACATCGGCTCACCGGTCGCCTTTAACGACCTTGTCTCAATGTCGATCTCCGGGCTCTATCTCTCATACATGGTAGTTGGTGTCCTTCTTCTCTGGCGCCGTTGCACGGGTGGGATCAGCAATGCCCGTGGCAACGATTCCGAAGTCGTCAACACCGCCGGTGCGAAGCTCGTCTGGGGTCCTTTCCATGTCCCCGGTATCTGGGGTATCCTGATCAACGCTTGGGCCTTGATTTACATGACGATTGCTGTCTTCTTCACCTTCTGGCCGACTTCCTGGAAGGTGACAGTCGAGACCATGAACTTTAGTGTCGTTGGAACCATGGGTACCGTCATCCTCAGTCTGGTTTACTATTATATCCGTGCGAGAAAGGTCTACCAGGGACCTATCATGGAGCACACCTTGTGAAATATCCCCGACATACTGGGATAACTTTGGTGATTGGAGAAATTCAATGTAATTATTTTGTACATTTGCCGAGGATCACTCGCTTCTTCGGCTGTTCGGGCTGATGTATACATAGATAATAGCTCATTATGAGTTTCCTACTTGTGAATAAAAAAGGAACGATTTATAATGCTTCAACTCCTACGCATCTAAATTTCAATTGTGATCAAATTACTGAGTTGAGCCACCGGACTATAACCTCCCAAAGGACAAGGCCTACCAGGGAAATGAAGGAATGAGATCGACGACCACGCTTTTCGGCAGTCGGCCGAAACTCTGAAATAAGGAACAACGTATGGCCAGGTCTTTAAATAGACTCCTGCATCCTACTTCGGATTTAATGCATCTTTGCGGGTGATCGACCTCGGCCAGTTTTCCGGCCCGCGCACGGGGCCTTTGACTGCTATCACCGGAAATTCCGATACGAAGATGCCAAACTTGTATGATTCGCCCTGCGCAGGCAAGCAAATAAGATGCTTTGTAGGTGGCCTAGGAGACTACCTTCACCACCCAACAGTAAGGCAGAGACCCTGGCCTACCTCCAGGGACTCGATCCCACTGATTTCGAGGAGCTACACTGGGTGAAAGAGTTATATTCTAGGATCTGTACCCGGTAACAGCCCCTCACTCGCTCCCTCCTACCTTTCCTTTCCACCCAAACCACGCTCTTTAACTCCCAACACCCACAGGCAATCACCGATTGGGCTCCGGCCCCACGAGCCCAGGCCGACAGGGCCACGACTGAGCGCAGCCGAGGCGCGAGGCGCAGGCACCACACTGCGTCTGCACATAACCTGCATTCATCTTATAGGTCGGAGAAGGACAGACAGCAAACTGGTATTTCAAATACGGTCATCACGAAGAAGTTGCTTTCCATGACTGAAATGTTGTACATAACTCCATAGCTTAGCACATCCCAATATCCCATGGGAGTCCGCAGGAACACGGGCTACGCCCATGTCCCGCCGGACGTCAAACACTACTACTACGACGACGAAAACAATGACAACGACGACGACGACCTCGTCTGGTCTGGTACCAGGGTGAAATACCACGGTCAATCGCTTTCCTGCGGCATGCTTTCCTCTTTAATGGACGTATATTAGACAGCAGCGCCAGCGCACAGAGCGAGGCAGGAATGGCACAGATGTTGGGTCGCATATAACTTATACAAACCATGCATCTCCGAAGTCCAAGCATAGATCAAACCCTACCTAAATGGCATCCAGGACAAATACAGCCTCCTCACGCAGCGAAAAGCGGTGAGATCTATCCAGGTAGTTCCCCCCAAAAGGCATGTAACACAGGTTTAACGGGTCACGATGACGAGTCTCTTATCCCGCCCGCTCCTGGTCAAAAAGGGGATTTATCCCGAGTCATGAGTTCAGGAAGCGGTGTACCAAGAATTCAAGTAGCTTCGTAAGCGCCGTTGGATGGCGCACGCTGTCGTTTCGCCTTATTGCGTGTTCTAGGCAGCCCAGCCACCACAATCAGCCACGCGCAAGGGATATACGAACCGGCGCTTGGGGGAAAACGAGGTCATTAAGGCTTATCATGTGATAGCACCAATTCCATGGCTGCGGAATTCCCGTTTGTAGATCCGGGATACGTTAATCGATCCACCTGCAAGGCTATGAGACTTGCAGAATATTTAAAAGGATATATTGGGTGGATTCACGCGTGGTGCAGGATTTAGAGTACAAGATACACTGAATTATATGGAAATCGTACTCCGTAATTAATTATGGGATGTTTCAGTCTAGATTCAAGGGTATCGTAAAATGATTAATCGTAGCAGGAAACAGCAGAGAAAAACAGAATAAAAGCGCAAATTCTGTATGAGGAGGTAATTCGAAGTTCTGGCCGATCCTCTCAAGGCGGGGATCTGTCTTGAATAGTATATTGCTGTGGTATCATGTCAGGGATGAAGGAAAGGAAGTGAATAAAAGCCCAAAAACGGAACTCCAGGTATCAAACAGTCGTGATTTTTCAATGAGTAGAGAGGTGGAAAACAATTAAAAACGAACATGGAAACGAAAAACGAAAGCGCCGAGGGAATCGAGGAAGTGTAAGTGGTTGCATCAATAGCCAGTACGAGAACTCATTGGTTGCTGGATGGGTGGATCATCTGTGGTGCATTATCGTACTGTAGACTGTAGTTAGGAGGCCATGAATAAAGCGGTAGTTGGTCCTGGAGTCATCGTCAGTATCGAAGGTAGTACTAGGAACAATTTCTCGGTCTCCGCTTACTGGGCTCTCGGTCTTTGTCAAAGTCGGATCGATGTCCAGCTCTGGGCTCCAGATTGTAGGGTTCATCTGCGAATGGCTTGAAGAAAATGCCTCGGGCTTCAGGATGCTGCGGAGATATTCGTCGATAGCTGTGACCATCTCCACCGGCATGCCCGATGTAGGATACTGGGGGCTCGTAAATGAGTCGCCCGGAATAGGCGAATTGCAGATCTCGTTCGTATAGGAGTAGGGGGATGAGTGGTCGTCAATGGATGCAGAGGACTGGCTCTGACCGCTGGAGCAGTGGGAATACGAGATTGATGAATCCATGCTTCCCCATACCTCATAATAATCGTTGGTGGTGGCCGGCTCAAACTGCACAGAAGACGTAATGATGGGCTGCGACTGCGCTTGTTGTTCTAGACTCGAGCGGCGAGATGATGTGTCGCTTTTTGCGTATATTCTGGTGTCCTTTGCTGCTGAAGCGGCACTTGTGTATGGGTTAGTTTGCGGTCACTGCCTCGGTTTTTGGGAACACTCACTGTCGGCCTAAATGCTGAGTCAAATAATCCGGGCGATGGAATGATTTCGTACATCCTTCATACGAGCAATGATATTGCTTTTTCGGCTCATGACTGAGTTCGTGTCGCCGACGATGTTCCGCTCGGGTGAAAACCTACGCAACGTTGATGAGCGAGATGATTCATCGACAAGTCTCCGGGGGTAGCTTACTTTCGTACAGCCAGGGCGCTCGCATGCATGGACTCGCTTTCCCTTCATAGCTTTGCTAACCCGGCGCGTATTTGTTCGAGCGTTCGTGCTGGAATCGATATACCTCTGCGTTTGGCCGATGTTGTTGCTCATTGTTGAATGTCCAGGTGTAGCATATTGAGAATCGAAGGATGACATATCCGCGGCGACACAGGGGTTATTGAATGAGATAGACATGTGGTAGGGGTGTCGAGAATATAGAGGTCAGAGTTGCTGCGGCTCAAAAAGGCCATGCGGGACTAAGTTACACGACGTCTGACGTTGTGAAAGGCACACAAGCTCGAGTGTGGAAAGGACGACAGGAAAGATTGAATGAGTGGAAAATAAAAGCAACCGGGGAAGGGAATTTAATGGCTTTAATTAAAGTCAAGAGCTCTATGGGTGGGGATGTATTTCTGACGGTCTCGGTTGTATCTTGAAATGCTCAACCTCTGACAATGCACCAGTTGCCTACTTATATGCACCTTACTCTGTACAGTTCCCAGGTGGGCTCTGTAATTAATGATAACATAACCATGACCAAAGAGTTAATCGAAAAACGCCTGAAATGGTCCCAAAAACGCCTAGTGATTTTAATTTTAGCTAACAGGGATGTGTCGGGCCAAAAGCAAATAGCGCGGCGTTCGGTGATTTTCCAACAATAATGGGGATCTTCTCTCCCCAGCAGTCGATCAGAGCCTCAGCCTCCTAGATCAGTTGCCCACGTAGCCCGGTTCCATCAATGTATACTGACGAGAGGGTCTCTTATTGGGCCTGGAAACGCCCCGCTGGGTGTTTATGGGTCAAGGCATTTCAAGGCTGTCGTTTGCGATGTCTTCGAATCTTGGGTACTGTGTGAGGGTTTTGTCTTCCTGCGAATAAAGATTCATTGGGAAACACAAACGAGATCCCGCTCCACAGTACGGAGCAGTACTCCGTCCAGAGATCCAAGAACGAGTTCCGTTTCAACGGTGGGGCGATCCGTAGCCCTGGCCGTGGATTTGATGCCGATCCAATGGTTGCATCACTAAGGGGCGCATTTGTAACCTCTAATTACCACAATAGGCCTGAGTAGTCCCCTCCATTTGGTGAAGAACGTTAGCCTGTGTGATTATTTTTGGCAGGAACTGCACGTGGGCCATTGCGGTGTAGGGGGAGTGGTATGATGTGTGACAACAAGGCTGAGTCGGAGCGTAAAAAGAAATACCCAACAGCCATAGATGTCTATGATTGGCCCGAGGGACGCACTCAGGCTAGCACACAAGGAGGGCGCGGGTTTACACATTCCCAGGTTCGATCTGCACCCGAATGGTTGATCTGCGGCTGCCGTCAAGTCAGGTCGTTGCTAAAGAGGCTCAACACACCCGGGCTTGGTCCACTCACCTGCTTGGCGTCGACGATGCATATACGCGAGGCCCGACCGACAAATCAAGTCTCTGGCCTCTATCCCGTCCCCACGGGTGACCGAGCTTGGACAATCGGGTGCTAGAATCATTCCATTGGAGGACATGCCCTTGTGTCTTTATTTCTGCACAACAGGCGCAGAGCCCGGGCACATTTCGCATGGATCATATCTTGGCTTTCACCTGCTTCTGATATCTATTTGTTGTACGGAGTACATCCAATTGCTAGGAAACCTGAATAACAGACGATATTCAGTAATGTCGCTTAACCCAGACTCGTGGGAATCGAACCTGGAGTGTTACATTGGCCACAGAACCGGAACGTTGGTACGTGGGGGCCAAATACAATATCGAGGCCTGTTGATCCCTGCAAGAAAAATATTTCGCGCACGACGTAGTGTTCTGCTACGTAGGGAGCATTCCCCCGGCCGTTCTATAGCATGAGTCATCAGCAATCCGAAATATTACTCGCTGTAGGTATTTGGAATTGTGAATCTGTGAATTTGTTTCTTTTTTTTCTTTTTCCCTCGTTCCTTGCCAATTTTAGTGATCCACTTCCCCATCTGAGGTTTCAAGCAGTGGTCAATGCTGCGTACCTTTACTCCGTACTCCGTACTCCGTATCCGTAGGTTGATCCTCATTATACTTGCTTTCAGAAGGTTCAGTCGCCCTGTTGAAACCCGTTAAATGTGTAGGTTAAGGGCAACGGCCTCTTGATCTGTACGGGGATCGTATATTGTTGTTTGCGACCATGATACCTGGGTGGTATCCTCATAACCGAGTTAGATTGACGGCTGAAGCATAGAAGAGCCTAAAACCCGAAAAAAGCCGCTGCACACACCCCAGGTTAGGGAATGAAGCCCTGTGTCTGTCGAGTTGAGTAACTGACGTGCCAAAAAGCTCAACTTGCTCAAACGCCGATACCGAGTAGATTCACCGATGATGTCAACGGGCAAACCCTGGCATCTCAAGGTGAAATTCCAGGTTCCGACATGCTTTACCCGTGAATTATTTGAATCGCTTACAGCCACATTGCTTCGCCCATGCTAATTCAGGAATCGAGCGGGGGAGGTTGGAGATCGGCATCCAGGGCCGTGACCTGGGCATCGAGTGGGGCGCGAACAATGTGATTAGATTGCTTCTTTCATAGGCTTGGTAAATAATAATGGTGAGTTTACTCCGTAGAGATTTCGTCGACGTGAAACGCTCTGGAGAAGAAACGAGGACCCATCACGGCTGGATGATACCGCGAGATCCGGAAATCTATACACGTGGACATCACTCGGATTGGCCCGGGCCTCCTCGGTATGGAGTCCAGAGCACTCCGCACTAAGCACTTGGAACTGGCGCCCGTTTTTCTTGGCTGTGAGCATACCTAATCTCCATTGTGTGCTTCTTACGGAGCCCGGCCGTTATTATGGCCATTTTAAGTACGGAGTAGAACCCAAGTGATGTGGTAGGACGAGTTCTTGTATTCAAAATCTATAGTAACGTTTATTTCCCCAAATCAATCTAGCAGATCCTGAGAGGACGAAATTAGATAGGGATCCTCCTTAATGACACTTGCTTCCAAGGCTTACCTACAAGTTGATTGAAGGGCCTTGGTCAAATCGGCATAAACGGTCGCCAATCTGGGAGAGCTGGTTACAAAGCGAGGTTTTATCCACGCCATGTAGCCCATCCCAACGATCAAGTAATGTCTCTCCTTCGATAAGCTCTATATAAATCAACACGTATCTGTCTTTGCCGACATGTTTAATTCGCCACTCAAATATACCGGGCACTAGGATCTCGTCACCAAATGCCGGTTCTGCGCTTCTGCGATTGTCATACTCCGTACTAAGACCCTATTCGACGCAGACTTTAGGATCCTCGAATATCACGGACTTCGGCCAAAATTCGGAGTGGATCTCCCCCGCCAATGCCATCACTGCTATTGGCGTGGGGAGCTTTTTGCTGGGCTCTTTGAAGAAGGAAGAGTCGAGAAAATCCATTTCGCGTCAAGGGTACGGAGTAGGTCGGCTAAAATTACGCGCAGTTTTGATATGATGGGCTCTGGGATTTAGAAAGTTTTGTTTACTACGTAGTGGCCTCGGCATGGCTTTGGTATCCTATCTCAGAATGCTGCCAAGGTGCCCAGGTGCCCGGGTGTAGCTCGGGTCATGATACGGGGGATGGTGACCCTAATTTTCAGGCAGTACTTGGTGCTTCGGGCTCTGGGCCTTCTAGACTAGGTACATGTAGACAGTTGGAGATTCCGTATCTCTTCCCAATACAATTTTTCTCATTTCTCTGCTTGGTCCTAGTAATTCTTCCCCAACGCACTGGAGGGCTATCCTCTAGGCCTAGAGGGATCCAGCTTTGTGCCCAAGTCAGCACTAGGCCAAATTGTCGAGTGGCTACTCTTGCGTGCATCACAAATGTGATGCGAAAGATCTGAGCGGTATCAGGCGAAATGAATATCGCGGGGTGCAGTGACCAAAGGAAGTGCATTTAATACTCCCGAGGGTATCAGGGAAGAGAGAGAAGAAGAAAAAGAAGGAGAAACTTCTTATTCTTCTATCTCTGAGAAAGCTGGGGGCTTTGCCGCTTTATGGCCTCCAGGCTAGCAAACACCTATCACAGGGCGCAGTCTGCACAAAGAGAGTCCTGGACAAACAGGCACTGAGAGGTATCTCAACAAGTACCATAGCCTCTCCCTGCATCGACGACAATCGAATGGAGCGAAACCCTCATTCAATTTCTCTTCACGGCAGGTATGTCGTTCTCGGTCCATAATATACCAGGCAGCCTCTTTGCTGAGACGGTCACATGGCGGTCTCTTTGCTTCTCCCTGTTCTCCCATTCGAAGCTTCCTTCTTCCTGGATAACATCATCAGGAGCATGCGTTCTCTCTGATCTGCCTTTTCCAGTGGAGATCCTCATCACTCCCATGGGATCACGGAGACCAAATATCGGTTCAGCCCATCTCAACGTCGAATTCTATCCCGCATGAATTTGATGAGGGCCATCGCACCACAAAGATGCATTTGCAGCAAAAGTTCAGTTTGACTCTGACGATACCACTGTTGATATTTTTAAATTCGGAGAGACATCAGCCTTATCGAATGATAACTCACTATTCATCGCCGACAAACCACTTAACCATCCAACCTCTCCAGCCAGGCTCTCCGCAGGCGTGTCTTCGGATGACTGAGCCAATTTTGGAGGCGGAGGACTCGCTCTACTAGTTTCGTCTGCAGCAGGATATTTGTAAGCATGGTCTTGAGCAGCTTAGTTTTGTCAACCGGACCCTATTTGATAATGATTTAGCAGGCGAAATGGATGATCGTACTTTTCTGTACTTCTATTGATTCAGAAGTCCGACATTAGTCTCAAGTTCTCCAACCCCAGAGCTACGGAAACTTGGTATCCTGAAACACCTGTTTCTCTGAAAGATAGAGCCGAGTGGATCGGTGAGCATAACATTTTGAAAGGACCGAGAGATTGGAAATCAATTCTACTGATGGTTCAAGTAGCAGTCGAACACATGGTCCTGCCTTTGCAGTCAGAGCAGTGGAAGTCAGCTCTGTTCACTGATGAGGGGATATTTCGACACCGCTACATTAAGCGCTAGCGTAACACGATCTGCGCAGATGCTGTTGGATAATAGTGAGCCTAGTCACTGTATGCATTGCGTGCTCCAGAAACAATCGGTGTATTTGCTTGCCGAGGGATAGCACTTTCTGTTGAACTTTGTGATCGACAGGATTGGCTCACAGAGAACAAGATGCTGTGTTGGGACTGATTTTCCAATTAACAGGAGAATGCTGAGTTTCAGCGCATTCATATGGAAGAGTTTATCGGTCTTCCATGACAGTCGTCCTGAGTTACTCGCCGATATGCAGACTCTGTGATTCGGAATGGATGGACAAGACTAAAAGTACCAACTCCCAGTATAGGAAAACTATCTACATGCGCTTCCCTCGGCAAAAGAATCTGCTTGAAAACCCCGAGGGGTTGAGTCGCTTTGAAGTTGATTACTGGCGATTTTGGTAAGACGGGGATTTGCGTGGAATGATGCGATACTCACCCCCCAAGATGCCATTGAAACTAACCAGCGACCGTTGTCGGCCTCTTGGCCCCTCACAACACTTCCTATGCGAATTGTTCATTACTTGGCTTGATGATGCGAGTTATTGCCAAGGGTTCTGTTATCTGTACAATTGTTGTGAAGGGAAATATTCCGATGACATTGTCAGTGCTGCGTCTATAAAGAGGCCAAACCCCAGAGAACCCAAATTGAATGTGAATTACAATAGCGTTTTTATTTATTGCTGAGGTCTCTTATGATACACCAAGATGACCACTGTGTACATCCCAAAGAAAGGCCCGAAAGAATCGCTGTCGATTCTAGACGGCTCGGACTCTTCCAGTCTTGATATCCCAGAGTTGGCCAAACCAGCAGATGAACCTCGATTTTGGTTCCAACGAGGCAAGTCCTACGATCCTGATGCAATTGCGACCCAACCCTCGGTATTTGACAATGCCGAAACTGCAAAAGAATATTACCCTCAAGATAACTGGGAGAATATTCACCGGTTCGACCCCTCGGCTCGGTGGACATGGGCCGAGGAAAATAAATTGATACGTAAGATTGATTGGCGTATCATGGTCTTCGCTTGCATCATGTTCATGGCTCTGGAACTGGATCGATCGAACCTGGCGCAGGCCCTAACTGACAATCTGCTCCCCGAGTTGAACTTGACCACAAACGGTAAATATGCAGTCAGAATATCTTTTTTAAGGGCCTATACTAACTGTTTATATCCTGTGCTTAGACTACAATCTTGGAAACACAGTCTTCAAGCTCTCATTTCTCTGTGCCGAACTGCCCTCCCAGCTTGTCAGTAAATGGGTTGGACCTGATCGGTGGATTCCAACACAATTGGTCCTGTGGTCTGCGGTGGCCATGTCACAATATGCGCTCAATGGAAAAACAACCTTCCTTGTGTGTCGAGCTCTTCTTGGAATTTTACAGGGTGGATTCATTCCAGATGTGAGTCGTCTGCCTTTCTCTTTCCGGACTATTAATAACACGCTTTCAGATGATATTGTATCTTTCCTACTTCTACAAACACCATGAACTATCTTTGCGACTCGGATTCTTTTGGACAGCGTACTATTTGGCAGACATTCTAGCTGGATTCCTGGCCTTTGGGCTCCTGCATTTGCGTGGTGTTCAAGGTCAATCGGGATGGCGCTGGCTCTTCCTACTAGAGGTGGGTAGACCTTCAATATGAGCCAGGATTGTTTATATACTGACACCGAACGCAGGGCCTTCTTACCCTTTTGATAGGTCTTTCTGCATTCATTTTTATGCCTCCTGGACCATGTGAAACTGCAAACTGGTCTCGGGGGAAAGCAGGCTGGTTCACTCCACGGTAAATCATCCTTCTCTTCACTCGACCATGTAAGTGGTGCTGATATTGTTTGCAGCGAGGAAGTCATTATGGTCAATCGAGTAATTCGAGATGATCCCAGCAAAGGATCCATGCACAACCGAGAACCCATTACACCCAAGCTCCTTTGGAAGAGTCTGAAGGACTATGACCTGTGGCCCCTGTATATCATCGGGCTCACTTTTCAAACACCGATGTCAACGCCCAGTGAATATCTTACTCTTACTCTGAGAGGCCTTGGGTTCGACACATTTGTGACGAATCTCTTGATTATCCCCAGCAAGGCGCTGTCAATCGTCACTCTGCTTACTCTCACATACATCTCAGAGATTACTGGCCAATTGACTTTGACGGCTGTAGTTGGCCAGATATGGGCAATGCCCTTTTTGCTTTACATATACATTGTTGACATCAGTTCTGCAAATAAATGGGGTGTTTGGGTGGTGATTACATTGCTCTTGTCATATCCGAGCGGTAGGCCCTCATTTCTCTACTTCATACTCGCACATCCAGTATCATTGCTCACAAGTTCCCAGCACACGCGATTCAAGTCGGTTGGAACTCTCGCAATTCCAACACTGTCCGATCTCGCACAGTATCTGCCGCCATGTATAACATGTGTGTCCAATCCTCGGGAATCATAGCTTCCAATATCTACCGGGCAGGTGAGTAATTTGTCACTCTCCTCTTCCAGATTAATTTGATATGCTGATACAACTAAGACGATGCTCCCCGGTATCGGAGAGGAAACAGTGTCCTGGTAGGACTCGTGGTTTCAAATATCGCCATCTATGCGTTGACTAAGGTATACTATGTCTGGCGCAATCAAAGCCGTGATAAAAAATGGAACGTCATGACCGACGCCGAGAAGAGGAATTACTTGGCGACCACTAAAGACGAGGGTAGTAAACGATTGGATTTCCGATTTGCGCATTGAATACGTATGAAAGTCGTGGTGGTTATGATTTTACATGTGAAGAGATGGACATATTTGTGTTTTGTGCATAGGAATATACTTCGATAGTAAAGCAATGGTCTATTTATGAATTCTTTATACGTTTAAGCAAATAAAAAGTAGATTCTAGCTCGGCTCGAGCTCTGTCCAAGCTCCAAACCTTGAAAAGAACGAAAGTACCTTTGTTTTGGTGACATGAGTTGCCCCTTCCATGGCGTGCTTGCATTCTATGTGCATAACGGGCGATGTGCAACCGAATTACAAATCAGAATAGGCCGCCAATACAATGAGTCTCAAACAATATCATTGAACTATTGCAACATATCGCAGTCGACTCTTTTAGTGCATATATTAATTGAGTTCTATCATTGGTAGATGAATGTCTTGCGCAACCTCCGCTGCATATGATCCCATCACGGTGATACTTCCGGGTGGCTGAGCGTGAGGCAATAGCCGGGGAAATGACGAATGTGCACTATGACAGAACATAGTGACAGATATCTCTCGAAAGGATCAACTTCCAAGTCATCTCTCCACTCGAAATGTCCGAGATTGATGGTCCAGATTTGCGGGGTTGCGCTAATCCTGGGATTTGATGGGGAGACGCAATAACAAACAACTATCACGAACGGATATACGGCACCGGAAAGAACATCATGAAGTATAAGAAGGCAGTCTGTGTCGCATCTTTTGGCTTCAATATCAACGGAAAAAGGCCTCATTCCACCTACCTCATTACCAACCCTTACTATGGCATCTGCAGTCGTCGAAACCGCCACTCCGGTGGTTCCCATTGTCGAGGAAAAGATTACCCTGACGGGTCTCGCACGCGAACCCATTAAGTCTACAGGAGCCCTTGACTCTTTCGAGTCCTTCGATGTTACTCCAATCATTGGACGGGAATTCCCCAACGCCAACTTGAAGGACTTCCTGCGTGCTCCCAACTCTGATGAGTTGCTTCGGGAACTTGCTTTGACCAGTAAGTTTGATTGACCATCTCAAGGAGCGACCTCAACTGACGAATATCTCAGTCTCCCAACGCGGAGTCGTCTTCTTCCGTAAGCAGGATGGCCTTGATGATGACCTACAAAAGGAGCTTGTCCAGCGTCTTGGAGAGCTCTCTGGCAAGCCAAGCACATCTGGATTGCACATCCACCCAATAGCCAACTCAAGCCGGGAGCACAGCGTCAAGGATGATGAGATTAGCGTGATCAGCTCGGCACAGCGGAAAGCCCTGTACAAAGACAGAAACCTGTCGCGCCAGCAGAGTGCACGTCAAGAGTGGCACAGTGATATTACTTTCGAGCCTATTCCCAGTGATTACACTCTTCTTCGTCTCACTGAGCTTCCCAAGACCGGTGGTGGTAAGAGCCCTATCTATCAACCTCCTGAAATGACTCCAGGAATACTGACTATCTTCTAGACACTATGTGGGCCTCCGGCTACGAAGTCTACGATCGCCTTTCCAAGCCATACCAACAATTCCTAGAGGGCTTGACTGCCACCTACGCGCAGCCTCGATTCAATGCAGTCGCCAAGAACAACGATTTCAAGATTCACCCTGGTCCTCGAGGTGCGCCTGAGAACGTGGGAGAGGAGCTCAGCGCTATCCACCCCGTTATCCGCACCAACCCTGTCACCGGGTGGAAGAGTGTCTTTGCTGTTGGCACCCATGTGCAGAGTGTGAATGGCCTTTCTGAGCAGGAGAGCCGGCATCTCCTTGACTGGTTTGTGACCCTCATTGTCGAGAACCACGACCTCCAGGTGCGCTACCGCTGGCAAAATCCCAACGATCTTGGTAAGCTTTCCACCCTTGTTCTGTGATAATGTAATAATCATATCTGACTGTTATTAGCTATCTGGGATAACCGATCCGTCTATCACGCAGCAACTTGGGATTATGAGGGTCTCGGTCCGCGCACTGGTCACCGTGCGGTTGGTCTTGGAGAGCGCCCGTACCTGGATCCTAACAGCATCTCAAGAAGGGATGCGTTGGAAAAGAGCGAATAGATGCATGTTACTATCAATACCTGCTTTGAATATCAGTTTTCTTGCGATACAATATGATTGGACTTTATTTTACGTTGCGCCAGCTAGCTTGAGTACGTGGTTCACGAGTCACGACTTCTGAACCATCAAGTCGTAAGGACAGACAAACTCGTCTATTTGAGTAACACGTAGCTACTTTCATTAGAAACAAATCGTATAGTGAGAATAAGAGAATAAAGTAACAATCTTGGAGGTAAATAGAAGCTACTTGAACCTCATGTTTCCACCCCGGAAAGCTCCGAGTCATCCATGGAACCCGCCGAGGCACGGTCCCGGGGATGGTGGACTTACTCCGAGATGACTAATCAGTGCCAAGTTGGAACCTTACCCCTTGAATGCACGAACCTCTGTTTCCTAATCTGGCAATTTGATATTTCCTAGTCTAGAAGATATTGTCCTAGCAAGATAATCAAGACAGCTAATCTTCTCTGGAGGTAGTATAACAGCCCAACTATCAGAATAAATGATGCTACAATTCGGTGGTTTGATAGTCGTTGGTAAACTTCACATCAGGTGAGTTTCACACCAACGCGTCGAAAAGTTGCCGAAATATATATTATCCCCTATAAGCTTTGACGGCTAATGCGCGACAGATATCTCTCTCTCTTCCGCAACATACTGCCAATATCGCTCCGCAGACATCTTCCTCCACGATTTCCCCCAGATAATAACAGCAAGGAAAGTATATGTACAAAAGAAAGAGATTAAAGAGACCGAGATAAAGCAGTTTCGCAAACCCACCGACTCAATCCACGGCGTGATTGCATAGCTAAAGCCAAAGCCTATCGTGTTTCGAATGATATTGATAGAAACAAATGATTCCCCAGCCATTTCCTTGAAACAATCAACAGCATAAGCCAGCGATATCGCACTTGCACAGACAACCCCAAAAGTGGTGATGCCGATGCCAAGGATCAGGACCATGCAATGTACTTCCCAGTGGGTAGGTGGGCTCAGCTACGACGCAAAAGCTGACCTCACCTACGACCCACCCAAAAAGTGGAGCAAAAAAAATTAGATTACAATCACATGACATATAGCATATAATATTATGTATGAAGTAATTAATTTCTAAGCCATACCGGACCTTCTTTCTTCCCCACCCTTCCTCTCCACATCACCAACCAATTACCACCCAGGTAACACCCTTTACGCATCAGGATTTAATGATTAATCTAATTACTTATCTAGCGCAATTATATTATCACTAAAGAAATTCAAACCTTACCTCGATTATTAGGAGCTAAGTGTAACTGACCTAAAGCTTATGCCTAACCTTAAGGAGAGAGTGAGTTATCTAATGTATTATTAATACTTTAAATCGCTAATAATATATATTAAAGGAGGGTATATTCTTACTATATTACGGCGAAACGTTCTATAGGGTCACTAACTATCCTAACGAAGTGAGTCTTTATATTCCTATTCTTTACTTTAGTAAAGTTATTAATAATGAATTAGACACGGTTCTTAAACTTCACTAATCTAAAGTTCTATATTTAAAATAAGTATCCCGAAGTCTATAAGAGGCTTATATAGAAAACCGAAGATAGTAAGAAGCCTAGCGGAAGACCTCTTACTAAGATAACTAAGCTATTAAAAGGTAAGTTTAATTTAGAATTAATAAATTAATAATTACTAAAGTTAATATTAGCATTCTACTAATCTATTATAGATATAGTTAACGCCCGAATTACTATATAAGAGTAATAGAAACTTAACCTACCCCTTAAGACTATTAAGGGTATTATATCTATAAGTTTAATTTATTATAAAGGACTTAATATTTAACTAATCTATCTAGGTGAATATAACCCGTATAAGAGAGGTACTTCTAGAGAGGTTCCCTAAAAAGAAGTTCCCTTATATCGCTTATAAGCTAGATAACGCTTCTAAGGGTCTATCCTTCCTATAATCACTCTATTTAATATATTACTAATTTATTAATAGAGTGCGGAATATTCGCCCGATATAATAAGTACGATTATCTATAGGAGTTTAACCTACCGCCCCTTAAAGATAAGCTAGAGGTAGAAGAGTTAGATAATGACTTTACTATAGTTAATAGGTAGCTATAGAGTGATTAGTAATAGGTTATTAACCTATTACTTATATAGACTTTCGTTATAATCTTTCATTTAATTATAATACGTATAGAGGTCCTACCACTACCTACTATTTTAGAGCTAGGGTATATAAGGTAACCTAGTAATATCCTTAATATATTATAAATAAATATATCTTTACTAATTATAGTAAATAATAGGAGTAAGGTTAATAGGGTTAATATATTATAAATATATTTAATTTTTCTAAGTAAAATAGAATAATAAGTGTAAGGTAGATAGGGTTAATATATTACGAATATATTTAATTTTTCTAAGTAAAATAGAATAATAAGTATAAGGTAGATAGGGTTAATATATTACGAATATATTAAGTATTTATACCTTTAGTATACGTATCCTACCTTCTTTGACTCGATATAATAAAGAAGGTAGTATAAGATAAAAATACGTCTTTATCCTAATGATTTAGTGGATAAAAGAAATAGATTACGCTTTCTTTTAGTACCTTTTACTAAATATACCTCTTTATAATATAGTTCTTTATAATTTAGTCCTTTATCGAGTTATATAAAGTTAAATAACTACCCTCTCGATACTAAAGTATAAAGGGTATCTTATATCTAGTCTAATCTCTAGTTTTATTAATAAATATTATTATATTAATATCTTACTATACCTTCTATTAAGAATTCCGATACCTAGAAAGCCTATATAGCTATAAACCTCGCCGATTTATAACTCCCTAATATCTTCTAAAATATTAGTTTATACTATAATAATATATTTATTATTTATTAACCCTATATAGGTACTCACTTAGGACCTCCTTTACTACAATAAAGTATACTACTATACCCTAAGCTATCCTATAATAGTATATTTTCTTCCTTACTTCCTTTAAATACTTATTATATTACTCGAATAATATATTACTAACGTATTTATAGACTAAGTTCTCGAATTTTACGAACCTTAAAGCCTACTATCGGGCTAAGTATTCGGAGATCTATAGTAATCTTACGTTTAATATCCTTAGACGCCTATCTAATAAGGCTATATAAGAATCTATTAGTATATATAAGATATTAAAAGGGTATTATTAAGTAGTTTATTATATTTAATAGTCTTAACCTATAGAGTGGTTCGAAGGGATTATAGCTACCTATAAAGCCCGGTATACTACGCGGCTAAAACTAGACCTCCCCCTTAAAACCCTTCGAGGGGTTACTATAGTAAGTTTAAATAGATTTATTATCTATTATTAAGTGATTAAATAGGCTTATTAATATCTAGATAAACCTTACTACTATAATAGCTTCTATCTATAAGTACTATCCCTATATCCGGTACCTATACGAGAGTTATAAGCGTAACGGTATACGATAAGGTACGCTATTAAATAATATAACTCTATCTAAATTAATTAATAAGTTATTAATAGTATATAGTAAACTCTCTCGCCGAACCTAATATAATCTATTTAATTACTTTACCGACTAAGAGGAGGAGGAAGAGGAGGAGGAAGAGGAAGAGGAAGATAAAGAGGACTATAAGGTTATATTAGATACCGCACTTAATTAGGTTTCTAACTAAAGGAGTATATAGATAGATAAGTACGTTAATAGAGAAGTATATATAGATTTTACATTAATTAAAATAGCTAATATATTCCTAATATATTATATTAAATTCTTTTATATATAATATACTATAGGATTAATTATTTACTAATATATTATTTCTAAGATCTATAAAGGTATAGGGAAATTTCTTATATTAAAATCCTTAATTATTATATAGGTCCTAGAATAGGGCGAAGTATTTATACTTTGCCTTCCGTAAATCCGAGTAATAAACTCGATAGTAGTTAGCTTTATTCTACTTAATATATTATTAATATAGGATAATATATTATAGATATATTAAGGGACGAGATCCTACCTTTTTTAGGTATACGAGCGCCTTTATAGGCTATATAAGGAATTAAATATCCTAGTAATCGTATAGCTTTCCTTATCTTATTAACTAATACCTAGGGAAAGGTAAGTAATTAAAATATTAATAATAGATTATCTTAAACTTACTGTAGTACTATTTTTACCTAAAGGTAATATTAGTAAATCGAGAGAGGTATCTTACGTTAGCGATAGTATAGTTAGTTCGTACGTTAGCGATAGTATAGCTAGTATCTTACTACCTATATTACCTAGTAACTAGATAAGGGGGGTAGTAAAGACCTTACTTTCCTCTTCCTTAGGAATACCTATAGATATAGGTATAGTAGGCTTACTACGAGACGGGGGATTAATCTAATTATTAGAGTTATAGATAATCGTATCGTAGAAGACTAGTTTAAATAAATAAAGTATTAGTATTATATATTTAATAAATTAATAAAGTATTATATACTTACCTATAGACTAAGCTCGTTAAGGATTAGTGTACCTCCTAAAGGTATAGCGACTATAGATATTAGGATACCTCCTCCGATAATAACTAAGAAGATTAGTCGACGAGCTAAATTATCTCTATTAATATATTAATAGAAATTTATAATATATTAAAATAGTTAGAACTTACTATATATAAGTATCTAGTAGCACGATAATATCGCTTACTAACCTCGAGAGAAAATTTATTCTCCGACTATTTCCCGTTAGTATAAGCGCTAATTCCTAAGCGAAGCTACTAGTTAATTTAGTACGGCGCTAGTAGCGTACTAAAATAGACTAGTTATCTCGGCTAAGTACTAGCGGCTTAGCGGTATAGCACTAATCTATTAATAGAAGGAGAAAAGCTTATATTTAGAATAAGGGGAGGAAGTCGAAGTTCCTCGCGCGGTATTTCGAGGTATCGGTTAAAGTTAACCTACGGGTATAATATATAAGTAAGATATATATAATATATTTATAATATATTATATATATATCGTAGCGGATTAAGTTATAATTAATAATTAACTCACTTATATATTTATTAAGATAAGCTATCGTATCGTCGAGAGTGCGCGATTATAGGTAATAGTAATAAAAAAATAATTAAAGATAATAAAAAATGAATTAACCTAAGCGGTATTTTATACTTTATTATCGGGTGCGGATATATATTTCTACGTATACTTTTAAATTAGGAATATTATAGACTATCCCTAAGGAATAATATTATATTAAGTTATTATAAATATATTAAATCCCTTAATATACTCCGTCCTAGATATTTTATTCTTAGTCTTAAGAAGCTAGGGCTTTCCTTCTTTCTAGTAATTCTAACTCTTCTCGCTCTACCTCCTACTCCTTAAGCTTCGTATTAGCTTCTATAACACGTATAGCGATCCGCCTTTCTTTATAGGCGAGTTACCTCTTATCGTCTACTTAGGTATAGGAGTTATATACTACTACCCTCTATAGATTAGGTAGACTACTATATATTAGTAATTCATTTATAATTACTTAATATACGATTTTAACTTACGAGGAAGGAAGAGCTAGTAATAATAACCTTAGCTAACTCGAGCGAGTACGAGATAATAGGGTTCTATCGAGTATTAATATTAGTAATAAATTAATAACTTTATAATATATTAAGCCTAATAACTTCGTAATATATAAAGCCTAATAACTTCGTAATATATTAAGCCTAATAACTTCGTAATATATTAACTTACCCTTATCGACTACTAACACTTCTACCTCTACCTATAGTCCTTCCCCTCCCTCTCGATTAGGGCTAGGTTACCCTCCCTAATAAGTTACCCTCCTAAAGAAGAGCCTTACTATCCTCTATCTTAAAACCTTAATTTAGAGAGTCGCTAATAGTAAGACTCTATTTATATACCTCTAGATATAATATTAATATATTATTTATATATTTTTAATACCTTATACTTACTATTTCGTCTAATATTTACTAGCTCGTGTACTATTAGATTTATTAAATAGTATATAGATCGGATTTATAGCTCGTTACGTATTCTATACTAAGTTATATCTCTCTAATCTAGGACGCTTAAGCTAAACGGTAGTTAGTATATAAGTGATTAGTATATAGGTCTTAATAACTTACCGTTATATTATATCGACTAACGTATACCGTATTCCCTATCTATAGGACTTCTAATAGGTTTACTTAGCCGCGTTAGTTAAGTTACGGACTTCTTAGAAAATTAGCGGGTCTATTATCGAGTAACCTCTATATAACCTAGTAGCGATAATAGAGTGCCTTTTATATCGAGCTTACCCTATAAAGGTAGTATCTACTACTATATATAACTTAGTAATAATTTTATAAATTATTATTTAATACTTACTTATTACCTTAGTAAGGATTATATCCTATTCCTCCTTAGAGAAGTAGTCGGTAATACTCCTTATCTTCTTTATAATCTTAGGTATATCCCTATAATACCGAGGAGTGAGAAGCTCGCTAAGTATACGATAAAAGTGTACCTAGTAGAATACTAGGATATAAACTACTATATCCTACTAGGTTCTTTAAGAGTATAGATAGATCTAATAATTAAGCGTCTATAGATAACGTCTAAACCCTATTAATATATTAGTAATTTATTAATATTATATTTAGTAAATATTAGATCACTTACCTAATATCTATTTAGGATCTATATCCACTACTAAAGCCTATAGGCTATAGCTATATAAGTAGTAAAAATAGAAGGGCTACCCTATAATAGTAGCTACTAGGTTAAATATACGTTAAAAAAGTAACGCGTACCTAAGTATTATATCTTAATCGGTAAAAACTCGTAGAAGCGTAATAACTAACTCTATTAATAACTTAAATATTTATTTATAATATATTAAATACCTTTATTATACCCCGGATACTACTTCGTAAATACCACTTTATTTATAGATCTCCGGATACGTTTAAAGGATATATCGACCTTAAAAAAGTCTAATATAGCGAGATACTCGATCTATATATTATATCTATATATTACTATAATACCGCTCTTATCTACCTATAACGCGCGTACGTATTTCTATAGAAAATTATATTAGTATAATTAGTATTAAGTTATTAATAAAATATTATTTCCTACCCGGAGTTCGATATTAGAACTATACTTATAATATAGGCTAGCGAAGTCCTATCCCTTTCGATAGGTAAGCGCTTACTACTTTTATAGTAAAGCTAATATAATATTAGTATTAATAAAGCTAGCGTATATATTAGCGAGTGTTTTCGCTTAGTTCTTCCGAAGGAACTCTTATACTAAGGGATTTATCTTAAATCGTACTAGTTAAAATATTAGTAATATATCTTTAATAAATTAGTTTATAACCTATATATCCTAAGGTCCCCTCTCCTAACTCGGGTTATTATATTAACTAGTTCGTTAATATAATAAACTAGAGCTTTAGTAGGAGGTAGAGGTAGATAAGAGTGCTCTCTATAGGAGACTAATAGTACGAAGTGATATAGCTCGGGCTCTATAGGTATATAAACGAAGTATTCTACGCTATATTTAGAGCTAGGTTAGAGCATCCTACGGCCTTAAGGATATTATCGATCTATAATAAATATATTAGAAAATGATTAAAGAGGAAATTAATATATTTAAAATATATTAACTTAATACTTACTATAATCTATATATCTAGTTATTACTTACTCTACTATTATATAGTATTTATCTTCGATTAGTAAGCGGCCCCTATTTCTATATAACTCTTCGAGTATTATAAGATCTAGGCGGCCTAGCTTTAGGCGTAGGTTTAAAAGCTAATATTCGCTTCTATTAAGATATATTCGATTACTATATATAAAATATAGAGTTAGAGGATAACTAAGGAGCTTAATAACTTAGTAATATATTATAAAGTTATTATATCGCGAATTAACTTACTAACTCTCGCTATTTCCTTATAAGCTTATACGAAGTTAAGTAGTTCTTATACCCTCTTTTTGCCTTAGGGCGTACTATTTTATTATTAAATAGTAACTACTACGCTCGGAAATAACTAGGATAGGTTAGTATACTAAATTTATTATAAAGTAGCTTATAAGTTATTAGTTACCCGACTATATTCCGTTAGCGGTCCGATAGTAACGTTTACCGTATAATTAGATCTTACCTTATAGTTATCTAACTAATAAGGGCTAGATCTCGGTAGTAATAATAGATACTATAATATAGCGGATTAATATATTAGTAAATCTTTATCCTAGAGTAAAGGGATCGGGTTTTAACTATAAAATAGTTAAGATAGGTATTCTAGACCACTATCTTATTCCCTCTTAGGTAGTAACTATACTTAAACTAGTTTAATAAGGTATTAGTAAGTTATTAATTATACTCGATAATAGATTAACTTTACTAAGTGTATTCGAGTAGATATCCGATCTAATAGTATCCCCCTAGTGTTAACGATATATACGTAACCACTATTATAAAAGCGAGGGTAGTTAGGGAGTATAACTATATACTTAAATATAATCGCCTAGACTAGGTTATATCTATTAGTCGAGAGAGGAGTTAGGAGTCGGGTAGGCTAGAATAATATTAATAACTTATTAATATATTTAGAATTTATTAATACATTCTAAATATATTAGCTTATATCAATTCCGTCGTTATCCGCCTATATAGTTTTAGGACTCGTAGGCCTATAGTTAGATCTATCGTATAGGTCGGAAAGCCCGTCAATTTTAGGTTCGGAGAGAGGAGCTATAGGTGGGAGGATTTCAGAGAGTAGAGTATCACTCTCTGCGACCTATGCGTACTCATTAACGTTAGGCATTGTTGGCGAAGTGGGTGAGAAAAAGGAGAAATAATGAATAAATAATGAGTTATTACGGAATATTATTTTCTTCGTCACATCAATACTGCTTACAAATGTTTTCTGAGTAGACCTCAACTACGGATCCACCGGAAGTGGATCAAAAGTGGATCATGGATGAGGTCAGCTTTTACGTCGTAGCTGAGCCCACCTGCGACCTGATGTACTTCCTGGCTAGCCCCAACACCCCACATTAGCAGACCTCCAGCAGCGATAGGCGCGGATACATATAAGCCCCACAGTCTGTGTTCCGGCTCTCGGACACCCCCATTGCGCCTTGCAAGCATAATTGCGAGTGAATCGGAGAATTTACCCGCCCAAATGGACGCAGCACCACCGAAGATGAAAGGTGACAGATAAGCGACGCCGACCATCCTAGGAGGGAAATCGTAGGGGCTTGATCCGAGGATGCTTGAAATTGTCGCATTGATGACGCTGTACAGGGCCAGGTTGGAGCCGTATAAGAGGCCGGACCAAAGAATGTTAGGGAAATAGAACGGAATTTTCAAGGATTGCCAGCTTTTCAAGGCCATTTGTGTGGGTGTTGGGCGACCAGGTAGTTTTGTGATCAATGCCAGAGTTCGTCTGCGTGGTTTCACCTCGGCCGGTTCAGTCTCTCCTAGCCTCGCAGGGGAATCGGTCTCGAGTTGGGCTATATCCCTCTCATCATCGGCTGGGACGATCTCATATTGAACAGTGTCATTCTCGGTTGTGCTGCGAAAGTACATGGTCTCTTCCAAGAAAAAGAATATAACCAGCGAGCAGAGGACCAAGAATATGGTCGCAAGGTACATGACCCATTCCCAGCTCAAGCCGTCTGTGATGAATCCTGCTAAGAAAGGAGCAATAAAGTTCGAGCCAAAAAGGACGAACGTATAGAGGGCCATATAGTTTCCTCGTTCATGAGCGAAGAAGATGTCTTGGACGGACAATTCCGGGAGAGACTCCACAGAAGAGCAAAATAACCCCAGAAGGATCCGATGCGCATACCACTGGCTGGCGCCATGAGCCAGCGGCACCCATAGAACCGGCCCTATGGAAAATACAATGGTGAGAATGTAGACAAGCCTCCGACCGTAAGTCATGGCGATAGGCTGCCATAAAAGATTTGACCATCCCTGCATCAATTGCATCAATCCAGTGCCCAGATTGAGATGTGCGATGCTGACTTGTTGCGATTGAGAAATTTGGGTCAAGATGGAGAAATGTGCAGCTGTACATATCCCAATGGCAAAGGTATATAGGCATACCATGCCGATATTGAGATTCTTCCAGCCCTGAGACCGATTGAGAGGATCGTTTGGATCTGTACTGGGCTGGGGTTGCAGAACTATTCCTCCTTGTTGACTGGATGCATTGCTATCATGAGCTATGTCCACGAGGAGAATAGTTCCAGGAACATCATTATGCGCATGCCGCTGTGATAGATGCTCCATTGCCATGTCCAAAGACCATCCAAGAATTATGCGATTAGCGCAGGCAATGGTAGCGAGTGTGGGAAAGTCAAGCCGAACAAAGCCTCGGTATTGGTACGTATGGTATCATTCAAACACCGGGAGACGTGAAGAAGGATGGAACCTATACGGCAGGAATTGGAAACCCATAGGCAGATAAAGGGGTGACACAAACCACTAAATTACCCAAATAGGAAAGCGAGTTAACAACACAGTCTGGGGGTAAGACAGCCAGGGAGATAGGCGCACCCACACACCCACAAGCCACCAAGTCTTATCGCATGCTTTCTCAAGGATCAACACACACCACCCAATGGAGTTGAGGGGCATCGCCCGTTGAGATACGAGGAAGCCCCAGATCTCGACACGCGCTACTATAATGCCGACGCGACCCGACCATCATCAGACCCACACGACTAGATCTCACGGTCAAGCCTGTGTGATTGATGATTCCATAACACAAGTCGCCCTGCAACTGAGGTTTAATCTCAAATGAGTTTGTTTCTCTGATTTATAGGGATGCCCGCTTTATGGAGAGACTCTATTCTGTACTCGACCGTTATCCCTGTCCGATGGAGCGCCATTTGGAATGCGGGGTTAGCGCGTCTTGGCACGGGGGCATATACAACAGAACTCCCAAAAGATGCTGGATTAGGCAGGGGGGTTTCGGCTCTAAGACAAATGCGCTAAAGGAGACAGGCAATCTCGGATCAGGATGGGGATTATATACAGGGGGACTATCTCCTCACATCAGACTTTGACTTTTTTTTCAACGGTTTGAGCTAAGGCAACATGGCCCATTCTGAAGTTGAACATCCGACAGAGATCTCACTAGATCTTAAGAATAACGTTGGTCGTGACTTGATCGAGAGCTCGGAAAGGGCCACTCGCCGAGAACATGACCTAACTGTACGACAAGCCATTTCCAAGCACAAGAGTGCCATCTTTTGGGCGGCCTACTTCATTGTGCCGGGCTTCGTCATTGGATATGAGCCTACCATCTTAGGAACCTTAGTCGGTATCCCTCAATTTCGGAAAGACTTTGGTTATGAACACCCGCCTGGATCAGGCGAATATGTCCTGGCTCCTTCGTGGACATCCGCATTCCCCTACGCACCTATCATCGGCTTTTTGGTGGCTCCTCTCTGGGCAGGATGGTGCAACGATCGTTTTGGACCTAAGATAACTCTGATATGCTGCACTACGCTCTCTCTCTGCACTCTCCTAATGGAAGTTCTTGGTTCGACTGCCGGTGTGATCTTCGCCGGAGACCTTCTTACTGGCCTCCTCACGGGTGGCTTTCCTGTTCTTGGACCCGCGTATATTTCAGAAATCTTACCTGTTCGACTTCGAGGTATTGGACTGGCAGCCAACAACTTTGCTCAGGTTGCTGGTTCGTTTATTGCAATTGGTGTCTTGCGCGGGACGGAAACACGGGCGGACAAATGGGCTTACAAAGTTCCTTTTATCACTGAATACTTTTTCCCAGTTATTTTTCTCTTAGGAGCATTTTTCGCTCCTGAGACACCTTGGTTCTTGGTCAAGAAGAGGCGATATGAAGAGGCCACCAGGTCACTGGAGCGTACTGGATACAGCGAAGACATCGATGATACGCTGGCCCACATGAAAGAGACCATTCTGCTCGCAGAGGAGACTACATCCAGTACCACTTACCTTGATTGCTTCAAAGGCACAAACTTCCGACGTACGATGATTTGTTCGCTTTGTTATAGTGGTCAATTCCTCTGTGGAATCAATGTTGTCTCTTCATACTGCACTTATTTCTTCCAGCTGGCTGGAGTGTCAACCAACCAAGCCTTTGACCTCTCGCTTGGTCTGTTTGCGCTCGGTATTGTCGGAAACGTGATTTCATGGCCCTTGCTATCAGTATGGGGCCGGAGGATGGGCTACATCTCAACCTGTTGTGCAACCACCCTCCTCATGTTCGTTATTGGATTCTTGGATCTCGCTCCATCTTCTAACAGTCCCGCATTGTACGCCAAGTCATCCATGTTGCTCATCTTTTACTTCATTTATAACTTTGGACTGGGTCCCCTGGTCTACGCTTTGATTGCTGAGATCCCAACTACAGCCATCCGTGGTAAAACCATGGGTCTTGCATGTGCTTTTGCACATATCTTTTCCCTCGTCATTACCGCCGGACTCCCGTATGCCATGAGCCCCCTTGAGGCAAATTGGGGAGGCAAGATTGGGTTCCTCTTTGGAGGGCTCAGCATCCTGGTGATTGTCTGGGCGATTATGTGCCTACCGGAGACCAAGGGCCGGACATTCGAGGAGCTTGATATTCTGTTTGAGCGGAAAATACAGGCCTGGAAGTTCGAGAGCACTGATGTGACAAACCATGATCGTGCGGCCATGCTTCATGGTGAGCAGCCATGATTCCAGCTAGGATATCGCCGAGCAACTTCGTCACAGTAGGTGATTCGTACAGCACCGATGGATTTCGGATCAAACTTCACGTTTGCGTATTCAGTTTGTTTTTTCTAGAGAGTATCTCGCGATATCACATGATTATATGGAAATATGTGGTATCTTGAAGCTTTTGTCGTTGGCCAATGGCTCATGTCATCATCTTGTGGTCTAGCCTTCCTGCAGAAATAAATCCCATACAGTCAAGAATTTCTCATGAAGCTTACTGATAGTATGCACTTCCCTGGGTCCTCGTGAAGAGGGGCAACGCTGAGGCTTACCTAGAGGCGCAGCACCACATTTGCGCTTGTCCCGGTGGAATTCACGACACTCCGATGACCCATCAATTCTAGGTACTCAGCAAACATTTTTCATTTGCCGTGATATCCCTCTCATCACGATGACGGAAGTTATTGGTGTGGTTCCGAGCGCCACCACGTTAGCAGGTCTGCAATGTGCTAGGATCAGCTTACAGACTTTTGGGGAAAGGAACACAATATTTGGAAAAGCGACCTTATTCAGAGAGAGATTGGCCTAGGAGATGGGAAGAGTCGACTGATAGGATTCTCTTACGGGTCGTGTGCTGATGACTGGTCTGTGTGCATATCCCCAAAATGAGAAAACTTCTTCGGAGATTTCTGGAGTCTACAGCAGCGAGCCAAAGAGAAGATGGCTGGTGGATGGCCTAGCGGATACATTAAACCAAGACACTGCGAGTGTAGGAGACCAGGCAAGCACAACGCAGTGGCCATGCACCAGGTCTGCCAGCGCCACCTCAGCTCAATGCACACACAAAACAACAAATTTTGACAACGAGGAAGATGGTGAGGATACGGGTATCCGCCCGCAAGACTCCGAGGAGTAGCGCCACGATCCGAATCTCTTTGTGTACCAGGTGTAGGTCCCGCGGAGCTGACGATCCTGGTGATATAGGGACTCGGCGATACGGGGAAGCCTGTAAAATGGAGGAAGCAGATGATGGAGAGGGAGAGAAAGGGGAGTTGCACTGTAGAGAGAGGGAGAAAAGGGCCTACTCCGCGCCCGCGGGGATGCGGGATCTGGACCCTTCTTGGGTCGACCTTCTTTCCATTTTTCTTTTGTCCTGTTTGCACTGCCGATTGGAAGCCTTATCTTTCAGGTGGACGGTCCTCGAAGGCGCATGGAAGCTTCATGTACGCTGCGAGGACCCATCTACAGGGTGGATTTGTATACTGGACATGCACCACCATTAGTTGTTTTCAAAGCTGGCTTTGGAATGCTATCGCGCATAGCGGCATGTATGTAAAATGAGCTACATCCGAGCTACATCGGGCATATGAACTGATCATCATCATCATGGCCTAGCGAATAAATGATCGCTACAAAATTTTGAATGAAATGTCTAAAATAAGCATTCGAAAGTATAAATCATTCATCTCAGTCCAAACTCACATTCCTGCTACCTTGCATCCCAGGAATCTGTTCGAGGGTCTGTGTGGGCACTGCGGATCGGCTCGTCCCGTCCCAGTGCCTCTCTTGTCGGGGAGTGAACATTAACCGGTGGTCGTAATTGAGGATGACCAACACATGATCCCGTGTGCTTGTATTGTACGTCGCGTCTATTCTTGAGGTAAGTAGGTAGATACTGATTTGGGAACATTGGCCATTTCACTTCCTGTTGTCGCACCCGTCTTCCTTCCCTCCGCACCTTCTATTTTTCTCTGCTCAAGTGCCTTCTTCAAATTTGCATTCTTCCCCAGTTATAATCACTTCAGTTGATTTGTCTTCTCTCCTGCCTTCTGTCACCACGTCGCACTCTTGGTGTGTCAGCCTTTCGTCTCGTCAACCTCGTTCCGCCGCGTCCCACCCCCTGATCCTAGCCACCATGGAACGAACAAAACTTTCCTCCCTATCCAAATATCCGCAGCAAACATCTCAAGTGCTGAAGGTGTTCATTCTGCTGTCCGAAGCTTCGTCTAACTTGGCCAAGTCAACTCTATCCTGATCTCCTGGTCATCACCGATCTAACTTTAAGGCTAAAACTCGGTATTCAAGTATGGCAACAATTCGATGAGCTCGAAATATCAGCACCTCAAAGACATCTCAACCCTCAAATAACACCTTGAGGCGTGAAATGGCTTCCCCACTACACAATTGTGCACAGACCTAGTGTCATGACACACGAGACAAATGGACACACCACGACCTTCTGAACATAGCTACGGCTGAAAAAGAGATGAAGAAGCCACAAGTCGCTGATGCAATCACCCCAACGAAGGCTATCTTTGCCGATTATTAAAAGGATCCGCATTAAACATCTATGGACTTGGCGTTCGCACGCTCCGGGTATCGCGACTCGGAAACCCTACTGGAAAATGATATGGATAGATTGCTAATCGGTGGAAAAGGCCATATCACTGCTGGGATCTTGATCAAACGGGCCACGAGAGGTACTGGTGTGGCTGGGGCAATCAACTTCTTGTGACATGGTGTCAACGGCAGACCTCACAAGGAACAGCACGCAACGAGGTTCCCTGCATTTAGCTCCTCCCGATCGCTGATTCCAGTTACACAGAAGATATGGTTTGGCTGAGCCAGTCTACAAGGACATTCGTCACTCGATATACTCTCCTTCTCCCACTATGACTTGCACACGGAGGAACGAATCGCAATGCCTAAAGAAGTACTTGTTTTGCTTTGAACGAATGATATGGTGTCGGCTACTCTTGCGTTTGAATGTAATCTTGTTCCCTCCTGGATTTACAATATCATGTCTCACTTGCTGTATCACATCATGAGATTGTTGCGAAGGTATATAGCGATCCGGGGCCAGTTCCAATCAAAACCAAATCTGCTTCCTGGGTATGTCCAATCTTGGACCACTCTTGATGTCGCTCATTCTTGTGTTATAAAACGTAGTCTAAAGTGCACCTATCCCTACGGTATAATTTTTCAAAAGGAAACAAATTATCTTCAAGAATGACTTCTTAAAATGACTTCTTAAAAGACCTTTGACACCACAGTTAGAAAGACTACCAAAGTGACCACTTATGAAGGAAGGCTTTAGTCATAGTAATTGCTATGTTCTTCCTTTCTGTAGGCTTGTACCCCGGTATATCCAGGCAGCAAATTCGATTCCTGAGCGCTATGAGTCTTCACAGAGCTTTAGAAATGCTTGCGTCCAGGCTAAATCTTTCGTCCCACGCCATGATGATACACAATAACACTACCAAAGGGTCATATGGATGGAGTAAAGTCATTCTACACTAGCTAGTTTGAAGCTGAATGTTATCAAATCATGTAGCTCATTCTGTGTAATCTAGAGGAAAAAGAACCTATGTATCGTCTATCCTCTTGAATAAAGCAATATTCCTCTTAGAATCGCAAGTCCCACCCGATCTGAGGCCCAAGGTTGGGCAATTCATCGGCGACGCTCTGCACGTCCTTGTCTCCGCGACCACTCAAGCACAAGACAAGATCCTTGTTGGGTCCGAGCTTCCGAGCAGTCTCAATAGCGCCCCAAACAGCATGAGAGGTCTCCAACGCAGGAATAATACCTTCAAGCTGGCTTAGGAGTCGGAAGCCCTGCAAGGCCTGCGCGTCTGTGGCTGAGAGGAATGTTGCCCGATTGCTCTCCTTCCAATGCGCCAGCTCCGGTCCCACTCCGGGGTAATCGAGTCCAGCAGAGATAGAATGAGTGTTAGAGATCTGAGCATGTTCATCCTGAAGAACATAGGTTCGGACACCGTGCAGAACTCCGACTGATCCACTGGTAAGCGTAGCTGCATGGCGCGCCGTGTCGAGACCATCTCCACTAGCTTCTAGGCCAATCAACTGGACAGACAGATCATCAGAGAAAGGATAAAACATTCCTGATGCGTTTGAGTCACCGCCCACGCAGGCGACCACAGCGTCGGGGCTCCTGCCAAGGTCTCGGAGCTGGGATTTAGTTTCCTCTCCGATAACGCTCTGGAAGGTGCGGACCATAGTCGGGTAAGGATGAGGCTCAATCGCCGAGCAAATAATGTAATGCGTGGTGTCCAGGCGAATGATCCAAGCGCGGAAAGCTTCGTTCACTGCATCACGCAAGGTACGCGCTCCCGACTCGACGGGGATAACGGTAGCACCCAGTAAGCGAATTCTGAAGATGTTCAAAGCCTGTCGGCGGACGTCCTCTGCACCCATGTAAATGGTACACTTCATGCCAAATTTGGCGCAGACAGTAGCGGTTGCGACGCCGTGTTGGCCCGCTCCTGTCTCGGCAATGATTTCCTTCTTACCAAGTCGGCGAGCAATGAGGATCTGTCCCAGGGCATTGTTGATCTTGTGAGATCCTGTATGGTTTAGATCCTCGCGCTTCAACCAGATGTTCGCGCCACCCACATGTTCAGTCAGCCCCTTGGCAAGATGGAGGCTGGATGGACGACCAATGTAAGGATAGCAGGATTTGAACTCGGCCCAGAAGATTGGGTCATTCACCGCAGCTTTGAAGCCTGCATCCAATTCATCAAGGCAAGTGATCAAGGCCTCCGGTGCGTATTGACCTCCAAAAACACCAAATCGTCCCGCGCCATCGGTGATAGCAGCTCCATCTTCCTTATCAGCCGCCTCTGGTGTATTCGCCTCTGGTGCATTGGGAGTCGCAGCCATCGAGGCGATTAGAACGACCGTTCTGTGGGTGATGTGGGAGCAATACTCTTCAATTGCCTTCGCAGCATGACCGGCGGGGGCATTGTTAAGAGTTGTGATAACCTGACTACCGATAACAGCGCCGTCTGCAATGGAAGTCACGCTCAGGAAATGCTCGCGTGTGCTAATACCAAAGCCCACCACCACGGGAATATTACCCGAGAGCTCCTTGACGCACTGAATGAGAGCAGGCAGTTCGGTATTCAGAGTCCCTGTCGCACCAGTCACCCCCATGCGGGAGACGAGGTAGACGAAAGAGTCAGCCCCCTCGCAAGGGGTCTTCATGCGGCCCTCTGGGGTAGAGGGTGCAATCAAAGGGACATACGAGAGCCTATTGGGAATGAGATGGTTAGCATGGAGCGTCCTTGATTGGGCTTTCATTCACATACCCAGTCTTGATAAAACCCTCACGGAACCGGATCGCCTCCTTCAGAGGGAGATCAACGATGATGAAGCCGTTCGCGCCTGCCTCTTTGCAATCAGCCAGGAATTTGGTCTCTCCGTAGCGCAAGATCGGATTGTAGTAGCCCATGAAAATCACGGGTGTCTTGAGACCGTTCTGGCGTGCGTCACGGACCATTTCCAACATCGAAGAGACGGTAACGCCATTCTCGAGGGCCTTCAGATTGGACTTTTGGATAGTCGGGCCGTCAGCAATGGGGTCAGTGAAAGGTAGACCGAGTTCAATAATGTCTGTGTAATTGTTAATTGGTTCAGTTTTGGTAGTGTTGATCAAGTGACTCACCAGCTCCTCCGGCCTGCATTCCTAGCAGAACATCTCGAGTCTCCTCGACGATGGGAAAGCCGGCTGTCACATAGGTGACCAAGGCTGGACGGCCTTCCATCTGGCATTGGGCGAAGGTCTGACGCAGATGGTCCATGATGGATGTGTGAGAGAAAAAGAAGAAGAGAGAGGGGGTGGAGGAAAAAGAGAGAGAAAGGGGAAGTGAAATGGATGAGACACCAAGACTGGATCCAAAGAGTCATTGGACTTGTCCCATTAGGCGGCGAATGTGAGCCCTGTTTGCTAGTAGAGCTAGGCAGCGGCCGCTGTAGGTGAGTGTAATCTTGTTTGCTACGTATATCTCGCCTCTTGCGATGTTCCTGTCAATCGTTTGCTCTAATAATCTCATTATGTTGAAAGAATCGAGCACAAGACACATGTTCCGTAGCTGGAATAGGTGGATATTATTGACGACTAGCTAGCTAGCTGACCCTTGGGGAAGCGCAGCTCGAGCAATGTTTCACAGGAATGTACAAGCTTTTGTCCAAATCTAATTGTAGCGAGAGTTCTATCAACCGAGGTCACTCTCCGGGTCAATCTTTGTGTAATTACAATACGCGGCGTGCGTGAAAATTACCGGATTGGGGCTCGGCGGAGCTGTTCAGCGGCCCGCGCCGCGTTACCGAGACTGTCCCACCTTTGTACCCACTCGCACAGATTTCTTGCCCAAGGCTGATTCCTTCAATAGCAAGTCAGTCTTGGGAGAACCGCTTTTGTGCCTTTCTCTCATTTAGCCCTAGATATCTTACCTCTATATAACCTTGACCAGAACCTAATCATCCCACATCCGTAACAAAGGGATGTACGGAGATATAGGCGACAATGAGGTAATATCCAGGCTATCACCTGATACGGCGTATAAATTCATAGAATTTCAACATCATTAGGTGTATATGCTATATTGTCCCCAAGTTAAGATCTTACTCAAATAAATTCGATAAAAATGTCATTCGGGCTCTATTTTTCAGATCTCTTGTAACATGTAGAGTGGTAGCGGAGGGCAAGGTCGAAGCATCGTCTCGGCACTCTCATTCCTAAGGCTCTGAAGGGATGACGGATGCAAACTCCGCACACTACCAGGGATCAAACATCTATGAGATCTATCCACCCCCCGATAAATTTCCTTCCAACGTCCATGGAAAACGCCTGGTCACTGCCAGTCATACTTTAGAGACAATGTCACCTACACCAGTTCATATACGGCTACTCGCAACCCCTGACCTGGAGTTCAAATCCGACTCTGAGGAGATCGAAATTTGAGTCTACGGGGAACCAGAGTCTCGCAGTCGATTGCAGAAGTTGATTTACCCTTCCCAAGATAAACAATGGTGCATGTATCAAAGTCCCTTCTCAGGGCGCGCTCCACTGTTCACCACACGCCGAACAAATCGAAACGGAATCCGAAGAGCGACAAGAATTTCAAAAATTCGTTCGACTGATTGATTTTCATCTTGTAGATCCTCTGGATGATACCGTGACCGAACTGATCTTGAGCGAAAAATCGAATGCAACCGAACCTGTCCGTCTGCATGGTCAACTAGAAGATCGCAATAGGTATACAAATCCGTTGGAAACCTACGGTCCTATACCCTGGAAGACCCCTTGAGGGTGATCTACCCACGTTGCCTCAAATTCCTGTCTTTCTAGGCGATAGGCTGTTCAAATTGGCAATGCCTTGGACACGATGCATTGCGCCAACGTAACCCACAGCGATGTGAAGCCTTCAAATATCGTCCTCGACTAGGACGGCAATACGACTTTTATTGATATCAGCTGTATTCGCGGAAAAATATAGGAGTGGCGTGCTCCAGAAATACGGGACGACTTCTCACCTTTGGATTCATCCATTCCAAACCCATCGACTAAATGACATTTGGGCCTTTGGCAAAGTTTTGACTGGAATTTGCCTTGAACGCTGGAGACTGCTCCGCTGCCAAATCTCTAAAGCAGATTGCTAATCATTTTACTGACGCGAGTATTGACACTCCGTGGACTGTATCTGAGCGACTATCTCAATTTCGAATGAATTCGTACATTGACGAATTCTATGCCTGAGATGGTACCGAAGTAGGAATTGCACTACTTGCGGCTATAGCGCGGCGATGGTGGACCCATGGCGCAAGTAATACTCTGTACTCCGTAAAGAGGGCTTGCATGCTTAGGTCTATCACGAGATGAACTGGTGATGTCTAATGAAAGCCGACCATTGATTACTTGGTGGTTAGAGGCATCTGAATACTGCTGAATCTATACAGGATTCGGACCGGGAGGATTCGTGGCGGACAATGACGGTTAGGCAGAACGGTCTCAAACCTTTGCTGATTGTTTGTCCATATTCTGAGAATTTCTTGTCGAGGGCCGACTGCGGGAGTCTACCTCTTTGACTCCTGTCTAGTTCCAGAGGCCTCATTTCCGCATAAGACTCCCGGAAGCATTCACATACTTAGTCCGACTATAGTCAAGTTCTTTAATCATAACAACTACATCAAAATGTCGTCTTCTCCAAACCAATTTTGCCATTTCTGTTTCGCCACACAGGTTGCTTTTATTGCGATCTGATCGGTATAGCGAAGCTTTCCGTCCTCGTCTTCTGGCCCCCTCCAACTCCATCATGAGAGTGTTTTCTCGTCCATCTGGTGCTTGGGAGCTTGTTCTTGGAACGCTCCTCGTCGCTATTCAGTTTGCACTCTATGTGAGTGACACCTAAATTCTATATGTCTCAGCAAGACGCCTCGATATACGAACAGTCGTTTAGATTATATCCCTAGTTACTTTCCCAGTACCTGTTCTCATCCTCTTTTAGTTGCACATCGACATTTGCGGGTATGTTATAAGTCCCAAGCCGGAAAAGCGCTTTCACAGAGTAATAGCGAAACTTTGGTGTCAACCCAACGTGATGAAACCTGTTTACCAGCATCACTACACTGGAGTCCGCATATCGGGGTACCTTGAAGTGGGTGGGATTGCGTGGAATTTGTATGGTCTCTATATGCAGCAAGCCACGCATCAGTTCAAGAGCGCTAATTGGGAGGTGAAGAAGAAGAAGAGGGAAAGAGAGCTATCTGAACACGAGAGATCTAAACATGGGGAGCCACCCATAGGGCAGATCAAAAATTATCGCCCTCGCTAGGAATTAGCATGACAGAGCCGCTAAGAGGTGCCGAGTTAAAGTACCTAGGTCGAGCGCGTGCCAAACGAAGCTTCTCATACACTCAGCCGTGTTTGCTGCCTTGTGATGGAAGTCTTTCAAGTAGTCCTTCAAGTGGACTTTTGAGTGGGTTGGAGAAATACTTAGGTAAAAGTCACTCTTGTCAAAGGAGTCATAGAAAGCTGACAGGCAGCACATGCTGGACCTTCAAAGCGTTGCTGATCTCTTGAAAACACTGTCTGGGCAAATTTAGGTGCTAAATGACAACCCCCCGTTGGCAGAGATGACACTCCCAGTACACCAACCGAACTCAGGATTACAGATCGTAGCAATCAGCCCTGCAATCTCTTCCGCATATGCCGCTCGACCTCCGAATTTGGCTCCCAGCTCCCGCACCTCTGCGCTATCAGTCTCACGAACAGCTACCAAGGGTGTGAGTGGATTCCACAGCCCAAGCTCCGCCTTTACGGCATCGGGTGCCGTCATATACATATCCGTCATCACGGGACCAGGGTTAATCGCATTGACAGTGGCCCTCTCAGCGAGTTCACGACACCACACCCGAGTCATAGCCTCAATGGCACCTTTGGTTCCCGCATAAAGCGAAGTATGCTGAGTCCCTGTTTTTTGAGCGATGCTCGATAACATCACAATGCGTCCCGATCGATCCGTTGGAAGATACTCCTTGCAGGCGCCGGTGAGAAGCAGTGGGCCTAGAACGTTTACTTCATAGATTCGGTGGAATTCGGATTCCTGGACTGATTCAAGTGGACCGAGGTAAAGGACCGCGGCGTTGTGTACGATGATGTCGATTTGGAAGGATCCCGTCTCGGGGTTCGAAAAATGCTCCTTGGCGGTTGATACGATTCGTGCACATTCCTCACGCGAGGTGATATCTGCGCGAATAGCTAGTGCTTGGATAGAGTATTCACTCTCGAGTTCTGTGACGAGGGCTGCAGCAGACGCATCGGAGGCTTCGGTTGCATAGTTGATAATCACGTTGCAGCCCTTGGTGGCTAGATTTCGGACTATCGCGGCCCCAATGCCTGAAGCAAGATTAGCGAGGGAAGCTCGACTGTGACAGATTGAAACGTACTCCGTGCAGATCCTGTTACTATTGCGAGCTTACCCTCGTATATCCGAGGATGGGTACGGCTGGTGTTCGCGGAAATGAGATTCATATTGGACTTGGATTGGGGACGAAGACAACCCGGGCGCATTCCCTCTTTATTAATCAAACATACGAACCCCGCTGAGGAGTCTCAAGAGAATTAGTGGGGCTTTTAACCTTTCTTATGGGTTTACGGGAAATCAGAGTATGGCCATAGGCTGGGATCGTGTACGGAGCACTCCGTATTCTTATGGGCTTGTTTCAATTCATGCAGATGACCCGTAGGGCACCGGGAGAATTGACCTGTCTAAAAGTGCAATCCGAAGGTGCTAACTACCACTTGGCCAGGAATCCTCCATCGATGGGCAGACAAATTCCATTTACATACGAAGAGCCCTCGGATGCCAGCCAAAGCGACCCCTGGGCTACCTCATGGGCCTGTCCGAACCGGTGCAAGCTGCTGACCTTGGGTGCGAACTCATCGTGAGTGGTTCCCATAATTTCCAATGCCGCGGCCGACATTTCACTCTGTTCTCATTAATTTCTTGCTGAACACAATTTCGATTTTTGGAAATACCTACAAAAATCGCGCCAGGTGCGATAGCATTGACCCGAATACCCTTCGGCCCACCTTCGGTCGCCGCATGCTTGGTCAAGCCCAAAAGTGCATGCTTTGCAGACGTGTATGCAGGCATATTTGGCTGTGGGGAATATGCATTGATCGAAGCAATATTGACAATAGAACCCTTTGAGCCCTGCTTCGTCATCTGCTGCATCTGGTACTTACAGCAGAGAGCAGTGCCGGTCAAGCTGACATCCATCAGCCGCCGCCAATACGTCTCGTCAAAGTCCATAAGTGGAGTCTGGTCGGGAGTCAAGGCAGCATTGTTGATTGCCACATCTAATTTGCCAAACGCACTGACCGTCTCGGCAATGAGGTTCTGGACATCCTCGGACTTGGAAATGTCGGTCTTTACGAAACGAATTTCGCCCAGAGCAGAAAGCTCCTCTGCGACCTGCGCGCCTTGCTCTTCCTTCACATCGGCGATCACTACCTTGGCACCCGCTCGAAGGAACACAGAGGCGGTGGCCTTTCCCATGCCTTGAGCGGCGCCGGTGATGATAGCGACCTTCCCTTCGAGAACGGGGAAAATAGGGGGTTCTGGGACATTCATTTTGGCAATGGATCGACCAACGACAAAAAATGGAGGTTTGAATAAGTGAACGGCAGGGGGCAGAACAAAGGCTTTTGTTTGAGTAGATGGTCCAGTGGGAATTTACATCCGACACGCTGCGTTGGTGGATCGGGAACAGGCCCCTGTTGTTGGGGGCCGTTCCGCTGTCACAAGCCTCTAGTTGGCTCGTGTCCGCAGGCACTAAGTTAGTCCATCAGGAATCCCTGTTCTGTAAGCCGCCGAGACCATTTCTCAAGAATGCGAAGTGGGGGAACAAAAAGAAAAACCGCCAAGCTGGTGGACTTATTGGGCGGCCCACGCGGCTTACTGGTCCGTTGTGGAGATGACAGTATTCAGAGCGGTTAGGGTGTCAGAGTCTAGCTGATGTTGATCACTCAAATCACTGCCTTTGCGAGGCTAGCAAGGGCTCGATGTGCTATCCATGCAGCTATCACTTTAGCTTGCGATGAAATTTGTCTTCTCCCCTGCTGGTCTGATGACAATTCAACATGCCGATCGCAGTTTGCGGATTACAAACATTCCCGCCTTCACAATCTTGGATGATCGTCTCACGGTGTCGATGCTGTTTGAATCCCGTATAACAGCCTTTTCTCTCAATGACTCGGGATCTCACCACATCCTGCGTCCGCTGCGGGGTGCATACCTCGTACTCCATCGGGAATACTCCCTACCGATCGCTCTGGCGCAGCTCTGGCTCAGTCCAGAATCCACCAGCTTCGTTCAGGAGAGAGTCGATCACGCCCCGCTTTGACTCAAAAATGCTGCAGAATTAAGAAGAACCTATTTTGTATACGAGTTGAGTTAGCGGCAGGCATCTTAGGGGGATTGCCGGAACACTGAAAGCCTCCGATAGTCCTCGCACTTCGGATCCTTTTTCTCCCTCCTCAGTCAATCCTTGGATGCCTGTATTTCTCCAACGGTCAAGATGAGCGAATCTGAGAATTCAATTCAGGATCCTGAGAAGTCTCGGCCTGTCACCGACTCGTATAGTGTCAAGGGCGGAGAGGCACCCCAGACCAGTCTCATCAACATTTTGGTACGTTTATGAAGGTTGCGCGGTCAATTTCTTGTGCTAACTGGATAGGTTGTTGCTACCGCGTGTTTGGGGGGTTTTATGTATGGCTTCGCGGCCAATTCTCTCCCCGGCTCTCTTTCCCAGACAACCTTCATCGAGAAGTTCTTGTCCACTGAAGATAGAACATCTCGACAAGATGGTATGCTTGGAGGGTAAGCTCAATTCTGAAACTAGCTAGTACAACATCCAGCTAAGAGAATTCTCTAGTTTCCTTGGAGGTGCTTTCGTCGGTGCTATCTTTCAGGCTCCCCTAGCCAACAAGTTCGGTCGACGTATCGCCAACGCTGCGGCCGCTGTGATTGTCGTGATCTCGGGTGCTCTCCAGGCCGGTTCCGTCAGTGCTACTATGTTCATCATTGCTCGTGTCATCTGCGGCGTTGGCTCAGGTATGATCTTCACAAATACTCCCGTATATATGAGTGAGGTCTCCCCTCCACACACGCGTGGAATGCTCGTCGGTCTACACGGCGTAGGAACCGTGGTAGCATACATCTTAGCCGCTATTTGTGCCTTAGCGTTTAGCTTTGTTACTACTCACATGCAGTGGCGGTTTATCTTCATTGTTTTGACAGTCATATCTGTTATCTATCTGGCAACGCTATACTTCATTCCCGAGTCTCCTCGTTGGCTTATGCAACAAGGACGTGACGCTGAGGCCAAGGAGGTGCTTGTGTATCTTCATCGCACAAAGCGAGACCCCAGGGCTGCTTTCGCCCATGCTGAAGCGATTCAGATCAAGGCTCAGGTTGATGCAGAAAAGAATACCCCTAGTGGCTATCTTCATATCTTGCGTACTCCTTCCCACCGCAAGCGGGCTATCATTTCTATCCTTTTGTGGGTCATGGGTCAAGGGACTGGCATCACTGCTATCGCCAATTTGATTCCCGTGCTCATGGGTAGCTTAGGCTTTGGTACCACCATGCAACTTGGACTTGGTGTTGTCTGGACCGTGTGTGCGGTCATTGGTTGCGGAATAAACGTCTTCCTGTTGGATCGGGTCGGACGAGTCAAACTTTTGGGTGAGCATCATTTTCAAAGACCCCCTCGCATTTTGGTTTATGCTAACCACAATATCTCTAGTCGTCGGCGGATTTGGCTCCGCTATCCTCCTCAGTATCATGGCTGCTCTTCAGAAATATTATCTCAACACGACCTACTCTCCTGGAATCAACGGTGCCGTGGCCATGTATTTCATCTTTGGTGCTTTCTTCACATCCACCATTGAATGTACCGCCTACGTTTACAGTTCTGAGATCTGGCCCACGCACCTGCGCAGTGAGGGATCCACTATTGCATTTGCCAGTTTCTTTGGTAATGCCGTTGCATACAGCGCACCCGTTACCCTTGGTCTTTCCAACATTGGATGGAAGTTCTATATGATTTTTGTTGCTGTCAGTGTTGCCAGCACTATTGTAATCATGTTCTATTTCCCGGAGGTATGTTTTGACTATTATTGATTTATGACGTCCCGGTTATCTAACTCATTTTCTAGACCATGGGACTGAGCCTTGAGGAAATCAATTCCAAATTTGGCGAGAAAGTTGAAGTGGACTTACAAGATGCTCTGGAGGTTGAAGATACCAGCTCTCGCGGCACAGCTTGAGTGCAGGGCCATTAGGGGGAGATATTTCCACTCCAGTGGATATGGGATATGAGTATTTCTTTTTCTCGTATCGGTGAAAGAATCCTGTAAGTAATATATATCTATATCACTTTAATTTCGAATATATACGGACTACTCCGTCCTCTGTACTCCGTACTCTGTACCCAAATGATCCCCCGACAATAAAACAAACTATCGCCTTTTTTATTTCAGGAGACTGATGATCATACCGAAGACAATGCATCTTTGAGGCAATAGCAGAAATCAACAAGACTACACAGTGGAGAACGTGGCGTTGTTGTTCACGGCCCAACGTTTGGGGATGCCGTACGCTTTGGCCAAGGCAGCGCGGTCGATCTTCGACACGAGATGTGAGTGGCGCATGCAGCCAGCTTTTTCTCGCTCACATATTTCTTGACATTTCCATATCACATTCGACCTGTAAATTGATCACCTAGAGAAACGCATTGGCCCTTCCTCAACTCCTCGAAATAATTTTCCGGGACTCCGTAGAGTCATCCACTACTGGATCTGCTAGGACTCGGGGCTTAGCCCCAAATGGAAGGAGTCTAGTCATAGGCGATCACCGAACTAGCTAGACACAGCTTCATATTTTAGTCCGGACGCTAGAAGCCCATAAGAGCCTACCTGTATTCCATAGGGAGTACTTTGTAATTGTAGACCCTAGTGACTAGTCTCAGAGGCGTTGCTTAATTTCGACTCCTTTACTCCGTACGGAGTATGAATTATTGTGCTAACACAGCAGACAATCGGATCGGATCCTGCTATTTTCGCTACTATGACGGGCCAGTATCCTGTTGCAGGAACCGATCTCCGACTCCCCCGGTACTCCATCAACCCCTATCAATGAGATAGATCCCCGTGTACTCCGTACCTTGTTTTGGTTCGCTCCCTTGTACTCCCGCGGGCTATATCCAGCCATTTAGCGATGCTGGATGTGAATTATGATCATCGAGATCAGAATAGGTCATATCCTGATGTCTCTACTCCGTACCTATGGCAATGTCCAGCCCCTATTACTCAACTCATTGGGCTCATCATATAGGGCATGGATATATTAAGGCATCTGGCGAGCATCTCTAGGTACTGTCTGACATCAGAACTTTGACTCTTTTCTCGCCAATATGACACTCCGCGGCAAGGGTCCCACGTTGGTAGCAGTCCTTTGGATCGAAACACTTTTTTGTCTTATCGTCCTCGCGTTGCGAATCTACACGCGGACCGTGGTCCGTGGCAATACCGGCTGGGATGACTGGCTGCTTGTCGTCACTTGGGTATATATATCATTCTATGGATTCTCAATATCTTCTTAGTTTGCTTGCTAACGCACCCGGATCCCAGCTGTTGATGGCCGCCTTTGCAGGCTTATGTACAGGCGCTGCCTATTACGGCATGGGTGTACACGCCGATCGTCTTACCGTCGACGAATCCGTCCATGGGATGCTACTACTCCTGACAGGGCAAAGTATCATCTCGATTGCCATGGGATTGAGCAAGTGCGCGGTTGCTGCTTTCCTCATGCGAATCGTCATCAAAAAGTGGTATGTTATAAAATCGAACTTCCAGATATTTGTCTCACAACTTTGCAGGCACATATACTTCCTGTGGTTTTGGAACATCTCCATTATGGTCCTCAGTATTCTGCTAGCTATCACTGTCTTCGCTCAGTGTACGCCGGTTTATTCTATCTGGGACCCGCGAGTTCCGCCCGAGAGCTGTCCGTTGAATCTCGCACTCACGGCCACTGTCATGTGTGGTATGTCTGCCCTTGTTCTAACTTCTCTGTTTGTTTCGGGTCTAAGACTGAAAATAGCATGGTCCGCCGTTCTTGACTTTGTCCTTGCTTTCTTCCCATGGATAGCCTTGTGGAATTTGAATATAAAGAAAAAGGAGAAATATACCATCTGTCTTTCCTTGAGTTTGGGTATTTTGTGAGTACCTTTTTCCCGAGTCACTCGCCTACTGAGTACAGAATATCAATCTTCTTATTACTAACATGATATCTCAGCGCCGGAATTTGCGGTGTCATCCGAACGACAGGGCTTGACGCGTTAACCCAATCGACCGATTATCTCTGTGCGTCCCCAGCTCCATTTTCCTCATTTACCCACCACGCAAGCTAATCAAACTACAGATGCAACAACCGATTCAGTGATCTGGACCATGTCCGAGCTTGCAACCACAATTGTTTGTGTTAGCATCCCCGTTTTTCGTCCTCTCTACCGCACTCTCCGCGGTGGTTACCCCTCCAATGATGCATCCGACTACAATGACCGCCAAGTCTATCGAAAGAGCAGCGGCCAACGCACGGAGCAACCCGACTATGTCATGGAAACGATTGTGACAACCACCGTCAATGAAAGGGATATGGAGAATGACAACGACAATGATAATGACAGTGGTAGGAAGATTATAGAGGTCGGAGAGGATACGGACACAAGACATATGCTGGAACGTCCGCCTTTGAACCCACATACTATATACCAAGTCAATGAGGTGGTGCTCTCTTATGAGGATCGTCCACCCGGCGATGGGAATGTTGGCGACAGTATGCCATCTGTCCCCGTAAAGGCGAGGCAGCAAGTTTGATACCATGATAAGTTCTTGTCGAGTTGGCTTCGAATCCCCAGATCAGCTTTTATTTCTTTTAGATCTGCAGGGTCTGTATTATTTTATCCTCATTATTTAGGCTGCTCTTCTTGATTCGATAATTTCCCTATATTTATATCCCAGATGCGCTGGAGAAATCACTATCAGTTAATGAAAATTCATTCCCTGACATCCCATCGTCAGGATCAGGGACCCCTTCATCTCCCCAATCCCAGGTATCCCCAACAAGAACTGTTTTCGCTCCTGTAATACAGTCCATGGTCATCATATCCGGCCATGGGTGTTTGTGACACAGGATCTTGCATACTTTGAGGCTTGGGGTCTTCTTTGCAACCTCAGTCCCCACTGTGATCATCTCGTCGTATAGATTCCATGCGCTTCTTGGTTCAGTACAATGATGACTGAATGCTGTAGAAAATCGGTCCGTATCCTTCAGACTCAAGTTGATAATGATACATTCAATATTCCCAGGCAAGGCACTGTCCCCCTGCGAGAATCCAAAAATATGCGGGCAAATGCTGCGCATACGTAACCGCACAGATCGCAATGCAGGGATTTGCAGCCCCAGCCGAGGACAGATATGCACTGCGCCGCTCATTTCAGATCCATACGTATCAATCACAAGATGCGAAAGCTTGGAAGTCCCCAACATGTTGAAAAATTCGGTAGGATTCCATTTTGTGATATATTGCTTGCGCGGAGCTAGCGGGTGTGCTGGGTCAAAATGGCTGCGCGCGCGCAAAGTGAAGGATCTTAAATAGTTGTTCCCGTCCACCAATGAATTGAGTTTGGAGTTCAGTTTGTCGATGTCGTGTTCGCCAGGCCAATCGCCGGAGCCATTGATGTCAATTGTGAGTATGCGGCAATAGGTTCTGATCTTGCGATCCGCACTCTCGGGCGCTTGTACCAGCTGGGTGGCACTAAGCCTAAGATCTGCTAGCAAGACGGGTCGTGCGATCTTGTACCATAATTTGCAGATCAAGAGGCCGCAGCCCTCCTGTTTTCGGAGCTCATCGCTGCCTATGAAACGAATGATCGCGTAAAGTATTTCTATTGGGAGGGTTTGCAACGTCATTTCTAGATTGGAAAGATGGGCCGAGAATCAATTCGTGGAGTTGGAGAGCCTGATGCGTTGCATCAGGTGACTTTGGATCTTACATGTAAATGATGTATCACTTTTGTGCCTGGTACATTCGGTATAGCTACATATCATGCAGGCTTACGGGGTGGGATAGAAATTCTATGTTTTTGTACCATTATTTTCCCTTGGGGCGTGATTAGTTGGGAAAAAAGGAGGACAAGGCCGTATTTGTGTGAATTCACGGGTTATATATCATCTCAGGCCATAGCGAAAGTCTATAGTCCTCAGGGGTCGGTTTCAATTCAAATCGAATTTTCTGCCTGAATATGCCTGAGCTCAAGCTGGCGGAAAACGAGAATACCTGAATTCCTATGACAGACACCTTACCAGGGGCTTAATGAAGGTACGTAGGTTCAACCTCGGAAAGCAGGTGAAATGAAGCTTCTCATCTACTCAGCCGCATCTGCAGCCTTCAAGTGTCTTTTAAGCAGTCTTTTTTGATAGATATCTTCTTCCCTTCCCAAGATTTATATGGTAAGAGTAGCTTCGATTACGCACTAAGATTTGCAATGCAGGAGTTAGCACTTGGTCTGTGCCAACAGCAGTCCCAACACACGCATATCCAGGCAGCAAATTCGATTTGAATTGAAATCGACCCCTGAGGACTATCCATCTTCGCAGGCCAATCTATATTATACCAAATTTAGCATTTCGAAAATACACGCGATGTATTCCGTGAAACGATTCAAGCTTTGTAATGCATAAACCTCAAGTTGAAAATAAAAATAAAAATTAATTGCATAGCACTTGCATGGTATCGCTGGAGGTTATAGCCAATCATGGATAGTAGCTACCAATCACAGGAGGATACTTGAGTTGATCTGGATACTGCGTGAGAATAGCTGCCCTAGCTTGCGTCACTTGGTCTGGTTTGGCTAAAAGACCTGATGTTTGAAAAAGGCTCATTTGGTGGTCCACCTGATACCTGCAGCCCTCACCCTCACTGTTGAACTCATATTGGTGGCGCTTCTGCGCGATGATGAGTATGATAAATTAATTTACCGTTAAATCTGTTCTGACGTCGAGTCGAACAACTTTCGTTGGCGTGCTCAAATAGACAGCAGATAGAAGACTGATAGCTATACTCCATACAGAGTACGGAGTAGTAGCCTTTGCACAGCCAGGCTTCGTGATGCTAGGGGTGGTATGCGATGGCAAAGTATCAATGCAATTTGACTTATCCTCAACAAAACGGAGATGGAAGCACCAATAATTGCCTCGATTGGAAAGTCTCTGGTGAGCGACAACCTCAACCCATAAGACAGGGAGATCAAATATTTCTTGTCGTTTACTCGCAGGAATGCACATCAAGGGCTGAAATGGCGGTGGATGGTAGTTCATGATTGAAGCTTGAGATAAGAGCGCCGTGATTTGATTCGCTTTGAGCGTGGAAGACGTCGAAATATACAGCGATAAGCCTCAGGGCCCTAGTGCCCACCTGACCGTGCACCGATGGTACCTAGTGGACCCGGCGGACGGCCCGGCCGGGGCCCACGAACCCTCCCAGAGCCTATTTTACTCTGATCTGTCACTGTCAACAATCACTTGCCTTACGCCGTACACTTGGTCCCAATGGGTTGATCCACCGTGCATGGGTCAGATAGGTCGTAAGTCCGAGCTTGAGCACCGACATTCTACCAGCTATAGGATAGTGTCAATGCACGCGTATCAGCAGAATGTCCGTGAGTACAATGGTCGTGGTAAGTTAGCCAGTAGAATATACTGACGATTTGGTAAAAGTTTTATGTCGAAGTACATAGTAACATGACGATCCTAAGCAGCCAAATATTCTCATTCAAGCAATGTTATCAAATGCTAGAATGAAAATTCGCTAGTTCTGTGGCCACTGCGAAGCCCCTGAAGCCCCTGAAGCCCTGAGCGAGGGGTAATTCTCCAGTCTCCAGGAGTCCCCCCACCTAATGCGTTTCCCTTCATGATTCGGTTCTCATTTTTTATTCTCCTCTCTGGTATCAAGGTATTAGGGTCTCCCTATCTGCAAAGTTTGAGGAAAATTGATTTACTTATCAAAGTGGGTTCTATTGATGAGCACTGGACTTCATTCCAACACACGGAGATTGCAAGCGACCATGCCAAGAAGATACAGACAGTCATTGATACTGCGAATTTCAACCATCTCTGCTCCATAGCTGTAAAGATCCGCGAAGAAGAAGAGTCCCTAACTGGCTTGACATGCTCCGTGAATACCGCAAAATTCACGAGTGGACGATTGAATCTTGTGATTGCCCTGACATTTTCGGATACCACTCAATGGGTAGCGCGAACAATGCTGTCTCAAGACGACAAAAATGGAGAAGATCTTGCCACTCGCTGCTAAGCGAAATCGCTTCGATGAACTCGGCTCTCTAACTACCATACCTATACCTCGTGTCTTTGGGCATAGCGTCCCGAGACATGACTTTGGTCATGCTTATCTTCTTATGAAAGCTCCTTTAGGAACTGTCCTAAAACATCAAATGCCCCTCTCAATACCGGATACCCAGAATAAGAGATTCGCCGCTCAACTAGCCCGTTACGTGTATGAATTGAATACCGTCCAATTTGAAAAGATCGGGTGTCTCTCTTATTCTCACAAAACAGGTCACCTTGAAATCTCCCCATTCCAACTTTCCGACTCCTGGATTGAACCTTTGTCAACCTCCCTGGAATACTTCTATCTATTTCGCCAAGGGCAAACAAGGGAGATTAATCAACAGCTCAAGGGAGAAGCAGAATGGGAGGCAGCCGCCTGATTCCCTGAGAGACCATTGACCTCGATGGCAACAGACGAGCATTCACATGGCCCTTTCCCACTGTCATTTGGACCTTCATTACGCCAACATGCTCGTCGACGAGCATTATAACATTACGGGAATTCTCGATTGAAGCAATATTCAGACGTTGCCTATGGAACGATTCGTGGTTATGCTGGACTTTATTGCTCCTCCTGCTGCGCCAAGCGATTCTAAACAAATGATCTTCGACTTTCGGGACATCTTTGTTGAGGAATTGGCTACTATTGAACGAGCAAATTATAAGGTAACTTTTGGCGGAGAGCCGTTGTCTCGTCTGTTTGCGACCCGGCGCAATGACATGTGACGTTTCTGAGTCTCCCTACTCGTTGATGACAGGTGGGCGGTAGGAAGGTGTGTTATCGGGTTCCTTCCTCAGTTGTCTCGTGTTTGGTGGTCTCGAGCCCCGTCTCACAGAGGTGTCCGGGGGGTAATAGGAGGCTGAGACACTGGGTTCCCGCCTCCGTTGGCTCCTCGCTCCTGGCGACCGCTCCCTATTTCTCCACCGGTTTTCAGGCATTTGATCAATCGTTCTCCTTGGTTCCTGTATCGGCGGTGGATTTACTCTAGTACCAGGCTGCGGGGGTGTTGCCCGTCCTGTTGTATCACCGCGCTGTTCAAGGTGGGCATGGCCAGCGTCGGTGTGCTGCCTCTGCGAGCCTGGGGATGTTTCGGTCTGTGGAAGGGTCAACTGCTGGTCTCGTGCAGGGCGTGATGGCATAGATAAGCGAAGGCTTCTGATGGCTTCCCGCACCATATCGTAGAGTCGGCCGTTCAGGGATAACAAGACCAAAATCGATAGGGATAGAATAGACAAGGAGGTGACAACGAATGACCAGACGGAAGCCAGGCCCCCAAGTGGCTGGATATTGATTGAAAAGAAAGAACTTGCGAGGCTCAATGGGGCGAAGACAAAACCAAGATACGATAGACGTTGAAGATCCCGGGCCTCGGTCATGGACTGCCGTGATTCCTGAAGAGATATCTTGCTGACCTGTTGCTCGATGAAGGTGTCGTATGAGAGCTTCATGGACTTGAGCTGCCTGGATAATTGGTTGAAATCTTTGACCGTTTCCATTATTCCGGATTTCATTTCCGTCTCACCTGTGATTTGCTTGAGCATCAGCAGCGACTGGTCCAGGTACTGAATATGAGTGAACAGTTGTTTCGCCTCTTTTCGAACACGAGCCCGGTCCTTTGCCTCTCCGTATACAGCCGATGTGTTTGCATGTGGTTCATAGAGGTAGTTCCATTTTCGGCGATAAAGCTCCACATGGCAAGAAAATGATTCAGACAAACCAGCGATGTAATTGCAAATCAAAATGCGAGGCTCTTTCAGAATCTCGCTTCGCTCCGTTTCACTTTTGGATCGAAGCATTGCTTGGAATAACTCGTGGGGTGTGCCGTCATAGGACCTACAGGGCTGGTCAAGTGATGAAGCGTGTGTGTTAAAGTCGATACCAAGGCAGTTATCCTCATTCCCTAGCAAGAGCACTGTGGCATAAATTGTCAGACAAATGGATTTTCTTGCTAAGATCCTATGTCAGGTACGGAGTAGTACTTACAGGTATGTTGGTGTTGCCTCGTCTCTGTCCCAGCCCTTTGCCGCACCAAGGGTTCTTTGAGCATCGCTGCCGTGACATAATTATGCTGATCAACTCCCAGGCTGATATCTAGCCAGACTTTTTCCCCTTGATTGGCCTTTATCTTTCGTTTCATCCATGATAGCGGTCTATAGATCAAATGCTCCTCCTGGTCCAAGTGACGAAGCAATATTTCTGGATCGACCCGCGTCGTTGCGGCAACGCAACATAGGATGGTCGGGTCTGGTAAACAATATCTATGCTCGCTGATAGGGTGCGTGTTGGGCGTCGGATTTCCAGCAATGTGCGCCGTGGTCACACAAGGTGCAAGAAAGTCGAGAGCGACATCTTGTCGCGAGAGAGAAACGCAAGAGTCACGCGACAATTGCTTGGGTTTGCCATACTTGTCAGCTCCGATCAAACACGTTGCTCGCCCTCGTCCATCACTTGAAGCCACCTACATCTTCTCGAACATCATCGCTAACCCCGCTGATGGCGACCACGAGAATTAGTCGCACTGCAACTTCCGGCGATCTGGTGGAAATGGCCCTGTGGATCTCGACGAGATTCGTTAAACATAGGATGATGGGTGATTTAGTGGAGTCTGAGAAGAAATCTGCCACTATCGTACGTGTTCGTCCAGGCGACACCGGATATGTTCTTTCTACAAACTCAGGGGTTTGGTGTAGGTAGCCATGTAGCCATTTATAGCGAGGAGATACCATAGACTTCGATTTGATGGTCGTGCGATACCCCAGGAAAGCAGGGTCCTGAGCGATATCGTTTGCTGCCATTCCTACCTGTTTTCCAACAATATGTGGCTGCTTCGACTTGAAGTTGTTGTATGGTGAGAGTATTGATCTACGCCCGAAAATATCGCGAGCTGGCCATGCACATCAGCATTTTTGCGAACTTCCAAGCTCCACTATTTGGCTCGATTGGCTAGTTGCAGAGTTGACACACGTCAAATCATTTTGCTTGGATTTGGCGCTATTATCAACGTATGGCTCTCCGGGTCCCTAACAAGTTGGTCGAATGGGCTAGCTACATACCCTGTCAGCTTTGATCGACAGGATCAGGCCCCAAAGGAGTTGTGTACCCCGCTCACAGGAGCTGTCAACGGGGACTACTATTGTTGGAAAGAGGTAGACTGCACAGAACATTTTGCTGCCAGTTATATGGTGTTGATATTATCAAATACGATGAATGCAGTATACATTAGGACTAGACGAGGCCAACCAGGCTATTCCATGGAGCGTAAGAAATGTCTTGTTATGAATCCGATCACAAATGATGAGGACTCCTTGGTAATGATAATTGATCAGGGGGGCTTATAGGAGCGAGAAGGCAGTGAGTATGGAATAAATCGTATGGAGTAGAGTCCACTGCATTGCAATGTGTTGATATCACACTGCAGCTGCAGTCCAGATCAGCCAAGAACCTCGCCAGCGCATAGAATTTTTCATGCAGTTCGTAAGACTTGGCGACGGCCCTGATCGGATTTAGGGGAGGCTCTGAAGACTGGATTGGGCGCATTGGCCACCGAATAGGGAAGAGATGTAGACAGTCCGCAACAAGATACGAAGTACACAAAACTAGAAAAAAAGTATTGTCTAGAACAGCTAGTGCAATACGTAGGGAGAAAGAAATCTATGTGGTATTGGACTGGCTAAAATGAAGTGGACGGGAGGGGAAAAGAGAGAGAAGGGTCTGTCTACAGCATGAGTGCTGCAGGCCTGAGGCATGAATGCCTCAACATATTGACTGTCAAAAACAACTTAGATTGATAGCTGTTGAAGTTGGCATAAGCCGAATGTAGACGATGAACAAAAGATGCACCTATATCACAATCTCAAAAGGATGCAAAGGTACATAGCAATGCAAATCTTAGAGAATGGTTCCGGGACCCGCATTCGGGGTAAGGTGAGATTGCTTCACCTGCTCCAGAACAGGAAGACTGACGGAGCCTTTCATAGCATCTGCAGCATTGTCACTAATGGCCGAAGGATTAGGCGAGGGGCCTGGAGTGCGCTCGCTCCTGTTCTGGCGCTGGATGAGGCCGTTGGTGATGCCAAGGACGGAGTCCACGATGACGGCGTCGATGCCTTCGGCGACTTGGTACTATATGGATAGCATGGTTAGAGGGTTGCCAGATTTTGAGAATATTATTGAGAAATAAACTTACGTCGACGTTATCGCCGTCATTGTTGAGGGTTCCGTACGAAACACATACAAGACCTGACTCCTTGACGATACGGACTAACCGCGGGCAAAGGACCAGTGGCTCGGCCTGGGTGACGATCCCGAGAAGGTTCCACCGCGAGGCGAACCGGATGGCTTCCTGCAAGCTGCTCGCGCGGATATCACCGACGGGTGAGGCGCCTGCATCACTTAGGAAGAGGACGGGAATGGAAGGCTGCTTGAAAGACAGTAAAAGGCAAATATCAGGGTTGAAGCTAGAAAACAGCATGTCGCGACCACCTCCCAGGTCGTAGACCTTGGTCAAGATGGTGTCGACAAACTCGTTCAGCTCCACTGCGTAGGTGTCCATTTCTTCTTCCTCACTCTCATGAAGCATGGGATATTCTGGTGACCTTCGTTAGATCGACAGGGTAGTCGTTCCTTGAGGAACACAGGTTACTCACTCAATTCGATGTTAAATCCGACAGATTTCGGGATCTTTCTGAACAATTCCTCCAATGTGGCGAACGGCGCCTGGATGTGCTCGCCACGGGTGTTGCCCTTGAATCCCTTCTTCTTGTAGTCGCGCGTGTGCTTGATCCTCTCGGTCAATTCGGCGGGGTCGTACTCGGAGCCGCCAACTGACATAGAGCGTTGACGGGGACCAAGGTCCGGCAACTCGCCGTTTATTTTCACGGCACCCGGCAAAGTATGACGGTGCCGCCCAAGACCCAACTCGAGGAACTGGTCAAGGGTCATAGTATGAACAGGTGCGTCAATACCAGTTTCACTGACCAAGAAGTCGTGGTAGATGACAGGCACATGATCTTTCGTGAGTTGCACATCGAACTCAACATAAGACGCACCCAGGTTGGCGGCAGCAATGAAGGATTCCACAGTGTTCTCACCCAACTGTAAAGAATTACGGCCGGCCATGTTCTTGCCCAATCCACGGTGTCCAATGACCATGGTCGAGCTCATCGAGCGCCAGTAGGTCTGGTTACCGGTAATAGACATCTTCGGGTGCTTGAAAGGTGTGATAACGAGGAAGTTGAATGTCACAGACCCAATCACCTCCAAGGTATTCGCTGCAACAATGGGAACAGTGGAATCACCTTTGAGGTTAATGCGATGGGATCCCACAGTGGGCTTGATGCTAGAAAGTAGAGCGACACCGCGACCCACAATCTTCTCCTTTGATCCTGCATATGTGGGGACAAGGTCGAAGAGTAGACGAACCTTGCTAGGATCGGTAGTGTGGAATACAATTGGCTCGGTTGAGATATTGTCCTGCACAGGGAGATCGATCACTTCTGGCTCGCCGTGCGCACCACTTGCCGTTATCACCATCGACAACGACGTGTCTAGCTGGGTGGCATGTGCGTTTTCCATCGGGATGCGGTCGAGGCTGACTGTTTCGAGCGGCTTGCGCATGTCCATAGTTCCCAGGCTAACCAAGATCATCGTTTCATCAGTGAGGTACCGGTGTCCGAAAGTCTTAATAGGCTCAGTGGTTCTCGCACCAGAACTCCCCGTGGTTGAGCCGGGCGCATTCGACCGGCGATCAGTGAGGGACGACTGGGTAGGAGGCGAAGAAGACTCTGATCCGGTTAAATTGGGGGTAGACGATGAAAGATATGGCTCAATGGCGGGAGGTCCGGGGCTCACTTCTGCGAGACACCGGGCAATGTCCAGATGGCCTCGCAGGGCTGCGTGCTCCTTGGCCGTCCAGCCAGAGGTATCGAAACGCTCCACGTCTGCACCAGCTTCAACTAGTTGTTTGGCCACATCTAGGTGACCATCGACACAGGCGATGAAAAGCGGTGTCCAGCCATACGTGTTTTCGGCTAGCTCTGTGTCTGCCTTTTGGTGGTCGCTGCCATCAAGTAAGATCTGTGCACACTCATCATGACCAAATCGGGCGGCGACGTGCAATGCAGTCTCTCCCAGTTCATCTTGGTAATTGATATCCACGCCGGCATCCACAAGCAGCTGCACAATATCGATAAAGTTGGCCTTTGTCGCCAGTGCCAAAACTGCACTTGACTTAGAAACCTGCTTCCTGATCATGATCCGTTCTTGAGAGGGGTCGTTCCGCGCTTCGGAATCCAAGAGACAACGGGTTGTCATGGGGTGGCCCCCCACGACACTCAAGTGTAGTGGAGCCCAGCCATCATTGTCCTGCCAAACGGGGCCATCGATTCCCTCGCTGACATCGAACATTTCCCATTCTCTAAGGTGCTCGATGATCACTTCACATACGACCTTGAATCCATACTGTGCTGCGTAGTGCAATGGGGTACGCCCAGAAAGATCTTTGGCCATCAAAGACTCGTGCTGATCTGGACGCAGCGAGTCCAATAAGAACTGGAGTAAGGCAACAGCTGAATCTTCACGACCCAGCTGCTGGGGCATGTGCTCCTCTTTGATCACAGCACGCGGCGGCTGGAGTGTCGGAGGCGCTGCAGGCGTGATATAGCGGGTAGTCTCTGGAGGGAAGTTAAGCACCATTGACGCCGCTGGCTCGGAGTCGGTCGTGGGCTGTTCACGGCCAATAGAGATGACCAGCCGGTGCAGGCAGTTACGTCTGTTGATATCATCATCCTCTTCCAGTGTGTCCACTTGGTTCAAGAGAAGAGCCAAAGCATTCCGGGAGCGATGAAGAATAGAGCGTTGGATCAAGTTTTTGAGAACCTTGGAGTAAACGGCCTCCCCGGCTTCTTCGGCAGTAGCTTTCAGAGTCTCGAGCAGTTCAAGTAGGACATGCGTGTCATCTTTGCGGAGTGCGTCATCAACGGCAGTAACAACGCTAGTTGGCAGGTTGAGATAAGGTCTAGTTGCACCACGCTTCAAGGACAGAGAAGAATGGGTGGAGCTCGCGTCATCGGCCCCCTTATCGTCAGACTTGGACTGTTCGGTGATTATGGCCATCCAAGCATTGATGCGATCCTGAGACTGGAACACGCGTTCATTGGAGGCGAAGGGCATGGGGTCGACCTTAGTCTCTAGATAACGCTTCTGCGCCTGCGCACCCACCTTCTTGTCTAGCTTTTTGGTGATCTTGACAAAGCCACGGCGATTGACTTCACCGTACCATTGTAAGCGACGCAAGTGGTATCGTAGATCCAAAAGCGCCTCACGCAGGTCATGCTGATCCTCGGGCTCAAGGGGATGACGACCTTCCATCGAATATCCATAACGCTCCTCGAGTAGCTTTAACCGGCGGGCGAACTCTGCATATTTTTTATTGTAGAAATAATCGACATCCTCGACATTTCGGTCGAGGGAATAGAAGAAACCTATAACCGCCAACAGAAAGGTGAAAGACACCGGGCCCTAGTCAGAAGAGTACTTGACGGTCCGAAGTAACTCATCATATGAAACTTACCCGCCAAGTCAGCTTCCTCTCCCGCCCTGATCTGCTCGGCAGCAGACTTGATGAGCTTCTTCAAAGCCTTGTATTTGATGTAGGAGGTACTCCACTCGGGAACCGTGAACTGGGACAGATTGCGGCCGAATTTCATATTGACTGGATGGCCAATGCCAGTTCAGATGTACAATTTCCACACTTTCACCACACTTTGCTGTAATTTCCAATTGCGTCCGGATATCCAATCGGAGGGAATTCGCGGCGATATCAACCTGAGGGTCACAATAAGTGATCAGGTGAGCGGGCGAACGCAGGCAATGGAGGGACTTGACGACGCCATCGAGATGGGTATGAGAGAATTGGGAGACGAGCAAAGGAAAAAGGGAGGAGGCACTAAGAGACGAAGCTCAAAGGTGCAGCTGACTGTACCTGTCTAAGTGGAGATGAGGTCGGAGAGATACGGTTGCGAAGAGGCGAGGGTTAAGGGGGCGTGGGTCAGGAGAGAGATGTGAGAGGAGAAGACTAAGCTTTGAAGGCGAGGTTGACGGTGTGCGTGCCGGACTGGCGGTGATTTGTCGATCCACGGGGTCCGTCTCTGCGGTACGGTCTTATATATCTCCGCCAAGATAGCTAACTAGGCACATTGCCAAGTTTGCGGTGTGGACTCTCTCCTTTTCTCTCCTTTTCTGGATTCTTTTCCCTTCCCTTTTGTCTCACGTCATGTGGGAAGTAGGAGAGGATCCCTGTCCCCAATGAGGAGTGGGAATTGGCTTGTTCCCCACATGCAGCCCAGGAGATCGGCGGTCTAGGTACTCCGTACATCGAGGTACAGCTCCGATCCTAGATCCGGGCACAGATTATGTGTTCACTTTGGCACAAAGAGCAGCTCCACGCATGACATGGAAGCATGCATCGTGCAAGAAATGTCGGTGAAGTCTCCGGAAGAACCTTGGAACTCAAGTTCAAAGGATCTAACGTGCGGACCCCGTGACCCGACGCGACTATAGAAACGCCACAGGCTGAATGGCACTTGGTCGGGATTCCAATACGGAGTACGGAGTACAGAGTACAGAATAGAGAGTCAGGTGTTCAGTCAGAAATCGGGGGGAAATTGATTCATAATTCTATGTTAAAAGCCATGCAACCCATTGCGGTGAGTTCGATAGATCGCCTCCCTTAGGCATCCCAACAAAAAAGCAATCGCTAAATCCGTCGCTGTGCTCATGATCAGGAGGTCATCTCAGGAATGAAACATAAACATAAAAAAAAAGATGTAAACAAAAGAAAAACTCCATTGGATCGGCCAATCCATCCCCGAGCCACATGCAAATGGAAAACGTAAAACCCGAGTTTAATCAACAAACCCCAGTTTAAATGGGAACCCTAAAACAATAAATCAAATGGACATGTCTTCTACTGGACCAGCGGCTTCAAGGCTTCCACCCCAGCCTGTAGCACAGCTTGATTCTTCGTCTTCTTGAGGCACGCAGTGAGAATTTCAATGCCACCAGCGGCGCGAACGGCAGCCTTGGCACGGGTGCCGATGTCGCCTGTCGCGATGCAAGTGAAGTTGCGCACACAAACTACACCGCGGTGAACCAAGGAATCGTCATCCTCCTGGCACAAGCCAAGGAGCAAGTCCACACCCCGCGGTCGCTCCAGGACAGCTGCGATGGCGGCATCAAACTCGGTCAACATGGCCAGGGCTCCGCCGGCAGCCCGTCGCGTCGGGAAATCATCGGCATCGGTCAGAGCCAACAGAATGTGAAGACGTTGGGCAGCTTGCTTTGAGCCATCTGCAAACTTGATGATACCGGACTCGCAAGTCATCAGATTGCAGACCAATTCGCAGGACGCCCGTTGAACCCGAGAGTTGCTAGACAGGAGGAGGTCCTCCACCGCCGACCAACCCTCCCGAACTGTAAGTTCAGGTGCGGAGTCATCATGCGGGTAGGAAGCAAGGTTTGTTAGAGCCAAAAGGCTTTCAAACACCGGAAGCAGGTCACGAGGTTGATCGGCAGAGAATGAGGCAGATTCAGGTGATGAGAGAAGGGAGAGTAGGGGACGGATGGCGGATGTAACCTGAGGAAATCCGGATGATGGGAAAACATGTGAAGGATCAACGGAGATAAGAATACGAGCCAGCGCGTGGGATGCAATTCGGGTCGTTTCATTCGTCACAGGACCAGAGCTACTTTGCTTCGGGGCTGCAAGACCGAGTAACAGTTTCACTGCACCTTGTTGGGCAAGTGTACCACGGGACTTCGGAGCCCTTGTCAAAGAAAGAAGAATCTTTGCAGTGAGCTCATTGGTGGAGGGCAGAGAAATCCGGCCACACTCAGTAAGCAGACTCATGATGCCCGCATCGATAACGGCGCGACATCGTGCGAGAACGGCTTCATCTTCATCCCGGCTGTCTGGTGCAGATGCCGCCTTCGCTTTTCCACCAGATGCGTCCGCGTAGTCCTTGAGTTGTGACATCTTCTTTTGCTCTTCAGATAGGATGGGTAAGAATTTGGTAAGGTTCAGCACGACCATCAATCCGCCATAAAGCATCGATGAATCACTAGCGTTCTGCTTCATAGTAGCAAGGAAGTTTCGTAAAAACGTGGGATCGTTGGCAAGTTGATCCTTGACAGAAGGCTTCACCGAAGTATAAGCCAATCCCTCAACGGCGTGGGACTTGTGCTCAACCTTTTGTTCCGACATCAGTCCCTTGAATCGATGAACGAGCTCGGATTCGCTGTCTTGCTCCAAAACCTTACCGTTGCCAGTCGAGGGTTTTTCGGGCTCAGATGCACGGATCTTCGCCAGGGTAACGGCTGCTAATTCAGAGGATTGATCGCTACCATTGGTCAAAATATGTGACAGCCAATCTCCGTATTTCTTTGAAATAGCCTCGCGGCAGGGCCGGTTAATGCAGGCTGCATTGAGGAGTTCCAGGACGGGAACCTCCACCTTCTTGCTCTTGGCATCTCGAGATGCCATCGGGGCGAGGAAGGTCATGAACTCTTCCGACAAGAACAGATTGGCAGCTGCAGAAGCGGCCACGGGAAAGAGAGCGGCTACTGCAGAGAAAGCAACGATCAGGTCGTCGACGCGGCCTTTGCCAAGGATGGACATAATCAATGTTAAAAATCTCTTCTCACCCGTCTCCTTCGCAACTTCGAGATATTTCGCAGTAGCCAGCGTTGCTTGGCTTCGCACTTCTAGCGGTAGCCGATTGTCCAAGGATGAAAGAATCACCTCGAACCCTTCATCGTCTATCAAGTGTTCGAGTTCGCTAGCATGAACAGCGAGTAGTCTAGTGATTCCCTTCAAGGAACGACCATCCAGATCGTGACCTGATTCCATCAACTTGGCGATGAACAGCTGGAAAAGCTCACACTCGCAGTGAGATCGCGTTTCCTCTGATGTCCACACCGTAGGATCCAACACCACTGTATCCAGACATACTGCTGCTCCATCTCCCCGGTCATAAATTTCATCGAAGAACGTCGTAACGGAAGTCTGGAGCTGCGAAGAGAAGTACTGCCGCACACTGGTGTTCTGTCGCACTAGGCCGGATATGATCTCATCCTGCGTCGTTGACAGGGAGTGCGGTCGCTGTGCGAGCAACAGCTTCAGGGATTCCAAAGCGACAGATTCCGGAGATTTCAGGCCATCGGTCCGGAGATAAGTAGCAGCTTCCTTGCCTGCCGTTTCATCTTTTTGTGTAGTGTATCGGCGACAGAGATCGAGTAGCTGGTGCCCGTCTTTATCTTCGTGCTGAACTTTGAGAAAAGCGGCTTTGACTTGAGGATTTTCGGGCGCGATAGAAAGAGCTTCTCTTAGATTACGCGAGGCAGCCTGTTCGGTCAAAAAGCGCATCAGTTCCCCGTTCACTTCCACCAGGGATGTCGCGCAATAGATCACATACCTCTCGGTGACCTGCGTCAACCAGTTCAACCGCCTCTCGGGCCAGATGTACTGCGCGCTCTTCACCTGTTGCTTGAACCATTGCAGGGTTGCGCAATGGAAGCTGAACAGAGTTGAAGGAAATCGTGGTTGTCCGTCCACGCGAAGTATGAATTTCCGGGGACTTTTTTTTTGAATGAGGGGAGGTGGAGTGGAGAGGAAGGGCGATAAGATGGACACGACACCGACAACCGCTTTTTATGGGGAAAAGCAACCCTAGAAAAAAAAAAGGAGAATGGGGAAGAGGTTGGGAATGTATTATTGTTTTTTAAGATTACCCTGGCCGGTCTCAATTGCCCCCATGAAGCCCGTGGGTTGTCCCCCTCAGTCTGATATATACACGGATTTTACAGATCTACGCCATTTCCTTCACGAATCGCCATTATCAATCGGCCTGGTGAGACCAACCACAGCCTTCAACTCCATCACGTTGTTGATAAGCATCCTCAGCTTATTAGTGCTGGTGTTACAGGGATTTTTGCCAGGTTTCCGGCGCCTAAGACGGTGCGGAAGAGCTGATGTCCCGCCAACTCCGGTGTTGGAGCTATTCCCATCTTTCATGTGCTCATCACCCGTGAGTCACAACGGAGTACGCAGTACGGAGTACGGAGCAAAACATAAGGAATGTAATAGTTCGATCTTGGCGCATTCAAGGGATATGCCAAGAAAGACTATGTCTGGTCTTTCAAATCGACCGAAACTGTACGGAGTACACATCACCTCAACAATAGATGCTCATAAATTCAAGGTAATTTCAGTCACCCCACGCCCTCAAGGTGTGCAGATCGGCCCAATTGGGGGCACGGTCCGGGTGTAGGTTCCGAATAGTGCAAGCCAGACGAGCATTGCAAACAAAGAGGTAGGGGAAGACTAGAATAGTTAACAAAAAAAAAATAAGACAAACAAAAGTCAGAATGGAGGTCAGCAATATGGACAGAGCACGGGGAGTATTGACCGAATAGAAGAACACATGTGCAGCGAAAGCACTTATCGTCTCGTGACCGGCTTATCGCGTCAAGATCATCGACTGACGTTGCCGCCAAAGCTTAAGCTGGGATTCGAGAATCATTTCGGGGATACAAAGCACCTCGGTATTCCAGCTTAATCACCCTGGTATCAGTCTAGGCGAGACTGTGCCCACAATAATGAACATCAGCCTTGACTGATCCGCTGTCTCAACACAATGAATTCCGTCGATGCTTCCGAGCATTATGAGCTGGGAGCTACCGGTCTGTGTTCTCTGTGCCTTACGAAACGCAAACAACCAGCTAACGAGGACAGTATGAAGACCTCTCCCCGTCCCTCCTGGCTATTGTCATCGACACAAACCCACATGCCTGGGCCCTCCTCGAGGACTCCCTCCCACTCTCCAAAGCAATAGCGAACATCCTAGTCTTCATCAACGCCCACCTAGCCTGCAACTACGCCAATGAGGTGGCAGTGGTCGCATCACACAGCCAAAAAGCAGCATGGCTCTATCCATCCCATAGCGGTCCCACCAACACCGCCGATAACGACGGCGATATCGCAATGAATGGTGCAAGCGACACCTCAGCGCCCCAAACAAACAAATATCGACCCTTCCGCGTCGTCGAGGAACAAGTGACCCACAACATCAAAGAACTCATGGACTCAACCACCGGTGATGATTTACGCGGTAACACATCGACCATGCTCGCCGGCGCATTGACATTGGCTCTGAGCCACATCAACCGGCGCACACTCGCCTGGGCGGAAGAACATGGCGGCGCAAACGCCGATGACGCAGCGGCCGAAGGTACTAGCGGAGGCGTGTCCGCACCCCCAGGCCGGTACTCCGCCTCGAACGAGGACGAGCGGTTGCAGAGCCGTATCTTGGTCGTTTCTGTGAGCGGGTCTAGTGACTCGGCGCACCAATATATCCCCGTCATGAATAGCATATTTGCCTGCCAGCGCTTGCATATTCCCATCGACGTGTGCAAACTCAGTGGTGATGCGGTCTTCCTGCAGCAAGCGTCCGATGCAACCAAGGGCGTGTACATGGCACTTTCCGAGCCGCGTGGCCTGCTGCAATACCTGATGATGGCATTTTTGCCGGATCAACGCTCGCGGCGTCATTTGGTTCTTCCAACTCGCGTCGATGTGGATTTCCGAGCTGCTTGCTTCTGCCATCGCCGGGTTGTCGATATTGGCTTCGTGTGCTCTATTTGTCTCAGCATCTTTTGCGAACCACCCCCTGGTAATGACTGCATGACTTGCGGCACTCATTTGGATATCGGGGATAACGCTAAGCCTGCTCTTCTGCCAAGGAAGAAGAAAAAGAAGAAGCGTGTCAATGGTGCGTCGGGGGCTGGAACGCCCATGTCAACGCCTACGCCGGGTCCTTGATATATTTTCCGCTGAGGTCGAATCATTAGGGCAAAGAGCATGTGCCAGTACCCTCTAGCTGAATTATCGAGGTCGGAATCGACGTTCCTGCCGGGGTTCAATGCTAAACACAACACTACATCTAGATACTAGTATGTGGAATTTGGGACAGCTCTCATATTACTACATACATGTAGTGTTGACCTCTTTAGGTACAGGCAGTGGGGACATCGGTGCTTTCTGAAACAATCTTTAATCACAACTTGGTGCCCAGTCTCAATGGGGAAGTCTGCCTAGGAAAAGCAAGCAAGGGCCGAGGAAACAATCGCTCATATTGGCATCGTGCAAGCGAAATGTCGCTGTGACAGAGGTAGGAAACACAAAGAGGGTATTGGTTTTGTCGAGGCCGATCACGGGATTGCAAGCAGGCCAGCGGAGGCGAAAACCGCGGGGATTTAACAGGTCTGAAGGTGGTAGAGCAAAACTTTTTGCTGCAACATCGTTGTAATTCTCGCCCAACACTAGAAGGCGCCTTGCGAACCTGGTGGAATCAAGTGTCAGCACTCATAGCTCATCCATATCTCCAACTTGATCATAGAATTTACAAGACTCAGAAAACTTAATCCGGCAGCCTCCCTGGGCAATAGTTCCTCGTGAGCCTCGCGACATTAGACAGGATGGCCTGTCCGCATTGCTGGACATCGAGGCGAGAGCCTATGAAATTTGTTTAGTAAGGAGCCTGCACAGTGACAATAATGAAATACTCACAAAAGAGTCGGTATTGTGAGCAAAGTAGAGTTCAATGCCGGAATTGCTTTTCTTAACAACGAGCACTCCGAGGGCGCCAAAGAGAACGCTGTTGCTCACAGCGGGGTGTTCTATCAAGCGAAAGCAAACGAATGTCAGTCTTCGCAGTGAGCAGTAATAAGAAGATCTGAAGAAAACGCACCGTTGAACTCCTTCTTCATCCACGCTCTGAGAGCCTCCTCTTCCATGACCTGGCTGAAACTACCGCCGTCGCCCATCTTCTGACTGTAGTACACACGCGTGGCGCAGGTGCTTGCCGCCAGCGTCCCCGCAATGAGCTCTCCAGTCCCCGATGTAACAACTGCACATGTCGTTCCATCTGGGTCGGTTGGATCCTGTGGAATGACATGAGTTCCAATGCCGATCAAGGCTGCAGGACCAATTCGGCCTCTATGCTTCATGCCGATCCCGCCAGAAGACGATCCGGCCGCAATATTACCGTACATGTCAATGGCAATGGCGCCGACAGTGTCTGTGATCGCATCTTCCTCATCCTGGTCACTATTGACGACCTCGGGACTGCCATCCCTAGTTGAGGGCAAATGTGAGACAGGCTGCACAGGTAAGTGAGGACTGTCGAGTTTTGTCTTTTTCGGAGATTGCTGCCCTGATGGGGACGGCAGACGTCGCCCCTTCGGATTCATCACAAGGCTTGGATGGGGCAGACTTTTGATTTCTTCGTCCGTGTCATAAGCACAGGCAGCTTTGGGAGCTTGGGTGGGGTTGTTTGTGGCTTGAGAAACATCCTCGAGGCGCTTGAGTCGAGCATCAAGGGGAGTCATCGGACGGCGAATCCAAGGGTCAATCTTTTCGCCGCACAATTCATGTTCAAAATCCCCGACTTCCGCTGACCATATACGATATCGTTCCAGAGCGACGGGGGATACCATAGCTTCCCCGGGCATAATCACCATGCCATGCTCCCATGCGAAATCCTTGGCACCTTCTCCGACCAGAAAGTTCGGAGGGACCCTTGACATACCCATTTGGACGTTCGACTTGTCATAGATCTTGCGAGCAAGCATAATCGGGTTCTTGATATCTAGCAGGATCCCAAGTTAGGCAAGACGGAGAAAGAGAACAGTCGGCATTGATTGAGAATCCAATAAACTTACTGGGTACAGCTCCAGCTGCTCCGCTTAGTCCATTATGGTCAACAATTGAGGCATCGCCTTCAACCACACCCTTCTCGTTCAAGTTGCTCCCAAATCCTGCATTCGTGATTGGATCATCTTCGAGCACCATCAACGCTGCTTCAACGGCGTCAATGGCAGTTCCACCGCACTTCAAGAATGCAATGGCCTTAAGCGCAGCTCTGTTTAGAAACATTTGTCAGATTGTGGGACCGTTGGATAAATAAGACTAGAACTGACATTTCACAGGCCTTCAGATGCTTGTGTTCATTCTCGCGGCTGTGGTAGCCCGCACCAGCATGCAGGAAGACAGCACAAACGCCATCGGTGTGGGATGCCTGCGACATATTGAGCCCCCAATTTGAAGACTCGCTTCAAGCAGGTTCTTCGAGTTTACCACGAGAAAAATATGCGCGATTGACTGTGATATCAAGCCGGAGTCAAGATATGGGCGGAAAGTGGGAAGTCCGAATACCGACGCAAGCAGGGCGTGAAAGGTGTTTGAAGATCAAATATGATTTATCGAACCAGAAGTGTTGCAAAGGCCCCGTTTGACGTGTTATCAGAACGATGTGAACATACAGATGCGACGGGTGGATTGTCAACTTATGGGTGTGTTTCTGCTGGGGACTGAGCTTGTTGATGACCGCAAAGGCTCTTTGTGAATTTTGCAATTCGAACTGAAGCGAGTGACAGCTTGAGCCTTCGGTCTACAGGGTCACCGGAAACCAATTCTCTAATCCTATGGCAGACTTCGGCACAGGAAATGAAGCAAGCGAATAGAGCCCGCGGCTAAACCATCCGTGTCGGGGTACGAGAAGAAGAATACACAGACCAAAGGCCAGCACTGCACTTGTGGCAGGCATAAAAATGATACAGGTTGGAATGATAAGTGAATGAGCGTCTTAGGGATTGAGAACGTGTAGATGAAGAGTTGGAAAAGAATAATCGTGAGAATTTATCGGAGCTCTAGTACTGGTTGTTCCTGCCATTGTATCGAAAGTGCATGGAAGTCGGTAAGTGCGCATTAATGGGCAAATTCTGTCGGGTGCCTGCTGTTTATATTGATTAATGCCATGTTGATACTCCGTGCTTCAAGGTGATTTACAACAGCTTAAATGCTGGCACATGATGTTGACGTGTGACTTGCCCTTAGGTAATCTGACCTCCGGGCACTGCATCTCCCCCCCGCCTTGTCTGCCTGTCCTCTTGGTCTCTCGAAGTCAGGGCTATTTCGGCTACAATTGATATTTGGCCGATTCCCTCATATTTGCCTTTCTCTAGACCTTACCTACGTTTCCTCTGACTGCCCGCCGCATCTCCATTGATTGTGTCCAGGCCCAACCACCCGCCATGGCGTCCCAAACACCAGCCGTTGTCATGGACAAGTAAGTTTACAGCTATAAACATTCAGATCAGGACATATGGCGCTGACTTGGTCTTTTTTTCTAGCGGAACTGGCTATTCCAAGCTTGGTATGTGCGATTTCTCCATGTTGGCGAGGTCGCGATCATGGATTAGGCTGACATGGTGCCTCCTCTGTTCTAGGTTTCGCCGGTAACGACTCCCCCTCATTTGTGTTCCCAACAGCAATTGCAACCAAAGCTGGTGCCGGAAGTGCTGGAAGCTCCGGGGGCCGGCCCCCAGTCGCCAACAAGCCTTCATTCCTAGGTTCCGGCGGGGCTAGCTCCAACTTGTCTGCAAAGCGTGGCACGGAGGACCTGGATTTCTTCATTGGTGATGAAGCGCTGGCTGCAGGCAGTGGTCCAGGATATGGCGTCAACTACCCGATTCGGCACGGACAGATCGAGAACTGGGACCACATGGAACGATTCTGGTCAAACTCGATCTTCAAATATCTCCGCGTGGAGCCCGAGGACCACTACTTCCTACTCACCGAACCTGTAAGACGAATGCGCATGCTACCTGTGGGCCGTGTTCAATTTTATGAGGTCTAACATTCTCAAATTTTAGCCCCTGAACCCTCCCGAGAATCGCGAGAACACCGCCGAGATCATGTTCGAGTCCTTTAACTGCGCCGGTCTGTACATCGCCGTGCAGGCAGTGCTCGCCCTCGCCGCCTCATGGACATCCTCCAAGGTGACGGACCGATCCCTGACTGGAACTGTCATTGACTCGGGTGATGGTGTAACCCACGTTATCCCCGTCGCCGAGGGCTACGTCATCGGGTCCTCTATCAAGAGCATCCCGATTGCCGGTCGCGACATCACATACTTTGTTCAGAGCTTGCTACGTGATCGCGGAGAACCCGATAGTAGTTTGAAGACGGCCGAGAAAGTCAAGGAGGAGTACTGCTATGTCAGCCCCGACATTGTCAAGGAGTTCGCACGTTACGACCGCGAGCCAGATCGCCTCCTGAAGCATAGTGTCAGTGCGCCCAATGGGCGGACTATAAACATCGACATTGGATACGAACGCTTCCTCGCTCCGGAAATCTTCTTCAACCCCGAAATTTACTCGTCCGAATTCCTCACCCCGCTCCCCAATGTCGTTGATGGCGTCATCCAGTCCTCCCCCATCGATGTCCGGAGAGGTCTCTATAAGAACATTGTACTCTCCGGTGGTTCCACTCTGTACAAGGACTTTGGTCGTCGTCTACAGCGTGACATCCGCCACTTGGTGGATGCACGAATTCGCGCCTCTGAGGCTCGCAGCGGTGGCGCACGGAGTGGTGGTCTCGATGTCGCTGTTGTTACCCACAAGCGCCAGCGTCACGGTCCCTGGTTCGGAGGCAGTCTGCTGGGTCAGACACCCGAGTTCCGGAGCTACTGCCACACTAAGGCGGAGTATGATGAGATTGGTCCCAGCATTGTGCGACGCTTCGCACTGCTTGGTGGCCCGGGAAGCTCGTAGAAGGAAAAGGAGTGGATATTATCATTAGATACTTGTCAGTCAATGTAGCTCAGCCTTTTGTTCATAGTCGATAGTCTATCTGTTTTCATTATTGCGTCTGGTGGTGCTTTCTTTTTATCAAAAACGGCATGGCGCCGGTGTTCATCGGCAGTTTCTCCCTTCAGGCCGCTTAGATCAAGCTGGCAAACCGTTGCCTCACTAATGTACAAAAGAAGTTGGAATTATGAATGTATTAAAGGCGTGCAATATATGCTATCGCCATCATGTTTCTTGGAATTTTTTTCCGGAACGCCATAGAGTATGCAATATCGGGTAAAATATATAACACCTCAATGATCAAAGATCATTCGAACGCCGTTTTCACAGATAAATTTATTCCTTCTGAGGGAAGGAGGTGCGGTTCAAGATAGCCACACCCTCGACGTGACCGGTCTGAGGGAAGAAGTCAAAGCCACGAATGCTTTCGATCTCGTAGCGAACATTCCGCTTCTCGTCACCCTGGACCATAACGGCAACATCGCGGGCTTGAGTGTGAACATTACAGCTGACATAGACCACACGACGTGGCTTGAAATCAAGCATCTGCTGCAGGAAGTCGTCGGAACATCCCTTGCGAGGGGGGTCGATAACTAGCAATGTCTGATCGGGCGGGTATGGGACATCCTTGAAAAGAGTAGCGGCGTCGGCATTAGCGAAGCCGGTGTTGGGGAGTTTGTTTGCGCGAGCATTCTCTCGTGCTGAAACGATAGAGGCGTCTCCAATATCGACACCGAGACTGGATTTGAACAGGGGGGAGAGAGTGATTGTGAATAAGCCCGATCCGGAGTATGCGTCCAAGAGGTACTTGATGGGCTTTGCGTCTTTGTCGTTGTCGGCAGGGATGGCTTGAGAGCGAATGTACTCTGTGAAGCCGGATAGGATGGAGTTGTTATTTTGGAAGAAGGAGCCAGCCTTGTTGCTGAACAGGTAATCGTCAATGTACTCGAAGGTTGTGGCGTTGTTGTCTGTGACGCAACGCTTCTCCTCGATGTAGTCTTCGCGCTCGATGCGGATTACATCGCCTGTGTCTGCGTTGGGGGTAGCGGCAATACCGCCGACCTCTTGTGGAGCTGCACCTCCATCAGTGGCAGATGCGACATCTTTGGGGATTCGTGCTGTGGACTCTCGCATCAGGAGAGTAGCGCCGCGCTTGTATGAGCGAATGTTCTCTGCGACTCGTTTCCTCTCACTAGTGAGACCGCGGCGCACAATATCTGTTCCTAATGGACAATCTTCAATGTCCAAATCCTTCCGTCGGTTCTTGTATGTAAATCCAATTGCAGGAATCAGCGCTTCTCCGTTCTCGTCTTCCTTGGGGCCCTTGGGTCCACCAACTTCGAAGTGTGGGGTGAGTTTAGTGCGATATCCATACTGCATTGGGGAGGGGAATGTTTCCCCAATGGTAGGAACAAGTTCGGGGATCAGTCCAGAGAAATTGGCATATGCTTTCTCCACAATACGGCGTTTGTGTGCAAGCTGGTCCTCGTAGGACATCATTTGAAGCTGGCATCCAGAACACTCCCCAAAGTATTTGCATCCGATTTTCGCATCGTCTCTCTGAGGACCCGGTTCGGTCACTTTGAGAAGATCAGTCAATACGTAGTTCAATCCGTGGAAATGCCTGACGACTTTGACGTGCGCGGTGTCACCAGGGACCGTAAATGGAACTACCAGGACATATTTCCCATTCTCTGAAAGCGCAAGACCGTCACCTGTGGAGGAAAGCTCGGAGATCTTGACTTCGAGCTCAGCGAACCTCTCGGGCAAGGACGCAGTCTCGTTTTGGCCGGAAACTTCAGCGTCTTCGGTTTCGTTTCGTTGGAGGAGTTGGTTGATGTCGTGAAGAAGGACCTCGTCGTGGCCACTGCTCTTTACTTTCTTGTTGAGCTTGGGCTTCTTCATTCTGCTGCCGAATTGTTTCTGGGCGTGCTTCTGAGGCACGGTTTCCTTCTGGGGACTGTTCTGCATCATTGCGGGGACTGGCGCAGTCGATGTAAAGCGCAAAGCGGAGGCTGACCACGGTTGCAAGGATGTTCGAGGTTGGGAAGACAAAGAAAAAGTCAATCTCCGAGCAGATGACCGAATCGCAAACATATGAGGTGAAAGCGACAGAGAAATCATTTCTGGAAACGAAAATCGCCCGATAGGAAATTTATTGGAAATGCATCTAGCGCGTCGCTGATTGGTTGAAGACTGACCGCCCGCAAGAGAGAAATTCATCCCGACGCTTCACCTCCGACTGGCCTCTTTTGCCTTTGCGTCCTCCAATTGTCTCCGCATTTCGCCGTTTCCTTCATTTTCAAGCTCTCAATTGGCCTATCGTTGGCTGGGGAGTCTCTTGCACCTTCATCATGAACGTCACACGCCCGGCGCGATGCCTTCTCTGCAGCTTTACCCGTGCTGCCACCCCGAGCACGCGAGTCCCTCGCCGCCAATTCCATCCTACTCCCGCGGCTCTCTCGAACCGGAAACCCAAGTTCCCCAATGTTAAGGCTCCCGAGACGGAAAAGTTCAAGGCCTACACAGAAGAGCAGAAGGCTGAGCTCGCCAAGGAGTACTCCGCAGCACAGATGGCCGCCATCGAGGCCGGCGAAGCTGCTATCGACCCGAAGGATATGGCAGAGCAGCTCAACGAACGCTCTGACCCCATGGGATTCAAATACATCGACGACTTCTCCGTGATCGAACCCGGCGTTGATCGACACCAGCGCGCCCCGGAGTCGAACTCTGATTACAACTTCACGATGAAGACCGAGGCAGATTTCATGAAGGACTTCGGCCAGTTCATCGCCGAGATGCCTGAGAATGCGACAGGCGCAGACTTTGTTCGATTCGCAGAAAACCTGCGCGTCACCCGCGGAAAGGAGGAGAGCGAGCTCGACCCCCACAGTGCGCTTGTACCGGACCTTTTCGGACCCGGCGAGACTATCGATGAGCCCCGTGTGGAAGAGCGCAAGACAGCCGCTGAGAAGGGCGAGAAGGAGCGGTCCGCGGAGGCGGAGGAAATGACAGATGCCCTCAAGAGCTTGCTTTTGGCTACAGGCTACACGGAGAAGCAGGTTAAGGATCTCCGCACCAAGACCCTGGTCTCGCACAGCGTCACCAACCAGACCCGACTAGGTAAGGTCCGCCGTGCATACCGCCTTTCTATTGCTGGTAACGGCAATGGTCTGCTCGGTATCGGCGAGGCCAAGTCCGACGAAGCTTCCGATGCTAAGATCCAATCGCAATACCGTGCCATCCGAAACATGCAGCCTATTCCCCGCTACGAGAACCGCACCATCTACGGTGATGTCAAGGGCAAGGTTGGAGCTACCGAGCTTCAATTGATGCACCGTCCCCCAGGTATGTCTAATTTCATTCCCCGCCGCATGTTCCATTTTACTAAGTATAACAGGCTTCGGTCTCCGTGTTCAGTACCTCATCTATGAGATGTGCCGCGCCAGCGGTATTCACGACCTGTCCGCCCGAGTTGGCCGCTCAAGGAACCAGATGAACACTGTCAAGGCCGCCTACGAGGCGCTCATGAGCCAGCGTAACCCCGAGCAAGTTGCTCACGCACTCGGCAAAAAGATTGTCGATGTGCGCAAGGTGTACTACGCAGGTAAGGTCTAGGGCTCCTATGCCTCTCACTTGCTGTTTTGTCCCAGCGTGTATATAATGCTTCTCTTTTCCTTCCTCTTCTTCTTGTGTCTTTTGCATGTACTTGTATAAGTCGGTTGTTTAACATGAAGGGTCATCAATTCTCCCGTATTCTGGGCTATTCATAGCATATCTGGAAAAAAATCATATATCAAGGAGGGTTTTCTGCATAAACACCGTTTGATTCGCCCCGTCAACAAAGACTTGAAATTGAACAACACCCCGGGTATAATACGCGAGTAACCACAAAAAAACCAAGCTCCATAGAAACACCCGATACCCTCATTTATTGGAATGTCATATCCCCCTCATCGTAACCTCCGCCATGCTGATATCCCTGATCCTGGTAATGCTGATCCTCGCTCTGCTGTTGTTGCTGCTGCTCTTCATTCTCATTCCAGATCTGCTGTTGCAGCACAATGCTATAAACACTGGCTTTGAGCAAGGTGCACACGGTCGCAGTCTTGCGCTCGAGGAGACGGAGGCCATCAAGCGGCATGGAAGCGGGGGAGCCAGCGAGGTCGGCGAGTTTATCGGAAAGCTGCGCAGTAGGATTGGTCAGTAAGTATTAAACCCAGTATTAAGATATCATATTTTTCCTAATGGGCAATTTGCTGGGAGATCCATCAAATCCAATGGAGACATTGTTTCCGGATGTACAAGCAAGGCTAACAAGATCTTTCCCACCTACCTGGTTCACATTTCGCAGCAATCGAGCATATTCTTCGAGCACTTCCTGCTCCAGATCAGAGACGAGGGGATTATCGGACCCCAGAAGGGGGTTATTCGAGTGGGCCCGGCCATGCGAGGCATCTGCGTCGGTGCTCATGGATTGACCTTGAGAGATCGGAGGGGTGGAAGTTTGCGCGGGGTCGGCCTCGGCGTACGAGTAGTCGAGGTCTGGATCTTCGGGCGCGAAAGCGGACATGGTGAAGGATTCGTTTGCAGTTCTCTAGAATGTGGTTTGTTGGTGGTGAGATGTGCAGTTTGTGTTTTCTGGGGTTCCGGGACGCGTTACCCAAGCTCCCGTCGTTGGATTTGGGGCATCGGAAGGGAACTTATTTCAACGTCAACACATAGCTTGCTGGCATTCTGACTACATACACTAGAAAGATTAATATTCCAAATGGCCTTTTTTGAGATGTCGATATTCTAGTAGGGGTTATACTACTCCGTGCAAAATATTCATGAAACAAGCATGAAAGCTGCATTTCTACCTATCCACCGTTTAGCTTCTCCGGTAGGTGAGCTGGATCTGCAGTAGATAATAATGGATCTTAGCGATATATCAATCGAGGCTCTCTTCCTGTTTCATTTTCTTCTTTCTAGAGAAATCTCTGACTCCTAAAATTAGAATTCTGTCTCAAACTCCTTTTATGTTGCGGCCTCATGCCCCCCCATCTTCGGATTAAATCTTACCCAACAGGTGGCTTAATATAGCAATTGCGCTTACTTTTGTATTAAAAATGACTTGTGCAGAGCAATGAAGGTGCTCTTCGGAGAATTCTGCATATTCTGAATCATCTAACTGATTTCTAGGGACTCGAGTTCTCCTCGATATATACGTACTTACTCCGTAGTGGTCAATGATTTTGAAATAAGGAGCGCCCCTCTAGTCCAGAGAACCCAAATCCGACTGCCTGTTCAGGCAAGCCCTGAGCCATCATTCGTAAACGCATTAGCGTTCCTCTTCCAGCCGCAGGAGCCCCTTCGCTACGAAGCGAATCCCACTTCATAGCTGATGATCTCGGCCCAACCACAGTTCTCGGGTAAAGAGACCATTTTCAGCAACTATCTCAAGCAAACAACAGACCACTGGAATAACATTTGCGACACTGAAATCCAGCCGTGTTCGCTGTGTAGAAAAAGCGCCACACTCCTGGGTCATGTTGTGCTGCTACGACTCTACGGCTCAGACAGAGAAGAGATCCCACTCTAGCAAATCTTTAGAGTTGTAAAGTTCCGGTGGGGGAGCAGGTCCAGGAGCTAATTCTACGAATTACGACGTATGATGTATCTGTAAATTATTGTTGTTGGAAAGTTGACGCTGCAAGGCATTCAGAAGCCTATGGAACGATCACTTCCTTCCTGAAACACGATTACTTTTTTTTTAATCGAGCAATGATCACCGGCTTTCATCCTTGTGGATGCTCAGTGTGATCCCTGGGAGATTGGGATTATCGAAGAGATTGTGAAATATTCTGTTATAAGTACATGTGGCTGTAGCCAACTACTCCGTACGGAGTACTCCGTTACCCTCGGGGCACTTAATTTAAGGAGTTTGATCCTCTGTCCCTTTTTTCAAGCTGTCGGGGATAATCCCATAGGGAACAGTATGGATCGTCAGCTGGCGGACCGGCCCCGAAAGCAAATAAAAATGGGTGGAAGAGGCTAGCGAGGCTAAGCTCGTAAGTGAGCTCCAAGACCTCCGTGTTCAACTAAGATGCAAGCATCCCCAAATCCAGTGGCTTTCCTCCATTGTAAAATGCTTAAGTGGAGCTGTTCAAAGACTGATAACTTTACTCCATGTTGATCGTTTCCATAATAATTTCCAAATCATTTCTTAATTGGTACATACACATCGATGTAGGACAAGGTTACTTCTAGCTCCGTTTCTGCTTAATTGAAATAGTTATAGATCCCTCCATAACATGCTATTTTGATTCGATATGCGAGATCATTCCAGCCAAAATGTAAAACCTTCGTATTCAGCAATTGTCTCATTATTGATAGAAATGAATATCCCGATTTGGAAGCGGGTGAGTGCTCTATATCGTAGAGATCCAGTCCTCGTACCATTGACACTTTTAGAACGACTCCTCCCCTGAGCAATGCCCCGCCAAGAATTTAGAGGCATCACTAGGAGGCGCCAATTTCTAGAAACTGTTTTTGCCCCGCAAAATTCCCAGGAGGTCTATTGCACCCAGGTGGCGCAAACTAACTGCGCCTCTACTTTATTAAAGCGCGAGCCTAGACCTACAATAGGGCTATATTGTGCTCGATACGGAGCACACGCGGCGCCGTCGCCTCCAGTAACTGGTTCAGATAAATACGATCTTAACTATTCCGTACTCCGTACGGAGTAACGTTATGGCCTTATGTGCATTTGCCGCTACCAATACCGGGTCGACTCTAGTGTAGCAAAGGAGCCTTGGCGTTGAGGGTTTCCACATTATAATCGTTTGCTCAAAGGTCTTGGCCTTGACCGCATGTTGTGTTATCTCATATTGTGGATCATGAGAACACCGAAATAGGAGGACTCGCAAGCGTCAAGTGGCGATTTTGTCCTTACGTAGCAGAAGAAAGGAAATCGATACGTAAGTGTCTGTTACTAGCACGGGATAGGCTGGCGATATTAACCAGTCGTCGGGTTGCAGGGCTTGAGCGGCAATGGAGGGGCAAAAATGGAAGATCTCTTTGCTTCGACGGTTCACAGACGTTTTGTTTCTCAAAGGATTCATGGATTCTGGTCCCTGACCCATATAAAGTTGCCCAAAGGTGTTGTTCCTAGGGTTGGGGTGGACACGTGTCAAAGACTTTCCCGAATTGGTTAGAGGCTTTCCACTATTAGCCAAGAACGGCTAGCCAGACAGTCAGATCGGTGCTCCGTACGGAGTACTCCGTCCTCCGTACGGAGTATACCAATACAACTCGCCACTTAAAGCAAAAATAGGCCCAAGGAGTCTCAGGGGATCCTGAGACTTATGGGACTCATTCTAACAATCTTCTCTGTGGATTTCATGAGTTAGTGCTATATAGTGCAATATTTAGCAACATCGCATGTGAAGTGGGGTACGGAGTAGAATGCTCTGGGATAGGGGGAAGGCTAATTCGAACGATCTAATTCAATTTCCGACAGGGGCAACCAAGGTTTAAGCTTGTTTTAGCTCAACTTATCAACGGGACACACGGTGTTCCATACGTGGTACATACAAGGTACAACAACATACGCGTACCTCAGCGAACGGCCCGCCTTATTTATCGTCGCCACATATGTACTCCGTAGCCAGTCCACGGTCATGTCACATCGCCCTCATCAACATAATATCCACATTGACTCCTCCCTTCCCCATGGAGTGTTTCCGTGTCCACATCTCGGTTGGACAGACCAATTTACACTGCCCCCTTTGTCTCCCCTGGAGAGGGAACGGGATGTCTCGCGCTCCGGCACTAAGCCAAGGTAACATAATAGATTAATAGATATATCGTGATAGCGAGTAAAAGAGTGAAAAGAAATCTTACGGGACATATATTCTTTATAGTTCTCTCATGGCCATATCCTTCTTGTATATCCAAGTCTCTACACGCAAACAAACTTGATTCGATTGATCATATTTTATTCCGGGTCTCTTTGGTGAACTATATCAGATGAGCAACACGTCCACCCTGGCTAGGGCCAGAGACAATGTCTTCTCAAGACGTGAGATCGAAGGCATGCTTGCTGACGGCAAGTTGATCGTGATAGTCGACGGGCAGGTCCTGAGACTAGATGCATGGATCAAATTCCATCCTGGAGGTGACATGGCCATCAAGCATATGATAGGCAAAGATGCCACGGATGAGGTGAATGCGTGAGTCCCCCTACGTTGTTCTCATGCTTGATGTTGCACTGTGCTGACACATATGCCGAAGACTACATTCACAGGAAGCCCGTCAGCGCATGAACAACTTCCGAATTGGTCGTATCGAAGGCCGGTGGACCAACTTCCTCCCACCCATTCAAGGCGGCAAATTCCGTCCACTTGTCGAAGACGAAGTCGACGAAGAAGACATTCTGAGCGAAGAATTATCAAGCGATGACATTTCAGCACCACCATCACCCATATTCGAAGCCGCAGACGATACATGGGGCCTAAGACGCAGGCTATCAGTATCAACCATGTCCTCGGCAGTCAGCGCCATCCCTCCACCAACAGAAGAAAAGGCACGGGGGTACGTGATTGACGCTCGCACACGAGAGGAGATCGAGCTAGATGCATCCAAATACCCTCCCCTCGACGCAGAGCACCAAGAATATATCACGACAAGATACCGCGAGTTGAACGAGCGTATCCGCGCAGCAGGCCTATACAACTGCAACTACTCAGCCTACGCCATTGAAATCAGCCGTTACACTCTCTTCTTCTCCCTGTTCGTCTTCTTCCTCAAGCACTCCTGGTTCTGCCTTTCAGGCTTCTTCCTCGGTTGCTTCTGGCACCAACTCGTCTTCTCCGCCCATGATGCTGGCCACATGGGAATCACACACAACTACCAGGTCGACACCACAATCGGCATGATCATCGCCGACTATCTCGGCGGCCTAAGCCTAGGCTGGTGGAAACGCAGCCACAACGTCCACCACATCGTAACGAACGCCCCGGAGCACGACCCGGATATCGAACTGATGCCCTTCTTCGCGCTCTCGCACCGCTTCTTCAGCTCCCTCCGCAGCACCTACTACGACCGCGTCATGGAGTACGACGCCGTCGCCAAATTCACCGTCAAGTACCAGCACTACATGTACTACCCGATTCTGCTCTTCGGCCGCTTCAACCTCTACTTCCTTAGCTGGGAACACATCATCGTCGGCCGGGGCCCGAAACACGGTGCAGGCTGGTGGCACCGCTGGTTCGAGCTCGCCGGCCAGGTCTTCTTCTGGGTTTGGTTTGGGTACGGGGTTGTATGGTGCAACATTCCGAGCTGGTGGAGCCGGGTTGCGTTCGTGTTGATTTCGCATATGGTGACCGCGCCGCTGCATGTGCAGATTACGCTTTCGCACTACGCTATGTCGACGGCTGACCTGGGGCCGTTGGAGTCTTTCCCTCAGAAGATGCTCCGCACTACGATGGATGTGGATTGTCCGCAGTGGCTGGACTTTTTCCATGGTGGTTTGCAGTTCCAGGCTATTCATCATCTGTACCCTCGTATCCCGCGGCATAACCTGCGCAGGACGCAGCAGTTCGTTCGGGAGTTTTGTGAGGATGTGAAGATTCCATATGCGGTTTTTACTTTCTATGATGGTAATAAGGAAGTCATTGGTCGTCTTGCGGATGTTGCTAGGCAGGCGAGGATCCTAGAAGAGTGTCGGAAGGCTTGTGCGGCAGATCCTCACCATCTGCACTAATGATGACTTGCTCTTTTGTGATACTTTTTTGGAAATTTTGGGATTGAATTGGACATTTTTGCAAATTGGTCATAAATTGAAATCGTTCAAGCGAAACTTCTGGGTTCATGAGTACATCTTTTTGTCAGTAATAGTGCTACACGTAAATTGCCTTGAAGCGTGTAATCAAAAATCTCATTGCTACGGTAAGACTGATTGTGAGTGTGAAAGTCCACATTCGAGGGTGCTCTGTTGGTAAATACCCACCTGTCCCTGCTTTTGCCACTGTCTTGTCTGTGACTGGCTATCCATGAGTGCAATTCGATGATCGAACGGATTAGCCAACTTTGAGGCAGATCGGATCTTACTTGGAGGATGCAAACACCCTAGGAGATGTCTAAGCTTGTGACCAACTCCCGGGAGCAGTCCGAAATTAGCCGATCGATGCACGCCAAAACACTCAAAAGTCTGTTGAGATTAGATATCAGATACAACAAACATGGCGGAACATAGGTTGGATGCTGAGACTTCCTCGAGATTTGGGAGAACATCGCATCACAGCACAGGCGAAATTGAAAATGTGAAGTTAAAATTGAAAGAGCTCGCAGTAATAAGTTGATCCAATTGATCCATACAAATGTCACGCTGAAAGAGTGACCCGAAAGTGAATCCATAACGCCGTGCGCTGCGAAGTGGGATTAAAAAGCAGATGTATAGCACAGTTTTCGAGGGAAAGCGCGAAGGAAGACAAAAACACAAGAGCAGCTCAAGGGTCGTGACGTAGACCATGCAAGGCGATGGCAAGGAACGGCTCAGTGCGGATGCTATGTCGCCCTGAAATGAATGCGCAATCGAGGGAAATCCAGGTCCTTGGACGAAAAAAAAAGGCGAGATGCAGAGCACAAGAGGAGCAACAAGGCATGATAACGAGATGGAAAGGAGAAAGAGAAAAAGCTTGGAATAAATCCACCATAAAACAAAAGTCCCGAAACACTCCATACACCCAACGAGGATTGCAATGGAAGAATAGCATCTAAATACAGTCGTTAATGCATCATGGTCGTCAGCGAGCCGACGCATATACGGCTGTTTTCCTCGTGTATCGGATAAAAGAAACAAGTGACGAAAAATGAAGATGCAGGCTTTACATATCCCCCTCGTGGTGAAGGGTGACACTGTTAAACTCCTCGAAGGGATCGTTGAGTTCGCCGTTCGGGGTTGCGAGGCCTGAATCCATAGGAACACCCTTCATCTTGGTAGAATTGGTGCCGCCAATATCTACGCTGGCGCTTTCTTTGACGTTGCGGAAGTTGACCGTGTCTGTGCCGACACGACCCTGGTGAGGGATCATGGGTGGCTTCATATGGCGAATGAGCGCCCATTGGGTCTGTCGGAAGAAGGGGTGAGTCTTAACATCAGAGGCGCCAGCACGGGCGCCTAGGCGCTTGGTTTCATCTTTAATAAGCAATTTGCGAATCAGAGACTTGCACAGTTGTGAGGTCTGCTGTACGTTGGAATGATCAGGGAAGTTCACCTCATCCCGTAGGATGCTGGCAAATGTTGCGTTTCGATTCTTGCCCTTGAATGGAGTAGTGCCGAAAAGCATCTCGTAAATCAAAATACCCAGGGTCCACCAATCGACTGCACTGGTATGACCACATCCCTTGATCACCTCCGGTGCAATGTATTCTTCCGTTCCGACGAAGGAATTCGTTCGGAAATCAGCGATACACGACTTCGTATCAATAGTAGGCAAAGCTGTGGTAGAGTTGCCACCACTGCGTGCAGGAATCATTGTTGGGGCTCCTCCGGGTCCAGACTGCTTCGAGAGATCGAAATCAGAAAGCATGATATGACCAGACTGGTGGAGGAGGATGTTTTCTGGCTTCAAATCACGGTAAATGAAACCCATGAGATGAAGATACTCTAGCGCAGCAGTGACCTCTGCAGCATAGAAGCGGGCTGCATCCTCGGAGATACTCTTGCCAGGGCGAGTTTGCAGAGCTAAAGATACGAGTCAGCAAGAATTCTATGCACTAAGGTCCAATGGTCCAATCAATGGACGGGAGAAAAAGAGAAAACGCACTTCTGAAGAACTCGCCACCACTGCAGTACTCCATGCAGAGATATAGATAGTCCTCGGATTGGAAAGAGTGATAGAGGGTGACGATGAATGGGTGATTGCTTGTAGCCAGAATTTCTTGTTCGGCCAAGGCTCGTTTAATCTTGTTGCGTTTGATCATCTCCTTCTTGCTCAGAACTAGGCGGAAGTCAGTATCAAAACTCATAGATCAGCAGCGAACCAAAAGAAAACCCCACCCTTCATGGCATAGAGACGACTTGACTTCTTCTCGCGCACCAGATAGACTTTGCCAACATCGCCCTTCCCGATCAGCTTGATCTTGTCAAAGCTAGCGGGGCCAACTTCAACGTTCCGGACTTTGATGGAGTTCGAACTGTAGGTGCGTCGGAAGGAAGCGTTGTTAATCATATCTGAACTGAGTGAAGGCACGGCCAAAGTAGTTTCATCGCTGCCCGAACAGGCCATCTCAACCGAGCCACCGGGTTGTTCTGCAAGGGGTTCCTTTCCAAACTCTGCTGTCTGAGGACGGTTGCCTTGTCCACTTGTGAATAGGCCTTGAGCATTTGGGGCAGACGCTACACGTCTTAACTTGCGCGCTAATTCCTCTTTGTTCGCGGTGGTCGCCTGTTCTACACCTGATACTCCAGTGACTTGCAACTCGGGGGTATCGGGGGAGAGGAAGGTACTGAGCCATCATTCCGGTGTCGCAGTGCAGGCTGACCCTGGTGGGCAAAGTATGGGTTGGCGGATGCGGTAGGCGACATTGATTCATCGAGAGGATTTCCCTCACTAGCAACCGTTGTTGAACGATTGCGACCAATGCCCGGCAGGAATCGAGACTGCCGGAAAGCAGACTTCTCGTTTTTAACGGACCCATGGCTATCACGGTCACGTTCCCGTTCAGTACTACCAGAGGCGGTGGGAGTGGCCGAGGTGTGGCTGCTTGAACTGTTGATTCGGAAAAAATTCTTGATCCTCGTAGGTAAGTGGCCGGACTCGTTGGTGTGCTTTCGCGTGGGAAGGGAGAGAGCGGGGAAATTCCCGCGCTTCTCGTTGTTTGTCACTGGCGACGGACTTGAAGCGAAAAGCTGCGTCATATTGAGTGGGTCGCCGAGATCGAAATCAAGATTGAGATCACTGACAGCCACCTAGGATCTGTCAAAAAGATGATCCCAAGGGGACGTGCAAAAGCAAGGATGGAAGGGCGGTAGTCCAAAATGCCAAGTGCCGGCTGGGGATAACCGCGCGGGGGGGCGATTGTTAGTAAGAGGCGGTACAACAGGGGCTGTCCACCCAAAGAACTGGAATGACAAGGGCCACAAAAACTAGACTCATGGAACAGACATGTCAGAAACAAAGCAATAGGAAATGAAGACCAGAGATTGAACGATCAGAGGAAGGGAAGAATCAAGGAGGGAAATGGGTGGAGACTCGCGCGGAGCCCAGATCTTAGTCAGCCTCAACCCACCCCGGAGCCCGGAGGTCCAGTCCAGCCTACGGAGATTGATATCATATTTTGATGTATCGGATGAACAGGACATTTAAGATGAAGCCAACCGAGAGCCAAAAAAATTATACAAAGATAATCGAGGACTCCAGACCTACAAGTATTCTGTTACAATCAAGTGCGCAGTGGCGACATCCCAAACTCACGGCTCTTTACAGGGGCAGTGCACGGGTAACTCATACAATTCCATTCAGATGGATATCAATACAGTAAAGTGTTTCTTGAATAGCACTCTTCCAAGGTTTCTTCCGAGATTCCTAAGCCTCTTTGTTGTTGTTTTTCCGCTGTGTCTTTGGTGCCTTCGTGTTTTTTTCCCTCCCCAGCTTGTTGTTCACGCATCGCATACATAGACAACTGGAATGCTTGGCATAGGCAACCATGCTGTGTGGAATGATTTTGATTAACGATGTTCAGCATGCGCATGTATCTTGCTGGTGTTCACAATCGCCGGTGCAGTATGTTGAGCATCAACATGAATGAACTGTAAATAAACAGGCGAGAAACGGGTGTTCTGCTGGCTGTCCGGTGCATCAAAACCGAGAATAGTCCTTGCGATTGTTGCGGGCATTTCATCGCTCGAGGCGCTATCCAACCTCCATGAGTTCTTACGCGAGCGACGCGCATTGCGAATGTTTATGCGTGCATCCCGCCTCCAACGAGCTTGCAAGCTTGATGAAATCATAGGTGACCCGTTGGCGCTAAGACTTCCTACTGGCGCATCATGCCTATTTCGGGAATTCGATCTGGAGACAGCGCGAGCAGGGCTATTCCGGGACAATAAAGGAGCATCAATCGTCCGATATGGACCATCTTTCCTGGAACCATCCATTGTCAAAGTGATGCTTGTACTGCGTAATGTCTCCGGACTGCTGTTAATACATGTCAAACCTGGCCTCTCATCCAACGACGATCGTGTGCAACTTACCTGCGGCCCGTATCCTCTTGTGAACTTTCTGCTAATGAGCCCCCTTTCTGTTCCACAGACTCTTCCTGTTGCCGGTTGTCCTGAACATCAACCTGAAGCATATCGATGGAATCTCCTTGGTAATCCCCAAACTCAAATACTGCGAAAGATCTGTCTCCTGTCCTCTGTCGTTCTTCGTTGGAGCCATCTAGACCAGGGAAATTGGCGAAGGCACTTGGATTGAAGTCTTGTCCAACCTGAGATGCAATTTCTTCTGGCGAACGGACCGGTCCACTCTCAGACGCAATTCCATATTCGAGCAAATCACTCCCATACTCGAGGGAGGAGAGCCGTAATCTTCTAGTCATATCTTGCCGCTCATCCAGACCACCCCAAACGGGTTCACCGATAGATTCACTGTGAAGAATATGTTGGTCAATCTCAGGTTCATTGCTTTCTGTTATAGCGTGCGTTTCAGACTCGAGCGAAGCCGTGAAGCTTCTTTTACTACTCTGTTGCTCGTCATTTGGGTTACCCACAAGTTCATCAAGTGATTCGTTCTGAACAATCTGTTGCTCAATTTGAGGCAGATTATCTTCCGAAGTGTTGTACGGTTCATCCTCATTGCTGCGGTTCTGAGATTTAGCATTGTCCAAGTGATTTGATCTACAACAAAAAGAACTCACATGTTAATCACAGTGCTAGGTGTACGAGCTCCGTCGGTTGCCACTGTGCTTGCTGATTCAACACTGAGACCTTCTTGGTCTATTTCGGTGATTGATCGCAGTGGTGACCTGGTATTCTGGCCATTGCGGCCGAAGTTTCGAGGCACGGTGTTGCTGATGAGGCCTCTATCTCTTGGGCCAGGCTGCGTCCATGTCTCCTGGGGGATCCAGGATGTGGTATCATTGTCTGTCGGCTCAGAATGCGTCTCTTCCACGGATGGTTGGGTTGCTCGTGGGCTGGTCGCGTCAAAGAGCGAAACATCGCCCCCCGCCGGCATATTGTCAGCTGTTTGATCATTTTGATGCAGAAGCCCAGAGTTTCTAAACACATCCCTGCTCCTAGCATTGTTTGTTGCTGTCAATATTTGCCTCTGGAATTCGATTGGATGGCCAGTGTGTGGGTCAATGATTGGAACTCCACGATGGATGTTGGCACGGTCAGTCTCAGTACTACCGGTAACCGACGTTTCATTGCCTGAACTGCCATTTTCATTTGTCTCATGGCGAACGGGGCTTTGTAGACTCCGGGGACTTGGATTGATGGTGGGAGTGTTCACAATAGGTGTAACTACACTCTGTCTAAGCAATTCAAGTTCATCCAAGGCGTTAAGTACCCTCGCTCGCTCTGTGGTATTCCAAACACGTAGATCATAAGACCAATCGCCAGGTGTTGCTTGTGGATTTAGTGCGATGAATTCATTAACCTCCCTGAGATATCTTTCATGGGCCAGAAGCTTACTCTGCAGCTGCCATTCGGCTTCAGCCGCAAGAATAGTACCCGCGAGCCATGCACATTTGACAAACCGGCGATAGTAATCGATGTTTGGGAAAAGGCCAGGTCTATCAACCAGCGCCATCATCATGTTGATTGAGGTATCATCATGCGCAATTATCCTTGCAAACAAAGTCCATCGTACCACAAGGGCTTCGGTATCAAAAATGTCGACTGTGATCTCATCGGGAAAGCCTCCCTCCGCTCTATTTGGAGATTGACTATCAGATTCCGGCTCGGATTCACGGAAGGGTTGTTGCACCGTCCATTCGGATTCTGTAGGATCCAACCTCATCAATTCGGCAAAAGCAAAAGCCCGTTCCTGGGCCTCCTCCTGGGTTTGGGGTGTCCCAAACAGGATCGCGGGTGGCAATTGCTCGGGGCATGCATCCCCAAATTCAATGGAGGATCGCATGGTTAACGCGTTCTCACGCATATCTCTGGTGGGATGGCCAACAACAATTCCATCATCATGATAGCCAGATTGAACGAGAACTTCGTCATCATCCATTGCTTCTCTCGAGCCAGGCAATGGGCCATTAAGACGAGGTGGGCTTGCTGGCTCCATGGGAACAATTCTCCCTCCAGCTGTGACTCTCTGGTGCTTTGGGGAGGTGTGGTTCTTCAAGAATTGAGCGAACCCAGCGTCGTTAGCGGCAAATAAAGGGCGTGCAATTTTCTTGTTGGTATGCGTTGGGTTAGCTTGGTGCTTGGGTTTTGATACTGGACTCTTGGTCGGTCGGGACGGCCTGACTGGCTTTCCAGTCGGCCGATTTCGTGGGTTCTCCGAGAGAATTGACTTAGTCCTTCGACCTGGACGCGCTGATCTGCCTATGATAATGGTCAGTGTGATCCCCTCATTGTGTGATCGATAGATCCTGAAACCCATGGTCCCCCTGATTGATATACTGGAGACCAGTGCATCTCAGGCACACAATAAGCTGCTTATTGTTTCGCACAATCCATGTTTATCAAGAGAGTCATCAAAGGGAAACTCACAGTGTCTTGCTTGACTAGTCCAGTTGCAGTGCACGCCCGTATCCTGGCACAAAGCTAACAGTGTTGGGATATTGTACCTCATTTTGTTCATTGAGATGGGTTATTTACCTGTTTAGAATGATGACAGCGAGTAGACTCAATAAAAATGAGGCTTTCAAGGAAATCTAGTTGGAAGGCGCAGGGATGGTGGAGAGAGAAGAAGGAACGAATGCTCGAGGCTATTCAGGGATTGAGACAAAGTCCACCCACAACGCGTCTGCTATACCGTAGGACGCGTCAAAGTCGGAAAAACTGCAAGAAACGATCTCAAGAGAAGCAGAGATGAAAGACCACGGGATCAGGAATGAAACCCAAGAAGTTCGCGAACGAAAGTTACCTAGTTCAACGGCGACATAATACGACCTATACACTCTCGCGGATTTTCACTGGTCGAAGACCACTATGTATACGCCAATCATCATCGCCATCAATAGGCCATCTGACTTTTGTACCATCAGAATGGACATTCTCCATCTCTTTCCTTCCTTGGCTCATTTCCCAGCTCCCTAGACGCTCATGGCCTTGCACAACAACTCCAGTAGGAAGGTCATGGGTAGCTTCCGTGTTGCTGGACTTCGAATTTTCCCATACAGGTTCTCGGAATGACACATCAACATCACTGGCGAGCTTGCCAGGACCTTTAAATCCCCCCAGGCTTGCTTTGCGGGCTTTGCTCTTGCGAATTCCACACACGAAGGACACAATGGCTGCTATGATTGCGACAGCAACAAGCGTCACGACGGCACCAATAACCCCGGCCACAGCGGGAGACATGTTCTTCTTTTTCTTTCGGTATGATGCATTCTGATCTAATACTCCATTGCAGAATACAGATTCAGCGTTACACCAAAGGCACCATTCCTGGGTTGAAGCCACAGCAAATGTCTCCAGTTCGGAGCGGAACTCATTATATGAGATTGATGCACGACTGGGGCCATGTCCGAAGAAGGAATACGGCTGAAACTCGGTAGCATCATTGGTCCCATTGTGAAGGAAGAACCGGACATACAGATTGTCGATTTCTGGATATGACGGATACGATTCGCTGCTGTCCTCAAAGCTGTACAGCTCGAAGACAAAGGAGCCACCTCGTGCTAGACGGGAAAAGAAATTGGACTGCTGCTGGTTTGCGAGTCCCATCAGAGAGGACAGGGCCATGGCTGGCTCATCACCACCAAACACCAATGTCATCTTCTGCCGAGCACCATTTTCTTGAATGTTGAGATTGAATGCTTCAATAATACTCGATGCCAACGCCTGCCCCGCAATTGGACTGGCTGCTCTGCTGGTGGACCTAGACTCGCTCGAGGATGATTGTTGGCTGTTCGTGCTCCACATGTACTGGTCCGCCAGTGAGCGCGCGCGGCGGATGTCGGCGTGGTTCAGGCTTTCTAGCAAGCTATTATTGTGCACAAGTTCATACTCCAAGTACTCTGAGATTTGAACGGCATTCTTGTAAGTCACAAATGATTCATCATAGACCCCAGATAATGCCAGCTTCCAAATTTTTCTGTAGAGGGCCTCTGTGTCTCGCGTGATGTCCTGGACCTCCTCACTGTCACGGTATTCAGCTTCGGCAGCATGGTACACGTTACACGCTGCCTGGCCTTCGACGAAAATTGACTGAGGATCCGCCTCGCCAACTGTGACAATCCGCGGATATTGGTATCCGTTCAAAGGCGCCTGTGCAAATGATCCATTCGCATTCTGGCTACTCGATACATTCATGGAGCCGAGGGGTGGGTACAGACCCTGCATGAATGCTTGAGCAGAAGCAACGACGCTCTGGTCTGTAGTCGAGAGCACATCCACATCGTTTGAGTCTAAAATGATTGGAGATATGTTCTGGATCCCAGTTGCGGAACCTTCAACAGGTGATATATAACGATGGCGGAAAGCCGATGCTGCCGCGGCGAGTCCGTTGGCTCCATAGTCCGTCAAAGTTCTAGCCAGGGTACTTGGCTTACTGTCTCCATAAACAGTAAACGCAAAGACTTCCCATACCTTCTCCGTAGAGGAGGACTCATAGGCCGAGACCAAAGCCGGACCTTGCAGGGCTAGGAGCACGATGAGAAGGCCGTCGTACACTAACATGGCTTACAAACTTCGGAGACCAGCAAGTTTTGGGTGTATTGATTGATTTACTCTACAGAATACTGGGGAACATCTCTTTTGTAAGAACATTAGGTCGCGATGGTCCAGACCCCAGAGGGTAGTGCTAGGGCTGTTAGACCTGCCAGGATACCCGGGAACCAGAGAATAAATTTACCCGCTTTCGGAAACTGTTACTGCAGAAAGTAGACCAGCCGGCTCTTTATTGTTGTCAGTGAAAACTTAAGATCCTTCAAAGTTTCGGGATCTTCGGGTGGTGAGTATAAGGTGAATCTTGACGACATTCAGCATCCAGGGAAATTGGTTCCGGGACGAGTCCCAGAATATTGCAGAACTTATCAATGGAGTACTTTGGAGGTTCATAGAGAGCAACAGTTGACGGTAGAAGTCAGCAAGCCAACTATCTAGGGTAGAAATATATTTCTACGAGACCACTGTTGATTTTTAGAAACGATGCATCAAATACGATTTTACCAGCACTCCGACCTTTCATGTTAGAAATCATGAAAATTCAACGAAGATCTCCTTCCAGGACTGTGTTTCCCATAGGGTTGTCGGGTAACGTTGCAAGCAATTTACAATATCGTGTCGATGACGTGCACAAATTATTCGTGTTGAAAAGACTTCTTATATGCCTCAACCATGGTACCAATATGCTTTTACAAATTGCAGATAATGAATTATGAACCTAGAGAGACGTGCTAATAGGTACCCGTGTATCTACATATACATACAATCTCCATATAGATCAGTTACATCGGTCCATGGCCAAAACTTGTAGCTAAGCCTTGTCTGAAAGAAAGGAAAGCCAAGCGGGGCGGAATCAAGATGAAGCTACTCCGTAGCAATCGCCGAGAATTTTCGGCATGTGGCGAAGCAAGAAAACTACGAAGTACATGCACCTAAGTTCAAGATGAGAGATTTGAAGCAAACATCTTGATACGGAGAGGTCGACACATCGCCAGGGCAAAACTAAAGCTCATAGTAGATATTCTCGTATATTCCCATACATTGTAGCATACCCAATGTAAGATATCATTTACATAAAGGTATTAATGATGTATGAAAATAGGTATATATTGTAGTGCTGTCTTCAAGCAAGCACCGTACTTGGAGGAGAATCAAGGTGAGGGCGGGGAGACAAGGGGCAAGGCGTAAAGGAACGCACAATTCATGTGATCGACGCACCCCTTCCGCCCAAATCCGCGGTTCCTCTTCCTTCTCTCTTCCTCTCTCCCCATCCTCTACGCACATTTTCTTTTAACACCACGCATCCACTCATCTTCCCGAAGTTTCGCCGCCTGGCAGAAAAATCCTCGTCTCCCTCGATTCCTTCTCTCGCAAGCCCTACAAACGCGCCCTATCCCTAAGCCCTCATTTCTGCTCTCGGAAGTTGATACCCCGACCCCAGCCAGGTGTCTCGTCCAAATGGTCGAAACACGAGGCGCGCGGCCATCTTTCGATGGCCAAGAGACATCTGACTTCCCCCTTTCCCCTCCGAGGAAGGCGACATTGGTAAGTGTTCTGTCGCGCCTCTTCCGATCCTCCCGATAACAGCTCCAACCACCCGACCCAGAGCTATCAACCCCCGCCACTAACCTCAATGCAATTGACAATGCCATTGGTACTAATCATTTCAATGTGAACCACAGACCAAAAGCCGTCCCATCCCCTCGATGAGGAACATGGCTCGCCGCCCGCTGCCAAAAAGCGCCGCACGGGCGATGGTCCGGACGGTGACATTTCTCTGCCCGATCAAGTCCTCTTGATGGCCGATCAGCATGGTCCTGGACACAAAATCGAAGAAGAGCTGGCCTCGGCTCTGGGAGAAGGTGTCATTGACACCGTTGAGCAAACCGAATCCCACGTGAACGAAGCTCTTCAGCATAGCACTCATGACACCCCTACTGGGGCCGGGAGCGCGCATGATCCCTCTGGCCTCAACTCCGACGTGGCTACAATCATTTCCGATATTATGGACCACACAGAGCGTCAGGAGCAAACCGTCGCAATGGGGCCTCAGGAGCTTCCTCCGTCAAATGACTTCCCGGGAGCCAGAGGCTTTGCCTTCCTCAAGGCCAACTCCCACCTGAAGATCCAGAGTCTTCCTATCCTGGACAATCTGGTATGTTAAACTGATTATATTTATATGATTTGCATATCCTAACAATCGCCCAATCTCTTAGTCCACGCAAATCTTGTCGTTCCTTTCCAAGAATACTTACCAAGACCTCACGGCTATGGTTTCAGAACCTGACTCCGAGAATGGTCAAGCATATGCCACCATGCGTTCGTTGTTTGATCATACGAAAAGGGTTTACACCGTTAAGCATTCGTTTCTTCAACCCACTGACCTTGAAATTACGGATCCCTCTCAAATTGATGTTATCCGCAAGGCGAATCTGGCGTCCTTCGTATCCAGTATCTTCGGATCTCAGGAAATTGGATTCTCGGACCTCAATGAGCATTTCCTCGATGTCTTTGTCCCTGAAGGTGGCCGTTTACTGAAGGTCCAAGGTGCCTTGTACCTCGAACTCAAGACGCAGGCCTTCATTGCCGCCATGCATAACAAGTCTCTCACCCGTACACAGCTCCTCTACAGCCTGTTCCCAGACGACATGGAACAGCGGTTGTTGGCGAGACGTCCGGGTACCCGACAGCTGGCACCATCTGAAACGGATTTCGTGAACCGCCTGACCTCTCGTCGCGATATCCTTCTCAATGACATCAATAATGAAGAAGCACTGAATGCCTTGCCGGATAAGTATCACTGGGAAGATTTTCTCCGAGATCTTAGTGCTTACATTTGTAAGAACTTTGATGCCATCAATACTCAACAGGTTCGTTTGTTAGATCTATATTCCCTTGAATTATGTGCGTGTGCTAATGTCACCCAGGGAAAGAAAATGGTCAAGGGACGCCAGCCTTCGAGTTCAAATGGCGATGCTCACGAGTCGCCGAACACCACTCACCAGGGTCAATTCTCAGTCAATCAACAAGTTGAAGTTCCGGTGGACCGCAACATGCATGGGGATCTTGTCGCGCGTGCTGCAAGAGCTGCGCAGATTGCTTTGCAGGGCCATGGCCTCCGGCGCTCTCAGCAGCAATCGCAGCAACAACATCAGCAACAACAACAGCACCAGCACCAGCAGACGCAGTCTCAAGCTAGCCCGTCACCTCTACCACAGCAGCCTCCTCACCAACAACAGCAGCCGCAACAGCAGCAGCAGCCACCGCCTAGCCAACCAGAGAACCAGTATCTTCATGGTTACACCGCTGCACAGCAACCACAGCCTACTCATCAACAGCAGTACCACCACAGTCCTACTCCTCCGGGAAATTATCAAACACAACAACCCTCACCTTTGACCTTCCAGCAGAGCCCGCTGCAAGCCACCTTCCAGCAATACAATCCCAATGCAGCACAAGCCATGCAAGCTAGGGCAAATGGCATGTCTTCCAACCACGGATACATGCCGGGGATACCCCACTATTCCCAGTCACAGCCTACTCAGGTTTTGTATGAGCGTGCTCGGATGGCGGCATCCGCAAAGTCTTCCCCAACTAGCCGCAAATCCGGTCTTCCGAGTCAACGTCGGCCCTGGACTACTGAGGAAGAAAATGCTTTGATGGCTGGCCTGGACCGCGTCAAGGGTCCCCACTGGAGTCAAATTCTTGCCATGTTTGGCCCTGGTGGCACGATCAGTGAAGCTCTCAAGGATCGCAACCAAGTACAGCTGAAAGATAAGGCCCGTAACTTGAAACTGTTCTTCTTGAAAAGTGGGATCGAGGTACCATACTACCTGAAATTCGTGACTGGCGAATTGAAGACTCGTGCCCCCGCGCAGGCTGCCAAACGGGAAGCCCGCGAAAGACAGAAGAAGCAGGGCGAAGAAGACAAAGCTCACGTGGAGGGAATCAAGGGTATGATGGCTCTTGCTGGCGCTCATGGGGCCCCCGTGTCGGGTCATGAAATGTCCGCCTCGCCCAGCCTTCCACCAGATGCCAACAGCCAGTCTGTCTTCGATCAAACAGCGGAACAGAACCTTATGCAGACTCTGAGCCAGGAGGTACACGGAAGTCAGTACCCCCAGCAGCACAATCAGCACCCCCAGCACCCCCAGCACTCTCAACACACTCAACACACCCAGCCAACTTCAGACCACATCGATCCTCATATGCAGTTGGGACAGTAAAGGATTCCCATATCATATCATATCATATTTTCAAATCGTCTCGTTTGTTTTAGCTTTTCCTCCACCAGTCTCGTTATGAACTTCTGGTTTGCACTTTCGTTTCGGAGTCTTGGGATCATGAGATTTGTTCCCTTCGGGGATTACCTTTGTTTCACTATGGGATTGCGACACGCCGGATTTACGATTACTTTTACCGCTTTCCAATTGTATGAGTACATAGCGATAGGACCCAAATGATTGAAATGTATTACCACGATGTCCAGCAGCAATGTAAGGATGTATACTTCGTTCATACATAGTCGTAGTTGACAAAGAGAGTCCCAGATAGATGACCGAGGTGGCCCGTGCGCTATCCGTGTGACTTTGAATCTCTCCCTATGAACGTACACCGATGTATGTCGCGCCATTGATTGGCTTTGTACTTGGAAGTCTGCAGCCCAATCTCAAAGGGACAAATACTTGCAGGGGTTCTCCGCCGATATTTGCCCATCATGGCCGACTCTCAATCGCAACCTCCTCAACCCACCCCCCGAACGGATCACATGAGCATCCTCCGTCTCAAGAAGATAACATCAAAACCGAGCCTGATCTGGATGCTTCCATCGACAAGGACATCGAGATGAATACCGAGAACCAGAACGGTGCGAACGCGAACGCCGGCGCGCCTGGGCAAGACCCCATGGCCCCCGCGCCTGAACCCTCCAAGAAGGAAACAAGCTTGCGCGAGTTCCTCAGCAAAATGGATGACTATGCACCCATTGTGAGTAACCTTAAAAATCTCTCCGAGTTTGCCCTCATCCTCCGGTCAGACGAACGGACCCAGCCATCCTCGATCTGTCTCACGATTTAGCTCTTTCACATGTGCTCGAGCTAGACCCAGACCCCCGAGCTATACAATCCCTGCGATCTATAAGCAACCAACAGAATCAAAAACCAGAAGCTAATCTTCAACCTCCAGATCCCCGATGCAGTCACCGCTCACTACCTCACTCTCGCCGGCCTCCCACCCCCAGGCACAGGCCCCGGCCAAACCCCACCTCACCTGGCACGCCTGCTCGCGCTCGCAGCGCAGAAGTTCGTCTCCGACATCGCCGCAGACTCGTACCAGTTTGCCCGTATCCGCGCCTCTAACAGCTCCTCCGCCAACAACCCCATCGGCAGTCTAGCGGCCGCATCTGGGCTCGGTGCTCCGGCCGGCGCAGGCGGTGCGCCAGCTCCCGGTGACGGCACAAAGGGCGGCAAAGCGAACACCCACCTCGGCATCCAGCGACCTGGGTTTGGAGGCGGTGGTTCCGGCGGCGCAGGTCAGGGCCGTACTGTATTGACGATGGAGGATTTGGGCATGGCGGTTTCGGAATATGGAGTCAGCGTGAAGCGAGGCGAGTTCTACAGGTAGATTGATGGATGGGGCGACAGAGCTTTGTCATTTGTGCTTGGGGAGGGTGTTTTTTTTTCCTATTTGCGCATCCCTCTCCCGCACATTTTTCCTTGTGTTTTTATGGGTTATGGTGCTTTGGCGTACAAATGGTCCTGAGTGACCCTGGGATCATGACTGCATTTCCAGTCCGGAATGGGTGGCTGAGTGGATCTAATGGCCGGAGTTTTTTTCTTCTTTCTCTGCTTTATTTTTGGGCTACTAGAATCTATGCATGCCGTGCTACCAAAACCATATATGTAGTCATAGAGTGATTTAAACCATCCCCGATGCTTTCCTCTCCTATACCCATGCGTTAATAGCTCCAAGTAACAGTGTTAAAGGTGGAATTAAGAGGCCAATAAGGCATATGCGCCTATCCAAGTATGGGAACGATAAACGAGCGGTTACACTGTTTAAATCGCAGTTTGCGTATTGGAAAAAGAATAATGTATGTTTGAACTCCAACCCAAAAGCAACTAATGTCACATAGAACCCAACGATATATCTGTACATAGTATGGCAAAATAAAAGAAATGCAATGCAGCTTTCCCGGCGCATAGAGGTGACACCAGGCGATCATGCGAATCGTTTATTTGTTCTTAGACTGCTTGTATGTGAAGCGCTTGCGGGTCCTGTGAAGCAAATCAAATCGTCAGCAACCAGTTATAGCACAATAATTCCCAGTCGGCTTATGTCCATGCCGAGCAAGGGAAAAATAACGAAAGAGGTGGAGACATACGCAACATATTCTCCAAGCTTCCGTCCGACCATCTCCTCTGTCACCTGGATGTCGACATAGGTCTTGCCATTGTGCACGGCAAAGCGCAGGCCGACGAAGTTGGGGAGGATGGTTGCTGCGCGTTTCGTCGTGCGGATGGGGGGTGTGTTGGCCGGAGGAGGGAGGGTGCGTGGGAGAGGGAGACTATTGGAGGTTATCGGGTTAGTTTTTGGATCCAAGATGTGGGATTCCCAATATGAGTGATCTCTTGGGTTTCAATGGTAGGCAGAGGATGGTGTCCATTCCGCTCGGGTTCAAGGTCACGTACGGGACGATGTTTGGGCCTGGTGTAGATGTTAGCGTGTGCTCTTTTTCATGCTTTATTGTGGAATCGAAATCTTCATGATCCAAGCAGACTCACCTTTCCAGACCGACCGGCCGAAAAGGGCGCGTGTGGGGAACATTTTGACTTGAGGTTGTCCGCAACTGCGATGCCGCAATGTTGAAGATCGATTTCGACCTCTCGAGATTATGTCAGCATTTCTTTATCCACATCGCCGGCCCGCTCTACATGTAGATTCGGCTGCATCCAACACGAAAGAATGATATAAATGAAATAAATGATAGAGTTGCTAAATAATACATATATGTATACTCTAGCTAATTGAAGTCAATAGCTCTGAAGCTGCGAGACTGTTGAGCGTTCAACAGTCGCTAGCAAGTGTAACAACGTGCGGTCTAGTTGTATACTCGAATTCACTCTGCCAGTTCCTCGAAGAGTTTGACGAGACTGCGCACGCCTTGGAGGATGTTCTCATCAGGTCCCTGACCAGGTGTCCACTGGGCATGTGCAAAGTCGATTAAGCGCAGCGCGTGGACCTTAGGTGGGTCATCCTCCTCATCTTCCTCCTCCACGGCGGACATTTGCATGGCTTGAGGGTCAATGTTGATATTGATAGCCTGTTGAGGCATCCCAGCACCAAGCTGGACATCGACTAGCTCCAGAGCCTCTTCGGGTATCTCAAACTCCTCATCATCTTCTTCCTCCTCACGAGAACCAGGTGCTGGGGCTTTCTGTTCCTCCTCAATTGCAAGCTCCATTGCCTCTGGATCTCCTTCGTAGACAACCAACACGCTCGCAGAGTACATCCGGCTCTCCTCAGACTCAATGACCTGCTGAAGATTTTTCAGTTCTTCTGCCAATCGCTTAGCGATTGCCTTGGATCGATCTATTTCGCCCACTTTCGCGCCAGCAAGGAAGGTCTCAAACCCTTGCTTGACATTATCCTTGTTGAAAGAGCGGCCATACCACTTGTCGTACCGCCGATAGCCATCCTTTTCGATGACCTCGCCCTTTTTGCCTTCTGCGCCTTCGTGCTTTGTATCATACGGATCTGTTCGGGTGCCGGCATCGGTTTCTCCGTTGTGGCCAGTCCAAACTTTCATACCCGCGATGCGATATCCAAGGCTCCCGCTGGTAGTTTCTTGAGAGACAACATCAAGCTTGGCCCGCTTCTCGAGCGGCGCATCGTCGGCCCACAACCGCGCGCCGAGCTTCACATCCAGCACATTTGGCCGGCGGAACCCACAGGCGATATTTTCCAGCACGATAGATAAACCAGTATCAAGTTCCTTGCCCCCAGAGGGTACCCATGCTGCTTCCACTTTCGCAGGGGAAGCGGCTTGGTGCGCTACGGCAGGGTCCGATGGCGGTTGGCTAGGGTGAGAGGAATTGGCGTCTGGATCACTGGACTCCGGGAGAAAGACTGCGCCGGACTCTTGAGCAGCAGCAATTACCAGCGGTTGTTGTTGCCCAGAAGATGAGAGCGATCCGACGTAAAGGGGCATGAATTCCTGGAAGGCGGGGTGGAGCGCGCTGGATTCGTAGAATTCAATCTCCTGTCGGGTGCATGGTTTCGCGATCAGCGCACCTGAGGGCGTACAGCGAACACCCTCGCTGGAAGATCGAAAAATCCCATTAGCTTGGCTGAAAATAATATATGAAAGTCCTCATCGATGCCATCGGGCTGATCTGTGCGGGGAGCCAGGAACAGAGCGGGGGGGCAACAAACTTACTGTCCCGCAGCAGCATGGTCGAAGGGGACCAGATCTTCGCTGCCGAGCTGTGGCTTTTTCCGACCTTCTGTTTTTGAAGGCATTGTTGCTGGATTCTGACTGATTTGGTTGTGTTCAACGCATTCCAGATGACTCAAACGCGCGAAGTACTGGGGTCCCTGGAAGTGGAGTCCCAAGTGTGGCACCTAGATACACCGTAGACCCGAGCTTTACAACGTTTTGGTAAATCGGACCGGAACGAAGAAGTCTCAAGTCCGAGTCGAATGTATGTATTTAGAGCACAAGTGATCTCCGAGGGACATGTCAAGATTGGACCGTCAGACGGGCCCGACGCATGGGCCATGTCCTGGGCCCTAACCTCCCAACGATCTATACAGCCGCTTCTATCAACACCCTATTCACTATCCGCTGCATCCCTCAATCTAAGCAATATAGGGCAGTCTAAAGACTTGCAGTAGGCAGTTAATACAGTTAAAGTAGTACTTGAGTTTCAAAATGCCATATCCTGCTAGGTCAGCCGTCAGACTGGGCTCACCGTTGAAAGTGCTATCAAACAAGTTTGGGTTCACTATTCCCCGGATACCTGCCCGCTGCTCAGGTGGCCTAGGAACCTTCCCGGCGACTAAGCGACGACTAAGCGACGACTAAGCAGCATCCAAGGTGACGCGGGTCAGGGTGCCTGCATCGCATTGCATCGGTCCCCCTCCTTCCTCTTCCTTTCCCACGTTTCCTTCTGCATCTTGCGATCCACAGACGTCATCTCTTCCAAACCTGATCAGCCCAATTCATCATGAACGAAGGAGGATCTGATCCTGTGCCTGCTGGGGACACCCCCATGCCGACTACCAATACTCCGGCCGCTCATGTTCACCCGCAGGGAGGAATGTCGCCCGAAGACATGGCTGGTGATGGGACTGGACATCTGGGCTCCTCGGTGGCTTCATCTTCTGATGAAAAGGGACAATTTAAAAAGGGCTCAGTTTCAGATATGTCTGCTCTGGTTTCTCGAGTCTCTGATGCTCTTGGCGAACCTGGCTCTGGTCATGGCAGTATTTCTGGCAAATCGGGAGCACTTGATGTCGATGACGACCACGGTGATATTATGGCAACTCAGATTGGGCCTAACCAGCATGTGAGTATCTCAGCCGTACCTAAACAGTGTTTGGAGTATCAGGTGTCCGATAATCTATCATACTGACAACAATTTCAAGATGGCTGGTCTTCCTCTGGATAAGTCACTTCAAGGTCCGGCTCGCGAGAAGCTCAGTAGCAGCGCCGAGCCAGCTCTAGCTAAAGCTGAGGGTGGAGAGGATAGCCAGAAGGTGACCAAGGGTTCGGGCGATGAAGAAAAGCCAAAGGATATCGCAAAAGCCTCCGACACGAAGGATGGAGCGGCAGTCAAAGACACGAGCCGAATTGGATTCAAACATGATCCCAAAGAGGAAGAAGTTCTTGCAGGAGTGGAATTAGATGTTAGGGTTCCAAAGAAAAGAAAGAACCCGCGACGCTCCAAGGCCCAGAGGGGAGTGGTAAGCTTATGACCTACCTGTACCCTGTTTTCTTTCGACAGTGGTCTAACATTCTCTTATATAGAAAGCACCTACGGGCTTCGAACCTTTCTTTGCAGATGCGCCGATGACCCCTAAGGAATTTGAGGATAACAAGAGAGTCTATGATCCGTATGTACATTCGTCTTTCCCTTACCAAAGTACCATCTAACCTTTTACGACAGTGCTCTGCCAATTACCGAGTAAGATACCTTGCAATCCCAGATATTTGTTCTTTTGCATCTCGACACCCACTAACATGTTTCTTTAGTCGGCTTAGTGAAGCCATCATGCGCTTTTTGTACAAGCGCCTTCTTAGTCCTTACAGACGCAAAGTGTTCCTCAAGTTCCTTCAGTATGGTCGTATCACCGTTGGTCCAAGACATAGCCAGGGAGTGACACCTTCCGAGCTAAAGGATATGACCAAAGATGAGGCGATGGAAGCTCGCAGCATGACGGCTATCTTCCCCGAAAACTTGAAAGGATGCACCGTCGCTTTCAATCATGTTACCGCTGGCTACCTGTGAGTATCCCGATTTCTCATTTGCCCCGTCTCCGTCCTTCCAAAAAGCCACAGACTAAATTCTTTGATAGGAGCGCTTACTTCATGGGCCATTACAATCCTGATACCGAGGAGGAAATCAGGGAGTGCACGGACACTATCAAGAATTATTTTTCGTATCTGCTCTACCACAATGTTTGCCCCGAGTACAAGGATGATCTTGAGGAAGGCAGAAAGACCTGCGACCTGGCTGCTAAGGAACTGTGGATGAACCAGCAGCTGGTTCACCATGATGGTCCGGGAAGCTTCAACCGTGGGTGCTCAATGTTGTTCGGTGGTCACTACTTCGAGTCCGTGGGTGATTCCGATACATGGAAAGCAGTTCGGCATGTTGCGGACGAGGAAATCTTTACCATTGAGATCGCCCGCAAAGTCGTCAAATATGCCATTGCAATTGCTGGAAATGATCGGACTGCTCAAAAGTTCAAGATCCTCGCCGACAAGGACGGAATCACAGCCAAAGAAATTGAAGACATCGATGGTTTTGAAGTCATCTCTATCGAGCAGCCAACTATCGAGACCATTGCATTCTACAGCGAGCTCAGCCCCGATCTCGTTCCTGTGGGTAGGGTCATTGCCAAAGAGTTCCGCGATCCTGCCCGTGGCCCAATCGATCTCACCCCCTGGGAGAAGGTTGACTGGGATGCTGGTTTTGCGCCAACCTACCAGTTTGAATTTCTCGTCGAGGCGCCCTTGCTCGTCCATCTCCTTCCCGGAATGAAAATTGTCACGACCGTCTTCGAGACTAATGTCGGCCAGCACTTCTTTGATGAAATCCTGGCTGCTCTGCCGACTTTCTACACGTTCCTTTACAATGACTGGTTGATGGACTATAAGGAGCCAATGCCTGTTGATTTCATCCCTGATGAGGAGGAGATCAGCCGCCGCCGTGCCCAGGCATCGATCTTGCGCCCCATTGAGCCCACTCCGGCTGAATGGACTTTGCACATGCTAGTCCGAGAGATAAACTTCGGAAAATCCCCCGGTGAGAGTGATATGGAAGTCGGCAGGCAGTTTTTCAAGTGTCTTGAGGACGTCGGTTGGGACCTGCAAGAAGTCAAAGAGCTGGTTGGCCTGGAGGAGCCACAGAAAGGGAAGGAAGGATCGACCAAGGAGGAAAAGGGAAAGAAGACCGTTCATGATGAGCAAGGTGTTGAGCAGCTCGCTGGAGAAACCAAGACGGTTTCTCTGGACTTCTTCATCGAGCAAGATCCGGACAAGCCGCTCTCTATGCCTGAGCTAATCAAGGCTTTCCGCAAAAAGAATCTGGAGCTGCTGGTTAAGAAGGGCTTGCCGCCTCCCAGCCAAAAGTTCGCCGAGGGAACCGAGAAGGAGCAACTTGATCGACTCATCAAGAGTTTCCATAACCCGGAAAAGATCAAGGTGACTATCTCGCCGGAGTTCAAGGAGTCCTTCCGCAGGCACCAACTGAAAATGGAACTCAAAGAACTGGAGCCCCTGAAACAGCAATTCAAAGATCTGGAACTCAGGGAGCAAAAGATCAAAGAACAGCTCGGTTTGGGAAGTTCTAGCCAAGGCGCGGAAATTCCGGGTGCGCAGGGTGTCCCAAAGGACCAGGAGCGCGAGGAATAGCTCGGCTCAGCCAAGCACTCGGTCGAGAGATCCAAATTTCGGAAGAATAACATTATCGAAGGGAATAAAATGAAAAATCCAAAAAAAAGCGGAAAACAGAAAGGGTAAGTGAAAAAAACAAGCAGCTGGTTTGAGGGTGCAATGGAAGAGAAATATTGATAGTTTGCCCTGAAAGTCTTAAGGAATATTTCACTGAGGTTGGTATCATTTTACTCTTTACTCATATGCAACACTGGAATTGAAATTCATATGGATATCTATGCAACAGTCACACATTTGAATCGTAGTTTCATATTAGCACTAGGTCAGATTTCTTCGTATTGTTCAAGATAGTCATTTCCCGCTTCAGGGCTTCAGGAGTGGCTTTCCCATAGTCTTCCGTCCTTCAAGGTCCTATTGGGCGGGTTAGAATACAGTCATTACAGTGGCAGGCCGAAAAGACATAAAGAGATCACATACCTTATGCACCTGAGCAATGTCCTCTAGTGGGTAGACCTTGTGAACTTTAGTCTTCAGCTGGCCCGACTTCAGCAGACTGAACAGCTCGTTGGTGTAGAACTCGAATTCTTCCCGAGTCTCAATGTAGCCGAAAAGAGTCGGGCGGGCAACCTTGACACATTTGGGGGAAAGTTTACTATTAAAATATCATGAGTATCATTAGTCAAGACATCACAGAGAAGGAATAATCTTACGGGAGAGGCAGCGGAGGTACAGGCCCGCTAGCATTGCCAAACCAGACAATAGTACCCTTGCGCTTGACAGCCTCCAGGCTTCCCTCCCAAGTGTCTTTGCCGACAGAATCGTAGACAACATCGACACCGCGGCCACCAGTAACTTCCTTGACTTTCTTAACCCAATCCTTGCCTTCCTCGCTGCGGTAGTCAATCACCACATCAGCCCCGAGATTCTTAACCAGCGCACACTTCTCGGCGCCACCAGCAGTACCAATGACCTTGGCACCATAGATCTTGAGTATTTGAGTCAAGAGAAAGCCAGCGCCACCAGCTGCAGCATGAAGTAAAACCCAATCACCCTTTTGCACGGGGTAGGTCTCCTTAGAAAAAGCAAGCACTGTCATGCCACTCAGGAAAGACGCCATCACCTCCTCATCGGTAATGCCCTCAGGGATCTTCACTGTCTTGGCCGCCGCCACAGCGGTGTACTCGGCATAACCACTAGTGCCCAGCCAGGCAACCCGATCGCCCACCTGGAAGCCAGCCGTCTCAGGCCCCACAGCGGTGACGATACCGGCGCCCTCGCGGCCCAAGACCTCAGGCTTAGGCGAGGCGTACAGCCCCGTCCGGAAGTATGTATCGATGTAGTTGACACCGGAAATATTGTTACATACCAGCAATTGACCTGCTTGCGGGATCGGAACTGGGTGATCCGTTCTGAATTGCAGTACTTCAGGGCCGCCGGTCTCCTCGACCACTACAGCCTTCATTGTTGCTGGGACGGACATGGTGCTGAGTGGAGTGAATTGGTTCACGAAGGAAGGAGCAATGTGATTGCGGAGTGCTGCAAGTCGAGGGCTAATACGTAAAAGAGGACGAAACATTGCAGGAAAGCAGACGTGGGAGTAAAAGAGGCGTCAGGTTTGGGGTCCTGAATCGGCATTTGTCATCGTCCCCGCAATCGACGAATCCATGGATGCGATCCGGCGGAATTGTCGCGTTCCAAGGTTCCAGACTCGTACTTTTTACCCGCGGGCTTCTCTTTTTGCTCTCTCACAGCTCTTTCTCTCAGATCGCATTGTTATTTTTGGCTCATTAATTCTACTTTTGGTATTGAGGTGGAGTTTCAGGGATTTGTCTTCCACAAATTCCTCTCTGTGGCTTTTATTATCTGGGATCAATACAGTTGACATGTCGACTGTTTAAGTATATTCGACGTCATTTCCGGCGGGCCATCCGTCGGAAGTACACAACGTACAACGTTGCACTTTTATACAGCACAACCATCCCCCGAGAAGCGAAGATATCCAACAGTTTGAGTTTTGCCCTGTTTTCTCAGACAGGTCATGACACATATCTAGCGCTTCTAGGCGCTACACGGCAAGGTACACCTGTACTCCATACAGATTATGGAGCACAAATCTGGCATGCAAGCCACCCGGAGCCCCATGAATGACCGAACCGGCCACCACCTACGTCCCTGTTGGCCCAGTCAGGGTCTGCATGACAATTCTTAGCCCAGGGCGAAGGAGCGCCTCGCTTTGAATCATCTGCCGCTGACTGCATTACGAAACCTTCGGGAAAGAATACGGAGTAGATCTCCCCCCGCTTCATGCACCTGACACACGATGCAAGCCCATCATTAGCCTTGCACAGGCCAAGGACTTGAAGTTCCCAAACATCAGCCCCTGGAAGATCGTCATTTGTTGCCCAATGATCCAGTTGTCCCATCCAATTCTAAATAAATCCACTGAAACACAACGGCAGTACCCGGGGTGGTTCCACTTCGTGCCCAATGGTCAACAGGCTGCCATCGCCACCCCTTTGATGACGGGGACTCGGCTGTCTGTTTCACTGTTTCCACTACCAATCTAACCTGGTGATTTGTATTCGGCCTGAAGCCACTCCTGTTGGTATTTTTGCTCTCGCCCAATCAACAGAATGGCCTATCAGAGCCCTATTTTCTCAGGCTGATGCCCGATGTCATCCACCAATGCTTATATACCCTTGCACTGCCGTGCTGCGCACGCACATAAAGCATGCATCTTTGTCTACCGTTGTGAAATTTTTTTCTTTTTCTCTTCCAGATGTGAGGTTTATTGTTACCTGCTTTTCTGGAGTTTATTGCTTTTCAAGTCGAACTATTTATACTATGATCCAAACTTTCCGAGCTATTCCCCCAGACGTCAACGCATTAGGTTAACGTCACAAAACAAACATACTCCATACTATTTGTGTGGTCAAACGAATTCGCAGAAATGACTTCCTCTCGAGGCTCTCAACGTGTGCGCACACAATACCCCCCGGCGCCCTGTGTCGAGGAAGAGCCCCAGGCTCTCTCGAAAGAGCTTAACGGCCTGTCCAAACTTGGAGACAAGCCGGGGATCTATGGTGTCCAGACAAGAGGTGCTGTTGATCAGTATCCCATCTTGGTCTCTGTCGACTCCCTCCCTCCACCCTCCACCTCCCCTGCCAGTGTGCCCGGACTAGGGAATGTGTCCTCGGATGAAAGTACAGGGCCGGCGACGCCACCTCCTCAAGAGCCAGTCATCCGAAACACTGTCATGTTTGATACGGGTGAGCGGCCAAAACGCCCATCGCCATCCGTTGCAAGCCAACCCCGAGGCCCACCCTCTCGACCTCTGGCCCATCAACAACCTACCCGTGAGCTCAATGCACAGCGGGAATCCAAGCCGCCCTCCCGTACACGGGATAGCAAATCTAGCAGACAAGGGCCGCCAATAATTAATAATTCACACGGCTCTCGAGGACCGAGTACGCTGGATCGTACAGGTCATCGAGCTCCCGTGCAAGACAAAACATACTTGCAACCACCTAGGACCTCTCTAGGTCGGTCCAACAGTGCAAGACATACGCCGTCGTCGACGCGACCAATGCAAGAACGATTTCGACGGGAGGCGAGCTCGGGGTATTTGTCTGATTCAGCCACCACATCTAAGCCGCCCTCTCGTAAGTCTAAATCGCGTGTGTCGATGGCTCCAACACCAGCAGAAGTAGCGAATGGGCCCACCCTCGCAGAACGCATCGACGAGAAGCTTCGCGAGCGACAAGAACGACAAGAACGACAGGACTCAGGGTCGATATCTGACCCGGAAGCTCGGCAAGTTCCCACAAACACGAAGCCTGTCGACCCTGTCAAACCTGCGAAGCCTGTGAAGCCTGTGAAGCCTGTGAAGCCTGTGAAGCCTGTGAAGTCTGTTGACCCGAAACTCGTGAAAGCATCCATGCCACCTCCAGCTCCAGGCCCAGCTTCTGCTCCTGCTCCTGCTCCTGCATCGCGCTCGTCTTCGCGGGAGCCTCGGCGTGTTCCGAGCATGCGAACTCAGCACGAAGCGCCTCCAGCCTCCCGATCCCGCGCGAAATCGGTCACAGTGGTGCCTAGGCGATCGATGTCTGGGTCTCGCCGTCATTCGCGCCCACCACCCGAGATGACCAAGCCTGCACCAAACCAAATTGCGATCCAGCTCGATCCAGACAGATCAACCAGCCAGCCCGCAACTAGTCGACAGGGTGCCGCATCGCCACAGCGCCCTAATCCCGTAGGCCTGGGTCTTTCCCCCTGTCCTCGAACCATCGCCGTGGCAGGCTACCAAGACTGGTATACTCTCAAGGGCCTCACCCATCTGGACATTTGCCCATCCTGCATGAGTCAAGTCGCCCACTCGCGCTACCGGGACTACTTCATCCCCAGCCTCTCGAAACCAGCCGGTCAAAAAACACGATGCGCCTTTGCCAACGCATGGGCCCGTCTCGCCTGGGCACAAATGATCAAAAAGGGACACGACAGCCTGGAGCTCCTGTACCAAATGACGCGCCCACCACCAGGAACCCGCTCCTGCCCAGGCCGCATCGTCGCCGAACAAACCTGGCACCGCATCTACGACCCAGAAACCGGCACCGACCTCCCAGGCTTCCACGTCTGCAACAGCTGCGCGCGCAACGTCCGCATTCTCATGCCCAGCCACCGCGACACCTTCCAACCAAACCCAGAACCCAGCGAACACGTCTGCGACTTCGTCACATCCAGCCCGCGCTTCGTGAAATTCATCGATCTCCTCGACGCCTCTGCGTCCCGCGCCGAGGCCGAATCCTCGCGCACTCGCCGGCCCGATACGCGCGAGTTCCTCAGCTACGCGCGGCGCAAGGTCGTGCTGCGCGACTGTCGCCGCGACAGACCTAGTCTTAGCACTTGGCATTTTATCCCCTCGCTGCCGGAGATGTGTGTCTGCGAGGATTGCTACGATGAGGTTGTCTGGCCGCTTGCGCGATCTAACCATCCCATTGCGTGTATGGTGACGACGAAGATGCGGCTCTTGCCTGGGGATCGGCCTGGGCGCACACGGGAGGCGAGTTGTCAGCTTTACTCTCCGCGGATGCGGGCGAAGTTCCGGGAGGCGGTTATTCGGGACGAGATTGGGATGTTGAGATCGGTTGCGCAGCGGAGAGTCGAGGCTGAGCGGCGGTTCGTTGATCGGAGGGAGGAGCTGTTGATCTCTCAGTCGAGGGGATATAATATTGATGAGGAGATGCGGAAGGCTGTCGATGAGTGGAGGAAATGGGAATAAGGTAGGTATATTTGTTCTCGGTTCTAGTTTATCGTGGATTTCTTTTGCTCTGCTGGCAAGGGCATGTATACTTCGGGGCATTCAGGGTGTACTCTCGTGTACAATTGGAGGGAATTTTGTTTGGCATTGTACTAGCATAGCATACACTTAGCATTTTCATATCCCTGTACGAAATCAGATTTCTTTTGTCCTCGAGTTCTGTGTTCATATACCCCGTATCAACACTACAGCAGTCGTTGTATATTCCACGAGGAGTACATAGCTGACTGCATTCCGTAACTACATGTAGATATAAGTACATATGTGCCTTCTGCCCCGCACTGAATCACCGTTACAAAGTATTTCTCTCTTCATATCATCATTGTCTAATTGTATATCTATTGAGATTTCTCATGAGACGTTGGGAAACAGCGGACAAAGCAACTGGATATGGATGCCAAAAAGGCAGAAATTCGGGACTTGGAAAAAGGGTTACAATCTTTCTTCTTCATGAAAGCTAGAATCAAAGCACATATTCAAAGAGTAAAGAAAGAATGGCAAGAGATGATGCTATTCCGAGATATGGAACGAGAAGTAGCAAACTGGAGAAAGCAGAGGCAAGAGACGAATTGGACTGGGCCATCAAGTCGGCAATACTCGGGACACGATGGTGCTCGCTATCATTCGAATGGGGATTTCTGATACTTAAGACCTCCTTCAGAGATGTGTTAGACACTACAATTTTACGAGGCATCAAGTAATATTTGAGCGTCTTAGACTCAAGGGTTGCAATTCAGATGATCAATCTTCCATTGTACAAGTTTAATACGACGTACATACACATTGAACAGTGTGTCAACGAGCCATAACCCCATGCTAAGCATTACGCCCCAACTCCATGCCTCGAAAGTAGAAAAATGCAAGAACCCAGGGGGTAAGGAAAACGTGATGCGATGCAAAGAGAGCCCTAACCAACCAATCCCACCAACTCACCAGGCCAACGCTTTGCCCAGATAATAGCACGCGAGGGCATTCTTCCGCCAACAGGTGCAAGCACACGGATCTTGCCCTTGTCCGCATCTACATCGGCGACATACAAGAAGCCCATGATGCTCGCGTCGCGGACTTCAGATGGGGATGCGGTGGTGGGAACATGAGTAATGGCAAGGAGGGTATTGGCCAGAGTAGAAGGAGCAGGGGGAAGGACCTTTTTCAGCGGAATGTTGCTGCCGTTGCTGGTATTTGAGTTGTTTGCGGTGTCAGATGGCTCTGAGAATGAGCCCACGACACCAGGGAGGGGGCGGCGCGGTCTGGGTCTTGCTTTTGTTCTTGGGTGTAATCATTTATACCGCCCCCAGGGAGGAATGAATCGCCTGTTCCCAGCTGGGAGGGGTCGTATTCGTCTTCATCTTCATCGTCGGTTGAGGTTAGGGTGTAGTTGTAAACAGAGAGGGCGGCGAAATCAAGTTGTTGTGCATGAGGGGAGAGAGTGATGGCGGAAGAGGGAGAGGAGAGTGGGATAGGATTGCCGAAGAAATAAGAGCGAATTTGAGACTCGCGGGTTGCCTTGCGGAAGGCTTCATCACGGTCAACACAGCCACCGGATTTGGTCAGCTTGATGACGGACACGTGTTCGTCGAAGACGGCAGCTGTTGCGCTGGAGCTGGGCTTATTGTCGTATTGTTTTGCGACAGTGCTGTACAGGCGCTCTGAGCCCAGGACTAGGATGACGGTAATCGCAAACTCGGTGACAATGTGGTTGATAAGTTCCATGCTGCCGGGCTTGTCTGAACCGAGGATTCCGGGGGTATCAACGATAATTCCTGTTTCGCGCGCATCCTCGTCCTCTGCCATACGACCCGTAACAGAGAGCGCGAGACGCGATACAATTGATCGGTAGACAGCGCCTTCGCCGTCAAGGGGCTTTTTCATCGGATAGCTGTACACAAGCGGTAACTTGACTGGTACGGGACTGGGCCCAGACATGGGACTGCTTCCCCAGCCGTCCTCAACGTCCAATATGGTACGGAATGCAGTCGCGGTCAGTGTGCCAGGGACGCTCAACATGCCCTCTGTCGGGTCGAGGTTCACAACCAGTGGCTGGCGGCCGATTTTCGTCGCATATGCAGTCAGGATCTTAGCCACAGTGGTCTTTCCAGTATTTTCAGAGCCGAGCAGGAGCACGCGCGGGCCATCCTTGCCGATTGATTGCGCCTCTTCCCGCAATGTCTCCAGCGCAAAGTGAATGTTGGCGTATTCCATCATTGGGGTCTCCTCGGCTGTGTACTCGCTCTGGCACCCTCCTGCACCATGGCCCAGTGTCGGGGTGACTCCATCAGATGTTGTTGGTGGTGAATCGACCGCGGTGACTTCTAGCGCGCAGCCATGCCATGTGTAGATTGCTGCCTTTGTGCCCGTGAATGTGTAGCTTTGCGATTCCGCTAGCTCTGTACCAAAAAGCTCAGCGGTCCCATTGAGAAGCTGCGTGGCTTGAGTCAGCGGTATCTCGATCAGATGCTAGAATGCGACGTACCTTGACCTTGATAATGTGACCAAATGCGACTTCAAACCGCCACTCCGAACATGGGGCCAAGGTGATCTGGGATGGCAGTGCAGGGACCTGCGACCTGTCATCCAATGGCTGCGTTAGCTCTAGGCCCGGGAGCGACATCTTATCGATCAAATTGCAAAGCTTCAAGATGAGCACAAAGACAATGAGGAAGGGAATTGTACATATAATATTGGAGATGTCAATCAATTAGGAAGGCGGTGTGAGTAAACAGCCATAGGCGGTCGGTGGGGGCACAAATGGGAGATTGTACCAGGCCTCTACTTTTTGTCGGAGCATGAGATCGGCATACCGGAAGTTTAGTTTATCCTATCCACGCAGTATTTTTGATATTAGTCAGATAGTCATATTTCCTGCTAGAATAGTGGATACAGAAATACAGAGATTTCAACTCCCTTGATTGGACCCCTACTATACTGAATACTACGTCAGTTGACAGTTATAAGCCCGGTTCGCACGAAATAAGGCCGCTATTCACAAGATATAGCGCCTATCAGCACCTAAAAACCTCTAAAGCTGTATAGTAGCCCGCTAAGGCTATATAGCACCTAACCCTAACAATAGAAGTATTAATAATTCTCTCCGCTATAAAGGGCGAAAAACTAAAGGACTCGCCCTAATAGCGTATCTAGTTCGCCCGGGTAAAGCTATATACGATATAAAAATAAGTCTAGAAGTACTATAATCTAGATACCCCCTAATAGAGAGACCGGTTAGGAAAGAAGAGCCTATTAGGCCGGAATACCCCTATAGAGGGACCGAATTAGATAAAAGAGATTAGAGAGATAAAATAGATATCTTTAAAGTAGACTAATCGAAATAGGATAGGGAGATAAAAGGACTTTCTAATATAAATAACTATATTTATACCTTCCTAGACCTAATCTACTATACCGCTATTACCGACTATTAGACCCTATATAAGAGACTAATATACTTTAGAGATCGCTTCGCGAGATTAACTATATATAAGGAGGAAGTCCGAATAAAGTAGAAGGTCTTTACTATCTAAAAGCTAACTAGAGATATTAAATAATAGCTTAAATAATAGAATACCCTAAAAGAGTAAGCTATTAGCCTTAGTATTAATAACGGAGACGTAAATAAGGACTTCCTATATACTATTAAAAAGGTCTTACCTATTTAGTAGTAAGGAAGATATTAAGAGATCGTTATAGATAAGAAAGTCTACTAAATCTATAATCTCCTTAAGTTATTCTATATAATAAATCGAGAAATAGGGATATAAAAGGTATTATCTACTATATCCCTAAAAGGGGTATTTTTAACCTAGTAGGGATACTAAGAAGTAAAGTCCTAATCCTAAACTAAGAAGGTAATCCTATTTAAAAAGAGAAGGTATCTATATAGGAACCCCTACTATTTATATAAAATAGTAATATACTAGTATCTTAATAAGGAAAACTACCCTAAAGGGACCTATATTAATCTAAGAAAGCTAGAAAAGATTAAGTAAAAACTCGCTAAAGAGCCTACTTAAAAGAAATAGATAGAAAAGAAGGTAGAAAAGATATAGTAAACTTAGTAAATTTAGTAACCTTAGAAGGAAGAGTTTATAAATTAAGTAAGCTTCGTTATTACCTCTATATAGTAATATTAGTAACCTTAGAAGGGAGAGTTTAAAAATTAAGTAAACTTCGCTACTACTCTTAAGCCTTATACTATATAGTAGGGGGGCTAATATAAAACTACGAATACGCCCTCTCTCTTACTAAAAATAGAGAACTTATCTTAAAAGATAGATAGATCCTTAATATAGGATCTAGTACCTATATCTATAATAATAGAGACTTTTTTATCGACTTTATACTCTAGATTTCGGATCTTATAATAGGAGATAGTACTATCTAGGTATTAGAAAAGGGGAAGATTAGACTAGTAGATAGATATCTAGTAAAAGGTAAAATAGAGATTATACTTAGTAATACCCTCTATTCCTTTAGCTTCTATATAAATCTAGTAACCTACTCTATACTAAAAAAGAAGGGCGGGATATAGTATTAGTATATAAACTATATTAAGAACCCTAATAATAGATTAGTTATCTATATAAACCTTTAGGATTAGTTTAATCTTTAGATCTTTAATAGACCTAGGGAAATATAGCCTTAGTAAGCCTACTTTATAGAGAGAAAGTTAGTAAAACCTTAGTAGTTAAAAGCCTTATTAGATATCTAGTACCGGAGACTAGTCTATATTAATTAACGAAGTATAGTAAAACTCGCTACTATAGTAGATAGAGTTAGTTTTAATAATAAAAAAAAGAGTCTACCGGAAAGGAGACTATAGAAACGTAGGTATTATACTAGACTTATTAGCTAGGTTATATACTAAGGTAGATATTAAGACGTATTATCGGGTATACTTTCGGACGATTTAGAAGGGTATACTTTAATCTTATTTAGCTACTACTAATAGAGAATAAGTACTATTAGATCTTTTATTTTTACCTAGAAGGTCTTAGGTTTTATTAGCTAATAACCTATAAAATAAAGCCTAAGTATTAGCTAGTAATTAATCGTTTTATAGAACTAGTAAGAAACTAATAGGATCTACTAATTAAAGCCTTCTAATATAATAATAAGTCCTTAGCTAGAAAACCTACGGAATATAGCCTTACTTCTAATAGTATCCTTATATATTATAACCCCCTAAGGTACTCTAAAATAAATAGTTATACTAAAAGATCCGGTAGTATAATTATTACCTATATATATATACTCGTACTTAAAGGAAAACTCTTAAAAGATTTATAGCTAGAGGCCGCTAATACTATAGTATAGTTACTAAATCGTACGCCGACGTATATTACTACCGAAAACCGCTAGGTTATACTATAGGAGGAGGTACGGAAAGAGTTCGTACTATAAGCGCTAAGGATTAATCTATTAAATATTAAACTATATAGAAGTTTAGTATACTATAGGATTAATAAATAGGTCTAGTCTAATAAAATAAACCTACGAGCTAAGATCGGATTCTTAGTTAGTTATATAGTATTAAATATTTAGAAAATCTAGTTTCTATATATTAGGAAAGTAAAGCCTATTAGGGATATAGTATTTAATAAAACTCGTAAATATACTCTTAATTATAATAGATATTAGCTTATTCTAATACTAATATAGTAAGAGCCTTAGGAAATTACTATAGAAGAGTTTACCTAGATACTTAATCGCGTAATAGCTAGTTAAGAGACTAGTAAAATAGAAGAGAGAGATTATCGAGATCTATAAGAAACTTAGTCTAATAATCTATAAGAAACTTAGTACTATAATTATTAAGGATCTTAGTAAGGATCTTAGTAAGAAAACTAGTAGAATATATAGTAGAACTCTCTATAGAGGGAGATAGCTAGTAAATTTAGTTAGCGAGATACTATCTTACTTTAGGGGGTAGACTAGTAAGTGGTCCTACCCTCCCTAAAAACTATAATTATATAGTAAATACCTAAGATCTATAAACTCTAAGCCCCGTTAGGTATATTTCTAGATAAACCCCTTCCTCCGCTTTTTATTATACCGCTATAAGAACCCTATACTACTCCTAGTTAGGGGGTAGATATACCGGAGGATCTAGAGGATCTAGTTAGCGACTAGGTTTAGGATAATAAAGCTATTCCTACTATAGAAGATAAGCTAGAAAGATAACTATAGGCGGAACTTCTCGCTCTAAGTAGATAAATTATAGGAGATATTAATACTAGTAATATTATTAGTAGAAAGCGAAGGCGTTAAGCTAGGTAAGATAAAGACTATATCTATATAATAATTATAGGAGCTATAGACGAAAAGGAAGACCCTCCTATACTACTATATACTTTCGCTATAGGACTATATATTAAGAAACCCGAAATTAGACGATATTAAGATAATCTCCCCTTAGTCCTAAAATACTATAAAGATATTATAAACTATCTATTTTAGGAAGGCTTTCTCGTAATAATAAGAAAGGAAATTAACTCTCTAATAGAAAAGGAAACCTATAAGATTATAGAGAGACTAAAGGATAGAGGTAAGTAAATACTACCTCTTATATAGGTATTTATCTATAAATACGATTAGGATAGTTATTTAGTTAAATTTAAAACTCGTATATACGTACGGGGAGACCTAAAGACTATTTCGTATAAAGAAAAGAGAGCTACTATACTAATAGTAAGGACTATAAAGATAATCTTCGCTCTTATTACCGTATTTAATCTTAACCTAAAATAGTAGGATATTATTACTATCTTTTTAAATAGTATACTAAAAAAAGAAGTCTATATCTAGATACCTAATAGGTTTAGACTACTAAGTAAATACTAGAAGCTCCGCTATATACTATATAGTCTATAAATCTTACTTAGACTATAGTAATAGGAAGTAACTAGTATATTTCGTAAACTAGGTCTATAATAAGCCCTAGAAGATCCCTATATCTTTATCGGAAATAGACTAATAGTCTTCTTTTATATAGATAATATCTTAATTACTTATTATAAAGATATATAAAGAAAGGCTATATAACTAGAGTGAGATCTAGAAGTATACTAGGAATTAATAGATTATAGAGAGATAGTATAGTTTCTTAATATCTATATTATTAGAGATAGGTAGTAAAAGAAGCTATAGCTTTATTAAGATAGCTATATAGTAAATATTACTATACGATATAATCTTATAGATAAACTAGCGGTATATACCCTAATACTTATTAAAGAGCTAACTCTATATTAGGGTATAGCTATAGCCTAAGAGATCCTATTATACTAAAAGAAGGTAGGATCTACTAGATATACTACTATAATTATAAGACCGGATACTATAAAATCGACTACTTATCTAGTATAATATTTAATAAACCTAGGCCCCTAGTACTATTAGGTAGCTAATAGAGTTATTACCTACCTTAATTCTACCCGCTATCTCGCTATTAAATATAGTATAGATTCTAGAATAGACTCTATATAATTTACTAGTAATACTTTATATAGAGATTATCCTAATAGAAAGAGCTCCGCTAGCTATATCTACTAGGTATATAGCGGGCTAATCGACTAGAAGGCTAGTAAGTAGCCTATAGTTACTACCTCTACTACTAAAGCTAAGCTCCTTAGTCTCTTAGAGACTATAAAATAGCTATAATAGTAGCGTAGACTTCTTAATACCCTCGGTTTTATCCCTTCCTATTAACTAAGTATTAGTTACGATAATTAGTATACTATTAGTCTTCTAACTAGCGAGGATATAGCGTTCGAGACGAAATTATAATATATTAATATTTATCGGTACTAGCTTAGATAGGAAGTTAGGGAAGGAAGAATTAAGGTAAAATAGGTACCGATAGCTAGTATAGCTATAGATAGACTTATAAAGTTACTTACTAGGTAAAAGTATAAAGCTTTCCTTAAAATATTAAGGATAACCGATATAAGCTATCTAATAGTAGGGGTCGTCTTATTAGTAAGAGAAGAGAAATAGTATACCGACTAAGTATAGGAAGTAGCTAGACTATATTAACTAATATAGTATTTAGTATAGTAGGGGTCTAATTAAAGGAGTTAAAATCTCTATATTTCTATATCTACTATTCTAGTAGGAAATATAACTATCTAACTAATATTAAAAATACTACGTAGATAGGATAAACTAACCTTCCGGTATACCGATCTTATACTCCGATATACCCCCTTAGCTAGGCTAGTATAGTCTAGCTACTTCCTATACTTAGTCGGTATACTATTTCTCTTCCCTTACTAATTAGACGACCCCTACTATTAGATAGCTTATATCGGTTATCCTTAATATTTTAAGGAAAGCTTTATACTTTTACCTAGTAAGTAACTTTATAAGTCTATCTATAGCTATACTAGCTATCGGTACCTATTTTACCTTAATTCTTCCTTCCCTAACTTCCTATCTAAGTTAGTACCGATAAATATTAATATATTGTAATTTCGTCTCGAACGCTATATCCTCGCTAGTTAGAAGACTAATAGTATACTAATTATCGTAATTAATACTTAGTTAATAGGAAGGGATAAAACTAAGGGTATTAAGAAGTCTACGCTACTATTATAGCTATTTTATAGTCTCTAAGAGACCGAGGAGCTTAGCTTTAGTAGTAGAGGTAGTAACTATAGGCTACTTACTAGCCTTTTAGTCGACTAGCCTACTATATACCTAGTAGATATAACTAGCGGAGCTCTTTCTATCGGGATAATCTCTATATAAAGTATTACTAGTAAATTATATAGAGTCTATTCTAGAATCTATATTATATTTAATAGTAAGATAGCGGGTAGAATTAAGGTAAGTAATAACTCTATTAGCTACCTAATAGTGCTAGGGGCCCGGGTTTATTAAATATTATACTAGATAAGTAGTCGATTTTATAGTATCTAGTCTTATAATTATAGTAGTATATCTAGTAGATTCTACCTTCTTTTAGTATAATAGGATCTCTTAGACTATAGCTATACTCTAATATAGAGTTAGCTCTTTAATAAGTATTAGGGTATATACCGCTAGTTTATCTATAAGATTATATTATATAGTAATATTTACTATATAGCTATCTTAATAAAGCTATAGCTTCTTTTACTACCTATCTCTAATAATATAGATATTAAGAAACTATACTACCTTTTTATAATCTATTAATTCCTAGTATACTTCTAGATCTCGCTCTAATTATATAGCCTTTCTTTATATATCTTTATAATAAGTAATTAAGATATTATCTATATAAAAGAAGACTATTAGTCTATTTCTAATAAAGATATAGGGGTCTTCTAGGGCTTATTATAGACTTAACTTACGAAATATACTAGTTACTTCCTATTATTATAGTCTAGGTAAGACTTATAGACTATATAGTATACGGCGGAGCTTCTAGTATTTATTTAGTAGTCTAAACCTATTAGGTATCTAGGTATAGACCTCTTTTTTTAGTATACTATTTAAAAAGATAGTAATAGTATCCTACTATCTTAGGTCGAGATTAAATATAGTAATAAAAACGAAGATTATTTTTATAGTCTTTACTACTAGTATAGTAGCTCTCTTTTCTTCGTACGAAATAGTCTCTAGGTCTCCCTATACGTATATACGAGCTTTAAATTTAACTAGATAACTATCCTAATCGTATTTATAGATAAATACCTATATAAGAGGTAGTATTTACTTACCTCTATCCTTTAGTCTCTCTATAATCTTATAGATTTCCTTTTCTATTAGAGAGTTAATCTCCTTCCTTATTACTATAAGAAAGCCTTCCTAAAATAGATAGTTTATAATATCTTTATAGTATTTTAGGACTAGGGGGAGATTATCTTAATATTATCTAATTTCGGGTTTCTTAGTATATAGTCCTATAGCGAAAGTATATAGTAGTATAGGAGGGTCTTCCTTTTCGTCTATAGCTCCTATAATTATTATATAGATATAGTCTTTATCTTACCTAGCTTAACGCCTTCGCTTTCTACTAATAATATTACTAGTATTAATATCTCCTATAATTTATCTACTTAGAGCGAGAAGTTCCGCCTATAGTTATCTTTCTAGCTTATCTTCTATAGTAGGAATAGCTTTATTATCCTAAACCTAGTCGCTAACTAGATCCTCTAGATCCTCCGGTATATCTACCCCCTAACTAGGAGTAGTATAGGGTTCTTATAGCGGTATAATAAAAAGCGGAGGAAGGGGTTTATCCGGAAATATATCTAGCGGGGCTTAGGGTTTATAAATCTTAGGTATTTACTATATAATCGTAGTTTTTAGGGAGGGTAGGACTACTTACTAGTCTACCCCCTAAAGTAGGGTAGTATCTCGCTAACTAACTTTACTAGCTATCTTCCTCTATAGAGAGTTCTACTATATATTCTACTAGTTTTTTTACTAAGATCTTTAATAATTATAGTACTAAGTTTCTTATAGATTATTAGACTAAGTTTCTTATAGATCTCGATAATCTCTCTCTTCTATTTTGCTAGTCTCTTAACTAGCTATTACGTAATTAAGTATCTAGGTAAACTCTTCTATAGTAATTTCCTAAGGCTCTTACTATATTAGTATTAGAATAAGCTAGTATCTATTATAATTAGGGGTATATTTACGAGTTTTATTAAATACTATATCCCTAATAGGCTTTACTTTCCTATTATATAGATACTAGATTTTCTAGATATTTAATACTATATAGCTAACTAAGAATCCGATCTTAGCTTATAGGTTTATTTTATTAGACTAGACCTATTTATTAATCCTATAGTATACTAAACTTCTATATAGTTTAATATTTAATAGGTTAATCCTCGGCGCCTATAGTACGAACTCCTTCCGTATCTCCTTCTATAGTATAACCTAGCGGTTTTCGGTAGTAATATATATCGGCGTACGATTTAGTAACTATATTATAGCGTTAGCGGCCTTTAGCTATAGATCTTTTAGGAGCTTTCCTTTAAGTACGAGTATATATATATAGATAATAATTATACTACCGGATCTTTCGGTATAACTATTTATTTTAGAGTACCTTAGGGGGTTATAATATATAAGGATACTATTAGAAATAAGGCTATATTCCGTAGGTTTTCTAACTAAGGACTTATTATCGTATTAGAAGGCTTTAATTAGTAGATCCTATTAGTTTCTTATTAGTTCTATAAAATAATTAATCGCTAGCTAATACTTAGGCTTTATTTTATAGATTATTAGTTAATAAAACCTAAGACCTTCTAGGTAAAAATAAAAGATCTAGTAGTGCTTATTCTCTACTAGTAGTAGCTAAATAAAATTAAAGTATATATTTCTAAATCGTCCGAAAGTATATCCGATAGCGTATCTTAATATCTACCTTAGTATACGATCTAGCTAATAAGTCTAGTATAATACCTACGTTTTTATAGTCTCCTTTCTAGTAGACTCTTTTTCTTTATTATTAAAACTAACTCTATCTACTATAGTAGCGAGTTTTACTATACTTCGTTAATTAATATAGGCTAGTCTCTAATACTAGATATCTAATAAGGCTTTTAACTACTAAGGTTTTACTAACTTTCTCTCTATAAAGTAAGCTTACTAGGGCTATATTTCCTTAGGTCTATCGAAGATCTAAAGGTTAAACTAATCCTAAAGGTTTATATAGATAACTAGTCTATTATTAGGGTCCCTAATATAGTTTATATACTAGTACTATATCCCACCCTTCTTTTTTAGTATAGAGTAGGATACTAGATTTATATAGAAGCTAAGGGAATAAAGGATATTACTAAGTATAATCTCTATTTTATCTTTTATTAGATATCTACCTACTAGTCTAACCTTCCCCTTTCTTAGTACCTAGATAGTACTATCTCTTATCGTAAGATCTAAAATCTAGGGTATAAAGTCGATAAAAAGGTCTTTATTATTATAGATATAGGTACTAGATCCTATATTAAGGATCTATCTATCTTTTAAGATAGGTTCTCTATTTTTAGTAAGGGAGAGGGTATATTTATAGTTTTATACTAGCCCCCCCTACTATATAATATAGGGCTTAAGAGTAGTAGCGAAGCTTACTTAATTTTTAAACTCTCCCTTCTAAGGTTACTAATATTACTATATAGGGGTAGTAGTAAAGCTTACTTAATTTATAAACTCTTCCTTCTAAGGTTATTAAGTTTACTAAGTTTACTATACCTTTTCTACCTTCTTTTCTATCTATTTCTTCTAAATAGGCTCTTTAGCGAGTTTTTACTTAATCTTTTCTAGCTTTCTTAGGTTAATATAGGTCCCTTTAGGGCGGTTTTCCTTATTAAGATACTAGTATATTATTATTTTATATAAATAGTAAAAGTTCCTATATAGGTACCTTCTCTTTTTAAATAGGATTATCTTCTTAGTTTAGGACTAAGACTTTACTTCTTAATATCCCTACTAGATTAAAAATACCCCTTTTAGGGATATAATAAATAATACCTTTTATACTACTATTTCTCGATTTATTACGCGAAATAACTTAAAGAGATTATAGATTTAGTAGACTTTCTTATCTATAACGATCTCTTAATATCTTCCTTACTACTAAATAGGTAAGACCTCTTTAATAGTATATAGGAAGTCCCTATTTACGTCTTTATTATTAATACTAAAGCTAATAGCTTACTCCTTTAGGGTATTCTATTATTTAAGCTATTATTTAATATCTCTAGTCGGCTTTTAGATAGTAAAGACCTTCTACTTTATTTAGACTTCCTCCTCGTATATAGTCGATCTCGCGAAGCGATCTCTAAAGTATACTAGTCTTTTATATAGGGTCTAATAGTCGGTAATAGCGGTATAGTAGATTAAGTCTAGGAAGGTATAAATATAATTATTTATATTAGAAAGTCCTTTTATCTCCCTATCCTATTTCGATTAGTCTACTTTAAAGATATCTATTTTATCTCTCTAATCTCTTTTATTTAATTCGGTCCCTCCGTAGGGGTATTCCGGCCTAATAGGCTCTTCTTTCCTAACCGGTCTCTCTATTAGGGGGGTATCTAGGTTATAGTGCTTCTAGACTTATTTTTATATCGTATATAGCTTTACCCGGGCGAACTAGGTACGCTATTAGGGCGAGTCCTTTAGTTTTTCGCCCTTTATAGCGGAGAGAATTATTAATACTTCTATTATTAGGGTTAGGTACTATATAGCCTTAGCGGGCTACTATATAGCTTTAGAGGTTTTTAGGTGCTAATAGGCGCTATATCTTATAAATAGCGGCCTTATTTCGTGCGAACCGGGCTTATAACTGTCAACTGACGTGGTATTTAGTATAGTAGGGGTCCAATCAAGGGAGTTAAAATCTCTGTATTTCTGTATCCACTATTCTAGCAGGAAATATGACTATCTGACTAATATCAAAAATACTGCGTGGACAGGATAAACTAACCTTCCGGTATGCCGATCTTATGCTCCGACAAAAGCACCAGCACGCTTTGGCCTTTTGATATGCTGACGTTCAGGGTCCTTTGAATTCTGGAATATATGTCGACATATTTGAGCCGCAACCTAGTCCTGGTCTGAGAGCGTCTGAATTTGGTTTCCTGCTGACGTGGCCTGCAGCACGCGGTTTTGCAATGCCGAATATGCATGTAAGCACGAGCGGGTCATCGGAAAAGGTGCTGGCGGCTACACACTGACTGCCACTGGCCATAGAATGGATCAGCCACCCACTCATGAATCTAAAGCCGCTGTTTTTATTTATCAAACCTCAAAAACGTGTGTGTTGTTATACTTCAAAATGCGGGGCTTGGTTTTACACCACATAAAGAGCTATACCAAATCTGGATATTTCGCCAAGCCATCTGAGATAGCGTCAGCGTCAGACCGGAAATAAATGGTGAGCAGCCACGCATTAGTTAGCTCAAGGCTGTGTGCTATTGTTTCCCGGCCAATGACCATGCCAATTGGCTGAGATCTGCTTCGATCCGCCAATAATGCCCTCGTATTTTCGTGACTTGTGTTGCAGCTCATTATTTGTGGGGTTTCGAAATGAACCTAAATGGTGGAGCAGCCCTTCTTTCAATGGTAAATAATATACTACGAGTACAATGTAAAATGAACCAAATGTTGCAGATGATCGGTCATTTCAGGAGTAACTGTATTGTGAGCTTTTGGTATGTAGCGGGAAAACTACAGCCTAGCTTGTCCTTGCCCATCTTAATCTCAGACGCGCCCAGCATCCTTCATCGTGACCAGCGATACGCTTAGTGTCCAGCCATGTCCATGTCCGAGATGGGCTATAATTTGATTTCATGCATGTGCCAAAGCACATATCCCCTCCCAATTATGAATGATAGGCTGTTTCTTAGCGCTTACCTGCTCTATTATTGTTTTAGCACTACCTGGATCACCTCAGCGCTTGTGATGTGACACTTCAAGAAATTACATACATAGATTGGCCGTAAGGATGCACGGGCCTTTACGCTCGGGTTCAGCGACTGGAATGACAAATGGACAGCTACACCATGGACTACGTACCTTTGAGCACAGATTTTGGTATAATAACATACGTTTCAGCACCCAATATCTTTGGATACATTCAATTACATATATCTACCACGCATTCTATCTTTTGAGGCCCAAAATCGGCAGTGAAATTAACAGGTATGAAGTGGAGACATGCAATATCGGATAGTACTGACCAATAGGCACTTTAAGCCGTCTCCTTCGATAGCCCTTATCGCAATGACAGCAAGTTCTGGTCAAGCCGGCTCCTGCAGGAATGCAAAGTGCAACCACTGGAATGATGCACACAACAGGTACACATGCAAAGAAGCGGGTTGTCGGAAACAATGGAAAATTTGCCAAACGGGCGACCACGGAATTTCCGGGGAATGGGCCATTTGCTCGAAATGCGAGGCTCACCCCGCTGGTGGGCCTGACGGCTTTGAAGGGTGGATTGATCTGACGATCTAGACACTTGAGTTCACACGGCTAAGCCATTGACTGACAAACGATTGACAACCATCCTCTTGACCGCTATCTGAATTGATATCAACATCGTCGTCATCGGAGCTTTCAATGTCGATCCAGGAATGCCGATATAAAGGTTTTTCATTTGCTGGGTACCCTGTGGATCTAAGCCAACCAAAAATTCCGCGAGTTGCAGCCTCCGAAGCTACCTGGGAAAATAGGGTTGAGCCATTTTGTATCGGGTAGTAGTTTTCCTTATGTCTCTGTGTTAGAAATTCTCCACTAAATTCCATCGGAGATATGCCGGAGTCTTCGAGTGTTTCTCCATTTGCTAGATTCCAGTTCCACGTTTTGTACTTCAAACAGTGACAGCGGCAAGCGGCATGTTGCTGCACTGCAAGTTCAGTATCAAGAAGCCGAGTTTCTCCAAACGGTTTCCACGGATGAATGGGTGGTCTAGCAAATCCATCACAGGCTGTGATAAATAGCAAACGACACTCGTCTTCCCTGCGGATCATTTGACCGTCATTACTGCCAGGTTCCACAGTTATGAAAGATTGGTGCGTTCCTGTCCAAGCCGCTGCATTGAATTCCGTGGCTGTAAGCCCGATCCGGATATTTCGTATTGTAGGGTTTGCTAGTCCCACCACATTCGCACCGAGCCAAAGGCTAGCTAATCTGGGCTGCCGATATCCAAGGACTTTGGCGAGGGTAAGAGGCTTCTCGTCCTGGACCAAAGAGTTTGTTATTGCAAAGATAGGATTGAGCCAGGCGCTGACAAGATTGCATTCAACCTCTCCGTTGAAGAAGGTACTGGAAAGTAAAGATCGCATGCCCCACACATTACAACTCAGCATCATATAACGGGAAAGAAATTCCGAGTATTCCTTCACTAGATTTGATGATTTTTGTGACAGAGACGACGGCCCATAGTTCAAGGCTGGTCTCGGGACAGGAAGTGAAATGGAATCCCCGCTGAGCAATGGAATGTAAAGCGCAGCAACTAGGGCCACGGAACACTGTCCGTAAAGTCGGTGACGAGAGCAAAACCTGGCGAGATATTCCAAAGCAGCACCAGATGACGGCGGTCCTTTCTTAGAGATTGGATAACCTCCTGCTATCCCCATTTTGGCTTTATCGGAAAGAATAACAGACCAAGGTGAGCGGTATGTTTTGTTTTTGTAATCTGTAGTTATTTCCCAGCCGCCGCCAGAGTGCAATATAGCCCCCCACCAAGCTACTTCAGCAGCTTCAACATCGTGTCCTATATCAATTTCGATTGTATCATGGTGTCTGGAACCTGTTGCAAGCTGACTGGCCTTGTGCGTGAAGTTGCTACTGCATTGGTGTCCCGAAGCGTGCTTCAGTGATTCTGCCCATCGCGCAGAAAGGATGTAAGCCCACGCAAGGAACAAAATGCTAATATAATTTCCCTCGTCATGATTTGAGATGCCATCAACACCAGGCCATTCTTGCAGGGGGGCGGAATTTGATATCTCCACTGTCAATGGGTTGGGAACAGCCAGCAGAATATCCAAAGACATTGTTTTCGGTTCGAGGCAACATTGCCCATGTGAAGTAGTCCAGGTCGATTGTCCAGAAATTAGGAGACCAAACTGTCCCCTGCTCGATTCCCTTTCTACACAAGTAAAGGGCAGTTTAGTGTCTTCGGAAACCAATCCATATCCAAGGAAAGACGGTGTTCTCTCGAGAAGCGATTTCAATTCGATAGAAGAAGATGGGAGACGAGGGTTTTTATGAGCATTTGTCAGGTGGGACGACCATTCATCATAGCTTTCGGAAAGGACACGATCGAATTCTTCTTTGCTTGGACGAACGGAATCATCCATGTCAGACTCAGACTATGTAGTTGAGTCCAAGGCACTGCCGCTATGAATCCAACGTAGACAGACCAGTTCGAATAAAATATATCCAGGGATTTCGGTGCTTATGAACGCCAGACCATTAATGGGCAAAAGGACGCATGAAACTAATGATTTGGGTGTATTGAAGGAACAAAGATAGCAACACTGGCAAGTTCTGAGGGAAGGGAAGTTGGGATTGTACTTAAACTGTCGAGATGGTAGGTTAATTCACATCACATCGGCTTTCGGCTGAACTAATATTCCGAGACCCCCCTCATGGCTGAAAAAAATCGACACACCCCCAAGCTTATCATGATCCACCCCGAAGCTGTAGTCCTACCAGCCTTACTTTGCTCCAACTACTTTCCATCTTTCAGATGTCTACAAAGGCAATAGGAGATACTGTAGAATAGGGTTCGAGAAAGAATATCTGAGAAGAAATGGTGAAATTGATTTTGATCCATCCTGTATTATCTAAACGAGGCCGGCTCAGCCTAGCTTCCCTATGGTAGTTCGCCCGCGGGAGAAAATCGACACTGGCATCCAGGTCAAGAAGTGATGAAGGTGCTCGAAACACACGGAGTGGGGTGTTGCCAATTTCGGTCTAGTGGCACTCTCAACAAGAGTAAGAGATACGCTAACCATATCTGGCCACTTTCGTCGACAGGGCTGTATATCGGCGGGACAGCCAGTAGGGTTACCGAGTTCTTCTTCTCCCCATACCATACGACGGTCCGGCCCTTCTCCAAGGTGGAGAAAGGAGTAACCACGAGCCAATCATAAATTAGAAAAGCTTTGCTCCCAGAATAACGAAACCGGTAATTTGTTTTATTCTTGAGCCCATTCTAATTTACTCTTGTGCCATTCAATGGTTTTTACCAAGTTATAGCAAATTTTCACATTCGAATATATACTATGCAGCCCCTTCATTGCAATATTCAAGCTAGAATATTTGCCTCGCTTGGTTTCCTCATAATGCCTTCTTCAGCCTTCTCCAGGTCTTGATCTGTAATTAAAAATGGGGTCGGATAATAGGAGGCCTAGAAAAGTTAGCCTAGGTCATGTGACTCGTTTCTGCCTGCATACTAGTTGTGACCCAAGAAATCCCCAAAATCCCGAGACATCCGCCGATAGGATAAACACTTGGCCCGTTTCCCGAAGGCGAATCCCTACGCAGACATCTGCTTCACACAACCTACTATATTCGCGTGCCTTTTTTATCAAATTGGATTTGCGACGACCTTGTTTTTGACGCATTGATTTTCTTTTCGAAGAAGAGCCATTTGAACGAGGGCCTGTAGTCGCCATCTGCTAGTTTGTAGCCTTAAATATGCCTCGGGACTCTAAAATTAGACTTGCTGGAAAGTAGAGTTAAGAAATAAGGAAGTGGGTGCTCTTATAGTCATAGACTCGTTGGCTAGGGAGTAGCTTTTAAAGAACGTCAAACGTTATGAAAGCGCGAAAACCGTAAAAGCGCAAAAGCGCAAAAGTGCAATGGCGGTTTTTAAACATGTAGTAGACCACGGTTTTTTGAGCCAAAAGCATAGCGAAAAACTAGACAAAAACTACTATACTATTTCAGTTCGTGGGTGAACATCTGAAACGGCACACCTAGCATATAATGCGTGGGAATTCATCAGGCCTTTAGGTCACGGCACGGGAGCGGCAACTTAGTGCCACGACCATTTCAGTGTTCTATTGCGCCCGAAACTAGACGTGTTGAGGTTGACCTAACCATCGTGCCATGGGTATTGATCCACAACGTCTTGAAAACTCAGAAATTGATAGAGAGATGATCCTGTACGACTACTCATAAGAAGGAGTGGACTGGAAAATCTTGTATTGTGCGTTGAGAGAGAAAGGAAGAATAGGGAAAGCTAGCTAGACTAATGTACTAGGAGATCACGTGTTCGCAACACCCCCCACGACTAGTGCTATAGTCGTAAACTATCTGATCCTTTCCATCTCTCTCTATTTCGAAAAAACCAGTATTCAGATTAAACCCCCCATTTTCAGTATGAAAATCAACGTTCAATCAGTCTTATAGATAGTCAATCCTAGCTACGCAATAAACCTTTTAAATATGATCTTCCTAAGGGGTTTCGTTAGTCTATCAGCAGCTATCTTAGTAGTAGGAATCTTAATGAAGTTTATAGTTCCTATAGTAACTTCCTTACGAAGTCGATAGTATCTAATAGCAATATATTTCGTAGCGGTATAAAATTTAGGGTTAGAAGCTAGTGCAATAGTACTATTATTATCCGTATAAATAGGAATAGGCTTCTAAAAAAGTCCCGAAATGCCGATCTCTATTAATAACTAAATTAACTAGATAGCTTCCTACGTAGTAAGAGCCTCCGTAATATATTTAGACTTAGTAGTAGACAATACTATATAAGCTTACTTTTTAGAAGTCTATAAGATAGCTCTACCCGCTATTTTAAATATAAAACTAGACGTTAAGAGACCCTTCTCACTATATAGACCTACCTAGTCTATATTATAGAAACCGAAAAGAAGATAATCTCTAATACTAATATAACTATTTATAGAGTTACTTATTAGATAAAAATAAAGAGAAATACTATGGGCACACCTTTTTGACTACCGGCACACCTTTAGTAATTAATTCTATAGTGGACACTATTACCAAAGTCACTGTATTATTAAACCTAGTTTTCGCCTGGTATGATGATCAATAGTCATATGATTAAATATTACCGCCCCCCTAAAAAAGGATCACCTTATACCGCTGCCTCTCTATTTTATAAAGCTATTCCTAGAACCCGCACTGTCGCTAGTATTATTGATTCTATATATAAATAATATTGAAAATTCTCAATTTTGGTAGTATTAAATAGTAAATTCAATTTGATATCATATATATATTTTTGATTTAGTTGAAATCATGATTATTGAGTCAAAAATGACGCCGAAAATAATAGGTTTATAGGGAGGGAGAGGGAAGGGGGGAGGATGTAGGGTTTGTAGGGTTTTTATAGTCATATGACTTTAAAACAGGGGCTGATTTTTAAATATACTACTAAACGACTTTTTAGTACCTAACTCTCCTTTCTATACTATCTCTCTATACTATCTAATATTATGGATTAAGTGATCCTAGACTCGTACCCCCCTTTCGAAACTATCGAAATTAGCGGTCTACTTATAACTCCCGAGGAAAAAAAAGCTGTAAGAGTAGCGGGGCTCGATATACTTAATACCTAGTCGTTACCCCTTAGCTTTTTAATCGTAAGTAAGCGCTTAAAGCCTACTACTATCTAGTTTTATTACTCCCTCGCCCGTCTATATCGGTATAATCGCTAGCCTATTAGGCGCTAGCGACCCCGGAAGTATCGATTAACGGCTTATATATTTGCTAGTAGACTCCGATTTAATTCTACTAGGTAAAATTAGAAGATCGTTAACTTAATTTCTTACTATAATTATAGACTCGTAGATCTATCGACCTTAATTATCCCTCGGCGGCGTAAAACTATAGAAGTCCTCTAGACTATTATTAGCTAACTCGTATACTAGATATAATCTCGGTATATTTTAGGTACTTTACGGTAGGATACTGAGAGTCGGGGAGTATAGTTATATCTCCGAAGGTATAATATCGCTAATATCCGCGCCTAAAAGGAGCTCTAGCGGCTAGCTAGCCGGACCCCGGTATAAGCCCTTCTTATAGATCTTCTAAAAGATAGGATATAGATTATCCGATATATTATAGATACTACGGATAATAGACTTAGTACCCTTTTTATAGTCTATAAAGTTAGTCTCTAGCTTCTATATATCTATCTATATATTCTATAGATAGACTATATATATAAGACTAATAGATAGAAGATACCCCTACTAAATATTATAGGCGTATCTCTAGTTAGTAAGATTTTTTACGTTAGGTAGGTATTTCTTAGCTCCGAGAAAGAGGATTTATATAAAAGGGTACTTAGTTAGCTCTAGGAATTATATATAGCTATTAGTACGGGTACGGATATTCTACTACTTATTCGGACTACTACTACTACCCCTATTAGCCTCCTTAGAGATAAGCCTTTAATCTATAGTCCCTAGACGATCTTAACTAATAAGGAATAGGTAATACGTAATATAATTAATTTAGTAAGTTATATTCTTTTACTCTAGATCTTTACTTATATATATAGGTCTTCCCGACTATAAATATAATACTTTATATCTAGTATATTACTTATAATATTAAGTCTTATACTAGACCCTATATTCGTTAGTAAGTCCTCCGTACCGATCCTAATACCCTTTATACCGTCGACGAAAATTAGTATAAAATTAACTCCTAGTAGAGTAGTATAAAAGATTATTAGCACCGTATAATTTACGTATAGATAAATAAAGAAATAGAGGCTTATTAGGCTAATTTCTAGAGGAAATATTAGTATTTCCCTAATATACTATAGTATATTAACCGGGAGTAGTTTTATAGCTATAGTTAGTATTTTCTACGCTACTATACTAGTAGATTTCTCTACCTAGATAAGACCTTAACGTCTCGTATAGAGGTAGTATATCGCTACCTAAAGCTCGATAGCTAAAATAGGACCTATAATCTACTAGCTTTTAGTACTATAATAGAGTGTACTATTAAGCGGCTTATAGTAGAGATTAGCTAAGAGCTTATATCTTAATAAGGAGTATAGTAGATTAGCGGTAACCCTCTATTCGCCGTAGTAGAAACTTTAGTTATAGATTATATAATTAAAAAGGTATAGGTAATATTTAATCACTATCTACTAAGTAATCTAGATAAGCTACCTATTCTAGTTTTATACTTAGATTAGTCTATATTTACTAGAGGGTATCTATATATCTACTATATTTATAAAGCCTAGGTAGGAGATATAAGTCTTACCTAGGCTGATTTTCACCGTTATTACTAGCTATAGCTAGACCTAGTAGCTATCTACTTACGGGTAATAGAGCTCTAGGTATAAAACCCGTATATTATCCGGGTATATAGTCGCCCGGTAAGATCCTCCTAGTAGTCCTCCTAGTAGTCCTCCTAGTAGTCCTCCTAGTAGTCCTCTATACTCTTATCGCGGGCTTTATAGCGCTTTAAGAACTTAAGTCGTCGAGAACTATCGTAATTCGAAATTATATAATCGTAGGAGGCCGGAATTATACGTTAATTAGGGCGAAATAGGCGAGGGAATAGGAGGTATAATAATAATTAGACTATATAGGGGGAGACAATAGACTCTAATGATTAGCTCGTAGTTAGTAGTGTTACCACTAGAAATAGGAGGGGGTAGGCTAGGGGAGAGACTCGAGGACGGTAATTATTGATCTCTAGTCTATACCGTATAATAAAGAAAAATGGAGAGCTAAGTGCTAAAAAGTCGTTTAGTAGTATATTTGAAAATCAGCCCCTATTTTGAAGTTATATGACTATGAAAACCCTATAAACCCTACATCCTCCCCCCTTCCCTCTCCCTCCCTATAAACCTATTGTTTTCGGCGTCATTTTTGACTTAATAATCATGATTTTAACTAAATCAAAAATATATGTATAATATTAAATTGAATTTGCTATTTAATGCTACCAAAATTAAGAATTTTTAATATTATTTGTATATAGAATTAATAATACTAGCGATAGTGCGGGTTCTAGGAATAGCTTTATAAAATAGAGAGGTAGCGGTATGAGGTGATCCTTTTTTAGGGGGGGGGGGGCGGTAATATTTAATTATATGACTATTAATCATTATACTAGGCGAAAACTAGGTTTAATAATATAGTGACTTTGGTAATAGTGTCCACTATAGAATTAATTACTAAAGGTGTGCCGGTAGTCGAAAAGGTATGCCTATAGTATCTCTTAAAATAAATTATAAGATACTTAGTGCTAGTAAGATAGCGAAAAACTCGTTTTAACGCCTTAAAATAGCTAGTACCTAGATTTTTAGTATATTTCGTAAGCCTAATAATAACGAATATAATATCTAGTCTTATAGAGACTATTAGCTAGATTAGGGTCCTAATTTTTATCTAAAACTCCTTAATTTTAATTTTTAACGTAACTCTATTAAAAATAATAAAGGGTATTTTTTTATCTATTAGGGTAGTGACTAGTTTATAATTTTTAAGACTAAAACGGGTAAGGATCTTATTAATATAGTCACTTTAAGAGAGGTAGATAAAACTATTATCCTCGCCTTTTCTATAGTATATATTAATAGTAAGATATCTTTTAAGGACTCCTTTATCGGATATATTAAAATATCTCGAAATAGCGATCTTAAAGTCCTTAATCTCTTAATCTAATAGGGATATAACTAGTAGATCGTCGACGTAAATTATAACGTATAAGGGGGCTATTCTATATTAAGGACTACCGTGCCTAATAAAGATAGAATAATCTAACTAAGTGCGAGTGAAACCTATAGATATAAGTATATTATAGAGTAGTTTATACTACTCTCTAGGAGACTACTTTAATCTATAAATTATTTTTATTAGGAGACTAATATTATTAGGATACTATTCCTTTAGTCCCTTAGGTAATTCTATCTTAATAGGCTCCTTTAATTTAGTATAAAAGAAGGCGGTTATAATATTAATATAGTGTATTTTCTAACCTTTAGAGGTAGTAATTATAGTAAAGATTTTAAAAAGATATAGGTTTCGTAATAATAGTATAGATCTTATAGAAGTTAAGGTCCTTAATCTATCGAAAACTATAGGTAACTAGCCGAGCTTTATAGGTTCTATTATATTTAATCTTAAATACCTATCGTAATATTAGGGGTCGTCGACCTTTTTTCGATAATCGAGGAATATACCGCTAAGTACTATTTTTAAGTTATCGAGCTAGTTCTTTATATACTACTACTAACTATTTATCTTTTTTAATATAAGATATAGCTTCCTTCTAGCTATTTAGTTTAAAACCTATATCTTTAGACGTTAGCTTAGATAGAGTATATTACTCTTTAGTTATAGCTATAGTAAAAAGATTAATTAAGATATCGGGAGAATTAGCTAGAAATTATAGGATATTTACGTTAAAGAATAATTAACTAGCTAAGCTTTTAATATATACCTAACTAGGCTTCCTAAGTCTAGTTAAACGTCGTACCCTATCTTAATTAGACTTAGTCTATCGAGATCTAGTCGGGATAACGAAATCTAGATTATCTATACGCTTTAGAAGAGTATCTAAATACGAAAAATCTATAATAAACTACCGGGAAGTAGTCTATAGCTCTATAGGAGCCCTAACCCTATCTATATTAAAGTAGGGACTATAAGAATCCTACCGTTATCCCTCTATACTACTACCTAAACTACCCGCTATTTTATTATTAAGAGGTAACTTAAAGGAATTAGGATTCGGAAGGAGATCGTTAAGAGAGGTATCGTAGGATTAAATATTCGGTTCTAAGATAAAAGGACTAGTAGTATCTAGTAGGGGACTCGCCGGAATATTATCTTTTAGGTAGTCTTCCACTACTAGGGGGGTAGTATAGACCTAATACGAATCTTAAAAGGATTATTAAATTATAGGATATTATACTTATTTTCTAGGGGAACCTTAGTATCTAGTAGATCTTCGTATTCGTCGTAAATAAAGTCGATCGGAATATATCGCTCTTAAGACTAAGATCTAGAATAAGATTAACCCTAAGATAGTATTTATAGATTATAGTCTAGTATAAGTAGTACCTCTAGAGTCGGATTTTTATTAAAAATAATATTCCGGGAACGCTTAATCTTCTTAGTACGTATATTATATAGTATATAATTATCTCCCTCGTTATAAGTAATTAATCTCGCTTCCTATATATATAGATCTAGCTTTATAAGGCGTTTTTCCTTTAGAATTAAGAACTAGTATTAATAGCTAAGTATATATAAATTACTAAGATTAGGCTTCTTTCTATAAAGGGCCTTATAAGAGGATATACCGATCTTCGAGGTAAAGAGTCGGTTTATAGTGTAGTTAATTCCCCCTAGTAGATAACCCTAAAGGTATTTCGGAAGCTAGTATTTAGATATAATAGTAATAAGGGGTTTAACGAGGTATCGATTTTTAATCTCGGTAATACCGTTTAGCTACTTTATATAAGGAGGAGTAGGGTCCTAAATAATACTATTTTACGAGAGATATATACCTAAAGGCCGATACTCCGAGGTATTATTACTATAAACTCTTTTAACTTAATAGCTAAACTAAGTTTAAAGATAATTTTTTAGCTAAATAAAGGTCTTAGTTACCTAAGACCGAGATTTAAGTAGAAAAAGCTAGTAAAAGCGCGTAGCGTCGTTAGTAAAGGTAATAAAGTATTTTTCTCTACTATATAATATAATTAAGATTAGACCCTAGACGTCGATATATAGATATTCGCCTAGTTTAGACCTAATAGACCTTTCCTTTCTAAAGGGGAGAGTATAATCCTTACCCTTAATATATAGAGTATAGGGAAAAGTAACGCCGGTACCTTTTTTTAATTTAATACCTTCGGTATAGGTTTCTATCTTACGAACCCTATTTTCTCTAGTATAATAAGTACGTCGGTAAGCTAAGTTAATAGAAATTATAGAAGACCTATTTCTATTTTTAGTAGTAAAAATAGAGTTTAGGGATCTAGTTAGTATATCTAGATTATTAGAAAGTATAGTATCGATTTTATTAATTCTTAGGTAATTAAGCTAGTAGTATTCTCCTTTATAGGTTATAAAACTAATAGTAGAATTAGTAGCTTTAAAAGTTATAATACTATTTTTAACTAAGGTACCGATATCTTCCTTATCTAGTGTAGATATAGAGATTAGGCTAGCCTTAAGATCTAGGGTAAGCTAGACCTTATATAAGATAAAAGGTCTAATATATTCGTCTAATATATTTAATATTCTTAAAATAACGTCTCTATAGCCCTTAGTATAAAAAGTATCGCCTATAGCCGTAGATACTAGAACTATATAGGGCCTAAAATTAATAAAGATAGACCTATAAGGGGTTATATAAGTACTAGTACCGGAATTAATTATCTAGCGAGAGATATTATTATTATCTCCTATAGATAGTTAACCTTATTTTAATACTATAAGTATACTAAAAATAGTATTTATAAAGAGATTATTATACTTCGTAACTAGATCTCCTTATTAAGGGAAAATAGTATTTACTATACGGTTTAACGAAATAATACGACTCTAACTATCTACCTAACCTATAACTTAGCCTAGCTAGGGAACTAGGACTTACTAAATAGTATATTATTACTATAGTTATTAATAAAGGACTATATTAGAAGATATACTATTTTTCTATAAAGGGTAATTCCTAGAATAGTGATTTCCTAGGACGTTATAATATTTATAAAAGATAATATTTTCCTCCCGTTTAAAAGGCTTCTTTTTCTTCTTATTTTTATCCTTACCCTTAGGTTTAGACTTATCTTTAGAGGAGGAAGTATTTCTACCCTTTTTATTATTCCTACTAGACTTCTTATCCTTATTAGAAGAGTCCTTAGTAGTTATAGTATTAGTAGATAGGGTTAATTAGGAAACGTTAAAGAAACGATTATTAGTCTCTACCTCGATAAACTTAATATATACTCTTTCTATAAAAGTCTTATCTTTTTTATTAACTCGTAGGTTCTATAAAAAGGAAAGATAATAAGGATTCTCTATAATAGCCTTTTTAAACTAATATAGCTTAATTATTTAAGAGGGCTCTTCGTCTATAGTAACAAAGTTACGAAGGGCCTCTTAAAATCTCCTTATAAAATCCGAGGGAGATCTATTCTTATACCGTAGGTTAACCCACTTTAAATAGTAGGTATAGGCTTATTAATAAGACTTTATTATATATATCTTCCGAAGCTTATTAAAAGCTTTACGTATATCCGCAATTTAAGTAATAACTAATAAAGGCTCGGGTACGAGAGTTTTCCGGATATAAATAAGGGTTCGGGTATTATAAGATTACTAGTTATTAAGCTTATTTTCGTACTTTTTCCGAAGTATCTTATTAATTTCCTTAATCTCCTTTATTCTTTCTCGGACATCCGTAGTAGTGATCGTAATATTATCGTCACGTTATACCTATGCCTCCCGTGCTTCCGCGAGTAAAGCCTATTCCACAGCCTATCGAGAGACTTCGAAGTAGTTAGGTTTACTTAGGGAGGGAATACTATAAGAGATTATCCTAGTATAGTATCTATTATTAGTAAGAAGGGCTAGATATATAGCTATCTTCTAATCTCTATAGTTAGACTATCCTTTTAGTTTCGGTACTAAATCTATATAGTCAATCTTATATCGACTAATAGCGAAGTCCCTAATATTAAAGGACTCCGATATATTGGCAGTCTATATAGGGTTCGGTAGTTAATAAGAAGGTCGAACGGCTAATAAGGTTATACGGCGGTCAATAGAAGAGTCGAACGGCCAATAAGGTCTGTTTAGCGGTTAACAGAGAAGTCGAACGGCTAATCAGATAATAGGATCCTATATTCTACCTAGGTATTCGGATACTAGAGAGAAATTGGGATAACTATATAGGGTATATTGGGTGGGTGGGTGGGGTAGGGTGTTGTTGGGGTGACTAGTGAAAAGTCTGCAAAAACACCCCATAGTGGGTCGGTGCGACGCAGCACTAGGTTCTCGTCGGAGGAATCAGAAGATGCGAAGCTTGCAGTTATATAGAGGCTCCGACAGCAAAGGACTCATAACCTGATAGAGAGATGATCCTGTACGACTACTTATAAGAAGGAGTGGACTGGAAAATCTTGTATTGTGCGTTAAGAGAGAAAGGAAGAATATGGAAAGCTAGCTAGACTAATGTACTAGGAGATCACGTGTTCGCAACAGAAATTCAATCAAAAATTGACGGCTGTTCTACCATTTTAGCACCGTAATCTTAGCTATCTTTAAAATTGGCGAGCTTTAAATTTACAAAGATACAATATTAGCCTTTCCATAATTATTCAAGAGGCTAAAATTAATCGAAGTAAAAATTATGGAGGCAATAATATTAGAGTCGTTCGGTGTTAGCCGGAGATAAGGAAGCGCTAGTAAGGATCCAAGATGTGGGTTCCCTTAGACTCCTTACAGGCTAGGAAGACCGAGTCGTCTGAGTGAACCGAGTAGTCTAGGAAGACTGAGTGGTCTAGGAAGACTGAGTGGTCTAGGAAGACTGAGTGGTCTAGGAAGACTGAGTGGTCTAGGAAGACCGAGTGGTCTGGGAAGACTGAGTAATCTAGGAAGAACGAGGGGTCTGGGAAGACTGGTTGGTCTGGGAAGACTGAGTGGTCTAGGAAGAACGAGGGGTCTGGGAAGACTGAGTAGTCTAGGAAGACCAAGTAGTCCAGGAAGACTGAATAGTCTGAGTTGAGCTTCTCCAAGGTGGAGCAAGGAGTAGTCAGGAACCAATCACACATTGGCCCTCTGATCCATTGCTACTCCTCCACTTTTGTTTTTAAACTGTACCTCGTGCGTGATTCCCCAGCTCGCTGCCAACCGCTCCTTAGAGTAATTATATTGATTTTATGATGTCCCTCCACCACGCCGTTAGTTATCGCAGTACGACTACCTAGAAAAGTACCAGTTACAGTAACCACATTATGCAGCTTTCTCGGTCTTTATTATGATCATTAGCCTCTAAGCCTAGAGCATCGTATCAGAAGCAGGACGGAAAAATAAAGAGAAAGACTTAGGCGCAAGAGAAGATTTGAAGCCGTTGATTTAACGAGTTGGCTATAAACCACGATCCACTAGAAACGGAACATCTAGCTAGCCAATGATATCTCGCATTTGCCACCCCTGTTTTGGGTTGGCAATCAGGTCTCCGTGAGTCTTCATATGTAGTCTTCCTTACGGAACACTCTTCCTTGTGGAGCCCTCTTCCATATGTAGTCTTTTTCCTTACGGAGCCCTCTTCCATCTGGAGAACTACTGCGTATGGAAATCATCTTTGGACTATTGTGATGATGGTTGCATGAAATCTCTGACTGAGGATGGGAAAACAAGGTACTTTCTGGTAAAAGTTCCGCTTTGGCCTGACGACTTCATATAGGTTGTTGCGGTGTATCGTTATCAGCCTGCTGCAGATCCTGGTCTGTCACTAGCATTGGGGCTGGATAGTAGGAGTTCTTGATAGGTCAGTCATATTTTCATCAGAGCCATAGTTTGAAACATACTAATTGCGAGCTAAGGAAAGCCCAAAATCCCGAAGTATCCGCTGATAAGATATGTACCTTGCCCGTCTCTCGGATACGAATTCCCACGCATACATCTGCGCTGCACATCCTGCTATATTCGCATGCCTTTTTCATCAGACTTGTTTTGCGACGGCATTGTTTTTGCCGCATCAACTTTCTTTTCGAAACGACATCCTTAGGCCTGGTAGCTAGGCTTCTCCAAAACCCAACTTGGGTCCAAACTTTGGACCTAAGACCCAACCCATATAGGTTTTGGGTCCGACTTCTATAACCTAACCCAACCCAAGACCCAATACTAGGTACCTATTAGGGCCCTAGGAAAACCCAATTTTGCATAAATTAGAGCTCTTAGCGTTTATAACCCTACGAAGTCATCGAAATAAAATACTATTTTTTACACTTATTTTAGTTTCCCTACTATATTCTTAATAACCTTACCTACTATAGTAGGAAATTTCAAATAATCTCTATAAAATAGAAGTGAGAAAGCCTAGTTTTAAATTATTTACTTTATAGAATTATAGATTTACTTCTTATAGTACTATTTACCTAAAATAGGAAAAATATTATTAGGAATATAGAGAAATATATATTTAACTTATATAGAAGTAGTAGTATTTTTTTAATAAGAGGAAATATAAATTTAAATATATTAATTTCTACTCTAAACTATTAATTTTCTATATAAAATAAAAGCTAGTCTTCTCTATTTAGGTATATTTATTTAGGTATATTTATCTATTTAGCTAACTTAGTAAGACTACTAAGATAAAATATATCTTACTCTATCTATACGAAATATTTTAAAGATCTTAAGAAGGAATTAGGGTAGGAATTAGGCTTTCTTAGGTTCTTTTAGGTATTTATTAGGTTCTTTTAGGTATTTATTAGGTCTAATTAGGTTCTCTTAGGTCTAATTAGGTTAGATCTATATAAATATTTATAATTTAACTAATTAATAGCTATCTTAGTATATTTCTTTTAATTTATCTTCTTTTCTCTTCTACTTAGTTAGTAATTTTATTTAAGCTAGTCTATCTAATATTATAAGTATTCCTTCTCTCTCTTATCTTTTTAGTATCTATAATCCTATTAAAAGCCCTATTATATCTTAAAGCTAGTATTCTAACTTTCTATTCTTAATTTATAATAGAGATATAAGTAATTTATCCTACTATATACTATCTAATTATCTAGTAACTCTATCTAGTAACTAGGCTATACTATCTAACTTTTATTACGATTTTCTTTAACTAGATTACCCTCTACCTTTTCCTCCCTCTCTTACCTATATTAAACTAGACCGGTAAAAAGTATTTTTTCTTTATAATATAGTAGAATATACTAAATAGATTAAGTAGTAGCTATAAACTAATTATAAGAGAAAGAGTAAGATTTATTAGGATATAGCCTACTAGTCTACTTTTTAAAGTAATTTCTACTAAGTTACTTAGAGTATAGATAGCGTACTAAAGGTTATATATAAGCGCTATAAGAAGATTCTTAAGTACCCTTATTCTATTAGACTAGGTTAAGCGGGATATTATAATATATCGACTATAGTAAAGTATCTAAAATCTATAAGCTATTAAAGGTCTATTAGGCGGAAGAATATAGATATTATAGGTTTTCTAAAAAATAGAGTATATTCTCGATAATCGCTTTATTCCTACTATACTAATATATTCTAATCTAAATAGTAATAAATATTAATTAGCGTCTTTTTCTCGTAACTAGAGTAGGAGGAAGAGATCTTATAGTTTCTTACTCTTAACTAGCTCCCCTTCTATCTTATTAAGTATCTAACCTTCCGTAGTCTTATCTATAAGGCTCGCTTTATACCCTCCCCTCTAATAATCCTATCCGTAAATATAATCCGTTAGTAACTATAAGGCCTAGTTATAAACCGCTAATAGGCTATCCTTCGGCTACTACTACTAAATTATAAGATTTCTATTATACTTAATTACTAGATTTCTCCGTTTTTATAGATATTTATAGTTATAACTAGCTATTTTATTAATATAGACTAGGTTTATTAAGAAGTTCTTCTTAGTTTTAAACTACTTTCCGGTTTATATATTAGCTTAAATCTTAGTAATATTCTTTTTAATATATTATTTAAATATAAGATAGAAGATCGGATATTTAGATTAATAACTAATAATATATCTAATAATAAGATATTAGCTAATTCCCTTTAGTAAGCTTTACCTAATAATATAAATATTATCCGAACTCCTTACTTTACTTATATTATCTAGCTTAGTCTTAATTAGCTTTTAGATCGTCTTAAGGTAGTCCTTTTAAATAATACTACTTAGACTAAATAGACCGAAAGATAATTAATATTAGCCTAGGCTAATATAAAGCGCTAGAGTTATAAGATCTCTTATATCTTAAATAAGGTCCGCTATCTTACGATATATATCTATATAAGCCTTTAACGGCGTAAGATATTTAATAGCCTCTAAATAAAGGAGCCTAAAGTTATCCTAATATAAGATATAAAGACTTAGTAGAATTTAATATATCTAATACTTCGTCGAGTAAAACGACTTTATACAGTCTTTTTATCCTTCTATATAGAGTATAACTATAAAGAAATACTACTAAATAATAAGGAATAGCGCTAAATCGACTATCTACTATATCTTACTAAGCTATTCTTTAAATATATAACTAAGATCTTAAAGACTCGGGATATAATCTTATATCTTATATTTAAAATTTATAATATATTATTCGAGTATCTTAAAAAGTTAATAAAGTAGCTCTAGCGGAAGCGGGTTCTATAGAAAAAGTATATACTTAGGTCTTTTAAAGCTAGCCGATTAAAGCTAGATAAGTACTACTCGTAGATAGATAAGGTTAGAGGATATATCTATACGATTAGTACTATACTAGCTCCTAATAATCGGTTCTAATTCTTCCTCTTAGACGATTAGGATAAATTATAGCGGGATAAATATCGGAGCGCCTTCTAAGTAGCTCTTACTCCTTACTAAGAGTATCTATCGAATACCCTAAGTGTAATAGGCTCTTATACTATACCGAGGCTAAATTCGAGGCTTAGTAAGATATTAAGTAGATATAAATTATAGATAAAGCTAGTTAGAGATAAAGCGATATAATACCTTAATAGTAATATATTTAAATTTAAATTATAATTTATCTATATATAATACTAACTACGCTTTAGATCCTATTAATACTAAGCCTCTTTAATTCTAGAAAAAGTATTAAGGTCGTTTTCCTACTATCGCTATATTTATATAAGATATTCTCTTAATTCTAGTAACTAGTATTAGAGTTAAGCGACTTTTTAATACTACTTAGGATATCTACTATTATTACCGCGGTTATATAAAGTCCGAAATAATTAAGGAGCTAATAATATTTCTTTATACTTTAAGGTTCGATCTTAAAAAGCGGGAGGTAAAAGAGCTTAAAAGATTCTTTTCTCTTAATAAGATTAAAGTAATAAAAGAAAAAAAGGATAATAGGCTTAATAATATTAAGATAGATCTTATTAGTAATACTAAAGAGCTAGATAATAGGTCTTATAACCTAATAGACGTTAATAAGGTTAATAAGGCCTAGGATAAGGAAGATAAGGATAGGCTAGTATTACTAGAGACTAATACCTAAATACGGGTCTTAGGGAGAAAGCGGAAATATAGAGAGGATAATATATTTAAGTATTATTAGGATTATTTATAAATAATCTATTCTTTAAGAAATCGGAGTACGGATTATAGTTTTATATATAAATTTAAAATATAATATTATATTAATCTAGCTATAAGGTCGAAATTCGAGATAAAAGTTAAAAGTAAAATATATAAAATTATAGCTCTAAAATATATAAGTTATATAGCTATAGAATCTTAGTATATTTATTATATTTATTACCTAATTAGGTACCTAGGGGTTAGATTAGGTTATCTAGTATAACCTAAAACCTAGCTTAGGTCTAAGGTTTAGCCCTAAAACCCAACCTAAAGTTAGGTTAGGTTAGGTTGGGTCCGGGTCTAATTAGGTTCTAGAGAAGTCTAATTCGGAGGGGTCTCCTCTATCTAAGAGAAAGGGAGCCTAAGGTAGAATAGTATAATAAAGAAATACCGTAATAACTATCCCCCCTTCTCTATAAAACCTATCCCGGGGTTTTAGGTTAAATAAAGGGAAGTATAAGTTATAAGGTAAGAAGGGTTCCTATCGAGTTTATCCTTTTCTCTATCTTTTAGAGCCTCGTTAGTATAGCCGTAATAGTAGCTAACGGACGGGATACTAGCGATCTAGTACCGGAACTAGAACTAGTTTAGTGCTTAGGCTACTTACATTCTAACTTAAAGTCCTTTAATACTACTAAAGGGGAGGTTTTCTCTATCTCTTACCGGTATAATATAATCGTATTTATCCTTTATAAGCGATATTATATAGATAAGAAGATTTATAATATAATACGTTTTTAGGCTTTTATTATAATAGATCCGTACTTATCCTATATAGATATCTATTAGTATAATAAGGGATACTAAGAATCTTTCTACTACTTTAAAATTTTTAAAGATTCTCCTAAATAATAAAATAGAGTTATTAGAATAGATCTATATAGAAGTCGCTAAAAATTCGTATAATTTAGTATAGGCGTTTAACGCGGTAGTTATTAGTTACTATTTATATTAGAATTTAGTAGGTATAAAAAAGATATAAGCTATAAGTATTTTATAGCTATTTTATTAATAATTTACTTTCTAATAATAGTCTAGCTATTTTAGGTAAGTTATAATAAATTTATAAATAGTTATTAGGCGGATATATAGACTATATTTAATAGTCGTAGTTTAACTTAGTTAGATTAGGGTAGACTTTTAAGTCTACTCCCTAGGGATATAGGATATACTTACTAGACTATTACGAAATAGAGATATTTAGAGTCCGTTTCTAATACTTTTATAGCTATATTTAGGGAAGCTATAGGAACGATCCTATTTAATACTTTTAGGATTAATAAATATATAAGATTTATAACTTATTCTCCTTAATAAAGAGAAGATACTATATATATAGTTCCTTCCTTATAATAAAGGTAGTCTAAAATAAAAGAGGAACTTATTTTAATTTTCTAACTATAATCCTTCTTTCTTTACGTTATTTCGTTATTATTTACGCGTAGTCCCTTATATATTTCGTAGGTAATCCCCTTATATCTTATTATCTTATTTTTTATAAGTTCTATTTATTTTTATATAAACCTTTTTTTATTATAGTATAAGATCGTAGCCGCGGTCGCGATTATAGTTATAGTTATAGTTAGGGTTATAGTATAAATCCTATTAATAACCTACTTATAGACTAATCTATATTTTTATCTTTTTTAGCTACTTCTAAAGTAGTATCTAAGGTTTATAACCCTTCTAATATTAATCCGCTATTAACTCCTCCTTATATAGGTCCTATTAGAACTACTTATTATATTCGAAACTCTAATTCTTCTATATACCTAAAACGAAATTATCTTATCCGATATCGCCTAAATTAGTACGTTATCTATTTATATAGAGCTAAGAAAAAGTAGGTTACTAATAAACTTCTTAAGATTAAGTATAAATCTAAGACTATTAGTTCTATCTTTTACTAGTATTATATAGAGAAATAATAGGTATATAACTTAGTATAGATTCGTTCGCCTTTTTTATTAGTATTAGACCCTAATTATATAGGTTCCGAGTAATATTATTAGTAATACTATAAATCTAATCTTAATTATTAAATAGTCTACCTAATTTTTCGAAAAGCTAAAAGATTACCTTAACTATATAGAATAGGATAGGGTTAATAAATCCTAGTTTTTCTATAGGTCTACTATCTAGGCTACTATTAAAAGTAGGATCTATAGATTAATCTCTAACTTTTTAGCGTTAATCCGTAGTTACCGAGCTACTTATAGTTTCCCTCTATTTTAAAAAAGGACTCCTATCGTAAGTATTATTTTCTCCTTTTTAGGTATATTTCTCTAACGAATTAGTAGGATATCGCTAATACTTATAAATAATTCCTCTTTTCTTAAGATCTAACCTTTTTACCTTATCTTAGTCTTTTAGCTAGACTAGCTAAACGGAAGGCCTATAATATTTCTATTTACTACTTTATCCGCTATAAAGATTTAGATTATACCTCGTAGAATACCGCGAAATATTTATTTATTAGGGATCTAATAATAGCGATTATTATAAGTAGTTAAGATACTAATATAAGCCCTATACTTTCCCTTAGTATCTAGGCTAGCTTTCCGATCGTACTAGATAGGCTATAAGTTCGTTATATATTTAGCGTAGTTTCTAGAATTATTCTATTTTCTTATTTTTAAAGTTTATTTCTTCTATAATATCTTAGAGATATTTCGTTAGTAAAATAGGTTCGTTTCGATCTAGATTTATTATCTTCTTTTTATTAATAGAGTATTAATTTTAACTATATACTTTAAGCTTCCTTCTTCTTTTCCTTAAGTTTTCTAAAGGACTTAATAGCTTTTTTTATATTTCCTATATTTTCTTCTAGGATCTATTAGTTATATTTAGTAGACTAACCCTTTTATTTACTAAGAAGTATCTCTTTTTATTAAATAGCCTTTTATCTTTAATATTTTTAATTTCCTATTTATTAGACTTTTTAAGTTCTAGTATTAGTAAGGTTTCGGACTTTTCTTTTTTCTATAGTTCTAGAAGAGAGATATAGAATATATTATATATCTTATTATATTAGTTTAGGAGACTTAACTAGTACGCTTAAGATCTAATAGGGTTTAGGATTTATAATAGTTTAATATATCTTAGGACTAGTTTCTTAGTATAGACTTTAAACTTTAGATTTCTTATTAATAACCCTACTAAATCGTCTTTTTTAAATACTATAAGTTTATAAATAGAGTTAAATCGTTTTATAAATAATTTAGAAGCTTTTCGCTATCGTTCTATTATATCTTCCTATAACTATTTTAGAATCTCGATTCTTTTAGTTACGGCTAGGATCTCCTTTTTATATATTTCGTCCTCGGAATATATATAAAAGTTAGGCTTATAGCTTATAAGAGCTATAAATAGAGAGTAGCTTATAGTTATATTTAGTAAGTTATTATAGGTATATTATACTATTAGTAGTAGTTTTAATTATATAAATTACTCTATATTAATAAAATATCTAAGATAATATTCTAGCGTTTAATTTATACGCTTAATTTAACTATCTATTTAGGGGTAAAATATAGTAGAAAAGTATAGTTTTATCTTATTTTCGTAATATAGTTAAGACTAAAATTTACTAGTAAATATAGAGTCTCGATTAGATATAATACCCTATAAGGGTCTATAGCGAAGTTCTATCTCTATATAGAAAAACTCTATAAGCTTAGAGGCGTTAATTAATATAGAAACGGTAAAAAATAGGGCCTATTTCGTTATCCTATTAATAATAATAAAGATACTATCTACTATATTATTTTTATAAATTATAGATAGTAATCTTATAATAAAATCTATCGATAATTTAGTGAAAGGTTAAGTAGGAATCGGTAGTATTCTAAGTACGCTATATAGTTAATACCTTAAAGCTACGTTTCCTTAATATACTATATATTTAGAGATGTATTCCGCGATATCTTAGTATATATTTTACTAGTAGAAATATCTTTATAGTAATATTAATATTCTATATTTACTAAAATATCCCGCTAAGATATTATTATAATAAAGACTAAGGAGTCTTTTCCTTAAGTTCTCCCCTATAGGGATATAAAGTCTTTCTTTATACCTTATAATACTATCTAGATCGACGCTTTAGTCTTTATTACTTAGTTTCGACTAGGAAATAGTAAGTTTTTAGCGGTATATCTTAGGATCGCTATCCTAGATTTTCTCGATTAGGTTTTATAGGTCTAGTTATACTTCCTATATATATATAGATTAGTTTCGGTATATATACTTAACTATTTTATAAGGTATCCGTTAGTCGCGATCTAACTCTTTCTATTAGTCTAGTTAGCTACTTCTATATTAGCTTTATCGTTATTTATATTAGTCCGTTCTAGATTAAACTAGGATTTACTAATATATAAATCACGAATACTTAGTGATTCGGTTATAATAATACTCTATTTTAATAATATTCTAGTAATAATTCTATTATATAATAGTCTAAGTAGATCTTCTACTAAAACCTCCTTTAGTTTTAGATTTACTTTTTAGGATAATATATCTATAAGATTTATTTTTCTTAGTCTATATTTAATAAAAAAGTTATATAAGGATAGAAATATATACTATCTCGTTTATTTTCTATTTAGCTTCGGCTACTTTATAAAAGTCTATAAATTTATATAATTAAATAGAACTTCTATAGGTTAGATACTTCCTTCTAAATAGTATCGTTAATATTTAAATAAATAAATAATAGCGAATAGTTCTTAATCTAGGGTAGAATAGTTAAGTTTAGCCTTACTAAACTTTTAGGACTAAAAGACTATAAGGTACTATTTTCTATCTTTATCCTTCTAGAATATAATCCCTTCTATAGCTTTATTAGAAATATTAGTTTCTAATTATATATCCCTTTCTAAGATAAAATAGTATAGTAGTATTAGTAACTAAAATACTATAATTAGATAGTAAAACGTAAGTCTTTTATAGACTTTAAGCTAGACTTATCCGGATTTTCTTCTATTTTTTAACCTTTTTAGTAAGGAAATTAATAGAAGTATAATCTATAAAAACTACGGTATAAACTATTAGTAAAAGTTATAGAATCTAATAAATACTTAGATATTATAATAGCTTTTAGGGAGTTCTTAGTTCCTAATAGATTCTACTTTTCGGGGGTCTATAGAGATACCTTTTAAACCTATTATAAATTCTAGGAACTCTATCTTTTCCTAATAGAATATATACTTTAAGGCCTTTATATATAGGCTAGCTCTTCTAAGGTTTTTAAGGACTTTTCGGAGATATTTTATATAAGATTCCTTTATTAAAGAAAATATTAGTATATTATTAAGATATACTATATAGATTATATTAAAGTAATCTCTTAGTATATTATAGATATAACTTTAGAATATAGTAAGGGTATTAGTTAGTCTAAACGGTATAACTATATATTTATAATACCTATATTAAGTACGAAATATAGTCTTCTACTTATCTCTTTCTTTAATATAAATTTAGTAATATATATTTTAAATATCGACTTTACTAAACTATTTAGCTCCTATTAATTAGTCTAGAATTTCTAAGATAAATAGTAATAGGTATCGGTTTTTAACTAAGATTTTATTTAGTCCCTAATAGTCTATATAGAGGCGTAATTTACTATTCTTTTTTAGAATAAAGAGGATTAATACTCCTATAGGACTTTTAGATAGTTAGATTTATCTATTTTCTAAATTCTTATTAATATATTCCTAAAGTTCTTTTAGTTCTTTTTAAGATAAGAAATAGATTAGTCTATAAGAGAGATTTTCTTCCGGTAATATATTAATAATATAGTCTATAACCTTATTTAAAGAAAGGGTTTATATATTTTTTATAGAGAAGACGTTATAGAATTCTTTTAGTTCTAAAGGTAAATTAGGATATTCTTCTATATCCTTATCCTCTTTATATAAAAGCTATACTTCTTCGGGTATTTTTACTATAATATAGATATATATATAGTTCCTATACTTTTTTATAAACTAGTATAGGGTTATAGCTTTATAGTTTAGGGTATTAAACTACTATTTTTAGTTTAGTAGAGAGAGATTAATTTTTTAGTTAATTAAGATTATTATAAATAGTAGTACTAGACTATCTAAAATCCTTAGATTTCTATCGATAGTAATATAATATTATATAAATATTCTAGTAATTCCTTTACTATCTATAATAATTATAAGGATATTCTATACTCTATATATAGTTACTTCTTTATATCCTACTACTTTAATAATAGAAAGTATAAGTTTCGCTTTTTAAAGTTTTTAAGTTTTTATAAACTTATAACTAATAAGACTAACTTCTATATAACTATTTAGATCTATATAGGTTTTAATTTTTTCTACTAAGATCGGAGTATAGAAGTATATTATCGTTCTAATCTAAGGGGTTAGAGTAAGGAAATCTACTTTAATCTACTCTTATTTCCTTATTATTTTATTAAGGATCCTTTTACTTTTATTAGTTACGCTTTTATTTTCTTTATTAGGGAGTTATTTAGATATTTATTTAAAAGGTAATCCTAACTTTAGTAAGTATAATAGGTAAGTTTCTTTTCTATCTTTTTATTAATAGGGTTTCTATATCTTTTTAATCTTAAGTCCTTTAGATTTCTTTTTTCGGAGGAGTTTTCGTTTTTATTATATTTTTCGAATTTTCTCTTTTTCTTTTTTATATCTAGATCTCTTTACCCTAATTTAGTCGCTTTTCGTTTAGATTTCGTTTTCTAGTTTTAAAGCTCCTAAAATTTTAATATAATAAAGACTATCTTTTTTTAAATTTTTAGAAGAGTTAGGTTATATTTATAGATATAGGTTTAAAGTCTATAATTAAGTTTTAAGAAAAAGATAAGAGCTTTTTATTTCTTACTTTACTTTAGGAAATATTTTTCTAAGAGATTTAACTTATAGTAAAAGTCTCTTAGGTCTTAATCGTTTTATTAGATTATCCTTTATATTTAGTTAGTAATAGTAGCTTATATATTTATAGAATTTTTTATTAAGGATAGAGTCTATTCCTTAAAGTAAGCTTATAAATCTTATACGATTTAGCTTAGAGTTAAAGATATTTCGTTTAGGTAATTATATTAGAGTTATTAGTAGTTCTTATTTATATAGGATAGAGTACTAAAAATCTTTTATTTTTTAGTACTATATTTTTTACTCGCTTCTTTAAATTCTAGATATAGCCTAAATAACTAGTCTTCTCTTTCTTAGATTAAGAATTCTTCTATAAAGTTAGAGTTCTTAAAATAGATTTTCTAACTACGTAGGTTTAGTAAATTACTACGAATCCGGCTATAATACGTAGGTATTTCGGCTACTCTTTTAAGCTATTTAATCCTTATTATAAGGGCTTAGAAGGTTTCTTTCTTAAGGATTACTTAAGAATTATCCTTATTTCGCTAAGGATTTAGGGTAGTTTTAGAGGGTTATTAGTTATCTCTACTAGTAGTCATAGGTACTTCCGAGAGTCCTAATAAAGATTAGGTCTCTCCCTCCTCTATCTCGTAGATAGTAGGGTTTTCTTATTATTACGACCCTCTACTAGGAGAGTGCCTTATAGACTGAATCCCGCCTAGTCCTATGACCTAGAACCCGTGACCTAGTAGGGGTAGCACGACCCCCCGCTAGAGACTACACTAGGAAGACTAAGTCCTACCGGGTTAGGTGACCTAGTCCTATAACCCGCTAAAGGTTATCTATATAGAGACTACTAGGGGAACTTAGCTCTTTAGCGATTAGTTTATAAATATATTAGTACCCTACTATTCCTTCACTCTAGTTCTATATTACCTACTAGGACCCGCTAGCACGCTAGTCCTAATATTCTAATCGCTAAATCTTAATTAAACTAGACCGTTAGAATACGTAATATCGACGACTCGACGTACGAGCGACCGCCTAAGGGGAGCCTTAGCCCTAATCGCGGAAACGAACGACGTCCCGGGACCCCTATAACCCCTACTAGAAGAGGTAGAGATATAGGGAGTCGACGATAACCCTTAGGGAGGAAACCCGCCGGATCTAATAACCCCGACTAAGATAGATAAGAAGGTAGAACTCTAAGAGTTAGAGACCCTTAAAAGACGTCTAGCTCTAGTAAAGGAGAAAAATAGGATCCGCTCGGAGCTATAGGATAAAGAAGAAAACGTAGTAATCCTATAGGTAAATATATAAGGATCTAGGATCTATTAGGGTTCGCTAGATAGCGCTACTAATTAAACTATCTATTAACTACCTAATATTACCTATACGAACTTAATTATATTATAAGGAAGTACTAAAGGCTATCTATTCTATTAGAAGAAAGTAAAGGAACTATATATACCTTATAATATAATAACTTATAAAGCTAAGAGTTTAGGCGAATATAATCTCTTTAAATCGAATTAAGAAGCCTTCTAGAATAGATACCCTAATTAGTTCGCTAGTAATATATATAAAATAGACTAAGTAACTAAATTCTTAGCGCTAAAGGTTAATATAATATAGATAGAATACTATAGGAATAATCTAGATATAACGTTTACCTAGTTAATCTTTAAAATATAGATACTCGCTTAGATTACTAACTTTATTAAGATATAGTAAGAAGCTAAATATAACTAGTAGTAGATAATATAAGCTAAGTACTAAGATATATACTAATATACCTTAAAGCTTACTAGACTCTATAACCGCCTAAAAGATACGCTAACTAGATAGATAAGAATCGACTATTTAGAGATAGGTATCGTTAAGGAGATATAAGACGAAATAAAGAGATTTATAGCCTTAGCTATAGATTAATAGGATAACTAAGTAACCTTCTATAACTAAATTAAGAAAGTAATACTAAGTAGGATATTATATCTTAAGAAGACTAGAAAGATAATACCGAGAAATACTATAGACTTATAAGGATCTAGTAAAAGACCCTTTAAGAAAAATAGCGCCTTCTCTATATAATAAGCTATAACTACTATAAAAAGTAGAAAAACTACTATAGGGTCTAAATAAGACTAGAGCGGAGATAGTAAATTCTATAACTTCTATAGTAAGCTAGGCTACTATATAAAGGACTACTATAAGAAAGCTATAGTAAACGCTATAACTATAGAAGAGTTAAAAAAATAGATAACCCTATACTATAGACTTCTATAGTGCTAGGGATAGTTCTCTTTAGAGAACGTAAGAGAGTATACTAAGCACTCGTCTATAATATACTAATATTAGACGTTAAGACTAGAACCCTAATAGGAGTAGCTAAAACGCTAATAGATAGTAGTATAATCTAGAGCTTTATAAATTAGAAATAGGTAAAAGAGAACCTAAAAGAGATATATATAATAAGTATCTACCTAATAGAAGCTATAGATAGATATAAGATCTCTTTATATAAAAGCTAAGAAATATAGCTTAGTCTAATAGACTAGAATAGAATCTATAGAGTTATTAAGATAACTTATAAAACTATAGATATAATAATTTATAATATAATTCTAGGAATAGATTAGCTTAGATTAGTAAATCTAGATATTAACTAAGTAACTAATAAGTAAGTATATAGAAATATAGCCCCGCTAAAGATTAAAACCTTTCTATTAGAAGACTTTAAAAAAGAAATAAGATTATAAAATATATTTAGAGAACTATACTTAAATATTAATAAAGTTACTAAGGAGTTTATAGTAATACTAAAGATAATATAAAGTTTAGATAGGACCTTTTATCTAGTATAATCTTTAACTAAACTCTTATTAGAATACTAAGATCTAGCTATTATAGTAAGTAAAAAAAGTATTATAGCCTTTCTAATCTATATAGAGTATAATTATATAATTAAGCTAATACTAAATAAGATACCCTTTTAGAGACTAATATATATACTATCTACTAAAGAGTTAGAAATCCTTTACTAATATATTAAGAAGAACTTTAAAAAAAGCTAGATCTAATATTTAAAAAGTTAATCGGATATACCTATTTTCTTTATACTAAAGAAAGATAGTAAGCTTAAACTTTATATAGACTATAAAGAGTTAAATACGATTACTATTAAAAACCGTTATCCTCTACTACTAATTAATAAGTCCTTAGTAAGATTATTAGGAGCTTAGATCTATACTAAACTAGATCTATAAGATACCTATTATAGGATCTATATAAAATAAAGAGATAAGTAAAAAATAGCGTTTAGATATCGTTATAGATATTTTAAATATATAGTAATACTATTTAGATTTATTAATACTCCTATTATCTTCTAGACGTATATTAATAAAGCTTTAGTAGGATTTATTAATATTTATCTAGTAGTATATCTTAATAATATACTAATCTTCTTAAAGGATAAAGAGACTTATATATACTATATCTAAGAAGTACTAAAACGCCTAATTAAGTAGAGATTATTTATTAAATCTAGTAAATATATATTCTATATAAAGAGAGTTAACTTTTTAGACTTTATTATCTCCTACTATAGAGTTACTATAGACTTTATCTAAATAGAGATAATAAGCTAGTAACTAAAGCTAATCTATATCTTTAATATATAATAGTTTATAAGCTTTACTAACTTCTACTAACGTTTTATTAAGAAATAGTTAATAATTAGCGTCTCTCTTAATAATCTAATTAAAAAGCTAGATATATAAAAGAAAGGAAGAAATAAGCGCTAAGAAGAGTTTATTTTTATAAAAGAAGTATAAGAAGCTTTTAAAAAGACTAAGACTACTTTCTAGACTATACTAATATTTATATATTTTAATACTATATTAAAAACTATAATAGAAATAGATACGTTAGAAGCCGCTATCTATATAATTATATTATAGCTTTATAAAGATAGATATTAATACTCTATTATCTTTTACTTCTAAAAGATATTAATAGTAGAGAGAAATTACTAGATCGGTAATTAAGAAATATTAATAATCTTTATAGGGTTTAAAGAATAGTACTATTTCCTTAAAGGAAATAAATATTTAATTATAGTAATAATAGATTATACTAATCTTATCTAATTTATAATAACTAAGGAGCTTATAAAATACTAGATACGCTAAATAGAATACTTTATAGGTTTCGACTTTATTATTATATTCCGCCTAAAGAAAACGAACTTTATAAACGTTTTTAGTAAATAACCTAACTATATAGTATATAAGCTATTAGACGTTATAAGTTATAGTATTTTTATATAGAGACTTAAGAAGACTATTAGTAAAGATATTATCTACTAAAAGAATCTATAAGATATAATATATCTAGACGTTATAATAATTATAGTATATATAGAGATCCCTATTAGGCCCGCGATAAATAGATTACTAAGTTAAAAGAAGGTATATAAAGTAGCTAAAAAAGAAACTATATATATCTATAAGCCGCTAGAAACTATAATAGAACTTATACTTAAAATATAGGCGAAGAATAAGTTCTATAGAAATATATTTAAAAGGGTATAGGAAACTAATAGCTTTAAATAACCCCTAAAGATATAATAAAGTATAAAGAGCTAGGATAGACTACTAAAATATAATAACTATATCTATATTTCTAAAGGCGAATCTATAATCTACTAAGAGATTATAAGAATCTATTATAATAATCTATAGATAGACTATTATATAAAGAAAAGAACGCTATAGACTATTAGATATAAATATTAATAGAAAAGCCTTATTAAGAATATATAAGACTATATCTTTATATATTAAGTATACTAGTTTAATACTATTAAATACTATAAGCTATATAGATTACTTAAATTATTATTAGTTCTAAAGAGACTAAGCTAGTAGATAAGTATAGACTTTATTATAGGACTACTACCTTTAAAATAGAAGGAGAAGGCCTATAATATAATTATAGTTATAGTCGATCTATTTTTAAAATACTCTCTCTATATTTCCTATACTAAAGATATAGACTCGCTAAGACTTATAATTTTATTTTATAAAAAAGTTATATCTCTATAGAGAATACTAGAAAACCTTATTAGTAATAAAAATATTATTTTTATATTAAAATTCTAGAGCTACTTTTATTATCTCTTTACTATAAGATATAGACTATTAATAGCCTATTATCTATAAACCGATAGATAAATAAAGAGATAAAACTAGAATATTAAATATTACCTATATAATATAGTAAGTTAGTACTAAGATAACTAAATAAAATAGATCCCTCTTATATAGATTATTTATAATACTACTATTTATAGTATACTAAAAATATCTCTAACCGAAGTATTATTAGGATTCTAACTAGAACTAAGGATATTAGTACTAGATAGGAAGATAGAAATCTATAATAATACTAAAAGCTATATAGAGAAAATACTAAAGATATAAGAGATATTAAGAAAACGCTTAAAAAAGTTAAAAACTATAATAAAGTAAGTCTATAATAGGAAATATATAAAAAAGTCTTTTATAATTAGATAATAGATTATACTAAGAAATAAGTATATTAACTTAGGATAACTATATAAAAAGCTAGATAACCGCTATATAAGACTCTTTATAATAGTAAGTATAGTAGGATAATAGGTATATTAACTAATCCTTACGCTAAAATACTATAAGATCTACTTTATATAATATACTTTAATACTAAAACTATATTATAGAGATCCGCTAAGAACTTAGGAGCGGCCTAACCTTATATTAGTAAATAACTAACCCGAATAGGAGATTAAAGAGATCTTTACTAATAACTATAAAAGCGCTAAATACTTTATTAAATAGAGAGGATATAGATATAAGGAAAATACCTAAGAGCTAAGAGAAAATATAGAAGATATACTAGTATTTAAGAACTACTATAATAAGAAAAAAGAATAGCTAGAGTATATAATATACTAAGAAAGATCTATAAAGAAGAAATTAATATAATCTAAGATCTACCGCTAAATATAGAAAAACTAAGATAGACTTAAGAATACTAAACCTAATAGCTAACTACTAAATAGATTCCTAGAAAACGACTAGCTATATTAATATATACTATAGATAGATAGAGGAAGGATCTAGAATACTAATAAAGATAAGAAGTAGATAAAAAATATCCTAAAGAGACTATAGATATATAATAAAGATATATAAAAGTTTATTATCGAAAAATAGGATAAAAAGTAATATAGCTAATACTTTCTAAAAGTATAATATAATAACTACCTATACTAGATAAGAAGCCTTTAAAGTACGCTTATAGCCTTACCGCTATATACGTAACTTAGCCTAAAAAGGCGTCTAAAACTAACTTATAACCTAATTTATTAATAAAACCTAAGTTAAAAGGGGCGGAGGGGGTAGAGGAGGTAAAGGGAGTATAGCGCGAGGAGAACTAAAAAGCGTAACTATACCTATATAGATATCCTAAGTTAAAGTATTCCGCGTACCGCGAAATCCCTATATAATCGTAAAAAACGATATATTCTATATAGGGGTAGTATAGGGCGCTAAGATATAAATATTAGCTTAAGTATTAAGTCTAGAATTAACCTAAAGAATATTAATAACTACTAATATAAGCGAAGATCTATATTTACTATTATATAAAACTACCGCTTTCTTATATAATAGTCGTATTAAGGAGTATTAACGTTAATCCTACTAGGCGGAGAGATATATATATATATACCGGGTTCTATTTAAGATAGTCTATATAATACTGATACTATATACTTATAGGGTTAGTAGGGGAGATAACGGCTAGAGGGACGTAATTATTAATAGAGGTATATATTATACTTACGACCGAAGAAAAGGGAGCTACTATAATAACTCGAGAGGACTTATAGTAAGAAAAGCGAAACGACGAAAAGCTATAAGAAGAAAAAGCGAAAGGATAAGGAAGTATAGAAAAAAAAAGCTATAACTTAGAGAGATAAGTAAAAAAATATATAAAGAACTTATACTATACGCGATAAAGAGAGATAACGCTTAAAGCTCTAAGTCTATCTATACCTTCTACTATTAAGATAAATTACTCCCTTTTAGATAGCTAGATATATATACTATTTTCGAACCCTCCCTACCTTAACTATAAGAGGTCCTCGACCCCCGACCCTTAGCTACGAGGTCGTAGCTCTTTAAGGAGGGGGAAAATATTATGACCCTCTACTAGGAGAGTGTCTTATAGGCTAGATCCCGTCTAGTCCTATAACCTAGGACCCGTGACCTAATAGGGGTAGTATAACCCCCTACTAGAGAGTATATTATAAAGACTAAGTCCTACCGGGTTAGGTGACCTAGTCCTATAACCCGCTAGAGGTTATCCCTATAGAGACTACTAGGGGAACTTAGCTCTTTAGCGATTAGTTTATAAATATACTAGTACCCTACTATTCCTTCACTCTAGTTCTATATTACCTACTAGGACCCGCTAGTACGCCGGTCCTAATATATTATATAGATAAGAAGACTTATAATATAGTATATTTTTAGACCTTTATTATAATAGATCTATACTTATCCTATATAGGTACCCGTTAGTATAATAAGGGATATTTAGGATTTTTCTACTATCCTAAAATTTTTAAAGGTTCTTCTAGATAATAAAATAGAGTTATCGGAATAGATCTATACGGAAGTCGCTAAAAGTTTATATAATTTAGTCTAGGTATTTAACGCGGCGATTATTAATCACTATTTATATTAGAATTTAGTAAGTACGAAGAAAATATAAGCTATAAGTATTTTATAGCCGTTTCGTTAACGATTCGTCTTCTAATAATAGTCTAGCTATTTTAGGCAAATTATAATAAATTTATAAATAGTCGTCGGGCGGATATATAGACTATACTTAATAGTCGTAGTTTAACTCTATTAGATTAGGGTAGACTTTTAAGTCTACTCTTTAGGGATATAGGATATACTTACTAGACTATTACGAAATAGAGATATTTAGAGTCCGTTTCTAATACTTTTATAGCTATATTCGGGGAAGCTATAGGAACGATCCTACTTAATACTTTCGGGATTAATAAATATAGGAGGTTTATAACTTATTCTCCTCGATAAAAGAGAAAGTACTATATATATAGTTCCTTCCTTATAATAAAGGTAGCCTAGAATAAAAGAGGAATTTATTTTAATTTTCTAACTATAATCTTTCTTTCTTTATATTATTTCGTTATTATTTATATATAGTTCCTTATATATTTTATAGGCGATCTTTTTATATTTTATTATCTTATTTTTTATAAGTCCTATTTATTTCTATAGGAATCTTCTTTTATTATAATATAAAGTTATAGTTATAGTTATAGTTATAGTTATAATTAAGATTATAGTATAAATCCTATTAATAATCTATCTATAGATTAATTTATACTTTTTTCTTCTTTAGTTATTTCTAAGGTAGTATTTAAGATTCGTAATCTTTTTAATATAGATCCGCTATCGATTTCTTCTTATATAGATCTTATTAAGACTATTTATTATATTTAAAACTTTAGTTTTTTTACGTACCTAAAATAAAATTATCCTATCTAATATTATCTAAATTAGTATATTATCTATTTATATATAGCTAAGAAGAAGTAGATTACTAATAAACCTCTTAAAATTAAATATAAATCTAAAGTTATTAGTTCTATCTTTTACTAATATTATATAGAGAAATAATAAGTATATAACTTAGTATAGATTTATTCGTTTTTTTTATTAGTATTAGACCCTAATCGTATAGATTCTAAATAATATTATTAGTAATACTATAAATCTAACTTTAATTATTAAATAATCTACCCGATTTTTTAAAAAGCTAAAAGATCACCCTAACTATATAGAATAGGATAAGTTTAATAAATCCTAATTTTTCTATAGACTTACTATCTAAACTATTATTAAAAATAGGATCCGTAAATTAATCTCTAACTTTTTAGCGTTAATCTATAGTTACTAAGCTATTTATAGTTTCTTTCTATCTTAAAAGAAGACTCTTATTATAAGTATTATCTTCTCCTTTTTAGATATATTTTTCTAACGAATCGGTAGGATATTACTAATACTTATAAATAGTTCCTCTTTTCTTAAGATCTAACCCTTTTACCTTATCTTAGTCTTTTAGCTATACTAGCTAAGCGGAAGGCCTATAATATTTCTATTCGTTATTTTATCCGCTATAGGGATTTAAGATATACCTTATAGAATACCGCGAAATATTTATTTATTAGAGATTTAATAATAGTAATTATTATAAATAGTTAAGATACTAATATAAGTCTTATACTTTCTCTTAGTATCTAGACTAGCTTTCTAATTATACTAAATATACTATAAGTTTATTATATATTTAGTATAGTTTCCGGAATTATTCTATTTTCTCGTTTTTTAAAGATTATTTCTTCTATAATATCTTAGAGATATTTTAATAGTAAAATAGGCTTATTTTAATCTAGATTTATTATTTTCTTTTTATTAATAAAGTATTAAATTTAACTATATATTTTAAGCTTTCTTTTTCTTTTCCTTAAGTTTTTTAAAAGACTTAATAGCTTTTTTTATATTTCCTATATTTTCTTTTAAGATTTATTAGTTATATTTAGTAAGCTAATCTTTCTATTTTAATAAAAAGTATCTCTCTTTATTAAATAGTCTTTTATCTTTAATATCTTTAATTTTCTATTTATTAGACTCTTTAAATTCTAGTATTAGTAAGATTTTAGATTTTTCTTCTTTCTATAGTTTTAAAAGAGAGATATAGAATATATTATATATTTTATTATATTAGTTTAGGAGACTTAATTAATATACTTAGAATCTAATAGGGTTTAGGATCTATAATAATCTAATATATCTTAGGGCTAGTTTCTTAGTATAGACTTTAAACTTTAGGTTTCTTATTAATAACTCTACTAAGTCGCTTTTTTTAAATACTATAGATTTATAAATAGAGTTAAATTATTTTATAGATAATTTAGAAGCTTTTTACTATTATTCCGTTATATCTTTCTATAACTTTTTTAGAATTTTAATTCTTTTAGTTATAGCTAAGATCTTCTTTTTATATATTTTATCTTTAGAATATATATAAAAGTTAGGCTTATAGCTTATAAGAGCTATAAATAGAGAGTAGTTTATAGTTATATTAGATAAGTTATTATAAGCGTATTATACTATTAATAGTAGTTTTAGTTATATAAATTACTTTATATTAATAAAATATCTAAGATAATATTCTAGTATTTAATTTATACGCTTAGTTTAACTATTTATTTAGAGATAAAATATAGTAGAAAATTATAGTTTTACCTTACTTTTATAGTATAGTTAAGACTAAAATTTACTAATAAATATAAAGCCTTAATTAGATATAATACCCTATAAGGGTCTATAGCGAAGTTCTACTTTTATATAGAAAAGCTCTATAAGCTTAGAGGTATTAATTAATATAGAAACGGTAAAAAATAAAGCCTATTTCGTTATCCTATTAATAATAATAAGAATACTATCTACTATATTATTTTTATAAATTATAGATAGTAATCCTATAATAGAATCTATTAATAATTTAGCGAAGGGTTAAGTAGGAATTAGTAGTATTCTAAATATACTATATAGCTAATATCTTAGAGCTACGTTTTCTTAATATACTATATATTTAGAGATATATTCCGCGATATCTTAATATATATTTTACTAGTAGAAATATCTTTATAGTAATATTAATATTCTATATTTACTAAAATATCCTACTAAGGTATTATTATAATAAATACTAAGGAGTTTTTTCCTTAAGTTCTCCCCTATAAGTGTTATAACCTAATATACGGAGTATAAATATAGTGCGTATATCTTATAGCATATATCGGGTATTTAGGTTAGTAACCTGATATAACGACTAGTTAGTCGTTATAGTGGCTCTTTTGGTAAACGCTCTACCTTACTATTACTTCCTACGTTTTGTATAGTGGTGTTAGGCCTACTTACCTTAACAATATAACGACTAACTTCGGAGACCCTAGGTTCGAGATATGTAGATATTAAATCAATGTCAAAATTCGAGTCTACGGTCTTTATAAGGAATATCATAGAAATAGCCCCGCGCTAGATCTAGATATACACTTAGGGGTCTATAACTTAAATATATATACCGATATCTTACTAGCACGGTATCTATACCGTTTAAGCTACCTATAGATATTCTATACCTCGGGGTCAAGGTATTAGAAAGAGGGGAGATAATGTTATAACCTAACATACGGAGTATGAATATGGTGCGCATATCTTATAGCATATATCGGGTATTTAGGTTAGTAACCTGATATAACGACTAGTTAGTCGTTATAGTGGCTCTTTTAGTAAACGCTCTACCTTACTATTACTTCCTACGTTTTATATAGTGGTGTCAGGCCCACTTACCTTAATAATAAGGATATAGAGTCTTTCTTTATATTTTATAATACTATATAGATTAATACCCTAATCTTTATTATTTAGTTTCGACTAAGAAATAGTAAGTTTTTAGCGGTATATCTTAGAATCGCTATCCTAGATTTTCTTAATTAGGTTTTAGAGGTCCGGTTATACTTCCTATATATATATAGATTAGTTTTAGTATATATATTTAACTATTTTATAAAGTATCTATTAGTTATAATTTAATTCTTCCTATATAGTCTAGTTAGCTACTTCTATACTAGTTTTATTACTATTTATATTAGTCTATTCTAGATTAAACTAGGATTTACCGGTATATAAATCGCTAATACTTAGCGATTTAGCTATAGTAATACTCCGTTTTAGTAATATTCTAATAATAATTCTATTATATAATAATCTAAATAGATCTTCTATTAAGATATCCTTTAATTTTAGATCTACTTTTTAGGATAATATATCTATAGGATTTATTTTTCTTAGTCTATATTTAATAAAAAAGTTATATAAGGATAGGAATATATACTATCTTACTTATCTTTTATTTAGCTTTAGTTACTTTATAAAAGTCTATAAATTTATATAATTAGATAGAACTTCTATAGGTCGGATATTTCCTTCTAAATAATATTACTAATATTTAAACGAGTAAATAATAACGAATAGTTCTTAATCTAGAGTAGAATAGTTAAGTTTAGCTTTACTAAACTTTTAGGACTAAAAGACTATAGAATACTATTTCCTATCCTTATTCTTCTAGGATATAATCCCTCTTATATCTTTATTAGAAGTATTAGTTTCTAATTATATATCTCTTTCTAGATCGAAATAATATAGTAATATTAATAACTAAAATACTATAATTAAATAGTAAAATATAAATCTTTTATAGATATTAAGCTAGACTTATCTAGATTTTCTTCTATTTTTTAACCTTTTTAGTAAAGAAGTTAATAAGAGTATAATCTATAAAAACTATAGTATAAATTAATAGTAAAAGTTATAGAATCTAATAAATATTTAGATATTATAATAGCTTTTAGGGAGTTCCTAGTTCCTAATAGATTCTACTTTTTAGGGGTCTATAAAGACGCCTTTTAAATCTACTATAAATCCTAGGAACTCTATCTCTTCTTAATAAAATATATACTTTAAGGCTTTTACGTATAAGCTAGCTCTTCTAAGGTTTTTAAAGACTTTTCGGAGGTATTTTATATAAGATTTCTTTATTAGAGAAAATACTAATATATTATTAAGATATATTATATAGATTATATTAAAGTAATCTCTTAGTATATTATAGATATAACTTTAAAATATAGTAAGGGTATTAGTTAGTCTAAACGGTATAATTATATATTTATAGTATCTATATTAAGTACGAAATATAGTCTTCTACTTATCTTTTTCCTTAATATAAATTCGGTAATATATATCTTAGATATTAATTTTACTAAACTATTTAGCTCCCGCTAATCGTTTTAGAATTTCTAAGATAAATAGTAATAGATATTAGTTTTTAACTAAGATTTTATTTAGCCCTTAGTAGTCTATATAGATATATAATCTACTATTTCTTTTTAGAATAAAGAGGATTAGTACTTTTATAGGACTTTTAGATAGTTAGATTTATCTATTTTCTAGATTTTTATTAATATATTCCTAAAATTCTTTTAGTTCCTTTTAGAATAAAGAATAGATTAGTCTATAAAAGGGATTTTCTTTTAGTAATATATTAATAATATAGTCTATAGTCTTATTTAAAAGAAAGGTTTATATATTTTTTATAGAGAAGATATTATAGAATCTTTATAGTTCTAAAAGTAAATTAGAAGATTTTTTTATATCCCCTTTTTTTTTATATAGAAGCTATATTTCTTTAAGTATTTTTACTATAATATAAATATATATATAGTTTTTATACTCTTTTATAAACTAATCTAAGATTATTACTTTATAGTTTAAGATATTAAACTATTATTTTTAGTTTAGTAGAGAGAGGTTAATTTTTTAGTTAACTAAGATTATTATTAATAGTAATACTAGACTATCTAAAATTCTTAGATCTCTATTAATAGTAATATAGAGTTATATAAATATTTTAGTAATTCCTCTACTATCTATAATAATTATAGGAACGTTCTATATCCTATATATAGTTATTTTTTTATATCCTATTACTTTAATAATAAGAGATATAAGTTTCGCTTTTTAAAGTTTTTAAATTTTTATAAACTTATAACTAATAAAGTTAACTTCTATATAACTATTTAGATCTATATAGGTTTTAATTTTTCCTATTAGGATTAGAGTATAGAAGTATATTATTATTCTAATCTAAGAGATTAGAGTAAAGAAATCTACTCTAACCCGCTTTTATTTCTCTATTATTTCGTTAAAGATCCTTTTACTTTTATTAGTTACGCTTTTATTTTCTTTATTAGGGAGTTATTTAGATATTTATTTAAAAGGTAATTCTTACTTTAATAGGTATAATAGATAAGTTTCTTCCCTATCTTTTTATTAATAAGATTTCCTTATCTTTTCGATTTTAAGTCTTTTAGATTTCTTTTTTTAGAGGAGTTTTTATTTTTATTATATTTTTCGAATTTTCCTTTTTTCTTCTTTATATCTAGATCTCCTTATCCTAATTTAGTCGCTTTTTATTTAGGTTTTATTTTCTAGTTTTAAAGCTTCTAAAATTTTAATATAATAGAAACTATCTTCTTTTAAATTTTTAAAAAAATTAAATTATATTTATAGATATAGGCTTAAAGTCTATAATTAAGTTTTAAGAAAAAAATAAAAGCTCTTTATTTCTTATTTTACTTTAGGAAATATTTTTCTAAAAGATTTAACTTATAGTAAAAATCTCTTAGATTTTAATTATTTTATTAGATTATTCTTTATATTTAATTAGTAATAATAGTTTATATATTTATAGAATTTTTTATTAAAAATAAAGTCTATTTCTTAAAGTAAGCTTATAAATCTTATATAATTTAGTTTAGAGTTAAAAATATTTTATCTAGATAGTTATACTAAAGTTATTAGTAGTTCCTATTTATATAAGATAAGGTATTAAAAATCTTTTATTTTTTAATACTATATTTTTTACTTACTTTTTTAAATTCTAGATATAACCTAAGTAACTAGTCTTCTCTTACTTAGATTAAGAATTCTTTTATAAAGTTAGAGTTCTTAAAATAGATTTCCTAACTACGTAAATTTAGGGAATTACTATAGATCCGGCTATAATATATAGGTATTTTAGCTACTCTTTTAAGCTATTTAATCCTTATTATAAGGGCTTAGAAGATTTCTTTCTAAAAGATTACTTAAGAATTATCCCTATTTTACTAAGGATTTAGAGTAGTTTCGGAGGGTTATTAGTTATCTCTATTAGTAGTAGTAGGTACTTCCGAGAGTCCTAATAAAGATTAGGTCTCTCCCTCCTCTATCTTATAGATAGTAGGGTTTTCTTATAGAGGTATCTTCTTATTACCCTATCGGGATTATAAACTCTATCTCGTTATTATTTCTTTAGGTAATTAAAGAAGAAGATTTAGAATTATTAAAGTAACTATTTATTAAGGTAGTACTTATTAACTAGATAAATAATAATATAAGAGGGATATATAGTTAAAACGAAGGGTATTCGATTTCGTATTTATTATAAGACTAAATCTTACTTTCCCTATCCCTATAGGTATCTTCCTTTTATAATTTAGTTTCCCCGCTTCTCGGGGCCGGATTATCTTAGTTCTATCCTATTATCGTAGGGTATTCAGAGGGGTCTCCTCCGTCTAAGAGAAAGGGAGCCTAAGGTAAAATAGTATAACAAAGAAATACCGTAACAATTACTATACTTTCTTCTTTATCTTATAACTCTACGCGGATCCTATTTTTCTCCTTTACTATAGCTAGATATCTTTTAAAAGTCTCTAACTCTCGGAGTTCCGCTTCCTTATCTACCTTAGTTAGGGTTATAGGATCCTATAGGTTTCCTCCCTAAGGATTATCGTCGATTCCTTATATCTCTATCTCTTCTAGTAGAGATTATAGGGGTCCCGGAATATTATTTATCTCCACGATTAGGGCTAAGGCTCCCCTTAGGTAGTCGCTTATACGTTAAGTCGTCGATATTATATATTTTAACGGTCTAGTTTAATTAAGATTTAGCGATTAGAATATTAGAACTAGCGTACTAGCGGGTCCTAGTAGGTAATATAGAACTAGAGTAAAGGAATAGTAGAGTACTAGTATATTTATAAACTAATCGCTAAAGAGCTAAGTTCCCTTAGTAGTCTCTATATAGATGACCTCTAGCGGGTTATAGGACTAGGTCACCTAACCCGGTAGGACTTAGTCTTCCCGATACACTCTCTAGTGGGGGGTCATACTACCCCTACTAGGTCACGGGTCCTAGGTCATAGGACCAGGCGGGATCCAGCCTATAAGGCACTCTCTAGCAGAGGGTCGTAACAGTTAGGTTAGGTTTTTTCTAGGTTCTACGGAAGTCTACTGTAGACATAAATATTCTATCCTATAACATTGGTAGGTAAATCTTAAATGACCACGAGGACTTTCGTTTTAAGCATGGCTGGCGAAACCTATATCTCCAACTTCAAACGGCTAATAAGCGGTAAAGTATCTAATTTCTCTTGGTTTCCCCCGCTTCTTTGCCAACCCCCCTTTAGCGGGGAAAAAAAATCACCCGGGCAAAGGGGTCAGCGACAAGACTGGGATAGCGATTGGCTTGACTTATTAGCGCCGACATTATGTAGCGAAGCAGGCATATCCGTGCTGGTCTCACTTCCTGTGTGGATTCCCTCCGGGAAATCTAGTGAACTCCATTGATCGTTCCCCCAGGTAACTTCTTGGCACGAGCCACCAGATAAGCTGGGACTTGTTGATCAGGGACCAGCAATACAATCAATACATTAATTTAATTTTAGATCCCCGTGTTTCGGACATATTAAGTAACATTATTGGTTGGAATGGCTTTGGAGACTGGAGTTACCCAGTTACCCATGGGCCTTGACCAATGAACCTGGTTGGGCTAACCGCCGGAGTCAAACACCACCGAATGCAATGGAAAGGAGCAGAGCTCAACGGCTTGTTCTTAGCGCCGTCACTGGGAGCGAGATATCTTTTGGGCTCTTCGCTCTTGCCTGTCGTTATGAGGAATAGCATAAATAGAGCATCAATCCCCGAGAATCACCAGTTCCTTTATCTGCCCGTGCGAATCTAGAAGTAGAACATCATATTCAATTAACCTCTACTTCAACCAAGCTTTATAGTTAAATATATCTAGTAAGTATTGCTCGTCTTTGTTGGCTTCTCGGAATAGTGTGCTTACACATATAGTCTAAGATACAAAATATACAATGTCGCCGCTTAGTCACGAAGATTTAAGAACTGTTGTTTCCGCGCTGGTACAGAAACTGGATTCACTAAACATCGACTACGCCGTGATCACCTTTACAACACTTCACGATTTTGGGGTACCCTTCACCCCGGCCCCTTAGGAGCTCAAAACCTCCTAGACTTACCCCATTTCTTACTATCTTTATTATTCTAGCTCCTACTGACCGCGTACACCGCGTAAAGCCCGAGTTATAGACCCGTCGACCCCCGACCGCCCTATCCCGGACAACGACACTAACTTCACGCGCCCCTAGGCGCTAGAGTCCCCTACTAACTTCCGCGCTACAAAAAGAATCAAGAACCCTTAACCTAACGTACCTCCCCCGATTCTTAAAGACCCTAGCGCGCTAATAACCGCCGCCTCGGCTACTATCCGTAGCTAGCTCGATAAGGCCGACTATAAACTCGCTATATATAAAGAAGTCTATTAGTCCCTAGCCGATACTATCGACCTCTTTATCCTTAATAACCGGTAGCTAAAGAAGAAGGCTATCGCCTAAGATATATATACTAGGTTTACCTACTTTATCTCTACGACTAGCTATACCGATACTAACGGGGCGGCCTTTATCCTAGTACGAGTACGTAGCCTACCTACGACTAACGCCTCCTTAGGAAAAGCCGTATCCTACACGGAAATAGCCTAGACTCTAAAAAACTCGGGGGCCGATATATAGCCCGCTAAGACCTAGCGGTTAGCCGGATCTAGATAGGTAGTAAAATCGGCGCGTAGCGGATCTACCGTATCGACTAATTAGCGCGAGGATCGCCGTATCCTAATTACGCTCGAGCCCTCGCGACTCTTAGAGCGCCCGGAGCCCTACTCGATCCGATAGTAGCTTACGAAACTAGTTAGGTACCTAAACTCTACTACTAAGATCCTATATATCGAACCTACTAGGACCGGCTAGGCTATCACTCTAATCGATATTAATACGCGTAATAAGCTCGTTAAACCTAAGAACGTAGATACTATCTATAGAGCCCTTAGGGCTATAAAGGTCGCTATCCTTTAGAAATAGTATAACTATACTATATAAAGTGTCCCTACTACGGTTGCTACCTTCGACTATACCCGACTAAATATAGACGGCCTTATCGCGGACGAGGTAACCGCGTAAGCTAGGGTTAAACCTATTAACTATAGGCTATCCCGCTATAGCCCGAATCCTTAGATAGGTCTTACTATCTAGATTATCTCCTTCCTATACCCTATATAACCCTTTATACTCTTTAATATTATAAAGACCGCCCGGCTTATCGATAAGAAACCCCCTATCTCCTACTATAACCTAAGATATTAGGGGTACTACTTCCCCCTAAGATATACGAAAGTCCCTTAGTATAACCGCTATAGGAAACGTATAGACGAATATAAAGGGCTCTAGGGCCCGAGCTATACTAACGACCCTCGGTACGCGAATTACTATAGCCCCTATCTAGCGGGCTATAAACTCTACCTAGCTATACCTAAGAGGAGGAATAGGACTCTTATATACCCCTCTAAAAGGGAACTAGAAAACCTCTATAGATATAGAGACCGCTACTATAGGGACGCCTACGCTAGGGAATAGATCTAGACTAACGAGGAAGGAAATAGCCTACCTCTAGATACTACCGCCGCCCTAAAAAAGCGACCTACCCTAGGAGGGGTAGCTAAGGATAATAACTAATAGTAAATAGTAGCTAGTAACCGTTAGCGACGTAGTACTATATATAGCGGTAGTCTTAACGAAATATTACTCCGTAATAAGGCCTTATAGGGCCCCGAGCCCTCCCCCTTAGCGGAGATAGACGAAACCGACGACTTCTATACCTAATATTAGGATACCTACGAAGGGACCGCGGCTACCGCCGCTATAAGCCGCCTAGTAAAGACCTTACGGTCTACTAGGCGAACGTAAGGAAGTTACCCCCCTACTATACTACCCTTCTCTACCTAGCCTTCGAGGCTAGGTACGACGTTATCTATATCTAAGAACCCTATATCTTCCTAGGTATAAAGATATCTAACTACCTAGGCTATAACTACTACTTACTAATAGACTCGTAGGACTTAACGTCCCCCTAAGATAGGGAGATAGAGCGCCCTAGAGTTATAATATATATCCGAAAGAACGCTAACGTCCTAGCCTAATAATACCGGCCTATAACGAGTAGAGACCTACTATAGGTTAGCGTTAATAGGATAGGAATACTTAACGCCTACCGCTAGCCTACTACGATAGAAGTTATTAACTACGTTACTAATCTTAACCTAGGCCCTAGATACCTTATAGGGAGGGACCTAAACGCTTAGTACGATACTTTCGAGCTAGGGGTTACTAATATATACTAGGGTAGTGAGATCGCGTAGTAGTTAGCTATCTTAGGGATAGACTTTATCGGGGAACCGGGGGTCCTAATATACGACGTAGGATATATCCTAGACCTTACCTTCTTAAATATTACCTTCGTATAGTCGGAAGTCCGAGAGGACCTATACTATAGCTCCGACTACGAAACCTAGGTTACTACGATTCCTAGCCTAGATAGACCTACGCCTAAGAATATATATAAAAGGGTCCTCGATAAGGACCTACCCCGCTTCGCCGGCCTTATCTAGTTAGGACTAGCGAAGATACCCGATATCTAAGGACTCGAAGAGCCGGGATAGCTCGACGAGGCTATTAGCCTACTTACTACTATCTTCTCCGAGGCGGCGGAGACCGCCGGCCGCTACCTAATAGAGGGAAAGTCTATACCCTAGTAGACGGAGGAATATAAGGAAGTGTATAAAGCCTAGAAGGCTACTAAAAGAGTAGGCGACTAACCCTCTACCCGTTAACGAGAGGCCTTTAAGGCTACCGTACGCCGAGCTAAAAGAGCCTACTAGAAATCCCTTATTAATAGAGTCGAGACTAATAAGGACCTCTATAAGATTATATCCTAGTATAAGCTAGCGCTAAACCTAAAGGCTCTATCCTTTATAGTTAACGGCCGTAGGGTAGAGGATACTATAGATAAAGCCGAGGCCCTTAAAGAAGTAGTCTTAGGGCGCTTCTTAGAGTCCGACGACCTTAAAGCCGACCTACTAGAACACTAGATAGGCGACGAATACCTCTTATAGGATATACGCGTAACTATAAAGGAGGTCGAGGCTAATACTATCGGGGTAGCCTCTACCTCGCCCGGTACCGACGGAGTTACTATATAGCTATTAAAGGCCTACTAAGTACTAGTCTAGTATATAGTCTATATAATCTTTAATAAGTGCCTACTCCTCGGCTACTACCCCGCCCTATAGAAGGCTATAAAAGTAGCTATACTACCTAAAGTAAGAAAGAAAGATAAGACCTTAGTTCGGTCCTAAAGACCGATCGCGCTATTATCCTATATTACGAAAAGCCTAGACTATATCGTCGCTAAATATATCGCCTAGATAGTCCTTACCTATAAAGTCCTTAGCCTATAATACGGGGGCGCCCTCCTTAGAAGATCGACTATAGACCTAGTTACGGCCTTTATATACGACGTAGAACTAGCCTTAGTAAGCGGTAAAGCTATTACGATAGTTATAATAGATATCTAGGGAGCCTTCGACGCCCTACTAAAATAGCGGCTCCTTAAAAAGATAGCCTAATAGGGCTAGTCTAAGGTATTAGTACGTCTTATCGACTACTTCCTTACTAACCGAACGGCGAGAGTAAGACTAAAGAAGGCTACTACGCCTAGCTATCTAGTAGCGTATAGTATATTATAGGGCTCCTTCCTCTCGCCTATACTCTTCCTCCTATATATAGTAGAACTACTCCTATAGGATATAAGCCTCCGCTTCGGCTACGCCGACGATATAGCTCTATATAGGGTATCTAACTCGCTCGAGACAAACTACTAGACCCTAGCTTACGATATACGCTTAATACTAGTATAGGGAGTAACGAATAAAGTAGCCTTTATACCTAAAAAGCTCGAAATAATATATATTACTAAGAAGTATAGGGACGAAGCCCTAACGATCTATATTAACGAGGACCTTATAATCTACCCTATTACCTCTACCGATAAAGCCGGATAATAGCTAGCCCTCCGGTAGCTTAGGGTATATTTCGATAGACGTCTTACCTAGCGGCGGTATATAGCGGTACGCGTAGTAAAGGCGAGAGCGGTCGCCTAATATATCCGCGGGCTTATCTATACCGTAGACGGCCCGCCGGCGTCCTCTCTATAGAAGGTAGTAACTACCTATATCCTCCCCTCCCTCCTCTATAGGACGGAGGCCTAGTATAGGGGCTAAATAAAGCCGGTAAGATACCTTAGTTAGGGGGAGGTTAGTACCCGCCTTAGCTAGTACGTTAGCCTAATCGATAGTACTCTCGCACTATCTCTTAGGGAAGTCCTACCGGTATAAAGGATTATACCTACCGCGACCCTCTTCTAGGACGCGGGTATCCTATCTACTATAGCGGCACTAGAGGAAGCTAAACTCTAGTTCTTACTATAGCTTAGGACTACCGACGAAACCTACCTACTTACCTACCGGATAGACCCTCCCCTAATTATAAAGGGACGTAGTACTAATACTACCTAGGCCCGGAAAACGAAGGTCTAACGCCTAGGATATCTCCTATCCTAGATCCCCCGCCCGGTCCTTTACGGGCTATACTATACCCTAGGTTACCGCGTAGACCCTATAGATTACGCCGATAAGGATACCGCGGCTAATAACTTTAAGGAGTAGTAGGGAACCCTACCCGCGATAGATATTATAGTCTTTACTAACGGATCGGAATAATACCTAAAGGGTATCCGATACGTCGGCTACGGATACGCTATCTACTTAGACGGGACTAAGGTCGCCGACGGGTATAGCGCTATATATAGCTAATCCTATATCTTCGATACCGAAGCGATCGGAGCGTAGAAGGGCCTAGAGAAAGTAATAGAGATCCTACCTATAGGTAAGATCTAGCTATATATTAATAGTACCTCGGTTATTTAGGGCCTATAGGGTAACGCCCCGCCTACCTTATAGTAGGCCTTCCTATTATACTATAAGGCTATATCGCGACGCGATATTACTATACGCTAGTCTCCCGGATATACGGGTATTAAGGGTAATAAGGCCGCTAATAAACTCGCTAACTACGGAGCCTAGTATAGGCCCTAGGGCCTAGGCCCTAAGGCCTAGCCTATAATTAGCGGTATCCGGTCTATATACTAGGCCCTATAGAACGAAGCCCGCTACGACTAATAGTATAAAGCCTCCTCGAAGCTATCCGCCTAGTATTAGCGATAAGGCGGACTATATAAGATTAAGGACCTTCTAGAAATTAACCTTAGGCGGCCTATCCTCTATCGCTAGCTAGTACTAAGGTCCTCGTACGGGGATTTCTACTAGTACTACCGGAAGTTCCGGTATAAAGACGCTAAACTTACCTACTCCTACGGGCGAGTTAAAACCCTAGAATATATCGCGATCTATATAAGGGTATACCGTACCTTCTAAGACTAGCCTAATAAGCCCCTACTCCCTCCTACCTATAAGGAGGAGGTAGTCACGTACCTTAAGGGACTCGGCCCTTCCGAGTTTAGCGAGCTACTCTATATTACTAGCTTCTACACTAGGATCTATACCTAGTAGCGAGTAGTCATACTAATAAAACCCTACCCCTCGGGCCTAATAAGCCCTCCTACTCTCACTATACCCTCTCCTATATCTCACTCACCTACCCTCGTCACTCCCTACTAGCACCTAACACCCACGAACCTCTAGGCATCCGGGCGCGAACGGATAGGGGTCGTACCCCTAAGCCGCCGCCCTAGGACCCACTATACACGTAATAAAAGAGCTTAGCTCGTACCCACCCGGTAGGAAACCCTACTATCGATAGACCCCTATACCTATCTTAACCGGCGGAGAAGGACGAGTAGCTAACTAGAGCCGCACGGGCTTATCATATAAGAAGGAGTTGCTTTCTATAGGCGCACAGATATGTACTTAATTCTATAGCTTAGCACGTCCTAATACCCTAAGGGAGGTAGCAGGACCACGAGCTACGCTCGCGGTCCGCCGGACGTTAATTAATACAACAACAACAATAACAACAACGACTACGCCGTGATGGGTGGCGCCGCTACCTATTTGTTAAGTCCGGATCCGAGTCGAAGGACTGAAGACGTTGATCTAGTCATTCATGTTGACCATCGTATGATCACCGCCGATCGCCTTACAGCGCAGCTCTTCACATCCTTCCCGACCGACTTCGAAAGAGTCAGCCAGTTCGGCCACACCATTCCGGCATACAAGCTTCGTCGACCTGGAGTAGCAGCTCAGTTGGTGGAGCTGGAAGTGTTTGACCACAGAACTTGGCCGCAACGTCCCCAGTACAACATCCAGGTAGCTACACGGAGGACACTAAATATCAATGGTCGAGGGGTCAAACTCTTTGGCCCTGAATGGATCCTGCGGGAAAAAATTTTGTCCCAGTATCAGCGCCAAGGTAGTGCCAAAGAAACAACCGATATTCGTGATATTATCAATATGATCCCATTAGCTGTGCGAGGCAGACCAGAGCTCGACTTCAATCAAAACCAGGAGTTACAAACCGCCCTAGCAAATCTTTTGCAAAAGCGACCAGCCTTGGCTCAGACTTTGAAGGCAAAGATCAAATGCAGCACTATTCTCCAAAATTAGTAAGTTATTCTACCAACCTCTTCGAGCTGACTGATAACTGAGCGTTGGAAATCTAAGGCAGGACCCTTCTTCAACCAATCGTCGAGGTCATAGGCTATATATGATAGCCTTTTGAGGCATCAAAAAAAGGCTGCCGATACTACTGAAACGCGCTACCGAAGAACACTGAAAGGACATATATTTACGATTTGACCGAACCTAGGTGAATGTAGTTTGTCTATGTGTGCGGTAGATTATATGAATTGCTATACTAAAATATTTCCCTGGCAAAAATACACCGCGTAGTTATATTTGAATGTGCGCCACTATCAAAGAGGACTACCCCTCATATCTATTGGCATCTCTTTTCCAGAGCCGAGACGTTTTGAAATGCGCCGATCAATGGGACCGAAATTGGCCTCATGGATTCGACCAAAGTTGTGACTATACCAGTCCACTGCTTGTTTATCCGGACACATATCGAGGATATCGTTGTCAACCTCTAGGTACCCTGTCATCAGAGATACCCAAGACCTCAGTGATTCGCCCCACGCAGAAAAGCCAGCGTCTGTTTCTTCTTCGATCGCAGCCTTAACAAAGCTTTCCACTAGTGCCTCTTCCAGTGGATAGTACAGACTGCTATAACTTTGAAACCGCGTTGTCTGCGCTGTATCTCCTATTCTAGTCGAAGAGTGGGGGGTATCTTCTTGGAGAACATGCGCAAAGGAGTTCGGAATCAGGTACACCTGCAAGGCTTTTTCTGCTGGATCACCCTGTGGATAATCAAATACTGCACAAGACCGGTCCAAGCGTTTGTAGCCAGCATTTATGTCCTCCAAAACCTGCTGCGGGTTTGGATGGTCCTCCATGATTTCGGGAGCAGGGGCGCGATTTGGAACACTTCGGTTGAATCCTGCGCTCTCAAGCCTTTCAATAGCGTCTGTGTAGTCATCGTCCCGCACCACAACCATGGGGGCCTACAGTGATAGGAATATCGTTAGCAAGAAAAAGGACGGTTTAAAATTTACTACTCAAGGTACAATTTACCCCAACGGCGATGGGTACTCCCAGATACCACATTGCGAGCGCCCCCCAAGGAATCACAGTGAGAGGTTGAAGTGTTTTGCGAAGTCTCAGGGAGAGCCTATCAGGCTCGGTCTGTCTCGGGCGCCTAAACATATCTGTAGTGGGATAGTGGGAAACCCAATTCTGTCTGGTCTCTCTCGATCGGATGTGATGCTTTCCGCGAAACAAACAATATCATATGATCAAGGAGAGGAGGTAAAGAGGATGGCAGAATCTAAGAGGTTGTGGCGTAGACCAGGTTGAGCAGCCTACGTTCCACTATTGGTCAGGTCAGGTGAGGTCAGGTGATTTTAGACCTCCGCAATGGGCCTGGTTGGGCCCGGACCTCAGGCCCATAGCCCAACCAGCAGTGGGCTATAGGCCCTACCTTCGAAGCCTAACCAAGCCTATGGCCCATTATAGGGGCCTTATAGGCCCCTATTAAAGCCTATTTATATATATAAATAGGGGATTGTTAATCTGACTATCCCTACTCCTAATCTGACTACCCCTGCCTGAATCTTCAGGTATTGATGCCTAATAGTGCCTGAACAATCATATGACTTCTGAACATATTTTTTTCTGCCACTTAAATATCATGTGACCCCTCATTTTCTGCCACCTAAATTTCTAGATCATAGAATTCGAGTTTATGTAGTGAAAGATACACCTTTTATATCGGAAAACGCGCTGATTTCTGAAGTAATAATGCCTATTGAGTGATTAACCTCGCCTCTTTACTTCCCTTTTAGGAATTTAGGTGCCTAAAACTCTTAGGCATCAAGCTTATAGTTCTATGATTTTAGTACAAAGGCGGCGAGAAAGGCGGTTAGGGAGAGTTTAAAGAACCCTAGAAAATCAGTCATCAATCAGGCATCAACTAGGTACCCAGCCTGAAAATTCAGGCAGGGGTAGTCAGATTAGGAGTAGGGATAGTCAGATTAACAATCCCCTATAAATATAGTCTTAGCGCCGGCCCTAATCTAGATTCTAGCCTAATATAGGGGTTTAATGTTAAGGTAACTGTTTGTCAAGGCAGTAGTTATTGACTAGGTGTGATAGATAGGACCAGACTCTACGCTACAAAGAGAGAGAGAGACTGGAAATCCTATATTCGTCTGCAGAAGAGAAGAAGGGAAGGAAACTATCTAGGAGAAGGAGCTTCTTATAGCACGGCGAGGAAGGAGGAGTCACCTAACTCCAAATACCCCCTATAAGCCATGCGAAGAAGCTGAAAAACCCCCTATAAGCTAATAAACCCCCTATAAACTCTTAGGATTAAAACTAGTCTTTTTCTTTCTAAACGTAGTAATAAAGAACCTCCTAGGTTAGCTTATATAAATAGCTTTTTCCTATTAGCTAAACCTAGCTAACTAATCTAGCGTTAAAATATGACTTTTATAAGAGGCTTCGTTAGACTATCTATAGTTATCTTCGCTATAGGAATCTTCTTAAAATTAATTCTTCCTATATTAACTTCTTTATAGAGCTTATAATATCTTACCCTAATATACTTAGTATTAGTATAGAATTCCGGATTACTAGTTAGTGTAATTATACTATTATTATTTATATATATAGGAATAGGGTTTTTAATAAGACTTTTAATACCTAGTTCTATTAAAAGCTATAATAGCTAGATTACTTCTTAAACTATAAGAGCTTCTACGATATACTTACTTTTAGTACTAGAAAGCGCGATATAGGCTTACTTTTTTAAGATCTATTATTACGAGCCAGATCTTTTAAAGAAAGAGTGTAATTCAACGAAAATACTAAGACAGAGAAAGAAAGGAAAAGAGGAAAAGGAAAACTCACTATCGCCGAGTTTTAGAGAGTCTTCGAGTTATAAACCTTATAAACCTCGGACCTACTCTACGATAGCTATAGTTACGTAACTTAGTTTCTTATCTACGATCGTTATATACACCCTATCTAAATTACATTTAGTCCCTAAATACTAGCTTATCGTTATCTTCGTGATCTTATAATAACTTCTCGCTTTCTATAGCTTTAATCTAGTAGTATAGACGTACTAGGGGTCCGGGCTTTATAGGATATTTTTTATAGAATTCCTTAACCTTTTCCGGTACGTTTTTTAGATTACCTACTAGATACTACTATAGGTCTATATTATATCCTACCTACTCTACTCGGTACTAAAGCTTCCTATAATACGTATAAGTATCTAAGATCTTACTAACTTCCTATTCGTTAGTTTTATTTATCGTAATAGGTAGTATTAGATCTTTATATTATCTTTATAGTAGCTTAGTTTTCGACGCTTTACGTAGTTTACTAGGATAGAAAATAGGGTATATCTTTATTAATCCTAGAAGATCTAACTTATATAAATTCCTAACCTTCTCTATAATTATATATAGTCTACTTATAGAGTAAGATAACTTCCGACTTAGTCTATTAGGTAACTAATCCTTTATTATAATAAAAACTTAATCTCTTACCCCGAAATCCTCTTCCTAACGATATTTATTTACTTATTAGATCTAGAGTTTCTAGGACTTATTAATCTACTCCTTTATCTTAGACTATATATCTTATAGTTATAAAAGTATATCTACTATACCTCGTTTATTAGCGGAGATATACTTAGGATCTTTCTAGTTAAAGGTTATTATAGGCTTATACCCCCTCTCTATAAAGAAAGAAGATTTCTTAGTAGTATCTTATAGTAGAATAGACGCTATAAAGTGTGACGATCGTAGATAAGAAACTAAGTCATATGACTATAGCTATCGTAGAGTAGGTCTAAGGTTTATAAGGTTTATAACTCGAAGACTCTCTAAAACTCAGTGATAGTAAGTTTTCCTTTTTCTCTTTTCCTTTCTTTCTCTATCTTAGTATTTTCGTTAAATTATACTCTTTCTTTAAAAGATCTAGCTTATAATATAATACTAAGACTACTCTTTAAATTTTATAAGACGGTATAGCTATATAGATTATTATTATAATTAATCCTAGCTCCGCCTTATCCTTACTTTTCGTCTTTTAGTACTAACCTTTAATCCTAATTAGATCCTAAATCCTAACCGAAAACTAGATCTACTTATTAAGATAGTAGGTACCTAACGAACCGAAGATTATAGTAAGTAACGAGCTACCGTAAATAACTCTAATAAAGAACCCGAGGAGGAGAATATTCCTTAACTAACGATCCTAATTAATAATATAATCCGACTTAAAGATATTAAAGAAGAGAAAGATAATATTAAAGAAGGTTCTTTTATATATATATATCTATAGAGGACTTTTACTAAAGATTACTTTATAGAACTAGCGAAGGTATATAAATAACTCGAAGAGAAGGTTTCTTTCCTCTAAGCCGATAAGATTAACTTAGAGCTCCGCTTAGAATAAATAGTATAAAAATAAAATAAAGCTATTACTTATAGAGATCTTACTATCTATAAATAAGAAGATCTTACTTTCCGCTTTATAAATATATAATAAAGTATACTAACTATAGAGACTTCTATTTATAAAATTACTAAAATACTTAATATTTTAATACTTAATAATAGAAAGAAAATCTAATTTAAGACTTAGGAAACTATTATCTATTAGAAACTAAAAGCTAATATAGATTATTATCTTTTACCTATCTATTATAAACTCTATATATAGAGTCGTTATAAAAGAAAGGCTTAGCTATATATTACTTCTTAGATAAATACTAACTTTATAAACCTTTATACTAATATAAATAATATAATTAACTATTTATAAAGCGTTTTTATAAATCTAAATTAATAAATAGAGGTATATACTATATACTATAAGTTTAAGATAAAGCCTAAGAAGAGTTTTACTAATTTCTTTATAGAATTTATATAGTTAGTAGAGAAAGCTATTATTATTAAAGAAAATAGGAAGCGTAATTTATATTTAAAGCTTTCTTACCTCTTTTAAAGATAAGTTATATAGGTAGTTAACTTAGATAATATACTATTTAAAATCTTTACTTAATATTATTAGAGTATATTATACGAGATTAATCTATAATAGGAAACTAAGTCGAATTAAACTAGAATTTTAACTACCGGAAGTAGAAGTACTATAACTACTATAACTACTTAGTCTTAGGGAACCTATATTAAGCGGGAATTAAATACTATTATAACTAGATTAATATCTATTACTAAATAAGAAATATTAATAAAAAAAGGATAATACTTCTACTATAAAGAGTAAGGATATATAATTTATAAATATCTAAAAAAGAAGGTAAATCTAGCTATAATTACTATAAAGGTTATATCTATTACTAATAAGATTAAAACTCTTAAATTAGATACTAACTAAGGAAAAACTTATATTTAGAATAAATCTCTCTTCTAAGCGGTAATACTATATTACTTTATCTATTAAACTTATAGAAGCTAGTAGATAGCCCTAAGAATAGTTTAGTTTTTAATATATAATTAATATATAATAAACGATCCTTTTATATTTCTACTCTAAATAATATAGAAGCTAATAGTTATATATTTATAAATAAAGTAATAATCCTACTATTAAATAAGTATTTTAGAATCTAAATTAAATAGTTACTAAAGGAATATCTAGTAAAGGATTTTAATAGTAAACTTATAGTATCTATTATATATATTACCTTTCTCTCTTTTATCGTTAATAGAAGGGTTTTATATTAAACTCTAATATTTATAGCTAATCTTAGATAGTATAATATAATTCTTAGGAGAATATAGTTTATTATATATAATATCCTATTAGATTATAAATAATATTAGATAATCTAGCCTAAGGAGAGATCTCTCTTTAATAAAGTAGTAAGTAAGATTATAGTACTAATACTAAAGATTATCCTTTAGCTAGATAGGAATCTTAACTAAATTTATTAGATAGATATAGATTAGAGAGATAGATTACTTAATAAAGATATTAAAAAAAGAGCTATTAAGTAGTCTACTTCCTAGTTAAAGAGAAGGAAGGAACTAGAACTACTAACGTTAACTACTATTAATATTTATATAATTAGAAGGTCTATATTTAATAGATATAAGGTCTAATAATAAGCGGGTATAAAGGATATCGAAATCTTCCTAACCTCTCTTAATAACCTAGATCGTACTCTTAATATAAAAAAGAAGGTTACCGGAATAAAAAAGGATAATAATCTTAAAATCTCTAAGATTCTCTAAAAACTACCGAAAGAGTACTATAACCTAGTATCTATATTTTCGAAGAGATAATCTAATAAGCTTCCTCCTTATTATCTAGGTATAAATTATAACGTAATCCTAGAAGAAAAGGCTAAACCTAGATACTATCTACTTTATAAACTTTTTATTAAGGAATTATAAGTAGTAAAGAAGTATATTATAGAAAACCTTAATAAAGGCTTTATTATACCTAGCTTATCTCTATATATATCTCTAATACTAATAGTAAAAAAGCCTAATAGAGATTTATATTTCTATATAGACTTTAGGAAACTAAATAGTATTATAAAGAAAGACTATTACCTATTATCTCTAATTAATAAAGTATTATAATAAACTAGTAAAATAAAATTTTTTATAAAGCTCGATATCTAATAGGGGTTCTATTAGATCTATATTACGACCCTCTACTAGGAGAGTGCCTTATAGGCTAGATCCCGCCTAGTCCTATAACCTAGAACCCGTGACCTAGTAGGGGTAGTATAACCCCCCGCTAGAGACCGTATTAGGGAGACTAAGTCCTACCGGGTTAGGTGATCTAGTCCTATAACCCGCTAAAGGTTATCTATATAGAGACTACTAGGGGAACTTAGCTCTTTAGCGATTAGTTTATAAATATACTAGTACCCTACTATTCCTTTACTCTAGTTCTATATTACCTACTAGGACCCGTTAGTACGCTAGTCCTAATATTCTAATCGCTAAATCTTAATTAAACTAGACCGTTAGAATACGTAATATCGACGACTCGATATATAAGCGACCGCCTAAGGGAAACCTTAGCCCTAATCGCGGAAACGAACGATATCCTAGGACCCTTATAACCCCTACTAGAAGAGGTAGAGATATAAGGAGTCGATAATAACCCTTAGGGAGGAAACCCGCCGGATCCGATAACCTTAACCGAGGTAGATAAGGAGGCGGAACTCTAAAAGTTAAAGACCTTTAAAAGACGTCTAGCTTTAATAAAGGAGAAAAATAGGATTCGCGCGGAGCTATAGGACGAAGAAGAAAATATAGTAATCCTATAGGTAAGAATATAAAGATCTAGGATCTATTAGGGTTCGCTAGATAGTACTATTAGCTAAACTATTTACTAATTACCTAATATTATCTATATAAACTTAATTATATTATAAGAAAGTACTAGAGACTACCTATCCTATTAGAAAGAAGTAAGAGAACTATATATATTCTATAATATAATAATATATAGAGCTAAGAGTTTAGACGAATATAATCTCTTTAAGTTAAACTAGAAAGACTTTTAGAATAGATACCCTAATTAGTTTACTAATAACGTATATAAAGTAGACTAAGTAACTAAGTTCCTAGCGCTAAAAGTTAATATAATATAAATAGAATACTATAGGAATAATCTAAATATAATATTTACTTAGTTAGTCTTTAAAATATAGACGCTTACTTAGATTACTAACCTTATTAAGATATAATAAGAAGCTAAATATAATTAGTAGTAGATAACGTAAACTAAGTACTAAAATATATACTAATATATTTTAAAGCTTACCGGACTTTATAACTATCTAAAGGATACGCTAACTAGATAGATAAGAATCGACTATTTAGAGATAGGTATCGTTAAAGAGATATAAAACGAAATAAAGAGATTTATAGCCTTAGCTATAGATTAATAGAATAACTAAGTAGCTTTCTATAACTAAATTAAGAAAGTAATACTAAGTAAGATATTATATCTTAGGAAGACTAGAAAGATAATACTAAGAAATACTATAGACTTATAAGGATCTAGTAAAAGACCCTTTAAGAAAAATAGCGCTTTCTCTATATAATAAGCTATAACTACTATAAAAAGTAGAAAAACTACTATAGGGTCTAAATAAGACTAGAGCGGAGATAGTAAATTCTATAACTTCTATAGTAAGCTAGGCTACTATATAAAGGACTACTATAAGAAAGCTATAGTAAACGCTATAGCTATAGAAGAGTTAAAAAAATAGATAACCCTATACTATAGACTCTTATAGTATTAGGGATAGTTCTCTTTAAAGAATATAAAGAAGTATACTAAGTACTTATTTATAATATACTAATATTAGACGTTAAGACTAAAGCCCTAATAGGGGTAGCTAAGACGCTAATAGATAGTAGCGTAATCTAGAGCTTTATAAGCTAGAAATAGGTAAAAGAGAATCTAAAAGAGATATATATAATAAGTACCTATTTAGTAGAAGCTATAGATAGATATAAGATCTCTTTATATAAAAGCTAAGAAATATAGCTTAGCCTAATAAACTAGAATAAAACCTATAGAGTTATTAAAATAATCTATAAAGCTATAGATATAATAATCTATAATATAATCTTAAAAATAGATTAGCTTAGACTAATAAATCTAGATATTAACTAGATAACTAATAAGTAAATATATAGAAATATAGCCTCGCTAGAGATTAAAACCCTCCTGTTAGAAGACTTTAAGAAAGAAGTAAGATTATAAAATATACTTAGAGAGCTATATTTAGATATTAATAAGGTTACTAAGGAGTTTATAGTAATACTAAAAGTAATATTAAGCTTAGATAGGACCTTCTATCTAGTATAACCCTTAACTAAACTCCTACTAAAATACTAAGATTTAACTATTATAGCGAGTAAAAAAGGTACTATAGTCTTTCTAACCTATATAGAGTATAATTATATAATCGAGCTAATACTAGGTAAGATACCCTCTTAGAGACTAATATATATACTATCCGCTAAGAAGTTAGAAGTCCTCTATTAGTATATTAAGAAGAACTTTAAAAAAGACTAGATCCGATACTTAAAGAGTTAATTAGATATACCTATCCTTTTTATACTAAAGAAAGATAGTAAGCTTAGACTCTATATAGATTATAGAGGGCTAAACGCGATTACTATTAAGAACCGCTATTCTCTACCGCTAATTAATAAGTCCTTAGTAAGATTATTAGGAGTATAGATCTATACTAAATTAGATCTATAAGATACCTATTATAGAATCTATATAAAATAAGGAGATAAGTAGAAGATAGCGTTTAGATACCACTATAGATATTTTAAATATATAGTAATACTATTTAGACTTATAAATACTCCCGCTATCTTCTAAGTATATATTAATAGAGCCTTAGTAGGACTTATTAATATCTATCTAGTAGTATATCTTAATAATATACTAATCTTCTTAAAGGATAAAGAGATTTATATATACTATATCCGAGAAATACTAGAACGCCTAATTAAGTAGAGGTTATTTATTAAATTTAGTAAGTATATATTCTATATAGAAAGAGTCGATTTCTTAGACTTTATTATCTTTTACTATAGAGTTACTATAAACCTTACCTAAGTAAAGACGATAAGCTAGTAGCTAGAGCTAATCTATATTTTTAATATATAGTAGTTTATAGGCTTTATTAACTTCTACTAATATTTTATTAGGAAATAGTTAATAATTAGTACCCCCTTTAATAATCTAATTAAGGGGCTAGATATATAAAAGAAGAGAAGAAATAAGCGTTAGGAAAGGTTCGTCTTTATAGAAAAAGCGTAAGAAGCTTTTAAAAGGACTAAGACTACTTTCTAGACTACGCTAATACTTATATACTTTAATACTATATTAAAAACTATAATAGAAATAGATATATTAGAAGCCGCTATCTATATAATTATATTATAGCTCTATAAAGATAAATATTAGTACCCTATCGTCTTCTACTCCTAAAAGATACTAATAGTAGAGAGAAATTATTAGATTAGTAACTAGAAAATACTAGTAATCTTTATAGAGTTTAAGGAATAGTATTACTTTCTTAAAGGAAATAAATACCTAATTATAGTAATAATAGATTACGCTAATCTTATTTAATTTATAACGACTAAAGAGCTTATAAGACGCTAAATACGCTAAGTAGAATATCTTATAGATTTTAACTTCGTTATTATATTCTACCTAGGGAAAATAAATCCTATAGACGCTTCTAGTAAATAACCTAACTATATAGTAAATAAGCTACCGGATATTATAAATTATAATATCTTTATATAGAGACTTAAAGAGACTATTAGTAAAGGCGCTAGTTACTAAAGGGATCTATAGGATATAATATACCTAAGCGTTATAATAACTATAGTATACGTAGAGATCCCTACTAAGCCCGCGATAAATAGACTACTAAGTCGAAAGGAGGTATATAAAGTAGCTAAAGAAGAAATTATATATATCTATAAGCCGCTAGAAACTATAGTAGAACTTATACTTAAGATATAGACGATAAATAAGTTCTATAGGAATATACTTAGAAAAGTATAGGAAATCGGTAATTTTAAATAACCCCCGAAGATATAATAAAGCGTAAAAAGCTAAGATAGACTATTAAGATATAATAACTATATCTATATTCCTAAAAACGAATCTATAATCTACTAAGAAATTATAAAGATCTACTATAATAATCTATAGATAGGCTATTATATAAGGAAAAGAACGCTATAGGCTATTAGATATAAATACTAGTAGAAAACCCTTATTAAGGATATATAGGACTATATCTTTATATATTAGATTTACTAGTCTAATACTATTAAACGCTATAAGCTATATAGACTACTCGAACTACTACTAGTACTAAAGAGACTAGACTAATAGATAAGTGTAGACTTTATTATAGGCCTACTACCCTTAAAATAGAAGGGGAAGGCCTATAATATAATTATAGTTATAGTCGATCTATTCTTAAAATATTCTCTCTATATTTCCTATACTAAGGATATAGACTCGCTAAAACTTATAACTTTATTTTACGAAAAAGTTATACCTCTATAAAGAATACTAGAAAACCTTATTAGTAATAGAGGTACTATCTTTATATTAAAATTCTAGAGGTATTTCTACTACCTCCTTACTATAAGATATAGATTATTAATAGCCTATTATCTATAAACTAATAGATAGATAGAGAGATAAAACTAAAATATTAAGTATTACCTATATAATATAGTAAGCTAATACTAAGATAACTAAATAAAATAGATCCCCTTTATATAGATTGTCTATAATACTACTATCTATAGTATACTAAAAATATTCTTAGCTAAAGTATTACTAAGATTCTAACCGGAACTAAGAATATTAGTACTAGATAAGAAGATAGAAACCTATAATAACGCTAAAAGCTATATAGAGGAAATACTAAAGATATAAAAATACTAAGAAAGCGCCTAGAAAAGTCGAAAACTATAATAAAGCGAGCCTATAATAGGAAATATATAGAGAAGTCTTTTATAATTAGATAATAAGTTATACTAAGAAATAAGTATATTAACTTAGGATAACTATATAAAAAGCTAGATAACCGCTATATAGGACCCTTCGCGATAATAGATATAATAGGATAATAGGTATATTAGCTAATCCTTATACTAAGATACTATAAGATCTACCCTATATAATATACTTTAATATTAGAGCTATACTATAAAGATCCGCTAAAAATTTAAGAGCGGCCTAATCCTATACTAATAGATAACTAACTTAAATAGGAGATTAAGGAGATCCTTACTAATAACTATAAAAGCGCTAAATACCTTATTAAATAGAGAGGATATAGGTATAAGGAAAATACTTAAGAGCTAAGAGAAAACGTAAAAGATATACTAATATTCGAGAGCTACTATAATAAGAAGAAAAAATAACTAAAGTATATAATACGCTAAAAAAGATCTATAAAGAAGAAGTTAATATAATTTAGAATCTACTACTAGATACGTTCCGGGAAGGTTAGAAAGACCGGAGTAGGCTTAAGAACGCTAAATCTAATAGTTAACTACCGAACGGACCCTTAGAAAATAACTAGCTATATTAGTATACGCTATAGATAGGTTAGAGGAGGATCTAGAATACTAGTAAAGATAAGAAGCGGATAAAAAATATCCTAAAGAGACTATAGATATATAATAAGAATATATAGAAGTTTATTACCGAAAAATAGGATAAAAAGTAATATAGCTAATACTCTCTAAGGGTATAATATAATAACTATCTATACTAGATAAGTAACCTCTAAGATATACCTATATTCTTACCGCTATATACGTAACCTAGCCTAAGAAGGTACCTAAAGCTAACCTATAACCTAACTTATTAATAAAACTTATATTAAAAAGAGCGGAGGGGGTAGAGAAAGTAGAAAAGGCGTAATATAAAAAAGACTAAAAAGCGTAACTATATCTATATAGATATCTTAAGTTAAAATATTCTATATATCTCGAAACCCTTATATAATCGTAAGGAACGATATATTCTATATAGGGATAGTATAGGGCGCTAAAATATAAATAATAGCTTAAGCGTTAAGCCTAGAATCGACCTAAGGAACGTTAATAACCGCTAATATAAGCGGAGATCTATACTTACTATTATATAAGACTACCGCTTCTTTATATAATAGTTATATCGGGGAGTATTAACGTTAATCCCGCTAAGCGGAGGGATATATATATACTTCGGGTTATATCTAAAACGGTCTATATAATACCGATACTATATACTTATAGGATTAGTAGGGGAGACGATAGCCGGAGGGGCGTAATTATTAATAGAGGTATATATCGTACTCGCGACCGGAGGAAAAGGAGCTACTATAATAAGTCGAAATAACCTATAGTAAGAAAAGCGAGACGACGAAAAGCTATAAGAAGAAAAGCGAAGCGACGAAAAGCTATAAGAAGAAAAAGCGAAAGGATAAGGAAGTATAGAAAGAAGAAAGCTATAACTCGAAGAGAGATAAGTAAAAAATATATAAAGAACTTAGATTATACGCGACGAAAAGAGATAACGCTTAAAGCTCTAAGTCTATCTATACCTTCTACTATAAAGATAAATTACCCTCTTTTAGATAGCTAGATATATATACTATTTTCGAACCCTCCCTATCTTAACTATAAGAGACCCTCGACCCCCGACCCTTAGCTACGAGGACGTAGCTCTTTAAGGAGGGGGAAAATATTACGACCCTCTACTAGGAGAGTGCCTTATAGGCTAGATCCCGCCTAGTCCTATAACCTAGAACCCGTGACTTAGTAGGGGTAGTATAACCCCCCGCTAGAGACCGTACTAGGGAGACTAAGTCCTACCGGGTTAGGTGACCTAGTCCTATAACCCGCTAAAGGTTATCTATATAGAGACTACTAGGGGAACTTAGCTCTTTAGCGATTAGTTTATAAATATACTAGTACCCTACTATTCCTTTACTCTAGTTCTATATTACCTACTAGGACCCGCTAGTACGCCGGTCCTAATAATTAGTTTATATAGTAGATAGGGTATAAAGTTATTAAGGTAACTATTTATTAAGGTAGTACTTATTAACTAGGTAAATAATAATACGAGAGGGATACGTAGTTAGAGTGAAGGGTATTCGATTCTATATTAGTTATAAGACTAAATCTTACCTTCCCTATCCCTTTAGGTGTCTTCCTTTTATGATTTAGGTTCCCCGCTTCTTAGAACCGGATTATATTAGTTCTATCCCGATATCGTAGGGTATTTAGAGGGGTCTCCTCCGTCTAAAAGAAAGGGAGCCTAAGGTAAAATAGTATAATAAAGAAATACCGTAATAACTATCCCCCCTTCTCTATAAAACCTGTCTTAGGGTTTTAGGTTAAATAAAGGGAAGTATAAGTTATAAGGTAAGAAGGGTTCCTATCGAGTTTATCTCTTTTTCTATTATTCGGAGCTTTATTAGTATAGCTATAGTAGTAGCTAATAGGCGGGATACTAGCGATCTAGTACCGGAACTAGAACTAGTCTAGTACTTAGGCTACTTACGTTCTAACTTAAAGTCCTTTAATACTACTAAAGAGGAGGTTTTCTCTATCTCTTACCGGTATAATACGATTATATCTATCCTTTATAAGCGATATTATATAGATAAGAAGACTTACGATATAGTACGTTTTTAGGCCTTTATTATAATAGATCTATACTTATCCTATATAGGTATCTATTAGTATAATAAGGGATACTTAAGATTTTTCTACTATCCTAAAATTTTTAAAGGTTCTTCTAGATAATAAAATAGAGTTATTAGAGTAGATCTATATAGAAGTCGCTAAGAGTTTATATAATTTAGCCTAGGCGTTTAATATAGCGGTTATTAGTTACTATTTATATTAAAATTTAGTAAGTATAAAGAAAATATAAGCTATAAGTATCTTATAGCTATTTTATCGATAATTTATCTTTTAATAATAGTCTAGCTATTTTAGGCGAATTATAACGAGTTTATAAATAGTTATTAGGCTAATATATAGACTATACTTAATAGTCGTAGTTTAACTTTATTAAATTAAGGTAGACTTTTAAGTCTACTCCCTAGGGATATAGGATATACTTATTAGACTATTATAAAATAGAGGTATTTAGAGTCTATTTCTAATACTTTTATAGCTATATTTAGGGAAGCTATAGGAACGATCCTACTTAATACTTTCGAGATTAACGAGTATAGGAGGTTCGTAACTTATTCTTCTTAATAAAAGGGAAGATACTATATATATAGTTCCTTCTTTATAATAAAGATAGTCTAGAATAAAAGAGGAATTTATTTTAATTTTCTAACTATAATCTTTCTTTCTTTACGTTATTTCGTTATTATTTATACGTAGTTCCTTATATATTTCGTAGGTAATCCTCTCGCGTCTTATTGTCTTATCTTTTATAAGTCCTATTTATTTCTATAGGAACCTTCCTTTATTATAGCGCGAGATTATAGTTATAGTTATAGTTATAGTTATAGTTATAGTTAGGATTATAGTATAAATTCTATTAACGACTTATTTATAGACTAGTCTATACCCTTTTCTCCTTTAGTTACTTCTAAGCTAGTATCTAAGGTTCGTAACTATTCTAATATAGATCCGCTATTGACTTCTCTTTATATAGGTCCTATTAAGACTACTTATTATACTCGAAACTCTAGTTCTTCTACGTATCTAAAACGAAATTATCCTATCCGATATCGCTTAAATTAGTACGTTACCTATTTATATATAGTTAAGAAGAAATAGGTTACTAACGAACCCTTTAAGGTTAAGTATAAATCCGAGGCTATTAGTTCTATCTCTTACTAGTATTATATAGAGAAATGATAAGTATATAACTTAGTATAGATTTATTCGCCTTTCTTATTAGTATTAGACCCTAATTATATAGATTCCGAGTAGTATTATCGGTAACGTTATAGATCTAATTTTAATTATCGAATAGTCTACCCGATTTTTCGAAAAGCTAGAGGATCGCCCTAACTATATAAAATAAGATAGGGTTAATAGGTCCCGATTTTTCTATAAGCCTACTATCTAGACTATTATTAAAAGTAGGATCTATAAGTTAATCTCTAACTTTTCGGCGTTAATCTATAGTTATCGAGCTACTTATAGTTTCTCTTTATCTTAAAAGAAGACTCCTATTATAAGTATTACTTTCTCTCTTTTAGATATATTTCGCTAACGAATTAGTAGGATATCGCTAATATTTATAAACGGTTCCTCTCTTTTTAAGGTCTAACCCCTTTACCTTATCTTAGTCTTTTAGCTATACTAGCTAAGTAGAAGGCCTATAACGTTTCTATTTATTACTTTATCCGCTATAGGGATTTAGGATATACCTTATAGAACGCTACGAAGTATTCGTTTATCGGGGATCTAATAATAGTAATTATTATAAGTAGTTAAGATACTAATATAAGCCTTATACTTTCCCTTAGTATCTAAGCTAGCTTTCCGATCGTATTAGATATACTATAAGTTCGTTATATATTCGGTATAGTTTCCGGAATTATTCTATTTTCTCGTTTTTAAAGATTATTTCTTCTATAATATCTTAAAGGTATTTTAATAGTAAAATAGACTTATTTCGATCTAGATTTATTATCTTCTTTTTATTAATAGGGTATTAAATTTAACTATATACTTTAAGCTTTCTTCTTCTTTTTCTTAAGTTTTCTAAAGGACTTAATAGCTTTTTTTATATTTCCTATATTTTCTTCTAAGATCTATTAATTATATTTAGTAAGCTAACCCTTCTATTTTACTAAGAAGTATCTCTCCTTATTAAATAGTCTTTTATCTTTAATATTTTTAATTTCTTATTTATCGGACTCTTTAAGTTCTAGTATTAGTAAGATTTTAGACTTTTCTCTTTTCTATAGTTCTAGAAGAGAGATATAAAATATATTATATATCTTATTATATTAGTTTAGGAGACTTAATTAGTACGCCTAGGATCTAATAGGGTTTAGGACCTATAATAGTCTAATATATCTTAGGACTAATTTCTTAATATAGACTTTAAATTTTAAGTTTCTTATTAATAACCCTACTAAGTCGCTTTTTTTAAATACTATAGGTTTATAAATAGAGTTAAATCGTTTCGCGGATAATTTAGAAGCTTTTTACTATTATTCCGTTATATCTTCCTATAACTTTTTTAGAATCTCGATTCTTTTAGTTATAGCTAGGACCTCTTTTTTATATATTTCGTCCTTAGAATATATATAAAAGTTAGGCTTATAGCTTATAAAAGCTATAAATAGAGAGTAGCCTATAGTTATATTAAGCGAGTTATTATAGGCGTATTATACTATTAGTAGTAGTTTTAGCTATATAAGTTACTCTATATTAATAAAATATCTAAGATAATATTCTAGCGTTTAATTTATATATTTAGTTTAACTATCTATTTAGGGGTAAAATATAGTAGAAAGATATAGTTTTATCTTACTTTTATAGTATAGTTAAGATTAAAATTTATTAGTAAATATAGGGCCTCGATTAGAGATAATACCTTATAGGGGTCTATAGTGAAGTTCTACTTCTATATAGAAAAGCTCTATAAGCTTAGAGGCGTTAATTAATATAGAAATAGTAAAAAATAAAGCCTATTTTATTATCCTATTAATAATAATAAGGATACTATCTATTATATCGTTTTTATAAATTATAGATAGTAATCCTATAATAAAATCTATCGATAATTTAGCGAAGGGTCAAGTAAGAATCGATAGTATTCTAAGTATACTATATAGCTAATACCTCGGAGCTACGTTTTCTTAATATATTATATATTTAGATATATATTCCGCGATATCTTAGTATATATTTTATTAGTAGAAATATCTTTATAGTAATATTAATATTCTATATTTACTAAAATATCCCGCTAGGGTATTATTATAATAAAGACTAAAGAGTTTTTTCCTTAAGTTCTCCCCTATAGGGATATAGAGTCTTTCTTTATACTTTATAATACTATATAGATCGACGCCCTAACCTTTATTATTTAGTTTCGACTAGAAAATAGTAAGTTTTTAATAGTATATCTTAGGATCGCTATCTTAGATTTTCTTAATTAGGTTTTAGAGGTCCGGTTATACTTCCTATATATATACGGATTAGTTTTAGTATATATACTTAACTATTTTATAAGGTATCTATTAGTCACGACCTAACTCTTCCTATATAGCTTAGTTAGCTATTTCTATATTAGCTTTATCGCTATTTATACTAGTCCGTTCTAGATTAAACTAGGATTTATTAGTATATAAATCGCTAATACTTAGCGATTCGGCTATAGTAATACTCCGTTTTAGTAGTATAAGATTTTCGGCCGCCTATAGGCGTCCTCTTATCTTTTCACGATGCTTCATAGCTTAAATATATAAGTCATAATAGAATAGAGAAATATAGAGTGCCGTATAAATCAAGCTCTAGTAAAAGTAATGTCCTATACCCTATTTCCTTAAGAGCGAAATGTCGCTCTATTAACAAAAAAGGAGAGGCCCTATGTTTTCCTCGTCACCTAAGCCTAGTTATATAAAACGTATATTAACGTAGCTAGTTATCTATATATCGAAGTAATATATTTAGAATACCTATCTCCGTATCTTATAAACCTATATATTACCGTTAACTAAACTAATAAGTACGCCTATTACTTACGCTTATTACGCTTCCTCGCACTATTATCTTACTCTACGTTATCTATAGAATTATTAGTATTATAGTCGGATTTAAAAGCCTTACGGGGATCACCCCCTCTACCGCGAGAAGAAGCCTTACGCGTAGCTTTAGAACCCGACTTAGATATTAAGTTATCCGACTAATTAGAGGAAGAAGTATCCGACTTATTAGAGGAAGAGGTATCCGACTTATTAGAGGAAGAGGTATCCGACTTATTAGAGGAAGAAGTATCCGACTTATCTATAGATATAGATCTAGTATCGGATAACTTATAGTCTAAGTAGGAGCTAGCGCGTATATATATAATAGATATATTAACTAGTATAGATAGAGATACGTTAGGAACTAAGATAGGGGATAAAGAAATATACTTACCGGTTAGGCCTATACTATTAGTAGAGAGAGCTTAAGTAGTCGAAGGTTATATCCCTAAGATAGTACTAGGTACGCTCTCGTCGTTATAGTTATTAACCGGAATAGCTACCTTCCTTTTTCGCTTACCTAGGATACTTTAAGGAGTGCTAGTAGTTCCGGGGCTAGTATTATAGGTATTATTATTTACTAACTTAGTAATAACTACTATAGGAGATATCTAGCGTCGATATATATAGGATCCGATAAAATCGCTAGTAATCTAGAGAGTTCGATCTAGTACTAGAACTACTTTTTAAGATTTAAACTTACCGATACTAAGTAGAATATATACTATAGTAAATATAATAATATTAGGCGTACTTTTATCTATCTTATCTAAAGCCTTAGCCTAGTTATATACTAATAATTAAATAAAGAAGATACGTCGACTTATAATATTATTATAATCGGTAAGTATAACCCTAGTAAAGACTATACTAAGGTAAACTATATTTAGTATATAGGCGTCGAACGTTAGATCCTTAGGATTACCTATTATCCTTTAAAAATATTACTTATAGGGTAATAAGATAATAATTTTATTTTAATATACGGTAATAGCTAATCGGCTCTTATAGTAAGCTTCGGAGGCCTATCGACTTATATTATAATAGAGAGGTAGCCCGTATAGAAAGCGATTATATCCTTCTAGAAGTCGAACCGGTAATAGTTATAGTAAAGAATACCGAAGGTAGGATCGTTATCCTAAAGTAGGCTAGGGATATTAGTAATCTAATAACCCTTAGTTCGACCCTAGATACGGGTTTTAATTATAGAGGAGATAATAAAGGCTCTATTAATAGTGATAATACCGGTAAAGAAGTAGATAGATTACTAAAGAGAAGATATAACGATTAACTATCTAAAATAGTGATTGATACTATATATAGTAAACGATAAAGTGAATATAAATAAAGAGTGAAAATAGAGTTAAGATAGAGTGAATAAAGAGCGAACAAAGAGCGAATAAAGAGCGAATAAAAGCGAAAGGAAAGACTTAGGTTAAGATATATACCCCTTTTAAAGCGAAAAAAGAGAATATATTACTTATTATCGTCCTCGACGCGTGCCCGTACGCGTCTTTTAGTATCTATAACCTACTCCGCGCGCTAACGCCGACGCGATAGCTATAACGGACGTGATAGCTATCTTAAAAGCGCCTTAGTAGTATTATTATCGACGCTCGAATTATTAGTAGTTATATAAGGTCTCTAGAAACCCCCTAAGACTTTAGGATATACTACGTTTTATATAGTATACTCCTTATTCTTAGAATAGAGTAAAACCCGTAGGTTTTACGTAGATATAGTCCTTAAGAAGGCGACGTAAAGCTATCTATAGGAAAAAATAGGAATCCTAAGATTAACGCCTATATAATCTAAAAATTACCCCTATAACTTATTAATAGTTATAGAGAATAAGAGTTATATAGGAAATTATTACCGCTAAAGCGTAAAAGGGAATTCTCCCGGGTTTAATAGTAGAAGTAATTAGGGGATTAAGCGATACTTACCCCGGTATTAGCCTATAGAAATTAAAACCTCTAGATAGCGCGATTAAATACGCGTAATAATAAGATATATTCTATTATAGAGCCTATTCGGAGGATCGAAGTTCCGTAAAAGCGTAATAGGTATACTAACCTTTAAGCGAAGGTAACCTAGCGGAAGATCTAGCGTTCTCTAACGGCGGAGATACTTAATAGGGTATTAAATATTATTAGCCGTATTTATATTATAGATATCTATAGAGGGAAGCTACTATTCCTAGCTAGGTAGCCGATCTAGTAATATATTATTAAATATATTAATATTAGTATTCTAGGCTATTAAAATAGCGCGACCGGTAAAGAAATCTACTATCCTAAGGGGATTTTATAGAGATAAACGTTATAGATCGGTAAGAGGGTAGATTTATTAAATAAAATACTCTATATCGATATTATATTAGATATAAGGCGGTATCTTAATTATTATATATTAAGATCGGTCCTATAATATTACGTTTAACTAATCTACTAGAGTTTTATTATTACTAGATAAGCCTCGGAGCCGTATATTCCTTTAGAGGGAAAGAATTTTTAACGACGACTATACTTTAGTATACCGAAGGGTAATACTAAGAATTATAGCGTAGTTACTACCTAGTACTATAGGTAGGCACTATTAGAAGTCTCTACTAAAAAGTATAGGGACTCCTCCGAATAGTTATTTAGCGCTAGGTATACTATACTAGATATTAGTAAGTATTTCGTCGACTATATTAAAGACGTAGGAATATAATATTAGGATTTTATCCTAAATAATTAAAGAAACTTCTTATATAAGCTTAGTGAGCTTACTACTATAGGAAACTATATAAGTAGATACCTCTATAGTTAGTATAGGAATTTTAAATATCTTATACGTAGTATAGCTACCGGGGAGTAGGATAGTAGCGACTCCTATAGAAGTAATATATAGAACGATCTTTCCTTAGGAGCGATAGTAAGCTATAAGTATACTATATAAAAACGTTTTCCTAGATCCTCCTAGACTATAAAGGAAAAAGCGAGCTCTTATAGGATTAGAGTTAACCTTAGCCCTAATTTCCTCGAAATATATAAGCTATTCCGGGTTATCCTATAAACTAAAATACCGTTATTTAAACTCCTATCGCTATTAGCTAGTATTATAATTACGGGCCTTATCGAGAGCGCCGTTATTATAATCGAGAAAAGACTAATCCTTTCCGATCTCTAGAAGATTATAGTCCGTAAGTATTTTCCTATTTAGATTAAGAGTATTTTAAATATAGTATAGAGCTAGAGAACGGTATAAATCGTTATTTAGAGGATTAAAATAGTAACCTTACTCTCGATAACTAAGCTAGCGATCTAGCGTAGTTAACTATTATATTAGATTATCGGAAAGAGACTTAGAAAAGCGATCCTAAATATCGCGAGCTACCGTAGGACTTAGCGGTATATAAAAAAGAGTAGCGGAAAATATTATACGTAATTCCTAGCTAGTCTTAAACTATATAGTATCATTAAATATTTTTACCTATTTATCACTCTATATAATAATACTACGCGTATATACGGCCTCCTAAAAAGTAGGGTATATAATACCCTTAATAGTACGTAAGTTAAGGAAGGACTTAGCTCCGCGTATAGCTATTAATAATATACGAAGGTAGAATATATTACCGCTCTATTACGTTAATAAGTTTATACGCCTAATCTAAAACCCTTTCTAACGTAGCTTCTATTAGTGTTTAGCCTAGATAAAGTATTCTAGAAACTCCTCGTATAAATACTAAGGAGTATTAGGGTTATTATAGTACTATTTAAAGTATTTAAGTAAAGGGGAGGTATATATATTAACCTACTTAGCTAATTTAGTATTAGTAAGCTCCTTACTAAATATAATGCTATACTTATTTTCTAGATAGATAACTAATAATATAACTCTAGGTCTAAGGCGATTAATAGGAAACTCTAAAAGACGCTAGGCTACCTTAGAAGCGCTAATATAGTAGCTATTAATATATTCCTTCGATTTATTAAACTCGACCTCTATAGTCGTACGATTAGGGCCTTTATAAAGATACTTATAGAGGTATCGAATAGCCTTAATTATATTATAAATCTTAATATTAATATAGGTACCGTACTTATATATAAGAAACGGGTTATATAGTACTACCTATTAGTTTACTTTAAGCGTAAGGGTCTATCCTTTACGTAGAGGGTCCTTAATAGTAAGAGTGGTATCTAGGCGGCGGCGGTACTCCGGATATCTATCCTTTAAGATTATTATCTATTCCCGTAAAGGTTTTAGATAGCGTTTAGAATATATCCTCCTACGGCCGCCGAGATCTTTTATATATAGAGCCTTTAGGTTTAGCTCGCTATATAGGTTATAAATTATACTACTCGCGATAATATTATATAATCTTTTACTACTACGATCGGTATAGTTAGGTAATTCTATACTAACTACCTTATCGACCGTAGTAGGATTAAGGAACCGGCTATTATATTTAAGCTATACTAATATATAGGTATAGGGTAGCCTACGCTTCTAATATTCGATTATATAGATAGTAGTAGTATAGGGCCCGAAAATACGCTTCTTCTTAATATCCTTAATTAGCTCCTTAAGCTTTATATAGAATACGTAAGAGACTAAATCTAGACGGGCGTAGGAATCTTAGAGAGGCGTACGCTACGCGTCCTTAAATAATTCTCTCTAAATCTTATCCTAGTTTAGGTTAGCCGTAAAAGTTAAAAATAGCGTCGGTTTACTATATTGTCCTATAATAGAGAGCGAGTCCCGGAATTTACGTTACTAGTAGCGAGTACTCCTAATAAAAGTAGTAGGAAAAATAATACACTTACCGGTATCGATAGTAATATAGGGATAATCGGTAGCGGCTCTCGTAGTATCGAGGGTAGTACGTATACGGGAGTAGGAATCCGTACGTAATTCCTTCTAATTATATCGGTTCTAATCTAGTCGCTATTTCTCGACTATAATATATAAATTAATTAGGAATTATTACTAAAGTCCCTTACCGCGGTAGAATAAATTAAATTTACCTTCCTATATATATATATACTAGCGAGACTATATTTAGTTTATAAGATTGTCTTATATATATAGGATACTTTATTAGGTGTTACTACTTAGATCTATCTTCTAATAATACCTAGCCCCTAACTTCGGCTAGAAAAGCACGTAGTATAAAGGGAGGTATAATAGATACGAGTAGTAAATAGATATAAGAGTACGACCCTATAAAACCTATACTTAACCCTAGAGCTTATTAAGCCCCGGTAGTCGCTATCTACCCCGCTAAATATACTTAGTATTATAGAAAGAAGGAGTATAACTAAGATATAGCCGAATATTATAGGAACTTAGCTTATCTATCTTATCGGGGATATTAGGTAGAAAACCGCTAAATTTATAGGTTAAAGTAGGTATATTATAGGGGCGCCTACCCGCTACGTTAGGGACTAAACGTACCTATATATATCGGTAGGATTAGTAAATATATTTCTAGGGTATAATTAGATTCTAATATCTAGGGGTTAATCCGTAACTCGGGAATATTAGGCTACTCCTATAGAATATCGCGTGCCCGCTTAAAGAGATCGATAAACGGGTTATAGTTACGTATATATTAATCTAGACGCTAGAGAATCTACCGAATTTTTATAGACTATAGGGAGTTATATCGGCCTAATCGAATATCTAGGGCTTTCTTAGTTATAAGAGTAAAGTAAAGCTATATATATAATACGGTAGTAGATTCTAAAGGGCCTTAGTAATAGTATAGCGACCTATTAATTTAAAAGATATACGCGGAATCCTAGATACGATATTAGCTTACTAGAGTAAGAGACTATAAGAGACTATAAGTTTTTTATCTATACCTAAGCGGAAAGATATTTATCTCGATTATAAGCTATAGAGATAAATACTAAGCTAGTATTAATAGAGCGAATATTACTCCTAAAGTATTTAGAATCGGTATCGTTAGTAGAGAAATACCGACGTAGTATAGAGTCTTACTTAGGTATTAGGATATCCGGTAGTTTAAGACTAATACTAGCGTTCTTATAATATAAGTTATAAGAGTCTTTACCGCGTACTCTCTTTACCTCTACTAGCTAATAGAGAGCTCGGTAGTAGGAGTAAACCTTCGTTATAGTCCTAAAGTTAGATATAACCTAAGGTTAGCCTAAAGAGCGGAATACCTTTAGGGGTATAGCGCTAAGATCCGAGATATAACGATATACGCTATACTTAGTATAATTAGAGTATATATAGCTAGAATAGATAGAGTAGTATCTAGCTAGACGACTTATAGATCCTATCCGGTACGTATTATATATAGCGTATCTAGCTATAGCCTACTATATAGGTAGCGGTATAGAATATAAACCGTATATTTAACCCCCTTCCGGACGGCTTTAGACCTAAGTACGCGGGGCCTATTAACGATATAAAGGATATCGGGTATATACCTAAGAGGTATAGATACCCTAACTATATAACTTATAGTATCGTAGGTTATCGATATATACTAGTTCTCCGGCGCGATATATAGTCTTATAAGTACTATATTGGGAGGTTTAAGAGGTAGTATATAGTATTTAGTAGCTGTATTAATTATAGAAGGAACGTTAGGAAATAGGGTCTAATATATTATAGAGTAAGAGAGAGCGTAATAATAGAGTAGTATAAAAAGAAAGTAAATAACTCGAGCTATACCGGTTTTTTAAACTTATATAGAATAGGAGGTATAGACCTCTATAGATACGGTCTAAGAAGTACTAAACTATACCGACCTACTTAAGGCGCGTTACTATCCCCTATACGCGACGCGCTAAAACTTCCTAGATAGGTAAGGTATAGGGTAGAAAAGAGATATAAGGCGGTAAATCGAAAAGATAAATACTTAGCTATTACCTAAACTAACTCTTCTTCCTTTTCCCCTTTAGCTTCTATCGTCTCTATATAATATCACCTCCTCCTTCTTTCCTATAACTATTATATCGTTATAGAAATAGAATATACCGATAATAATATAACTAAAAAGGTGGCTATCCGCTGGGGTATAGCGGGTAGTCCTAAGTATAAATAGCTAAGGATAATACTACTATCCTTTTAGACCGCGTTTAGCGGGGGCTCTACTATAGAGCTCTATACGTATACTAACTAACCTATTACTAACTAACTTAGTACCGAGTATATTAGAAGTACTATTCTCTTCTACGTTATTAAACTATAATATACTCTCGTAACTTATAAAGCGTAGATTATAGATATATACTCGCTATCCTAGTCTAATAATACCGAAAGCCTAACCTTAAAGCTATATAGCGATAGTAATAGTAATAAGGAAGGCGATATAGATAGTAAAGGCGATATAGATAGCGATAGCGAAATAGATAGCGATAGCGAAATAGATAGCGATAGCGAAATAGATAGCGAGTTAGATAACCTAAATACTATTAAGTATACCGACTCTAGTACTTATATATATATCGTATACCTTAAGGATTAGTTAGATAAACTTATATATAAGCTATTACTTATACTATATATTATTACTATTATTAGCGGATCCTATACTAAATACTTCGATAAATACTAGGCCTATATTTAGGTAAGTATAGAACCGGCTAAAGAGACTATAATAAACGCTAATTATAATTATTTATAGCTTAAGCCTCCGAAGATAAAAATTATCCGCGCGTAGAAGTAAAAACTCGAAGAATCCTACGATACCTTAGAGCACGGAACCGAATCGAACGTACGTATTTATCTTAGGGGCGTGATCTAGTAGGCGTTATAAATATAACGGAAGGGATAAGAGACCTTACGGGAGGCTAGGGAGACCGGCTAATAGACCGATAGACCGATAATCTCTACTTTTTAGTCGCTCTCGTATAAGCCTCGCTAGGCTAGTATACTAGGGCGACGTAACGATAAATAATAAAGAATAAATTCTATATAAGGTAGAGAGAGAAGTTAGATATAGAGTGAAGTAGTAAAGGTAGAGAGTAATATAGATAAAATAGATAAAGATATAGAGTAGATATAAAGGATTAAGGAAATACTATATATATACTCCTAGTTCTAATAAAATAATAGAAATATTATCTAACTAGCGTTATTATCCGAGGATTACTATATAGGAACTTTAGAAGTCTCTTCGGATTATATAAATATATATACTCGGGAGCTACCCGTTTATCTATAGGCCTCGAGCGGGATACTACTATATATAACTATATAGTAAGGAGGAAAAAAGTGTATTTATATTAATAATAAAGAGAGAGGGAATATATACTATATTAATCCTATATCTATTAGAAATAGATACTATAGCCTAATTAGTAATTCTACTAACTTAATATATATTTAAATTATTTTTTTATAAAATGACTAGTTCGAGCCTAGCCTATTTCTTTTTTTTTTCCTATAGCGTTAAAGGAAGCTATATTTCTAAACTTATAATATTTATAGTCTAAGATAGGAATCGATAGTAAAGTCTTATATATAATACTAAACTAAAGTAAATAATTAAAAAAAATTGATATTAAAGAATATATAGAATATATATATTTTTATTAATATATATAAATTATTTACCTATAATAAATATATTATAGACTCCGATAATCCTATAGGTTTACCGAGATAGCTAATATATTAAGATCCTCTAATAAGAGTAGTGTTTACTAGTAGAAGTAACGCTAAGTAGCCTTATAATCCTCCTATATCTCGCGTTTAGTAAAACCCTATATCTTAACGGTTAAACGCTATAGCTCTACGCGAGGCCTATATAGAAGCTAATATAAATTACTACTAACGATTAGTAAAGAGTATATATCTAATATATATATTAATACTTACCTATTAATAACGTATAGGGTTAGTACGCTAGTATAGTTCTATAAAAGCCCGCGGATTAGACTTTAGTAGATTATATATATACTACTTAGTATAGTAAAGATTAGGTATATATATCTAAGGTACCGGAAAAGTATCTATTTTACCTTTAGCCCTAGTCTATATATAACGCTTATAAAAGTAATATTTACGACTTAACTACCGAAGATACCTAACGTATAAAGGTATTATATAAAGGTCTATAGATAGCCTATCGCGGCTATAATCTATAAACCTATAGTAATTATACTTCGGAGTAGGCGCGTTAGCTTTAAGGGGATATCTATTACAAAGTCGGCTTATATATATAATAGTAGTATTATTAACTTCGTCCTTATATAAAGCTCCGTCGGTATAAAATATAATCTTAGTAGTAACTCGACGATTTAGAGATAGATATAGTATAAAGATAACTTAGAAAGAGAATAATAAAAATTAGAAAAAGAGCTAAGACGTACCTACTTATAGGTTAAAGGTAGTAGTACTTCTATAGATTGTCTAGTGCGATATCGGTTAAAGCGCGGTATACGCGAAATAAAAAAAGGAAAGTCGGTATAGCCGCGGTAGATACTTAGTAGATTAGTGTTTTTAGCACGGAAAACTCTATATAAGCGAGAGTAACTAGTCGTCTACTAAAGTATAAAAGGTAGAGAGAGCGAAGAGTGTAGGTTAGTAAGTTTATACTATCTACTATTATAGTATATTATAGCGAGAGTCGTTTTAAACGCGCTCTCCTTAATATCGCCGCCGCTATATAGGAGGTAGCTATAGTATAGAGGGAAGAGTGCTAAAATATTAGCGGAATATAGTCTACTATATAGGTACCGAGTACTTAGATTAATACGTAATAATAGACGTAAATATAATAATTAATAAATCCCTTAATAGCTATAATTGATACGTAAGATATTAATAATATACTAACTATACCGATAGTAGAGATGGTAACTAGTATACTACTATATATAGAAGAGCCTCTATCTACTAACCGCGAATTTTATTAGATATTAATAGAGGTTCTAAGCCCTACTAGATAGACTAATCTCGGCCTACCGTTAATAGAAGTTCTAAGCCCTACTAGATAGGCTAATCTCGGCCTACCGTTAATAAAAGTTCTAAGCCCTATTAGATAAGCTAACCTCGGCCTACTATTAATAGAAGTTCTAAGCCCTACTAGATAGGCTAATCTCGGCCTACCGTTAATAGAAGTTCTAAGCCTAAGCTAAGCGTTAGTTAAGCGCCGCCGATATCTAAAGATCTATATCCGCTACTTTCGGGCGTAGAAGTTATATATATAGGTAGAAGAAGATATACCGCTATATATCTTTATTAAGGGCCCGCGGTAGAAGAAGTGCTAATACTACTCGTTACGCCGAATATAATATATACCGGTAAGTTTATACTATTATACTAATAAAGTATATACGACTAATATAACTCCTATAGATACTATATAGTATTATAGAGGCTATAATAGAGCGTAAGTAAGAGATAGAATTAGCGTAAGCTAATAGATAGAGCGGTATATAGGAAAGTAGGCTATTCTTTATAGCGTACTAAGAGGTATTAAGTTAGTTATAGTACCGCCTAGTTATATAAGATAAGCGAAGGAGGTAGCGTCGGGAGGTAAAATAACGGAAGGAGTAGAAAAATAAAGCGGATATTAATATATATATAGTATTAATTTTAACGATAGATAATAATCTAAATAAATAAAATATACTCTATAAGAAATATAGGTAATATATATAATAGTAGCTACCTATAAAGCTATTCTATACTATATCTATATCGTAGTATTATACCGAGACCGTAAGTAAGCTATAATAGTTTTATATTTTATACGTATTATAGCCTTATACGTATCCGTAGTTAACTATTAGAGTATATATTAGGAAATAGGATATAGGAAATAGTAGAATATAATAATATACCGTATAGCCGTCCTATATATTATCTTTATATATAAAGTATTTAATTAATAGTTCCGTATACCGTTACTTATCCTAAAATACCTAATAGTAATAGGTATTCTTATAATATTACTTATAGTCGAGATAATACCTATAGTAGATATATAACCTTATAGACGTAGTGTTACTCCGTATAATCGAAGGCTTTACTCTTTTATAAAGCTATAAAGCCCGATTATACGACGGGGCGGGAGTCTCGTAAGATAGATAACGTATATACTACTCTATAATAGATATATAGGTATCCCGAGATATATTAACCGACGGTATTAGGATAGGCCGACGATTAGTAGGAACCGTAAAAAAGGGCTAAATTAGAAGTTATAGAAGATAATAAAAATAAAAGGAAAGGATTATAAAATATAGATACTTATAGTAGTAGTAGTATCTAAGACCGGGTTATAGGTAGCTAGTTAATATATCTTAGATATAGAGGAGGGTATAGACTACGTAGTCGGCGGTATCCGAAGTATATAGGTAGTCTTAGGGAGAGGCTAAACCGGTAGACTCTAGTTAATAAGTTCTTTAAATTTATTATAAGACCGCTTACTAAGGTAAGTAGATAACGTTATAGAAGAATATATAATCCGGTATATAGTAGAGAGATATATATAGAGTACGTAGGAATATAGGAATATAAAAAGGAGTCGGAAGGTAAGCGGGGAATATAGGCGATATATTAGGGGAAATTTAGATCTAGCCTAATAAACTAATAAATACTAACTAAATATAGAGGAATATATAAGCTATATATAATTACGATTATATTTATAACTAATTAGAGTAGGTAGGAAAAAATAAAAAAGCGGGCGGAGTAGGAAAAATATTAACCCTATATAGGATATAATTATATCCTACTAATACGTAGTAAATATATTATATATACGAATATACCCCTTATTATATACCTATACGCTAACGATTATATAATATACTAATATACTAGGTCTCTTAACTCCTAATCTAATAATATCTCTAAGGCCGGGAGATAGATAGATAGAATATATATTTATATATTATAGATATAATATAGTACTTAAAGATAGTATACGGCGTTTCGATAAAGTCGCGTATGTCGGACCTAGTCGTTATATAAGATATAAGTATAGTAGATAGAATAGCTTTATAGTATATATTTATAATCTATATAGAAATATAATATATCTATATAACTAAAAACGATAAATAGTAGACGAAGCGTAGGTATATATTACGTACTATCGCGAGATAGTTAAAAAAGAGGTGTTCTACCGACTTAGTAAAGATATAGAGGATCTTTACTACGAACGACTTAATTAGTAGTAAGTATAGAGGGAATAGGAGAGTAGGAGAGGGATAGATAGAGGGAGATAAAAAATAGGAATATATATATATAGAGAAATATATATATTTAGTCTAAATATATAATACTATATTAGATATACGATTTTATCTAATATATAAACTAAGATATATACTAAGATAAAAAGATTACTATAATAGAGGATATATAGAAGGACGTAGTACGTAAATAGATAGAAGAATATAGGTAACGGAAGGAGTATTTATTATTAATTATAATTATAGAGATAGTGTGGTATACGCGATACGAACGCGAGGGTAGCGATATAAGCGCGAAACGTACGCGAATTTTAAGGTTAGGGGATATAGTGCGGAGTAGAAGGTAAGACATAAAGAATAAATAGATAAGAGTATTTATAGAAAGAAGCGTATTATAAAGTATAGCCGATAGAGGATAAATATAAGATAAGAATAATATAAATATAAAGATAATCTTTTAATAGGGTGCGGAAGTAGGAGACTCGACTACCGTACCGTAGCGGGTAGAAAGTATAGACTAATAAGAGGATGAGAGAGCGGACGAAGGCGGTCTAGAGACCATAAAGTCTAGTAAAGTAGTAAGACCACGATTTATTTAGTAGAGATTCTAGTAACGATTCTATTATATAATAGTCTAAGTAGATCTTCTACTAAGGTATCCCTTAGTTTTAGATCTACTTTTTAGGATAATATATCTATAGGATTTATTTTTCTTAGTCTATATTTAATAAAAAAGTTATATAAGGATAGGAATATATACTATCTCGCTTATCTTCTATTTAGCTTTAGCTACTTTATAAAAGTCTATAAATTTATATAATCGGATAGAACTTCTATAGGTCGGATATTTCCTTTTAAATAGTATCGCTAATATTTAAATAAGTAAATAATAGTAAATAGTTCTTAATCTAGGATAGAATAGTTAAGTTTAGCCTTACTAAACTTTCGGGATTAAAAGGCTATAAGATACTATTTCCTATTTTTATCCTTCTAGGATATAATCCTTTCTATATCTTTATTAGAAGTATTAGTTTCTAATCGTATATCTCTTTCTAGGTTAAAATAATATAGTAATATTAGTAACTAAAACGCTATAATTAGATAGCGAAATATAAGTCTTTTATAGACGTTAAGCTAGACTTATCTAGGTTTTCTTCTATTTTTTAACCCTTTTAGTAAGGAAGTTAATAAGAGTATAATCTATAAAAACTATAGTATAAACTAATAGTAAAAGTTATAAAATCTAATAAATACTTAGATATTATAATAGCTTTTAGGGAGTTCCTAGTTCTTAATAGATTCTACTTTTTAGGGGTCTATAGAGACGCCCCTTAAATCTACTATAAATCTTAGGAACTCTACCTTTTCCTAATAGAATATATACTTTAAGGCCTTTATATATAGGCTAGCTCTCTTAAGATTTTTAAAGACTTTTCGGAGGTATTTTATATAAGATTTCTTTATCGGAGAAAATATTAGTACGTTATTAAGATATACTATATAAATTATATTAAGGTAGTCTTTTAGTATATTATAGATATAACTTTAGAATATAGTAAGAGTATTAGTTAGTCTAAATAGTATAACTATATACTTATAGTACCTATATCGAGTACGAAATATAGTCTTCTACTTATCTCTTTCCTTAATACGAATTTAGTAATATATATCTTAGATATCGACTTTACTAAACTATTTAGCTCCCGCTAATTAGTCTAGAATTTTTAAGATAAGTAATAATAGATACTAGTTTTTAACTAAGATTTTATTTAGCCTTTAATAGTCTATATAGAGATATAATCCGCTATTTTTTTTTAGAACGAAGAGGATCGGTACTCCTATAGGACTTTTAGATAGTCGGATTTATCCGTTTTCTAGGTTTTTATCGATATATTCTCGAAATTCTTTTAGTTCCTTCTAAGATAAGGGGTAGATTAGTCTATAAAAGGGATTTTCTCTTAGTAATATATTAATAGTATAGTCTATAGCCTTATTTAAGGGAAAGGTTTATATATTTTTTATAGAGAAGACGTTATAGAATTCTTATAGTTCCGAAGGTAAATTAGGAGATTCTTCTATATCCCTCTCCTCTTTATATAAAAACTATACTTCTTTAGGTATTTTTTGTTAAGAACCATGCCTAAGGCAGGATTCTCTTATCCGTAGGATTATCAACGCTACGCCCTTTTTGTCTTTTCTGCCGAAAAGCCCACCTTTAGGGGCTAAATTGAGGACTCCGATCCTCGGTATATAAAGGGGCATAAATAGTAGGAAAAGGCAGATATTATCTAGATCTTTAGACAATTCAATACTTCTATAAGAGATCCTATTCCTAGTATCATTTGAACCCATTGTTGAAACCCTATATACTGTATCATACCTCTATATCTTCAATAGGTTATAAGCCCGGCTATCTCTAATAGCCGGAATACCTAAATTGCGTAGTATAGTCTATTTACTATATTTGCTAGCAAATATTTGCTTGCCCCTATACACCTTTTCATCTGATCTTTGCCTAGACCTATATATATAGGTCCTCACCCTAGGATCTCTCTCTTTTTCTTATATATATCTTACCTCTTATTTTATACCTTACCTTTTATACCTATACCTCTCGATCTCTCGTAGATCTACCTATTTTTTTATCAATTTTATTATAACCCCTATCACCCGACGGTCCTAGTGAGATAGGGGGGTATCTAGTGTACCTAGTGCACCCTATATACCCCACGAACCCTCCGACTCCGACGCCGACTAACTAGACGAATTAGGGTCCGATAATAACTATAGTAGCGCCTTAGGCGAGGGTAGCGATAACGAAGGAGGAAATGATAGTCCTATAGCTCCCGCTAGCACTAGAAATATAGACCCCGGCTAGGGCCTATAACGTCTAAACCCCGCGGATTAACTAGCTAGAGAACTCGAGTCGACCGAGTATCTCTATACCTAGTAGCCCTAAGGACTAACTAGGTAGCTCGTAGCGGGTAGACCCCCCGCTAAAGTCTCCGAGTCTATCGAGACTAATATATAAGTCCTATTAATATAGATTGATAACCTAAACCGATTTAATCGAGATAGCTCTATATTCTCGCTATATAACCGCTACGCTACCCTAAAGAATAACACCTAAGAAAAGGAAGAAAACGCCCTTCGATATCTTAGTTTCACTAAGGACCTCGGGAAAATATTTAAAAGAAAAGAAGAATATAAAGGACCAAAACTTATAGGATTAAATAATTACTATACCTAGGCCGCTAATATACGGTAAGTGCTAAACTAAAACCTTCTCGAATAAGTTATCGACGGTAAGGTAGGATTATTACCCCCTTCGCACGAGAAGCACTATATACTAAATATATAGAAAGGAGTAGCCTAGCTTACTATCTTAAATACTATATACCTAGACTTAGCGAAAAATATCATACCGCCGAGCCCTCTAGAACCCGAGCGTATCTAGTAAGAATTATAAAATTAATACGATATAAAGGATACTTTTACCGCCGAATAAGGCGCTATTATAATAAAAGTACTATACGTGTCCCGCGTCCGTAACGTCGGAACCCTAATCGAGGTATTTAAGACTATATAGACTAATAAAACTATTATATAACCCCCGATCGAGAGTCTACTAATTAAGCTATAAGAAATAGACGAACTCGAAAAATATACGGAACTTATAGCGTGCCTCGATAGCCTAGAATAGCACCCGTAGAAGCTTAACCACGATAAAATAGTTAGTAGGTTAACTAACTAGCTAGACTAATACCTCTTCGATCGCCTATACGGCGAACTATAAAGAGAAGAAGATAACCTCGCCGCCGGTAAAAAGGTAATATCTCTTCCGCCGAAAAAGGGACCCTTTTCTTAGGTAGAAAAGGTAGAAATACTCGCTACCCGTAGAGTAATAAAGATATAGAGGATAAACTCGTCTAGTGGCTTAAAATAATAGTCCTTAGAGACTACCTCGACTTCTCCTAGCGAGACTCCCCCTAGCGAGCCACCTACTAAGCTCAAAAAGGATAGGGTTAATATCGATACCTAGCACCGTAGACTATACTATATAGGGATTAAACCCCTATAGGAAACGGCAAAAATCACGGAAGGTATTAATATTATAGGCCTACCTACCCCTAAAAGACTCTATAGCCACTACTAAATTAGAAAGGCTTAGCTCGTACCCCGTAGAACCTTAGTTTTATATAGATCTAGCAAAATAGGAGATCTCGTATACCTCGATCTAGGGGGCGGGGGTAAAATACCTAAAGGTTAGGGAGGTAGCTACCGATACTAGATAATTAGTATCGACGACTTCGACGGATAGGGAGAAATATAGTTTACCTCCTATAAAGACTTCGTCCTAGACCTTATAATTAAAATAGCAAAACTATATTCCGCCGAAAGGGAGATAATAATTAAGACCTTTATAACCCCCGATCTCCCCCCGCTACTAGTAATAGGAAGTAAAATACTACCGCCTAGTAGACTAGAGATCGGAGCCTTCTAATTAGATCACGGAGGAGAGTTTAATAACTTCCGCCTATAAAAATAGGCTAAGGACACTAATACCCGTTTATATTTCTTAGTACTATACATATACGGGTAAAATAGTAAAGTCGAAAGAATAATACGAATAGTATAAGAACGTACTAAAGCTATTCTCGACGATACTAGACTCCTAGATATATTATGGCCCGAACTAATAAAAATAGTGATAATGACCCGTAACCTCACTATCTATTTCGGTAGAAAAAGAGACGGTCTCCTAAACTAGATACTATATAAAATACGATTCGGCAGAAAACCTAATATCTTATTCCTACGGATACCCGGTAGTAAGGCTTACGTTATAAGAAGCCCCGAAGAGATTAGGGCTATAGTTAGTATATTAATAAGTAGATATTTATAGCCCCGCGCCTAGATAGATAGACTTATCGGGTATAGTAGCTACTATAGTATATAATACCGTATCTAGCGTCTAAACGTAGATAGAAATAGGGGAGAGATCATAACCCGGAGAGACGTTATTTTCGACGAAGGAGACGACTAGACCCTATATAATAATCCTAATCTCCTAGTCCTACTAGAAACCCTATAGTCGGCAAAATAGTCTAGGTTCCTATTCCTAGACTCTAGGGACCTTATAGACCCTAAGGACCTTATAGACCCTAAGGACCTTATAGACCCTAAGAACCTTATAGACCCTAAGAACCTTACAGACCCTAAGAACCCTATAAATAATACAAACCTTACAAATTCTTCCGCCGAAAAGACCCCTATAACTTCTTCCGCCGAAGAAAGTACCCCTTTTTCGGACTCCGAGGGAGATCTTAGACTTATCGACGAGAGTTCTAGTGATAAATCGGTCCTATTAGTAGACCTACCGAGACTATCTACCGAAGAACTCGCTAACCTTAATTATAAGATCTAAAATAAGGTTTTCTACACTACTATACCTCGGGTAGACAAAAAACGTATATAGGATCTAGTATAATACACTACTATCCTATATACGTAAGCTAGACTAACCCTATTATCTAAGGATCTCCTAACCTTACCCCTACTAATAACCCTAAAAAATATAGACCCTAAATAGATAGAAGACCCTAAATTAGTCCGATAAGCACGTAACTTACCCCTTTAGCCTTAGTGGCACCGCGCTATAAAAATCGAGTTTAAATAGCTTAGTTTAATTAAAGCTTAGGAGATAATCCCTACCCCCGCACCCGCTAAGAATATACGTATCCTCACCGGTAAGTGGGTATATAAACTAAAACTCGACGCGGATAGAAACCCCCTAAAATTTAAGGCTCGCTAGATAGCGAGAGGTTTCTAATAACGGGAAGATCTAGACTATACCGAGACCTTTACTAGTATAGGTAGCTACGTTACGCTACGGATCCTCCTCGCTATAATCACGTAAAAGAAGCTTTTTATAGCTTATATTAACGTAAACGTTATATATCTTAACGCTACGCTAAAGGAGAGACTCTTAATATACCACCCCGAAGGTTTCGAAGATAATACCGATTTTTTAGAGATCTAAGGCAAAGTCTGCCTCCTAAAAAAGAGTCTTTATAGTCTAAAATAGTTAGTAGTAAACTAGTTTAATATATTAGGGGACTACTTATTAACGAAAGGCTTTATACGATCTACTTCCGACCCGTGTCTTTATACGTAGTATAATTAAGGGGGCGCCGGCACGATCGTCTATATTTTTATATACGTCGACGACCTTTTAATTATAGCTTCTATAGCGGATCTCGTTAAAACTATAAAGGACCTTATTTCGATAAAATAGTCTATATCGGACCTCGGTGAGCTATCCTACTATCTTTCGATAAAAATAGTATATAATAGAGAGGCGGGAAAAATAATAATTTCGTAAAAAATATACGTCGAAAGGTTCTTAAAAACCGTAACTTTAAGACCCGTAATCCCTTTATCTATTATCCTAATAAAGGAAGAGACCCTTACCGCTATAAGTAAGGTAGTGAAATAGTACTAATCCGATATAGGCTCGATTAACTATACTAGTATAGTTATACGTCTAGACCTCTCACTCGTAGTAAATATACTTTCGTAGTTCACTATAAACCTAAACGCTAAATACGAGGATCTAGTATAAAGAGTAATTACTTATATAGGACGTACTAGCTATTACGCAATTATATACTAATCTAGACCTAATTAGGACCTCTAGGGGTATATCGACGCCTTATACGGATTAGCCCTAAAAAGTAAAAGTAGGACTAGGTATATCTTCTTCCTCGTAGGGGGTCTAATATTATAGAAATCTCAAAAGTAGACTAGTATAGCAAAATCAAGCGCCGAAGCTAAATATATAGCCCTCTTAATTACTAGCGGAGAGGTAATTTAGCTACGAAAACTACTAAAAGATCTTAATTTTTACTAAGGAAGTATAGACCTCCCCCCTATCCCTTTATATAGCGATAGCTAGTCTACGATCACGATAACGAAGAACCCTACTATTTTAGGACGTTTAAAATATATCGACGTATACTAGCACTAGATCCGCGAGTAAGTTAAAAGGGGAAAAATTAAGCTTATATATATAAAAGGGACTAAAAATATTATAGATAGACTAACAAAGCCCCTCGGGGCTCCTAAATTTATAGAGTTTATCGTAGGTTTAAACCTCGACCCTAAAATATATAGACTTTCGGTAGAATAAACCCCTACGTCTTTCGTAGTGCAAAACTAGTAGTTTTACACCTTCCTATAGTCTAAAAGCTACACCTTTTAACTAAGAAACCTTATTTATCTCAGTCCCCGATAATATAATCTTACGATATATAACGGCTACATATTAAGGGGGCGTATTAAGAACTATACCTAAGGCAGGATTCTCTTATCCGTAGGATTATTAACGCTACGCCCTTTTTGTCTTTTCTGCCGAAAAGCCCACCTTTAGGGGCCAAATTAAGGACTCCGATCCTCGGCACATAAAGGGGCATAAATAGTAGGAAAAGGTAGATATTATCTAGATCTTTAGACAATTTAATACTTCTATAAGAGATCCTATTCCTAGTATCATTTAAACCTATTGTTGAAACCCTACATACTATATCATACCTCTATATCTTCAACATTTTTACTATAGTATAGATATATATATAGTTCCTATACTCTTTTATAAACCGGTATAGGGTTATCGCTTTATAGTTTAGGGTATTAAACTACTATTTTCGGTTTAGTAGAGAGAGGTTAATTTTTTAGTTGACTAAGATTATTATTAATAGTAATACTAGACTACCTAAAATCTTTAGATCTTTATTAATAATAATATAAGATTATATAAACGTTCTAATAATTCCTCTATTATTTATAATAGTTATAGAGATATTCTATATCTTATACGTAGTTACTTCTTTATATTCTATTACTTTAATAATAAGAGATATAAGTTTCGCTTTTTAAAGTTTTTAAGTTTTTATAAACTTATAACTAATAAAGTTAACTTCTATATAACTATCTAGGTCTATATAAGTTTTAATTTTTCCTATTAGGATCGGAGTATAGAAGCGTATCGTTATTCCGATCTAAGGGGTCGGAGTAGAGAAATCTACTCCGACCTACTCTTATTTCCTTATTATTTTATCGAGGATCCTTTTACTTTTACTAGTTATATTTTTATTTTTTTTATCGGGGAGTTATTTAGATATTTATTTAAAAGGTAATCCTTACTTTAATAGGTATAATAGGTAAGTTTCTTCCCTATCTTTTTATTAATAGGGTTTTCTTATCTTTTTAATCTTAAGTCTTTTAGATTTCTTTTTTTAGAGGAGTTTTTATTTTTATTATATTTTTCGAATTTTCTCTTTTTCTTCTTCGTATCTAGATCTCCCTACCCTAATTCGGTCGCTTTTCGTTTAGATTTTATTTTCTAGTTTTAAAGCTCCTAAAATTTTAATATAATAGAAACTATCTTCCCTTAAGTTTTTAGAAGAGTTAGATTATATTTATAGATATAGGCTTAGAGTCTATAATTAAGTTTTAAAAAGAAGATAAGAGCTTTTTATTCTTTACTTTATTTTAGGAAATATTTTTTTAAAAGATTTAATTTATAGTAAAAGTCTTTTAGATCTTAATTATTTTACTAGATTATTCTCTATATTTAGTTAGTAATAGTAGCTTATATATTTATAGAATTTTTTATTAAGGATAAAGTTTATTCCTTAAGGTAAGCCTATAAACCTTATATAATTTAGCTTAGAGTTAAGGATATTTTATCTAGGTAGTTATACTAAAGTTATTAATAGTTCCTATTTATATAAGATAAGGTACTAAAGATCTTTTATTTTTTAGTATTATATTTTTTACTTACTTTTTTAAATTCTAAATATAGTCTAAGTAACTAGTCTTCTCTTTCTTAGATCGAGAATTCTTTTATAAAGTTAGAGTTCTTAAAACGGATTTCCTAACTATATAGGTTTAGGGAATTACTACGGATCCGGCTACGATATATAAGTATTTCGGCTACTTTTTTAAGCTATTTAATCCTTATTATAAGGGCTTAGAAGGTTTCTTTCTTAAGGATTACTTAAGAATTATCCTTATTTCGCTAAGGATTTAGGGTAGTTTTAGAGGGTTATTAGTTATCTCTACTAGTAGTAGTAGGTATTTCTAAAAGTCCTAATAAAGATTAGGTCTCTCCTTTCTCTATCTTATAGATAGTAGGTTTTTCTTATAGAGGTATCTCCTTATTACCCTATCGGGATCGTAAACTCTATCTCGTTATTATTTCTTTAGGTAGTTAAAGAAGAAGATTTAGAATTATTAAAGTAACTATTTATTAAGGTAGTACTTATTAACTAGGTAAATAATAATATAAAAGAGATACGTAGTTAGGGCGAAGGGTATTCGATTCTATATTAGTTATAAGACTAAATCTTACCTTCTCTATCCCTCTAGGTGTCTTCCTTTTATAATTTAGGTTCCCCGCTTCTCGGAACCGGATCATATTAGTTCTATCCCGATATCGTGGGGTATTCGGAGGGGTCTCCTCCGTCTAAGAGAAAGGGAGCCTAAGGCAAAATAGTATAACAAAGAAATACCGTAACAAAAGCTTTATCTTCTACTAGATCTCTCTCTCTTCTTTCCCTATCTTTAGTTTTCTCGTTTTTATACTCAATTCTCTTATAGGTCGACTAGTAGGTAATATAAGATAACCTAGATATAGAGCTTAGGAAGAAAGCGGAAAAATTAAGAGGATAATAATTATATATATTTAAATTAGATATTATATTATAACCTAACATACGGAGTATGAATATGGTGCGTATATCTTATAGCACATATCGGGTATTTAGGTTGGTAACCTGACATAACGACTAGTTAGTCGTCATAGTGGCTCTTTTGGTAAACGCTCTACCTTACTATTACTTCCTACGTTTTGCACAGTGGTGTCAGGCCCACTTGCCTTAACAATATGACGACTAACTTCGGAGACCCTAGGTTCGAGACATATAGATGTCGAATTCGAATCTACGGTCTTTGCAAGGAATATTATAGAGAGATCTAGATATACACTTAGGGGTCTACAACTTAAAATACATACACCGATATCTTACTAGCACGGTATCTATACCGTTTAAGCTACCTATAGATATTCTATGCCTCGGGGTCAAGGCATCAGAAAGAGGGGAGATAATGTTACAACCTAACATACGGAGTATGAATATAGTGCGTATATCTTATAGCACATATCGGGTATTTAGGTTAGTAACCTGACATGACGACTAGTTAGTCGTCATAGTGGCTCTTTTGGTAAACGCTCTACCTTACCATTACTTCCTACGTTTTGCACAGTGGTGTCAGGCCCACTTGCCTTAACATATTAATTATTAGTATACTATTTATCTATTAGTATTATAATATTAATATTCTTAGACTTACTAAAAAAATAATTCTATATAAAAAATAATTATACCTATTAGGGATTATAAAGTAAATACTTAAATATATAGGGAAAATCTATATAAGTTATAAATCCTATAATTTAAGGTATTTATATTATTTATAACCTAACTTAGGGCCCTAACGACCTAGCCGGGTCGAAGGCTATAACCCGGACCCAACCCCGGTACGAAGGTATGGCCCTAAAACCCAACCTAAGTTAGGTTGGGTCCGGGTTAGGTTGGGTTTTTTCTGGGTTCTGCGGAAGTCTACTAGGAGGTCACGTGTCTTCGCAACAGCTATACACCTTCGCAACCTTCCAAGATTGGTATGGTTCAATTGATGTATATACGTAGCCAGGATAGCTGAACGCCAACATTATCTGTGTTCACCTACTCCGTATTGTTGGACTTTTTACTCAGTTTATAGCTTGGCTTTATCAACAATGTTCATCATGCATTCCGATGTCTCCCTCAGTTGACTCCGACACCTACGCTATTAACAACCCATTCCAGATGAGGGGTATGCACTATTCATCATCTTGAACGTCCACTGTTACTCCTTCCAGTGCATTCAACTCGTTTATAGCGTCTGCAGTAAGTCTGCGTCGTTCAGGTCAGGTCATCCTCTCAACTTCGAAGGAACACACATACTTTACGCCAAATACAATTGGGGGAAGAGATCTGGTAGAAGGGTACTCTGACGTTCCAGTGGATTTATCCAAAATGCTTGAGCTATGTTAGCCGCCAATGGAAACGAGAATATCTTTTTAGTCATTTTGCGCTTACTTGTTGACATTTTCTCTCTGGTTCTTCCATGCATCCAGGTCGCTGAATTGGATGCTTGCTGGCTAGATGAATGATCAGTATTGTTTAGAATGGCGGGACTTGAGGGCTCTAGGAAGATCGAACCTTTTGGCTCATAGTGTAGCTTTCAGGAAGTCGAATGGGGTTTGGAGGGGATTTTATGATTTATATTTCTTCAATCTTTTCATACGAGTTGATGTCTGTCGATATGAAGGAATGATTTCTTGGCGAGGGGTATTTAGCGGAAGCTACTGCCAGCGCAACTTTACGTCGATCCTTTTCCAGCTTTTTCCCCAACAGCTGCCAAAACGACATCGGGACTAAATCGAGATCATCCTCGGTATCCTTTGCCATCTCCCAGTTATTGACTGTCACTCGCCACTTAATACGATCGTAGATGCAAGTCGGTGGATCTGGTCATATACTCTTCCTCCCATTCCGATAATCGGAGCAGCCTAAGAGCATCCGATTATGACTGATTCTCAACTGACGGATAGGGACTACCAAAGTACCCAGGAGTTGGAGCGTATTACGGGTTGTGTTTCTTATAGTTCGGGCGCGTCGGGCTGAGAAATTAGATTGTCGTAATATGGGCGCTGTTCCATCTTTACACGATGGCAGTCCCTAATAGGATGATTTCAGCTTCTTACATTGGATCTCGATAAGCGTCCTCGTGTTTGAGCTACATCTTCATGCGTAACAAGATTTTTGCAATTTTCCTAGCTCTGATGATCCTCAAAATTTCCCATTGGTGGCCTCACCTTGAAAAACAACCACCAGCGTTAATGTACAAATGATTGATGCTCGCAGGCCCCGAGCAGATTTTAGATAGATCTTGTGACACTCGATAAAGCGATAGGTCAAAATGCCTGGCGTATTGCGTTCGCCCCAATCCGACTGGTCACAGCGGGAGGATTCATTGCAGTGGCTTATTTCAAGAATCGCTACACCACAGGAGACCTTGATTACTTGCCAAAATTTGCTGGAGACAAAGCCGTCTTTTAGACTGCCATCCGCTCTGTGGCACATCAGCTGTTGTGTTATGAGATTTCCAAACAGGGTTGACCGTACGTGCTCCAAGATAGATTCAATTCAACCTCTCTAGATAGTATAAAACCAGCCCGTATTCGTGAGTATATTCCGTCTCGCAAAATTCAGAGCTTTACCATTAGCTTCAAGCACCAAATTCCCCTCCCCGTCTAGCGATTCCGGTGGTACCGATCTCCCAAGCAAATCTTTATCAATAGGAGCAACGGCCTTCGCCCAGCTCGGAAGTTCCTCCGGAGTAAACGGCGGCCACGGGTCTCCATCTTCTTCTCGATACACATGCTCTCGATTCCTCCGCAGACCGAGACCCAGTCTCCAGTTCACTGCCGCATGTAATTCCTCCACAATGGAAGCGATAATCGCATAACGAAGTGGATCAGGATCCTTCGGATCCGGTATATCTTTGAGTGTCCAGCCTGGCTGGAAAAAGAAATATTCAGTCTCCCATCCCATCAGCGCGTAGTGGTCCGCGAGGTGAATTTCATAAAGTCGGTAGACTGAGCGCAGGGGCGTGTCGCGCATACGCCAGATAGGGATTGCGCGGAGATTCGGCATGTCCTTAAAGTGGGATGTGATTATATCTGTCTCGTTCTTTGTGTCTTCGATGAGGGTGCGGAGAGGAAGTTGCTCTGGAACAGGGAAGAACCAGGATGGATAGGGGATGAACATGCGCAGCAGTGTGAGGAGGGGGTGTTTATGGTAGTGGCTGAGGCGTGTGAGACTACTGCGTATTCGGAGAGGTGATTCTGCAAAGCGTAGCCATGTTCGGAAACGGGCCCAGAGAGATATCTTGGGACGACGTCTAGGGGGCATTGACTATAAGTTTGTGGGATAATGTTGATGTGGGCAATCTCTGGTAGAAGTCTAGGTCACGCTAGAAGCTTTACAGCGAGAGGGATCACCGTTTTTGGGTTACTAGAAGTGTACGGAGTATATATTGAGCATATTATAGAAGAGAGAGTTGTAATAAAGTGAATGTCTTCATCTTGGCATCTGGACTCAGGCGCTTTCCATTGGCTCCATTCTGGGGCTCGGTGCAAGGGATCCACAAGGCGTTATCCCTCAGTCCAGTCTGCTCTGGACCATTTCCATGATACAGTCCCTTGTTATATCCATTTCCCCTGCATTTTATTTTCATCGACCTCAGAATAAATGAAAAGCCAACCCTGAGGCGTTTGGTCATGTTATCAGTTATCCATGGCGACAGCCCGACCAGTCCAATATACGTGTCACAACCCTACAAAATGAAAATCACGGATTGATAACATCAAAGCATATCACTATCATTAAGCGACTCGTCCTTGACTACTTGGGATGCTGTTATGGTGCAGTAGGCAAAGGTGGGAGAGGGGGAGAGGCTGGTATCAGGGGAGCAAGAGGAAGGGACATGAGATGAGCTAGGGAGGTTCCCCCAATAACCAAATCCGGTGTAAAAACAGGGAGAAGGGACAAAATATTAGAAAATGATGTCAATGACAGGTACAGCTCAGGATCGCCGGCGAGGAATATATTTATGATAACAACAAGGGGAATTGGGCATCAGAAGCGAAGATTTGGGGAGCTAGGCTGTCGCTTGCGACAGAGCCGAAAATGAAGGACCAGAGTTTCAAATGGACGGAATCAAGTACAAACCTGTGCTGTTTAGAAGAAGTATGGGATGGAAGCACTATAAGATATGTTAGTGTTGGCTCGGGGAGGTATTAGCACAGAATGACTTACGCAAGTGCAAAGGCCACAGAAACACCGAAGATGGAGCGGTTGCGGACACGCTCCTGCTTGAGCTTATTCTCAAGCACCTTGGCTTTCTTGGCGCGTTGGGCAGATTCAGCCGATGTCTCTTCATCGTCGTCCTCCTCGGGCTTGCGCTTCTTGGTCACCTTAACAGATGTCGACTCTGCATTGGTACCCTCGGCTTCGGCCTTGATGGCCTCTTCGACCATTCCCTTGGCCTGGGCAATCATCTCCGCGGTCTCAGCGGCAGATGGTACTTCTGGCAGACTGATAGGCATGTCCAGAGAAACATTAGTTTGAGTGGTCGGAGGTTCAACAACAGCTTCAGTGGCCACTGGAATTTCGGCTGCGGGCTCCTCCACTTCCTTGATTTCGTCCTTCTTCTTCTCTTCCTTCTCGGCCTTCTTCTTTTCCTTCTTCTTCTCCTTTGTCTCCTCCTTGACCTCTTCCTCGGGCTCCGCGGTAGAGGATCTCTTTGACTTGCGAATTCTGGTCTTCTTTTCTGGTGATCCGGTTGACGAAATCGCGACTTCGCCATTCACAACTCCGAATTCAGGGAATCTCTCCGGGATCAGGTTCGAAGCTGTGAAATCCAATGCTGACTGAAGGTTGGCATTGGCAGCGGTTGTAGATGGAGTGCTGGTAACATCCTTGGTGATGCGGGTGGTGCGGGACTTCCGAGGAGACGCCAATTTCTTGCTCGGGGAAGCAGATCGACCTCTGCGGTTGCGCTGCATGACCGGCTCATCGGAGGGGATCTCGAATTTGGGCGGGGGAGTGATTTGTTTCTTTGCGCTAGAGGGACTCTGGACAATGTCTGTTGGGTCCAACAATGCTCGTACCCAATCGTACATCAGGTATTCCTTGGAAAGCTCAAGGGCTAGTCACTAAGTTAGAATCCGTATCTTGGATAGAACACCCGAGCAAAACATACCAAATGCGGGGGAAATCCACACATTACCAGCAACTTCCTCTTCACTGGTATACTCGCGAGCCTTCAAGTATTCGCGTTCGTTCTTCTCTTCCTCGGCCTTCGCCCATGGGAATGCAATCTTGAACATTCCAGTAGCACTGACATATCCATCCTTGCTGCGGCGCTGTAAGCAGATCCAAGATTAGTGCATGTTCATTGCGTGCTCGAATAAGGTGCTGGGTCTCACCATCAGGAAGTAAGTCTCCGGGTGCTGCTGAGGGCTGTGGGAGGGGAAAATTTCGGAGCCCTTGAGATCCTTGGGCAGAGGAGCCCGGAGGTGAGCGTACTCGAAGACGCCCAAGTTCTCAGGCTTGGTTGCATTTGAGGTGCCAATCTGAGCAGGCTTGACAGAGAGATTGGTCTTGCCAAGACGACGGCGCGTAAGGAGCTCCTCATCTGCAAAAGCGAGTAACACGGATGTGTTAGCGGTGACATTCTCCAAAAATCGAGGGTGTACGACGCGAGTGGCTAGCCGATGCGCCTGGTCAGTCGCGCAACCACGCGCCAGACTCGGACTTACAGGTAGGAGCAACCTCAGAGAGGATCAGCGGGTTAAACTTCTTAGGAAGTGTTCGCGACATGGTGGGCGATGTCGGGTGAGATGAAAATGAGAATCTGGTTATTCGAGAGAAAGATGCGCCAGCGTCGGCCACGTAGCAGGCGCGTCAAGCGTTGAAAATCAAGAGTCAACGACTACCACCGATAGGTCAGAAATTTGGCGAACAGAAGTACGCGATCAAAGTGACCAAGACGATAACAAAAAAAAAAAAAAAAAAAGAGGAGTGCCGAGATAAAGAGAGACAATCAGGAGAAATGAGAGATGCGAGTCGCGAATAATCGTTGCGTCGTTCTGAAGCTTGACTTCTTCCGGTAAGGTCCGGTATGATCCTCGTCAGATGGGGCATTTGCGGTTTCTGATTGGCCAATGACTCGAATACCGCGTCACGGATCTCCCCCAATGTAATCTATTCCATGGCCCCGTGACATCAACATTCCTGGCCAACGGTACTTGTTTGTCCAGTCTCGATCCTTCTGATTCGTGTTGTTGACTCCTACGTCGTATGCCCAAGATGAACATGGATACTCCGTACTCTGTACTCCATCCAAACTACCTTGGACCGCCATTCAGCCGATGCCGTTCCAACCTGATTTTTCGGTGGGAGTCTGTGCTTTGCAATCGAAAATCCCCCACCCCCTATATGGTACATATTAATTATAAATTGTTGAGACCTTCGACTGATCTATCAACCTCACGGTGCTGATACAATACACACAGTACGGAGTGTGTTCTTTGTACGGAGTACTCCATACTCCATACTCGGTAGTCCAGAGAGATGCATGTCCCACTTAGGTATCAACGTGGCTGCGTAGGATTTTAGTTGCATGACTCTCAGCCCCCGGATACCCAAAGTCGGGGGCCTGGATCGCCCAGTGTAAGAACATCTCAATCTCCATCTCCAGAGCACAATCGACACATTCTAGCGAAAGAAGTATATCTCACACAGCACGGCGCATAGGAAGTGCACCGACGCAGGGTCAACCCCCATGCAGAATCAACGGCAGGTGGACATGTGCATACAAAAGTGGGAATCCGAATAGCCTCGCCCCTCTCCCACCGCCTTTCCACCCCACCAAATCTCAGGAGACGGTTCGATCTTAGCTTTTTTTTTTATTTCGAATCTCCTCTCTCCTTTTCTTTTCAATTTCCTCTTGTTTACCTCGACCCCATCTTCCCCATTCAATCCTTGGTTCCGTGCCCCCGCTTTCTAAATCTGTAAACAATGACCGACCACGAGGAAGATCTTGCTGCCACCCGCACTGAGGGGTTCAGGGTTGGAGAGAAGAAGACTCTCGATGAGTACAACCAGCTCGGTAGGTTCTTTTCTATCATCGTTCCCCCCACGGGCCATATCTGGCTCTCAATGGGATTCCTCAGCTAACCAGTCGTTGCTCTTCCCCGCATTAGACAAGGATGATGAGGCCATGAACCGCTGGAAGGCCTCGTTGGGCCTCAACACTGGTGAACCCATCGCCGATCCCAATGACCCTCGCAAGTGCATCATCAAGTCTTTGGCTTTGCAAGTCGACGGCCGTGAGGATGTCGTCATTGATCTGTCCTCCCCGGCTCGGTCGATAGCCTCAAGGATAAGCCCTTCAAGATCAAGGAGGGTGCCAAGTTCCACATCAAGGTTACCTTCCAGGTCCACCATGAGGTCCTGAGCGGTCTCAAGTATCTGCAGGTCGTCAAGCGCAAGGGTATCCGGGTCAGCAAGGACGAGGAGATGCTGGGCAGCTACGCACCCAACACCACCAGCAAGGTTGACTACTCAAAAGAATGTAAGTATATCATGGATGCTACTAGTCTTTGGCTTCACGTTTCAATCTTCCAAGTTGAATGTTGACTGACACTTTCCCTATCTAGTCAACGAGGAGGAGGCCCCCACAGGCATGATCGCCCGTGGCCACTACAACGCCGTCTCCAAGTTCATTGATGACGACGACCACACCCACCTGCTGTTCGAGTGGTCCTTCGACATTGCCAAGGACTGGTAAACATGAATCGAAGGGGCTATCTCGTTGAGTTATTGAGCGGCTGTTTGTTTTCAAAGCGTGATGAGTTTCTTTCTTTGACAAAAAAATTGTCAGAGATGCGTCCCACTGGGTCGATGCTTTGGACCCCAGTTTCCCAGTTTTATTGTTTATGCGTCATACTGAGTCTCAATCCTTGGTGTATGATATTTTCATTTCAAAAAGCCAAATAGCACATCCCGCTGTTGGTGAATGCACAGCTTTATCCCGAACTCCTGTCTAGTGTGCCGGGTTTAATAAAGAAAAAAATAGAAAATGCAAAAAAAGCCGTCAACATGAACATCAAACAAAACATTAACCAATGGGTATCACTATCACAACAAGATTGGGAGATTCACAAGAAGTAGTCGGGCATTGCAGTGGAGCCATCCTTCATCTGCTGCTGTTGCTGGCCCAGCTGTTCAAGTCGATGGGCATCATTTTCCGGTGCCGCATCGAAAATATTGAAGAAGCGCTCGCCAGAGTCACTCACTTCGAGGACACTGGCCAAGTTTCCACAGCGGTAGCAATAGTTGGGCGCACTCCAGACCGTGCTCAGACGGTCATCATATAAAACTTGATAGCCCTCCTGGCAGAGCTGGTGTGCACGCAGGATATGCGACATGCTGTTCACGTCTAAGAATTTCCGCACAACTTGCGCTCCAAATGTATAACCAGCACCTCGGGGAGAAAGGGAGAATTCATCACGTTCCGTGTCGGGGTCAGACCAAACAAGGTCCGCCATGGGGCCTTCATGGGGGATCTCGCGGAACCGATCAATGATCTTGATTTGATCAATGGAATGAATCGAAGGTGACAAGCCGCCATGCACACAGAAAATCTCGTCGTTAATCACAACACTTAGTGTCAAGAAGTCGAACATGTCGGTGAAGTAGTGCCAGACATTAGCGTTGCCATATTTGCGGGCACACTCGGTATAGAAGCCATATGACTGAGTGACTCCGCGCGATTCGTGGTTGCCGCGGATGAGGTGTACTCTTTGGGGGTATCGTAGTTTGAGACAGACCAGAAGCGATATAGTCTCCACGCTGAACAAGCCTCGGTCGACGTAGTCACCTATCAGTCAAATGGTCAGCGACAATCCACGCAAAAGTAAACGATGATGCGGGAGCTCAAGGCTCGCTGTCATCCGTCATTCAAATGCATTGCCATGTGCGACTAACCGAGGAAAAGGTAGTTTGTATCTGGACAGTAACCCCCGATCTTGAAGATCTCAATCATATCAAAGAATTGGCCATGGATGTCTCCAACCACAGTCACCGGAGCAGCAATATGCACGACATTGCTTTCTTTCATCAATAACTCTTTTGCTTTTAGACAGATCGCTTCTATCACCGATTCTGCAAGCAGCTCCTTCTTGTAGAGCCGGGAGATGCACTCATCGAGGTCGATATTAGCTGTGAGGTGGCAGGTCAGTATAACCACGCAAATTGCCATATGGAACTAAAGGGCATGCACGTACTTGGTAGACCAGGCATTGTGGCGCCAAGCAAATACAACAACTCTAGGACAAACGAGGGACAAGTACTCTTCTCGGTGTGGTATGGCGAATCTAAAACGCGAAGGAAAAAAGCGGGGAGCTCCCTGGACCTGGTCCTAGACGAGTGCAGAGAGCTAAAGGAGGGTGATATTCGAGGATTCGATGTCGAGACGGAAGATTGGAAGAGACAATGAAAGAGATATGTTTGTCGGTCTGGCGAGCATCCTGGACGTACAGTCGATCCTCGTTCCAGGGGTGGAAGCTCGACTGTTGTTTGATATCCGCGACATAAAGGCCGAATTGCGGGATGAGCTCAGGCACCTCCGGCGCTCGGTTATGACACCGCTTTCGACCCTGGATGCCTGAAGGGCAAGGTGTCAACCTACACCAACTGGCTAACCGGGGCAACTACAAATAGCCATCGCTGTGTACAGGTAGGTAACAGAGAAGTTGCACTCTTTACCCTCAAATTTTCAAAGATCCACATGAATGCTGTCCCATCGTGAAGTAGCGACCCTCCCATCCTTAATCACAGCCAGGATGTGCTCCTCCACTCTATCCAGAATCGTGATATCCTCCAAAGGATTCTCGTTTAGGATCAATAAATCCGCCACAAACCCCTCACGAACCTGACCCAGTGTATCCTCCTGCATGACAAGACGGGCAGCATTGACAGTAGCACTGCGCAGAATCTGCAACGGAGTCAAAACAGAACTACGCACTGCGAACTCCTTGCTCTGAGCAAAATGCATCGGACCAAGAAGATCAGTCCCAAAGCAAACAGTGACACCAGCATCAACAGCCATCTTTATCCCCTTCAATCCCTTCTCAAGCAGCTTATCATTCTTAGCAGCACTGGCAGCCGGAAGGAAATTCATCTCCTTGCACATGACATGTGCAATGAACGTCGGAGTCAAGAATACATCCCTCTCAGCCATCATCTTCGCCGTCTCAAGATCAATCAGATTCCCATGCTCAATGCCACGCACTCCAAGCTTGATAGCCTGTTGAATTGCCTGCGGTGTATAGCAATGGCTCGTAACATACGTGCCCGCGTTCCGCGCAACAGTAACAATAGCCCTGATCTCCTCATCCGAGAACTGCACATGATCAATATGGTCTGTGGGACTAGCCACACCCCCGCCACCCATGATCTTGATAAAGTCTGCACCCTGGCGCAGCTCCTCGCGTGCATATTTATAGCACTCCGCGGGACCGTCAACGATCCTGCTGATTCCAGATATGGAGCCACCACAGCAGAGCTGTGAGTCATGGGGCCCGCGCATGTCGCCGTGGCCGC